>NC_091260.1:80167500-81432500 GCF_042477335.2 Ovis canadensis | reverse complement strand
CATTGTTTTGAATGCTGCTCTCTTGCCCACAATTCCGAAAAGCAGAACTCCCTGGGGGACTTGGCTACCAGCTCTATTCAGATAGCTCTACTCAAAGGTACATAGAGTCACGGCTATAGTTTTTCCAGCAGCCACGTACAGACAGGACAGTTGGACCATGAAGAAGGCTGAGCACAAAAGAATTAATACTTTCAAACTGTGGTGCTGGGGGAGTCCCTTGGACAGCAAGGAGATCAAACCATTCAATCCTAAAGGAAATCAACCCTAAATATCCATTGGAAGGACTGATGATGAAACTGAAGCTCCAGCACTTTAGCCACCTGGTGCCAAGAGCCAACCTACTGGAAGAGACCCTGATTCTGGCAAAGACTGAAGGCCAAAGGATAAGGGGGTGACAGGATGAGATGGTTGGATGGCGTCACTGACACAATGGACACGAATTTGAGCAAATTCCGAGAGATAGTGGAACCTGGCATGCTGCAATCCATGGGGTCACAAACAGTGCTCCATATAGAAATACTTGCAGGTATTCATTGAAATATAAAAAGATATATTCAGTAGTTAAAATACAAGCATATATTCCCTTGCCGTGTCAGCTGAGAAAGAAAAGAAGCAACCACACCTGAGCGGGAACCAGTACATAGGGCTTTCGGGTGATGATTTCTAAGTCCACTCCCTGATAAAGAAGCAGAACTACTTGGAGAAATGGCTGATTTTAGGAGTGTAACTGAGATATAAAAATGAGCTTGCAGCATCTTTTAGTGCCAGAAAGGAGTTTCTCAAAAACAAGCAAGCATACAAAACGCACAATTGATGGGGGGGTGTCCAAGGGATGCAGGAGCCAAAAGGAAGGTTCCCTGTGACGAAAACTGGAATGTTCAAAGTGGCAAAATAAACACAGTGGTCTTGGATTATAATCCAAGGTTGGCTTATAGTTTGTAAAATAAATATCCATGAGCCCACGCTGGTACAAATAAAGGATGACACAAATTTAAAAATGGGGGGAAACAGGCAAATATTAGACACAGAAGAACCGCAAATGTGCATAGACACTTGCTTTGAGCTGAACGTTCATATATTAAAACCTCTGCAAAATTCATGCATGAAAACCTACCTTTCAATGAGTGGATAATGAGACATAGGTTCTTTGGGGAGGGATTACTTCTTCTGCCTTGTGAAGACATGGAGACGATGGCCATCAGTGGGCTAGGCAGGAGCCTTGTGAAGACACAGGGTCTGCCAGTGCCTTGCCCTCAGACTTGTCAGCCTCCAGATCAGTCTCCAGAATTGTGAACGTGTTGTTTACAGGGCCCCCCACTCTTAAGTTTTGTTTGTTGTTGTTGATATACCATCCAGGACAGACTAAGACAGTACTCCACTTTTAAATGAGAAGAGTCCACTCTGTGAATGTGGGCTTTAAACGGTGACTTTCTTCCAAAGAGTACAGTGTGCAATGGGGAAAAAGAGGAGCCTGATAGTGGAGAAACTCAAGAGACATGCCCTCATCCAGAAGTCAAGGTCAGCATCAGCAGTGATGCATCAGGCTGGTAGTATATGAAATGATGCTGTGATAGGATGGAGACTGTACTTTATCTACAGAGCCTTCTTCTCCAGACAGCATGCATGCGTGTGAGCTCAGTCACTTCAGTCATGTCCAGCTCTTTGCAACCCCATGGACTATAGCCCGCCAGGCTCCTCTGTCCATGGGATTCTCCAGGAAAGAATACTGGAGTGGGTTGTCATGCCCTTCTCTAAGGGATCTTCCCAACCCAGGGATTAAACCCACATTTCCTGTGTCTCCTGCATTGCAGGCAGATTCTTCACTGCTGAGTCACCAGGAAAGCCCTCCCCGTATACCACTACTGTCTAATCAAGAAAACCATCAGAGGAATCCCACTTAATGGACATTCTGACCAGAATTCAAAACTGTCAGGGATATCAAACAAGGGCCTAAGCAATTGTCATAGCAAAGTGGAGAGTAATGACACTTGTCTGTTAAAAGTGATGTGCTGTCTAGGATGGAATTCTGGAATATAAAAGAGACATCTTAAAAACTAATGCAACCTGGATATGAAGTATTTTGTTCAGATGCTAAGTTGTGCCCGACTCTTTGTGACCCCATGGACTGCAGCATGCCAGTCTTTCCTGTCCTTCAGTATCTCCCAGAGTTTGCTTATATTCATGTCCATTGAGTCGGTGATGACGTCAAGGTATCTCATTCTCCGTCATCGCCTTCTCCTCCCACCTTCAATCTTTCCCGACATCAGGGTCATTCCCAATGAGTCAGATCTTTGCTCAGGTAGACAAAGTATTAAAGCTTCAGCTTCATCATCAGTCCTTCCAATGAATATTCAGGGTTGATTTCCTTTAGGATTGACTGGTTTGATCTCCTTACAGTCCAAGGGACATAGATATATTATTACTAACTAAGGTTCCCTGATGGCTCAGAAGATAAAGAATCTGCCTGCAGTTCAGGAGACCTGGGTTCTCCAAGGGTCAGGAAGATCCCCTGGAGAAGGAAATGGCAACCCACTCCAGTATTCTTGCCTGGAGGAATTTATGGACAGAGGAGACTAGCAGGCTACAGTCCATGGGGAGGCAAAGAGTCAGACACGACTGAAGGACTGACATTTCACATTCACATGGTGCTGAGGTGAGATGTTAATTACAGGGGGAACTGCTTGTCAGATCTTTGGGAACCAGCTGTAAGACCTTAACAATTGTTCTGTAATTTTAAAACTAGTCTACAATAAAATATATGTTTTTAATGAAGAGAACAACTCAAAAAAAAGAAAAAAAAAAAACTGGACGCTTATGCCAAAGAGACTGAGGTAAAGCAAGAGTCTCTTAGGACAAACGAGCAATGTCATTTTGACTACTCAATTCTCTGAACAGAGAGATACTTAGGGAAAATTTGAGGTTTTGATCATTTTTAAAAAATATTTTATCTGTGTATGACTGAATCATAGCATATAATTTTAACTAAGCTAAATTTACTTTATAAAACATTTTTATTCCAAAATGAGGTGACAAGTGACAAGTGAAAAGCAAAATATTTCTTGTTGGGTCTATCTTAACTCTTTAGACACATACAATCCATTTATTTATTAAAGTAAATAACATAAATATTTACAAAAAATAATAGACTTTACAATCATCTTTACTTCCTTGTGTTAGTTCTACCAGAATTTCACTCCAATTATTCCAATAAATCACTCCAATTATTGTTTTTGTTAAGGATTTTCTACATAATCCAAGCAGCACCAGAATCAGTATCAGCATCTTCATCACCTTCTTTTTCATCATTGCCATAAACAAACACTTCCATGATGTTTCCATGGGTCAGACACTGTCCTCAGAGTTTATATAATTAATTCTATTAATCCATTCAAACACCCTACAAGGTGTGTTGGGGAAACTAAGACATAGGTAAGCTGGTAGCTTCCCATGTTAGTTAGTGGTGGAACCAGGATTCATCTTAAGCTTTCTGCCCTACAGGACACACGTACATCCACCAGGCAGCGCTGCCTTCCATGAACAGACTGACTCCCAAAAGGGCAGGTCGTGGACCCTTTGGAAGGCGCAGGATCTGTCACAAGTTGGCTACAGCACGGGCGAGTCTGGAGACAGCACCTTTTGCTGCTGTGCTGTGGCAAGTAACAAGCGAGGATTTCTTGGACTGGATCCGTTACCAGAGCCTGGCAGGACTCTGGTCACAGCTGAGCTGGGTCAGAGTGTAATCTCATTCTCTCAGCACTGACCCGCTGGGCATGGGAACATGAAGAAGCGTGCTGGGTCCGCCCCTCCCAGTGACTCCATCACCCGAACAACATGTGCTTGGCAGCTGGGGGAATGTGTTAGTTCAAAGGAAGTAATAACAAAAGGCAGAGGAAAGAGACGGCAAATGCACATTATCCAATTATTTACTTGTAACATATGTTAAAGAGCTGTAATACGTTTGTTTCCATGTTTCGTTACTAGGAACTTCTACCTTATCTCTGAAGAATGGAAAGACAGCCAAGTCACAACAGTCTTGCCTCTTTCTAAGTAAGTCATTTACGAGCAGTGAGCGTCATGCTGGCTCTGACTGTATCAGCAGCATATTCTGGCTACTTAAAAACTGGGAAATCCTTCCAGACACTTAAT
The DNA here is from genome assembly GCF_042477335.2 of Ovis canadensis. Lineage (NCBI taxonomy): Eukaryota > Metazoa > Chordata > Mammalia > Artiodactyla > Bovidae > Ovis > Ovis canadensis. The sequence goes on along the minus strand of NC_091260.1, from coordinate 81,428,354 downwards.
AACTAGCAGACTGGTTCCACTTAAGAAGACATTGTAAGCAGTACCTGTTAGCCTTCTTGTCAGGGCCCTGGAGGACAAGGCCATCTTCCTAGACTGATGGCCAACCACTCTGGAGGAGGTTTGTCTCATCACTCAAATTCCAAGAAGCTCTTTGCCAGCTTTGAAAGAACCAACCTCTATGGCAACTCAAGGAGCCAGTCAAGAAATGATTGTATGCGCTTCTGAGAGTCCGAACAGCATGAAGGGAGAGAACGGAGGCTTTGGAGCAAGGACATGAAAGGTGACTCTGACACTTGCTAACTGAGTGACTGGGGATGAATCATCTCATCTCCATGAGTCTCAGGTGCCTCATCCAAAAATTTGGTGTGGTAAACTGCCCTCTGCCGAGTGGTGTGAAATATTCAACCATGACCATAACCAGCTCTTTACAACCTCATGGACTGGAGCCTGCCAGGCTCCTCTGTCCATGGAATTCTTCAGTAAGAATACTGGAATGGGTTACCATTTCCTTCTCCAGGGGATCTTCCCAACCCAGGGATGGAAACCAGATCTCCTGCATTGCAGAAGGGTTCTTTACCATCTGAGCCATCAGGGAAGCTCATCATAAACATGAATCCATTTTTACTTATCTTTGCCTCTGCACCCCACCCTCAGATAAGTGAGATGGAATTAGGATTAACCTTATAATAGTACTTAGAACCAGCACTTGAGAAAGAGAGAGTCTTATTGTCATGTGACAGAGAAAGAAACCAAGTCATTGGTGACCTTGAGATCTTCTCTCTCACTCTAAAGACAACCAAAGGTCCCTTTCCCTGCATGCAATATGAAATACTTGACAGTGGGAACAGCTACCTGGAGTGGATTTGTTAGAAGAGTCAGGAAAAAACTTGCAAGATAATCAAGAGCCAAGTAAGAGAGTGTCCTAAACAATGTCATCCTGTATCATCTGGATGATAGCATCCTGCCATCCTGTATCATCTGGATGGCAGCATCAGGACCACTCTTGACACTCAATGAACCTGTGCGGTAGTTCATCCCTCACATGCCTTCTCACATGAAATCCCAGGACCACCCTCGGAGAGGCAGTCCCGGTCTCCACTTGGCAGGTGAGCAACCTGAAGCAGCGCAGGATTGGAGAGCCTGTCCAAGCTCGTATCAGCATGTAGGATAGCCGAGTCCTGCCCAGAGCAGCAGCCGAAGCCGCCAACCCAGGTGCTTCCCTGTGGCCAGCACCTCCCCTGCTCTGAGGTTTGTGAGGGCAGGGCAGTGGCTTATCTAGATGTGCTTTGCTGTAGCCCAGCCGCCCCATCTGCCAAGTCATAAATATTTGTGAGATGAATGCTGTCTAGGTTGTAACTATTTGACCCAGGCAATGTCATGATGAAATGAGTGTTTGGGGAGCATTAGTCTGATGGAGTGCAGGTTGGTTGGACCAGGAATGTGGGAGTGGAGATGAGAACCAGAGAGACGTCCTGGGGGACTATTCCAGTGGACTGGTGTGATGACATCAGAGGCAGCCAGAGAACTTAACTCTTCTTTCTCCACTGCATGTGACATGGCTTGAGGAACCCACAGAGCCTACCATTCGGGGTCGCTTTGCTTAATCATTGCCCATTCCCCATACTTGACATTTTTCTCTGTGCAGTTGGAGATTCTCCTGCCTTACTAGTAAGAACCTCAGTGATGGGCATGCTTCCCGGCAACTCTCAAGAGTAGCCATGGGGAGATGCCATCACTGATTAAAGAAGACCACTTTTATGCTACAGAGCCTCCCCTCTAAGAGTATTTCTCAGTTAGTTACGAGGTAAGTTTTTACATTATTATGTGTCTTATAATGACTCTGCACATCCACATCGGATTACTTGCACTGTGTCTTATTACGACTCTGCACATCGGATTACTTGCATTTTCTTCCAGAATCCACAAAAAGTCTTGGCCATTGCAGTTCTTTCCACTTCAAGCTCTTGACAAATGCATATTTGTTCATGGATACTACATATACTTATCATGTGCCTACTATCAGCAGGCACTCTCCTTGATCCTGGTAGCAAAGCGATGTCTTTGCTCTTTCGAATCTACTTTTAGAAGGATGAACAAACCAGGAAGGAGCAACCCATTCATGACCCTCTGTTTAAATCTTCTGTTCATTCATCATTTGACTTAGGAAGGAATCTGCACTTGGCATGGTCTGGAAGTTCCATCAAAATCTCACTCCAGCTGCAACTTGAGCTCTCTATTTTAGCTCTTTCTCTTGAATCTGATTCTCATGTCATTCTGGACCATATATGTTCTACTCAGAGTTCAAAATAGTCAAAGCTATGGTTTTTCCAGTAATCATGTACGGATGTAAGAGTTGGACCACAAAGAAGGCTGGGCACCAAAGAACTGATGCTTTCAAACTGCGGTGCTGGAGAACACTCTTGAGAGTCCCTTGGATAATAAGGAGATCAAACCAGTCAATCCTAAAGGAAATCAACCCTGAATATACGTTGGAAGGACTGATGCTGAAGCTGAAGCTCCAATACTTTGGCCACCTGATGTGAAGAGTTGACTGGTTCAAAAAGACGCTGCTGCTGGGAAAGATTGGGGGCAGGAGGAGAAGAGGGCGATGGAGAATAAGATGATTGGATGGCATCACCAAATCAATGATTTGGCAAGCTCTGGGAGACAGTGAAGGATGGGGAAGCCTGGCATGCTGCAGTCCATGGGGTCGCAAGGTCAGACACGACTTAGGGACAGAACAACAAAGTATTCTGTTCTGAAATTTTCTATGTTTCTGCTCCTTCCAGGACCTGCAGTAAACTCCTCCTCCTTCATTGTTCACCACCTGTTCATCCTTTAAGTTTCAGCTGAGATGGTAAATTCTCTTTCAGAATGACTGCCTTAGAGACCCAGCGTCCTTTCCAAGTGGAAAGGCAATCCCCTGTCTTCCGCTGTGACATTTATGACAGTGTTTTTTAACTACCTCCATTAAGGATAAGGATTTTACCCTTTACCTATGCAAACTCAGATGAGAACACAAGATATGTGCTCAGTTTATGTCTGCAAAAGGAAAAGAAGGAGGAAAGAGGTGAGCGGAAGACGGAGAAGGGGAAGAGTTGGGTCCTGTGGCCATACCTCGCCACTGTTTTGCACTGCGCTAAAGTGGTCTTATGGACCAGTTCCACCCTTATTTCAGTGATGACCAAGCATGAGGTGGTGCCTAAACTCAGGTGACAGCAGTACGGAGTGAGAAAGAGAGAGAATATGGAAGAAATTAAAATGGGACAATCAAGAGTTGGTGACAAGTCCGAACAGGAAATAAAAGGAAAAGAGTTTTCCTTGTCTTGTGAATAGAACCACAGTTGTTGTTTGCAGCCGTGGGGACTGCAACACGACACGGTCTCCTGAAGTTTGCTCAGATTCATGTCCACGAGTCAGTTGTACTATCTAACCATCTCCTTCTCTGCTGCCCTCTTCTCCTTTCGCTTTCTGTCTTTCCTAGAATCAGGATCCTTTCCACTGAGTCTGCTCTCCATATCAGATATCCAAAGTATTGGATTTTCAGCTTCAGCATACAATAGAGAGATTTAATAAATCTTTCTCACAGACAGTGCATATTCACTACTGCTTAAGAATTAGATGCTTGAGTGTTCTCACTGAAAGTATGCATAAGATCATAAAATATGTATAACCATGGAGTCAAGCATGAAAGTCTTAACATAAATACATACGAAACCACTGCCCTAAATTATTCTACCAGCGTGTAGGCCATCCATGGTGTTCCCCACCAAGTTTCTACCCAGCAGACGTGGACGATGACTCATAATTTTCCCAACGTGGTTGTCTCTGTACGTGCACTTCCTCCCTCTTCTCCCACCTCCAGGTGCAGGGATGCACCCCAGATTAAAGTGTGCATTTTCTTTTAAAGTCCATATGAGGGCTGGAGAATCCATCAGATTGTGATGCTTTTAAACCTGAAACCACAAACACTCATCGACTTACACATTAAGTGCTCAGTTGCTGAATCACCTCTTTTATGAGATCGGCACAGGATTGAGGAAGCAGCTACGGTGCTTTTCTAAAGATGTGAGATGGGAGCCCTGGAGACATGAAGCCTTGGTGGACAGGAGGATTGCAGAAGGTGTTCTTGAGGGAAAGCTAGTCGTCAGTGAAGAAGCAGCCTTCAGAGGGCTCTCCACACACATCTCTGTACATGGCGCCGTGGTGACCGTGGGCAGGAAACCACGACATTTCACAGGGGCCAAAGCCACTGCCTGGGGGACATGGAGATCACCTGGGAGGGCCTTCTGTTAGATAATTGCCAACACTGTGGGGTTCCTTATAGACAGAATAAGTCCCATGAGGATCCTAATTCTGTTTGAAAACTCCTGCTCAAACTCTGGCCCTCAGAACATTCCCAAAGTGGCTTTGAGAAGAGAAAGTCAAAGTCTATCCAGAGATTCTCTTCTTCGTGAAGCAGTGATTCTCACTACCTTCCATGACTTCCAGGTCTGTCAGTCCGCCCCCCAGCTTTCACTCGGGCATACTTTCCTAGGCTCACATGGATTTGCAACTTGGTGCCTTAAAGCAAAACCCTTAGGAGGGAGACCTCAGAGCACACTTGCACATACTGTTTTATCTGGACTAGTCACATTTGCTTCCATTATTTGTAATAACTTGTATTATTAGAGCTTTTTTGGGTTTATAATACTTTCAGATACATTATCTCATCTGGCCTAAGGATTTGGCACAGTTCTTAGGCATAAGTTAACATCTGGGGAACTCTGATTTACAAATCTATCATTATCCCATCAACAAACAGGCTTTGAGCCGCTACTGTAGGCCAGTCACTACATTGACTGTGATATAACCTGGGAGAAGCTGGAAAAAAGCAACACATGACAACTTGAACTGAAAGAAATTTCACGTTAGACGATGAAACAAACATTCCCAAACATTCAAATCTCAGGAGAAAAGCTAATATTATCTGAAATCTTGACCTTAACTATGTCTGCCATTTTGTCCATATGCTCTCTCAGGAAAGTTGATTTATCTTTTTTAAGTTAATTTTCTTGGAGCGCTCACTAGTTTCTACTGTAGAGCAAAGTGAATCATCCATACGTATAAATATATGCCCTTCCTTTTGGATTTCCTTCCCATTCAGGTCACCACGATGTATTAAGTACAGTTCCTTGTGCTAGATCAGTTCAGTTCAGTTCAGTCACTCAGTCATGTCCGACTCTTTGCTACCCCATGGACCACAGCACGCCAGGCCTCCCTGTCCATCACCAACTCCCGGAGTTTACCCAAACTCATGTCCATTGAGTCAGTGATGCCATCCAACCATCTCATCTCATCCTCTGTCATCCCCTTCTCCTCCCACCTTCAATCTCTCCCAACATCAGGGTCTTTTCCAATGAGTCAGTTCTTCAAATCACGTGGCCAAAGTATCAGAGTTTCAGCTTCAACATCAGTCCTTCCAATGAACACTCAGGACTGATCTCCTTTAGGATTGACTGGTTGGTTCTCCTTGCAGTCCAAGGGACTCTCAAGAGTCTTCTCCAGTTCAAAAGCATCAATTCTTTGGCACTCAGCTTTCTTTATATTCCAACTCTCACATCCATACATAACTAAAACCATAGCCTTGACTAGACGGACCTTTGTTGGCAAAGTAATGTCTCTGCTTTTTAATATGCTATCTAGGTTGGTCATGACCTTCCTTCCAAGGAGCAAGCATCTTTCAGCTTCATGGCTGCAGTCACCCTCTGCTATATAGTATGTTCTAATTAGTCATCTACTTTACACATTGTGTCTATCCCAATCTCCCGATTCATCCCATCCCCCTTTATCTCCTTTTGTTCATAGTTAATCATGGTTGCACCTTCAACTTTAGAATAATGGCATCAACATTATACACTCAAAATCTCTCTGACTATATACTTTCAGAAAACCTTCCTGAATGGCCTCTTGGTGCTTCAAACTCAGACTGTCAAATTGTGGATTAATTGTTTCTCCTCAAAGCCACCGTTTATTCTCCCTTCCCCTCCTAGTTACTGGCTCAGTTTTTAGATACTGGCTCCCAGTTAATGATTGGATACCACTGACTTTTCCATTACTTTTCTGATTAATCAACAAATCCTTTTGGCTTAACTTTTAAAAGATGTTTTATACCATTTTTGGTTAGCAGTATGTTACACTTAAAGGTGCACATTTAACAGAGTGTAGCATTTATTACACTATTCATTTATTATTTGTTTCTATATCCCTTGCTCATGCAATATAGTGAACTCATAAGCTCATAAGAATTCTGACTTATGGTCACTACTTGACCAGTACATGGAACAAAATAGGTAAATATCTGCTAAATGAAAGAATAGATGATTGTACTATATGGTTGCATTTCTTATGATAGATGAAATTCTGTGATGCCCCTAACATTCTCACTCTCCCATCTCTGGTATTTGCACGTCTTCTTCCAGTTATTATGTAAAACACTAATCTAACTATTACTGGGAGGGAGGTCACTTAATATGTGATCAAGGTTCCAAGTTAGTTTTCTTTAGAGAATGAAAGTGTCTTTGTTGGGATGGAAAATCAGGTGAATCCTTAAAGGGAACTAACTAAGCATTTCCTGTCAGGAGAGGTCATTTCAAGGAATGAGAGGGATTTGATTAGTAAGAGGGCTTCCATGTGGGGCTTTAAAGATGGATAGGGCTGCATGGTAAGGGCTGTGGATAAGCTCTAGGAAACGAGACTGGAGCCCAACTGACCGCAAATGTTGCTTTGAGGATGCAGTCAGGGCCATGCCATGTGAATGATCCCTAGCCCCTGGTAATTGCCCCACTAATGTCACTTCTGACACAGTTCCCTGGTATTCATCAGCTGATGAATTTCAACCTCTGGGGAGTGGTCCTTGAACTTTGTGGAGAATGGGTCATCAAAATGGGGTCTACAGTAGTTGTTCAGTGGTCACAAACCACCTGAGTTCTTGAAATAAATGCGTGTAATTCAGCTTTATTTTACCAACAACATTTAACCCTGTGGAACTGAGGAGCAAGGAGCAAAGCCCTGTCCCTTCTCCCAGCCCCTGGCTCACCTCCAGTGCCCAGGAGAGAGAGAAGTGCATTTCCATTGGAAAGAGGGCCATGTACAGAGGCTTGAAGTGCAGAAAGGGCCTTCCACCATGGCAGTGAGGAGACCTCACAGGGTGTCAGCCAGGGTGAGAGTCCCAGACCTCTGGCCAAGGAGTGGAGGGGAGCTTTCTGAGTAGGGAGAACGTTGCTGTGGTCAGGAGCAAGCCCACACACAAGACTGTTTGTGGGGCGTAGACACACTGCCCACACCCTTCCTGGGAGCTCGCAAAACCACAGACACTTTTTGAAGGACCACGATGTTCCAAGCCTGGAGCTAGATTCTGAAGACACAAGGAAAAGGAGAAAGTAGTCCAGTCTCCAAAGTTTGCTGTCCCTCCAGGGAAAAAAACAGAATATTCCTGTAACATCAGCCATAGGAGGAAGCCAGATAAAGCTTGTCATTCAAAACCCAAATGGCTTCTGCTTGAGTTTGGGCAGTAGAGTCAAAGGAAAATTCACAGGAGGAACATTCGAACCAGAACTTGAATTAAGGGAGACCTTCTCCAGGAAGCTGGAGTGGAAGGCACTGCAAAAGCAAAACTGTGGGGAGCAAATCAGTCAAACTGAGGGATGATAGGGTTTGCCTTTTTTTTTAAGTCATTCAGTCATGCCCTACTCTTTTCGACCCCATGGACTGTAGCCCACCAGGCTCCTCTGTCCTTGGGATCCTCCAAGCAAAAATACTGGAGTGGGTGGCCATTCTCTTCTCTAGGGGCTCTTCTGGACTCAGAGAACCTGAGTCTCCTGCACTGTAGGCAAATTCTTTACCGTGTGAACCAACAGGAAAGCCCCCTGGACACACATGTACACACAGAAGGAGAAGAGGAAACCTAATTTAAAGCACCAGTGCAACCAAGGAGTCTTGGCTGTAGTTTGCTTCATAACCCCACACAGTAGAGACAAGCACCTGCAAAGAGGCATCTTCTCTAATGCCAACCCCTTTCCATCCCACCCGGTTTGTACATTTAGTATGGTTGGACAAAGGTCCATCTAGTCAAAGCTATGGTTTTTCCAGTAGTCATGTATCAATGAGAGACTTGGACTATAAAGAAAGCTGAGCACCCAAGAATTGATGCTTTTGAACTGTGTTGTTGGAGAAGCCTCTTGAAAGTCCCTTGGACTGCAAGGAGATCCAACCAAACCATCCTAAAGGAAATAAGTCCTGAATATTCATTGGAAAGACCGAATGCTGAAGCTGAAGCTCCAATACCTTGACCACCTGATGCATAGAACTGACTCGTTTGAAAAGGCCCTTATGCTGGGAAAGATTGAAGGTGAGAGGAGAAGGGGACAACTAAGGATGAGATGGCTGGATGGCATGACCAACGTGATGGACGTGAGTCTGAGTAAGCTCCGGGAGTTGGTGATGGACAGGGAGGCCCGGCATGCTGCAGTCCATGGGGTCACAGAGTGTTGGACACGACTGAGCGACTGACATGAACTGAACTGATGGCCGGACTTTCTAATGTCAGCCTTCCTGTGTGTGTATTGGTATGTCCCTGTAAGTGTGTTTGGGGGTTGCTTGTGTGTGTGTGGCTTCTTTTGAATTGGACTATAATTGCTTTGCAGTATTGGGTTAGTTCCTGCTGCACCGTAAAGTGACTCTGCCATGCAGATCTAGAAAAATGGTACAGATGAACCTAGCTCCAGGGCAGGAATAGAGACATAGACATAGAGACTGGATGAATGGACACAGGATGCGGAGAGAGGGAGGATGGGATGAACTGGGGGATTAGCTTTGGCATATATACACTATTACAGGTAAAAGAGCTAGCTCCTGAGGACCTGCTGAACAGCACAGGAGCTCAGCTCCATCCCACTTTGATGGGGTTTACTGACACCAGGTAACACCAACAGGTACATTCTGCTGGACCTCAGCTATTGAATTGCCTAAAGTTGCCCTTTCCAAACAAATTAAACAAAGGTGTGGTCAAAGTTTCTTAAAAAAAAAACAAAAAACAAAAAACCTGCACGTAAAACCTGTGAGATTCATGAGGTTCAAGTGGATGTTTAATGATTTCTCCTGCTTTGCATCGTAAGTAGAGCTTCTTTCTTCTGAATCAGTCTAATATTGCACAAGCAGAAGCAATCTTTTCTTTATAAGAGCTCTCATTTCTCTGCTCAGATCGCCAGCGATTCCGGTTTTACTTCCACCCAGATCATTCATGTGAACGGGTCTGGTAAAGTGTGCTCCACTGTATTTTTTCCTGTTGGTTTACATGGTAGTTCAAATGAGGTTTGACTGAGGAGCACATTTCTGGTACTAAGGACTGAAGGTTTCCAAATTCTCAAGTTTCCCTGGCTTAGATGCGTGCATAACCGCTGTTGGTTCAGGACTTAGTTATGCCTCCCCAGGATCAGTAAACCCGAGTCAAAATACCCATCTAATTGGAACCTTCTTTAGCAGGGTCTTCCTGATGGTTTAAGAGTGTATGGTTTTCATACCAAGCAGTGAACATGCTGTCAAAGGGAACACAGTCTGTTCCCTGCCGGGGACAACAAGAGCCATCTCGCCTCTGCCCTCAGTTCTGTAAACACAGGCTGGAATGTGGACAGCAAGAGCTGGAGGACACGTGCTTGATGGGCCTCAGGCAAGACTGCTCACGCTCACCTTGGTCTCAGTGGCTCATCCGTGAGCCCACACCCCTGTGGACTCACCCACGTCCCTGTGGACAGGACCACCATCGTGTTACTATCCGTCTGAAGAAGCCGTCTCACTGCTTGTAACCACTGAATGCTTCTCCTGTGAGATTAACGACCCCACAGTCCCAGGGATGAAGAGTGAAAGTGTCAGTCGCTCAGTCCTGTCTGTTTGTGAACCGGTGGCCAGTAGCCCACCAGGCCCCGCTGTCCCTAGGATTTCCCAGGCAGGGATACTGGAGTGGGTTGCCATGTCCTTCTCCAAGGCATCTTCCCACCCCAGCGGTCGGGCCTGCGCCTCCTGCATTGCAGGCAGACTCTTCACTGTCTGAGCCACCAGGGAAGCGCCATGTATACATATGGCTGATTCCTGTTGCGTGGCAGAAACTGACAGAACATTGAAAAGCAATTGTAACCCAATAAAAATGAAAAGATCGCAGGTTCCAGGTTGTCATCTACATCACTGAAGGTCACTGAAACTACACAAGCAAATAGGAAATGTACCACATAGTTCGGTTCAGTTCAGTCACTCAATCGTGTCCGACTCTTTGCGACCCCATGAATCGCAGCACGCCAGGCTTCCCTGTCCATCACCAACTCCCGGAGTTCACCCAAACTCATGTGCATCGAGTTGCTGATGCCATCCAGCCACCTCATCCTCTGTCATCCCCTTCTCCTCCTGCCCCTAGTCCCTCCCAGCATCAGAGTCTTCTCCAATGAGTCAACTCTTCGCATCAGGTGGCCAAAGTATTGGAGTTTCAGCTTTAGCATCAGTCCTTCCAATGAACACCCAAGACGTGTACCACATAGGAATCACACAAAAACTGCTGCTGGCTTGATTAATGAATGGATGGATGGATGGATAGATGAAGGAATGAATGATATAGACAAGGCAGTTGTCTGGGTTTGGATGAGGCCATGTCTTGGAAGTCTGAGAAGATGAGAGCACCAGAATGAGTCTACCTCTTTTTCTGTTCTTTCTCATCATTTTCTGTTTTGAAAAAATTAAGCACAGACAGAATTCTGCTGTAGTTTGCAAGTTTATTCCTCAGAGGTAAAATGTGGGATGATTGCCGTTTTATTAGAGCCAATTACTAAATAATACTATATTTAATAAAACAGTGTTATCATTACTACTTCATACTTTTCTAAATGTTTCATAAGTGTTATCTCACTTTATAAAGAAAGAGAGTTCCATGTCTTCTTCAATTAATCTTCAAGTTTTCATCTATTACATTTTCCTGCTGCTAATTTTTTTTAATTTTATCCAGAAAAAAAACAAACAAATCTGCTATTCCTTTCTTGTGGAAGCAATTAAAAAAATCATTAATTACAATATAAAGTTCCTTCATTAATTGTCCATAGATGTTTTCATCAGGTTTTCAGAACCCCTGCTTTCCTAATTCAGAAGCTGGACCTGGGACAAGCATTACTTCAACATCCAAAGTGCTGCCATAGGCAACAAATGGGAGGAAGAGAGAGTGAGCTGCAGTGAAACCAGAGTCTCATTAAAGCCTGGCGGCTTTCGCCCAGGCGTCTCATTAGACCCAACTAGCTCTTAGTGCAGCAACAGCGAATGTGAATGAAAGACACGCCAGACATGCGCATTAGCAGGCGTGAAACAGAGAGCTAGCGGGAGCCTGTTGCATAGCGCGGGGGCTCTGCGATGACCTAGCGGGGAGGACGGGGTCGTGGGGGGAGGAGGCTTCCAGAAGGAGGGGACAGATGTATACACATGACTGATTCACTTTGCTCTACAGCAGAGACTAACACAACCTTGTAAAGCAATTATGCTCTATTTTTTTTAAGGGATGCTGTGCTGCTCAAAGGTCTTTGCAAAGAGTCATATTTTGAGTGAAGGGTCCTCAGCAACAGGAGGGGAACTGGACTCGGGCGGCTCTCATTTCCTCCACACCAGGCTCTCTTTTGAGCAGAATATTGTGTGTGTGTGTGTGTGTGTGTGTGTGTGTATGTACATGTGTGACTGTGTGTCTGTGTCCACCTGTGCACACACTCCCTGAAGGGACCCTTGGACACTTGGCCAGCCCAGACCAGGGAGGCAAGGATCTCAGAGCCGGAAGGGCCTGGAATCAGCCAGTCCCCCGTGCAGAACTCACTCCGTATTGTGGCACCTGTGACCCTGCAGCCTTGGCTTGAATTCCCCTCGGAACGCATGGCTCAGCCCTGGATGGAGGTGTCTGTAGGTGCATGTGGCTTCTAGTAGAGCCAGGATCTGATTCCTACCAGAACACACTGCCGTGCGCCCATCGTGACCTATAGGACAGTGGGTACCGCCCCGATGGCCCCACTCATATTCAGGTTCCATCTGCTGGGCTGGGCACTCACCCAGGCTCATGCCCTTCATGGCACGGCTTCTCTGTGGGTGCTCGGAAAACAGAAGCCACATTGCTCTGGAGAGGAACGCCAGCCCTGCCTGGCGTGGACGCTGTCCCCACTGCCCGTGGGACCAAAACCCCAGCACTTTTGTAAGTACACACCCAGGTGCTGTGAGCTTCAACCTGGATAAGGTATGGAACTCTGATCGCTGGGCATCTTGTGAGCTGCTGCCCATAAATTCCTAGAAACTCCTAACTGTATATTCCCCACTCAAGTTTTACCCCACTTCCTTGGTTCTAGTTCCCTGCTGTGAATACTTCTGAGGCTCAGCTCTGTCATCTGCTCTATCAGGGATCCCTCCCAGTTTTGCGTCATGTGCAGATCTCCTAGGCATGTGTTTTGTGCCTTGGTCCAAACCACGGAACAGACATTAGCACATGACAAAGAACAGGACACAGCTCTATGTGTTTTAGGGTTTTGCCCTTTGATTGACATCAATTATTTAGTAGCAGTCTTTGTGTAGATTGTTAAGGGGGTTCTGATCTACTGAACTGTGATTTCATCAAGTGCATGGGGATATGAAAAGGACAGCTCCATGCCGGGCTGAAGTGGGAAACTTGGAGGCAGGGACGGGTCTGACACGCTGGTAGAATTTGCTCCTGAAGTTCAAGTACAGCTCTTCATTAATCCTTGTGTCGCCAGGACCCAGCAAAGCGAATTTACTAAACACAAAGAGAAAACATGCTGCTTCCTTTTGAAACTAATTGAGCCGGATCTCGTGGTCCTTGCTCCTTTTACCGTGCCCACCAGCCTGTTAATAATCACGTCCTCCTTGCTGTCAGTGATCAATGTTGAAGTGATTGGCCTCTGGTCTCAGGAATGCATCCGTTTCTCCAATTTTGAAATTGGAAAAATATTTGCCTCCTCCACTCCTCTGGCTCCTCTCCCACAATTCAGGATTTTCTCATGGAAAAATGAGTCCTCTGTCACATTTCACAGACCCTGCACATACTCTCAGGCCCCGAGCGGTAACTTTGGTGGGACTGAGTTGTAACTTGTACTTTCCCAGAGTATCTGGTCATTTTCTTTCTTGCTGCCCACCTCAGAGGACACAGAGTGTTTTGCTCACACCTCTGGGTTGTCCGGCCTGAATACTGTTCTCTAGTGGAAGATGACAGAAACCAGCCCATGGTCAAGAGGACCTGGCTTCACTCTGTCCTCTCTTTTTTTATGTCTTATTTTATATTGGAGCATACGTGATTAACAACAATATGTTAGTTTCAGGTGTACGGTAAAGTGGTTCAGTTATCTATATACATGTATCTATTCTTTTTACAATTATTTCCCCATTTAGATTGTTATATAATATTGAGCAGAGTTCCCTGTGCCATACCAGTAGGTCCTTATTGGTTACCTAGTTCAAACATAACAGGGTGTACATGTCAATCCCAAACTCCCTAACCCTCCCTTCCCCCCATGCTTTGCCCTGTTGAGCATAAGTTCATTCTCTAAGTCTACGAGCCTGTTTCTGCTTTGTAAGTTCATTTGTATCGTTTTTAAGACTCCGCATATAAGCAATATCATATGATATTTGTCTTTTTCTGTCTGACTTACTTCACTGAGCACTTAAATTTCCCCAAGAGTCAGTCCACCCTTTTTTTTTTTTCTCTATTTGTTCTGCAGAAATCAAGTAGTTCCATCTGATGGCTGACAATAAAGTGGAGGGTGTCTCAGAAAATTGAAAATGGAACAATATTTTCAGGGAGTTGTCCTCCTTGCTTTAATTTTCTGGGAAATAAAAGTGAAAAATATGTCCAAAAGTAGTGAATGGGCTAAACTTTCTGTATTTTGTGAAAATAGAATCTGGAACACAGCAATGATGAGTATATAAATTACCTCTGCAAGATCCGAATCTGCAAAGAGATCTATGAAAAAAAAAACAAAACCTAAATGTCAAATTTCTGAGTGTTACATATTCTATTTGTCATCATGGATCATATAATTCACAACTTATAAAAATAACACAAATTTGAGCATTAATGATAGTAGTCATCAGTAACCAAAATGTAGTTCCTCTAAAGTTTCACAGCAATGCTGTAAAAAAATGATCATCAAAATGCATAAGAAAAACAATACATGTGTGTACCTTTCAGTGTGTGGAAACAAACCTCTCTCAGAGGGGCTTGAGCGGAAGTGGTTTCCTATGCCAGCTAGTTTTCCAAGATCCTGACTTGTTTGGAATCTCTCTGCAACTGATTCCCATTCTGCTGGCAAGCCACCTGTTAAGCTAAGGCGGAAGCCTAGAAGAGGAGGGAAATGGGTGGAGTCGATTATGTTTTAACATGACTTCATAACACTGCAATGTGAGCTTTTAACTCCTGAGTCCACACATTTTTTCATGGGGTGTGTGGTTGATTTATTAATGCCATTCGGGTCAAGCAATCTCAGTACTATTTTTTTTTATTTAAAATTTAAGAAAATATTCTTCTAGAGAAATCTGGAATTTGGGAGACTCATTTGTGATGTGAGTGAAGCTAAAGTGGGCAATATCAGTGAGACTCGTTTAAGGAGAGGGGCAGTGCTCACAAGCAAGTATTAATTTTGCTTCTATCACATCAGTGCAATTCTAGGTAAAAGTCAAGACATTTATTTTTGCTCTAAGATTTCAAATGTAACTGTAAGACAGGAATCGGTTCTGTTTGTTTGTTTGTTTAAATGCATTGGTGGTCCCCACCAGCGAGCCTACGTTCCTTGTTGGGTTACTATGAACGTCTGAGGGGAGGTACTCCGTGCAGCCCGTGGTATCTGTTCATATGGAACAGTGGAGTGAGTGGCCCCCACCACACCTCACTGGGAACACCGGCCACAGCAAGTGAGAGGTGGTCTAGGTCAGCGTGTCTCAGGGTGTGGGCCCCAGATCAGCGTATCAGCATCACCTATAAACCAGCACATACCCGAGGCTGACTGAATCACAAAGCCCAGGGACATGGCTCCGTGGCTTTGTCCTCAGGAGCCTCCAGGTGATTCTCCTCCAGGCTGAAACCTGGGGACCACTGATCTCATCACACTCACCAGTGGACCAAAGCCTGCACTGGAAGCAGCTACGCTAAAGACGAATGCAGAAAACACAGATGCAAACCGCTGCCAGCAAAACAGGAGCAGTGGAATCTGCTTTCTATGTTTGCCAAGGACAAAAACTGACCCCTACGCTTTCAATCTTCTTTCAGATCCAGAAAGTAATTTGTTACAGATCGAATTCTGGATTGTGCGGGCGCGTTCAGTCGTGTCCAACTCTTTGTAACCCCATGGACTAGAGCCTGCCAGACTCCTTTGTACATGGGATTCTCCAGGCAAGAACACTGGGGTGGGTGGCCACTTCTTCCTCCAGGGGGTCTCTCCAACCCAGGGACCGAACCCACATCTCCTGCGTTGCAGGTTTATGCATTACCATCTGAGCCATCATGATTCTGAAGAGAGACAATGTTTTTTAGAGCTTGTGGTCTTTTGGGTGACCTTCCACTACAAAGAGCTTCACATGTTTCAAGGACGTTGTTGGGGGTCTCCTTGTCTTCTAACACAGCATCGATTAAGAGCGAGCTTCAGACGGCATCGCCTTCAGAATGTTTGGAGCACATAGGGTGCCCATGGAGGGTGGTGCAGCCAGTAGAGGATGAGTAGGCTGTGGTTCCCCTAGCACGGAGCAAAGAGGAGTCAGTGATGAGAGGCTGCCTCTTACAGCACCCTTCCTTTCACATATGTGTATTCAGCTGCAGTCAGACCTGCTCTCTATGCTAACAAGGGCTTCCCTGGTGGTGCAGGTGGTGAAGAATCTGCCTGCAATGCAGGAGACCTGGCTTTGATCCCTGGGTTGGGAAGATCCTCTAGAAAAGGGCACGGCAGCCTATCCCAGTATTCTTTCCTGGAGAACTCCATTGACTGAGAAGCCTGGCGGGCTACAGCCCGTGGGGTCACAAAGAGTCAGACACGGACTGAGCTCCGAACACTTTCACTTTCTAGCTAACATCCCAGATAGAGACAGAAGTACTCCAGTTACAATGTTAGTCGTTGTACCGCTCTAAGGCCACGCTCTCCAGGAGACCAGCAGTGCTCTATGTGCTGGGGAGTTCACCTACGCAGGCTTTAGGGCATCAGCTCAGGAGCTTATGAGAGACGATTTGTGACGTGAGGTTCAAGATTACTCGAGTGAATTCACCTGTTCCTTTTCAAATACTTGGGTGTTCAATAAACAGATTTTGAAAATGCAAACGGAAAGGGAATTCTGGAGAAGACCCTGGAAACCTCCCAGCCCACCCCTCATGCTTTGTCTAAAATATCCCAGGTGGCGACTCGGACCCCATGTCCTTGGATTTCAGGTCGGGTCACTGTCCCATTCTTTTCCAGTCTCTTTCAGAGACTGAAAATGATGTTGATAAGGCAGAAGAGAGTAATGCAGAGTTCATATCAATCGTGTGGTTGCGTCCTCAACAGTCACAAATTTCCCCTGTGTTCCTACCGCTCTGAGATCTTCCATAAGACTTCCCAGCGGGTCCTGTCCTCATCCTTTACAGCATTGTATGATCATGGTAATTAAGTATTTGTGCTTTAATATGTCTTTTTTTTTTTAATTTTTTACCAGATTGCAAGGTCCGGGAAGACAGGAATCTCGTCTTTCATTCTCTGTACTCTATCACCCCTACTCATCCATGCATATCACCCATACACATCACTCCACATATTTCTGTAGAAGCAATTAATGAGTAAATAATAACTGATCCATACATCAATATTATAGCACACATCACACTGTAGCTTTTCACACTGATTTTCGTGCCTGAATATTTTGCTCTGCTGGCTCAAATTTATGTAACACAGTGTTCGATTCCCGGGGATAGCAAACTGTTTTATTATTAAATAAGTGGCTCTCAGGACCTAGAAATGAGTAAATATGGCATTTATTCTCACTTTCATTGCTGACCAGGGACTTTTAAATGAAACAGTCTGTGTTCCAGTTTTCTCATCCATTATGTACACATCATCATAGCTGCCTAGGTCTCCCTGGGAGACTGTAAAGCTAAACGAGAAAAATGGTGATGCCACACTGTGAGGCTCGAAAACAAAGACCTTACGTAATTCTGTGATAATGGCAATAAAGCTACTACTTTTGCTCTCTTTTTTTTTTCTGAAATATCTGTCCTGTTCTAGGAGCTCAGGAGGAACCTCCAGGAAGACATACTCTTCCCATCTTGTTGATTTTCTTCTCTAAGAAGCATCTTCCTTGTCAGCCCATCACTGACACCTCAGGGCCAGAGGTCGACAGTGAAGGCCGGTCCTTCTCCAACTTCTGCAGACACTTCCAAGCCTTTTAGAATCTCCCAAACTCAGAGAAACGATCCTAGGTCCCCCGTGACTCCTTTTGCAGCCAAAATTATAACTGGTGCCCCCAGAAACCCACCAAGGAGGGGGCTGAGGCGCCATGTGTCATACTGCACGTGGGAACCTGGCATCCCTGAGAATTCTCAGTGGCCCTGGGCACCCGCCCCTTCATCCACCTCCAGCAGGGAGGCTGCTCTCATGGCAGCTAAAATCCAGCAGGTCCTAAACCGCTGATTGTGAAGCATAGCCTGACTGCTGGGCCACAGACCAGAGGCTGAAAACACCTACCCGTTGAGTATCTTTCCAGCCGAAGGGATGAAGACCAGGTTGATTGGAAAACTGTGTTCACAGAGGCAGAAAAAAGAGGACGTTCGCACACTGAAGAGTGTGGGTGAGTCTAGAGGGTGCTGGGATAAAAAAAAAAAAAAGCATAAAGCCGTATAAGCCATCTACCCTAGCTAGCACTAGTGGCAAAGGACCTGCCTGCAATTCAGGAGCCTCAGGAGACCCAGGTTCAATCCCTGGGTTGGGAAGATCCCCTGGAGGAAGGCATGGCTATTCACTCCAGTATTCTTGCCTAGAGAAATCCCACAGATAGAGGAGCCTGGCTGGCTACAGTCCATGGGGTCGCAAAGAGCGGGACACGGCTGGAGTGACTTGGCACGCACGTGCCAGAAGCCGTCTGAAAGAGCGATGCTGGATCTTTGCCCATTTAAAAGTATTCCTAACCCGCTGCTCCCAGTCTGGAAGCTCTGCTCTAATGTGACCTGCTCCCTAATCGGGATGAAGTGGTGAGAACCACACAGCAAGCCTAAAGACAGGCCTGGTACAGAGACTTTAAAAATTCAGAAGAACTAAAGCCCTCAACGTGTAAGCAATTCAGGCACCAGGACTGTGGCCCACTGAGAAACCTGGACACAGGGTCAGCTGAGCTTCCCTGGATGGTTACACTGCACATGTCCACAGGGAGGGGACCCCTGCAGCTTCTCGGGCTTTCTCTGGATGTTGCACCATGTCTCTTCACCCTGTGCCCATCTTACCCCCACAGCCGCGCACGGAATTAAGCCATAACTCTGTGTCTAACAGCTTTCCCGAGCCCTGGGAGCTCTTCTATCAATAGCGAGTCCTCAAGCCTGAGCGTGGTCTTAGGTCCCACCCCACCACCACCCCCGCCACACACACACACACACACACACACACACACACACACAGAGCAGAACTCAACGGATGCAGGAATCAGTTTTAGGGAAGGAAACCAGGAGAAAGATGGGGTCACAGAAGCCCTGGGGGGCGACTGGAGAAGGGCTGGATTCCCACGGTGTGTATGTTGGAAATTCAGGCCTTTACTTTTTTCAACATTAAAAGATGGATGTAGGGAAAGAGCGATTAGCCAAGATGGTGATGGCCAGGCTCTGTCACGCCCTATCCTCTTGCTCTCGGTTCACGCCTGTAAACGATGACTTTCCATGGTTATGTGACAGCTGAGACCGTTGATAGCAATGTGCGCACGCGTCATGGTGTACTGGCTTGGCCACGTGCCACCTTTGTTCTGTACGCCTATGTAAGCACCACCTGGAAAGCCCTTGTGTCAGCGTCAGCCACGAGAAAATGAAGCATGCCTGCCCTGCTGCTGTGTCAGCCACTAATGGATAAAGCTTGTCTGCAGCTCTTATAGCTCCTTGCATGCCCTTCCAGCTTCTCCATGCATGCCTTGCCTACCCTGGGTTCAGTGAACAGTGAGACAATGGATAATCCCCCTATGAGGGGTGATGGGAGCGGTGGTCATCTTCCACGTTCTGCCTTCTTCTTTTGTCTGACTCCTTTGCACGTGTCGGTTTGAATTGTTACTTTATCTTCTGATGTTGAAAGCTGTTTTGTTTTGTTTCAATGAGGTTCATTTTTAAAGTCTTCATTGAGTCTGTTACCATACTGCTTCTGTTTTGTGATTCGGTCTTCTGGCTGCAAGGCGTGTGGGATTTCAGTGCCCCACCAGGGAAGGAGCCTGCACCCCCAGCATCGGAAGGTGAAGTCTTAATCACTGGACCACCAGGGAAGTCCCCAAAATATTTTTTTTAACAAATGATTTCTATTAAAAAAGAAAAGGTTGGCGATAAACTGATTAATCAATTTATCAAATAAATATCTCACGGTGGTCCTGTTCATCTCAAACCAGGTAAATATGACGACAGAAGAGGGGACCCAACCTTGCTGTGTGTGACCATCAGCGTGTGTGCTTCCAGGAATCTGGAAAATTCTGTGAAGATAGAAGGCAGCAACTCAAACTCTCTCCAGGAAGCTATTTCCCTTTCTGCTTTAAAGTGAACTGGAGTTCTCACCCCTGCAAATGGATGGACCCACATCCTTGTCCTCATGACTACGTGTTCTATAACCAAACCAAAATATTCTCTCTCCCAGCATCTAAACAGGGTAGACTATGGAGGGCACAGGGTCTGACGCACCCAGATATCTTGCTGCTCTTTGATTGATGGGCAAATGTAGAGCCAATCACGCGAGGACTCGGGGAAACTCAGGATTCTTGAGTGGCCTTTCTAAACTTACAGCATAGTTTAATATGGTTGCCCTTCATGACTCAAGCCTCTGAAGTCATCCCAGTGTTCCGTTTTGTTGTTTTATAAACTAGTGCCTATAAGCTGTTATTTATGTTATTTAACAGCTCTACTTAGGATGTGCCTGTTGGCTTTGTTTTCAGCATAGTTTAGTCTGCAAATTCACAAGAGCAAATTGTTGAGCAGGATGAGTGACTTATAGCCTGACCCAGGGATGGGAACTGCCTCCCAGATGCCTGACTCATGAATGCCAATCTATAAATGATTATAGAGAGTTTCACAGACTGGGCATGCTTTTGCCAGCCTCCCCTCCCCTCTCGAGATGCACTAACTAAGCCCGCTCTTGCCCATCTGCTGAATGCATGCTTTAGTTGGTTCCAGGTGAGAAGGCAGTGTGGCCCCGTCACAGATCAAAGGCAGAGTCTCTGCTGGGAAAATATGTCTGGGTGAAAATGCCTCAGAAAACCAAGACAGTTCTCAGAAGCAGAGGCTGGTTTACAAGTACATTCCAGAATCATGGGGGCTCAGCTGGCCCCTTTTCATTTTCCTTCTCAGAAGAATGCTTTCAGAAATTCACAGGTCTCTCTAACGCTCGCTCACCTGAGCCAAACTAAGCATGGGGTTCGCCATGCATTCCAGGAGCACCCTCAGATTCTGCTTCTCCTTGTCCTGTCCTCCTTAGACTGAGAGGTGGAGGCTTTCAAGTTGGCGACAGCTCTTTCTGTATTTTGGAGGGCTATCACACTACTTGGCCTTCTCCGGTGGCTCAGACGGTAAAGAGTCTGTCTGCAGTGCAGGAGACCCGGGTTTGATCCCTGAGTTGGGAAGATCCCCTGGAGAAGGAAATGGCAACCCACTCCAGGATTCTTGCCTGAAAAAATCCCATGGACAGAGAAGCCCGGCAGGCTGCAGTCCATGGGGTCGCAGAGTCAGGCCGAAAGAGCGACTAACACTTTCACTTCTTTATCCTGCTTGCTCTTGTATAGACAGTTACTGGACTTGGTGGATTCAGCATTGAACTTCAGGGTTGAGTGAGACCCTGTAAGGGTCATTAGCCATGTCTCTGAATAGACAGCTGAGGAAACAGGGACTGCGCATAAGCCGACAGGTTGGAATAGATGTGAGAACGAGCATCCAGTGCTCAGAAACACATTCAGTCCTTGCCTTTAGGACCCTCATCCAAGACACTCCACACTTTAGCTTCATCTGCTGACTTGCTGCAGACAAACATGCCACCTTGAGAGTCAAGAGTCCTTCCAAGATGGGAGGAGCATGCCTTCTGGAATCCTCGCTTAGACAAGAGTGACCCACCCTCAGGGACACGGTTTCGGATCTTGAGTAAGAAATACACCTCTGCACATTGAGACCACTACTCCAGCAGCTTTACCTTCTCTACCTTACGGGGTCTCTTGGCCATCTGCACAACTGTGTGTGTGTGTGTGTGTGTGTGTGTGTGTGTGTGTCCTTAAACCATCCTCTTAAAAACCAGCTCAACCTTCTCAATTCCAAAGACAACCATTATAAGCAACAGAGCTACACCACAAAATCAAAACACAAGTAGTAGCTACAGATCTGATGATGTTGTCGTGGTTACTATGGAAATGTTGTGGGTTTAGTGTCATCTTGATCTGTTGGATCATAGAAAAAGCAGTATAATTCTGGAAAGATATCTGCTTCTGCTTCATTGACAACGTTAAAGTCTTTGACTGTGGATCACAACAAACTGTAGCAAATTCTTAAAGAGATGGGAATACCATACCACCTTATCTGCCTCCTGATAGCTGTACGCAGGTCAAGAAGCAACAGTTAGAACCAGACATGGAACTACAGACTGGTTCCAAACTGGGAAAGAAGTACATCAAGGCTGTATATTGTCACCCTGCTTATTTAACTTATATGCAGAGTACATCATGCAAAATGCTGAACTGGAGGAAGCCCAAGCTGGAATCAAGATTTCTGGAAGAAATACCAGTATCTCACATATGCAGATGGCATCACTCTTACAGCAGAATTTAAAGAGGAACTAA
The DNA here is from genome assembly GCF_042477335.2 of Ovis canadensis. Classification (NCBI taxonomy): domain Eukaryota; kingdom Metazoa; phylum Chordata; class Mammalia; order Artiodactyla; family Bovidae; genus Ovis; species Ovis canadensis. Next base: position 81,406,295 of record NC_091260.1, on the reverse strand, counting down.
AGAGCCTCTTGATGAAAGTGGAAGAGGAAAGTGGAAAAACTGGCTTAAAACTCAACATTCAAAAGACTAAGATCATGGCATCCAGTCCCATCACTTCATGGCAAATAGATGGGGGAACAATGGAAACAGTGACAGACTTTATTCTCTTGGGCTCCAAAATCACTGCAGACTGTGCCTGCAGCTGTGAAATTAAAGATAATTTTTCTTTGTAAGAAAAGTTACTTTGCCAACAAAGATCCGTATAGTCAAAGTTATGGTTTTTCCAGGAGTCATGAATGGACGTGAGAGCTGGACCATAAAGAAGGCTGAGAGCCGAAGCACTGATGTTTCTGAACTGTGGTGCTGGAGAAGACTTGAGAGTCTCTTGGAGTGCAAAGAGATCAAACCATCAATTCTAAAGGAAATCAACACTGAATATTCATTGGAAGGACACGTGCTAAAGCTGAAATTCCAGTACTTTAGCCACCTGATGCAAAGAGCTGACTCATTAGAAAAAAAAACCTGATGCTGGGAAAGATTGAAGGCAGGAGGAGAAGGGGACAACAGAGGATGAAATGGTTGAATGGCATCACTGACGCAATGGACATGAATTTGAGTAGGCTCCGGGAGTTGGTGATGGACAGGGAGGCCTGGCGTGCTGCAGCCCATGGGGTCACAAAGAGTCGGATGTGACTGAGCAGGTGAACAACAACATAGTGTCATCTTAGTTGTTACTTGGAGGATGGTATTAAGATTTATTGCTTCCATACCTTTTCACGTGCGTGTATGCTCCCAACTCTTTGTGGCCACAGGGACTGTAGCTAACCAGACTCCTATGTCCATGGGATTTCCCAGGCAAGAATACTGGAGAGGGCTGTTATGTCCTCCTCCAGGGGATCTTCCTGACCCAGGGTCCAAACTCTTGTCTGTTGCACCTTCTGTACCGGCAGGTAGGCTCTTTACCGCTGCACCGCCTGGGAAGCCCAGACCTTACAGCGTACTATAAAAGAACCAGCTGGCCCTCACATGTGAGTACAGGCTTGTTTTTTGTTCTCATCCAACTCTCCATGTTTCCAGCAGTTGTGGAAAGTGGACTTGGTATATTTGGAAGCAGGAAAGTGTTACTAGAGTCTGCTTCCAAGGAGCATCTGAGTGAAACAGGCATGCTGGTAGTTCTTTCCAAAGCTGAATGGGCTTGTCAGGAATTTTGCAGACACAGGTGTCTTTTTTGGTTAATAGACGTGCCTTCAGGATGAGCAAGGCCTCTTGTTCTCCAATATTTCTCAGAAAAGTTGTTTCTAAGAGATCTAAGGCTATTTTCTTTGCATGAAGGTAATTTATTATTACTGTCATTATTGCTGCTAAAGTAAACAGCTGCCACACAGCCTGCTGTTTGGCTTCCTATGCTAGTGGTAAAGAACCTGCCTGCCAAAGCAGGAGATAGAAGAGACGAGGGTTCAAACCCTGGGTCGCAGGAAGATCCCCTAGAGAAGGAAATGGGACCCCACTCCAGTATTCTTGCCTGGAGAACCCCAAGGACAGAGGGGCCTGGTGGGTTACAGTCCATAGGGTGGCACAGAACAGGATACAGTGAAGCGGCTTCGCACGCAGCCTGCCAGCCTGCTGTTTATGCAACAGTACTTCCAAGCTGGGCAGAATGCTCAGACATTGCATGCACCAGACTATGAGACAGGGCCTGAACTATGAGGCCAGGGCTCTGGGGTGGGTCCCTGGCCCTGTACTTGCTGTTTATTCAAAGGCAGATATTTTGGGACTAATTTTCCTCTCCTGTCTAATGAGAAGCTGTGGATGTTTTTAAGTTCTCCCAACTTTAGAATTCTCTTTGTATTCATCACAGAAATGTGCACGACCAGTTAGAGAGGCTGGTTGGTTCGGCGGGCACAGATTGGATGCTGCCTGAACCTGGAGTGTCTTATTCTGGGAGGCGGGACCAGAAGCCATTTCCCGCAGGAAGGTGTGGCCTCCCATTGCTTCCAGGAAACCTCCCATGAGATGTCGTCTTTCCCTGCCCCTCCACGGATTGAATGCAGAGTGCTCTGAGGAAGCAGAGGAGCAGGCTCAGAAGGGGTGCAGAAATGGAAGGAACCTGGGGGAAGTGCTCCTCCAGGAGACCCTGTTATTGTACTAAGACGTGAGTGCAAAGTGAACTTTCATTGTGCTATGAGGTGATAACTGGGTGCTTATGTTTAAAGTAGCTGGTGTTGCCTTAGTATAAATAGACATCTCTCTTTTGGGTTTTCCAAATTTTATTTTGGGGGCTCCAAAATCACTGCAGATGATGATTGCAGCCATGAAATTAAAAGATTCTTACTCCTTGGAAGAAAAGTTATGAACAACCTAGACAGCATATTAAAATACAGAGACATTACTTTGCCAACAAAGGTCTGTCTAGTCAAGGCTATGGTTTTTCCAGTAGTCGTGGATGGATGTGAGAGTTGGACTATAAAGAAAGCTGAGCACCAAAGAATTGATGTTTTTGAACTGTGGTATTGGAGAAGACGCTTGAGAGTCCCTTGGACTGCAAGGAGATCCAACCAGTCCATCCTAAAAGAGATCAGTCCTGAATACTCATTGGAAGGACTGATGCTGAAGCTGAAACTCCAATACTTTGGCCACCTGATGTGAAGAAGTGACTCATTTTAAAAGACACTGATGCTGAGAAAGATTGAAGGCAGGAGGAGAAGGGGATGACAGAGGATGAGATGGTTGGATGGCATCACCAACTCAATGGACATGAGTTTGAGTGAACTCTGGAAGTTGGTGATGGACAGGGAAGCCTCTCATGCTGCAGTCCATGGGGTCCCAGTTGAACATGACTGAGCAACTGAACGGAACTGAACTTCAGATACTATTCGTGGGCAGAACTTCAGACCCTTCTTACCCTTAACCTAAAGCTAATTCCCTGTACCTGAGAGAGAGCCACACAGATAATGGCTAATGACTACTCCTCAGAGGATTATGCCAGCGGTTCTAAATCTGGCTTTCTCAACCTTGACACTGATAGTATTTGGGGCCAGATCAATCTTTGTTGGGGGCAGGGACTGCCTATGCATCCCAGGACACTTAATCCCATCCTCAGGCTCTGCCCAAGCCATGCCAGGGGCACCTTCCCCTGAGTCGTGACAACACAACATCTCCAGGCACTGTCGGATGTCCCCTGTGAGCCAGAACTGCCCTCTTTGAGAAGCACTGCTCTACATCAACAGGCTTCCCAAAAGGCGCTAGTGGTGAAGAATCCACCTGCAAGAGGCGCAGGTTTGATCCCTGGGTCAGGAAGGTGCCCTGGAGGAGGACATGGCAGCCCACTCCAGTGTTCTTGCCTGGAGAAGCCCACAGACAGAGGAGCCTGGTGGGCCACCGTCCATGGGGTCACGAAGAGTCGGACACGACTGAGCAACTAAACACACATGCTCTAAATCAACAGAACAGTGAACTGGCAGAAATACAGACCTTCTGTCATTTGATTGCTGTAGAAATATGAGAAGTAAAATAAATCTTAAACACTGGGGCATATTTAGACAGCAGCCAATGCCTGCGGCTACCACATCCCGGAATCCACACAGAGTCACACGCCTGGCCTCTGGAATTATGAAGCGCCAGGATCTTACTGGCCTTTCCAAGACCTGTTTACCTATGGGTGGCAGGACTTACCATAAGCAAACTGAGTCATAGCAACCTGCCAAATTCTAAAGGAGAAATCAGAATGTCTTGTAAATAACATACACGGCATCGATTCAGGAGATGGCTTGCATTAGCACTTATTAAATGCCCATAAACTGTTTTCCTAATTTCAAAAATTTTAGCATTGTTCGATTTTATTAAGAAATCATGTGCTGATAGAGGATATATACTTCAATAGCAAGTCAGTTATCTATGTAGCATGCTGCTGCTGCTGCTAAGTCGTTTCAGTCATATCTGTCTCTGTGCGACCGCATAGACAGCCCAGCAGTCTCCTCCATCCCTGGGATTCTCCAGGCAAGAACACTGGAGTGGGTTACTATTTCCTTCTCCAATGCATGCAAGCACGCTAAGTTGCTTCAGTCGTGTCCTACTCTGTGTGACCCCAGGAACAGCAGCCCACCAGGCTCGTCTGTCCACGGGATTCTCCAGGCAAGAATACTGGAGTGGGTTGCCATTGCCTTCTCCCTATGTAGTATACAAATTAAACATTAAATAGATCGTTTCTTATGACACATCAGTGTACCTATTATTTCATAGAAAGAGTAGAATTTAACTTTACTTTCTAAGTTCATTCATTGTGATCGCATGCGCAAAGCCCACTTTCTCACATTCCTGTTCGCTACACTCTCAGTAAGATGATAGCTTTTGTCTTCTCCGCCCCAGCGAGCTCTCTCCCTGCTTCCTAGGGCACAGCTGCACCTGATTAAAGACACTGGGTCACTTCAAACATTCAAAACACAAGCACGATTTTAATACATTTCATGGTATGTCTAACCAATCAAAATTTTGAGAGAAACATAAATATCAAAATAGTTAGTTTCCTTTAGCTATGAACATATACAACCATTGGGCTTCCCAGGTGGCTCAGACGGTAAAGAATCTGCCTTCAATGCAGGAGACCTGGGTCCAATCCCTGGGTCGGGAAGATTCCCCTAGAGAGGGAAATGGCAACCACTCCAGGATTTTTGTCTAGAGAATCCCACGGACAGAGGAGCCAGACCCTGGGGTCGCAAAGAGTCAGACACAACTGAGCAACTAACACACACTCACACACACACACACATTTCACATATAGCAGGTAACGTGCTAGAGACGAAGGTCTGTGTTTCCCAGCAAATTCAAACACTGAGACCCTAATCTCCATGGAGATGGAGTCAAGAGTGAATCCTCCATGAGGTCCTAAGGGGAGAGCCGTCATGAATGGGAGTAATGCTCTTATTAAAGAGACTCCAGAGAGCTCCCTCCGTCCTTCCGCCACGTGAGGACTCAGCAATAAGAGGCTATCCATGAACCAAGAAGTGGGATCTCACCAGACGTGGAATCTGCCAGTGCCTCGATCTCGGACTCCCATCTTCCAGAACCATGAGAAATAGATTCCTGTGGTCCTGAGCCGCCCTGTCTGTGACACATTGTTGTAGCGGCGTGAAAGGACCAAAATAGCATCCAGACAGGTTGTTATATGAACCGGTGTGTTCACGGTCTGCATAGACTGTGTAACCAAGGATTGGCCCTTGGCAGTCTTGATGTCCCCCAAAAGAATAGGTCTGCGTGGCTCTCAGTGCTGCTGGGGATTTGTGGAAGAAGACCCGGGCTGAGAAGTGCCTTCTTGTTCCCTGGTTGACTTAGGCACCTGCTTGACACAGCTGCAACCATGTCTTGACTTAAGGGGTCTTAATGTACGATCCTCTGCAGTTTAGGGTTTGTTTCACCCAAAGAGCGAGGTCTGGAGTCCTTGAATGGTAGGTAGACCTGTCACCGGGAGGTAGTCTAGTAGGCAGCTTGCACCACTATGATCAACTCCTTCCATAACAATGCTAGCTCACTGAAAAGATTCAGAGTTTTGTAAACGACCCAGAACTTGCGTACACAAGCCACTCTCACGGGGGCAAGGAGACCGTGGGATGTGCATTCTTGCGAGGGTTGCTTCTGCCTCTCTCACTCCTCCTTCTTTCCTTATTGGCCCTTATCTCTCTGACCAAGGAGCTCAATCATTTCTTTCAATCTACAATTATTTATTGATAAATTCATCAAGTCTCATACTTTTCATACCATCCGTGCACAAGCTAGTCCCAGCACGATCCTCCCCCCAGCTTCTGTGTTCTTCCACAAAGTCATCACTGCTACTTGCACTTGAACATCTCAAAATCTGATGTGACCCAGACCAGTTCCCAGATGACCCCTAAACCTATCCCCTTCTCATTCCTTGCTATCTCTATAAATGATAACTCCATTCTTCCCTTTCATCAAGCAAAAGCAAAACAAACAAAACAAAAATCGGCACTTACCTGTGACTCTTCCCTTTAGGGGAGTCATGTATGGATGTGAGAGTTGAGCGCAAACGAGCTGATGCTTTTGAACTGTGGTGTTGGAGAAGACTCTTGAGAGTCCCTTGGAGTCCAAGGAGAGCCAACCAGTCCATCCTAAAGGAGATAAGTCCTGGGTGTTCATTTGAAGGACTGATGCTGAAGGTGAAACTCCATACTTAGCCACCTAATGCGAAGAGCTGACTCATTGTAAAAGACCCTGATGCTGGGAAAGACTGAAGGCAGGAGGAGAAGGGGACGACAGAGGATGAGATGGTTGGATGGCATCACTGACTCGATGGGCATGAGTTTGGGTAAAGTCCAGGAGTTGGTGATGTAAGGGGAGGCCTGGCATGCTGCAGTTCATGGAGTCACAAAGAGTCGGACATGACTGAGCGGCCGAACTGAACTGAACTGAACTGAACTCCCTTGCTCTCATAGTTCACATGACATGTAACAGCAATCGCTATTGGCTCTAGAATAAAAATATGTCAAAAATCTGATTTCATGCTACTTCCGTGCCTGTCACTCTAGCCCAAGGCACATACATGTTTTCCTAAAATTGAGATGAAATATTCATATAATAAAGTACAGATAACAATCCAATGACTTTAACAAATGTGTACCTCCATGTAAGTAGCATCAGTTAAGATTTAGAATATCTCTCATCTTTCCCTTGTGCTCCTCCCATCTGAAAGCTACTATTCTGATATCCCATGACCATTTTCTATTACTATTGCTTGCTCTTTAATAGCATATAAGCAGAATTTTGTGGTATTTACTCTTCTGTCTGGCTTCTCTCACTAGTAACTTGTATTTTTTTTTTATTTTTTCAAAGCCTAGTGTTGAAAAGATCGCATAACTTCTTGCAGAAGAAATCCTACCATTTGGGACAATGTAGGTGAAACTTGAGGGCATTATGCTAGGTGAAATAAGTCAGACAGAGAAAGACAAACACCATATAGTCTCATTATATGTGTAATCTTAAGCAAGCAAAGAAAGAAACAAAACCTTAATCTCATAGATGCAGGCAACCGATTGGTGGTTGCTATAGGCAAGGAGTGTGGGATGTGGTCAAAATAGATGAATGTGGGGAAATTCACCATATATACAAATGTGGAGTCCTTATGTTGTACACCTGAAGCTAATACAGTGTATGTGATAATAATGCCTCAGTAAAATTAAAAACAGAAAAATAAAAAAATCCTTGAAATATAATTGACTCGCAGGGTTGTGTTCATTTCTTTTGTACAGAAGAGTGAGTCAGTTGTAAATGTATGTATACTGGTTTGCATTTTCTTTTCTGTTATGGCTTATCACAGGGCACTGAATATAGTCCCCTGTACTAAACACTAGGACCTGGTTGTTTATCCATCCTAAATATATTAATAGCGGTTTGCCTCCGCTAATCCCAAACTGCCAGTCCTTCCCTCCTCTACGTCACCCTCTTCCTCGGCAACCGCGAGTCTGTGCTCTATGTCTGTGAGTCTGTTTTATTTGGCAGACATGTTAATTTGTATCTTATTATAGATCCCACATATAAGCGATATCACATGGTCTCTGTCATTCTCTCTCTGACACTTCACTTGGTATGATAAATTCTGGCTTCAACCATGTCACTGCAAACAGCACTATCTCGCTCCTTTTTATGGTTGAGTAATATTCCATTGTGCATGTATATTACAGTTTCTTTATCCATTCTCTGTCGATGGACATTCAGTTTATTTCCGTGTCTTGGCTACTATAAGTAGTACTGCTGTGAATATAGGTGTGTGTGTATCTTTGCAAATAGACTTTCATGTATTTACTCTTTTGTGCCTGGCTTCTCTCACTCATTATAGCTTTTGGAGATTAATATAGCTATGATTATTATTAGTGTTTATTGGTGCATCATGTTCCATTGTATCAATACATCAAAATTTTTCTTTGCGTGCTAGTCAACCTACCTCAGGGAAATAGAATCAATATCGGGGAGTGGGGACAGTGTATGTGAGAGAGAGAGAGAGAGAGATTCTTTAAAGAGCTGACTCACATGATCGTGGGGATTGGGAAATCAGAATTCTGCAGGGGAAGCTGCAGGATGGAGGTCTAGGGAAGAGTTGATATTGCAGCTCAAGCCTAAAGACTGAAAGGAGAAGCCCTTTTTTCTAGAGGACCTCAGTCATTTTTTCCTTAAGGCCCTCAACTGATTGGATGAGGCCCGCCCACCTTACGAATCTGCTTTACTCAAAGTCTACTGATTTAAATATTCATCACATCTGAAGGCAAAATGCAGGCTGGTATTTGACCTGACTTCTGGGCACCATAGCCTAGTCAAGCTGACACATAAAATTATCCATCCCACTTATCTACTTGCCGCTTGATAGCATTTTTTGGTAGTCTTCAGTTTTAGACCTTCATGAATAAACATTTTCTACAATTCTTATTGTGGAGATTTACTTTCACTTTTCCATTTATTTTCTAAATACTTCCACTATTTTTAGGAATAGAATTGTCATGCTACAGGGTAGTTATACATTTAACTTTACAAGAAAGTACCAAAACATTTTCTAAAGGAATTGCCTTATTTTAAATCCTTGCCAGCAATATAGGAGATTTAAGGTTACCGCACATCTTTGGCAAATATAATGTGATCTCTCTTTCTAGTTTGAAACGTTCTAGCGAGTGTGAAGAGGTATTTGTGTGTGTGTGTGTGTGTGTGTGTGTTGGGGGGGGGAGTTAAAGCTTAGGCTAGTAGTGTTAGTTTCTTGGTTGTGTTTTGTCTCTTTGCGACCCCATGGGCAGTATCTCACCAGACTCTTCTGTCCATGGAGTTCTCCAGGCCAGACTACCTGAGTGGATAGACATTTGCTTCTCTAGGTGATCTTCCTGACCCAGGGATCGGACTTATGTCTCCTGCGTTGCAGGTGGATTTTTTTCCGTCTGAGCCACCAGGGAAGCCCCAAAGCATAGGCAGCTTAGTCATAAACTCGCAAAAGGAAACCCATCTACTTTTAGTTTCATTTCCACAGCGGTTCAAAGGTGTTAGAAGGGAGAGTGAGTTTTGTAGGGTAAACAGAAGGACCACTGAGTGCAGTGTGTGGAAACAGGGAGACTTTCTTTTGGTGATCAGGAAACACTTGGCAGTCCCAGCTTCCCTGTACGGGGCAAACGAGCAGTCTGGGGTATTTCAGTGCTGGGCCAGAGGTTTTGCTGTGGCCACTTGCTAGAACAAGTGGAGGTCAACAAGGGCTTTATTGAGGCCAGACTGTCAGACTGGTCCCTGCGTGTGTGTGCGTGTGTGTGTGCCTTGGAGTGCATGTGTGTGTGTGTGTGTGTGCGCGCGTGTGTGTGTGTGTGTGCAGGGGGAGGCTGCTGTGACTGACAGCTTCTCCATCAGCAGTTTGTTACTGTTTATCATCAAATAGTTTTGCATTGTATGAATATGCAATGGTTTGTTTATCCATTAACAGACTTGCTTATAAGAAAATTCAACACACAAGCAACACATCTGTTAAGCTAGGAGGTGTTTATTTATTTCATGAAGGAATTCTGCAATCTCAGAAGAGTTGTCACAGAGATCGTTTAACTAGAAATGGCCACAGGCGCTCTTAAAATGTTGATCTGATTACAAAAAGCCAATTTGCCTTGTTTTTAAGCTAAAGATTATCTCCATATATTCAGGCTGTCTACCCGAAGGCTCAGTAAAATGCCTTTTTAGTGTCCTATAACTTACTGGTGGTCACCATGCATTGAGTATCACCACCCTCTTTCTTGGGAAAAAAAATAGGCAATTTTTAAAAATGTGACTGCTAACTAGTTTTCTCAAGAAATTTTCATCAAGATCCATGGGCACGTTTCTTGGAAAGAAACTGTTCACTTTATCCCAGCATGGAGAACACGGAAAGCTTGCAAAGTTCCTACGGGAATTTTTGGTTCAAGATCGTAGCTTCTTGTTCTCTAATACTTGTGCTCAAAAATAGAAAGGACCCTCACTGGGCCCTTTTTAATGAGACAATGGAACCATGACTCACGTCCTCTTTGCCCGTCTTTCGGTCTCAGGACAGGCTCAGAAGGAGACAGATGCTTTTGCTTTTTGAGGCAGAGCTCCTGTTAGATAGGGAAGCTGTGTCCTCCCCTGTCTTTTAGGGGGAGTGAGGGGAAGGCTGTGGTTTCCACACATGAAAAAGGAAGAACCCCTGCAGCTGAGGGCTGACATGAGGGAGGCCCTGCCTGAATGTTGCCTGGTCTCGTTTGACTGGACGAAAAGGGACTTAAGAATAACCCTTTCCTGGTCCCTGATACATTGGCATGTTCGAACTTTGTCCTGTAATTTATTTAAATAAATCAAAATTAGGCTTCATCGAGAAAAAGGGTCATCTCTGATTTTAAAGCATGCCAGGCATAGCTCCTGATGGAGCCTCTTACATTTGTCTGTGACACTCATGACTTCTGAGCAAGTGAATGGGAACCAGCATGCAAGCTCTCACTGTGCTTCGAAGTCCTCAAGTAGAGACACTTCTCTATCAGGATTATTCTGGGCTAAATGGCCACATTTAAATATCACTCTTTAAAAATTAAGAAACTGTTCAACAATATTATTTTCTATCCTAGTAACTACCAGTAACTTGTACTTATGTGTGGTATGTGAGAGCATTACAACAACAAAAAAAAAATCAATAAATGTATCCCCAAAATGTGTGGAAAATCCTATAAATGGAGTTTTTAAGTGAGAGCTGGATCAAGTCAAGAGTCTGCTTTTGGGAAAAGATGCAGGGATGTGATGAATCAGAGCCTGAGGAGCACCAGCTTTAAGAACGGCATTTCCTGTGCCTTCACCAGCCCCAGCAGCTGGGAAATCTCGGATCCACAGGCTGTGGTTTGTGAGTAAAATCTGCAGGGTTTAAAACGGCCCCTATCCTCTCCTTCAAACACAGAATGTGTTCACAGGGGAAGACATGAAAGACGTGGTAGTATCCGTGTTTAAAAGACATACAAGAGGTTAGATTGGGTTTTTGTCTAAGAAATTTATAGAACACAGTGCAGTGTAGGGTCAAGAAAACAAACAAACTTGCTTTATACTCAGAAGAACAAAGTGAAGTTAGTTCGAAATTATCCCTTCAAGGTAAGTACGGGCCGATTTCAAGCCTCCTGTGGCTGTTCAGTCACTAAGTCATGTCTGACTCTTTACCACCCCATGGGCTGAGGCCTGCCAGGGTTCCCTGTCCTTAACTGTCTCCCAGAGTCAGCTCAGATTCATGCCCATTGAGTTGGTGATGCTAGCTGACCAGCTCATCCTCTGTCGTCCCCTTCTCCTGCCCTCAGTCTTTCCCAGCATCAGGCTCTTTTCCAATGAGTTAGCTCTTCGCATCAGGTGGCCAAAGTATTAGAGCTTCAGCCTTCATCATCAGTCCTTCCAATGAATATTCAGGGTTGATTTCCTTTAGGTTGGACTGGTTTGATCTCCTTGCAGTCCAAGGGAGTCTCAGAGTTTCTCCAACACCAGTTTGAAAGCATCATTTCTTCAGTGCTCAGCCTTCTTTATGGTCCAGCTCTCACATCCATGTATGACTACTGGAAAAACTATTACTTTGATTATACAGAACTTTGTCAACAAAACGATGTCTCTGTTTTTTTAATATTCTTATCTCAAGCATAAGGAGATATATACAATGACATGAGATATTTGCCTTTAATTCTATTAGTTAGTTCGGTTGCTCAGTCATGTCTGACTCTTTGAGACCCCATGAACCGCAGCATGCCAGGCCTCTCTGTCCATCACCATCTCCCAGAGTCCACCCAAATCCATGTCCATCAAGTCGGTAATGCCATCCAACCATCTCATCCTCTGTTGTCCCCTTCTCTTCCCACCCTCAATCTTTCCCAGCATCAGGGTCTTTTCCAGTGAGTCAGTTCTTTGCACCAGGTGGCCAAAATACTGGAGTTTCAGCTTCAACATCAGTCCTTCCAGTGAACACCCAGGACTGATCTCTTTTAGGATGGACTGGTTGGATCTCCTTGCAGTCCAAGGGACTCTCAAGAGTCTTCTCCAATACCACAGTTCAAAAGCATCAATTCTTCGGTGCTCAGCCTTCTTTATAGTCCAACTGTCACATCCATCCATGACTACTGGAAAAACCATAGCCTTGACTAGATGGACCTTTGTTGTCAAAATAATGTCTCTGCTTTTTAATATGCTGTCTAGGTTGGTCATAACTTTCCTTCCAAGGAGTAAGCATCTTTTAATTTCATGGCTGCAATCACCATCTGCAGTGATTTTGGAGCCCCCCAAATACTGTGAATTATATTAATTTTTATTGATGTTAAACCAATAGCATTTTTGGGGGATAAATGCCACTTGTTTGTGGTGTATAACATATATGATGCCGGATTTTGTTGCTACTATTTTGTTGAGGATTTAAAACAATGTATACTCATCTCACACACTGGTAAAGTAATGCTCAAAATTCTCCAAGCCAAGCTTCAGCAATACATGAACCGTGAACTTCCAGATGTTCAAGCTGGCTTTAGAAAAGGCAGAGGAACTAGAGATCAAATTGCCAACATCTGCTGGATCATAGAAAAAGGAAGAGAGTTTCAGAAAAACATCTATTTCTGCTTTATTGGCTATGCCAAAGCTTTTAACTGTGTGGATCGCAATAAACTGTAGAAAATTCTTCAAGAGATGGGAATACCAGACCACCTGACCTGCCTCTTGAGAAACCTATATGCAGGTCAGGAAGCAATAGTTAGAACTGGGCATGGAACAACAGACTGGTTCCAAATAGGAAAAGGAGTGCGTCAAGGCTGTATATTGTCACCCTGCTTATTTAACTTATATACATCATGAGAAACACTGGACTGGAAGAAGCACAAGCTGGAATCAAGATTGCTGGGAGCAATATCAATAACCTCAGATATGCAGATGATACCACCCTTACGGCAGAAAGTGAAGAGGAACTAAAAAGCCACTTGATGAAAGTGAAAGAGGAGAGTGAAAAAGTTGGCTTAAAGCTCAACATTCAGAAAACGAAGATCATGGCATCCGGTCCCATCACTTCATGGGAAATAGATGGGGAAACAGTGGAAACAGTATCAGACTATTTTTCCAGCTCCAGAGTCACTGCAGATGGTGATTGCAGCCATGAAATTGAAAGATGCTTACTCCTTGGAAAGAAAGTTATGACCAACCTAGAGAGCATATTAAAAAACAGAGATATTACTTTACCAACAAAGGTCCATCTAGTCAAGGCTATCGTTTTTCCAGTGGTCATGTATGAATGTGAGAGTTGGACTGTGAAGAAAGCTGAGCGCAGAAGAATTGATGCTTTTGAACTGTGGTGCTGGAGAAGACTCTTGAGAGTCCCTTGGACTGCAAGGAGATCCAGCCAATCCAAAGGAGATCAGTCCTGGGTGTTCATTGGAAGGACTGATGTTGAAGCTGAAACTCCAATACTTTGGCCACCTCATGTAAAGAGTTAACTCATTGGAAAAGACCCTGATGCTGGGAAGGATAGGGGGCAGAAGGAGAAGGGGACGACAGAGGATGAGATGGCTGGATGTCATCACCAACTCGATGCACATGGGTCTGGGTGAACTCGGGGAGTTGGTTATGGACAGGGAGGCCTGGCATGCTGTGGGGGTCGCAAAGAGTCAGACACGACTGAGTGACTGAACTGAACTAAACTGGACTGAACCAATGATGCCATCTGGGCCTGAGCGTTTCTTCATGGGGCTGTAGTTACTAGCTCAATCTCTAATTGCTATAGGTCTGTTCAAATAGTCTATTTATTCTTAAATCAGTTTTGTTAATTTGCGTCTTTCTGTGAATTTCTGCTTTGCTCCAAGTCAGCTGAGTATAAGAAAGTGCAGAGTAACCTGACTTGAGTTGGTCAAGGAGGGATTGTCTTAGTCCACTTGGGCAGCTAAAACAAAATATCATAAACTGGGTAAAAAATTATTTGTGATAGTGCTGGAGAATGGGAAGTCCAAGATGGAGGTTCCAGCATAGCCTGGCCTGGCCCTGGCCTGCTTCTGGGTTCTGACTTCTCACTGTGTCTGCACATGGCAGAGAGCAGAGAGGAGCAAGCCCCCTCTCACCTCTAATAAGTACATTAATCCCATTCCTGAGCCCACCTTCATGACTTTATCTGTTCTTATGGACACAAGGACCCAGCTCCTTACATCACACTGAGGGTCAATGATGATACTGGGGTGAGGGACTCAAGTATTAGTCCATAGCAAGCATTTTATCACTCTTTAAATAGTGTCCATGCTAAGAAGCTTGTGAAATATACTTTTTTATTTTCTCCATTCTGAATAGGAAAGCCAACATCCAGATTATTTAACATCCACTGAAACTGAGGTAATGGTTTGCTACTTCTTCCTGTTATATAATGACACTCAAAACCTCTGGAGCTTTACAGGGAATGTATCTTTTTGCTAAATTACTTCAAATTGCTCTGCTTTTTTTACATTTCCCTCTGTTTTCCAAGTCATTGAAACTTTCCACTTTAGATCCATTAAAGCAAAATAACCATGATTACAGAAATCTTTCTAGAGTATTACATGCTTCCTTGGTTTAAAGTGGGATAGAAAATCATTACTCTTGTGACTCTGGGCATCTTGGCCACCGCGTCCGTTCCTCTCTCTGTCTCCTCTGCTTGGCGCTGCAGGCCCCATGGCTCCACGTTTCCTCCCAGATTCTAGTCCATCAGGAACTGGCTGGGTGCAGCCCTGCCAGACCCTGTGGGTGGAGAGCCTGGGGAGTGGAGAAAAGGGAAAAGCCAGCTTCATCTTCCTGCCGTCTTCTCTCAGCAGCAGTGGCACTGCGGTAACCCCAGCATCTTAGGAAGAGCCCCCCTCCACAAGGTGAGCTTCAGCTCAGCTCAGGTCCATCCTCTCTGCCAGCACCCACGGGCGTGGGGGCAGTGGCTTCCTGCCCATGCTAAGCCTACATCCACCCCCCAGGTGCTCCCTCATCTGTGCAATGTTTCCCTGCATTAAATTCTCTCTCGCTTTGTAGATTCTCTTTTCAATGACCCAGGGTCATGCACATGAGCAACCATCTCTGTCCTGCGTCACACTTAGGCAGGGCCTGTCTGTGACTGTTTCCCTGCCTCAGAGTTATGCTTTGGCTAATACTCTGATTGCTACCAGTGTGTCTCCCCCTTTAAAGCGTCCCAGGATATGTGCCTGCTTAGCTGGATGGAAGACGCCTCATTATGGTGGCCTGGGGACTCTCAGAGAAATTTCACTGCTTTTATGATGCTAATGCTGGCTTCTCCAAGCAAATCAGACCTATAAGGAAATGATGTCAAATTTAATAGAAAAGGCAAAACAAAATTGTTCTCTTTCCACGTGGAGGTCTTCTTTTACATTAGTTTGTGCTCTTGGCCTCTCTTTTCTACCCACTTGCCCCTCCCAAAGAGAGAAGGCATGAATGATGTGATTTGCAAACAGGAGGAAAAAGGAGGCCCGTTCTGCTCGCCTACCCTTTTTATTTGGAAATGTGTCTCAAGCAGACGTCTGCACTCTGATCTTCCTTGATGTAGGTTTTCAAGGGCAGGGGAGGCGGAGGGTTTCTTCTCAGCTGGTAGCTGGTTGGGTTTAATTCAAAGCTGCTGAATAGGAATCCCTCTTTCGCCAGAGATGGAAGCTGCTCTGTGCAAACAGCCTTCTGAATTGTAACAGCAGCTATTTCATTCTTCATCCCTCTGCCTCCTAGCTCTTCCTCTTAATACACGCCAAGTGTAGAGACAGGGAAGACATTTGTTAACTCTTTCACCCTGTCTATGGTTTGCAAAGCAAATATTTCATTTCACGTCTTCACTGGTGCATGTTTAATTTTCTCAAGACAGAATCCTCACATTCCTTACTGGGAATATCAAACAAAAGGGATTTAAAGATTCTGCTAATTCCTAAAGGAGAAAAGAATCTCTCTTTTGTTGGCTGTGTACCTTTAAAGCATTTCTCAGTAACATTAAAAAGAAAGGCCTATATGAGAAAGGTACACATTACTGTTTTATCCAAAATATGAGAAAAGGCAATGCTGAATCTTCCTATGAATTAAGCTTTCAGAGGAAAGGCAGTGTGCTCCTTTGAATCTTTCTCACTTCCTAAAAATTTGGTGGTTGTCATCATGAAGCTCGTGCTATGCTCTGTTCAGTCACGTCTGACTTTTTGCAACCCCATGGGCTGTAGCCTGACAGGCTCCTCTGTCCATGGAACTCTCCAGCTAAGAATACTGGAGTGGGTTGCCATTTCCTTCTCCAGGGGATCTTCCCAATCCAGCGATCCAATCCACGTCTCTTGCATCTCCTGCATTGATAAGTGGGTTCTTTACCATTGCTCCACCTGGGAAGCCTCATATGCGAATGGTACACATTATTGTTTTATCCAAAATATGTGGTTTCATCGTGTTCATACAAAATTTGAGAAAAGGCAATGTTCAGTCTTCCAACTAATTACACTTTCAGAGGAGAGGCAGTGTGATCCTCCGAATCTGCTTTTAGTTCCTAAAAATCCAGTGGTTGGCATCACAGAGTCAGAGTATTCAAAATGTTGCCAAAAGCGCCAACTTTTCTTCCAGATGTTTTCATGGTTTTGTCTTAAAGAGGGCGCATTTGGACGGGGCCCTAAACCAACCACCACAGCATCCTCTTGAGCTGGTTTGAATGTCCCCTGAGAAAGGCAGAAGCAGGCCTTGAAAGGGTAAGTGGTTACTGGAAAAGGGCAACTCAGCCTTGAATCTTATTTTGACTTATTCATCTAGCCCAGAGAATTTACACTTAGAGGAAAAAATAAATAATAAAAGGCACGGTGATTTATAAAACAATTCTGTCCTGTTGCAGCATGACCAAAACTGATGGCAGTTCTCAGCCTGAGCCCTCTTCTGCCTGTGCGCAGCAGCTGTATTGGGACAACAGCACTTAGATCCTGCCCCTGTTAGATGAACTGACACTTTTGAACTGTGGTGCTGGAGGAGACTCTTGAGAGTGCCTTGGACTGCAAGGATATCCAACCAGTCCATCCTAAAGGAGATCAGTCCTGAGTGTTCATTGGAGGGACTGATGCTGAAGCTGAAACACCAATACTTTGGCCACCTGATGCGAAGAACTGACTCATTGAAAAAGACCCTGATGCTGGGAAAGATTGAAGGTGGGAGGAGAAGAGGACGACAGAGGATGAGATGGTTGGATGGCATCACCGACTCAATGGACATGAGATTGGGTAAAGTCCGGGAGTTGGTGATGGACAGGGAGGCCTGGAGAACTGCAGTCCATGGGGTCGCAAAGAGTTGGACACAACTGAGCGACTGAACTGACCTGAACTTGTTAGACGAGAGCAGACATTCAAGGGCAAGTTCCAAGATAAAGCTAATACTAAAAAGTGTGCCTTTTTTGCTGTCTTGCATACAGGGTCGTCATTGCCATCTTTCTAAATTCCGTATATATGTGTTAGTATACTGTATTGGTGTTTTTCTTTCTGGCTTACTTCACCCTGTATAATCAGCTCCAGTTTCATCCATCTCATCAGAACTGATTCAAATGAATTCTTTTTAACGGCTGAGTAATACTCCATTAAAGGGTGGGATGATTTGGGAGAATGGCATTCTAACATGTATACTATCATGTAAGAATTGAATCTCCAGTCTATGTCTGACGCAGGATACAGCATGCTTGGGGCTGGTGCATGGGGATGACCCAGAGAGATGTTATGGGGAGGGAGGTGGGAGGGGGGGGTTCATGTTTGGGAATGCATGTAAGAATTAAAGATTTTAAAATTAAAAAAATAAAATAAAATAAAAATTAAATTAAATTAAATAAAATAAAAATTGTGCCTTAGGTTCTAAAATAGACATCTTGATCATCTTTGATTCTCTAAAGGGAAAACTATTAAGCCATAGTAGACCTTAGAACGTCTCCCCACTTCCCCCCAAAAAACATCTATCTCCTGATTTCTAGAAAAGGTGTTAGCCTCTGTGGCCAGTGTGCTTCTTTGCAGATGTGATCGAGGATCTTGGAATGGGGACGTTATCTCAGATGATCTGGGTGAACCCTGAATGCAATCCCAGGTACCTTTAGGGAAGGGTGGTCCACGCACTCTGAATAGCATGAAGCCATGTGACAAAGGAGGCAGAGAGTGGGCCCAGGTGACCACAAATCTGGAAATGCTCCAGCTACCAGATGCCACAGGAGGCAAAGAGCAAGCCCTCTGCTGGAGCCTCCAGGGGTGCAGCCCTGCTCACCTCTTGAGTTTGGTACTTGTTGCTGATTTCAGATTTCCGGTCTCCAGAACAATCAGAGAACTTCATGTTTTTTTGAGCCACCAAGTTCATGGCAATTTATTACAGCAGCAATAGGAAATCGCTGTATACATCACGGGTCCCTGTCTTTGAGCCCAGGTGAAAATGCCCTGCGCTCTCCATTTGGACTTCCAGGGCCCAGGGAGGTGACTCATCTTCTAGACTGCCAAGAGCACACACAGTCCCCTCTCATTGCACAGAGAGCGTCGTCTAAACCTGTGGGCTTGACTTGTCCGAACTAAGTGCTGAACGCAAAGCAAACTTGGTGTGCCTGAATTTGAAATGTACCATATCGGCCAAAGCCATGGTAGAAACTCATGTGATTTTTTTAAAAAGCTAGTAATGTCTTTCAAAAAGCCTAATTTTTTTAGGCCATAATAAATTGTGTGTGTGAGCGGTACATATGTTTATGCACACATATACATTTGTATGAACTTTCACCAAAAATGTTAACAAATATACAGTTTAAAACTCTATAATTTCTATTTTAATAGAAATTTTCAGTTAAGTGCTTTAATTTCCCTTGCTTCCCACTATCCTCATTCAAACCCAAGAATTCTACACTCTACGTAGACATAGCAAAACTTAGAGAATTTTGTTAATTCATTTTCCTATTGGTTATAAGTAAATAACCTTAGGTTATTGCACTTAGGTCAAGAAGATGTGGCGTATATATGCAATGGAGTAGTATTCTGCTATAAAAAGAATGAAATAATGCCATTGGTAGCAACATGGATGACCAAGAGATTGCCACGCTGAGTGAAGTAAGTCAGACAGAGAAAGACAAATATCATACGATATCACTTATATGTAGAATCTAAAATAAAATGATACAAATGGACTTTTATACAAAACAGAAATAGATCCACAGACACAGAAAGCAAACATTTTTAAACTATAATCTGCTATATTCCACATAATCGTCAAATAGAAAAGAGACACGTTTGTTTTCTCAAATAACATCAGAACATTCACTAAACAAAAGATCACGATTTGTGCAAAGCATTGACTAACATGCCAAATCTTCCCCGTAACTGTGCATGTGTTTTTATTTTTTTGATTCATTTATTTTCAGCTGAATGATAATTGCTTTACAACATTGCGTTGGTTTCTGCAATACATCAACATGAATCAGCCACGGGTATATGTATGTCCCCTCCTTCTTGAACTTCCCTCGCACCTCCCACTCCACCCCTCCAGGAGGCCACAGAGCATGGCGTTCGAGCTCCCAGCATCATACAGCACGTTCCCCCTGGCTATCTATTTTACATGTGATACTGTATATGTTTCCATGCCACTCTCTCCATTTAAATGTAAGCTTATCATTTAAAGTGGAAATGAATGATTTCTCCATGCATTTTGTTTTCCCAAAATCTTTCAGTTTCTTTTTCCTTTGTGCCGCGTACAGTATTTATGTCTCTATGCTAATCTAGACTCCAAATCCCTGTTTATCCTTTCCACATTCAACAGAAGCCGTCATCCGGGGGTGTGAAGGTCTGAGGGGAGCGACTTCTACTTAGCAGCATGTCATTTGGCGCCCTGTCTCCCGTAAATGCCAGGTCCGCGTTTTATGGGGTTTTAAAAAGGTCCAGGGAAGTATGTTGGATGGAGGTCAGCCTCCTGAATGAAAGCGCGGTGGCAGAGGCCCAGAGAAAGTCCAGGAGTGACTCACGGCGTGTTCACATGCTGCGTGGGGCTGGCAAAGCAGGAGACACTCTGCTGGCAGGCTGGAACTAAATTCCGAGACGCTCCTGCGCTGCCAAGAAGGGTCATCCCTGCGCCTTCTAGGCGAGCCATGAATTGTATGCCAGTGTCTTTCGTTGAAAGGACAGTAGACTTTTTGGCAGGCTCCGGGAGGTCTCTTTAGATACATCTTTCATTTTCTATTTTTGTGTTTTTGTTTTTCTACAGTTTCATTGATTCTTTCGAACTGTGGTGCTGGAGAAGACTCTTGAGAGTCCCTTGGACTGCAAGGAGATAAAACCAGTCTCAGATAACACCAGAATATAGAATACACTGTATCCATCTCCCATAAAATATAGCCTCTCTAGTGGCATAGCACTATAAATGCACTTCTTTGTGCAATGTGTGTTTAATCTCTGCTGGAAAATGCATCTTTCTCACTGTGACTCTTTTTTCCTTTCCCTGACAAAGGAAAGCACTGACACCACTGTCCTGGGTGAGGTCTTCAGGATCCCAAATGGCAGCAACCCCAGGGCCAGATGGAGACTTCTTCTCTCACCAAGAGGGTCCAGAGACCCGTGTGTCCAGTCCTTCTTGATCGCCTCGGCAGCCGTGTGAGAGCACGATGCCACCGGCCCATTTTGAAGGTGGGACCCTGCACTGTTACAATGCCACGTGGCTTTCCCAGCATCCCACAGGGTGAAACCAGTCAGGACATCAATGCCGGGCCGTCTAACTCCCGGCCTTCAATCTCTTCCGTAAAAACACCTAGATCCTGCTGGTGGCTGAGAAGGCGTTTCGCTGTCCGTTTCCACATTTGGTAAATAGCTTTCTGGGTACCTCTCACGCCTGGGTTGTTTTTCAGTCGCTCAGTCGTGTCCAACTCTTTGCGACCCCATGGACTGCAGCACACCAGACTCCCGTGTCTTTCATCATCTCCCAGAATTTGCTCAAACTCATGTCCAATGAGTTGGCGATGCCATCCAACCATCTCATCCTCTGTCGTCCCCTTCTCCTCCCACCTTCAGTCTTTCCCAGCATCAGGGTCTTTTCCAATGAGTCAGTTCTTCGAATCACGTGGCCAAAGTCTTAGAGCTTCAGCTTCAGCATCAGTCTTTCCAATGAATATTCAGGACTGATTTCCTTTAGGATGGACTGGTTGGATCTCCTTGCAGTCCAAGGGACTCTCAAGAGTCTTTTCCAGCACCACAGTTCGAAAGCATCAATTCTTTGGTGCTCAGCCTTCTTTATGGTCCAGCTCTCACATCCGTACATGACTGCTGGAAAAACCATAGCTTTGATTATACATGGGACACACTGCTAAGCACTAGAGAAGATTCAATAACACGTCTGTTCACAGAACATATGGCCAGTAACCACTTATTAGGCACCTTAGGTGTGCTCAGGACTGGAATAGGTTTGAGACCATAGAGCTTATGCTTTTCTGCAGGTGGGGAGCGAAATGGGAAGCATTAAGTCAATAAAACTGTGCATCAGAGTCAAGTGTTGTGAAAACAAAAACAGCGAAAAATCGACCAACCAACAAGCAAGTAGGGTTAGGAATGAGACTTGGTATGTGGTGGTCAGAGGTGGTTTGGCATACATGAACAGGTGACCCACAAGCACCACGGAATTCGTTTCTATGACTATGGGCCGAAAGAACCCCAAGAAAGGAAGCCAGCAGTCAAAGTAAACATGAGCCCCGAGCAGTGAGCAGTGGGTAGGTCCAGCGGCTGCAGGGCAGGACAAGGACGGCGGGGCTGCCCTTGCAGAGGCAGAGGGGAGCCCGTCTAAGCTGGACTTGCAAGCAGAGCTGACCAGGGAGAAGGAGCCAACCAAGCCTGGGGGCGGGAGGCGTACCCCATCAGGGTCAATGGCAGGTCCAGGCCTGAGTAGGGAAGAACGTGGCTCATCCAAGGGCCCAAGGGGAGCCAGTGGGACTGGGGAGCGGGCATGGGTGGAAGGCGGCCCAGGACAGTGTGGAACAGACGAGCGTGGGCACAACCTGGGCCCTGGGCACAGCAGCAGTATTCTGGTTTATCCTAAAGCCAACGGGAAGCATGAGAAGCAGCTTCATCTGGGTTGTGTCTGCATGCTAAGTCGCTTCAGTCATGCCTGACTCTTTTCAACCCCATGGACTGTAGCCCGCCAGGCTCCTCTGTCCACGGGATTCCCCACGCAAGAATGCCTGAATGGGTTGCCTTGCCCTTCTTCAGGGGATCTTCCCGACACAGGGATTGAGCCCGTGTCTCTTTTGTCTCCTGAATCGGCAGGTGGGTTCTCCCCCACTAGTGTCACCTGAAAAGAAACGAAGAAAGTGAAGTCGCTCAGTGACTTCTGACTCTTTGCGACCCCATGGACCCTAGCCTGCCAGGCTCCTCCATCCATGGGATTCTCCAGGCAAGAACACTGGAATGGGCTGCCATTTCCTTCTCCAGGGGATCTTCCTGACCCAGGAGTCGAAGCCCTGTTTCCCGAATTGCAAGCAGACTGTTTACCGTCTGAGCCACCAGGGAATCCAGTGTCACCTGGGAAGTCCCTTAAACTGGGGTGGCATGATCTCACTTATGTCAGGGAAGGTCTGTTTGCTGCTGCGTGAAGCCTGGGCCAGAGGAGGGGAGGAGGGGACAGAGGACCAGCTAGGACCTTGGCAGCGTCTCTGGGTGTGTGAGGGACTCCTGGACCACGGGCCCAGGAGAGCAAAGGCGTCTAAGTGTTAGTAGTCACCTTGGAAGGTAGACCTACTTGACAGAGCTGGTCTGCAGCATGGAGGTAGGACTCTCTAGCAACAGCGTGTGACTTGCCCTTTTCTGGATGGTGGCAGGATTTTTGCAGAGTCTGGAAAGATTTCAGAAGGAGGCTGGAGGCTGAGGAGCTGGGAGGGGTGCCAGGTGTGCACCCCAAATGCCAAGGGGCTTAGAGAAGTAAAGAATCTCAGCAGGCAGACCTCCATCTGCTGAGGTTTAGGTGCGTGCACGCTCAGTCACTCAGTCGTGTCCAACTCTCTGCGACCCCGTGGACTATAGCCTGCCAGGCTCCTCTGTCCATGGGATTCCCCAGGCAAGAATATGGGAGTGGGCTGCCATTTCCTCCTCCAGGGGACCTCACTGACCCAGGGACCTGCGTCCCTTGCATCTCTTATGTCTCCTGCATCGGCAGGTGGGTCAGTTACCACTAGCACTACCTGGGTCTGAAGTGAAAGCCGTTCAATCGCGTCCGACCCTTTGTGACCTCATGGATGATAGCATTCATGGAATTATCCAGGCCAGAATACCGGAGTGGGGAGCCTTTCTCTTTTCCAGGGGATCTTCCCAAACCAGGGATCGAACCCAGGTCTCCCGCATGGCAGGCGGATTCTTTCCCAGCTGAGCCACCAGAGAAGTGCCCCCTGGGTATGGTGACTCAAATCGCTTTCCAAGCCCCATCGGAAAGCTACCCCCACCTCACCCCTGCCAGGTGGTCAGGCAGCGACACTCGGAAGCCTCCAGGGAGCGTCTCAGCACCGTGACTTGTCCCGTCTTTGGACAGCCTCCCTGCTGTCACACTGTGACAGGAGTAGCCGTCAGGACTTGAACTTGGTGGATGCACCAGGCCCATCCAGAGCCCAGCACAGAGCTGGTTCTGCACACGACCTCCCAAACAGGCCAAAGCAGCGCTTCGCTCTAAGCCTCTGTGAGCAGGTGGACGGCTGTCCTTGCTTCCACCCGCCCTCTCCCAGGCTCTCTCCCGCCACGCGCTCTGGCCGTGGTTTTCCGACTGTGCTCTGCTTGTTAAACACCCTCCCAGTGAGGCATCCGGAACTAATGCTGAGGTTCGGATGAGGCCAGAGAGGCCGTAGAGAAAGGCCATCCCTCCTTTCACCCCAGATGCTCTAGGTCCGTTAATCCAGGCTCAGTCTCTCCTCCTTTTGACGACTACCCTCACCAAGGATGCACCCCGATCCTGGTCGACTAAGCCCCCTGTCTCCACACATCCCTCTCTAAGGCAGGCTCCTGGGCTCGGCTTCGGAGCAGCAGCTTTTGGACCCAGCTCGTCTCCCTGACAGCTGACGCTGTGATGGCATGCCTGGCACTGACAAGAGCATGATGGGAACTCAGCTAATACAACTGCTCCACGGTCTGCACGGGACCCAGAATGGGCGGTCCCAGCACAGCAGGAGCAGCAATGCTGATCTTCTCCAGGGGCTTTGTGAGATGGAGGGCCAGGCAGGGTGCTGAGCGTGTGTGTGTGTGTGTGTGCGTGTGGATTAGGCAGGATGGGAGACCCTTCAAGTCACTCCATGAGGCAGGACCCACAGAGGTGTGCGTTTCTCGTGAATCATAGTGGAGAGCCTTAAGCACAGTCCTGAGACGTCAGGCTTCTATTCTGTAGGAACTGGAAAATCATGGGATAAAGGATGAAAGGAGAATTTGGAAAGTTAACTGGTGGGAAGTTTGAGGATGAACTGAAGATAATGCAATTCACCTTTTTTTTTGCTTGTTTATTTTAACAATTACCAGAAAGGAATCACTCAGGGGCAACTTGGGGGTATGTCATGGTAAATGAGGATCGGAACTGTGATGTGCTCCAGGTCTGAAATGAATCAGGCGTTCAGTAACCGGGCAGCTCGAGGGGTAGGAGGAAGAGCTTCTCGTGAATGTCGTGAACAACAGCAGAGAGGTGGGGGCTTTATATTAACGAGGTGAGGACGATGCAGTCAGATAGTAACAGTAACAGTGCGGCCGTTTGTCACAAGTGCTCCTTTTCAGCTCCGTTCAGTCACTCAGTCGTGTCCACCTCTTTGTGACCCCGTGGACTGCAGCACACCAGGCTTTCCTGTCCATCACAAACTCCTGGACCTTGCTCAAGTTCATGTCCGTTGAGTCAGTGATGCCATCCAACCATCTCATCCCCTGTCGTCCCCTTCTCCTCCCGCCTTCAAGCTTTCCCAGCATCAGGGTCTTTTCCAGTGAGTCAGTTGTTCGCATCAGGTGGCCAAAGTATTGGAGTTCCTTTTGCTGTCTATTATGTATGTAACACATTCACCTGGTTCAGAACCTTTCCCTCTGATGCCTGGAGCCGCTGATCCATTCCTAGCAGCCCCTTCCCCAGCAATCTTCAGTTTCTTATGCATGCTCCCTGTGTTCCTTTTCAGCAAAGTGGTCTTGCTGCTGCCTCCTCTGCTGCACTCGTGGGCTCTGCCCATCAGAACAAACTACCACAGTCCGGGTGGATTAAACCACAGACATTTATTTTCTCACAACTCTGGAGGCTGACACTCTGAGGTCAAGGTGTTGGCAGGGTTGCCTTCTCCTGAGAGTTCTCCGTGGCTTGCAGACGACTGTCTTCTCCCTGGGTCATCACATGGCCATCTTTCTGTGCCTCTCTGGGCCCTGGACTCCTCTTCTTGGAAGGAGACCAGTCATATTGATTTAAGGATCACCCATATAACCTATTTAGAGGTCCTAAGCCATCTCTTTAAGACCCCTCTGTCCACACAGTCATATTCTCAAGTGCTTGGTGTCAGGGCTCTAACAGACAGATTTGGGAGAGATACAGTTCAGCTCTGAACACCTGCGCTCAGCTTCTTGGACTCTTGGAAGTAAGCAGACTGATAGTCTAGGGGTTTCCCTGGTGGCTCAGCTGGTAAAGAGTCCACTTGCAGTGAGGGAGACCTGAGTTCGATCCCTGGGTTGGGAAGATCCCCTGGATGAGAGCATGACAGCCCACTCCAGAATTCTTGCCTGGAGAATCCCATGGACAGAGGAGCCTGGCAGGCTTGAGCCCAGGGGGTCTCCGAGTCAGACAGGACTGAGCACAGCACAGCACCGGCTTCATGATGACAACCACCAGATATTTAGGGATCTAACACCTAAAACGACTGAGTGACTAAGCACTCAGCACAGAGGCTAACCCAGATCCAGGAACGTGCTTTTCCTGGGGAGTGGCTCCATCCGGATACTGAAGACATCAGATCGGGGTTGGCCACATGGGTCTTAGGCCCCCCTAGGACTCCTAGTTCATCCTTATTACTCAGCAACGTGGTTTGCTCAAGGGATTCGGTGCAGTTCTTCCCTGATGACACTGTTTTACAAGGGAACCTATGTCGATTCTACGCATATGTGCTTAATAGACAGCATCTGTCTTTCTCTTTCTGACTTACTGCACTCTATACAATAGGCTCTAGGTTTACACACCTCATTAGGACTGACTCAAATGTGTTCTTTTTTATAACCAAATACTATTCCATTGTATATTTGTACCACAATCTCTGCATCCATTTATCTGTCTGTGGGCACTGATGAGCCTATATGAAGGGTTGCGAAGGAGACGGGGACATGGAGAACAGATTTGTGGACGTGGCAGAGGAAGGAGAGAGTGGGACGAATTGAGAGAGGAGCATGGAGACACACACACCACCAGATGTAAAGCAGAGAGCCAGGGGGAATGTGCTGCGTGATGCGGGGAGCCCAACCCCGTGCTCTGGGACAGTCTAGAGGGGTGGGGTATGGGCGGGGGGCGCAGGAGGCAGGCTCAGAGGGAGGGGACACGTGTCTACCTGTGGCTGATTCGTGTTGATGTCTGGCAGGAACCAGCACAATATTGTACAGCAACTATCCTTCAATAATTTTTTTTTTTAAGAGGCCATGTAGGAGGTGCTGGAAGATACACTTGATACAGATACACCAGGCAGACTTTGCTAGAGATGACCTCTTGTCTGTCTTGTGTGCTAAGGGAAGCAACCACATCACAGGAACTGGGCACCGTGTCATGGTGATATTTCGTGGGGTACATGGACATTCAATGCCCTGACAAGCTCATTATGCAGGTTTATGTCCTTTGCAATTTTCTATTATAAAGCAGATATTGGCATATTGAAGAGATCTTAGGAAATAAGTAACGATTCTTAAAGTCCATAGGCCCAGCCAAGTTTATACAGAGGAGCTATCCTCAAAATGTTATGTCTGAGGCTAAACTATTGGAGAAGGAAATGGCAACCCACTCCAGTATTCTTGCCTGGAGAATCCCACGGACAGAGGAGCCTGGCAGGCTGCAGTCCATGGGATCACAAAGAGTCAGACATGACTGAGCAAGTAACGCTTTCGAATCTTTCACCTCAAAGTGAGACGGACTGCACACCTGTGGGGGGGATGGGTGTGGAGGGGCCAGTGATGATGTTTCACAGCCCTGACATTTGCTCACAAACCTACAGGCTTCCTCTGTCCCCTCCTGGCTGGGGACGGCAGGCACAATTGGTCCAAAATATCACACAGGTATGGTTTTTCTTTTAGGACTTTGGACTAGTTAAAAGTCTTCTAGAGTATTGCTATAACTCCTCGGTTACTGCAGGAGAGGAAGGTAACGCGGGCCTGATCGTCACCCAGCAGGTAAGGACTCATTCTCTGCACTGCTCACAGGTCAAGGGCAAACATGGGGAGCTCCAGGGGTGAAAGCTGGAACTTCTCAGCGGCAAGACCCAGCGTGCATGTCTCCACCACCCCTGGACGTGGCCCGTGGCTCTGGCCTCGTGTTCAGGCGTCACTTAAGCAAATCATTGCAGCTGAGAACTCGACTTATACATGTCCTTCCACAAGCTCCCTTCTTGTCCTCACCTGCCTGTGACCTAGTGACATTCACACACACACACACACACACACACACACACACACACCTTTTTCCTTTTCCAGTAAAGCTAAGTCTGTATTTCCCTCACTGAAGTTCAGTACTTAAACACAGAGATGGAAAACACGCAGCAGGCCGACCCACACAACACGCCAACCCACCGTGCTATTAATACTGGGTCCAGATTAGCCTGTGGGTGTAATGCTTTTTAGTTTTTGCACATTATACATTTATCAAAGTAAACAAAATATCAAAACTTGTCTGTGGCCGCCTTACAAAACAGTCCACAAGGTCGCAGAGAGTCAGACAGGACTGAGTGCCAGACACTTTCACTTTCTTTGCACCTTACAAAAGCGAAGACACAGTCCTTTAATCTGGAGACTTTGTTTGCTGGTTTTTTTTCACTGGCACAAGGAAACGCGGTGGGTCACATGTCTGAGGCCCCTCCTTTCTGCTCTGGTGACGTGACCTCCCAGACCCGAGACTAGGGATGCCCTGTGTTGTGTGAGGACCTCTTGATTCTTCGGATGTGTTTCCAAGCTAAGGATGGCGTTCATCTGAATTAGCTTCTTAGAAACACAGTCCCACGGAAAGACGGAAAGTACCCGGGCTACTCAGCTGTTACACGGGTTCATGCCCTCCAGGTTTGTACTGTAAGGTTTTAAATTTTGTGCTGGCCTGCTGCCTAAGCATCCCCACAAATAGGCTGTGAGCACGCTGACAGGTGACCGGGTGCACAGGGGTCGTGAGGCTGGACGTTATCACAAGTTCCCTTCTTGTCCTCGCCTGACTGTGGCTAGTGATAGCCACACATACCTTTTTTTTTTTTTTTACCTTTTTTTCAGTCAAGTTAAGCTTTTATTTCCTTCTTTGACATTCAGTACTTAAAATAGTTACACAAATTGCTGAAAGAGAGTTTTAATTAATTTAAAGAAGTTTCTTATGTGAGTTTGCCTAAATTATTTCTTCCACTCTGGAGGGAGGGTTCCTGCTGGCCCATACTGCTTAAATTCTATACAAATATAAAAGTACTATATTTTAAAGTCATTAGCCTCCAATTAAAATAAATTCATTTTAAAATAAATTAATTAAAAAAAACTAAAGACACAATATCACTTGAATCCCTGTACCACAGGAAAAAAAAGTACAATCCACCATAAATACGGCAATAACTTCTAAAATAATAGTCACCATTTAAAATAGGCTTTTCTGTGAAACACTGTGCTAAATATGTTGCAGTTCGTTTTGCTTTTGTATTCCATGCTGACCCGCAAAACATCCTTGCCCATAAGGCCTCGCTCTTGGCCCCACCTGCCAGATGCTCCCTCTGCATGGTCCCCAGCGGGCCCTGCTGTGCCCTGCTGTGCCCCCAGAGTGCCCTGCTGTGCCCCAGCATGACCTGCTGTGCCTTACTGTGCCCCCAGCATGCCCTTCTGTGCCCCAGCATGCCCTGCTGTGCCCCAGAGTGCCCTGCTATGCCCCCAGAGTCCCCTGCTGTGCCCCGGCATGCCCTGCTGTGCCTTACTGTGCCCCCAGCATGCCCTTCTGTGCCCCAGCATGCCCTGCTGTGCCCCAGAGTGCCCTGCTATGCCCCCAGAGTGCCCTGCTGTGCTCCAGCATGCCCTGCTATGCCCCAAGTGCCCTGCTGTGCCCCCAGCATGCCCTACTATGCCCTGCTATGCCCTAGCATGCCTGCTATGCCCCCAGAGTGCCCTGCTGTGCCCCCAGCATGCCCTACTATGCCCTGCTATGCCCCAGCATGCCCTGCTATACCCCAGCATGCCCTACTATGCCCCAGCATGCCCTACTATGCCCCCAGAGTGCCCTGCTATGCCCCAGCGTGCCCTACTATACCCCAGAGTGCCCTGCTATGCCCCAGCATGCCCTGCTGTGCTGCAGAGTGCCCTTCTATGCCCTGCTATACCCCAGCGTGCCCTGCTATGACCCAGTATGCCCTGCTATGCCCTGATCTCCCCCTGCTCTAGGACCTATGGGTGCTATAAATCTCTCACTTTCACACACCTCTTCACATACCATCCTGTGTCTGCTCCTAACTGACCATCCAGGCATCCATATACCGTGACATAACTGCTCCTCATGGCACAGTGTCCAGCTTCTGTTTAAGGACGGCGTTTGGATCTTATGAGGAAGGAAACTCTGGTCACCTAGTACTCGGTGCGTTTTCCTTCTCATAGCTGGAATTCTGTATATATTTCTACTGTCTTTCTTGCCTAAGACATCCATAGGCTTCTAAACCCCATCTAAAACATATTCATAGAAATAATGCCAACTCTTATGTGAACTTTATATGCCTTTTCCTTAGTGTTTTTTTACTTTATACATATTTTACTATTTTAACAGATATTTCTTTAATTTTAGGCAGCCTCAAGTATTCTATGGAAAGAGATGTGATACAAATAATTATATGTATACATATATGTATATATATATAATATATTTATATTAACCAACTTAGTGAAGTATCTACTTCTCTCTAACATTAGCTGTTTAGAATACTTGAAATTGTTTGCTATTGTTGGTAACTCAGCTGGGGTGACTTTGTTCTTCACATCTGGGAAACTGTTCCTTCTTATAAATTCTTCGGAGAGTTTCTGGAGAGTTCAAAGTCTTTGGATACCTTTAGAGCTCTTCCCATGTGCTGTCATACTGATTACATGGTTACTGGTTCATCGTGATGCCTGCAATAAACAGCTGCCCTGACTTCATCTTTTATCAACATTCTAAAGTATTTTTTTTACAAGTTGTAAAATACTTCACAACTTACTCATTTTATAAATGGCATCCTGAAGCTTTTCTCCTAACTCCAGCACAATTTTATATATTATTAATGCTGTGCTTTAGTCTCTCAGTATGTTTGACTCTTTGTCACCCCATGGACTATAGCCCACCAGGCTTCTCTGTCCATGGGGATTCTCCAGGCAAGAATACTGGAGTGAGTTGCCATGCCTTCCTCCAGGGAATCTTCCCAACCCAGTAATTGAACCCAGATCTCTCATGTTGCAGGCAGATTCTTTACCATCTGAGCCACCAGGAAAGTTCCCATATTGTTAATAATGGCCCTTTATCCAAACTGATTGAGGCAAATGTTTCCAAACTACTGTTGGTCCTTTCACTTCATTTCTGTAGATTTTTCTGCCTCTTTTCTAAAAGTCAAGAGAGCAAATATTACTTTTGTGAGCTATTCCTTTTTTCATATTTCTCCATAATATGATACTAATAATTAACTTTTTAAACTTCCAAAATTACTTATTATGTGCTTTATTATAAGATAGTCACTATTGTATGGGTACAAATGACTAGCTTTCTATTTTTTCCTTTAATTAGCTACTTTAATAAATTTATCATTCTGGTTTTTAGCTGATTCATTCAGATTGCTGGGCTATTAATCAGTAAACCTAAAATAATGATAGCTTTAGTTTCTTCATTCCAGCATTATTAGAAATATAAAAACTACTTCTATTAATTAAAAAAACTGGAAGTTGGCTTGTAAGGTCATTTTATATACTCATATAACCACTAGTAATCTAATTAGCTTAAAAGGTACCATATTATAAATTAAGAAGGACAGTTTATATGAAAAACTATAAGCTGATTTGACATTCTTTATTTTTTGATTGATTCATAAAATTTAAGAAGAGCCACTGGTGGGATTAAATGTTCATGTAATCTAGTGAGTTAAGTAATTATCAAGAGATAGACTTGATGTGTGCTTTGAACACTCAAATAAGATGAAAGATAGAAATTAAGGTTTCCCGGATTATGAAAACCTAGCTTCTCTTTCTCTGTGTGGCATCAGCCAGCCCTTCTGCACATCAGGGGAAGGTGGCCTTGGTATAGCTTGGTACTGTGCTGGGTGGGGGCCCTGGAGATGCTCTGGGCACAGACAGATCAGAGGGGCCTGGCTTAACCACCCTGCTCTGTAGCTCAATCATTTATGGGGATTTTCAGATTCATCTAGATAGAATATTCAAAAGCAGAGACATTACTTTGCCAACTAAGGTCCATCTAGTCAAGACTATGGTTTTTCCAGTAGTCATGTATGGATGTGAGAGTTGGACTGTGAAGAAGGCTGAGCACCAAAGGATTGATGCTTTTGAACTGTGGTGTTGGAGAAGACTCTTGAGAGTCCCTTGGACTACAAGGAGATCCAACCAGTCCATTCTGAAGGAAATCAACCCTGGGATTTCTTTGGAAGGAATGATGCTGAAGCTGAAACTCCAGTACTTTGGCCACCTCATGAGAAGAGTTGACTCATTGGAAAAGACTTTGATACTGGGAGGGATTGGGGGCAGGAGGAAAAGGGGACGACAGAGGATGAGATGGCTGGATGACATTACTGACTCGATGGACGTGAGTCTGAGTGAACTCCGGGAGTTGGTGATGGACAGGGAGGCCTGGCGTGCTGTGATTCATGGGGTTGCAAAGAGTCAGACATGACTGAGCAACTGAACTGAACTGAACTGAACTGAACTGATGTTTGCCACTCTGATCAAATTTCAACAATATGCAAATGAAGAAAAAAATATTAGAATCCTTGTATTTTCTTATCATTAAGATATGAAATTAGCCCTCAGTTCAATTCAGTTCAGTCGCTCAGTCATGTCTGACTCTTTGCGACCCCATGGACTGCAGCACTCCAGGCCTCCCTGTCCATCACCAACTCCTGGGACTTAGTCAAACTCATGTCCATCTAGTCGGTGATGCCATCCAGCCATCTCATCCTCTGTCATCCCCTTCTCCTCCCACCTTCAATCTTTCCCAGAATCAAGGCCTTTTCCAATGGGTCAGTTCTTTTCATTAGGTGGCCATGGTATTGGAGCTTCAGCTTCAACATCAGTCCTTCCAATGAATATTCAGGACTGACCTCCTTTAGGATGGACTGGTTGGATCTCCTTGCTGTCCAAGGGACTCTCAAGAGTCTTCTCCAACCCCACAGTTCAAAAACATCAACTCTTTGGTGCTCAGCTTTCTTTATAGCCCAGCTCTCACATCCATACATGACTACTGGAAATTAGCCCTAGTGAATCAAAAATAATGATATTCAATGAGCATTTGCTAATTAATTTTGTAAACCCACAGTAGAAAGAAGAGATGCTGATTCTTTACTACTGCTTCCTTTTGGGGTCATCAAGTCCTCTAGGTTCTTCCTTTGGAAATGTCTCCTCCTGCTCCTCCATCTACCAAATAACACACGGTCCCACAAAGCAGTTCCTTTGCCCTTGGGTGTTGGTGGATTGTCCTCTCGATCTTGATCTCTGACTCCAGAATTATCTTCCAAAAATGCAACTCAGTCAAAGTCACACTCCTGCCCAAGAAACCTCTCTCTCCTTTAAAGTGAGCTCTTAATTCTTCATCATCTTACAGAAAACAAAAATCAAATTTGACTACAATAAACACTGTTAGCGTCCTTCTTTCCCTGGGCAATTCATTCTTGAAAGGGGACCAAAATCTTGCAAAATGGAAGATGAGCATGGAATTACAACATGAAGTCAGGTGATGCATCCTAATTCAG
Organism: Ovis canadensis; assembly: GCF_042477335.2. Lineage (NCBI taxonomy): Eukaryota > Metazoa > Chordata > Mammalia > Artiodactyla > Bovidae > Ovis > Ovis canadensis. The sequence goes on along the minus strand of NC_091260.1, from coordinate 81,373,207 downwards.
TCTGACATCTGGCATTTATTTTTAGCCCTTTGGAAAACAGGGAAAAATAATTTCCTACGAAATTCTAGATGTGGAGAGGGAAAATAATTTTGTAGCTCTTCTTTAGCTGTGTTTCGAAAAGAATAATTACTATACATGCTCCCATGGTTATCATAAATTGTGTTAACGTTTTTATTGTTTCTCCCCTAAGTGAATGTGTGCCCTTGTGGAAATAACGAAAGAAAAACATAAGCCAAGTGTAAATTATTGCTGTATCTGCATTCATTAAATGCTGGTCAGAAATTAATAAAACTGAATCCTGATGGATTATGTCATAAATCTCATAAAACGGGGCTTTCTGGGAAACTGTAACATCCATCCGACCCTCTACCCTTAGACCGATGTCTATGTCATACTTTTTTTCCCTGGCTTTCTTGTTTCTCCAACTTTGACTCAAAATATTTCTTCCAAGAACCAAGAATGTACCTATTTTCTGAAGAGCCCCGTGACTGTTCACAGCTCTGCTCACTCAGGTCGTGAGGACTCTGTTTTCTGTCCCTAGCGTCGTCGTCATTCAAGGGCAGCTCAAGTGCCAAGTGCTCCATGAAGATCTGACAGCATGCTCGTGCCATCCTTTTGCAGTCTGGCTTATTGCCCACATTAGGACTTGATGGAGAACAAGGGCTTTTTAGCTCATTTGTTTGTCCTTTAACACATCAAGTCACAGTAATACCTCTTGAGGAGGTACTAGATACATCTTCTTTAACTAAATGTAATCACTTTAAGGGAAATTTAAGTTTAGAATATTTTCCTGAGCAGCATATTTTATAATAACCTAGATGGGAAAAGAATCTGTAAAAGAATAGATAAACATATATGTAAAACTGAACCATTTTGCTTCACATCGGAAAGTAACACAGCATCGTTAATCAACTAAGCTCCAATGTAAAGTAAAAATTAAAAAATAAGGTTACAGCCCTTGTGGCTAATCTGGTAAAGAACCTGCCTGCAGTGTGGGAGACCTGGGTTCGATCCCTGGGTTGGGAAGATCACCTGGAGAAGGGAAAGTCTACCCATTCCAGGATTCTGGCCTGGAGAATTCCATGGGCTGCATAGTCCATGGGGTCGCAGAGTCAGACACGACTGAGCGACTTTCACTCACTTCACTAAAAATGCAAAAGCATTTCTGTTCTGTTATTTTAAGGTGTTTTATTAATATTAATATGAGCATCTTCCAGAATATTTTGAAATTTATTTGATCACCTTAGTTTATAAGCAAATAATTCAAGACTAGACTGGAAAATGATACGGTTTGAACATAAATGTTCTAAATATTATATTAGTATAAGTAAACTAAGTTTTTCATGCTAACAAGTACCTTATGGGGTTTCCCAGGTGGCTCGGGGGTAAAGAATCCGCCTGCCAGTGCCAGAGACGCAGGTTTGATCCTTGGGTTGGGAAGATCCCCTGAAGAAGGAAATGGCAACCTGCTTTAGTATTCTTGCCTGGGAAATCCCATGGACAAAAGAGTCTGGCAGGCTACAGTCCCCAGGGTCCCCAAGCATCAGACATGACTGAGCAACTTACTGTGCACACAAGTACCTTACGATACTTCCTAAAACAGAAAAGCTGTCCAACATACAAAGCATTACCGACTTCTGCTTTCTATTTGGTTCAGGATGTGTCTGCATGCGGGTGGAGAGGACTGTGGCTTATTTGTATTCCTGATGCGCCTGGTGCTGGCCCTCCCTGATACAGCTGACGAGTAGAGTACTGGGCCAGGGAGAGGCCGGGGCCTTGCTATAACAGCGGGCCCTTCTGTTCTCGGGCTGCCGGCTGGCTCTGCAGCCCAGGGTCAGCTTGGGCAGCATGTCGTGAACTATGTCAGTGAGGCTCTTACGCTGAGCGGCATACGTGGGGGTGAGGCTGTCTCCCTCCTTATAAAGTACAGTAAGGGGGCAAGGATACAGCCAGTGGTGAACAGTCATCACAGACTCCATGCCCAGGACTTCCCTGGTGCTCCAGTGGCTAAGACGCAAAGCTCACAAGGCAGGGGTCCTGAGTTCGACCCCTGATCCAGTAACTAGATCTCACATGCCAGAACTAAAGACTGCATCCACAGTGAATCTCGAAGATCCTTCCTTCCTCAGCTAAGACCTGGTGCAGCCAAATATGCAAATACAAGGAAACCTTAAAAGAAATAGAAAATAAATATCATGCTCAGATATACAAAGTTTCTTTTAGCCTTGTGATTTTTTTTGGTGTATGTTGAAAACACTGAATCGTTTCATGATTTAGAGCAATGGTCCTCAAACTCTGGTATCTGACACCTGATGATCTGAGGTGAAGCTGATGTAATTATACTAGAAATAAAGTGCACAATAGGTGTGATGCCCTTGAATCATCCCTAAACTGCCCCACCACTCCTCCTGGTTTGTGGAAAAAGCTGTCTTCCGTGAAATTGATCCTTAGTGTCAGAAAGGCTGGGGACCGTGCTTTAAAGCACTGCCATTATGCAGCTGTTTTGACTAGATCTCTGCCGCTTCACAATATACATTTGAAAAGTCAGGGTGGAGGGAAGTTCAGAAAGCTGGAAAGCAGAACAGGAAAAGATGAGAGGACTTCCACCCCGGTTGCTGAGCTATGCCCGGCGATGCTGTCTTTGCTGCACGTGTATTCAGAAGCAGCCCATCAGATTTATTCTACTGGACTGGGTCCTGGTTTTGCCCCATGAATGGAAGCTACAGATTGAAAACAGAGAATCTGATAGGAATCCTTAGAGGAATCCCTGCAGCTTCAATATTTGCTTCAAGTTTCATCTACAATTTTTAAGATCTATTTTACCAAATAAAAATATGCAAAATGGAAATATAATTCTGTCTGACTTTATGACATTGGGTCATGTCATTAATATAAAGCCCTAGTGGACTGCTGTTTAGTGCAGATGCTGGCAAAGTCACGTTCAACTGCATTAGCTGAGTCTCATGATAGAAAGAGAGAATTCACAGACGTCCATTTTTTCCTAACTGCCCTCCGCCCTGATCCAAGGGAGTTCTCCTGACTTGAAAGAACTGATCGGCCTTCTTATTTCCTTTGTGAGCATGAGGTACTGAGAGACATAAATCTCTCCTAGCTCAATGATATTATGCATTTTTACAGAGCAGATTCTCGTTCAACAGAAAAAAAAAATTCAAAAGGATAGATGCTATAGTATAACCAAGGATCAAAACTAAAGCATTTAAGTAACAGGTTAAAACGTACCCACGGCTTGCTTGGCTTGATGATAGGAATATGTATAAAACAAGGGGAAAAAAAAAACCCATCTCATTTAAACAAAATGCCAAATAAGTGAGGTTTTCAGATAGCTTAATTTTCCTCCCATGGTTTTGAATATCTCTTTAAGAAATGAATATCTTCTCTTTGGGGCATTAGAGGATCATTAAAGCACAGTGGCACCTTGGACAGGTCAAGGGGAAGCCTGGACAAGGGCCTGGATTGGGCAGGGCATGTTGAGCTCGTCCTGGAATAAGAAAGGAGGCAGGGCTTCACACAGTAATATGAAGTGGGGCCTTCGACATACACAGGGGGTTGCCCATGAAGGAGGGTCTAGGGGCAGAGATGTAAAAATTATTTTCATAGATGTGACCTTCTGGAGAGAACAGGATGGATAAAACCCTAGGGACAGTCAAAAAGGCTGTAAGTTAAGCCAAAATTAAGCACAAGCCAAGCACTCCAAGGGGAGAAGTTTTGTTTTAAATTAGATGTTGTATCATAAGCCTACAGAAAGCCAACAGAAAGTCTCTACCAAATATCCACAGACAGGATTGCAATGTGACCTATGGGTATTTCAGTAATAAAAGTGTGAGGATCTCAGAGGAATCAGCTTGAGGAAAGAGAAAACGGCTGTAAAAGTAAGATACTCGTTTCAAGGTGAGGGACCAGCAACCTTCTTCGGGTGTGGGGACCATCATTAGAAACGTGGACACAAGGAGTGAAGGCAGGGCCAGCTCAGCATGGGTCCTAACGGAAGAGAGAAGGAATATTTAACGTGATTGTTTTTCAAATACTTTAATGAAGGGATTTTTACAAAGGTGTGAGGGGGGAGTGGGAAAGTCATGCCTGCAGATTTTCGTGGTGGGTCCTGCTGTCCCCAAGACTGGAGAATGTTTAATGAAACCAAGAGACTGGTGAGGAGAAGGGCCTCCGCCAGCAGCTGCAGGTTTTCATGGAGGAACTGGCTGGGCTATGGAAACTGGAAAGGGAATAAGCATATCCTGAGCCCTCTTCCTTCCCTCCCTCTGATTCCCATCGACTGAACTCGTTCAGAAACAGGTAGATTCCCAGGGCATGGAGCAGATGGAGGATAGAGGGTTGGTCTGGAGTGATCCAGTGCATGCTTTTAAGGGTTTTCCTGGTGGTTCAGATGGTTAAGAACCCACCTGACAATGCAAGACATGGGTTCGATCCCTGGGTGGGAAAGATCCCCTGGAGAAGGAAATGGCAACTACTCCAGTGTTCTTGCCTGGAAAATTCCAAGGACTGAGAAGCCTGGCAAGATATAGTCCATGGGGTTGCAAAGAGTGAGACACGACTGAGCAACTAACACACACACAAAGAAAAGTATGCTTTCTTAGAATGGAAAAAAACTACAATTTTGATTACAAGATGTCCCAAGTCAAAGAAAAGAAAAAGATTGAGGCTACTGAGAAAAGTGAGTTGGTCCCTTGGTATGCTGGAGCCACATGCTACAGCTCATGAGAGACAATAGCTTAAATAAAACTCTGAACTGATTTTAAACATAGGGAACATAAAATCAAATAGAGTGAGATTATTCATGCCACAGAAATTGACAAGCACGTCATGACCCTGATCACTGCCCCTGGCCTGGAAATTCAACTTTAGCAGCAACTGTGATTGTAAGAATTTCTCGGAGTTCTGGGAACTTTGAGGGGTATGAACAGTGTCGGCTCTCTTTTACCTTCTTGGATTTGGGGAAAAGCTGACGGGATAGGGAATCAGGTGAAAAATTAGATCATGGCTGTCATAGACAGGAGAGAATGAAAGGGAAAAATACTAAAAATGCAATAAAACCAAATGTTTACCGTGTTCAAGCCTCCATTGTTACCCAGCAAACAGGTTGATCAGTACCATCCTTCTAGATTCTATGTGTGTGTGTATATATATATATATATATATATGCATTAATATTTGATATTTGCTTTTCTCTTTCTGACTTACTTCACACTGTATAGTAGGCTCTAGGTTCATCCACCTCATTAGAATGGACTCAAATGTGTTCCTTTTTATGGCTTGAGTAATATTCTATTGTATATATGTACCAGAACTTCTTTTTCCATTCATTGAAAGAAATACTTTACCAAATGTAAAATGGATGTGTGTGCTAAGTCACTTCAGTTGCGCCCAACTCCTTGTGACACCATGGACTGTAGCTTGCCAGGCTCCTCTACTAACAGGATTCTCCAGACAGGATATTAGAATAGGTTGCCATAACCTCCTCCAGGGGATCTTCCTGACCCAGGGATCAAAGCCGGGTCTCTTGCAACTCTTGCACTGCAGGCAGATTCTTAACTGCTGAGCCACCAATGAAGCCTGTAAAATGGATAGCCAGTGGGAATTTGCTGTATGATGCAGGGAGCTCAAACTGGGTGTGCTATGACAACCTAGAAGCGTGGGATCAGGTGGAAGGTGGAAGGAGGTTCAAGAGGTAGAGACATACGCATACCTGTGGTTGATTCATGTTGATGTACGGCAGTAACCAGCCAATATCATAAAACAACCATCATACAATTTAAAAATAAATACAATTTTTAAAAGTTTGCAAATAGCTTCCATGTATAGCTCTATGCTTCTTAGTGTTTGCAACATTTATTCCAAAATAGTCCTGTCACATCCAGGACTTTTATGAGCAGGTAAGAGGTCATCATCCTAAATGAATAAGAGTGAAACCCTCTTTCACAAGACTTCACATCTGATCAGCCTCCCAATCTCAATTATCAGCTGCACCACTAGCCAGAAAATTCTTCACCCTGAAGCCTTGGGGGCTGTTTTAATCTCCTGGCAGACACCAAGTCTAAGACAGAGCCATATGGTGCAGTCAGTGAAATAGTCCCTAGAGATGACTACATCTTGGTTCCCAGAACTTCACATGCCAGAAGGACTTTGCAGATGTTACTGAAGTGAACAAGATGGGGAGAGGATCCTGGAATATCCCGCTGAGCCTAACTGAATCCCTTGAATTATGGCTTCTCTCAGGTAAGACCAGAGAAAGAGGTGTAACAAGAAAAACAGAGAAATGCTGCTTGGCAGCTTTGCTGATGGACAAAGAGGCCACGGACCAAAGATTCTGAGACTCTCGTGCTGTGCTGGGCTGGGCTTAGTTCATTCAGTCGTGTCTGACTCTTTGTGACCCCATGGACTGTAGCCCACCAGGCTCCCCTGTCCATGGGTTTCTCCAGGCAAGAATACTGGAAGTTGATTGCCATGCCTTCCTCAAGGGGATCTTCCCAATCCAAGGATCAAACTCAGGTCTCCCGCATTGCAGGCAGATTCTTTACCAGCTGAACCACCAGGGAAACCTGAGTGACTTTAGAAGCAATGAACAATGAAGACCCTGGAGAAAGGAGTCAGCCTGCGGACACCTCGAGTTAGCCCAGCGACCTGTGTGTCTGGCCCACAGAACTGTATTACAGTAAATTAGCTGTTTAAGCCACTGAATTTATTGTGATCTGTTATGGGGGGAATAGAATACGAATGTCCACAATTCACTTTCCCTGCAGACTTCTTATTCCTATTTCCTCACACAGTGTTCCTGCTCTGATCTGTTTTCTAAGACCTGCACTGATCCTGGCAGGTTCCCTCACTGATCGAGTTTAAAGGGGTTAATACAAGACACACGGAGCTGTTTCAGCGGCAGGAAGAGCAGTTGGCAGACAAGGTACTTTGCACCAGAGATGGGATTTGGGGAGAGCTGATGACACAGCCTCAATGCAAAGATGCCTGTCGGATTATGTACCTACAAACATCTTTACATTCCACCTGTCCTTCTCACTGGACAGCTGTGCTAGGGAAGCAGGGGTCAGTCTGCCACCTCCCCCGGACCCTCATTCTTGGAGAAGCACAAGGATGTTTCTCAACGTTCTCACGAACAGACCTCTGGATGTCTGACTGCGTTCAAACCCCAGCTTGACAGCTTCCAGGCTGTGTGGCTTTGGGCAAGTGAATAAAAATACTTATTGTAATTTCATTTCCTCGTCTATCAAATGGGCCAACGGCAGGACATCCACAAGCAAGTTAATGTCATGCTCATTTACTCAACAGCAGAAGGCCGATATCTGGGCTTCCCTGGTGGCTCAGTAGTAAAGAATCCACCTGCAATTCAGTAGACACTGGAGATGCAGGTGGGTCAGGAAGATCCCCTGGAGGAGGAAGCGGCAGCCCACTTCAGTGTTCTTCCTGGAAAATCCCATGGACAGAGGAGCTAGGTGGGCTACAGTCCATGGGGCTGCACAGAGTTGGACACCACTGAAGTGACTGAACATACACTTGGCACTCAGGCCTCATACATACTAGGAACTTGCTAGGCACCCAGGAACCACCATGTACAGAGGAACGAAAACCACCCCAGATAAGGAACTTCTGTAGGTAAAACCTACTGATGTGCAAGGGTGGAGAGTGAGGGCTTGCCTGATGTTAATAATAAACATCTAACTGGATTGATTTTTCAGCAAAAATATGAAAACTTTTAATAAAATGTAAAAGTATGAAATTAGTCTCCTCACCTCACTTAAAAGTTCTGGGAACTTGAAACCCAGCAAGTGAGTAACCTCTGAAATATCTTCATGAGATTCTCACTGAGCTGAGACCTCAGCTGAGCTGACAAACAGAAGCTTGGGAAATGGCTGTCTGAAGGGCTATTATAGAATTCCTCTTTGTGGATGGAAAATTGGATAATCCAGGGTTCTGAGCCTGAACGTCAAATACTCTTGAGAAAAGTGACCAGTCTATAAAAGAATGTAACTGCCAATTCCCATACTGCAGTGGAAATATGCCCACTGGGAAAGTTCAGCAAGGACCGAATAGCATCTTACAATGAATTGCAGTTTACAAATGCATTCTAAATTTGTCTATCACCCAGGGATCCTTGTAACCCAAGACGGTGAAACAGCAGGATGCCTTCTGATTCTGAGACAACCACTGTCCCTTTGCCTGACTTGGGCTCCTGCCAAGCAGGCTTCCATAAGCAGCATTTATGCTAAAGCAAATATGGCTCTGAGACTACCAGCCTAGCTGGGTTTGTACAGCTTCTCTACATTTTAAGTGATCACCACACTCACCTCATATACACTCACACATGTGTGTTTCATAGGCAGAGATACAGCAAAAGATATCTATGTGTGTGTTTGTTTTAAAATCTTTTAAGACATATATTAAAAAGCAGAGACATTACTTGGTCAACAAAGGTCTGTCTAGTTAAGGCTATGGTTTTTCCAGTGGTCATGTATGGATGTGAGAGTTGGACTATAAAGAAAGCTGAGCACCAAAGAATTGATGCTTTCGAACTATGGTGTTGGAGAAGACGCTTGAGAGTCACTTGGACTGCAAGGAGATCCAACCAGTCCATCCTAAAGGAGATTAGTCCTGGGTGTTCATTGGAAGGACTGATGCTGAAACTGAAACTCCAATACTTTGGCCACCTGATACGAAGAGCTGACTCATTTGAAAAGACCCTGATGCTGGGAAAGATTGAAGGCAGGAGGAGAAGGGGACAATAGAGGATGAGATGGTTGGATGGCATCAGCGACTCAATGGACAGGGGTTTGGGTAAACTCCAGGAGTTGGTGATGGACAGGGAGGCCTGGTGTGCTGTGGTTCATGGAGTCACAAAGAGTCGGACACGACTGAGCAACTAAACTCAACTGAACTGAAGACATATATTCTTAACTTCTCAGCTGGCGCTAGTGGTGAGGAACCCACCTGCCAATGCAGGAGATGTAAGCAACACAGGTTCAACCCCTGGGTCGGGAAGATCCCCTAGAGAAGGACATGACAACCCACTCCAGTATTCTTGCCTGGAGGATCCCATGGACAGAGGAGCCTGGCGCGCTACAGTCCAAAGGATCACAAAAATTCGGACATGACTGAAGTGACTTAGCACAGCCCAAGACATGTATTGAATTTTAAATAGTTTAAATAGTTGGTGAAGATTAACTAGGAATTTGAAGTATGGTTGGTGTTTAGTTTAGAACCTGCTAAAAATACATTTGTGCTCAGATGGCCGCATTTCATTTCACGACATCAGTGTATCCTCTGAGGTTCACTCGCAGCTGGTTACTTACCAATGCGAAATACGAGCAACTTGAGTCCCTCATAAGAGTGCCCCTGACGTCTTTTAACTGCTTCACTGTCCTTTCCTGAGTATAATGCACTGGTCCTGGGCTCAAGGTTTCCTTCTATCCCTGGATTTAGAATTTGGAGACACATGCGCACTGTAAACATTACAGGAGCCCCACACCTCGAGTGAGTGCGGCAAGGAGCAGGGCTCACACGACAATGGAACTGCCAGAGTCTAGATGGACTCTCAGTTCCATGGCACAGTCATAGCGATAAGCAGACGATTACACAGACTTATCTAACAACCAATCATTTCTCCGTCCACCTGATGGGGCCGAGCTAAGGATCGAGGTGGAAGGATGAGCAGAGGAGTGTGTGGGGCGAGTGTGTATACACACCAATATTCGCACATGTTTATGTGTGTATACTTGCACGTCTGTGTCTGCACGTGTGTAGCAGACACATCCTTCTGTCTTTTGCTCCGTCTTTCCAGCCACACATTTCTTTTGCTTAAGAATCACGTGATAAAATTGCCAAAAATCTTCCTAAAGAGCTCTAGTTATTCTCACCCACACATGCAGCCAGGAAACACCTGGATCCGGCACCAGTGGCCTTCTCTACATGGACGCCATCAGAGCATCCTTGCGGTGGACACAGGGTGTAACCGGAGTGGATAGGAAGGAAACAAACATCCCTGAGCAACTGCCATCAATTCTTCTTGTCTAATCTTTACAAAACTCTCATTTAGAAGTTTGGTTTGAGGCTGAGTTCTAGAACTCTTGCAATGCAGGAAACCTCGGTTCGATTCCTGGGTTGGGAAGATCCCCTGGAGAAGAGATAGGCTACCCATTCCAGTATTCTTGAGCTACCCTGGTGGCTCAGTTGGTATAGAGTCCTCCTGCAATTCGAGAGACCTGGGTTTGATCCCTGAGTTGGGAAGATCCCCTGGAGAAAGGAATGGCTACCCACTCCAGTGTTCTGGCCTGGAGACTGACTGATTTTCGCTTTCACTTTATAGAGCTCTGAGCCTGGGTTTCCTTGTCTATTTAACAGCAGTAGCAATCATTTTCCTGCCTGGATAAGATGGAGGATGAGATAATGGACGCACAGTGCCTTCTTAGTACCATAATACATCTAAGGATGCCTGTGTGCCCTGCCTGAACCCCTGGGTGCTGTGTGCAGTGATGCCTTAGATCCTGGGAAGGACCAGAGCAGGATCCTTTTCCCTCTGGGTTTGAACCAGAAGGAATCTCTAGGAAGGGTCTCAGATAAGCCCCTGGGCTGACCTGCAGATACCATGTGGGCAAGAAGTGACTGCAACCAGGGGAGTGAGCCAAGGCTTGGAAGTGAAGCGGAATCTGGAAGGACTAAGTGGGCTTGGAAGCATGCAACAGGCTGGGTGCTCACAGAGCGTGAGACAGGCTGGATCTTCTCCAGGGGGCGCGTCAGACCGACTCAAAGGAACCAAGTCAGGGGCAGGTTTTCTCCCAACAGTTGGTAGCACTGATCCTCACTTCCAGGCTCAGTTCCTCCTACATAAGGCATCTGTTCTCACGCAGCCAGGGCAGGGTAAGAATTCTAGTCAAGAGAACTGCAGGTTTGAGCTGACCTGCTGGTGATTGTTCTGCTGTCTTGTCACAGGACACTCACCCTACCCTTCAGATCTCACACCCTGTCTGAAAACCTGGACTTTTCTTCTGTTTCCTGTCTTGCAGGGTGTCCAGAACCATGTACTAACGTCTCTAAGTCCATGCTCAGCTGCATCTTACCCTTTGTGTTGTGATAGACGACATTCAGGACAAAAAAATCTCAGAAGTGCCTGGCAATGCACTCACCCGTTCATTCGCCCTTTGCTTTGATTTAGCGCAAATGGCTTCTTTTTTGCCTTTCTTTTGTTTTTCTTGGAAGAAGCTATTTTTTTAGTGAGTCTTCCACTGCGCACTTTTTCTGAGGCTACCCTTTGGAGTCGCTGCTCCCATCTTTACCATCTGCATTCATACTTAGTGTGTACGTGGGCTCAGTCACTCAATCGTGTCCAGCTCTTTGTGACCCATAGACTGTAGACTGCCAGGCTTTTCTGCCCATGGGATTTCCCAGGCAAGAATACTGGAGTGGGTGGTCGTTTCATACTTTGGAACATTTCAAGCCTTTGAAATTGGTCATCAGAGGGCCTCAGTGTGAGAGCTGACAGACCTGATACCTGAAGAGTGACCTCTTCACAAGTCTGGGGGCCGCCTGGACCCAATGCAAGCTCTGCTTGTCCGCTCTTTGTTCCTGAGTAGAGAGACGAGTTTCCTGAAGCCGGCGGCCACATGCTGGACACAGTGGTTTGGATCCAATTCTGCAGAAAATCCAGCTTACTCAGCACTCAGATCTCTCTCTGAGAGGTCGTTTATTCTTAGGCTACTACATGCTCTCGATTAGAACCATTTGCTCCATCTTTATGTGGTCTATCCACCACCAGCTGCGTGTCTCAGACATGAACATCCTGGAGGACTAGTTCTCATGGGTACTTCTTGGTCAAATGCTTCATTGTAGATGGTGGATCAAGACAGGTAGGACCTTGATAACACTGACAATTTCTTTAAGGGCTTTGGCCGAAAGTAACTCTTAGTGGAGCACGCCCCTCTCCTGCTTACAGCAGCAACCACTGTTCTAAGAAGTCGCTCTCAGGTGAGTTTTGGAGGCCCTGTTGCAGACTGCTATACACCATTTACTTCTGATTTTTAGGACAACAATTCAGCTTCACAGCACAACTGAGCTCAGGCTGTGAGCTCAGAAATCCTACATCACTCCGCTAACTGTAATTTAACTTAAAACTCCACCTTTTTAAGTTAAAAAAAAAAAATTACCATGAATTTAAAAAAGAAAAAATCTTGCCCAAATTTGAATAAGTTTTTCTCAGTCCTAAATAAGGGATAGTAGTTTATTTTCTGTTTTTGGCATGAGAACTCTAATGATGGAGGGTAATCTGTTTGAGTTTCAGGTGTGGAGAAGAGCCACGAATTGCTAACCTGGGTATATAGTCTTGGTATAATTGTGTTTTGCTTGATTTCTTTGAAATTTACTCTCTTTTTTCCCCTAAGAAAACTATCTTTTCAACCCCTTTGGTTTGTGTCTGCAAATCTCAGTGACCCGAGAACATAAAGGGAATTGATTCAAAAGTTTTAGAAAACTTTGCAGAGAGGCTATCATTCCGCTGGATTCCTTTGTCGGGTGCCTGAACCTGATCCCACTCTCTGAAAGGAGCATGAGGGAGCCTCTGCCCCACAACGTTTTCAGGGAGTGATGTTGAAAGAACAAACCCTACCATTCTCAAATTCGTCATTGTTTTGCAGAGTACTTTTTCCTAAAGTTTCTCATAAGTTCTTTGTATGTAAACTTGCCTCACCAGCCAAGGAACTGTTCAATTTCCATGAGGTTAAATGATTTCCCCAAAGACTATTAAATCTTAATCCAGTCTCAGTAGAACAATCTCGTTCTATTGAATTCATCACAGAAATGTTTCCAAGCTTTAATTGTAGGTACCTATGGAGCAGGATGATTTTCTGTTCATCGAGTTGAAAGAAAACTCTTTCAATTTCAAAATGTTGGAAAACATTTAGGCTCCTCATTCTTATCTTATTTAGATATGTAATTTGTTTAATATACTGTGATGCTGAAGCTAGTAGTAAATCAGATTAATAAATTCCAGGCCTTAAACTAACCTAAATATTAAAAGTCTATTTTAAAAAGCCTATATTGTATATTTAGGACATAGTATTTATAAAATACAACCTTGAGGAAGGGATGACTGCATTCTCTCTTTATTGGTCCTCTTTGTTGTTACTGGTTAAGCACTAAGTCATGTCTGATTGTTTGTGACCTCATGGACTGTCACCTGCCAGGCTCCTCTGTCCATGGGATTCTCCAGACAAGAATACTGAAGTGGGTTGTTATTTCCTTCTCCAGGGATCTTCCCAACCCCGGGATCAAACCAGTGTCTCCTGCAGTGGCAGGCAGAGCCTATACCACTCCGCCACCAGGGAAGCCCCAAAACAACAACAATAAAAATATAACCTTAAAAAGGCATGATTGAATTCTCTCTTTGTTGGCCCTGAAGTGAAGTGAAAGTCTCTCAGTCGTTTCCGACTCTTTGTGACCCCATGGACTATACAGTCCATGGAATTCTCCAGGCCAGAATACTGGAGTGGGTAGCCTTTCCGTTCTCCAGGGGATCTTCCCAACCCAGGGATCGAACCCAGGTCTCCCACATCGCAGGCGTATTCTTTAGCAGATGAGCCACAAGAGAAGACCCTTTTGTTGGCTGGGGTAGGGAAAAAAAACAAACAGGCTATGGAAGCCATGCAGTTACATACACTTCAAAAATAGAGATTTCATTTTGTAGGAGCTGGGAGGGTGGTAAAGGATTTTGAATGAGTAGAGCTGAGAGCTCCAGGAAAGCACCTGCTCTTTACACATTGGAGCAGCAACCTCTGTTTCCCATTTGGGAGGCATGTCTAGGGACACTCTTTTGAACACAAGTGCCTATCCAAATGCAAAGTAGCCCCTTAAAGGAAATCACTGGTGACTTGGGGCATGACAGGCATTCCAGAGGCGCTGAGTCAGAGTGTGTGGAGAATGACAGGGATCCAGCCTGTGTGCTGTGGGTGAGAATTTCACTGATACTCAGCCTAGTTCTTCAAGAGGAGGCCATCTTTGCTCTACAGAAGCATCGTGTGCCATCCTCCAGAATCCTGGCTGCACACGTGTAGTATGTTTTATCTTGTGAGTCACAGTCCTGTACAGTATTATCCCACCACAGATGCTACTTGCCCCTGTTGAAAAACACAAAATCCATTCTATTAACTACCCCTCCAATTTCCCTGTATGTTGCAGTCATCACCATTTTCTCCAAGTCACCCCAACTCCAAGTGCTAAGTCATGCCTTAATCATTCTTGCACTTGGCCAGCTAATCGGTACCCAAGTATTGTCATTTATATCTAAAGGTCCTTTTTCCCAGCTCTTTCAGGCTCATCAGCTCACCCAAGTCGGTTAGCCCAAATGTGGGTAACACTTACGTTCACTAGGCTTCCTAGGTGACCCAGTGGTAAAGAATGGCCCTACCAGTACAAGAGACGTAAGACATAGAGTTTGATCCCTGGGTCAGGAAGATCCCCTGGAGAAGGAAATGGCAACCCACTCCGGTATTCTTGTCCATTACAAGCACAAAGGAGCCTGGTGGGCTACAGTCCATGGGGTTGCAAAGAGCTGGACATGACTGAGAGACTGAGCGCACCCACACTCAGCACTGTTCATCTCAAAGGTAAGGTATTTACTGTTATATCCAGTATTCACATCATTAGAGCATGAACTATTCCCAGTCTATCTTATCCCTCTCGTTTCCTCAAATAGATCAAACTTCATGTCCCTGCACCCTTGCTAGATGAGTGAACCCTGGGGGATGACCATTATCAGTCCTGGTTTATAAATCACAACTCTGACCCACATTAATGGGTGACATTCAACCAGTTACTTGAACTCTCCAGCACATCAAAACCACGTGTGACACGTCAGTCATCCTTCCCACTCCAAAACGAATTGGTCCCTTCACTTCCAGCACTCGTGTTCCAAACAGGTCAGCTCTTGGGGTCCCACCACCTCACCCCCAAGCTCCATCCAGGCATCTGTTGCTGCACACCTGTGCCCACCATCCGCCTTCTCCAGGGCCTCTTGTTGCCTGGAACAACACTGTTCAGTATAAATACAAAGTTAAGTGAGCTGTCTCATATTCTCTTTTTGCACCATGTGGCTGAACTCCACTGTGTTTTTCAACGACAGCAAATCTTAATTCAGACTGGCCCAAGTTCAGGTGCTCAGCAGGTAGCCAGTAAGGTGCTGGCCTAGAGGCATGCCGGTGCTTGTCTTTGCCTGCGGGCACTTAATACTCCGCTGTTCCGTGTTGTGTTCAGATCCGAGGCTAAATGTAATAACATTTAAAATTTTTCAATGCTCTGCACCCACTGCTGAACTAGTGAAATGAATATGTCCTAGAAGTTTTAGTCTGCTATAATAAAATACCCAAGACTGGATGGCTTAACGAAGAGACAGTGACTTCCTCACCCACCTGGAGGCTGACAGTCTAAGATGATGCTGTTGGCAGGGCTGGCTTCCTCCGAGCCCCTCTCTCGGGCTTGCAGACACCTCTGCGCCCTCACGGGACTGCCTCTCAGTCTGTGTCCTAATCTCCTCTTATCACAAGGACACCAGTCATAAGGCTGGATCACAAGGACACATAGGGCTGTATGAGAGCCCAGCCCTATGGCCTCAATTTACCCTTACTTGCTTTCAGTTGCTCAATCGTGTTCAACTCTTCAACTCAATGGACTGTAGCCCGCCAGCCTCCTCTGTCCATGGAAATTTTCCAGGCAAGAATACTGGAGTGGGTTGCCATTTCCTCCTCCAGAGGATCTTCCTGACCCAGGGGTTAGACTTGCGCCTCCTGCATTGGCAGGCAGAGTCTTTTACCGCTGCGCCTCCTACAAGGGCTGCATTAATTGTCCTTAATCATTTCTTTAATGATCCTGTCTTCAAAGAGAGTCATGTTCTGAGTTAGAGTTAGAATTCAACGTGAATTTTAGGGGGCGGGGCACAGTTCAGCATATATCTCTGGACTCAAAAGTATTAGCAGACATATGATCATCTCCTCTTCTTTTGTTTCTTAATCTCTAAGAAATTTTACCCTGACTCACCTTAAAACATCCCACTGTCTGTCCATCTCCTCACCATTGTTTTGTCCCCCACAAAGATCTGTGCCGGGATCCCCCTGTTGTAAGACCCTTCAGGTTGTCTTCCAAGCTCCCCCCTCATTGGGCCTCTCCTCATCCCTTTAGTAAAAGAATAGCACTCTTGAACCCAACCATCAGGGTTGGCAAGAAGGGGCATTGCCTCTGGTCACAGTTATCCGTGTGAAGTACGTAACACGTCTCAGGGTGAGGTGTGTGAGACTGTGATAGCATGCCATACACAGGGGCTGAGAAAAGGGAACAGTGAGTTGCAACACTTCCCCTCTTCTCTTTCTGGGCTCCTCTTGTGGCTCAGCTGGTAAAGAACCCACCTGAATGCGGGAGGCCCGGGCTCGATCCCTGGGTCGGGAAGATCCCCTGGAGAAGCAACAGGCTATCCACTCCAGTATTCTGGCCTGGAGAATTCATGGACTGTATAGTCGGTGGGGTTGCAGAGAGTCAGACACGACTGAGTGACTTTCGCTTTCACTTTCTTTCTTCTCTTTTTTGTACCACATAGGATACATCCAAGTCCTTTGCCCTTTATTGCGCAACCCCCTAATGAGAGCTCTTTGAACTGAATCAGGGCAGAGAGGGAGACTTTGCTGACAAGCAATGATTGCTCAGTGGCCTGCGTTAGTACCTGAGTTTGCTGAGATCACCACGGAGCCCACACACTCAACTGAAAGCCTTGTTTTGGACGTGCATCTTGACTTGTCTGCTGCATGGACACCACTGTGCTGCCCCCATGCTCTCAACAGAGACCTGCATGCAGTCTTCTCCAGTTAAAGGCAGGAGGCCAGAGCTCCATTACAACAATACCTCCTTGACCGCCTCTGGTTGCCCAAAGCAACTAAGCCTCCTCTCATTTGATCACTGACCTCATCTTTGTTCTGAAATCACCTGTAAGATTTTTAATGTTTTTTGTGGTGGTGGTGGTGGTGGTGGTGGTGGTGGTAAAAGTTTCATAATGTAAAATATACTACCTTAACCATATTAAACCATTCAGGTCAGTGGCACTAAGTACACTCATCTTGTTGTGCAGCTCTCTCCATCATTCATCGCCTTCCTTAACTCAAAGTCTGTCTCCATTAAACACTAACCCCCGAACCCTCCCTCCCCACCCCGACCACCTCACCTCCAGGCCTCTGGCATCTACCAATGTACTTTCTGACTCTGTAAAACTGAATATTCTAGGCATCTCTTATAAAGTGGAACCAAATGGTATTTGTACCTACTGTGTATTGGAAGGCATTTTTAAGGTTAACTTAATATATGTCCTACTGGGTCAGGAAGATCTGCTGGAGAAGGGACAGGCTACCCACTCCAGTATTCTTGGGCTTCTCTTGTGGCTCAGCTGGTAAAGAACCCGCCTGTAATTCAGGAGACCTGGGTTCAATCCCTAGGTCAGGAAAATATCCTGGAGAAGGGACAGGCTACCCACTCCAATATTCAGGCCTGGAGAGTTCCATGGACTGTATCGTCCATGGGGTTGCAAAGACTCAGACATGACTGAGTGACTTTCACTTTCACTTTTCACAGGTTATACCTAGGTGGCTCAAGTGGTAAAGAATCCGCCTGCCAATGCAGCAACTTCAGGAGATGCAGGTTTGATCCCCGGGTCAGGAAGATTCCCTGGAGTAGGAAATGGCAACCCACTCCAGTATTCTTGCCTGGAAACTCCCACGGATAGAGGAGACTGGCAGGCTACAGTTCAAGGGGCTGCAAAGAGTTGGACACAAATGAGCATGCAAGCACTTGAGGTTAGTATTAATAAATTTAATAATTTGTGTTTGTGGGCAAGATAAGTGTGTGGCTTCTTCTGTGATGATAAAGTCCTAGGTGAGAAGATACCAAGCAAGCACGTGGCCCAGAGAATGTGTTGGGCAAGACACACCGGACTGTGTCTGGCACCTCCCTCTGGTTGCCCTATTACAGGGCTCGGCTCCAAGGTCCTCTGGGAAGAGGACATGCTCGTGGTCCACTGCCTGCCTTGGGCTGCCAGCAGCCTTCCAGTCTAGTTCTCCCTGACTGCCCTTTCCTCTTTTTGGAAGGTGAAACAGAAATTTCCCCATACAGCGACTCCTGCCTGACTGTGGGGTGACCCTGACTGCATAACTCAGCACTGATACTCATTTTTTAGCTCTTATGACATGGATCAGGGCAGGCACTGAGGGACAGCTCTTTTTCTTTTCTTCTTGCTAATATTAACTTCACAAAGGGCTTTACTCTGTGCAAATGACCAGATTCTCTATTTTTTCAACACCTAACAGTGCTTCTAACAGATGTGGATTTTTAAGACCATACAGCATAGGGGGGAAAAGCAATCTTGGGCTAGAAATATATTTTTGCCATTAATATTTTGTTTATTCACCCAAAGTTTAATGACAAACCTGATTTCAAGTCCATTCACAATATCCCTTCTGAACAACAACCACAGACTGGTGAGCTAGTTTCTAGTTTCACCATTCCTGGGGTCAAAAGTAGTCCAACAAGGAAAATATTCAATAATTATTAGCAATGTGAGAGTTGAACTATAAAGAAGGCTGAGTACCGAAGAAATGATGCTTTCAAATTGTGGTGCTGGAGAAGACTCCTGAGACTCCCTTGGACTGCAAGATCAAACTAGGCAATTCTAAAGGAAATTAACCCTGAGCATTCATTGGAAGGACTGATGTCGAAGCTGAAGCTCCAATACTTTGGCCACAAGATGTGAAGAGCCGAATACTTGGAAAAGACCCTGAGGCTGGGAAAGATCAACAGCAGGAGGAAAAGGGGGTGACAGAAGATGAGATGGCTAGATAGTATCACCGACTCAATGGACATGAATTTGAGCAAACTCAGGGAGATAGTGAAGGACAGGGAAGCCTGGCCTGCTGCAGTCCATGGGGTCACAAAGAGTCAGATATGACTGAGTGACTGAACAACAAATTAAGAGTCGTTTCGCCTTTTGAGAAATATTAATATATCCCCCAATTAATACTTTCTGAAGGAAGGAAAATGGCTGACAGGTCCATCCTAAAACTTCACAGATTCCACTCAAGGCCAGTAGTGAAGGGTGTGGTTGGGGCTTGGGGGAGGGAGGTTCCTGAGGGTACCTCCTGCCCAAATAGGAACAGTCCCTAAAGGATTTGACGCAAGTGGTTTGTGTCACCTACTAAGACTCCCAGGACTTTTCTCTCCAGACCTAGATGCCAAATTTCTCTGGCATCTTGACCTACCCTCAGAATGAGGAATAAAGACTGTCACATCTGACTCCACACTGAACCAGAAAGCCAAGAAAATAACATTGGTTTTCTCCAAGTTCAAGGGTGGAATTTTAATAAAGTGGCTTCAGACGGGGGCTTTCCCAGTGACTCAGCGGTGAAGTATCCACCTGCCAAAGCAGGTTTGATCCCTGGGTCGGGAAGACCCCCTGGAGAAGGAAATGGGAACCCACCCCAGTATTCTGGTCTGGGAAATCCCACAGACAGAGGAGCCTGGTGGGCTGCGGTCCATGGGGTCACAAAGAGTCAGATGTGACTGAGCAGCTGAGCACTCACAGATTGGATCAAAGTACTCATTTCAGGCTTATTCTAAGTTATTCAACAGAATCCGTGCTATTTTCTTTTGGAATGCAGTGCCAGAGCCAAGTTCTATTTGATGGATGATTGGTGTGTCCATTGATGACCACAGTGATCGGAAAGTCATTCCCTACCATCAGGATAGCTGTGGCAGGTGGGGGACACATCTGGACATTTCAAAGCCACTGTTAAGCCCCTGGCCCAGGGTCAGACTCAGCAGGTACTGAGATCCAGGTCTGTGCAAAGTCCTTGACAAGGCAGAGCAGAGCTGCCCACTGGATGGCTGGCCTTGGGCTCTCTGCCCTCCCTCCTGACATGGAGTGGGAGCCTTGGACGCCTCGTGGCCTGGCCCCCAGGGCACACACACCTCCCTGCAGGTGGTGGCATCTGACTACTGATCCTGCACCCTCGGTCCATTGCTTCATTGGTCCCAGTAGGGAGCTGAGCAGAAGCACCTGCTTTCTAGGAGCTGATGATGGCTGCTGGCAAGCACGTCTACAGCTTCCTGGAGAAGAGGCAACCAATGACCATAACACAGCATGTGATGCTTGGGAGTGGGGGCATGCCCTTATTCCAGTGACCCCATGACCTCAGCAAGGCAGACACAGTCGGGTCTGTGTTAATGGTTTGATGGATTAAAAAAAAAAAAGAAAGAAAGGCTTACCTGGTTACTCATATGGTAAAGAATCTGCCTGTAGTGCAGGAGACCTGGGTTTGATCCCTGGGTTGAGAAGATCCCCTGGAGAAGGGAATAGCTACCTACTGCAGTCTTCTTGCCTGAACAAAAACCATGGTTAGACCATGGGGTTGCAAAGAGTCAGACATGACTGAGCTACTAATACTTCACTTCAGGACCTGGCCATTCCCCAACACACAGAGGTCATAGCTGCCCCACCTTCAGAAGGCTCCCCTACCAGGCACTGTGCCAGGGTCTGAGTGTATCCCCTGGTTTATGCCTCACAGAACTCTTTTGGGTCAGCTGTTAGCAACCATGTGCAAGTGAGGGAACTGAAGCTGTAATGGTTAAGTGATGTGTTCAGCGTTTGCCAATCAGAGGAAGAACTGGGTTTGAACGAAGCTTCTCTTTCTCTCTTAACAATTACTAATGCTAGGACTCAGCCCCACACACTATCTCTACTATACATACCCATCCACGAACTGGTCAGAGGAAAGGCCCTCTTCCAACAACACAAGAGACAACTCTATACATGGACATCACCAGATGGTCAATACTGAAATCTGATTGACTATATTCTTTGCAGTCAAAGACGGAAAAGCTCTATACATTCAGCAAAAGCAAGACCATGAGCTGACTGTGGTGCAGATCATGAACTCCTTATTGAAAAATTCAGACTTAAATTGAAGAAAGGAGGGGAAATCACTAGGCCATTAAGGTATGACCTAAATCATATCCCTTACTATTATATGGTGGAGGTGAAAAATACATTCAAAGGATTAGACTGATAGAGTGTCTGAAGAACTACGGATGGAGGTTCATAATGTGCACATGGTGGTGATCAAAACTGTCCCCAAGAAAAAGAAATGCAAAAAGGCAAAATGGCTGCCTGAGGAGGTGTTACAAATAGCTGGGAAAAGAAGAGAAGCAAAAGGGGAGAAGAGAAAAGGAAAGACATACCCATCTGAACGCAGAGTTCCAAAAGATAGCAAGGAGAGATAAGAAAGCCTTCTTACGTGCATGAATGCATAGAAATGGAGGAAAACAATAGAATGGAAAAGACTAGACATCTCTTCAAGAAAATTAGAGATACCATGGGGATATTTCATGCAAAAATGGACACAATAAAGGACAGAAACTGCCTAACAGAAGCAGAAGATATTAAGAACAGGTGCCAAGAATACATAGCAGAACTGTACAAAAAAAGATCTTCATGGCCCAGATAACCACGATGGTGCGATCACTCACCTACAGCCAGAAACCCTGGAATGCAAAGTCAAGTGGGTCTTAGGAAGTGTCACTACAAACAAAGCTAGTAAAGATAATGGAATTCCACTTTGCTACTGCTACTGCAGTCACTTCAGTTGTGTCCAACTCTATGTGACCCCATAGACAGCAGCCCACCAGGCTCCCTTGTCCCTGGGATTCTCCAGGCAAGAACACTGGAGTGGGTTGCCATTTCCTTCTCCAATGTATGAAAGTGAAAAATGAAAGTGAATTCGCTCAGTCGTGTCTGATCCTTAGCGACCCCTTGGACTGCAGCCCACCAGGCTCCTCCGTCCATGGGATTTTCCAGGCAAGAGTACTGGAGTACTCTTCTCCGGAAATTCCAGTTTAGCTATGTCAAATCCTCAAAGATGATGCTGTGAAAGTGCTGCACTCAACATGCCAGCAAATTTGGAAAACTCAGCAGTGACCACAGGACTGGAAAAGATCAGTTTTCATTCCAATCCCAAAGAAAGGCAATGCCAAAGAATGTTCAAATAGCCACACAATTGAACTCATCTCACATGCTAGCAAAGTAATGCTCAAAATTCTTCAAGTCCAGGCTTCAACAGTATATGAACAAAGAACTTCCAGATATTCAAGCTGGATTTAGAAAAGGCAGAAGAACCAGAGATCAAATTGCCAACATCTGGTGGATCATCTTAAAAGCAAGAGAATTCCAGAAAAACATCTACCTCTGCTTCATTGTCTACGCTAAAACGTTTGCTGGCATGGATCACAACAAACTGTGGAAAATTCTTCAAGAGATGGAAATACCAGTCCACCTTACTTGCCTTCTGTGAAACCTGTATGCAGGTCAAGAAGCAACAGTTAGAACTGGACATGGAACACAAACTGGTTTAAAATCGGGAAAGGAGAAATTCAAGACTGTATATTGTCACCCTCTTATTTAACTTATATGCAGAGTATATTGTGTGAAATGCCAGACTGGGTGAAGCACAAGCTGGAATCAAGATTTCTGGGAGAAATATCAATAATCTCAGATGTGCAGATGACACCACCCTTATGGCAGTAAGTGAAGAGGAACTATAGATCCTCTTGATGAAAGTGAAAGAGGAGAGCGAAAAAGTTGGCGTAAAGCTCAACATTCAAAAAATGAAGATCATGGCATCTGGTCCCATCACTTCATGGCAAACAGATGGGGAAACAACAGAAACAGTGAGAGACTTTATTTTCTTGGGCTCCAAATCACTGCAGATGGTGACTGCAGCCACGAATTTAATAGAAGCCTTGTATCTTCTAGGTTCTATGACAAACCTAGAAAGCATCTTAAGCAGAGACATTACTTTGCCAACAAAGGTCCATATAATCAAAGCTATGGTTTTTCCAGTAGTCACGTATGGATGTGAGAGCTGGACTATAAAGAAGGTTGAACATTAAATAATCGATGCTTTTGAATTGTGTTGCTGGAGAATACTCTGAGAGTCCCTTGGACTGCAAGGAGAGCAGACCAGTCCATCCTAAAGGATTCAGTCCTGAATATTCATTGGAAGGACTGATGCTGAAGCTGAAGCTTCAATGCTCTGCCCACCTGATGCAAAGAGCTAACTCATTAGAAAAGACCTTAATGCTGGGAAAGATTGAAGGCAGGAGGAGGCGGGAACAACAGAGGGTGAGACGGTTGGATGGCATCACTGACTCAATGGACATGAGTTTGAGCAAGCCCCAGGAGATGGTGAAGGATAGGGAAGCCTGGCATGCTGCAGTCCATGGGTGGCAAAGAGTTAGACACGACTAAGCAGCTGAACAACAATATACACCTTAACGCTTCAATTCAAACCTCAGCTGCTCTGCAAAGTTTCCCTCATTTACCAAGAGGTCTTACAGCTGACGAATTCCATTACCACCCCAGTCCTGATAAAGCAAGGAGCTCTGCCATGTGAGCTATTTTTTGTTGCTGTTTTCCAGTCACTAAGTCATGTCAGACTCTTCACAGCACCAATGACTGCAGCATGCCAGCCTCTTCTGTGTTTCACTGTCTCCTGGAGTTTGCTCAAATTCATGTCCATGCCATGGTTAGAATCTTAGCTAAATCTGCTCCTCAAGAGAATCTGAAGACCTGAAAGTCAAGGGCCAGGTATTTTGTTGTGAGGATTGCCAGCATCCAGCATGGGATAGATAGCAAACATGTGGCAAAGGTGGGAAAAAGGAGGAAAGGGAAGAACAGGGAAAGGAAGAAGGAAGAAAGGGAAGAAAAATAGACTTTTAGGATGACTTAACCCCAGCTATCTATCAAAAAAGAGTGATTATTTTTCTCGTGTATTAATTGAAAAAGAAAAGAACGATTAAATGCAGCCTGAATTTTTCCATTGTGGGGTAATTAATGGGACAGGTTTGACCATGTGACCCACAGGAGGAAAGCATCATACGCCCACAAACAGGGAGTTAAAATTAGAAAGAAAGTCTTTAATTTCTACTAAGAGCCAGTTACTGAAATTTAATTCAGTGTTTGCTAAGAGTGATAGCTTGATACTTAAGTTATTAATTGACCAAGTTTCTCTTATCTTGAACTAAGATAATAAAAATATTTAAGTATAGAAAAATTGGTCCATTTCCTAACCTAACAAAAATATGAAATAGCCTTTCCTAACACAGACTACAATGCCAACAGATACTCAGTGAAGTCATACTGAAAGCATGCCTCGATACATGAAATACAAGAGTATCTGAATCAGTGAGTGAATGAATCTTTCCTAACCATTGGCATAGATACTATAACAAAAGTGAAGATAGTCAGAGTGAAAATTAGAGTGAAAAGCAAGAGAAAGTTGAGCTTCCCAGAGGATTACTGGGTAGTAAGATAACACTGAGGAATTTATTAAGAAGGGATTAAGAGAAAAGTCAAGGAAAACTAAGAGACACTTAAAGAGCTATACTGAAAGACTCCAACAAACTCTCAGTAGCAACAACAGTCTAAGGGCTGACACCTGAAACATTTTCCCGTTTAATAAAAGCCTTGTATCTTCTATAAGAAACTCAATCTGATATCAAAGTGAACTGGGAGAAAAAATTTCACATAGGATCATAAGGCAGGGAAATTTAGAACAGCAAAGCAAAGAAAAAAAAATAAAACTTTTCAGAATTATTTTAAATAAAAAGAAATATCTCTTAGACTAATAGCAGACTTCTCATTGGTTAAATTGATAAAGAAAGAATTGGGACAATAACCTGAAAGTGTTTAGGGGGAAAGGTCAGCATTGAGTTATATGTTGATCCATGGCCTTTCAAATTTATGATATAGCAATGCTGTTTAGTCACTCTGTCATGTCTGACAATTTTGCAACCCCCATGGGCTGTAGCCTGCCAGGCTCCTCTGTCTGTACAATTTCCCAGGCAAGAACACTGGAGTGGGTGGCCAGTGAGATTCTCCTCCAGGAGGTCTTCCTGACCCAGGGATCCAACCTATGGTTCCTGCTGCCTCTCCTGCATTGCAGATGGATTCTTTATCCCTGAGCCACCAGGGAAGCCCACACAATATAGTAAAGACATTTTCAATTTAAACTCTAAGCCAGTTAACAAACATCCTACAATTGAAGAGAAGATTAAACATAATAAAAAGAAGAAAACTGCAGGCAGAGGCCGGGAGTGGGAATACAGAAACCTTGCTCATCTAGGACCTTGGTAACACACATGTGACACCATAATTAATTCTGAGTCTAAATCTGATTTTTGTGGTTAAAGAGCTCGCACTGAAATTCTAGAAAACAGGACCAGAATGAGGAGGCTTGCTAAAGCACAGCATGCTCTTTATCCTACTGTTGAAAATTAGAGAGCCTAAACAGTTTCAAACATTGTTACACAATTTAGAGTGAGCCACAATTATTAAAAGCATGGATAACATAAAAGAGAGAAAAAAGAATGAAGAAAGTGCTTTATTCTGGCAGAAAGTGATATTAGAAAAATAAGAAAGAAAGGAAAAATGATTGTCATTAAAATTAATCATTTTAAAAATCTTCCAAATATTCCCGTAAAGAGGTGAGTGAATCCCTCATTTGTGGCTTGATGCTCTTGCCTCACAAGGAAGAAACTAGAACTTGGGTGCCAGATTCCCTTGCAGCTATGCTGCAGGCTTGTGATCTTGGCTCCACCAATCAGTCTGTTTGGACAAACTCAAACGTGGCCTTTATCCAGAAACCAGAACATGTAAAAAGCAGGTGCCTTGTGGATTCCAGGCTGGTGAGGGGAAGGGTAGAGACCTGTCCACCAGGTCTGGCCCTGGCAACTACACCAAGCACCACAGAGCTGTCTGCAGAGGCGGGGCTGAGCAGAGCAGTGTGGAGTCCTGCTACAGAAATCCCACGGTGTGAGGCAGGCACCACTCCTGACTGCATCACCTTAGAGGATGCCTCTGGGACACCCTCAGAGTGTCTCTATTTTATGATTTGTTCTCATGATTTTTTTAAACAACCTACCATTCATTTATGTATAACCACCAACACTGAGTGGCATTATGCCTGGTGAAGATAGAAGAATGTAATTATGGCAATAACTGATTCAAGCTGAGTTCTTTAGGTACAAAAACTGACCACTGAACATTTGGTAAACAATAGATGTGTGTGTAGATGAAACTGACTTGTTAAGTACAAATGGAACATTAACTTTACAAGGTGTTCACCAAACACAATCTTTTTTTTAATTTTTATTTTTACTATATTTCACTTTACAATACCGTATTGGTTTTGCCATACATTGACATGAATCTGCCACGGGTGTACATGAGTTCCCAATCCTGAACCCCCCTCCCACCTCCCACCCCATATCATCTATCTGGGTCATCCCCGTGCACCACCCCCAAGCATCCTGTATCCTGTATTGAACATAGGCTGGCGATTAGTTTCTTACATGATAGTATACATGTTTCAATGCCATTCTCCCAGATCATCCCACCCTCTCCCTCTCCCTCAGAGTCCAAAAGTCTATTTTATACATCTGTGTGTCTTTTGCTGTCTCACATACAAGGTTATTCTTACCATCTTTCTAAATTCCATATATATGTGTTAGTATACTGTATTGGTGTTTTTCTTTCTGGCTTACTTCACTCTGTATAATTGGCTCCAGTTTCATCCATCTCATTAGAACTGATTCAAATGTATTCTTTTAATGGCTGAGTAATACTCTGTCATGTACACGTACCACAGCTTTCTTACCCATTCGTCTGCTGATGGACATCTAGGTTGCTTCCATGTCCTGGCTATTATAAACAGTGCTGCGATGAACATTGGGGTACATGTGTCTCTTTCAATTCTGGTTTCCTCGGTGTGTATGCCCAGCAGTGGGATTGCTGGGTCATAAGGCAGTTCTATTTGCAATTTTTTAAGGAATCTCCACACTGTTCTCCATAGTGGCTGTACTAGTTTGCATTCCCACCAACAGTGTAAGAGGGTTTCCTTTTCTCCACACCCTCTCCAGCATTTATTGCTTGTAGACTTTTGGATCACAGCCATTCTGACTGGTGTGAAATGGTACCTCATTGTGGTCTTGATTTACATTTCTCTGATAATGAGTGATGTTGAGCATCTTTTCATGTGTTCACCAGACACAATCTTAACCAAGTAATCTGAGTTAATATCCCTAATAATGAGACAAACTGATATCCTCTGCCTACAGATATAATGCCCTGTGAAGAAAACATCATTTTTTAATATTTATGCATAAAAGCATAACTTGAAATCAATTATGAGGAAGCATACAGCAAACCCACATTGAGAGATGTTGCACACAATAACAGCTGTGTTCTTGAGTCAAAATCGTAGAAGACAGAGTACTGAGTACATTTTCTGAGTTAAAGGAGACTAAATCGACATGGCAATTAAATGGGATGTGGGAGTCTGAATTGGACCCTGGAGTATAAATATAAAGTAAGTGCAACAAATGTTACTGGAAAAATTACTAAAATGTGGAAGTGAACTGTGGATTAGTGGATATCCTTGTTATAGTTCCCAATTTTATTAATGTTCTATGGGAGGTAAAATTTGTACATACCTAAGAAGATGTATGATGCTGAGAATTTAGCCAGAGAATACTTCACCAGGTGGAAATACTGGAGATAAGAAATAGTTTTATATGCCAAGGCTGAAATTTTTGGTTCTTTCCTATTTTCTCTAAATTCTACCTGTAAAATGCTGTGTTCTTATCTAGCTCTTCACTCAGCTAATAATAGCCAGCTGAACATTCAGCATTCTGCCTCAAAATATAATTGTTCAAATCCAAAAGTTTATTCAGTGCATTTGCTGTTTCTAAGGCACCACCCACCATGGCTTTACAAATTGCACCACCACCAATAGCATGGGCCACCACCAATAGCATGGGCCACCACCAATAGCATGGGCCACCACCAATAGCATGGGCCACCACCAATAGCATGGGCCACCACCAATAGCATGGGCCACCATAATTCCAGCCTCCTGAAAAGCCTCCATCCATTTTCCCAGTCTTGACCCACTACCGAGCCCCAGTGCAACGAGGATTATTTTCTATTTTTGCTACAGCACCACCCTACTTTGAAGTAGCAGTGTCTACATTAGCTCCGTATTATCATGATAAAGCTGTTTTACCAACCACCCTGACAGGCAGTGCCTTAAAGCATGTCCATGTATTATGCTGTGTCAGGGGTCAGCTGGATAGCTTTACCGATCCCATCCGGACCCCCTGGTCAACTGCAGCTCCTGTCAGCGCCTTTGCTGATGGAGTCTGCGCTGCCTTGCTCATCTGGGGTCAGCTGGCTCTTGTTGGTCTATGAGGGCTAATATGCCTGGGCTCTCAGCCACGGGTCCCTCATATCCTCCATCCCAACATGCATGCCATCATGGTAAGCTCAGAGGATTCGAAAGAGAGCAGGCATGATCATGTCGGAGGGCACATGAAAATTCACATGCTCTTTGAAGTTCTTTACTCATGTCTAACTGGTCAAAGTAAGTCATGGGCTGAGCTCAAACCAGAAGGAACAGGTGTTCTAGAGCCAATGAGTGGATACAGAGGAGATTTTCCCTGGGATCTTAGCGTAGGTAATCTACCACTGATAAGCAGTGAAGGGGGCACTGAAGCTCAGTGTGAAAAGCGTGATCATTTCCATGGGTAGTATTGGTGAATCCAACATCTATATAGAAAAAAAAAAATGACTCTTACCTACTACCTCACATTAGAGACAAACACCAGCCTAACTGGACAGAATAAAATATGCAAAAGAAAACAACAAAGTTTCTAGGCACGTCTCCTGTGATTGGTTCCCATCCTTATTATTGGAGTTGCCTCTAGAAAACATAGATCAGTTCATACAATTCCGTTTCTTGAAAATATGAAACTATTCACTTCAAAATAAATTTCAATTGATTGCAAATTGAACGCATAACCCTCAAAGTCCTTCAATACCTAACCTCAAGCTATGAACGCTGCCCCAGCCATCTCATGCACAGGTCACACCAGAAAGCACCTGTTTTTTCAGAGTCTTTCTATGTATCTCTCACTCACGTTTCCAGCTTTCTCTGCCCTCTCCAACTGGTGAGATATTAATTCTGATAATCAAACAGAATAGACTCTAGGGGCTTCCCTGGTGGCTCAGATGGTAAAGTGTCTGTCTGCAATGCGGGAGACCTGGGTTTGATCCCTGGGTTGGGAAGATCCCCTGGAGAAGGAAATGGCAACTCACTCCAGTACTCTTGCCTGGAGAATCCCATGGCAGGAGGAGTCTGGTAGGCTACAGTCCATGGGGTTGCAAAGAGTTGGACACGACTCAGCAACTTCACTCTCTCTCTCTCTCTCTCTCTCTCTCATAGACTCTTGAAACCTTCCAGGGATTCCCCAAAACCAAGCAGAAGGAATCCCCTCTCCTCTGTCTGTGCCCCCCAGGATCTGACTCAGTCGCCCTGGCCCCTCCTATTCTCTGTGTGCCCACAGTGTGGCTCCTTCAGCTTCCCAAGTCCCAGCAGTGTTCCCGCCTCCTACTGGACAGCCAGTTTGTGCAAGGAAGCAATTGATGGAGAAGTGTGAGCGGAAGGGAAAGATAGGAAGGAAAACCGAATTAGGAATTTCACAACAGTTCAGGTGCAAAAATTATAGAAATCAATTTTCACTGCAAAATAAAGGCGTTGTTAGAAGGGAGGATTACTGGCCCGGATGTCAGTGTTATGACACAGTATGAGTGTGTTTTGCGTTTGGCCACTGCAATCATTGCTGCTGTCGCTGTGGTCTTCCTTTTACAAGGCTTGGTGTCAGTTTACCTATCTCTCGTAAAAACAAAATATAGGGTGTAAACTGTGTGTGAGCTGTGAGCAAACGGAGAATCAAGATACAATGTACCTGGATTTGGAGAAACGGGAGTTCACTAAACTTTCACATTATAGTGTGAAATAAATGTTGACACTTGGTTCACAGTCGTGGCCACAGTTGCCCTCTCAGTTGCTCACTCATGTCCTATTCTTTGCATCCCCATGGGCTGTAGCCCACAGGGCGCTCCTCTGTTTATGGAATTCTCCAGGCAAGGACACTGGAGTGGGTGGCCATTTCCTCCACCAAGGGATATTCTTGACCTGAGTCTCCTGTGTCCCCTGCATCACAGGAGGAGTCTTTACCCGCTGAGCCACTGGGGAAATCCGATGGCCATGGTGTCTCCCACTTTTAACTTTGCAGATTTCTAAGGGCTGGTTGGGACAAGCATGTTACATTCTTAATAGACCAAGTCATTTAAGTTCCAATAATCATTTAAACTAGGTTTCCTATTGAGTCTCTTATTTTCATTCTCACTGTGGGGAAATAGTCTCCTAAGAGTAGTGGGGAGTGTCCTTCTGGAGGTCTTTCTAGACATGATGGCTGAGCTTGGCTGGACAGTCCAGAGGGAGTGTTTCAAACCTTCAAACCAAGAAATTTTTGCTTAAGACATGCCCATAGGCATCTGTTATGATCTCACAGCTAGTTATACTTGGCCAATCATAGCAGCTGGGCTTAGTAACTCAGGTTATGTCTGCTGCTCAGAATGAGCAAAGATGAATTTCCTGGAATATTATTAGTCTTGAAGTGATTTTCCAGGCCCTCCCTGACAAAGTTTACTTATTTTTAAAGCAGTCTGTACTATATGAATATTTACCTTAGTAATAATTGAGGGCTGTTTTACGCTTTTCCCCTATACATGATTTAAGTGGAGTGAAATGCCCTGATTGTATACACTATGATCATTTGTATCAGGGCTGTCCCGGCAGTTCAGCAGTAAAGAGTTTGCCTGCCAATGCGGAAGCAGCAGGAGTAGCGGGGTTCAATCCCTGGGTCAGGAAGATTCCCTGGAAGAGACAGTGCCAGCCCACTCCAGCATTCTTGTCTGGGAAATCCCATGGACAGAGGAGCCTGGCAGGTTACAGTCCATAGAGTCGCAAAGAGTCAGACACAACTGAATCAACTTAGCAAGCACACACACATAATTTATATAGGACTTAGACTGATCTTGCCAAACTCTTTTGTTATGATTCAAAAACATACCTTTTTCCTGGACAAAGACTCAGCTTCATTCTCCTTCTGCTGGCTCATTGTGACGGGTCCACGGCCAGACACTTCCCCTGGGTGAGTGTGGACTCTCTGAGCGGGATCCGCCGGCTTGGCTGTGCAGGGATCTCGGGCTGTGCGGGCCCCTCCTTTCCTCTCAGGTGCAGGTCAAGTGCAGGAAGCCTCCGGGCTCGGATGAAACAGCTCTGGCCACACCGTTAGTGAGAGTCAGTAGCTTATCCTTCTCAGTGGTGGACCAAGCTCTTGACAATCACAGAGGGTATCTGCTCCTGAAACACAAGCAGTTCTTGCCCCACACATGTTGTATTTGGAGGATTTCTCATTCTTCCAAAAAGATATGTGGGGTTTTAGGATGGCTCTTTCATTTTTTTTTTTTATTGAAGAGTAGTTGATTTACAATGTCGTGTTAGTTTCAAGTGTACAGCAAAGTAATTCATTATATATATATATATATATAATTACAAAATACTGAATATAGTTCCCTGTGCTATACAGTAGATCCTTGTTGCTTATCTATTTTACATAGAGTAGTATGTATATTAATACACATATGTGTTAATCCCAAACTTCTAATTAATCCCTCCCTTTAACCCTTGGGTAAACTTAGAGTCTGTTAAATAACCTGTGAGTTTATTTCTGTTTTATGAATAAGGTCATTTGTATCACTTTTTAAGATTCCACATATAAAGTGATAGCATATGATGTTTGTCCTTCTCTGTCTGGCTTCCTTGACTTACTATGATCATCTCTCAGAATACCAGGTCTCCATTCTTGAGGAATCTGAAATCAACCCTGGCCTCCCACATGGAGTGAAATACAAAGGGTGAGCATGTGCATGCTTAGTCACCTAGTCGTGTCCAGTTCTGTGCAACCCCATGGACTGTAGCCCACCAGGCTCCTCTGTCCAGGGGATTTCCCAGACGAGAATACTGGAGTGAGCTGGCATTTCCTACTCCAGGGGATCTTCCTGCCCCAAGGATCAAACCCATGTCTCCTGGGTCTCCCGCACTGGCAAGTGGATTCTTTACCACTGTGCTACCTGGGAGTAGACACTCACTGATGCTGTGGAGACAACGTCTGTGTATACACAGCCCGAGAGGCTACGTGTGCACCCAGGGCAGGGGAGGTGAGGTGGAAACACTGGGTGAGCAGAGCTGGGCGGACAGAAACTCCACAGGACACTCAGATCCATGAGCACGCGGCCGCTGCAAAGCAGCCAACACCACTCCAAAGCCAACCCCACATTTTAAGGGAGAATTAAACAATAACTGCTCCAAGTTTATTCCTGCTGGCTCAATAAAAAATAATTCCATAAGATACATATCTATTGGGGACTCTTAGATATAAGCTAATTATAGATCACTCAGAGCTTTACAAAACCCCAAGCAAGTACCAATAGACTGGATATTTTATATTGCTCTGATATGGAATGAGAGAGAGAAGAGCTGAAGTGATGTTTCACTTGACTACATCTAATCATCTGAACATCATTATATAAATGTCAATTCTAAACCACTAACATTTTTTGAAAAGCTGTGAAAAGTAACTTTAAAATATCAAGAAGATGTATGGATAAAGATGTGAGAGATGTGGGGTGTGTGTGTGTGCGTGTGTGTGTGTTAGTCACCAAGTCGTGTCTGACTCTGTGACCCCATGGACTGTAGCCACCAGGCTCCTACATCCATGGGATTTCCCAGGCAAGAATACTGGAGTGGGATGCCATTGACTTTTCCAGAGGATCTTCCTGACCCAGGGATCCAAACTTGGCCTCCTGCATTTCAAGCAGACTCTTTATTTTATATACTCTCTATATATATATATATCATATATTATATGTGTGTATGCTGCAAAGCACAGCTCTGAGACTCTACAGGAAGCTGGGGCAGCTGAAGCTCCCTGTGCCCAGGATGTTTCCCAAAAGGCTAGAAAAGAGCAAGGGTCACCCTGAGATGGAGCCAGGGGCAAAGCAGCAAGCAGTTTCCTGGGATGAGGCCAAAGGGACTTAAAATTGAAAAAAAAAAAAAAAACATTGCCAAGCTGTGTCTTAGAAGAGGGGAAAAACTGAGCTGCAAGCCACAGGCCAGTGGGCTCAGGCTGAGTCCTGAGAGCTCCGGAAGAGAGGGGGTGGGGTGGACTTGAGGCTGAGAAAGAGAAAGGTTCCATGTGGGGCCCGTGAGGGTAGGGCCTTGCCCAGGGACTCAGTCTCTCTGTAAAGTCTCTACAGGTAATTTCTGGTCAACATGCTGTGGAGGATATTTTCAATTCTTTTCATGAACCACAGTCAAGTTGTGAACCTCAAATTTTAAGCACCGCCTATGAAGGAAAGGGACAAATGAGGATCCCCCACTTGGCAAGACTTCAGAAAACATGCCCCAAAAAATGTCCCATAAAATCGCATGCGTGCTGACGTACATGTGCCATTAAACCAGATGGAACCGCCGCTGGACGTGGGTTGCTTCCGAGTCCTAGCTACTGTAAAGCTGTCAGCCTCCAATTAAAAATAAACTTAAAAAAATAAACATTTGAAACTGTTGAGATTCAACTTTTTTACTTACAAAATTTCACATGGTTTCAGGCTAATCACTGAAGATCTCTGTTGACACAGCAAGAGGCAGGGAATTCTTTTTGGCTCTGATCCGATTAACATGTATTAATCAGCATTGCAACTGAAGAAAGGTGTACCCCATTTCAGGCGCCTAAACCTACAAGGAATCATTTGACTTCTGAAGAACACATGGCAGAGTTGAGAGCTAAAGGCGGAAACTGACAAGATCATTTTGAGTTTGTTTTTTTTTAATATGGTTACTAATGTGCATGTAAAGAGTTGTTTGTTTTTTTTTTTTAACTGTGTATTAGTGTGAATAAATGAATGACCAGAAGTAGAAAAGTTGGGTTTCTTTGGCTACAAAGAATGTCTTCATCTTGGAGAAGCATTAGGCTCTTAGTCATGTCCAACCCTTTGCAATCCCATGGATTGTAGCCTACCAGGCATCTATCCATGGGATTCTCCAGGCAAGAATTACTGGAGTGGGTAGCCATTCCCTTATCCAGGGGATCTTCCCCATCCAGGGGTTAAACCCAGGTCTCCTACAATGCAGGCAGATTCTTTATCACCTGTGCCACAGGGGAAGCTTGGTTGGGTTTTCTGTATACTTCCCCGAACTACTCCTAACCATTTGTGAAAATCAGCATGGGGATAAACTTGGAAGGCTGATCTAATGATTTAAAGTAAGGTGACATTAATAAATAAACATGATTGTTAATTATGAATAAACTGAACATTTTCATTTAAATGCAATTTAACATAGAATTTTGTTTCATTCAACATTAGCGACATTGGGTCATATTTAAA
Source organism: Ovis canadensis (assembly GCF_042477335.2). Lineage (NCBI taxonomy): Eukaryota > Metazoa > Chordata > Mammalia > Artiodactyla > Bovidae > Ovis > Ovis canadensis. The sequence continues at coordinate 81,338,745 of NC_091260.1, read as the reverse complement.
GAAACAGAATTAGAAACATACCAGCAATAAATATTAGTTGACTCCCTTAAGACACGTCCTAGGGTTTGACAAAGACCTTAGCTTTAGATCCGCGGCAGCTGGCATTCTGCCCAGATAACTTCTAGAGACAGGCTGAAATTACTGGACATCTGAAGACCCACAAGTGGGGCCTTGGGAAAGAAGATCCTGGTCTTTGGCTCCCCTGGGATCCTCCTCGGCCCTGGAAGTCTGGTGAGGCAGAAAATGCAGAGACAAGCGTGCTCTGGGATGTTAAATTTAAAATAAATAAACAATAGAAGCCTCAGGGAACTACAAAGCAGGCAGCAGTGTTTCCTTGATAGCAAATTTTTGAAAAGCTTGACAGAGGACGTAAAACTGCCCGGGAACAGAACTGGCGGGATCTCCTTTTAATTTTTAAAACTGTTTCTTTGATACTGGAGTCTAATCCATTTACAGTTTGTGTTAGTGTCAGATGTACAACAAAGTGGTTCACCTACACATGTACATAAGTGTGCGCCTGCTAAATCGCTCAGTCGTGTCCAGCCCTTTGCGGCCCCAGGGACTGCAGCCCGCCAGGCTCCTTTGTCCATGGGATTCTCCAGGCAAGAGTACTGGAGGGGGTTGCCATTCCCTTCTCCAGGGGGGTCTTCCCGACCCAGGGATCGAACCCATGTCTCTTGCGACTCCTGCATTGGCGGGTGGGTCCTTTACCACTAGCACCACCTGGGAAGCCCCACGTATACATACATCTATTCTTTTTTTAAAATTCTTTTCTCATTTAGGTTATTACATAAGACTGAGCAGAGTTTCCCGTGCCATACAGTAGGCCTTTGCTGAATACTTATTTTATGTATAGTTTGTACTTCTTGGTGCCAAACTCCCAATTTATCCCTCCCCCTACCTGTCCCCTTTGGTAACCCTGTTTGCTCTCTATGCCTCTGAGTCTGTTTATGCTTTGTAAATAAGTTTATTTTTACCTGTTTTTAAAGATTCCCCATGTAAATAGCATCCTATGTTATCTGTCTTTCTCTCTGACTTACCTCACTTAGCATGTCTAGGTCAATCTATATTTTACTATCGATCAAGTGAAAATGCCAGATCTCAGAAAACATCCACCCCATCCTGCGTGCACACGCGCACATGCACACCCCCAGCGGCACACACTGAATCAGCACGTCACACGGCAGACTTGGGTAGAAGAGACTGGAGAGCCACGGAGGCCACTGGGCATGGAGGTGTGGGAGCAGAGGAGGATGTCTCATCGAGGCCACATCTGGAAGAGAGATGCTGAACCACGTGTGCAGTGCACGTGGGGACAAAGCATGGGACTGTGAACTCACCCCCTTCAGAGAATATGAGGTCATTAAAAGCTAACGGGAGAAGCAGATGGGAGCTGGATTGAGCCATATTGTTATATTGTTAGAGAGCCTTACATCCATTCCTCCGAGGGTCTTGGAGGGAAATGGTCAGATGGCAAACCTTGCCCCTGGAGTGGAGACTCAGGTCCGTCCCCCAGTCTCCTCTTGCTGGGGTTTTCTCAGCTGCAGGAGCTCCTGCAAGGTGCTGTCCTGGGGCCAGAACTCAGCCTGTGTCTCCTGGCACACCCTCACCTGGGCAAGTGTAAAGATGGAGGCTGCTGGGAGGGGCTTATCCTCATGTAAAGGCACATATATTAATTTGCTCCAGTCCTGTCTGACTCTTTGCAACCCCGCGGACTGTAGCCTGCCAGGCTCCTCTGTCCATGGGATTCTCCAGGCAAGAATACTGGAAGAGGTCACCATTTCCTTCTCTAGGGGATCATCCCCACCCAGGGATTGAACCAGTGTCTCTTATGTCTCCTGCCTTGGCAGGCAGCTTCTTTATCACTAGCACCACCTGGGAAGCCCACACAGAGGCATGAGGCTAACCTTTCTTAAAGCCCAAGAGGATGCTTCAAGAAGTAACTAAGTTTGTGTCAAGCTGTCCATAGTAATGGCCTTGTCCATGTAGAGCTATGGGCGCTCATCCTGACTGTCTGGATCTGGGACTCACCTGAACTTGTGTTAAGATCCAGCACTCAGAGTTGGGGAGCCCAGGAAAAGGACACTGCTCACCTGAGGACTTGTTCCAATCTGTGTTTGCTACACATTTAGCAGGCATGAAACGGTAAGGAAACTCTCTCCTCTGGTGGCAAGAAGACAAGAGAGAAAGTCAAATCACACATCTGAGCAAACAATAAATATGGGAGCTGGTGAGAGGAGTGTCAAATGAAACTTGAAGGATACGGTTAAGATCGTCGAGAAGATCAGAGAAATGAAGAGAAACTCCACTTGGAGAGACCCCGGTAAGGCACTCGACGGACACGGCTGATCCCAGGCAGACATGGCAACCCGGGGATTCAAGAAGGGAGAGTCAACCCAAGGACAAAGGGAAAAGGCCCGGTGCTTCATCCATGGAGGAAGCTCTGGTGAAGACAGAGAGGGAGCTTTTCTGAGGTTACCTCAATGTCTGTAAAACATGAGACTCTTACTAACATGCCCAGTGTTAACAAAATGTTGCAAGGAAAAGTCTAAATGCATTCAGATGAGATTATCCCCAGGTGGGACACAGTCACGGTTCGGCTGACTCTGGAAGGGTGGACAATAGTGAAATTGGTGTGTCCAGAGGAGTGGGCCAGAGGCACGGAGGCGACACCCCCAGAAACCCGGGGTCTCTGGTGGGGGCCACAGAGAGGAGTTCAGTGTGGACAAGTATCAGCAGGCAGATGGGGGAGCAAGGCTTGCCTCTTGTACTAATTCTGAGGAACTGATGGGTTTGCTTGCTTGCGGTATGCAGTGAGGGTAGAGGGGTCGAGTGGGACCCACAAGTTACTCTGGAGGCATAGCATGATGAAGAGAGTGGACAAGAGTGAGGGAAACAGCCCAGGTCCTCCTCAGGAGGATTTCTGCCGTGTCCATGGAAAAGTGGCGAGCAGAGAACGCCAAGCCTGGTGGCAACAGTGGAGGAGAAGCACCCAGACCCAGGGACACACAGGTTCCCGGGAAGAGGATAAAGGTGGAACTGAAAGCAACTGTCAGATCTTGAGCAGGAATGTCCAGAATCCTGGTGAATAACATCGAGAGCTAAGTAGACATGGAGAGCGAGAAGCCTTGGTTTCCTGTTTGACACAGTTGCAGGGACATTCAGACAGACACCTGAAACCTACCAGGATGAAGCTAAAGATGGGAAGTTTAAGTCGTGCTGGGGACTTAAAGGGGAGGGGAGAGCAGATGCCTCAGACAGGTGGTTCCCAGACCTCAATGCACAGACATCACCTGGAGGGTGCATGGAAACCACCCCCCCAAAGAGAACATAAGTCAGCAGAGCTGGGCCGGGGCCGGGAACGGGCATTGTTGCTGCTCATCAGAGCACCATGCTTTGAGAATCGCTGCCTTAGAAAGTCAATTACAGGGACTTCTCCCCATGGTTCAGTGGCTAAGACTCTGCACTCCCGATGCAGGGGGCCCAGGTTCAGACCCTGGTCGGGGAGCTAGATCCCTTGTGCTGCGACTAAGAGTTTGCACGCGGCAACAGAGGCGGCCTGAACGAATGAATAAGGAAGAGAGTTGCAACAGGATGGGCTGTGGGAGAATAAATGAAAAGCGCCAAGATGTGGGCATCCTACAGGGAGTTGTTCTCAGGCTGAACCACCCATTAGAACCCCCCGAGGAGCTTACAGATACCAAAACAGACACAGCCCCTGCCCTTCCAAAAGAAAAGAGCTCACACACACACCCTGCCCTGAGGCCCTGGTTGAGTTGGCCTTGTCCCAAATGGTGTCGCTGGAATTCTTTAAATTCTCAGGGTCATTCTAACATCCATCCAGGGTTGAGAACTGCTGATTAAGGAGATGAGAAGAGAGAGAACTATTTATCTATTTTCTAAAGAGGCAGATAAGGACCCAAGTTTCTTGGCATAACTCCAATTCTCTTTTCTTTCCTCAAGAAAAGCTCATGAAATGCAATTTGTTTACAGGTGCCCCAACTGAGCTATGGGCAACTAAGAGGAGAAATGGTTTGCTCTTGTGGCACATTTAAGATATGAACAGTAGATGAAGCTTCAAGAGCATCAGTGAGCAGGAATCCCCTGTTTGTCCAGTGGCTGGGAGTCCACGATCCCAATGCAGAGAACACAGGTTTGATCCTTGATCTAGGAACTAAGATCCCTCCTGGCATTTTGGCACGGCCAAAATGAACTTATCGACCAAACAGAAATAGAATCACAGATGTGGAAAACAAACATATGGTTACCAGGGCGTGAGAGGGTGCAGGGAAAATTTGGGAATTAGAACCGATATATAGACACCGCTGCTACTGCTACTGCTAAGTCGCTTCAGTCGTGTCCGACTCTGTGCGACCCCATAGACAGCAGCCTACAAGACTCCGCCGTCCCTGGGATTCTCCAGGCAAGAACACTGGAGTGGGTTGCCATTTCCTTCTCCAATGCATGAAAGTGAAAAGTGAAAGTGAAGTCACTCAGCAACCCCATGACTGCAGCCTGCCAGGCTCCTCCGTCCATGGGATTTTCCAGGCAAGAGTACTGGAGTGGGGTGCCATTGCCTTCTCCGATATACACACTACTATATAAAAAGTAAATATATCAGAACATCCTGTGGAGCACAGAGGACCGTACTCAATACTCCTATAGGGCCTATATGGGGACAGAATCTAAACAAAGACTTGATATTTGTACATGTATGACAGATTCATTTTGCTGCACAGCAGAAACTAACACAATATAGTAAATCAACTCTATGCCAATAAATTTTAAAAAATTAAAAATAAAAGCATCAGTGTCCAGCCCCCCTTAAGCCATCCCACCCCAGAAAGAAGCCACAGAAGCAACGTGGAAATTGTACAAGAAGGGTGCCTGTTGTGGTATCCACCATAGAGTAAATACTAAGGGTAATCACTGATTTTCTGATCAGATGAACAGAGGTGACCTGGAGCTGAATTTAATTCAGCTATAAGAAAGCATGTGTTTCCTGCACACAGGGAGGTACTGCACTGTTGCAGAGTTGCTGTTTGTAGAGCTGGGAAAGCCCCTACGGAGAGGTGGACTCCAGGCTCAGTCAAGGTTCCCAGCTGAGAAGCAGACCTGGGGCTGGATGGTCTCCCACACACCCCGGCCCTGCAGGTCACAATCAGCTGATTTCCGACTCTTCCTTTCATCCATCCTCGGAGACAACTGAGGACACTTTAACTGATTGACATGCTGCTATTGAATCTGAGAAAAGGAAAACCAGCGTATTAGCAAACCTGCCGAGCGTCCCCCGTTTTGACATTTTCCCTCCATTCACGTTCAAGAGTAAGGGTACTTAAATGAATAAAACTGCATTTTCAGCGTTCAGAGCCCATAGACTGTGAGTACCAGGCACACATTTTCAGCAGTCAGCAGTTCTGCTGGGTTGAATTGGCCACGTTTCAAGATACACATTTTTGTTAAAAAAAAAAAAAAGCCCCTAAATACATTCATGAAATGATTTATACTCTTTCCCACTAACTTTTAGCTGCCTCCGCAGTTTCACACAAAATGCCCCGTGCTGGGGACGTAGAAGTAATAAAAAAGGGCGCCCTCCTGTTCCTCCCCGTAGCTCCTGTCCTGGAAGTGGAGCTTGAAACCTGGCACAGCAGAGACTAGAGGGCTATCTCTACGGCCTGCAGGCAAGCCCAGTGAGTTTTGACCTGGAATAAGCATTTAGCTGAAGGGATGTCCCAGACACAAGGTGGTGGTCGTTGTTTAGCCGCTCAGTTGTATCCACCTCTTTGTGACCCCATGGACTGCAACAGGTCAGGCTTCCTTGTCTTTCACCAACTCCCAGAGCTTGCTCAAACTCATGTCCATTGTGTCCGTGATGCCATCCAACCATCTCACCCTCTGGCCTCATTTCCATAGATGTAGAGGAGGCTGGTGGACTCGGCTGCATTTTCTAAGTCAGATTCTCCGCAGTGATCTTGGTGATGAGCATAGGCTAAAAAGTCAGGGGCTTTATTAAAATTAAACCACCAGTTTGGGTTCATCAGTGGCAAGACATGTACCACCCGAGTTCACATTGTTAAGAATGAAAGGGAAACCCGTGAGAGGAAGAGAGTGCGTGGGAAATCCCTGTTCCTCCCATGCAAGTGCTCTATAAACCTCAAAGTGCTCTAAGAGTAGACTTTGGATACAGTGGGGAAGGAGAGGCTGGGGCGGCTGCAGAGCGTAACACTGGACATAGACATCACTATATGTAAAATTAAGTAGCCAGTAGGAGTCTGCTGTAGAACACAGGGAGCTCAGATCCAGGGCTCTGTGACAACCTAGGGATGGGGTGGGATGGGGTGGGTCGTGGGAGGGAGGGGACATATGTTTTTCTATGGTTCATGTTGCTGTATGGCAGAAAGCAACACGATGTTGTAAAGTAATTATCCTCCAATTAAAAATTTTAAAAAAAGAAGAAAAGGGGGAAAAATTGTCCATTAATTTAAAAAACAAACAAAAGCCCCAAATAAATCATCGACTCTGAGTAAATGTTATATAAAATTCATCTGACTATTTTTTTCAAAGTGCTGACCTTCCCTGAAAATCTTTTCATCACTTTAAACTCTTGGTTTACTCGTGGTCATTTTCATTGTGGACCACCCTGTAAGCTTGCTTCCTGCTCTGCAACCTGTGGGCTCTTCAACATATGGGACACAGTGGCGCTCTAGGAGGTGAAACATCAGAAATAATGTTAGAAATGGTGTATATGATCATTCAGAGTAAAACAGCCATACGGAACGTAGAAAGGTGTGCTCATTGAATGTATCTTCATCCCGTTTAACTGGAGCCATGAGAAAGAATTTCCAAACACGGTTAACATGCGTACTTTTTAAAAACGCTAGCACAGTGGAAATAGGATGTGAAGTCCTAGAAAATCCCACATTTCACACTTTATTTTGAAGTCTCGGGCTTCCCTGGTGGCTCAGCTGGTAAAGAGTCTGCCTGCAATGTGGGAGACCTGGGTTCGATCTCTGGGTTGGGAAGATCCCCTGAGAAGGGAATGGCCACCCACTGCAGTATTCCGGCCTGGAGAATTCCACGGACTATAGTCCATGGGGTCTCAAAGAGTCAGACACGACGGAGCCACTTTCGCTTTCGTCTCGCTTCTTTGCTTTGGAAGTCTCCGCGGGCCCTGATCTTTTGTCCTCAATGGAATTTCTCTTCCACGCGTCACTGTGCTTGTAGTCAGTGCCCAGGGAAGGTGACATCTCTGCAGTGTCCCTCCCACAGGGGACCCACCCAGACACTCACCCCTCGAGGAGTCCTGCACCCACCTGCAGAACCCAGCCCTGGGGTTCTGAAATCTAACTGGACAGTTTGCTCTCCAGCAGAGAAGGATGAAGACAGGGTCTGAGAGAGTAAACTCTTTGACTTGGCTGCATTATGGGTATAAAACAGAAATATGCGTAAAAGTAGCTAGAAAAGATCCACAGTAAGGATTAGCAATAAAAAATAAAAGTACAAAGGGAAAGTACTGGGGAAAGATGGCAGTTGTTCAAAGTCAGAAAGCCTGGTTGAAATGGACCTGATGGTGGGAAAAGCCATTCATTCAACTATTTGAGGAGCAGCCCTGAACATTTCTGGAATGCAAGGGGAAGCATGCAGGAATCTCAGGGCTGGAGGAACAGTGTGAAGCCTCTCGGCCCACTCCACAAACGCCCTGAGCATTCCAGCAATGACTCCTTGCTGGTTGTTATGACTTGGTTGATTGGCAGCTGTTACTGGCACTGTCCCATGCGGCCGAGACCCCTTGCCCACCGGAAGTCTTCCTCACCCCATAGGCCTGGGAGAGACAAAATTGTCCTTGGGAAGAACAGCTGTGCAGAGGGAAAGGATTCCACCAGAGGCCAGGAAACGGCCTTCGTGTGCAGCCCAGGGCTCTGTGGCTCCTGGTCTGTCCCGAGGCCAGCATGGAAGCCCTTGTCAGGCTGCACAGTGGCTGGTGTCAGACACAATTTCCTGAAAGCGTAAGAAGTTTCGAGGACTGGGAGTGGTACAAATCCACAAGGAAGTTTTACTTTTTCTTGGAAGGCATTTGTCTCCCAGTATCTTGGAACTAAATAGTCTTCTTGTCACTGTGACAGTGTGGCCTTCTAAACCCAGGAGTTTAAGAGTGTGTGTGTATGTGTGTGTGTGTGTGTGTGTGTGTGTGCAGTGCACGATTTCCCCTGGTTTCCTCTGAATTCTGCCCCCCTCTCCCCTGTTAGGCCACAAGGATCTTCTGCTCCAATTCTTCTCTTTGTCTTCTCCAGAGATGCAGCAAGTTAACTTTCAGATCACCACTCTGCCTGGTGTCCATGCTGACATTTTATTTTTAGCATAAAGTATGGATTTTGTAAAGAACTGACTCATTAGAAAAAGACCCTGATGCTGGGAAGGATTGAAGGCAGGAGGCGAAGGGGACAACAGAGAATGAGATGGTTGGATGGCATCACCGACTCAATGGATCTGAGTTTGAGCAAGTTTCGGGAGTTAGTGATGGACAGGGAGGCCTGGTATGCTGCAGTCCATGGCGTCACAAAGAATCAGATACGACTGAATGACTGACCTGAACTGATGGATTTATGAGAAACCTAGAGAAGGTTGAGGTGACTGGCTATTTACCAGCCTGGGACACTGTCCTCATGCTGGTGTCTTCTGTATTAGGGACTTGCTGTTGGATAAAACCATGAACCCTTCACCTCAAAGCTGGTACCCCAGGGAAAGAGGCAGTGGTGCCAGAGAGAAGGAAGAAGTGAGGAGGGATTGTTAGACAACAATAAAAAAAGACATTCTCGCAGAGTGGGCAATCCAAAGGAAAATAGCTAGAAAATATTTAGGCATCCAAATGTTATCCATCACTTTCACTCTCATATTCCTTCATGGGCCTTCCAGGCGCAGTCCTGGGAAGGCATTGCTTTCCGCATCAGAGTTGCCAGCATCATCTTAAATGACCCTGTTTCCTCATGTGTCTTCTTACCTGAATCCTATTCGCCCTCAGTTCCTACCCTGATCTCACCACTCTTTCACCAACATGTGGAGATTACATTGTTTTTTATTTCTGTGCCGCTCAAAAGGAGACTACATCCTCCAAACTGCAGCTCATCAAACTTCAAGAATTTTTCATCACCTCATATCTTTTATCCAAAACAACTTGTTACCAAGTCCAGGCTCATCAAACAATAGACCAATAAATCAAGTAGTTGGGATAGGAAATAGCATAGTGACTTTATTTAGAAAGCCAGCAGACCAAGAAGATGGTGGACTAGCATCCTTAAAGAACCATTCTGCCTACCTCAGAATTCAGGCTTCTTTTACACTATACGGGGAAGGAGAGTGGTTGGTTATGGCAAACTTCTTGCTGCCTGAACCTTTCGTACTTGTAGCTGCTCAGGTAGGTCTGGTCACAAAGTTCCTGTAAGCCTCCAAGACAAATGTTATTTTCTGTTATGCAACTTTTTAAACTGAAAATTGTTTTACTTTTAAAGGTCGGACACTGGAGAATGGGCTGCCCTGTGTCTTCCAGAACATAGAGAACACTCTTACAGAAGGGAGGGTAACTACGCACAGGCAGCTGACCGAGAGTTAGGGCTAGAGGAATAGATTCAATAAGGAGTCAGGTTCGTTCTTCTCTGCTATAAACCGAGTGATAACATGTGTGCATACAGGAATATTCTGCCCAGTTCTGGCCATGTCATGCCTGGAGGGCCATTTTCTAAAATGGTCAAGTCGAGAACAGACAGTACACTAGAAGGGGCTGCCTGGACCCCAGCCCAGGGCCCCTCCTCAGCTGCCTCCCCCCGTTTCTTTGTGTCTCTTTCCCTTAAGTCCACATGGTCAACTCACCCTCCTGACTCATCCCGTCTGATCCCCTACACCCTTAGCAGGTTAGAGGCTCTGGAAGTTCTCTACAAAGGAAACTTGCGAGCTAAGTTCCACGGTGCTTTTCTGAGATGGACTTGGTCACAGATCCCTTCATCATCAAATGTTACTGAAGGCAAGTTCACGTACATGAGGAAGAGGAGGCCAAACAAACTGAAGCGTCGAATTTTGGAGCAGAGAAAGGTTTATTGCAGGATCAAGGAGAACAGATGCTTGTGCCCCCAAGCCCTGAACTCCCTAAAGGGTTTCAGCAAAGCATTTGTAAAGGTCAGTTGAGGGAGAGATGAGGTTGGTTGTTGCAAACATTTTGGTACTGGAATACTGTGTTCTTGCAGCTAACCAGGTAGGTCAAGTCATCACCTCCCCATTAACCTCCAACAAGATGAAAGATATTCTCTTTCTGCAACTTTGTATCTCTATATGAATGGAAAAGTGAATGACCTCCACTTAAAGGTCAAAGCCTTGGGAATGAGGAGAATGGGCTATCCTGTATATTTCCGCCTATAGGCAAGATTCTTAACTTGAAGCAAAACCAGTAGAGTACAAAGATTAAAAGAAGCAGATTGAATATGGAGTCGGAGTCCCGCTTCCCTAATATAGTGAAGACGCCCAGGAACAAACACTCGGAGACTGGGCCCTGGGAGATGGTCTCAGGTAGAGTAAAACTTGACTTCTAGTCACAAAAATTAAAAACCCCAATATGGTTTTTTTTTTTTTTAACCTGAGACAATCTCAAAATGGCATGTGAAAGACAAATGAAATGAGTGCATACGACGAAGTTTGATCAGAGGGCTCGAAAATCAAATGCAGGGGGCAGCCCAGCAACAAAATCAGCCATGGCATCACCCACCGGAACCAAAACTAGCTCGCAGCTACTCACTCCTCACGTTAGCCCCAAAACAGGGCGCTTTGACCAGGAGTGGCAGAGGTGGGCTATGCTGTCAAAAGAAAACACACAGAGGCCTCCCTGGGGGTCCAGTGTCTAGGACTTCGTGCTTCCACTACAAAGGGTTTGGGTTCCATCCCTGGTCAATGAACCCAGATCCTGCAGGCCCTGCTGGGCAGCCAAAAAAAGAAAAGAAAATGTAAAATCATGAAACAGTTATGCTGATGCTTAGATTGGCAGCCTTAGTCTCATTTTTAATGCATGGAAAGGAAATCAGACTATAAATGTGGTGATTTCCTTGTATTTCCCCATTTCTCGGGCTTCCCTTGTGACTCAGCTGGTAAAGAATCCAGCTGCAGTGCCGGAAACCTGCGTTCCATCATGTGGGGGAAAGACTTCTGAGATGACTCAGTGGTAAAGAATCCGCCTGCCAATGCAGGAGACCTGGGTTCAACCCCTGAGTGGAGAAGAGACAGCCCACTCCAGTATTCTTGCCTGGAGAATCCCACGGACAGAAGAGCCTGGGGGCTGCAGTGCACAAGGTCGCAAAGAGTCGGACACGACTGTGCAACTGAGCATCAGGCGTGCACGCAGTGTGCGGGTGGGGAGCTCAAGTCCTGTGTTTGGCAAAACAATTAATTATTCAGGACCTACTTCATATCAAAAAGGCCACCAGTGCTCACGGGCCTTGGGAAGTCAGGACAAATGTTCTCAGAGAGCCAAGTGTCCAGAGAAGTGTGCAGTGAGTAGGAAGTCACTGCCATAAATCCTGATGGAGTCACTCTTGCCAAGATGGTTCTCTCCTGGAGCCCAGCAGCCTGGGGGTCATCCAGACCCGCACATTGAGTCTAGTCGGTCATGCACAGCTCTGCTGCCTGCAGTGGGTGACGAGCCCCTGAGGGAAGGATGGTGCTGAAAGCAGGATGCTGAAGCCAGATGACCAGGTCAAGTCCCCACCTGGGCCATGGTTTTACCTTCATGCCTCTAGGTCCCGGTGTCCTCCTTTGCAAACTAGGGATTCTCCCCACCTCCGATACCACCAAGAGTGACAGCAATTAAATAGGCTGATCAACAGTCTCTGGCACAAAGTAGTTGCCACAGGACTGTCAGGGGTCACTGGAAACTTATAATAAATGGAGGGGGTGGGGTGCAGTCTTCCTGGTGCTCTCATGAGCCACGTGGCCAGCTATGAGGATCTCTGGTTCCCCAGCCTGTTCCTTACCTGTTCTGGGCAACCATACACGGGGGCAAAGAACCAGGACCACACTCGGGGGTCTTCTAGGACCAAGAAGACTTGACATCCCTGTTTCTGAACCCCAGCCACACTCCTGCTTGCTGCCCACCCACCAAAACAGCCAGCTTTGCTTCACAGCATCACATTCAATGGAAAGTGTTTTCCCCCAGTACGGGCAAATGCCTGAAGTCGAATCTGGTGCACCTTTAACCAGGAGCCTGGTTGAAAACAAATATGTGACCGGAAAGCCTCCAGTGTCCAAGAGACTGGAGGCAGCTGGCTTTGAGAGTCTGTGGACCAGGCAGACATGCAGGAGTGCAGTCTGAGGCCCTGTGCCCAGCAACAGGCATCTGTGCCCCGCGTGATGAGCAGAAAGGCGGGCAGTGCCAGCCAGGGGTGGCCAAGCAAGCTACTCTTCCATTTGTGTTTCAATATCTGTTTAAATGTTGACTTGCATAATATGTTTCAGCTCTTCTCCCTTGCAACAGTTCTGTGCTTTGGAAAACGGTGTTCCTGAGAATACAGGAAGTCTGCAGAGACCCCAGCAGGCACGGGCAGGGTCTCCTCTGCCCTCCATGTGGTTCGTGCTCCAGTGTGTCCACGTGGGGAGCCCCCCACCAACTCAGACAGGGGTGTCCTCACCCTCCATCTGGGCTCTCTTGCCACTCTCAGAACCTGGAGGAGCTATTCTGTCCCAGAACCTTAGCCAAACTCCTCAGAGCTTCACTGCCCCTCTTGGGGTTACAGAGTCAGCTCAGATAAACCATTATTCTTTCGGTCAAAGGAAAATTGAATTCCCAATGTGATATAAGAAGAATTCTGAGGGGCTACAGCAATGTGGTCTGTGTTAACCCTCAGTTACTGAGTGATGAGGGCGGTCACTGGAACACTGGGAAATTCCACGGGGGTCAGGAGTATGTCACGTAAAAGGTGAAGCATTAACCCAGGTGCAGAGGCAGGCGGGTGGGTAACACAGGGCTTGGGGGACATGGTGCTCTCCAACCAAAACCAGAAAGAAGAAACTTCACATGATCTAGCGATTCAGTCGCTCAGTCGTGTCCAACTCTTTGTGACCCAAGGACTGCAGCACACCAGGCTTCCCTGTCCTTCACGATCTCCCAGAGTTTGCTCACACTCATGTCCACTGAGTCGATGATGCCATCCAACCATCTCTTCCTCTGTTTCCCCTTCTCCCCCTGCCCTCAATCTTTCCCAGCTTTAGTGCAGGTCATCATAGGAAGGGGAGTGGCGAGTAGCTTTGCCAGTATCTGTCTTACACCCCTGGGGCCCCTCCCACATGACCACATGCTGGATGGAGACGCTGTATTCAGTATAACTGTGTCCACTGCAGGCAGGTGCTTTGATCTGCAGGCTGAGTACCCACACCCCAGCATTTTGTGCCCTGGAAAAACAACTGTCATATCCTGATGCCCGGCAAAGGAAGTCATTCAAACCGGCTCTCTGATTATGGCAGCAAACAGCAAAAACACTCATCGGTTAATAAAATACCATTTACATACAAATGCTAACAAAATTGGAGAAAAATACATTGCTTTTAATTTAATCATTAGCTCAGGGCTTCCCAGGTGGCACTAGTGGTAAAGAACCCTCCAGCCAATGCAGGACATGTAAGAGATGTGGGTTCAATCCCTGGATGGGGAAGATCCCCTGGAGGAGGAAATGGCAACCCACCCCAGTATTCTTGCCTGGAGAATCCCATAGGGTCACAAAGAGTTGGACATGACTGAAGTGACTTGGCCTAGCCTAGCCTAACCTAGCTCAGGTTCAAAGGGTGAATACTAAGTCCTTCCTTTCCCATTTCAGGATGTTACTGTTTCCTGAAATGCCTACACCCTCCTCATTCTCTTGTCTGTCTGTAGATAGGTAGGTGTCACTCTGGACCTGAGTCAGTCTCCTAACCTGGGAGTGACATACAGAACAGTCTCTCATTACCTCCAAGAAGTAGGCCTCCCTGGTAGCTCAGACAGTAAAAAATCTACCTGCAATGCAAGAGACCTGGGTTCGATCCCTGGATCAGAAAGATCTGCTGGAGGAGGGCCTGGCAACCCGCTCCAGTATTCTTGCCTGAAGAATTCCATGGACAGAGGAGTCTGGCAGGCTACAATCCAAGGGGTTGCAAAGAGTTGGGCACAACAGAGGGACTAATACTTGCTCCAAGAAGTAGGTTTGGGTGAAACAGGATTAAGATGTGCTTCTCTCGCTTTGAAGAGGAGTCTGGGCAGCCAGTGGGGAGCTGGGGGCCTGCAGGGGCTTTTGAAAGGCTCCTGCCATCTGACTGCCATCCATCCTTGGATGCAGCGTGGTGCTGTCTCAGTGTCCAAGATCATCACTGGAGGTCCAGCCATGGCATCCACGTTCCAGCCAGCAGGATGGAGGCAGGGAGGAGCCACCCTTCTCTGAGGCCATGCCCAGGAAGGAGAACATGCCAACGGTGCTGACATTCTACCAGCCTGCTCTGCTGACCTCTCCGAGCTTCGCAGGAGACTAGGAAACGAATCTCTGTTCAGGGTGGCCACACGCCCAAATGAGAATAAAAATCAGGGCACTGTTACTCAGGGAGAAGGGGTGACAATTTGCTGGCTCGGCTCTATTCATTCTTCTTACAACAAGAATAGAATATATAAGTCATCACAAGGTGACATTTATCACGCAGTTCAAATTCCTTTTATGTTTCTGAGTTACTGGGTTTGTTGCTGTTGTTTGGTTGCTAAGTGATGCCCGACTCTTTTGTGACCCCATGGTTGTAGCCCACCAGGCTCCTCTGTCCATGGGATTCTTCAGGCAAGAGTACTGGAGTGGGTGCCATGTCCTCCTCCAGGGGACCTTCCCGACCCAGAGATCCTGTGGGTCCTGCACCGCAGGCAGATTCTTTACCGCTGAGCCAAGGGGACTCTCACGTTACTGGGTCCTTACTTTCTATCTTTCTGACTCCTGAACCGTCCCCAGTAATGCCATGCCTCAGCGTGCACTGGAGTCTCCATTCCCCCACAAGGGCTTCATCCAAGTGCATTCTGAAAATACAACTGAAACTTCTGTCCACGGAAGCATTGCCATTCTCAGCTGGATCTGGACACCCCTTAGGAGTCCTCCTTTGGAAACAGGTTCCCTGATCAGCTCATGAGGAATTCCCGAATGGAAAGCCCACAGCCTCACATCCCAGGGCTCCCTCAGCTCTGGAGAACCCTGGGAGGTGGTGAGCACTGCGCACCGCTTGCTGCGCTTCCTGAGATCGGACAGCTCGGGGGGCAGGGAGGGCCCTCCTGCCAACGCTGGTGCCCCACCTGCAGTCCCTGCTGCAACAGTGCGCACTGTGACAGGGGCCTCGTCAAGGACTGCACAGCTTGCGGATTATTTTCAATTCCTCTTATTTAGTTAGCCGGTTATCCTTATTTTCTTAACGTTTTAATTTTTATTGAAGTGTAGTTGATTTACAATGTTGTGTTAGTTTCAGGGGTACAACAGTGATTGAGCTTTATATATATATATATATGCACATATATATATAAAGATTTTATACAAAGAATATATATTTTATTTATATATTTATATAAATATATGTATAATACATTTTATATAAATATATATAATTAACATATAAACATAAAATAATATATAAATATATTTATATTAAATATAATCTATATGATTAAATATATTAATTACATAATTAATATATTCCATTAATATAATTAATATATATTTATATATTTATTTCAATATATTCTATATATTTATACATTATTTTATATATTTAATAATATTATATATTTATTTATAAAGATGTATAAACATATTATGTTTATATATTTATATATTTTATATAAAGAATATATATTTATATAAATACATATAAATTAATATATAAATTTTATATAGTATATTTATATATTATGTATATATTTAATCTATATTTTTATATAATATATATAACTTTAGAATAGAAAATAATATATAACTATATTATATATTAAATATAATATATAACTATATATTTGATTATATATAATTATATGATTAGTATATTTAATTGACATATAAATATAATACATACATAATTATGTATAAAATATATATTTGTATATTTTATATAGATATCTATTTATTTATATATAAAGAATAATATATATCCTTTTCCAAATTCCTTTCCATTTCAGCCTGCTGTGCGGGTAACACCGAGCAGAGTTCCTGTGCCGCACTGTAGGTCCTTGTTGGTCATCCATTTTAAACACAGCAGAGTGTACATATTTATCCCCAGCCCCCTAACTATCCCTTCCCCCAACCCTTCCCCCGCTTGGCAAGCATAACAGAAGCCTGTGAGCCCACTTCTGCTGTGTAAGTAAGCTCATTTGTACCATTTCTTTTTAGATTCAGCTTATGGGCAGTTTCATACGACTTTTCTCCTTACTTCCCTCTGCAGGACAATCTCTAGGCGGCTGTTTCCTGAGGCTCGGAAAGCGCAGTTCTTCCCGCAGCCTCATGTTAAAGGTCAGGAAACTGAGGCTGCAAGACAGTCTCTGGTCCGTGCAGGTTGCGAGCGAGAGAGTTCGGGCACAGTGACCTCCCAGCCATGGTCCCACCCCCGTCCTAGACGCTTTCCGCTGCAGGGCCTGGCGGGCCTGGAGGGGCTCACTCTCTACCTGTGAAATGCAGTTAACGGAAAATGCACGCTTAGATGAGCGGGCAACAGACGCGGCGGACTTGGCTGGCGGCAGAGTCCCTGGAGATATCGTGCCTTCCAACCAAAGTTAGTTGCCACTTTTCATTACTACTGTTTCAAAGCCAGTGATAGATCTGCTAATGTGCTTTTTATAGGTCTAGCTTCTCATCAGCTGTCTCCCAGGAGAGGGATTTTATGTTGAGAATCTCAGCATAAAATATTTTATCGCTGGTGCCATTAACCGATACCTGCTGATTTCCTGCTTGTGGCCACTGGGACGGGTCTGGGAGCTGCCCCGCAGGACCAGCTTGGCCCTCGCTGCTGTGATTCATCATTTTTGGGTAAAACCTTTCAGAATCCACTTTCTAACAAAAGTGACTGAACTCCAGGCTGAAGCGAGCTGGTGGGTGAGACACCGGCCATGTGGCTGAGCCGCTTCTGCCCCCTCCCTTTCCTTCTTCTGCCTGTTTCTCGACCAACTCCCCTGACACCTTTTTTTAAATTATTATTTTAATTGGAGGATAATTGCCTTTCAATGTTATGTTGCTTTCTGCCATACAACAACATGAACAAGCCGAGTCACGTACATATGTTCTGTTCTGTTAGCTGCTCAGTCATGTGTGACTCTTTGGACTGTAGCCCACCAGGATCCTCTGTCTGCAGAATTTTCTAGGCAAGAACACTGGAGTGGGTTGCCATTTCCTTCACCAGGGGATCTTCCCGACCCGGGGATTGAACCTGGTAATAGGCTTCCCTTATGGCTCCGCAGGTAAAAGAATCCACCCGCAATGCAGGAGACCTGGGTTTGCTCCCTGGGTTGGGCAGACCCCCTGGAGAAGGGATAGGCCACCCACTCCAGTATTCTTGGGTTTCCCTTGTGGCTCAGCTGGTAAAGAATCCGCCTGCAATGCAGGAGACCTGGGTTTGCTCCCTGGGTTGGGCAGACCCCCTGGAGAAGGGAAAGGCTGCCCACTCCAGTGTTCCGGCCTGGAGAATCCCAGGGACTGTATAGTCCACGGGGCTGCGAAGAGTCGGACACGACTGAGCGACTCTCACTTCTCTACACTTCTCCTGCACTGCAGGCAGATTCTTGACCATCTGAGCCATCAGGGATATATATACACATATATCTCTTCCCTCTTGAACCTCCCTCCTCCTTTCCCCCCACCCCATCCATCTAGGTCATCACAGAGCACCAGGCTGAGCTCCCTGTGCTCAATGGCAGCTTTCGGCTCGACGTCAGTCCCGCGTACGGTAATGTGCACATCAGTGTTCCTTTCTCCCTTCATCCCGCCCTCTCTCTTTCCTGCGCTGGGTCTACATGACCACTCTCTGCATCTGCGTCTGTATTCCTGCCCTGCAGATAGGTTCATCAGTACTATTTGTCTGGATTTCCTATATATGCATTAATATGTGACATTTTCTTTTCTATTTCTGACTTATTTCACTCTGCATAACAGGCTCTAGGTTCATCGACCTCAGTTCGACTGACTCAAATTCATTCCTTGTTATCCATGCCACCCTTTTTCCTGTTACTGATAAAGTTGAATCAAGGGAACCCATGACATAAAACTCCACAGTAGAATACAGAACACTGCGACTATCAGTAGCATTATATTATAATCACTTAATAGTTTTCAGTGGTTCAGTTTGACTTATATCATTGTGTGATTTTCGCAGTCAAATGAGTCAATTTTCACAGTAAAAATGAGCAAAAAAGGGATTAATCTCATGCAAACATTAGGATATTGGTTCAAAGAAACGTGATTCGCCCTAGTTCCTTCAGCAAGCAATTAAGAACTGCAAACGCACACCAAAGTCTTCTCTCTCTACCTGTTGCTTTCTCTGTACCTAAGACAGCACTTCAGCTCAGGAACTTGACCTTCACTTTACCTTATCAGCATGGCAGTTACTCAGGGGGCCCAAGCTGAAAGTGGGAATATTTTTTCCAAATGTTACTCATGGTAAGTTTTCTTTTTAAATGAATGAAACTAATAAGTTTTTGAAGCTTTAATGACTGAAGGAGTAGGTTCCAATTGAGGTTATAAACCATCTAAATAGTGGATAATTCTCTAAAGAAAATCCTCACCAGGGGTTTCTGCCAAACCTGTGTGGAAAATACAAACAAAGCTTGGAGTTGAAAAAAAAAAAAAAACTATAATCATTAAAACAAAAATTAGCAATAGCTTGGAGGATGAGATGGTTGGATGGTATCACCGACTCAATGGACTTGAGTTTAAGCAAACTCAGGGAGACAGTGAAGGACGGGGAAGCCTGGTGTGCTGCAGTCCATGGGGTCACAAAGAGTCGGACACAACTCAGGAACTAAATAACAGAAGGGACCCTCAGCTGACTACAAACGAAGTTAATCTATTGAGTAGCTGGGCTGAAGAACTTTCTTCAGATTAAGCCCAGTGCAAACAAAAACAAAAAGTTAAAATCAAAACTGAAAAGCAATAAACAGGAACAAGCTAAACAGGGAGTGAAGTGATTTCAACGTAGAATTGAAAAAGGGTTAGATCCCGAAGACAGACAGACAGAAGCGAACACACCTATGCAGGGCTTCCAGGAGAGGGCAAGATGACCTCTGTTCAGGGCCAGGCCCCCCTCACTCCCTTGCTCCCCTGTCACCTGTTGCAGGGGTCCCCAACCCCCCCTGGCACCCAGCCCCCCTCCTCCAGCCCCAGGGTGGAGGCAGTGACTGAGCTCCAGGCATATCCCCCTCCATCACTGTCCCACCCTTCTAGTCCTCAGCCCAACGCCCACCCCAGCCCCTCCCAGTCCCTCGTGCTCCCGGCAGATCCTTTGCCAGCTGGTAGGCTGTCATCTCAAACCTGCCCTGCCTTGACTTCCTTGCAGAAACCCTTCCAAGTTTCTTGTCTGTGAAAATGGAGGTGGTAGCTGCTTAGTTGTGTCTGACTCTTTGCGACCCCATAGACAGTAGCCCACCAGGCTCCTCAGTCCGTGGAATTCTCCAGGCTCCTCAGGATGCCGTCTTTGGTCCCCATTTGTCGGTGACTATGCAGTTCTCTTCCCGTTATCCTTCTTACATCTGCTGTCTGATAGAAATTTGGGAGGCAGCGGTGGGGCGCTATTTCACATTTTATAATGAGTCAGAGCTGAAGGGGGAAGATATAACAGACACTCAGTCTTAGAGGCATGAGGGACTGTCTAAAATAATCAAGAGTTCATTTGTGAGAAAGGGGTTGATTGAAGCTGGAAAATGTGGATGTAAACTAAGTTATACCGGAAAGAACTCAGAATCTGCTTGGAAATCTTGAAGGTGCCGCTGGATGTTATGTCGATTATGCTTAATAGACCAAAAACATAAACAAGCAGTTTTTGCCTTTCTTGTGTGGTGATAAAGAGCAACCATTCTTTATGTGACCAAGTGGTCGACTCATGAGAAAAAAGAAACGGTCTGGTATAAAGTCGAGTTTTAAACTGATGTCTGTGAATGTTTGTTAAATGCTTTAATCCCTAACACCCTTTATTTTCTGATTAAGTTTTGTTGCCAGCCTTGTAAGTTGGTTATAAAAGTTCTGTCACTTGATAGATTAAAATTCCTCCTAAGTATGTCTGCTGTTGACAGTTTTTTTCTCCCTGATGACCTTGAAGAGAGACAAGGAAGTCAGCAAAGGTGATGAGAAGCACATGCTCGTTTGTTTGTCTTCTCCCTCGAGTGGGAGGATGTGAGAATATTATGAGCTTTCATCCCAAAGAGGGTGTTGGGAGAGGAGAGAGTCTGAGGTCTGAGTCCCCCGAATCTCCTCGTGGACACAGGACAGGCAGCTGAGAACCAGGGTGTGTGCCTTTCCAAGCAGCTTTCTCCCGGGGAGTTTCTCTTTATTTTTCAGCTCTTCCTCTTTCGCGTCACTGAGATTCAAGCTCTTTCTGAAAGTGAATCTGCTGCTGTTGTTCAGTCCCTCAGTCCTGTGTGACTCTTTGCAGCCCCTTGAACTGCAGCACGCCAGGCTCCCGTGACCTCCACGATCTCCCAGAGTTTAGGAAAATCCTTGTCCATTGAGTCAGTGATGCCATCTAACCAACTCACTCTCTGCCTCCCCCCTCTCTCCTTTTACCCTCCATCTTTCCCAGTATCACTTCATGGCAAATAGATGGGGAAACAGTGAAAACAGTGGCAGGCTTTATTTTTGGGGACTCCAAAATCACTGCAGATGGTGACTTCGGCCAAGAAATTGAGACACTTGCTCCTTGGAAGAAAAGTTATGACCAACCTAGATAGCATATTCAAAAGCAGAGACATTACTTTGCCGACAAATGTCCGTCTAGTCAAAGTTATGGTTTTTCCAGTAGTCATGTATGGATGTGAGAGTTGGACTATAAAGAAAGCTGAGCACCGAAGAATTGATGCTTTTGAACTGTGGAGTTGGAGAAGACTCTTGAGAGTCCCTTGGACTGCAAGGAGATCAATCTAACCAGTCCATCCTAAAGGAAATCAGTCCTGAACATTCATTGGAAGGACTGATGCTGAAGCTAAAGCTCCAATACTTTGGCCACCTGATGCGAAGAACTGACTCATTTGAAAAGACCCTGATGTTGGGAAACATTGAAGGCAGGAGGAGAAGGGGACGACAGAGGATGAGATGGTTGAATGTCATTACCGACTCAATGGACATGAGTTTGAGTAAACTCCGGGAGTTGGTGATGGACAGGGAGGCCTGACATACTGCAGTCCATGGGGTCGCAAAAAGTCAGACATGACTGAGCGACTAAACTGAACTGAACTTTCCCACCATCCGGGTCTTTTCCAGTGAGTCAGCTCTTTGTCATCAGGTGGCCAAAATATTGAAGCTTCAGCTTCAACATCAGTCCATCCAATGAATATTCAGGGTTGATTTCCTTTAGGATGGACTGGTTTGAATCATGATAAAACAAAATTAGAAGATCTGAGTTCAAGGGCTACATTTGCTCCCTAAACAAACAGCTTGATGCTCTCTGGCTTTAGACTTTTAGGTTTTCCTCTGTGTGAAAGGGGAACTGAGAGTCATTGAACTGAACTGATGTGTCTGTATTGAAACATTTACACAGAGTCCACTGTGTTCATCCGTGAAGCAAGGGGACCACCCTAGTAACTATGCTGCTAATTTGAAAACAAGCCCTCTGGCCTGCTTAGCCCTGTTTCCTGGGCAATTCCCCTGAACGCTGCTGCTGGACTTATTCCTGAAATCCTGTGCTCAGAGAGGAAAGCTGAAAGATATCTCAGGGTTAGGTCAAGTCAGAGCAGAGACAGCCACCTTCCAAACGCAGCTTGTAGTCAAGCCTCGGTGTTCAAATCGCCTGGCTAGGTTTATGCCCCACTTGTAAGTATTAATGAGTGTCTTGTGTTTGTTTTGCTTTGAAGTTGTTAAATGGAGATGGATTATTAGATTAACACATACTGGACAAATTGTCCATTATCCCCCCACCAAGGAACAGAGGCATCTGCAAATCTAATCTGAAAGATTGGTTTGCAGCCAAGCTGTGGCCAACTTCCCAGAGGCTTGTGGCTTTCTGGGTCCCTGCCTCTGCATCTGTCTCCTGAAATCATTTCAGGGATGTGAGCCCTGCCATCGAGCTCAGGGCATTTTCCCAACGCCCAAAAGGGAGCAAATTTAGTAAGCATGCATGCTCACCAGTCGTGTCTGACTCTTTGTGACCCCATGGCTCACCTGTCCATGAGATTCTCCAGGCAAGAAGACTGGAGTGGGTAGATATTCCCTTCTCTAAGGGATCTTCCCAACCCAAGGATAGAACCCAGATCTCCTGCATTGCCGACATATTCTTTAACATCTGAGCCACCAGGGAAGCCCATACTCACTCACACGCACACTTGTAAATTAAACAGGTTGTACATTTCACGTGCAAACTACTTAATCAGAAAAACTTCAAGCGCTCACATTGTAATCGAATTATTATTGGCTTTTTCTAAGTGGTGCTAAAAACAAGGACATGGAAATAAATATCAGGTGAAGAAAGATGGGCTTCCCCGGAGGTGCTAGTGCTAAAGAACGCACCTGCCAAAGCGGGAGACACAGGAGACATGGGTTCTATCCCTCAGGAAGATTCCCAGGAGTAGGAAATTGCAACCCACTCCAGTATTCTTGCCTGGAAAATTCCATGGACTGAAAAGCCTGGTGAGCTGCCATCCACGGGTTGGCAAGGAGTCGAACATGACTGAGGACACACACACGCAAGAAAGGTAGACGTGTCCACCCTTCGGTTCTTATATGATTTACTAATGCTTTTGCATTTTGTGAGGTTTTCTTTAGAGTCAACACACTGGATGATTCCTAATAGATGATCCATTTACTGGGCAATGGTGAGTCTTGGAGACAAAGTACGCCTGCTCAATTTATTTATCGGTGCCCCTGGCCTGAAACACTTTATAACCCCCCAGCTTTTCTCTGCTGCTCTCTCCATCTGCCACACCCCGAGGAAAATGTCTCTTGTGCTGTCTTTTGGTGAACAGACACCACTGAATATTTACAATAATCATTCAACACTAGAGGATGCTGCAAAATATACAAAATCGAACAGAAAGCATCCATTTATTAAGGCAGTCAGTAAGTTAGCTAGGTAAGTTAGCAACTAATAATCTGTAACTGGTCTCTGAAGCAATAGAAAGAAAAGCAAAATTAAACAAATGTTCAGTTCAGTTCAGTTGCTCAGTCGTGTCCGACTCTTTGCAACCCTATGACTCCCAGCACTCCAGGCCTCCCTGTCCATCACCAACTCCTGGCATTCACTCAAACTCACGTCCATCAAGTCGGTGATGCCATCCAGCCATCTCATCCTCTGTCGTCCCCTTCTCCTCCTGCCCCCAATCCCTCCCAGCATCAGAGTCTTTTCCAATGAGTCAACTCTTCGCATGAGGTGGCCAAAGTACTGGAGTTTCAGCTTTAGCATCTTTCCTTCCAAAGAAATCCCAGGGCCGATTTCCTTTAGACAAATGGGACCTAGTCAAATTTATAAGCTTTGCACAGCAAAGGAAGCCGGAAACAAAGCAAAAAGACAACGTATAGACCGGGAGAAAATATTTGCAAAGGACGCAACTGATAAGGGCTAAATTTCCAAAATATACAAACAGCTCAGACATTCAATAATAATAAACAGACAGCCTATGTAAAAAAGGACAGAAGACCGAAATCGCATTTCTCTGAAGAAGGTACACAGGTGGCCGATTGGCACCTGAGAAGATGCTCTAAATTGCTAATTACTAGAAAAATGAAAATCAAAACTAAAATGAAGTATCATTTCACACTGATCAGAACGGCCATCATCAAAAAATCTACAAATAATACATGCGAGAGAGGGTGTGGAGGAAAGGAACCATTCT
This sequence comes from Ovis canadensis, assembly GCF_042477335.2. Classification (NCBI taxonomy): domain Eukaryota; kingdom Metazoa; phylum Chordata; class Mammalia; order Artiodactyla; family Bovidae; genus Ovis; species Ovis canadensis. The sequence goes on along the minus strand of NC_091260.1, from coordinate 81,314,708 downwards.
ACACGGTTGGTAGGGATGTAAATCGTTGCATCCACTATGGAAAACAGTAAGGAACTTCCTCAGAACTAAAATAGAGCTGCCATATGACACAGCAATCCTGCTCCTGGGTTTATATCTAGAAAACACAGAAGCTCTGATTTGAAAAGATGCATGCACCCCAGTGTTCATAACAGCACTATTTACAATACGCAGGACACGGACACAACCTAAATGCCCATTGGCAAATAAATGGGTAAAGCAGCAGCAGAACGTATATATAATGGAATATTACTCAACCATAAAAGAGAATGAAATAATTCCATTTGCATCAGCATGGACGGACATAAAGATTATCATAGCAAGTGAAGCAACTCAGACAAAGACAAATATCACATGATATCACTTATATGTGGAATTTTTTTAAAAATATGCAAATGAACTTATTTACAAAACAGAAATAGACTCACAAACTTATGGTTACCGAAGGGGAGGTAAGGGAGGGATAAACTGGGAATATTGGGTTAACAGATATACACTCCTATATATAAAATAGATTAAAAAAAAAAACCCAAGGTCCTACTGTATAGCACAGGGAACTGCATTCAGTGTCTTGCAAGAAATTATAACGGAAAAGAATTTTTTAAAAGAACATAGATCAAATATATGTATAACTGAATTACTCTGCTGTATATCTGAAACTAACACAGCAATGTAAGTCAGCCACACTGCCATTAAAAAAATAATCAGTGGCAGAATAAGCACCAAGAGAAAAGAGTGTCATCATGCCTTTTCATTTTCTGTATTTTGAGTGCTGTGACATTTAAGCCTTGCTAACCCTAGAGAGATTGCCCCTTACAGGACTTGCCCCCACAAGTAGGCCCTTCATATACAAAACATCCCACCCAGAGCCGGTGCCCCAATCATACCCTGTACAGATGAAATGCTAGGCCTGTGGAACACGCAAGACACAGTCCACCTCAATGGTACTGCCTCTGCCCAGGAAATGTTCCCCAGGCACTGGGGACTAGCTCGTTCTTGTTTCGTGCTGGAGGGGGAACGGGAGCTCAAACTGAAGGCATTGGGGTGTTACTACATTTGGCTTCAGTGGAATAAAGGGGTGGCATTTGGTTACCAAGTCCAAGCTCACTCTGCTCTGCTCACTGCACAACAGAGCGATGAACCCAAGAGAAGAGGTGTTGAGGGAAGGAAAACGACTTTATTCGGAAAGCAGCTGACCGAGAAGATGGCAGGCTAGTGCCTCAAAATAACCATCTTATCGGGGTCTGGATGCCAGGTTCTTTTGTTGGAGATGGGGGAGGTAAGGAAGCAAAGTAAAAAAGTCATTAATCCTGCAAACATCTCCGAGAATGGCAAGCAGGGGATGTGTTAATTTCTCCATGCCTGCCATCCACAGGTGGGCAAGGTTCTGAACAGAGGCAGCTTAGTTAACAGTCAGGCAGAGGGGCCAGGGTCCTCTGAGGCAGGCCATTCTGTATGATTATAATAACAGAAGCCACAAAAAGCAAGTCAAAGAAACAGTTCCATCAAGGGGTTGGAATCGGCTTCTTCTCTGCAACACATGGACTCTTCCCCTTACGAAGGGCATTTATTGTGCTCAGTCCTTTAGGAGACACTTGGGCTTCCCAGGTAGCGCTAATGGTAAAGAAGCTGCCTGCCAAAGCAGGCAACCGAGAAGACGCAGGAGACACGAGTTCAGTCCCTGGGTCGGGAAGATCCCCTAGAGGAGGAAATGGCAACCCACTCCAGTCTTCTTGCCTGGGAAATCCCATGGACAGAGAGCCTGGTGGGCCACAGCCGTGGGGTCACAAAGAGTCAGACACGACTGAAGCAACTTAGCTGGTACCCTGCGGCTGTCAGTTCCCCAGGCCCCCTTCATTGAGGCTGTGCTCACTAAGAGCAAGTTTTGAAAAATCTTGCTCCAGACCGCTAGTCTTCTAACACAGAGAAGAGAGCTCAGATTTTGCAGTCAAAGGTTCATTTGACTTTTGAGACGATACCAAAACAAAGTATGTGCTGACCAGGTGGAACAAATGCTTAGCTTCTCATGAAATTCAAAAAGAACTGTTAAAAAATGTGCCTTTGGACCATGTCCAGTGTTTCACTTTGCGATTACTAGACGGATATCAGCTGTCCCTCTAGCCATCAGGTGGGTAGAACAGAACACAGAGAGAATTTTGTTTTCTGAACTTTTACCCAGGATGCTGTGAATTTCCTGGGGCAGCTCACTCTGTTAGGTAAAGCCTCCCTACATCAATAAGCACACACGTGTTGGCCTATGCACTCAGTTAACCGATGTTAATGGTAACCTGGGCCTGGGCCTTTGAGTTTGCTTGGGATCCTTCATGCTGCTGCTTTGCTAATTCATGGTCAAGGTTGGGCTTCCTTTCTGAGAGCACCAGGCAGAGCCCTGCAGGGCCCCAGGGCCTTGGATCCAGCTAGGCTTTTCTCCAGGATTAACTTTTCCCCCTCTGATCAAATCTTGCATCTGACCCAATAAAGCCTACAGAGAAAGTTCCTCTACCACCCCAGACCCAACACCAGATTCCTGGAAGCCAGTGTTTTTCAGCCAGGTTAGCACCCAAGTTCACTTTCCTGGAAGAGGGAATTGGACCCAAAGAACATATGAACACACAGAGGAGACAGACTGTAAGCAAGAGGAGAGAGATCTAGACCATTCTCTGTTCTAGAAGCAGAGCCTATCCCATAAGAAGGAGCAGGGTCCATCTGTCCACAAGCCAAGCTTCATGACTTACTATATACAATCGTGGGCTTCCTTTCACGACTTACTACATACAATCACGGGCTTCCTTTCACGACTTACTACATACAATCACGGGCTTCCTTTCACGACTTACTACATACAATCACGGGCTTCCTTTCACGACTTACTATATATAATCATGGGCTTCCTTTCACGACTAGCTATATACAATCATGGGCTTCCCACGGCACTAGTGGTAAAAAAAAAAACCCACCTGCCATGCAGGAGACAGAGGAGATGCAGGTCCGATCCCTGAGTCAGGAAGATCCCCTAGAGGAGGGCATGGCAACCCACTCCACTACTCTTGCCTGGAGAATCCTGTGGACAGAAGTGCCTGGAGGGCTACAGTCCATAGGGTTGCAAAGAATTGGACATGACTGAGTGACTAACACTTTCACTTTAGGGGCCAACCAGTCGATTCCAGATGATTACTTTGTGGGTTTACCAATCTGGGTTAAAGAAATTGTCATCATTGCTACCCTCAGATTTCCAGGTTGGCTGGGAAACTGAGTGTCGTTCCTTCAGATGCGCCGCATTCACAAGCTAACTTTTTTATCTGTCAGTGCTTCACAATTAAAAAAAAAAAACAGACAACGAATTTACAAAAATTTTATTTAAACTCTTTGAAATGATGTTAAACTTTTTCTTAAGTATTTCCAGAGAAATCTAAAATACATTGATATAATACATTCAAAATATAATATATTCAAAATCATTAGATTTTGAAACCTACGTTAAGGACTTACCTGGTGTGCCAGTGGTTAAGAATCCACCTTCCAATACTGGGGACTCGGGTTTGATCCCTGATCAGGGAACTAAGGTTCCACCAGCCATGAGGCAACTAAGCCTCTGCTAGCCACAACTAGAGAAGTCCCCAGACCACAGTGAAGCCCTAGTGCAGTCAAAAATAAATAAATTAATTTTAAAATAAAAACTACATTAGACCTTAAAGGCTATAGCCCAATAATAATCTAGGGTAAATGTGTGATATTCCAACTTTGGAAACTAGTTAATTGCAACTATTCACTGAGTAATGTGAAGTTTCTTTTATTCTAGAAATTAAAGTAAAATTTCAAGACGGCTGATGAACTGGATACCAAAATAAATAAATAAATAAATGCAATTCAGGAGGTAGAATTTATACAACAGAGGCTCCCATATGGGACTGTCATGAACCCAGGGAAGAGATTCACTCTAAGAGGACCGCATTTGTTGCCAAGAGACAGGGATACCATTACAGAGGACCCAGAGGGGAAAGGGCAGCCCCTCTCTATATTGAGCTGGCCAAAAAGTTCGTTTGGGGTTTTCTGTAAGATGTTACAGAAAACTTGAACTTTTTGGCCAATCCGATATTTAACTCAGTTGGCAAGCTGAGCAGATGGCAGCAGAAGCCTGTTGCAAAATTCTAGAAAAGATCTGTTGAAAGACACCAAGTCCCAGCAAGCACTTCATCCTCGCCAGTAAACCACGGCTCAGCCTCTCAGCAGGGCGGAGGGAATTATTGAGTTATGTGCCAACTCTGCAAGCTGTTGCAAGTGGAGAGCTCGTACCCAAGGACCAGGGTCCCCGAGAAGAAAGGCATTTCCACAGACCACATTTTCACAACCCTTCTTTACTGTACGAAATCATGTAACGTCCCCATGGGTGTCCTTGGGAACCTTTCTTTTTCAATTCTGTGCTCTGGGAGATCAACAGATACCAGAAACAGGAGCTAAGGAGCTAAGAAAAGGAAAAAATGTCACTGAACAGCCAAGTCGCACACCTCCCTACCATGTCTTTTAATACTCCATGGATACAAAGGAACATTCCAGAAAAAGAAGTCCAGAGAGGCCACATAGACAACCATAGAGGGTCTGAGCCCCACCAGCCATCTCCTGTCCAGGCACAGGCTGGTACCAGAACAGGGCTCTCCCCTCTGGCCATCCACATGATCAGGAGCACCCAGGCTGGATGTCTGAAGGTCCCTGGGGTGTCGGGGGCGGTGCCCAAGGGTGTCCAGAGGCTGCATCTCCAGCACCCTCTTGTCAGCTGGACTTCTGCATGCCACGTTTAAAATGAGTGGAAATAACCAAAATGCACAGCAGAAATGTGCCTTTCTTTTTCCTCTGAACCTGAGTTCCCTCTGGGTACAAGCCCTCATTTTGCCTAGCTAATAGCAGGAACAAAAGGAAAACACAGAACCAGAGTGAACTCTCGACCTGCATCATAGGTGTGTCAGGCATGGAAGGTAAACATAAGGAGCCAGCTCTGCTGGGGTCACTCACCCTCCCGGGGTCCCTGCACCTCCTCCCCGGGTGTGTCTGCTCAGGAGCCTTGGAGGCAATTTCTGAGACAGCCCACTCCCCCCTACCCAGTTCCCAAAGGAGCCAGCAAGCAGTCCCCTCTGCTCTGGAATTCAGAGCTTCTCGGGCGCCCCTGTTTCTCTGATGACCCACACGGCTTTGACTGCAAGTCGTGGTTTCATGGGGTTTAGTGACAAAGCCATGTGTGACTGGGACCCCGTGGACTGCAGCCCGCCAGGCTCCTCTGCCCACTGGATTTCTCAGGCAAGAATATAGGAGTGGGTTGCCATGCCCTCCTCCAGGGGATCTTCCCGACCCAGGGATCAAACTGGGGTCTGCTGCATTGCAGACCTCACAGGCAGAGAAGCCCTGGCACCTCATAACACGAGCCGCCCCCTGAGGACAGACTTCCCCCTGCCCTCTGGCCACCAGGCCTGCCCTCCGGTTTCCCCACCAACCCCGGGAAAGATCCTTATCCCCTTCTGGGGTATAGCAGCTCTTCTGGTTCAAACCCTGAATCCTTCCTGCTTGTGCCATAGAACCAAGTCCACACCAAGGCCTCTGTGTTCTGCTTCTCAGTGATCAGAGCCCAGTGTTCAGAGTTCCCTCAGGAGAGCCGGGGCTGCGTGGCCACTGTGCTCGGGATGCCCTCTCCGCGCTCACCTGGATGGTGAGTCCCCACTCAGCATGCGTGTCACCTTTCAGGTCCTCGGCTGCTCAGTCCACTCGGCCGGCACTTTGCAGCCTCAAGCCCTGGATGGTCTCAACAGCTGAACTCAGAATTTCTACATCTGCTCCCTGGGCCCGGAGGTGAGTGGCGGGGGCTGACCACCGACTTCCCTCCCTGATCAGGGCTCTCCAATTCTTGCAGAGGCTGCCCCAGGCCACCAGCTCCCCGCCAGTGTCACCAAGGGGTCCCTCAGGGGCAGGAGTCCAGACATCGGGGGATGTGGTCGGCACCTCCCTGCCTGGTCGCCTCCTCCAAGACCCCTCACCCTCAGACCCCTCCTCTGGTGCTGGTGCCGCCAGATTACAGAGAGCATCCTGGGGTTCTCTGGACCCCCTGGGGGTTCCTTTTTCCAGAGTCACATGTTCCACAGAAGCATATGTACTCTGTCCTTTAGTGGAGGGTACTGGGGGACTCTGTCCTTGTCTGGGGAGGAGGCGCTGGGGTTTCCCAGAACATCCTCTGAGGATGGGTGTGTGTGTGAGTGTGTTTATGAGTCAGACTCTGCAGGTAGGGATGAATCAAGCCCCTCATTCACATCCACCCAGGCTGGAAAAGAACCTAACTTTGAATCTCCATTGGTCTTCCTCTGAGACCCAAGCCTGGAGCCTGGAAAGAGAAACGATGACCTGATGGAGGTTCTCCTAAAGCTCCAGGTTCTGAGCGTGGCCTGGCAGCAGGTGACAGGTGGTGGAATGAAGCCAGGAGCTGGGGTGGGGGGTCGGTTTGGGGCTCGGGCAGGCTTGTGAGTCGTTCTGGACCTCATGGTCGGGTGGTGACTGCTGGTGGGAGTCAGAGAGGACGTGGACAGGGAGCAAAGGGAGGGATGAAGGCGGTCACGTGGGGGCTGCTTCCGGGGGGCCCAGCCCGACTGGGGTCAGGAGCCACAGGAACAGGCTGAGAGTTAAGACAGATGACTTAGACTTGAGCCTGCAAGTCACGCGCGGATCAGAGCCTGGTGTTTTGGATCGTGCCCATGTGTGCAGGGGCTGGAGGCCAATTAAAGGGTCTGGATGAGACCCGAGATGCCCTTCACATGCCGTTCCTCCAACTCCTTTCAGCTACGGGCTATGAGCGGCCGTAACTGAGCTCGGTCTGGAAGGTGTCTCCCCAGTAGAGGCAGGCTCTCTCCTTTAACTGCCTCCCTCTTGACCCAGAGCTCATCACTGGCAGATTTCTTCCACTTGAGAGCAAATGCTAGGACGTGGAGAGGAAACTACCAGCTGCTGCTTTGCATGGGCTCCTAAGGGAAGGCAAGCCTGAACTGGCTGGAGAGCATGATCAAGTCCACATCTGGTCTTTATAAACACAACGGGTAAGGGAACGGGGCAGGGGTTCCTGTGAACTGCACCATGCTCTCTTGTGCTCTGAGACTCGAGGCAGTGTTTGGGGATGAATCTAGGGACAGGTATTAAAAAGCAGAGACATTAGTTTGCCCTCAAAGCTCCATCTAGTCAAGGCTATGGTTTTTCCAGTGGCCATGTATGGATGTGAGGGTTGGACCATAAAGAAGGCTGAGCACCGAAGAATTGATGCTTTTGAACTGTGCTGTTGGAGCAGACTCTTGAGAGTCCCTTGCACTGCAAGGAGATCCAGCCAGTCCATCCTAAAGGAGATCAGCCCTGAATATTCATTGGAAGGACTGATGCTGAAGCTGAAGCTCCAATACTTTGGCCACCTGATGCGAAGAAGTGACTCATTGAAAAAGACCCTGATGCTGGGAAAGATTGAGGGTGGGAGGAGAAGGGGACAACAGAGGATGAGATGGCTGGATGGCATCACCGACTCAATGGGCATAAGTTTGAGTAAACTCCGGGAGTTGGTGATGGACAGGGAGGCCTGGCATGCTGCAGTCCTGGGGTCGCAAAGAGTCGGACATGACTGAACTGAACTGAACCAAGGAGGGAGGTTTCCTTATGGAACTGCAAACCCATCTCACTGAGGCGAATGAGCCCCCAGCTTATTGGCACTTGTATCAAAAACCATACAACCTGCTCAGAACGGGAAACAGACACCAGGAGGAGGAGGAGCTGCTGAGTGCCACACCATTTCAAAGGGCAGAAACGCTCATGGCTGTCTCCTCCACCCAGCCACCTCGACTGCGCTCCAATCTTCTGATGGGCCTTTGCTCTCAGCTTCTGTCTCTTGAGTCTCCACTCCACTCCTAGAGCCACTGCGGTCCTGGCTGTGCCACGTTGCTCTGACTTGATCTGATGTCCGTGTGGTCCAGCTCTGAGCACTGGTGTCCCCTTGCCAGGTGACCCTGGGGTCTACCAGTGGCTGAACCTCACTGGTTCAGATCCTTTCTTGGAATCTGATCAACTTTCCCTCCCGCCCCCATCTAGACTTGAAGCATGACAAAGAAGAAGCCCAGATCTTTTAAAATATGAGGGCAGATTTTGAGCTGAAAGGCTTAACTCTGCTTTGTGTTCTAAAACACAGGTTCAGATTCTCCTTGCTGTGCTCAACTGCAGAGTGTACGGACGAGAGCGAGGACACAGAGTTTAAGCGTCCACAGTTAATCAGCGTTCCACCTGGGGAGATAACTTCTTCATGCTAGCCACTCCATCTCTGAGCAGAAAAATAATGTCCTTCTTCCGACAATTGGCAAGCTGAAATACCCTTGGGGGGCTTGTACTTTCCACCCATCACTGAGGCAGAGTTTGGAGGTTTGCAGAATGGAGTAGAAGATTCCAGCTCTTCCATGACTGTCCAGGAGAGTGAGAATTACAAATTTTCCTGAGATTTATAGAGGTAAAAGGAAACTCGAAGGTAGATATGTTCCACCATTCAGGTAACTGACAGGTATCGAACCCGATGGCATTCTGGGTCCCTCTGGGTGGGGGAGATGTGGGAGCAAGCAAGGCCTTCCAGGGGAAAGGTGATCAATAAACAAGGCCCCCAGCAAACAGGGGATTTGATACCAGGCAGAGGAAGAGAGAGAAGAGAAGAAAACCAGACAAGCAGAGAAAGTGAAAGTTGCTCAGTCATGCCTGACTCTTTGTGAACCCATTCAGTCCACGGGATTCTCCAGGTCCGAATACTGGAGTGGGTAGCCTGCCCCTTCTCCAGGGGATCTTCCCAACCCAGGGATCAAATCCAGGTCTCCCGCATTGCAGGCAGATTCTTTACCAGCTGAGCCACCAGGGAGGCCTCAAGCAAGAGAAAGGCATTTGTGAGCACACCTTAAGACATGAAAGGACAGGAAAATATGAGAACAGTACTTCCCAAGATTGATCAACAGTGCTTTTTTCCTACAAACTGACTTTTCAATGTCTAAACCCATGCCTGTCCCTGCTAAGAGGGGCTGCTGAACATGGGCAGTTTGAAAAAGTATAATCTGCATTTGTATCGATTAATTAATCATTATTATATTTCAAGTTTATTTTTGAATCCCAAATTTTGTTGAAGGATGCTATCAGATTTGTACGCTTATCACACTGGTGGTTTTTGTTTTTGCTGAGTCACTAAGCTATGTCCGACTCCTTGTGACCCTACAAACCACCACGCCAGGCTTCTCTGTCCTTCACTGTCTATTGGGGTTTGCTCAAACTCACATCCATTGAGTCAGTGATGCTATCTAACCACCTCATCCTCTGCCACCCCCTTTTTTTCCCCTCCCCTAAATCTTTCCTATCACATTGGAGGTGTGACTCAAAGATATTTTAGAGACATTAGCCAAACTCATTGGTTCTTTCAAGGGAATGGGTAAAGAAAGCTAGCAAGTGAGAAGATTTTATTTGCATTATTAAGAAGTAATCATTGCAAATCCAAATTTCCCCAAACATAGGATTGCTCAGTTATCAGGAATTAATGGAAAGTTTTGTATCTTAGTGACTTTACAGACCCACAGTTGATTTTGTTCATAAAAGCAACCTTAATAAAGTACCAATAAATACCCTGATAGAGTATTTGTTTACTCTGATACAGACAGAGATCTGTAACATAGCGTCATGTGGTTACTGATTTGAAATGTTATAGCTTGAGAACTTGTTGTTTTGTTTTTTTTTTCATCTCATGAAGATAGAATGAGACAGCTGAACTAAAATTGCTCAATCAGAGTCATGATGTTAATTAGTTGTCCAAGACATGGTTTCCCATTTGACTCTTGCCCAGGGCATTAAGTTAAACACAAACTGTGGTGTTCACAACATTACAGATGGCATTCTTCATCTCTGAGAACTATCCAGACTTTCCCCAGATCCTTTAGCAAAGAGAAAGACTGGGTTCTCTTTCCCCATAGTTTGTGTGAGTCAGATGGGCAGTTTTTTCCAGTTATCCAAGTCTTCACAAATGAGACGTGATATGGGAAAAAGGAATCCAATTTGCCACATCAGATTTGCCGTGCAATTCTTGGTCTTAGGGCTGCAGAAATGCTGAACTCTGTTCAAGAGATGCAATCTTTTATTCTGGAAGGATCACTGCAACTATTTCCCGTGTAAATCAACTGGGCTTGGACGCAACGGTTGGAGCAAGGGGAATGTTGATGCTCATGTTGAATCTGCTCTATACTCGTCTGATTCTGCCAACTGATTTTTTCCTCATGTGTTCTATTTTTTAAAATAATATGGATTACTTTTCATTCACATGCACTAAAATGCATTTAAGTTAAAGTGCTCTTAAGTTTACATATCAGTTTTCACATTCCAGGCATTGTTCTAACTTCTCTGTAAACACTCACTTATTCTGTCCTCATACTAACCTTTTGGAGTAGTTTCTGTTTTAATCATGTCCATTACACAGATGGGAAAATGAAGCCTCCTATAGGATAGGAAACAGATCTAGCATCTTATCTTGGCATTCTCCATTTTACCTGATAAATAATTTAATATGAAAATAACACTTCATTCAGTCCTTCAGTTTTCTTTTGCAGTACATGTGTACATTTACGAGTATATGACTGAGTTTTACTTCCATAACAAAATCTAAGATCTTGTTTTATAAGAAGCAAATTTAATTTATCATGTGTACTGATTTTTTTTATATCTTCGGTTGTCAGACCTATGCCTGATTTTCATTTTTCTGTTGCTGATCTCTAAATATTCAAAACCTCTTTACTTTTCTAAATACTAAAAATGTCTTTACTTTTCATTTCCCATGTATCTTATTATTTTTATCACCAGTATTTACTTTCACCTTTTCAGGATTTTAGCTTAATTCCCTGAAATTCAGTTACAAAGAAAGCAGTGTATGTGACAGTATAGTCATCTCACCCGCAGAGCAGAATTTTTATCAACCTTACTTAGACATACATACAAATAAACCTTTTATTTTTCAGTAATGGTTTTTGTTATCTTGTAACATCAGCAGTTATCTAAACTCTATACTGACCTATCTTAACGCTAAACACTGTGCTATGCTCAGTTGCTCAGTCATGTCCGACTCCGTGACCCCATGGACTGTAGCCCCCCAGGCTCCTCTGTCCTTGGGATTCTCCAGGCAAGAATACTGGAGAGGGTTGCATGCCCTCCTCCGGCAGATCTTCCCCACCCAGGGATCAAACCTGCATCTCCTATGCCTCCTACACTGACAGGTAGGCTCTTTGCCTCTGGCGCCACCTGGAAAGCCCAAATAGGGCACATGAATTCCAGAGGCAGAGATGGAAAAAAACTGGCAGGAGCAAAACCCAGGGAATGAAAAGGCTAATGTTCTAGCATGATCTGGCATACTGGGGAGGCCCAGATAACTGCCACTTGTTGGAAATATTCCAAAGCAAAGAAATCACTTGGAAGTCTTTGCAGTTCATTTTACAAAGTTGCCAATGCCCAGAAAACAAAACCTGAAAAGGAAGTCTGCACACGTGTGCTTCCTCACCTCCCCTTCTCTCCCGTCCTGAGGGGGACCACTGCCCCAGGGTTACATACAGGACGACCAAACACAGGACACCCACCTGGACGGGCAAGACAACCAGCGTTTACCAGTCATGATGCCGAGAGGTATATGGTGGGGTCTGGCGCCTCGTCGCCCCAAAGCCAATAAACAGGCCAGGTTGGTGGAAAGGAAAGTTTGCTTTATTTCTGATGTGGGCAACTGGGGGTGGGGCGGGGTGAACGTCTGTCCGCAGGCTGACCACTTCCCCCCCCCCCCCATCCCTAGCAACCAGTGGGGCAAGAGATTTCCTGGACAGAAGGGGACTATACACAAAAACAGCTCAGTCAACTCTGACAGTCATCAAGAAATTGGTCATCAGTGGTCTCATCAGCATCATCTTCATTGTTTTAAGTCCAGTTAATTTTCAGTTCCAGGGTGCGTTGGTTCCCATTGCTTTGAGGCCAGTTCTTGGAATTATGGCAGCTTCTGGCAGGTTATAGTCCAAGGGGTCGCAGAGAGTCAGAAGCCACTGAGCAAGTGAGCAAAGCACACCTACAGGAGTAGGTCCCTGGGCAACTGGTCTCCCATTGGGTGCAAAGCCAGCACATTAACGTAATAAAAGCTACTTTTCTTTCTCTCAGTACTCAGGAAATTCCAAATTCGGAGCGCTCTGTGCCAGGAATTGGAGACCAAACACACGTATCTTATTATAAGTCACAAACGGGCTCCACCGTCTCCTGTGTCCCTCCTGTACCTAGCCCATCCACTTCCTTCATCTCAACCCCCAACCTCGCCCCCAGGCTGCAGTGGACCCTTTATCTATGTCATCTAGGATGAGCACCAGATTCAATGAGGGGCTAAAACACCTGGAAAACCTTCATCATTGTAGAGGATATAGCTTCTTAACGATGGAAAGATTGATTTTGGTTGTATTCCAAAAGGGGAATAAAAGAATTCCAAAAGTGGACCCTTTTTACCGACCATTCTTCTTTCATTCCATCCGATGAACTTGCAGAAAGAGAGCCGTGGGTGTGCCGCTGTGATGGTCGCTAGCCTTGGAAAACCTGATGCCCTTGCAAGTTACCTTCCACGCAATTAGCGATAACTAGAGATCCTCCGTTTACCAAGCATGCAATGCCCAGTCCTCAGGACAAAGGGACGCTCTGCCTCCTGCAGAACCTTGGCCAGCCTCCAGTGAGCCCCTGGCAGACCGGCTATGGGCACACCCGGGGGGCAGACACCAGTTAGGAACTTCGTGGGGGAGGGGTGGGGAGGGGCTTAAGCCCACTTCCCAATGCACTTTTTGTAAAATTTCTCCCACTTCTGCAGAGTTTTCAAATAAATAAATATGAGAAAGAGAGCGAGAGATGAAGACGGAGTCTGCCCTTCACAGCCTGAGGGTGCTCCGTGTCTGCCCAGCAAGCCTGCACGGCCGAGCTGCCAGAAATCAGAGGCACCCACGGGCTCAGGGCGAGCCAGGCGAAGGGGGTCCAGAGACCACTGCCACCAACTTCCTCAACTTCCTCTCCAAAATGTGCAAAAACCGGCCAAGACGGGCTTAACTGAATGTGCGGGGCACTGGGACCACGAAGCCGGAGCCCAGACTCCGGAGACCTCCAGGAGGTAAGGGGTCTAGCAGGCCAAGGAGCAGTGAGTGGAACGGAGTGGCCACCGGCAGGACACACGCTGGAGAACCCGGTGCGCTCAGGCGCCAGCGCGCACACAGGCACGGCGGTGGACGCGGGGGGAGGACACAGAGACCGCCACTAATACACACTCACGTACACCTAGCGCGGGTCCGCGCGCTCACGTTCAAACGCACGCACGAGCGCTCACACACAGGGCCATCAACAGGTGCAGAACCCGGGCTGGGCTGGTAGGCGGGCGGGTGGCCGCGCGTCCTCAGCCTCCTAGCGCGACTGGCACAGCGGCGCAGGAACTGGCCCGGGTCCGCACCCACCCGCGAAGCCAAAGCCTCCCCTATCGGCTGCACTAGGGCCCCAGCGGCGCTGGGACAGGCGCGCTCAGAGCAAGGCCAGGCCGCGGCGGCCAGGACCGCTGGAGCCCGGAGCGCCCACACGTCCCAGGGCCGATGGGACGGAGGCCGGAGCTTCCCCCACCCGCAGCGCCTCCCGAGCTGGCGGGCGACGCCCGTTGCGTCCTCAGCTCTCCGACGCGCGCATCTGCCAGAAGGTCTGGGCACTCCTGTTTCACACCCCGCCTCCCCCGGGCGAAAGGGCAGGGCCAGCGGGCGCAGTCCCGCCGCATGCCGGCGGGCGGCAGGTGTCGGCCTCTGGATGCGCAAGCCTGGCTCTCGGGAGTGGGGACCCGGGAGCGCCGGGGCGCCGCGCCGCGCGGTGCGAGCCTTGTCCAGTCGCGGACTGCGGGCCGGAGCGCTCGGGGCGGGCGGCCCCAAGCGGCTCACCGCCCCCGCCCCGGGTCCCCCCGGCCCGGCCACCCGCGTGCCCACGGGACGGCCGGCCAGGCGCGCCGACTGCGAGCCCGGGAGCGCGCGGCTTCTCCCGGGTCCTCCTCTGCTCGCGCCCCACCCCGCCGCCCTCTCTCCTGCCTCTCCCCGTCCCCTCCCCTCGCCTGCCCTCCCCGTCTCTCCCACGGTGCGGGCGGGCGCTCCGCCGCCGCCCCCGCCGCCCCCGCGGCCGCCACTCCGCCCCCCGCGCGCCGCGGAGCCGCAGTAATAACCCCGGCGCGGGCGGCGCATCCGCCGCGGGACACCGTGCTGCGCGCCGGCCGGGCTGGTCCTCGGTGCCCGCTTCGCAGGGCTGCCGGGCTGGGGAGCCTCCCGCGGCCCCGGGCCCCTCCGAGCTCCCCTGGATGGAGCCGTGCGTTCTCCCCGCGGCGGCGCAGCGCGGGCGACGGGCGCGGGGCGCGCTAGGCGGCCGGGCCATGCGGGTCCTCGGCCGCGCGGCGCTCTGGGTGCTGCTGCTGGCGCAGGTGGGTGCGCAGGTGGGTCCCGACGGCGGGGGCGGCGTTCCCTGGAGCCCCCCTCGCGCAGCCGGGTCTCACCGAGGTCTCGACGCTGTTTTCCCGCAGGCACCTGCTTGCGCCGTGGGACCCGCAGCGGCCTCGCCGGGGAGCCCGAGCGTCCGGCGTCCTCCTGGCCCCGCGGAGTGGCCGGGCTCGGGGGAAGAGGGCGGTAAGTCCGCGCGGGGCGGGAGGGGTGGTTCGAACCTTTTCCGGGGAGCAGCTTGTAAACTCCAAAGCTGGTTTACAAAACGCTGCGAAGGTTCCTAACTCAGGGAATTCCCTATAAGACGCTGCGGCGCTTCGCCAGCGAGCACCGCTGAGTCAACTTTCAGCAATATTCATATCATTTCCCAGTAAAACAGATGCGATTTACCAGCGTTATTACCATAAGCATTAGGGAAGAAAGCAATGGAATGTATTTGGATGAAATAGAAGAGAGGAATAACCTAGGAGTTATATTAAGGCAGACACCAAAGCGATTGCAAAGCTTATAGCGCCTTTCATCCCCTCGTCCCCTCCTTCACCTGTCCCTTTCCGGCCTTTTACGGCGAACACCCTTCACTGCCAGGAACCTAGGAACTAGAACCACCATGGGACCCAGTAGTCCCTCTACTGGGCATATACCCTGCCTGCCTGCCTGCTCAGTCGTGTCCGACTCTTTGCCCCTGGTGGACTGTAGCCCGCCAGGCTCCTCTGTCCATGGGATTCTCCAGGCAAGAATACTGGAGTGGGTTGCCATTGCCTTCTCCAGGGGATCTTCCCGACCCAGGGATGAAGCTCAGGTCTCCGGCATGGGCAGGTGGATTCTTTACCACTGAGCCCCCTGGGAAGCCAGAGCAGAAGACAAAAAGACAGCTGTTTTGCTCTGTAGCTACCTTGGCATCGAAAGGGATGCTCCTGGAGAGCTGGCGGAATGGGTAATCAGTGTCTTGTGACTTCATAAGAGCAATGTCCAAGTCCAGTGCCTTGCTGTGACAGAAAAGCAGGTCAGAACTTTGTGCAGTGTGTGGTTATATTTTCTCTCCTCACAAGCGGCATTTATTATTCCATGTGTCAGGGGGAGAGACCTCCCTGTCCTGACCTGCTTTAGCGTCGCTGAGAAAGCAGGCGTTTAATTTCAGTTGCTAGCTGGCTTTTCATCTGAACCCAGTCCATTGGCAGTTGCTAAATACGAATACTTTGCATCGATTCCAAGAAGAAATTGCCATCTCAAATGTTGTTAGTGACTTATAGAGGAAGAATCAGGTTTGATTACCCCATCATATTTTTTCAGTAAACCTCAAAAAATGAGTTAATAATTCAGAACAACTGAATGTAGCTTCTTAACAAAACTCCTAAAGGCAATCATTGAATTATATGCGTCAATTATTGAGATTCCTCCTGTAAGAGCCTGGGAAGTGATAAATGAAATGCGGGAACGTAGGACCTCTTCCGAATCCACCAGAGGGCGCTAGAGGTAAAGAATAGAAAACGTTTTCCCTGTATTTGCCAAAGAGTTATTTCAAGCTCACCTTTTTGGGCTTGCCCTTGTCTTCAGTGTTTCTCTTACGTTTCATTCTAGTATGTAATGACTTATACTGTAGTTAATTGTCTTTTTCCCACTTAAAAAGTAAGATTTTTTGAAAATTCTAGCTTTCTAGAATCATGAGAACTCCTGAAGGCCTCAGAAGAATTTTCAGTGTTTCCTAACATTTATGGGGTTTTCTGGGAGGTAAGAGCTTTAGAGACAGAGAATCACCTCCAGGAGGAGAACCCAAGACATCTTGCCCAAGTGTGCCCTTCTCCCCGGAGGAGCGTCCTGTGAACTGGACTCCAGCCTGGCGGGCACGTGGCTCTGATCGCCTAACTCCTCAGCTGGGGTCACAAACCGCAGAGTTCCGGAAAGAACCAGTTGGCTGGCTTGGTTAGAACTTCACGGGGAAGGTGGGTGCCACCGTCAGTGAGGTTGTAGCCAGGGGACGCGCCGCCCCCTCACTCCCGCTGTGGAGGTGTTTCAGGCCCACAGTTACAGATGGCTGACTTGAGAGAGTGAGTTTCAGTGGAGAGCCCCCACAGGACCAGAGAGAGACTGCTTGTGCTCAGCAGTGACCTCTTTTGACTTTGTGTGATGCTGGGGTTAGCTGACTGCTAGATGTCTGGGGATGCCTTCAAAACCTGGAGGCTCAGATCGTAACGAATCCGCCTGCAATGCAGGAGACCCGGGTTTGATCCCTGGGTCGGAAAGATGCCCTGGAGAACGGAATGGCAACCCACTCCAGTATCTGCCTGGAGAATCCCATGGATGGAGGAGCCTGACAGGCTACAGTCCATGGCTTCGCAAAGAGTCCGGCATGACTGAGTGATTAACACTTTTTTCTTTCAAAACCCACAGCTGGCTTTGAAGTAACTCTTTTGGCCAAAAGGCTTGTTTAACACATATTTTAACCTCTATAGACAATGTTGCTGGGTGTCTGGGGTAATTATGCAGTTAGAAAGAGAACTCCATATATTCTGTGAGCAACAGTAGATAAGTTCATGGAGATCAATTCTATGTTCAGGCATTCGGTGCACTCCTTTCATTTTGGCTGATTCAGCATTGCTTCTCCTTCAGAGGAGACTTGAATGCTTTTTCTACAAATTAACCTTTGTCATAATAATAGCAGGTCTTTTTCAGAGCAAAGACAACAGCCATTCCTTTCTCCATGGGATCTTCCTGGCCGAGGGATTGAACCCAGGTCCCCTGCACTGCGGGCAGATTCTTTACCATCTGACCCACCAGGGACTCCCCAAAGATATAGCATGAGCTTGTTACTAATAGCTTTTCAAAATCTAGGGTAAGCTAAGCTTCCAGGTCAAGGGTGGAAGCTTTTAGAGTTTTGTTCTGTTGGACAAGAGAGACCTGTGTCTGTGGGCATGCATTCATAGTTTATATTGGTTTATACTCACACATTCACATAGCCTGAGACAGGGCAGGCCGGCCCAGTGCTGTGCTGGTAACTGTTTAACAACAGATTCTTGGAGGCTCTGGTTTGTCACATGTGCTGGTTCCCACGGGCCAAATGCTCCCACGCGGCTGATGACAAGCTATGCGTGTGAGGCTCTGAACATGCAGTCAGGACGCAGCGCGCAAAATCCGTTCTCCAGAGCTGGTACCGGGCGACCGCGCACACGCACAGAGGGGCCACGCATCAAGCACTCAGTCTGAGGCTGGAGTCTCTCTAGACTCGGCGCTTAGTCAAAAACAGCTCTCGAAATCAAGTTGATCAGGGTGCTGACTGCAGCAGCCATGTGTGAATTTCTTCTGCTTAAAAATGCCTCTGTAGGGCTGAGATCTTATTTCAGGGATTCTAAAGGATCAGGAATCTCACTAATTTTTTTTTTTTTTGTCTTGATTTCACAAGCCAGTAGTTTGGGGGATTATAATTGTAAACCTTAGCTCGAGAGTTAGTTTGAAACTGTCATTTTACACCGGTGATAGATCACCTTCTCTCGGAGGAGTGGTAAGCGCACGGGGGAGAAGCTCTGCTTACTTTGTTCATTCATAGAATTCTGTAGCTATGAGCCTCCTCACGGTCATCTGCACAGAACTGACAGTGCGTATGTGATGCGGAGGCTGCTGCTTGACACAAGAGCCCGGGCTTCTCCGCCTTGCAGACGCTCTAGACCTTTGGTTGCGGCAGGCTGTCCTGTGCCTGGAAGAATATGTACCTTGGACTCACCCACTAAATCCCCACAACACTGCCGTCTGCTTCTGCTTTGTGAAAACCAAAGTGTCCCCAAAAGTCCCCAGCATCTCCTGGGAGTGGGGGAGGGGTAGCACCCCTGCTGAGAGCCACTGGGCTCAGTTTTCTCTCCTGTTCCCCTTTATCCTGTGAAAGGACTGTGATTGGTGACAGTGAGTGGCTTCGCGGTGGTTGGAGCTGGTGTGCTGTGTGAGCACGCGCCAGATCTCCAGAGCTGACCCTTAACCTCTTCAGGAAATTTGGGAGCTGTTTTGTTGAAAATCAAAAGAAACTTGCAGGGAAACCATCACATTCAAAAGAAGATTAGGACTTCTCTGGGGCACCAGTGGTTAGCTTCCATACAGGGGGCTTGGGTTCGATCCCTGGTCCGGGTACCAAGGTCAAGAAAAAAACAAAGTAACATAAAAAAAAGACTAAAACTAAAACACTGAAAACTCATCACTTCCCAGTTCTTTAAAAGTTTTGCTGTTGTTTATCCTTTTGACAATATCTCCCTGTGCCTCTGAGCAGTGCCGTGCCATCCCCACCTTCTCTGGATGGGGATGGTATCTCTCTGGATGGCATCACTGATTCAGTGAACTTGGGTGAGCTCTGGGAGATGGTGAGGGACTGGGAGGCCAGGTGTGCTGCAGTCCATAGGATCGCAAAGAGTCAGATATGATTTAGTGGCTGAACGACAGCAACGTCACCTCTGTATGGTGGAGATGCTTTGTAACGGTGTGCTACCATGCAAACCTCTAAACTCCGCGTTCAGTGATGTCACGTGGGTAATTGACATCAGCCTCAGTGGGAGTATTTATACCACAGAAATTGGCAAATGCTTCCCACCAGGCCGGCCCCCCACCCCACCCCCACCATAGCTGGCTGTGAAAGATGTATCAGCAGAATGCTGTGTGCATTTCTGTAGAGTCTTAAAAGTTACTTTGAAAAAGAGTTGTGATAGGTCCCCCTTCCCCATAAAGGATAAAGATTGTATGTCTTCCAAAGTAAAGGTCAGAAGAATATGACTTTATGTCATCTGGGAACAATCTGATTTTTTGAATGGTAATCATCTTTTTATGTGCAATAAATCTGCTCGTTACCAGGGTTTGGAACAGTCCCCAGGCTTTGTCCTCATTCCAGAGCCTCTGTTGGGATGGAAACAGACGGGTGTGAGGTGGAGACTCCCAGAGGGTTCGCAGGGCAGAAGAAAGGTGTTAACACAGCCACGTCACACTAGCTTTTCCCCTGAGTCCAGAAAGCGGGATGAGGAAGGCAGGTGGGGAAACGCAACTGCATGAGCAAGAGCTTTCCCCTGTTTTAGGAGTGCCCAGGGACAGACTTCTTTTTTATACAGTTCATGGGGTTCTCATGGAAAATTTGCTGAATTGGTTTGCCATTCCCTCCTCCAGTGGACAGTGTATTAAAAAGCAAAACCATCACTTTGCAGACAAAGGTCCATATAGTCAAGGCTATGGTCTTTCCAGTAGTCATGTTCAGAGGTGAGAGTTGGACCATAAACAAGGCTGAACGTTGAAAAATTGATGCTTTCCAACTGTAGTTTTGGAGAAGATGCTTGAGAGCCCCTTGGACTGCAAGGAGATCCAACCAGTCCATCCTAAAGGAAACCAACCCTGAATACTCATGGAAGGACTGATGCTGAAGCTGAAATTCCAATACTTTGGCCACCTGATGCAAAGAGCTGACTCACTGGAAAAGACCCAGATTCTGGGAAAGATTGGAGGCGGAAGGAGAAGGGGGTGACGGGATGAGATGGTTGGAGGACATCATGCTT
Organism: Ovis canadensis; assembly: GCF_042477335.2. Taxonomy (NCBI): domain Eukaryota; kingdom Metazoa; phylum Chordata; class Mammalia; order Artiodactyla; family Bovidae; genus Ovis; species Ovis canadensis. The sequence goes on along the minus strand of NC_091260.1, from coordinate 81,294,646 downwards.
CAGTGGACGTGAGCTCTGGCAAACTCGGGAGATGGAGAGGGACAGAGGGGTGTGGCGTGCTGCAGCCCATGGGGTCACGGCCGGACACGACTGAGTGACTGAACGAGCACAAGCGGTGGCTGTGGTCCACACTTACACCAGGGTATTAACACCCGATTTGTTTCCTCCCCTTTTGAAATTATTGCATAGAATTCAAGCAGGTTTGCTTTGCTTTCTTGTTTTCCTAAGTAAAATATGAAATAACCACAGTGTATTCTCCCATATCAGGCACCAGGGCCCTGCCTTGATGCATATTGCCAAGTTTGGTTGGCCAGTGGCCAGTCGGCGCCTGCTGACTGTCTAATCTGTATGGGCCCCAGGTCACCAGTTACCTGGACGACGGGCCAGGTCTGTGAGCCTGGGAGTAGCCCTCCAGGGGATGACGTCAAAGCCCTTGACCCGAGCAAGCAGGAAGCGTGGGCTCAAACAGGCCGTGGCCAATCCTTCGGTTATGGGCTGGGTACCGGGCCCCTGACTCTCACTTTGCTGAGGAACTCATCCCCAGGGGCTCTGGGCAATGCCTTACCACCCCCACCTTCTCTGCCTCACCCAAACCAGACACTTGCTTTTATGACCATCCAGTGGCTGCCACCCACTCTCTCTGGTCCAGTGGAACCCTTCAGATGCCTGCCAGGACGGCCCAGGGACTTGTGGGCAAGTACCTATATCAAAAGAGCTTTGGTTGTAAAGGAAAATTTTTTTTCAGAAAAAGTTACTCAAGTACTGTTCCCACGTGTGTGAGAGGTGCTCATCACGTCTGACTGTTTTATGACCCCGGGGACTGTAGCACTCCAGGCTCTTCCATCCATGGGATTTTCCAGGCAAGGATACTGGAGTGGGTTGCCCTTTCCACCTCCAGGGGAATCTTCTTGACTCAGGATTGAACCCATGTCTCTTGCATTGCAAGCCAGTTCTTTACCAGTAGTGCCAGTTAGCTAGTGGTTGTTCTGTCTCTTAGCTGTGTCTGACTCTTTGGGACGCCCCTGGACAGCAGCATGCCAGGCTTCCCTGTCCTTCACCATCTCCCAGAGCTTGCTCAAACTCATGTACATTGAGTCGGTGATGCCATCTCACCCTCTGTTCCCTTCTCCACTTGCCTTCAATCTTTCCCAGCATCAGGGTCTTTTCTTTTTTTTTAATTATTTTTTTTTTGGAGGTTAATTACTTTACAATATTGTATTGGTTTTGCCATACATCAGCATGAATCCACCACAGGTATACATGTGTTCCCCATCCTGAACCCCCCTCCCTCCTCCCTCCCCATACCATCCTCTGGGTCATCCCAGTGCACCAGCCCCAAGCATCCAGTATCATGCATCAAACCTGGACTGGCGATTTGTTTCATATATGATATTATACATGTTTCAATGCCATTCTCCCAAATCATCACACCCTTTCCCTCTCCCACAGAGTCCAAAAGCCTGTTCTGTACATCTGTGTCTTTTTTGCTGTCTCGCATACAGGGTTATTGTTACCATCTTTCTAAATTCCATATGATGCGTTAGTATACTGTATTGGTGTTTTTCTTTCTGGCTTACTTCACTCTGTATAATCGGCTCCAGTTTCATCCACCTCATTAGAACAGATTCAAATGTATTCTTTTTAATGGCTGAGTAATACTCCATTGTGTATATGTACCGCAGCTTTCTTATCCATTCATCTGCTGATGGACATCTAGGTTGCTTCCATGTCCTGGCTATTATAAACAGTGCTGCGATGAACATTGGGGTACACGTGTCTCAATTCTGGTTTCCTTGGTGTGTATGCCCAGCAGTGGGATTGCCAGGTCATAAGGCAGTTCGCCTCATGTGGCCAAAGGATTGGAGTTTCAGCTTCAGTCCTTCCAATGAATATTCAGGGTTGATTTCCTTTAGGATTGACTGATTTGATCTCCTTACAGTCCAGGGTACTCTCAAGGGTATTTTCCAACACCACAGTTCAAAAGCATCAGTTCTTCAGCACTCAGCTTTCTTTATGGTCCAACTTTCACATTCATATATGACTACTGGAAAAACCATAGCCTTGACTAGACAGACCTTTGTTGACAAAGTAATGTCCCTGCTTTTTAATATGCTGTATAGGTTTGCCATAACTTTTCTTCCAAAGAGCAAGCAGCTTTTAATTTCATAGCGGCAGTCACCATCCTCAGTAATTTTGGAATCCAAGAAAGTCAATTCTGTCATTGTTTCCCCATCTTTTTGCCACGAAGTGATTGGACTAGATGCTATGATCTTAGTTTTTTGAATGTTGAGTTTTAAGCCAGCTTTTTCAATCTCCTCTTTCACCTTTAACACGAGGCTCTTTAGTTCCTCTTCTCTTTCTGCCATAAGGGTAGTGTCATCTGCTTATATGAGGTTATTGATAACTTATCCCGACAATCTTGATTCCAGCTTGTGCTTCATCCAGCCCGGCATTTTACATGATGTACTTTGCATAGAATTTAAATAAACAGGATGACAGTATACAGCTTTGACATGCTCCTTTCTCAATTTGGAAGCAGTCTGTTGTTCCATGTCTGGCTCTAGCTGTTGCTTGACCTGCATACAGGTTTCTCAGGAAGTAGGTAAGATGGTCTGGTATTCACATCTCTTTATGAATTTGCTGCAGTTTATTGTGATCCACACAGTCAAAGGCTTAAGTGTAGTCAATGAAACAGAAGTAGATGCTTTTTCTGTGATCCAACAGATGCTGGCAATTTGATCTCTGGTTCCTCCACCTTTTCTAAATCCAGCTTAAACATCCGGAAGTTCTCAGTTCACATACTGTTGAGACCTGGCTTGGAGAATTTTGAGCATCACTTTACTACTGTGTGAGATGAGTGCAATTGTGTGGTAGTTTGAGCATTCTTTGGCATTGCCTTTCTTTGGGATTGGAATGAAAACTGGCCTTTTCCAGTCCTGTGGTCACTGCTGTTTTCCAAATTTGCTGGCACATTGAGTAAGGCACTTTCACAGCATCATCTTTCAGGATTTGAAACAGCTCAACTGGAATTCCATCACCTCCACTAGCTTAGTTCATAGCAATGCTTCCTAAGGCCCTCTTAATTTTGTACTCCAGGATGTCTGGCTCTAGGTGAGTGATCACACTATCGTGGTTATCTGGGTCATTAATATCCTTTTTGTATAGTTCTTCTTTACAAAAGGCACTGATCACTGCCTTCCTAGTGATTAATGAAAAGAAATAAGGGAAAACAATAGAATGGAAAAGACTAGAGAGCTCTTCAAGAAAATTAGAGATACCAAAGGAACATTTCATGCAATGATGGGTACAATAAAGGATAGAAATGGTATGGACCTAACAGAAACAGAAGATATTAAGAAGAGGTGGCAAGAATAAACAGAAGAACCTAGCTAGTACTGTTCACCAAATGACCAAATGCCGCTTCTGTAGGACCATGCTTTATTTTACCTTATGACTCCAGGAAGCGTGTCCTACTCATGCAAAAGGACCAGTTATTAAGCATCAGACTGTCTCCTGAGAACATTTATTGGTGGAGGATCAGGATGAGAATATTAGGATCAAGTCTTGTCCTACATGTAAGAGGCAGTTGCATCCTGAGTTTTTAGGGTGTGAGCACCATGGTGTAGGTCTAGTCCTCTGGTGCTGGGCCTGATACCCCTTTCAAAGGCATCTTAGAGGGAATTTGGAGGAGGCCCGATATCTTGCTTGTCTGCTATTTCCTGGTGTTTAGACAAAATGCAGGCTAGATAGCAAGTCTTCTCCAAAGCTGTGCAGGCCCATTGCTAGTATGCAGATGGAGACACACGCAAGATATGTTTAAATGTTTGCAAGATGTAAATCAAAACAATACATTGGCTAAAACATTTCATAACCTAAGCTTTGACAAATCTACCTTCAGGTCTTCCTGGGTGGTGCTAGTGAAAAGGAATCCACCCGCCAGTGCAGGAGACACCAGAGATACGGGCTCAGTCCCTGGGTTGGGAAGATCCCTTGGAGAAGGGAATAGCTACCCTCTCCAGGATTCTTGCCTGAAGAATCCCATGGACAGAGGAGCCCGGTGGACTATAGTCCAGGAGGTCACCGAGAGTTGGACAGGACTGAGCATGTCCGACTTTGGCAAATTGATCTTCACATGGTCTAAAAGCCCAGGTTCAAGCTTAGAGCATGGCGGTTCAGGAAGATACGATCCCTGGTGTGAAGCCCACCCCATGTCCGTGGTTCACATTCTTTCCCTCCGCCCAGAAACAAACACTCCCTGATGTCTCGATGGCAGAGATGATGTGTTAGTGGTGGGGATAAAAGGGAGAATTCTGATCTGAGCAATGAAAAATAAGCAATGCTTGTTTTTATCTTTCTGAGTTACTTCTTTCTGTATAACAGGCTTTAGGTTCATCCACCTCATGAGAACTGACTCAAATACCTTCCTTTTTATAGCTGAGCAGTATTCCATTTTATGTATATACACCATATCTTCTTTATCCATCCATCTGCTGATGGACATCTTGGTTGCTTCCATATCCTGGCTATTGTAAATAGTGCTGCAGTGAATACCAGGATAGAAGACTCCTCCAGAGAAAGGAATGGCTGCTCACTCCAGTATTCTTGCCTGGAGAATCCCATGGACAGAGAAGCCTGGTGGGCTACAGTCCATGCGGTTGCAAAGAGTCGGACATGAGTCTTGTTAACTGGTTTCTGAAAAACTATCAGTATTTTTAAGCTAAAATTTCTTATTAGTGGAATGAAAATGTTGCTAAAAGACAATATGACTAAAAGAATGTTTAAAGCTATAAAAATGATTACTTATTATAATTATTCTGGTGACCCAAAAAGCCCATACTTAGCTTCATTTGGTCTGTGATCTCTTTCTCCTTAGACGTGTCATGACAATTTCTGGATTGGCGATATCACATTATAGGCACAGCAGTGACTTCCCCAAAGGCCCCTTTTCAGATTTCCCCTTTAAACTCTGATTTTATGCATTCCGTTTGGATTTGAACGGGTGGAGGTTGACATTTCCACCATCTTTCTTGCTGGGTGATGATATCATCCAGTGTAAATTATATTTGAAGACGTCCTGATCCTTTTCAGAACTCTGAAATCACTCAGCCTCACATCCTCTCTTGATTTCAGACTATGAGCTGGTGTCTCCCTATGAGGTTGACCACAAGGGCAACTACGTGTCCCACGAAATCGCTCACCCCCAGAGGAGGAAAAGGGCTCTGGCCCAGCTCGGAGTTGACTCTCTGCACCTTCGACTGAAAGGCTTCAGGCATGACTTCCACCTGGATCTGAAAGCCTCCAGCAAGCTGGTGGCACCTGGATTTCTCATCCAGACTTTGGGAAAGCAGGGCACGAAGTCAGTGCAGGCTTTCCCACCCGAGGATTTCTGTTTTTATCAAGGCTCCTTGCGATCCCACAAAAATTCCTCAGTGGCTCTTTCAACCTGCAAAGGATTGGTGAGTATAGCTCATGCCGCTGGTCATGAAGTGATGGGGACATGGAAAGGGGACAAGTGACAATATTTCCCTTGTACTTTGGGTAGTTCTTCCACTATTGCAGTGCAGACTTCTTTGATTCGTCAAAGCAGGAGGAAAACCTGCCAAGTGGTGCTTTCTAAAATGTGCTGGTTGCTTCCTTTCCCTGCTTGGAAGCAGCGTGAAGGTCCTGACTTCTGTCGTTGTTATTCCACAGTGAGTGAGGCAGAGCACTGCAGCCTGAAAACTGTACGTAAGAACTTATGGCCAAGTCTGAAGGCTGTGACTTCTTCAGGGTCATTGGTCCTGACTTATCGGTTCCTTAAACATGTTTGTCACTTCCTAGCACTGGAGGATTGTCTTAACTTTGAATAGAACAATGGTAATCAACTGATTGGCCATGTGGGTTATTTGATCTAGTGCTTGAAAATGCCTTATTTCTGTCATTCTGATGTTGGTGACATATTTACAGATTTGAACATTCATTTCAAACATAGTGATGAGTCCATGGCAGGGCAGTGTTGGTCTTACTGGGCTAGTGATGTTATTGGTGTTTTCTTCTTGTCCTTAATATCCGAACTGAAATGAAACATTCACTCAGTCATGTCTGACTCTGCAACCCCATGGACCGTCTGCCAGCCTCCACTGTCCATGAAATTCTCCAGGCAAGAATACTGGAGTGGGTAGCCATTCCCTTCTCCAGGAGTTCTTTCCGACCCAGGAGCTGAACATGGGTGTCCTGCTTTGCAGGCAGATTCTTTACCATCTGAGCCACCAGGGAAGCCTACTATTTAATTAGCCATTAAACATCTTTGATACCGCAGGTGGTCCTCTTTGTGCAAAACCCAGAGTTTGGGGCATCAGGTCAACTTGTAAAGGTACCTGAATCCCTCAGGGTGACCTAAGCTGAAATCTTAACTGCTTGTCTTTTACTTTTCTTAAAATATTTCCATTTTAGAAGACAAAAGCTTAGAAGATGCTTGAATTCTTGGACAAAAGCTAATTAGTCAGACACAGATGAGGGAAACATGACCTAAGTAGCAAGCTGAAAAAAATGTGGGGTCAAAGCAATAAGGTCTTGATCATGTTTGGCGACCAGATTTTTGAACATTTGTTACATCTCCAGAAAATCATCTAAGTCTGTCTTATTCCTTTCCCTGTTTGGAAAGAGAATTCAGACTCTACATCTCGTAAGGATTTTGTGTGCGTGTACATGAATACTAGATGCTGAAGGGGCATTCAAAACTAATTCCTTGAAATACTAAATACGTGAAAATGCTATGTCCTGTGAATTTTTTAAAATATATATTACCATTCTGCTTTTTAGGGAGAATTTGGTATGGTCTGGGCTCATGTCTACTATCTTTGGAAAGGCTTTTGGTTTGGGAACGGATACAGTGGGGAATTGTCAAGGGTAGGATGGTGATGACTTGGCACACTGTTCAGCATGAAGATGGTGTGGTCAGGTTCTTCCATTGTTCTCTTGAGAAGCATAAGTGAAAGTGAATTAGCTCAGTCTTGTCTGATTCTGTGCTATCCTGTGGACGGTAGCCTACCAGGCTCCTCCTTCCATGGGATTCTCCAGGCAAGAATAGCGGAGTGGGTTGCCATTTCCTTCTCCAGGGGATCTTCCCAACCCAGGGATCAAACCTGGGTCTCCCACATCGCAGGCAGAAGCATAGATCTTCCTTAATGAAAGAGTTATAACTCTTCATATAAGGCTCCAAAGGAAGATTCCTTGGCTTTCTTCAACAAAGGCTCAGACCAGACACAGGAGCCATCTTTGTGGTGAGGAGGTGTGCCGTGCCCTGCACAGCACCCTTGAGTTTGTTTGTGGAGGCTGAGTAAGGCACTTGCTCCCTCCTAACCCAGCAGGGGTGCAGGCTCATGATGCCCTGGGTCCCATGAGCCAAGGCTTTTCCATGATGGCTGAGCTATGCCCTGGAGTCTGTCCCATGAAGAGAGTTGGTTGGCAGCAGCTTGGGATTTCTGGCTCTCTTTGAACTCAATGGGAGTTAACACCAAAAGCTGTAAATGACAACTACATGCAAGATAGTGAAAGGAACAGAAGAAGACTCCTCTGCATAATAAACGTTGGAATTTAATATTTTGGTGACTGGAATAGAAAGCTGTGTGCTTTCACTATTAATCTTCCAAATACCTTAATTCCAACTAAAGTGATATTTTGTCCATAGAAGGTCATTGCATACATGACTTCAATTCGACTTATGAGTGTGCATTTCAGGGGCATTTACCATATGATAGGACAAATCAAAGGCATTATAAGGAAAAATGGGAGGGTTATGAAGTCCTCTATCTTTAGCCAGATAATAAAATTATTGAATGGAGATGCCCCACGAATCGCTGCCAAGTCTGTGACTTCCTTCCTTGATTGATGGTTACCCCATCCCTCCTCTTCCAAACCTGTTAACACATGAAGAAAAATAGCATACCTTTTATATTACATGATGCTGCCTTTTTTTGTTATTGTTATTCTTGGTTCTTTCAGGTTCTAATGAAAGGTCCAGGTGGATATCAGTTAAGCCCTTTCTTACTGGGTTTCTAGATAATGCAGTGATCTGATGGGAGTCAGGAGTATGGTTCTGATTTATAGTAAGTACATATTCTTAAAGAAGAAAGACAAAATCAAAATGAACATTTTGTTTGTAATTGTCTGTGAATAGTGAATGTGCTTCAGAAGCGTGCCTTGCCAGAGCCTATCAGAGTTGGGTCCAAGGAGTGCGTTGTCTGAAGAGAGAAGCAGGGGGTAGTTAATTTGCTGCAGAGTGATAAAATAAAGACAGATGTGGGTGTTAGGAGAAATTAAATGAAGACTCCTCGCTCTAAGCAGTGAGGAGCAGCAGTGCCAGAGTAGTCCTCTGGGGGAAATATTGTGCAAAGCTGAATCCTTATTGTAGAATTAGAGTGTGATGCTTGTGAGTGGAGGAGTCACAAGCAGTCTCAGGGAAGATCGTGAACATCGGCCAAGCTCATGGGTCCTTTGTAACACTGTCTATGAGTATTTGGAGTTAATATTTGTAAATGAAGCCCAAGTATAGTAAACTGAATAAGATCTGGAAGCCGTAAAATGACTTCTAGAGTCATTCTGGTGTTGCCAAGAGTATATTGACTCATTTTGCTGAATAAGGTTAATTAAAAAAATGGTATCTGCTCTACTTTCATCTCTACCAAAATGACATCAGAAAGCTGTTCTGATTACTAATCACAAGCACATAGATGTGTGCCGCACAGTAGGTGCTCTTCAATACTTGCTAAACAGTGGATAGAATTACGGGGCTAATTACACTGTAGGAAACAGTGATGATCGTGACAGTAGAGAAGGAACAGCAGTAACTTACTGACTGTTGTTTGCCAAAGACTTGCCTAATAGCTTCCCATTTACTATCTCACTTGGCCTAACGATAACTCTAAGAGATAGGTACTATTTTTAAGAGCTTTATTAATATATAATTTATATGTCAACAGAGTTTCACCCCTTGAAAATGTATAATTTGATGTTTGGTGTTTTTTTTTAGTATATTCCGTGACTTGTGCAAACATCACTACAATCTGAAACATTTACATCATCCCAAAAAGAAACTCTGTATAGTCCAGTCCCTCTCATTTCTCTGAAACCTTCATCAGTCAGTCGTAGGCACCAATTAGTATAACACTCTGTGTCTATAGATTGGCCTGCTCTGGACATTTCTGATAAATGGAGGCTAAGATATGTGGTCTTTTGTGACTAGCTTCTTTCATTTAGTATACAACACTTAAGATTCATCCATGTTTTAGCGTGTTTAAAGGCTTCATTATTTTTATTGGTAAATAGTCCTTTGTGTACATACGCCACTTTTTATTTTGATGTCTATCAGTTGATAGGCATTGTGTATTTTCTTTGGTTATGTGAATGGTGTTTCTATAAACATTTGTATACAAGCTTTTGTGTAGACGTAAGTTTTCATTTCTCTTGAGTATGAATTTCTCCTGGAAATGCAATTGCTAGATCAAATGGGAATTCTGTGCTTACTATTTATCAGATTCTGAACCATTTTTCGCAGTAGCTGCACCATCTTGCATCTGTCCAGCAATGTATAAGTGTTCCAGTTTCTCCACATTCTGGAAACCGTTTGTTCTTGTCCATCTCTTCTGCTTAGAGGCATCCGAGTGGCTGTGAAGCGGTGTCTTGCTCTGGATTTGATTTGCTGGGTGGAGACGATCGGTTGGCGGTTTCTTTTGGTTTTCGTTGTTTGCTGTCTGTTTCTCCGTCGGCATTTGCATATTCCATCCTGCTGCCATCTGGCATTGTTTCTGTTAAGAAGTCTTCTGTTTATCTCATTGTAGTTTTGTTATTCATAAAGCATTGGGGTTTTTGCTCTTGTTGCTGTTCTCAATGGGTCTTTGTCTTTCAACATTATTACTGTGCTGTGTATAGATGGGTGTATGGTTGAGTTTATCCTTCTCAGAATTATATGTGCTCCCTGAATATTCATATTAATATTTTCCCTCAATTTGAAAAGTATTTGACCACTGTTTCCTCAACTATGTTTTTCTTCTCCTTTCTTTGGTACTTTCATACTCCTCCTCTTCATATATTGGTGTGTTTAATGAAGTAGCACTTTTCTCTGAGGTTCCACTCATTTTTCTTCATTCATTTTCCTCTGTGCTCCTCAGATGTGTAATCTTGATTGATCAATCACCAAGCTTACTGATTCTCTGCTAGCAGTTCAAATCTATTATTAAGCTTCTGTAGTAAATTTTTTATTTGGAGAGTACACTTTTCAACTTCAATTTGGTTCTTTTTATAATTTCTCTTATTCTGTATTTAATGAGATGTTTCTATTAGGCCTTGCTTTAATACTTTGGACATGGTTTCCTTTGGTTCTTTAAACATATTTGTAACAGTGGCTTTGGAGTGTTTGTTTGTCTGCTAAGTTAAACCCCTAGATCCCCTTAGAAGCAGTTTCCATTTCTTCTTTCTTTTTCTGTGTATGGGTCACACTTTTCTGTTTCTTTTTGTGTCTCATAATTTCTTTGCTGAATACTGAGCATTATAGATAATATATCTTAGCAACTCTCGATACTCTGAGACTGACCATATGCCACCACTCAAGCAATTGTTGCTGTTGCTTTCTTTCTTACTTGTTTAGTGACTAGATCAGTGAAGTCTGTTTTCTTTGCAACATGCAGCCTGCAGTGTGGCCTCTCAGAGAGTGCAGAGTTAGGGCATGTGCACAATCTTTCTGAAGCCTGTGCTCATCTGCCTCTGTTGGTATCACACCCAGCTCTTAGCCTACAGTAACTGCTAGGTGATCTTTTTGCATTCTGTTTAACAGCACGCTTGGTCTTGAATTGCTCCACAGTCTAATTTGTTTATAGAAGAGCTTTGCAGGACTAGGATGTGGCCAGTTACTGAGATTACTCCAACAGCAGGAAGAACCCTCTTGTCTTTTTCCCTGACTCTCTCTGCTAAACTGCCAGCTGGGGCACTGTTTCGTTTCTTGGTATGTGTGTCATGGAGCAAGCAGCTTTCTCTTAATTGCATGCAACAAGAATACCCATTATTTTGTATAATGCTGTTAGGCATAACTTGCACAGTCTGTTCCAAATAGAATCATTCCTTTAAAGTGAGCTTCTTGTTCATAGAACTTGTTTTTCCTCCTGGGAAAAATCTGTGTGCCTGTAAAGGAGCTGGAACTGATACACACTTCTCCTTCCAAAGTGACACCTCTGTCTCTGAGTGGAGCACTGGGTGCTAATAGTAGCTCCTGGTTGTCTCAACTTTGGTTCTGAGCATGAAACCCCTACTTTACAAAGGCTCCAGGTTGGAGGTGTTCCAGGATCTGTTATTCTCAGCCTGCAGAGCCTGGCGTAGAGCTTCCATCCTGTCATCAGGAGTTTCTTCAGTTCAGTTGCTAAGTCATGTCCAAGTCTTTGCGACCCCATGGAGTGCAGCACACCAGGCTTCCCTGTCTATCACCAAATCTCAAGGAGTGGTGGGGCTACCTTAGCAGAAGGCAAATCAGCTTGCATACCCATGCCTGTCCTTAATAGAGTTTCTGCAATATAGAACTGTGGTGGGGGTGGGGGGTCTCCCTAGCATTCCAGAGGTTAAGATTTCCCACTTATAATACAAAGGGTAGAGATTTGATCCCTGGTTGAGAAATTAAGATTACACATGCCATGTGGTATGGCCAAAAATATATTTATACATGTAAATACACACACACACACTCACATTGTTGTTGCTGTTCAGCCACTCAGCTGTGTCCAACTCCTTGCTCCTGTGGATTGCAGCATGCCAGGCCTCCCTGTCCCTACCATCTCCCAGGGCTTGCTCAAACTCATGTCCAGTGAGTCAGTGAGATCATCCAACCATCTCATCCTCTCTTGTACCCTTCTCCTGCCTTCAATCTTTCCCAGCATCAGGGCCTTTTCAAATGAGTTAGGTCTTCACATCAGGTGGCCAAAGGATTGGAGATTCAGCTTTAGCATCAGGCCTTCCAGTGAGTATTCACAGTTGATTTCCTTTGAAATTGGCTGGTTTGATCTCCTTGCTGTCTAAGGTACTCACAAGAGTCTTCTCAAACACCACAATTCAAAAGCATCAATTCTTTGGTGTTCAGTTTTCCTTATGGCCAAACTCTCACATCCATACCTGACTACTGGAAAAACCATAGCTTTGACTATACAGATCTTTGTTGGCTAAGTAATATCTCTGCTTTTTAATATGCTGTCTAGGTATGGCATACCTTTTCTTCCAAGGAACAAGGTTTTGCTTGTGCCCACCAAGTCACTGATGCTGGGAAAGATTAAAGGTGGGAATAGAAGGGGAAGACAGAGGATGAGATGATTGTATGGCATCACCAAATCAATGGACATGAGCTTGGTTAAAATCAAGGAGTTGGTGATGGACAGGGAGGCCTGGCGTGCTGTAGTCCATGGGGTCACAAAGAGTCAGACACGACTGAGTGACTGAGCTGAACTGAATGAACCAAGAGTCTGTTTTCCCAGTCCTGTTGGAGCTCTGTAATTAAATCCCCTTGGCCTTCAAAGTCACATTCCCTGGGGGTTCTCACTCCCTTTGATGGATCCCAAGGTTGGGAAATGTGTTGTGGGCCCTTGAGCTTTTGCAGCACTGCAGAACTTCTTTGGTATAATTGCTCTCCAGTTTGTGGGTTGTCTGCCTGGTGGCTATGGTGGGGCTCATATGCCGCGCCTCCGAGGTCTGCTGCAGCCAGAGCCCCTGTCGTGGGGGCAGGGCACTGCTGACACGTGCCTCTGACGGAGACACTCAAACATTCCTCAAAGGCAGGTCTGGCTCAGTCTCTGTGGGGTCCCTGGGTCCTGGTGGGCACAAGGTTTTGTTTGAGCCTTCTGAGCATCTCTGGCGGGTATAGGGTTTGATTCTAAATGCAACCTCACCCCTCCTAATGTCTTTTTGGGGCTTCTCCTTGCCCTTGGACATGGGATATCATATATATATGATATATATATATATATCATATATATATAAACCATATATATATATATATATAACCAAGGGGATAAGAGGTGTTGGTGCCTTGTGTCTCCTGACTTTAAAATATAGCCCTAGAGTGGGTGTTAGGGCCATAGGGAGCATGGTCACATTGAGCAGGGGAAAAGGTAATATGTGACTAGACCATGGGCTCAAATACAACCAAATTTTATCATTCTTTTACAGACTTACTACATTTAATTCAATAGATGATTTCCCACTCTTTATAAAAATATATTTATTTATTTTGCTTATTTGGCTGTACTGGGTCTTAGTTGTGGCACTTGGGATCTTTTGATCTTTGTTGTGGCATTCAGACTCTTAGCTGTGGCATGTGGGACCTAGTTCCCTGACCAGGGGTCGAACCCAGGCCTCTCGCATTGGGAGCATGGAATCTTAGCCACTAGACCATCAGGGAAGCCCTTCACTTTTTTTTTTTTAATTTTATTAAAGTATGAGAGAGGTGAATCATAAGCTTTGGGTGAACACACACATGCTACTATACACATATAAGATAGGTAATCCACAAGGACCTACTGTATAGTACAGGGAATTCTACTCTGTCGTCCGTGATAATCTATATGAGAAAAGATTTTCCACTTTTTATGCCCTTAGGACAATTTCTAGAGACTTTCAATGATGTGTGTGTGTGTGTGTGTGTGTGTGTGTGTGTGTGTGTTATTTTCACCAGGCAAATGGTTGTCTTACTTGAGAGAGAATCTTCTGCATTCCTTACACAGCCATTCTCGAAGTCAGCCTCTGTTGGATGCTATTATGAACATATTTTGCAAAGCACTGCCCAAAGCTATTTTGTTATCACCGTTATCACTACAGATGATTCCCAAGGTAATTCTTGAAAGAGTGGGATTTTGACCTAAGCTGAGTGACTCCAGAACAGCACTTGAACTCCCAGGACCGTCTTGCTTCCCCTGATCATGAGGTCATTGTTGCACCACAGGGACCCACAAGGCTGTTTATGTGGATTCCATTGCATCATCCTTGAATACGCTGAAGTGTAAGCATGCTCTTCTTTGGTTTCCACCCCAAGGCCACCTTCCTCGGTATCAAGCCCTCTCAGAATTTAGTGGGTGATGTGTAATATATTAGGCCCTTGTATTTAAAAACATGGATTCATTCCACAATTATTTACTTGTAGGTTTTTTAAATACCAGACTGTGGATCCTTGAAGAGATATTGTTTTATTCACCTTTGTTTTTCCAAAGTTCCTGTTAACACTGAGTTCCCTTTTTTATTGCAATGAATGATTGTATTTCACATTCACAAACAAAAATATTTCATCTTCTCAACCTCTATTTTGAGATATGAATAAATATAAAATTCATATTATAATACATTTTGTATGATTTCCTTTAGTGACGAATGTCAAATAATCTAAATTTTCTTTTTCTTTTGAAGTACTGTATTTTTAGAAATGGTCTAATCAATAAGATTTCTGACAGGCTATTTTTAGAAACTCCCATTGTCAATACTTTAAATGAGCTTTCTTTGGAACTATCTTCTGTTGCATATAACAGAATTAGATTTTCTCAGAGGGTCTTATGCCAGTCCTGTGCTTGGATTGTGCTCAGTCACCAAGTCATGTCTGACTCTGTGACCCCATGGACCATCGCCTGCCAGGCTCCTCTGTCCATGGGATTCTCCAGGAGTGGACTGCCATGCCCTCCTCCAGGGGATCTTCCCGACCCAGGGATTGAACCTGAGTCTTATGCACTGCAGGTGGATTCTTTACTGCTGAGCCACCAGGGAAACATATACTTGGATTAATACTTTTTAAAAAGGTATTAAATCTGTCATTGGTCCTTGGCACAGAATCTGGAAGGATTTTAGCTCCTCTTGTGTAGTTTGTTAAGGTGTTAATGCATAGGATACATACAACTGCTCCTAAAATCTAATTATTTTCTTGTTTTCAGTAGTATTGCAAACCTTGTAAATGCCACAGTTCTTAGTTCAGTTTTCAAATTCCCTCACTTGGTTGGAGACTTACTTGGGGCCCTTGTTTGAACTGTATGATGTTTCATTTCCAGACACAAACTCCAGGGATTCTCTGGAAAACCTAGTTATTGAGGGTTTTCCTAATGCACCCAATAAATCCTAGGAACTGTCTGAAATGTTGCCAAATTTGTAACTGACTTTGAAAAATGTTCTTGAGCCAGGAAAGTAAAACAGGAGCAGAAAGGGAGGACCAACACAACAGATGGTTAGCAAAGCTAATATGAATTTCAAAAGAAAAATGTCATTATCTGAGAAAACCAGTGATGGCATACCAGTTGAAAATAGGTCAGCCTTAGGAGGCATGTAGGAAAATTGTACAGAAAATAAAGTTTTTCGGTGAAGTAGACCTGAGCATTGATTATTAGGAGATTTTAAAAGTGGGTATGGGGAACTTAATGTACTGAATCATTACATAAATTCTGCTAATTACTTAAGATTAAATATAACGCAAATATTTAAGTTGACAGAATGGAATGTATGTTATTATTAGAACAAGGTCAGAGTAACTCTTGGGCTTCCCTTGTGGCTCATAAGGTAAAGAATCTGCTTGTAATGCAGGAGACCCAGGTTCAAACCCTGGGTTGGGAAGATCCCCTGGAGAAGGAAATGGCAACACACTCCAGTATTCTTGCCTGGAGAATCCCATGGACAGAGGAGCCTGGTGGGCTACAGTCCATGGGGTGGCAAAGAGTCAGTCGGACATGACTGAGTAACAATAAAGTAACATTTATAATATACTTGATGTGGGGCTTCCCAGGTGGTGCTAGTGGTAAAGAATTCACCTGCCAATTCAGGAGACACAAGAAATGTGGGTTCGATCCCTGGGTCAGGAATATCCCCTGGAGCAGGAAATGGCAACCCACTCCAATATTCTTGCCTAGAAAATTCCATGGACAGAGGAGCCTGGCAGGCTACAATCCACGTGATCACGAAATAGTTGGGCACAGCTGAGCAACTGAACACGCGTATACTTGATGTGACCAGATTTTTCTATTAGGTTTACATTGTAAACAAACCAAAAAAAAAGAGATGATTAGAGAAATTTAAGTATAAAACTTTGATTGCATTCCATTTCCTTTACTTTTCAAGTGATGAACCTGAGATTCAAAGAGAGTAAATGGCTTGGTCAATATTATAAAGGCAGGTGAGGTTTATGAAGGTCTAGGATGTCTGTCTCTAGACTCTCCATCCAGGGATGTTTTCACTGTAACAGAATTGGATGCTATTAGTTTTCATTACAAGGAAGAGTCAATTGAAGACTTTCTATGTTGGAATGTATGCCAGAGATGTTGAAGTGAGTGATCCTTGTTCTGGAGATCTGGGGCCAGTAGCATGGGGACAGGACAGAGTGGGATGCTCAGTTCTGGTTAGTGTTTGGTACTCCTGATGTCCTTTTGTTGGAAGTAAGTGCCTCCCCTGTATGGCAGCTCCCAAATAGGCACTCTCTGTGGCCAATACAATATTTACTGTGAGGATCACTGGAATGGTGCTCATTTCCACAACCAGCATGACCAGGATTTTCTACGAGGCAAAGTTCAACCTGAGAACAGCCTTATGATCCCCTGGAGGAGCAAAGATGTGATCCCTCTAAGGGATGATTCATGTCTGGGATTTTCCAAAGGACCTGAAACTTACTTTTTAGAGAGTGACTATTTCAGAGAAAGTCCAGGCTAGAGAGAATATAAAAAGGAGGTCAGATGAAGGCAAGATCTTTAAAGTATGATCCTGTCTTGCCTGAGGTTTGACCAGAGCAGTCTGATTGTACTTGCATAATTCACATGTAACATTTTTCTTCTTAAATATCACTTTCAACAAAAGGACCTCCCTGATCCACTCCCCCCACCACCACCACCATTTAAAATTGCCTATTCTCCTTTCACATGTACTTCCTATCCCCTTCCCAGATTTATTTTTCTACTCAGATTTATCATTATCATTATTAATTATAGCCTGGTTAGGGGACACAAACCACATAAACTAATTGAAAAGAGAGAATTAATACAGTGCATTAATTGGATATTAAAAACTGAAAACAGAAAAGGAAAATACCCAGACACATAGCATAGCAAGTGCAGGAAGCAGCCACTGGATCTCAAGTTGAGGGACTGAGGAAGTTCAGTTCAGTCGCTCAGTCGTGTCCGACTCTTTGTGACCCCATGAATCGCAGCACAACAGGCCTCCCTGTCCATCACCAACTCCTGGAGTTCACTCAAACTCACGTCCAACAAGTCAGTGACACCATCCAACCATCTCATCCTCTGTCATCCCCTTTTCCTCCTGCCCCCAATCCCCCCCCGCCCCTCCCCCCCCCCCCCCCCCCCGCATCAGAGTCTTTTCCAATGAGTCAACTCTTCGCATGAGGTGGCCAAAGTACTGGAGTTTCAGCTTTAGCATCATTCCTTCCTAAGAAATCCCAGGGTTGATCTCCTTCAGAATGGACTGGTTGGATCTCCTTGCAGTCCAAGGGACTCTCAAGAGTCTTCTCCAACACCACAGGTCAAAAGCATCAATTCTTCAGCGCTCAGCCTTCTTCACAGTCCAACTCTCACATCCATACATGACCACTAGAAAAACCATAGCCTTGATTAGACGGACCTTAGTCGGCAAAGTAATGTCTCTGCTTTTGAATATACTGTCTAGGTTGGTCATAACTTTTCTTCCAAGGAGTAAGCGTCTTTTAATTTCATGGCTGCAGTCACCATCTGCAGTGATTTTGGAGCCCTGAAAAATAAAGTCTGACACTGTTTCCACTGTGTCCCCATCTATTTCCCATAAAGTGATGGGACCAGATGCCATGATCTTCGTTTTCTGAATGTTGAGCTTTAGGCCAACTTTTTCACTCTCCTCTTTCACTTTCATCAAAAGGCTTTTTAGTTCCTCTTCACTTTCTGCCATAAGGGTGGTGTCATCTGCATATCTGAGGAAGAAGTTAGGATCATTAAAATTTAGATGCTTGGAGCTGGGCTCAAACCCCTGAGCAGAACTTGGCCCACTACTGCCAGGACTGGGAGGGGTCACCTTCCAGCTGGGTTTGTAAGTCACCTGTACATTGCTGTAAGCTGCTATTATTGCCAATTACTAGAATCAACTGCCACTGCCAGGATGAAGCCAAGCTGACAGGAACAGAAAGCAGACACGAAGTCCATGTTGGGCAGATAGAAGTCTACAGGGGCTGGACAGGAAGTCCACATGGAACAGATGGGAAGTCTACTGGGTAGACCGGAAGTCCACAGAAACCAGGCAGGAAGTCAGTAAGTAGTAGACAGGAAGTTCATGAGGAGGAGATAGAGCGTCCACAAATCCACAGGCTGCAGATAGGCAGTCAGCTGGAAGCGAACAGGAAGTTCATAGGATGCAGACAGGAAGTAGATGGGCAGAAAGGAACACGTTCTTCCACCTTCCTAGTTCTATCCAATCCCTCATTGTGTTGGCTGTTATTAGAGGTGAGTAGAGAATAGGAGGAATATTGAAATGGAATTTGTAGAGTTCCAGCTTCAATATCACAAAACAGTTTGAAAGGGGATAGGAAGTGAGAATGGTTTCTTTATACAAAGTAGGCCCTCTGTGCTAAATATTGAGGGTAGAGGAGGGGTTTATGGTCCGACTTTTTCTTGCTTTATCCTCAGCACTTTCAGTAGTGCCTAACACATATTCAAGCCCTCAATAGAAAGGTATTCTATGAACAAATTATATTTTAATGGAGAAATGGAAATTCTGGTGCTTTGCAATGATCATTTGCACAGGTACTGGTCGGAAGAGGTGTAGGGGAGGAAAAACAAAGCATAGTAGGAACATCCCAGTGCTATTTAGGGAAAGGGCTGGACCTCAAGAAATAGACCTCCCGAGGCCTAGTGGCAGGCATATTACTGTGAGAGGGTGGAGCTGTGAGACCCCTGCATGCAGACACTCCTCCCCTGAGATGGGCTGTTCTTGCCCTTCTTCCTGACTTGATTAAAATGAAGTCCCATGTGCTGCTTGCCTGGAGAGAGAAGCATCACACTGTGAGTTTCCTCGGTAGGCTGGAAGTGGTATTTAATTGCTTACTACACAGGAATAAGTTGGCACTCAGGGCTCCTGTGTGTGTGTGTGGGGGGGGGGGGGGAGGGAGATGTAGTGTCTGAGTCTCGTTATTCTAAACCACTTCTGAAGGAGACATTGGAGTATCATCATCTACAGGCCTGAGGCCAGGCTCGGTATCAAAGTGAATTTACACATTCAGTGGATCTCATCCTTGCTCATTCTGGACAACAGCCATTCTCAGTAATCCCACCCCAACTCTCAGGTTCCCTGAGCCTCAGAGCTCAACTGCATTAGTATTTGCTCTCCTGCTTCTACTCCAGTTCCCAGTTATTCCAAGTACATGTTATTTTTGCTGATTTTATTCGTTTGTTTAATAACAGCATCCATTCTTTGTCCTTTATTGCACATACTTTTCACTCCTCAAGGGTTTGTTTTTAATATTCTAAGAATCACATGTATTTTAAAGACATCAAGTAATTCCATATTTTAAATTAGTAGCAAAATCAGTGCTAATTTCATTTTCTCTATTTCTGTGAAATCATAGGAAAACAAACTATAATATCTCATAAAAAAAATGACAATCTAAAGAAATGTAGGCAGGATTCTTTTTTGTATAGTTAATTGACAGTGAAGGAGCATGTCCAGTGAGGTGTGAACTGTCAAAATATTAAAAATTACCAAAAAATTACCAAAAAATTTTTGAAACAAAAGTTACTGAAACAAAAACTAAAAAAAAAAAAAAAAATACAAGCTGTTACCAGATTTGCAGTCATGTTAAAATGACTGGCTGCCTTTAGTTTTAAAAGCAGTACTGACATAATCTGGAGTAGGAAATGGCAACCCACTCCAGTAATCTTGCCTGGAGAATCCCATGGACAGAGGAGCCTGGTGGGCTACAGTCCCTGGGGTCGCAGAGTCACATATGACTGAGGGAGTGCATGCACACGTGCACGCACACACACACACACACACACACACACACACTAAAATAATAGAAAGCTTCAAAAATGACAGAGATTATCCAGTTTTCCAATTTCCTGTCACTGAATAGTTACAGCTCCATCCCTTAAAACATTAGAAATTTGGAGTAAGACATGTAAAGTAACACGTAGTTTAAGTAATTGGTGACTTCTTTCAGTATGTAAAGTCTGAGAAGAATATTTGCCTTGATGACCTTAGGGTTATTTCGTTTCATTATAGTTTAACTTTTCATGTGAATCCATTGTATCTTCTTCTCTTAGGTGAAAAAGCAGGGCTGTCCCTTATGTAAGCTTAAATATAGGTAAGTGAAGTGAAGTCGCTCAGTTGTGTCCGACTCTTTGTGACCCCATGGACTACATGTAGCCTACCAGGCTCCTCTGTCCATGGGATTTTCCAGGCAATAGTACTGGAGCAGATTGCCATTTCCTTCTCCAGGGGATCTTCCCAACCCAGGAATTGAACCCGGGTCTCCCACATTGTAGACAGATGCTTAACCATCTGAGTGACCAGGGAAGTCCAAGAAAGTGAAGTCGCTCAGTCGTGTCCAACTCTTTGTGACCCCATGGACACCAGGCTCCTCCACCCATGGGATTTTCTAGGCAAGAGTACTGGAGTGGGTTGCTATTTCCTTCTCTAGGGAATCTTCCCAACCCGGGGATCAAACCCAGGTCTCCTGCATTGTAGACAGACGCTTTACTGTCTGAGCCACAATAGAGCATTTTGAAAGAATATTCTTAGATTTGATTGGGCTTCAGAAGTAGTCAGGGCCTCCATGCAAGGTAGTTCAAATTGGGCTCTGGGAACCATGAACAGACATGGAGAAGGAGGGGTCAGAGATGGTTCTGTGAAAGTTGAGGCCAAATACTTGCAACCTTACCATTTTCCTACTTTTAGCAGCCTAAGTGGAGGTTGAAAAGCACAGTTCCAATCTTTTCATTACTTAACACAGTATATTCCCATAGCACTCTGGGGAAACCCACATCCTCAATGTGACTGAAGAGGCCCTTGGAGTCTGCCCTTGCCTGCAATTTTAGCCTCTCCAGGCTCGAGTGACACCAGTTTCTTTCTTTCACAGTAAGGCTGAGCTTCTCTTCTGTTCAGCGTCTTTGCAAATGCTGTTCCTTCTGCCTGGAACACAATTCCCATCCTTCTTCCTCCAGTTAAGTGTTCTTTATTCTTTAGGCATCAGTTGGAAAGGCACTCACAGAAGTCCTATTTCTTTGACGCTCCAGACCAGGGTAAGTTCCCTTGTAATACCTCGTGACTCATTTAAAAAATGATCTCAATTTAATTCTTGTTTTGGTCACCAGTTTAGTGTTTACCCACCTCTCTCAGTAGATAGTCAGCATCCTAAGGGTGGCACTAACTGTCAGGATACCTCAAGGATCAGAGCACCCAGCAGCGTTCCTGGACCTTGGAAGGAGCTAGTAGATGAGAGATGGGCTGAGCAGATGGGTGGATGGATGGATGGATGGATGGGTGGGTGGATGGAGGACCCCAGTTTCAAATACTAGTTCCAGCTATACTGGAGAAACTTCCTGTTTCCAGAGAGAATGTGCGGTGACTGTGAAAAGCTCTGTCCAGAAACGGCTTTAGGTTAAATTTGGACGACATGCATTTCCCAGGCACCACTCAGACTGAAGCCCGTCTGCTGAGGACTGGGAGCGCGTCTCCACAGCAGAAAAGAGCACAAGTGCTGTTCACATTCACGTAGTTTCAGAAAACGCAATCTGCAAGTGAGCACTTTACAGGCCTAACCATATGAATAATGTTTCTAATGACAGAGTATCTCTAAGCCAATCCTAAATAAGAGGCATTGCAATATACTTAAACAAAAAGATATGATATGATTTATGTAAAAAATGGTTTAAGAAACTCAGTGGCACATGTCCACCTCAGCCTTTCATACCTTCCTACATGAGCATAAAGATACTGTGATTTTTACAGTGTGATTTGGGTGTTTCAGTCTCTTGGATGTCTGTCTTCCTTGATCACCAAGCTTATGACCAAGGAGAATTGCCTACTGCACATGAAAATGTCTGAGAAATTACATTCTTCTCAGCATGAATCCTTCACAAAATGTGACGCAGCAAATTTATTCTATACTAACTTTCAGGGACGAGAAGCTGACACTTCTCATAAAATAAGAAGTTTTCCATATTTACTTCATTTAGTTAATATTAAAAAAAGAAAATAAAATACAAAAAAGTGCTGAAAGGTAAAAAAAAAGATGAAAGATAAATATTAGGCACCTGTTTTATTTAGAACCAAGCTAGTCAACAAGCATTTTGGAGAAGCTGCAATTTTAGGGCTGTGGTAGTTTTTCAGAGTTGCAAGTGGAGGGAAAATCATGAACTCTTCACACATGAAGGACGATACTTAGACAGACATTCAAATAAGAAACAGAGTAAAATGACTTCTTAAGGTAAGCAAAAGGGAAATCTAATGAAAGACACAGCCTTTGAAATCACACAAGTCTTGTTGAAATCTGACTTCCCTTGCTACTAGCCAAATGGTTCACCACTTCCCTTCAGTTTCTTTAATTTATAGATAACTCTGACCTCGTAGGGTCACGTGAGAATTAGTGAGGCAACATACATTGAAAAGGCCTTATCAGAGGACTCCCAGTAGGATCTGAGCAAGTATCTGTTCTTCTCAGTAACCTCCGTTACTAAACTATGAATGCAAATAAAAACATAATTAAATCTGCATCTCTATTCCTGCCCTACAAATAGGTTCATCTACACCATTTTTTAGATTACACATATATGTATTAACATACAATATTTATTTTTCTCTTTCTGACTTAACTTCACTCTGTATGACAGCCTCTAGGTCCATCCAGTTCAGTTCAGTCACTCAGTCGTGTCTGACTCTTTACGACCCAATGGACCACAGCAAGCCAGGCCTCCCTGTCCATCACCAACTCCCAGAGTTTACCCAAACTCATGTCCATTGAGTCGGTGATGCCATCCAACCATCTCATCCTCTGTCGTCCCCTTCTCCTCCTGCCCTCAATCTTTCCGAGCATCAGGGTCTTTTCCAATGAGTCAGCTCTTTGCATCAGGTGCCAAAGTATTGGAGTTTCAGCTTCAACGTCAGTCCTTCCAATGAACACTCAGGACTGATCTCCTTTAGGATGGACTGGGTGGAACTCCTTTCAGTCCAAGGGACTCACAAGAGTCTTCTCCAAAACCACATTTCAAAAGCATCAATTCTTCAGCTCTCAGCTTTCTTTACAGTCCAACTCTCACACCCATACATGACTAGTGGAAAAACCATAGCCTTGACTAGATGGACCTTTGTCAGCAAAGTAACGTCTCTGCTTTTTAATATACTGTCTAGGTTGGTCATAACTTTCCTTCCAAGGGGGAAGTGTCTTTTAATTTCACGGCTGTAGTCACCATCTGCAGTGATTTTCATGTTAGGACATAAATATCTACCTGATTTTGTAAATTAGGGTATATAGTTGCTTTACAATGGTGTGTTAGTTTCTGCTCTACAACAAAGTGGGTCATCTCTATGTATAAATATGTCCCCTCCCTCTTGAACTTACCCTGCCATCCCAGCCTTCTAGGTCACTGTAGAGCACTGAGCTGAGCTCTCTGCCTTTTGGGTTCCCACTGGCTGCCCTGTTTTACACAGGACAATATACATATGTTAATCCCAATCTTCCAATTCATCCCCCTCCCCCAAGTCCACTCATCTGTTCACTATGGGCTTTGTCTCTGTTCCTGCCCGGCAATATATAAAATGGAATATTACTCAGCCAGAAAAAGTAGTGAAAGTGGGTTATTTGTAGAGACACGGATGGACCTATGAACACCTACGTGTTCATTGGAAGGACTGATGCTGAAGCTGAAACTCCAATACTTTGGCCACCTGATGCGAAGAGCTGACTCATTGGAAAAGACCCTGATGCTGGGAAGGATTGAAGGCGGGAGGAGAAGGGGATGACAGAAGATGAAATGGTTGAATGGCATCACCAGCTCAATGGAGCTGAGTTTGGGTAAACTCTGGGAGTTGGTGATGGACAGGGAGGTCTGATGTGCTGCAGTCTATGCAGTCACAAAGAGTCGGACATGACTGAGCCACTTAACTGAACATGGAAAATCTCCAAAATAGTTTGTTAAAGTATAAGAACAAGATGCAAAAAAAATCTTATTAGACTATGACTCTTGAGAAATCTGTATGCAGGTCAGGAAGCAACAGTTAGAACTGGACATGGAACAACAGACTGGTTCCAGATAGGAAAAGGACTATGTCAAGGCTGTATATTGTCACCCTGCTTATTTAACTTATATGCAGAGTACATCATGAGAAACGCTGGACTGGAAGAAGCACAAGCTGGAATCAAGATTGCCAGGAGAAATATCAATAACCTCAGATATGCAGATGACACCACCCTTATGGCAGAAAGTGAAGAGGAACTAAAAAGCCTCTTGATGAAAGTGAAAGAGGAAAGCAAAAAAGTTGGCTTAAAGCTCAACATTCAGAAAACGAAGATCATGGCATCTGGTCCCATCACTTCATGGGAAATAGATGGGGAAACAGTGGAAACAGTGTCAGACTTTATTTTGGGGGCTCCAAAATCACTGCAGATGGTGACTGCAGACATGATTTTAAAAGATGCTTACTCCTTGGAAGAAAAGTTATGACCAACCTAGATAGCATATTCAAAAGCAGAGACATTACTTTGCCGACTAAGGTCCATCTAGTCAAGGCTATGGTTTTTCCAGTAGTCATGTATGGATGTGAGAGTTGGACTGTGAAGAAGGCTGAGCGCCAAGAATTGATGCGTTTGAACTGTGGTGTTGGAGAAGACTCTTGAGAGTCCCTTGGACTGCAAGGAGATCCAACCAGTCCATTCTGAAGGAGATCAGCCCTGGGATTTCTTTGGAAGAAATGATGCTAAAGCTGAAACTCCAGTACTTTGGCCACCTCATGCGAAGAGTTGACTCATTGGAAAAGACTCTGATGCTGGGAAAGATTGAGGGCAGGAAGAGAAGGGGACGACAGAGGATGAGATGGCTGGATGGCATCACGGACTCGATGGACGTGAATCTGAGTGAACTCCGGGAGATGGTGATGGACAGGGAGGCCTGGCGTGCTGCAATTCATGAGGTCGCAAAGAGTCGGACATGACTGACCAACTGAACTGAACTGAACTGAACACGCACTGTCAGGCAAGCAAATCCAAGTGGTATTAAAGAACACAGAGTGAAGCTCCACAGACCTTCAGGGAAGGCCTACAGATGGCAGGGAAACAGGGTTAGGATTGGATTAGAATGCACTAAAACTTCTTAGGTGATTTACTGAAAGCACTTAGGATGATTAAAAGACATCATTTAAACAAGCAATTTAAAATCCAAGGGAGCTGTTTATGCACTTTTTAGAAGCATTGCTTATTTCCACACGTTTGAAAGAAAGCAGTCCTTTCCTAACACCTGGGAGATTCCTTTGTGCTTACAAGGTATCATAAATGAGAAAAGTGCCCAGAATAGTTGACGTCTTGGCTTTGTATCCTCCTGAAGCAGCCAAAGGAGCTATAAACCTTGTTTTATATGCAGAGATTATCTCTAACTAAAGCTGGAGGAGTTATGACTATTCCCTTTGCAGGTCATCATTAGGTAATAAAATAAAAAGTGATGGATTGCATAATAATAAGCCAAAAGAGAAGCTAGGACATTTTATAGCACTGTCTATGTCTAGTTGAAATGTACGAGTATGCATGGAAGACTTTGGAGAATGAAGGGTAAATGTTTAAATGTATAATAAGTACTCTACTGCGTAAGCATGGTATATATGGAAACAGAAGTCATTATATGTTCTAAAGAAGGTCGATAATATAAGCTGGCCTTTTCTTAACCACTTAGTAACATATTCTGAATTTTTAACGTTGAAACATACCATAGTCATATATTTCCTAATTAAAAACTTTTCTGAATTTAATATCAATCATAAGTTCCTACCTCTAGCTCCAAAAATCCAATATGTTGTCCAATGGGGAGTAGCTTATGTGCTGTATATGCTAATAAAATTAAGCTTATTAATTCCCAACACTTTCAAGTTTGCTGTTCTTAACCCAGTGGCTCAGCAGTAAAGAATCTGCCTGCATTGCCAAAGATGCAGCAGGAGCTGTGGGTTCACCCCCTGGGTTGGAAAGATTCCCTGGGGAAGGAAATGGCAGCCCACTCCACTATTCTTGCCCGGAGAATTCCAGGGACAGAGGAGCCTGGGGGCTACAGTCCATGGGGTCGCAAAAAGAGTCAGACGTGACTGAGCGACTAAACATACAGGCACCCACACATGCATGCATACACAGCCCTCTGTGAAGATTTATTGATACGTGCATCACAGCTTCCTCTGTTGGAGGAAGAACTGGAGGCACTTTGTGTATGAAAACCGTAAAGGAATGGCCTACACCCATAGATTTGAAAGCGACCAAATCTAAAGGCTCAAAGTGACTATAGACCCCAAGCTGTGATTGGTGCAGGGGCTTTATGGGGATAGCAAGTTTTGTTTCAAAGTAATGAAAATACTCTCCATATTGATTTAAAACTTTAAAAACTGAACAAACCTAAAACCCAGCTTCACCCCAGGCCTATATCACAGGAGCGCACCGGTACTCAGAGGATGGGCAAACCCAGCTTCAGCCTCATCAGAAAGGCCAGGTGCCCCGGAACCCCTGTGCCTCTATACATACGAAGGAATACATGTTTGAAATGGTTTGGCCACTTCTGTCTTACAGTGTGAATATATCAGTAAGAATAGTTTGATAATTTCACAGATTGCAATTTAACTGCAAAAATCTCTTAAAAGCCCATCACTTAAAATTCATTCAGTTCAGTTCAGTTCAGTTGCTCAGTCGTGTCCGACTCTTTGCAACCCCATGAATTGCAGCACGCCAGGCCTCCCTGTCCATCACCATCTCCCGGAGTTCACTCAGACTCATGTGCATCAAGTCGGTGATGCCATCCAGCCATCTCATCCTTTGTCGTACCTTTCTCCTCCTGCCCTCAATCTTTCCCAGCATCGGAGTCTTTTCCAATGAGTCAACTCTTCACATGAGGTGTCCAAAGTTTTGGAGTTTCAGCTTTAGCATCAGTCCTTCCAATGAACACCCAGGACTGATCTCCTTTAGAATGGACTGGTTGGATCTCCTTGCAGTCCAAGGGACTCGCAAGAGTCTTCTCCAACACCACAGTTCAAACGCATCAATTCTTCAGCACTCAGCTTTCTTCACAGTCCAACTTTCACATCCATACATGACCACTGGAAAAACCATAGCCTTGACTAGATGGACCTTTGTTGGCAAAGTAATGTCTCTGCTTTTGAATATGCTATCTAGGTTGGTCGTAACTTTCCTTCCAAGGAATAAGCATCTTTTAACTTCATGGCTGCAATCACCAATTCATTACCATATGTAAAATAGATAGCCAGTGGGGATTTGCTGTATGGCTCAGGAAACTCAAACAGGGGCTCTGTATCAACCTAGAGGGGTAGGATGGGGAGAGAGATGGGAGGGAGGTTCAAAAGGAAGGGGATATATGTATACCTATGGCTGATTCATGTTGAGGTTTGACAAAAAACAACAAAATTCTGTAAAGCAATTATCCTTCAATTTAAAAAATAAATTAAAAAATCAGTTGTTGAGTGGCATTTCTCAGTCACATAGATCCAAGTATGTTACTTATATTATTGTTTTGTATATACTATATCAGTTCAGTTTAGTTCAGTCACTCAGCAGTCATGTCCAGCTCTTTGTGACCCCATGGACTGCAGCACGCCAGGCCTCCCTGTCCATCACCAACTCCCGGAGTTTATCCAAACTCATGTCCATTGAGTCAATGATGCCATCCAACCATCTCATACTATATACTGTATACTAAAATAAAGTCAGGGGTTAACATCCATTCTATCCAACATTGACTTCCAACTATGAAGGTCAAGAATATTAATTATACTGTGACCTTGTATCATGTTCCACTGTGTAGTTTGCAGATTAACCCTCTCATTTGGCAATTATTCATGGTTCAGATGTCTCCTGTATCTCATGCTCTCTTTGTTTGATCTTGGTTTCAAAGTCCACCCCAACCAGCTTCTCCTTTCTCTGGTTTCAAGCCCTTTCATCTCTGCTTTGTCAAAGGTGTGGCCAGTTCCAGCTCTTCAGGGCATGGAGGGGCCATGACGCATCACAGACATGATGTGTGTGTGGATAAGGTTGTGGGGCCCATAAACACAGTAGGTAACTTGCTCTTGGATGTGTCAGGTATGAGGACAGATGTACCATGAGGTTCTGGCCACTGTTGCCATCGTCTTTAGTTGGATAGTGGTTAGAGAATTCCTTTTATGTTGAGCTAACTTTTCAAATTCCTGTGGCATTTTAATCATCTTTCATTCACGTGTTCTTTCCACTGCTTTTTTTTTTTTAAAATTAGTAATCTCACATCCCACATTTCCAGCTCTTGCCCAGATGGGTAGGCTCTGGTAATACTGTTTCTATCATACGAAAGCAGACACATTCTTAAGCTTTGACCTGTTTCAGTTTTGTGGTTCTTGGGAAATGGTGGTTCCACTGTTCCTCGTCAACAGACGAATGGGGGAAGTGTGGTGATTTCATGCGAAAGCTGTTTAACTCATTTTTCTCCCTCTTTCAGTCTTGTTGCTCATTTGTGAAGTCCTGTACTGTGAACAGCAGCACGCCAGGCCTCCCTGTCCTTCACGCAGTTCAGTTCAGTTCAGTCACTCAGTCGTGTCCGACTCTTTGTGACCCCATGGACTACAGCAAGCCAGCCCTCCCTGTCCATCACCAACTCCTGGAGTTTACCCAAATTCATGTCCATTGAGTTGGTGATGCCATCCAACCATCTCATCCTCTGTCATTTCCTTCTCCTTCTGCCTTCAGTCTTTCCCAGCATCAGGGTGTTTTCAAATGAGTCAGCTCTTCATATCAGGTGGCCAAAGTATTGGAGTTTCAGCTTCAGCATCAATCTTTCCAGTGAACATTCAGGACTGATTTCCTTTAGGATGGATTGGTTGGATCTCCTTGCAGTCCAAGGGACTCTCAAGAGTCTTCTCCAACACCACAGTTCAAAAGCATCAATTCTTGGCTGCAAAACTTTCTTTATAGTCCAATTCTCACATCCATACATGACTACTGGAAAAACCATACCCTTGACTAGATAGATCTTGGTTGGCAAAGTCATGTCTCTGCTTTTTAATATGCTGTCTAGGTTGGTCTTAGTTTTCCTTCACTGTCTCTTGGAATTTGCTCCAACTCATGCCCATTGAGTTAGTGATGCTAAGTAACCATCCTTTAATCTACCAATTGCTCTCCTCCAACTTCTGAACCACAGTTTTGGGGAAAAATCTGAACATAAAAATCTTCTAATGCTCAATGTACCTGGGTACCAATGAGCCATCATTTTGAAAAATCCTGCTTATAATCTGTGCTCCATTTTTGGTCGTTATGGAGCAAAAATGTGGTATGTGTGCTTAGTTGCTCAGTTGTGTCCGACTCTTTGCAATGCCATGAACTGCAGCCCACCAGGCTCCCTCCTCCAGGCAAGAATACTGGAGTGGGTTGCCATGCCCTTCTCCAGGGGATCTTCCCAACCAAGGAGCTGAACCCAGGTCTCTTGCATTGAAGGCAGATTTCCATTGCAGAGAAGTCCAGGTGCATTCAACTTTTTCACCACAAGAGCATGTGTGTTATATATAGTGTGTATCAATGAGGCATTTTGAATAGTTTCAAATAACATGAAAATGCACCCATTAATATAGGGAGTGATATTGATATTAAAATGAGCACTTGCTTTAATTCCAGGCCAGGTATTTCTTCAATCAGATTCACTGCATTACTCTTGCATATATATTAACACTACAAGAAGGCTCTCTGTTCCCATTGTGAATAAGAGGAATCAAAGATTAGACAGAGTTTTCAGCCTGCCCAAAGCTGCCATCCTATAAGGGACAGAGTCTGGATCCAAGCCATGTTCATTGGACCTGAGAACAAATGGTGAACTATCCCCCACCCCTCACACTCTTGTCTCCTCCAAGGACATTCTTCCTCTTTCTCCTTGAAGTCAGCTGACTGGTTGGGCACCACAAAAAGAACTTAGATGTACAAAACCCGTGTCTTTAATCACTTTGATGCTTGCATGGAGGACAGCCGTGCAGTTTTGCACAACCTTGCTCACATGGCGTGATCCTTGCGGAGAACTTAGGGGGCTTCTGTGTCTTTTAGCATTCTAGTGGTTACAACTCACACGATTGTTTTATTTAGCGATGAAAGACCGTAAAGACAGATGACAGGGAACATAGTTTAAAGCATTTTTAATCCAGAACTAATCAAGGAAGGCTACAGAGATTTCTAGCCATAAATAGTGGCTGGTCCCTGTGTTCCAGCCTGACTCACTGTGCATTTCTTATGGATATGACAGCAGTGTGTAATAGCAGTATTTCCTTTCCAGATGGTTGAGCTGAAATGCATGTAGAGAACTGGCAAAAAGGCAGCCTCAGGGAGCACTGTGAGCATAGCTGTAACAGGCTGACCGAGAGAAATGAGTGTCTCACCTGCAGATAACTGAGGACTGGTCCCAGGCATTCTCTTTTTTAATTTCTTATGTGAATAAAATGAATACCTATCTCATCAGGAATCATCTTTGTCCATTGAATACACACATACATACTCATATATACTAATTTATACTAATTTCCCTGGTGGGCTTCCCTGGTGGCTCAGCTGGTAAAGAATCCACCTGCAATGTGGAAGACCTGGGTTCAATTCCGGGGTCGGGAAGATCCCCTGGAGAAGGGGGATCTCCACTCCAGTATTCTGGCCTGGAGAATCCCATGGACTGTGTAGTCTGTGGGGTTGGCAAAGAGTCGGACACAACTGAGTGACTTTCCACTTTCACTTTTCACTTTTCTTTCATAGTAAGTTCAAAAAACTGTCCTTCCAGAAACTTTTCAACTTTCTGGTTTATACTTTTAGATGGGATGGGAGGTAACCTAAGTGTGAATTACTTTACTGGCCCAAGAGTTGCCCTATTAATACCAAGTCCCTGATCTGATCAGAGACATGGAGCTCTGATGTGCCGGTCGTCTTCCGTATTTCCAGCTCTTCTCTATATGTCAATCATAATATGTAATCCCAGTATGTGAGCAATATCTTACCCTTCTGCAGAGCCTGACCCATGGATTTTGAGTGTTCCCATGGGGATCACCCCCAAGGGTTTCAATGTGCTGACCTGTAGAAGAACTGGTCACTTGGGGCTGGGCCTCAGTCTTTAACAGTCATTGTTTATGTGCATGACTTATGTGAAAATGCCAGAGGTCAGTGAGTCAAGGCACCGCAGAGTTACTGGTTAATGCATCGTTCAAGGCAGCTGGGTGATCCCCATCCACCGTCATCTGTTTGACAAGTTCTCTAGATATGCTTGTTCTAAAATATATACAAAATACTCCCAAGTATGTGAAGGTCCAGCTGAGCCATGACACCCCCTGCTGGGTTCCCAGAGAAGGGGCTGATAACAGAAGGATTTGAATCGTGATTAACATACATTTATTGAGCACAAACGATTATGGGAGAAATAATGTAGGTGATGCTCATCTGTGTGGGGGGCTCTTTGGTGGTTGACAGAATTGAAGTGTGAGTTGCGGAGGAGGCTAAATCAGCAGTAAGCCCAGCTAGGGTGGATGGTCTGGAACAGCTGTTTGCCACCCCAGGACCACAGGCTCCGTCTGCGTTGCTGGGCTGTTCTCGTGGCTGTAGGAGAGGAGGACAGAGCCAATCCCAGGTTAATCTGAAGGTTTTTCTCTGAGCCATCGTGGGAACTGAATCCTTCCCTCACTGATTGGCAAAGGTAATCTGCCACGAGCGAAGCGAGCTGCGAATCACAGGAAGGAACCAGCCTTGGCCTGGTTTCTTTTTCCTTGTTTGTTGCTGTTTGTCTCGCTTCTTTGTTGTTGGTCTTGCTTTTCCTCTCTGGAAGTGCTGGGTCTGTCCACGTTTTCTGCAGCGAGCATTCTCCTTGAGAAGGTGCTGTGTCAAATACCCCTAGATTCCTATGGACTGATTTTGCCTTAGTGTGTTCAGTGCTTTTGTTGTGAGTTGTGAAAGTCACTCCAACTCTTTGTGACCCCATGGAGTATACAGAACCATGTATTCTCCAAGCTAGAATACTGGAGTGGGTAGCCTTTCACTTCTCCAGGATCTTCACAACCCAGGGATCTAACCCAGGTCTCCTACATTGCAGGAGGATTTTTAAGCTGAGCCACAAGGGAAGCGCAAGAATAGTGGAGTGGGTAGCCTATCCGTTCTCCAGTGGATCTTTCTGACCAGGAATCAGACCAGGGTCTCCTGCTTTGTAGGTGAATTCTTTACCAACTGAGCTATTAGGGAATTTCTACCAAAAGAAAAAAGAGGTGGTATTTGCCTAATAGGTTCTTCATAGCAGCTTATTAAGAAGGCATTCTATTTTGTTTTTACACATCATGGTGCTATTATTGTTTATTCCAATCAATCATTTAGAAATATGTAGCATATTTTAGTTCTAGTCTGTTATTCTTATGTGACCACTTAGAATTTTTATTTGTGTTTAAAATTCAAGATAGTGGAACAGAGTACAAACCTCAAGGTATAACTTGTTAGTTTGGTTAAATGCAAATTCTACTTTATAGATGAAATACTTTTTTACTAAATTTGAATATTTAAAATTAAAATGCATTCCTGTTTGTAATTGTTAACTGTTTTAAAACTAAAGAAAGAATCAGGAAATGTGTTTTAAAAAGAAGGCATTCTAAAATAGACCATTTCAAATATGCATTGCCACATTGTAATGATCATGCATTTTGAGTTAACATTCTGGAAACAGGATGGGTCTAGCTTTTATAACCCCCTGGGGATTCTGACATGTGTGTGAGTATATGCAGTCATATATATGACTGAGGCTGGAATTTGTGAGTGGTCAGATTTGGTATCCATAGTGACGGATGTTTAAAGAAACTGCCTGGAAGGTTACATGTGTCACAGAAGTCATGTCAGACACACAGTTTTGGTTCAGATGGCCAATCCCAGGCCCTACATTACAAAAGCCAGTGTGGGGCCGTATTGATTCTGAGAGCAAGCAAGTCTGATGCCAACGTGCTTGCAAACAAGGAAGCTTAGTTATAGCAAGCTGCTCGTGAGGTTGGATTGTGCCCTGGGAAGCCGTTCAGCAAGCAGTAGGCATCTGGAAAAGCCACAGGGGTCTTGCTGGTCCTGCCCCCCGAGCGCAGGGCTGGCGAGTGAAAGGTGCCAGGTGAGAGCGGGGGTGTACCCGCCCTGGCCTTGGAGACACAGAGACTGGGTGTGTCTCAGTGTCACGCCGGTGTGTCTCATTAAACATGCCACAACCCCCACCCAGATCTGCTGATTCAGACGGTGGGCAGGGAATGGGAGCATGGGTTTCCACGGGCTTCTCAGAGGATTCTCATGGACAGGTTTTGGGGTCCCGACTGGATACACAGTCTGCGTAAGTGATACCCTCCCCCCACCAGTGCGCCCTCGGGGGAGGCACATGAAGTTCCTATTGTGTGTCTGCAGCAGGGACCCCTCAGATGAAAAGCTCATTCCCCTGCCTTGTGCTTTGCCCGGTCCAGGGGCAGCGGGGAGGAGCCAGGTGAAGAACTGATCTCCAGTGTTCATCGTCTTTAGTGACAGAGTTCATGGAAACGGTGAGGTGAAGTGAAGTGGACAGAGGCTTCGCATTTAGCCTTGCGATGATGTGCCACGTGGATCGCAGGGAAGACAGCTCCCGCCCAGGCCAGGCTTCTGGCCCCTGGGCTTTCTGAGTCTCTCGGCTTCATCGGCTGCCTCTGTGATCGCTCGCGAAGAATCTGACCCCTTGGAGGGCCGTGAGGTCTGCATTGTGCTGGTTGTCAGGCGGGTTGTTGGCCAAGGGCACGTCTCTGAATGACTTCAGTATGCACCCAGGAAAGGCCCAGGTGTGCAAGGAAAGGCCGGTTGAGCCCAGCCGTCCTGGCTGCTGCCCTCATTCAGCCCACACTCCTGGAGCCTCAGGTTCGTTTTATTTTCTAGACGCTTTGCTGTTGTTGTTTAGTTGCTAAGTTGTCCGATTTCTTTTGTGACCCCATGGACCATAGCCCACCAGGCTTCTCTGTCCATGGGATCTCCCAGGCAAGAATACTGGAGGGGGTTGCCAGTTTTCCCTCCAGGGAATCTTCCCTACCCAGGGCTCGAACTCACGTCTCCTGCACTGGCAGGCAGATTCTTTACCACTGAACCCCCAGGGAAGCCCCTCTGAGTGCCTTATGGAGATATAATTCACTTAAGAAAACCTCACTGCTTCAAGTGCACGGTTCAGTGGTCTTTCAATAAACAGGCAGGGGTGTGCAACCATCACAGTGGTTCAGCTTTAAACCATTCACTTCACCCAGGAGAGCGCCCTTGTGCCAGCAGTAACTCCCTGCTCCCATCCAGCCCGGCAACCACAGCTCTGCTTCCTGCCTCCGTGGTTTAGCCTCATCTGGGCATCTCAGAGACACGGAATCGCACGACACGGTATGACTCCCTTCACTCCGCACACTGTTGGATTCATCCGTGCTTATTCATACTGCATCCCTTTTCATTGCCACAGTGTTCAATTGTAAGGACGCACCACGTCTTGTTTATCCATTCACTGGTTGACGGATATTTGGGTTCTGAGCGTCCCTGTTTCTTTGTCTGCAGAAATGTAGCTGCCAATCCCTCCCTTGCAATTCTGTTCTGAGGATTACTGATAAGAAGATGGTATCCCAGTCCCTGGGACAGAGGCAGTGGCGTGATAGGTAGAATGACATCAATATTAAGATGATTAAGGCTTCACAGGGGGCACTAGGGATAAAGAACCCACCTGCCAATGTAGGAGACATAAGAGACGCAGGCTCAATACCTGGGTCAGGAAGATCCCTGGAGGAGGGCACGGCAACTCACTCCAGCATCCTTGCCTGGAGAATCCCATGGACAGAAGAGCCTGGTGGGCTACAGTCCATGAAGTCGCAAAGAGTAGGACACACTGAAGGGACTTAACACACTCAGAGAAACATGATGTCACTGTCCGGCAACCCAGAACTTAAAGGGCACTGTTGCGAGAGACTAGATATCAACACCAAGACCAGCGGGGAAGGGAAATACCCCAGCTGCCAATTAAATAGAAAAACCAGCTGATTCATGAGCTAAGTGTCAGCTTGATGAGCTCATAACAGAAGCCTCCCAGAGCTAGCAGCCTGCCGCTGTTAAGGTTGTTGTGGTGGGGGGAGGGTGGTGCCCAGATCATCCACTGGGACGGATTGAGTGTGTGCGGAAAAACCAGGGTGATTTCAGCAATGGCTCAGGGATCCAGGTGACAACACCCCGGGGCCCCGGGGCCTCTGATGAGAAACATGTGTGCCTGCCCCGCCTCGCGACTCTGGTGACTTCTCTGCCCGACTGTAGCCACGGCTGACCGGCTCTGCTGGGACCCTCCCGAGCTGCTCTTGGCCTGTTGGTCTTTCTTTGCCAACCTGCCCAGCCCTGCACACTCTCTGCTTCTTCTCTCTGCAGCTTTCCAAGTGAGGTGCTGCCCGCATTCTTCCACGGTATCTGCTAGGATCTTGATGGACATCATTAAAGTACTGTTTTTTGACCACCTTTGAAGTGAAGTGAAGTGAAAGTCACTCAGTCGTGTCCAGCTCTTTGTGACTCCATGGACTAAACAGCCCACGGAATTCTCCAGGCCAGGATACTGGAGTGGGTAGCCTTTTCCTTCTCCAGGGGATCTTCCCAACCCAGGAATCAAACCCAGGTCTCCCCCTTTGCAGCTGGATTCTTTACCAGCTGAGCCACAAGGGAAGCCTGGCCACCTCTGAAGTGTATAAATTGAATCTGCACAGTCAGTTTGGGAAATAGCTGTAGATATTGTCCTGTATTTGCAAAGATAGGAACTAGGTCTCAGGAGGCTCAGCTGGTAAAGAATCCACCTGCCAATGCAGGAAGCCTCGGTTCGATTCCTGGGTTGGAAAGATCCCTTAAGAGAGGGGAATGGATACCCACTCCAGTATTCTTGCCTGGAGAATTCTATGGACTGAGGAGCCTGCTGGACTACAGTTCATGAGGTTGCAAACAGTCAGACATGATTGAGCAGCTCACACTAGAACACTCAGGACACACACAAGTAAACACACGCACATACACATGCTTGCCCTGGGAAGAGAGGTGGAGTCAGGACTTGAACCTGAGCTTGGACCTCAGTGGTGACCGCTGGCCATTGAATCAGTGCAGCACATATCACGAGGCTGGGTTTAACATCTGCTCTGCGCTTAAGAGTGACACCAGGACCAGCAAGGCCCCACACCTCCCCCTGTCACTCCAGACTGAGAGGGGAGGAAGAGCCAGGCTGGTGGAGGTCTGTGCAGGTATACCTAGGAAGCAGGACAAGTGGGCACCCAGATTCTTAGGCCAGAGGGTGCCCAGGTGCTGCTGAGACTGCAGGATAGCAGGCGCAGCAGAGGGTCCTGAGCCCAGGGCAGGTGGCAGGAGCATTGCCTGGAAGGAAATCAACACAGGCTGGAGCAGGGGAGGCTCCAGGACTGTGCTCTCTAATCAGAAGATGCGACTGCAAGGTTGTATGTAGTCAGTGATCTGGTTGATGCTTCTTCTTTCCTCCAAACGAGCAGAGGAAACCTCAGAAGGAGGGCAAGAGTGGAAGCGGCAGACGGTAAGCGTAGCCCTCTACAGGAGAAGCTGGAGGTGGACATGCCAGAAGGATCTTTATGTGTCCCCTCTTTCTGATGGGCCACAAGAGGCCTCCTCAAAAGCCTGTGCAATCCAAGCAAGGCCCTGCTGAATGATTGTTAACATTGTTCGTTGGTGAGTCTATCACATGTAGATGTTTTGCAACGAACATAGCGTCTGCTGATGCGGCATTGGGCCACAGGCCCGCTGGAGTGGCTATCTCCCTTGCCAGGCCTGCAGCCTTCCCCCTGGAACCCTCACGACTCCTTGCCCATCAGGGCTTGGCTGAAATGCACCCTCTCAATGAGGCCTTCCTGGCTACCCTAAGACTGAAACCCCCTCTCCTACACTCCTGGTGGTGTTCTTCCTTCTGAGTT
Organism: Ovis canadensis; assembly: GCF_042477335.2. NCBI lineage: Eukaryota > Metazoa > Chordata > Mammalia > Artiodactyla > Bovidae > Ovis > Ovis canadensis. Next base: position 81,257,503 of record NC_091260.1, on the reverse strand, counting down.
ATGTTCTAACAGTGTTTATTTTCAGAGCAATTTTAGCAGGACACAGCAAAATGAAGTCCACAGAATTCCCACACACACCCTGTTGATACACACGCACTGCCCACCCCCATCGTCAACATCCCTCACCAGGTGGTACATTTGTCAGAACGACATCTTATAATCACCAAAGTACATGGTTTATGTTACGGTTCACTCTTGGTGATATACGTTCTCTGGATTTGGATAAATGTATAAAGACATGTGTGGGCTCCCCAAGTGGCTCACTGGTAAAGAATCCAGCTGCCAATGCAGGAGACACAGGCTTGATCCCTGGGTCAGGAAGGTCCCCTGGAAAAGGAAATGGCAACCCACTCCAGTATTCTTGCCTGGAGAATTCTGTGGATAGAGAAGACTGGTAGGCTACAGGCCATAGGGTTGCACAGAGTCAGACACTGAGTATGCACACACCCATACACAGATAGATGTAATGATGTGTATACATCGTCATTGCTGTTCAGTTGCTCAGTTGCGCCCGACTGTCTGCGACTCCATGAACTGCAGCACACCAGGCTTCCCTGTCCTTCACTATCTCCCAGAGTTTGCTCAAATTCATGTCCATTGAGTCAGTGATGCCATCCAACCATCTCATCCTCTGTCATCCCCTCTCCTCCCACCCTCAGTCTTTCCCAGCATCAGAGTCTTTTCCAGTGAGTAGGCTCTTCACATCAGGTGGCCAAAGGATTGGAGCTTCAGTCCTTCCAATGAATAGTCAAGACTGATTTCCTTTAGGATGGACGGGTTGGATCTCCTTGCAGTCCAAGGGACTCTCAAGAGTCTTCTTCTCCAACACCATAGTTCAAAAGCATCAATTCTTTGGCACTCAGCCTTCTTTATGGTCCAACTCTCACATCCATACATGACCACTGGAAAAACCATAGCTTTGACTAGACAGACCTTTGTAGGCAAAGTAACGTCTCTACTTTTTAATATGCTGTCTAGGTTTGTCATGACTTTTCTTTCAAGGAGCAAGCGTCTTTTAATTTCATGGCTGCAATCACCATCTCCAGTGATTTTGGAGCCCCAAAATATAAAATCTGTCACTGTTTCCACTGTTTCCCCATCTATTTCCCATGAAGTGATAAGACCAGATGCCATGATCTTAATTTTTTGAATGTTGAGTTTTAAGCCAGCTTTTTCCTTTTCACTCTCCTCTTTCACTTTCATCAAGAGGCTCTTTAGTTCCTCTTTGCTTCCTGCCATAAGGGTGGTGTCATCTGCATATCTGAGGTTATTGATATTTCTCCCTGCAATGTTGATTCCAGTTTGTGCTTCATCCTGTCCAGCACGTCACGTGATGTACTCTGCATATAAGTTAAATAAGCAGAGTGACAATATACAGCCTTGACATACTCCTTTCCCAATTTGGAACCAGTCTGTTTTTCCATGTCTGGGTCTAACTGTTGCTTCTTGATCTGCATATAGGTTTCTCAGGAGGCAGGTAAACTAGTCTGGTATTCCCGTCTCTTTAAGACAAGAGAGTGCCCAGCTCATAATATACAATTAATTGAATGAATTAATTAAATGAGTGCATTAAATGAATGAATTAATGAATATACAATATTGCACATTTCTTGGATGAGAGGACTTGTGAATTTCCTCCACTACAGGATCAAATTCATGTCTCAATGTTGCACAGCTCTGTAAATGAATCTGTTGGAGTGTTTAATCCATGGTATTTTTATTACATTAGGTAGCAGCAATGTATCCATTGCCTTGACTAAAAGACTATTTGCATAGACATTTCTTTTTGTGTCTTGGGAATATACAGAGAAACACAGGATCTGAGAGTTTAAGTTTGAGCTGTTTTTAGTTCAGATACTTTCGTGTCACCAAAGGCAGTCTTACTAAGCATCAGTCTAGGACATGTTCTGATTTGTAGCTGGCAAACTCTTATAAAGATGCTAGTGGATGTGATTTATAAGAATGTTCCTAATTATGTGATATGTACTACGGAGACCAGTCTTAAGAAGTAAGCCCCCAAAGATTTGTTAATTACCAGTTGTTCTGGAACAGTGTTCTTCCATAAAATTTTGTGCCATAATATTATTATCTGTGATGTCCAGTATGGGAGCAGCTAGTCACATGTGACTATTGAGCAATGGCAAGACTACCTTTTAAACTTGAATTGATATTAATTTGTTCAAAATTGACTGTTGAGCAGCTGGAGAAGTGAATTTTTAATTTTCTTCAATGTTAATTAAAATTAGTGGCCACCATTTGGAAGAGCACCTATCTAGAAGTTTTCCTCTAGCAGAGATTAAAATCCTTGTAATAGATTGACCTGAAAGAGGTCATAAAATTGAAAGCTGAACCCCAGAATTTGCTAATGAAAAATAACATTTAAGCTCCAAGAGAGATTTGATCTGCCTTTACAAATAACTGCCATGGCCTATTAGGTTTATCTATGTTCTTAACTTTTTTCATATTCATTGTTTTTCATGAGGTATACCCGTTTTGATCCAAAAACCAGATCTTGACTTTATTAAGCTTTTTCAATTTAATAACCACATTCTTTTAGTAGTTACTGATTCATTTATTCTGAATTTATTTTTAATACGTGTTTTCTGGTTTCTAGGTAGCCATTCATTGCAATTTTAAAAACCTTTTGAGTTAATACTTGGTTGGTTTATTTTCTCTATTTTTTTTAAAGGAAAGCATTTAGAACTTCAAATTTCTCTAAGTGCGGCCTGAGAACATCTTGCGTTTTTAAAGAATCTGCTCGTGGCTTCTTTGATCTACCTCTATTGATTTCCTGTTTTCTACTTTATTGATTTATGCTCTAATTCTTATTATTTCTTTTCTTCTTCTTCTTACAGTGCATTTAATTCACTCTTCTTTTTCCAGTTTCCTGTGCCAGAAACCTAAATTATTGACTTTAGAATTTCCTTCTTTTCTAATGTCTGCATTCAGTATCATAAATTACCCTTTTAGCATTTCATTGCAACCCACAAATTTTGATAAATTGGGTTTTCATTTCAATTTAGTCCAAAATATTTTTAAATTTCTCTTGAATTTCTTTGTGATCCATGTGTTATTCAGAAGTGTGTAGTCTAATTTCTACTTATTTAGGAATCTTCCAGTTCCTTTTTTGTATTGATTTCTAATGTAATTCTCTTGTGGTTTGAGAGTAGACATTGTATAATTCCCATTCTTTTAAATTTGTCGCAGTGTGTTTTAAGGCCCAAAATGTGGTCTATGTGGATGAATGTCTTAAATGAGCTTGAGAAATAAGTGTATTCTGATGTTGTTGGATGAAATAATCTATGTTGTTGTTTAGTTGGTAAGTTATGTCTGACTCTTTGCAACCCCATGGACTGTAGTCCCCCAGGCTCCTCCATCCGTGAGATTTCTCAGGCAAGTATACCTGGGTGGGTTGCCATTTCTTTCTCCAGGGGATCTTCCCAACCCAGGGATCGATTAAACCCTCACCTCTTGCATTGCAGGTGAATTCTTTGTCGCTGTGCCACCAGGGAAGCCTGACAGCTGCCTACCTGTAGATGTCATTCATATCCAGCTGTTGAGTCCTCTGTGTCCTTAATGATTTTCTGCCGCTGAACCTGTCCATTTCTAAAAGAGGAGCAGAGAAGTCTCCAACCACCATAGTGCATTCACCTGTTCCTCCTTTCAGTTCTATCAGGCTTGGCTCCATGTAGTTAAGTTGTTAAGTACATATGTATTAAGAACCGTTGCATCTTCTTAGAGTGCTGACTCCTTTATCACTATTTAATTTCCCTCTTAGTTTCTAATAACTTTTCTTCCATTGAAGTCTGCTCTTTCTGAAATTAATATAGTTCTCTTGCTTTTTTTGATTAGTGTTATCAAGGTATCTTTTTGCATCTATTTACTGTTAATTTATAAGTGTCTTTATATTTTAAATGGGTTTCTTGTAGACAGCACATAGTTGGATCATGTTTTCTGACCTGTGACAATCTCTGTATTTGAACTGGTACATTGAACCATTGACAGTCAAAGTGGCTGTAACTGAATTAATGTCTACTATATATGTTACAGTTTTCTACCGTTGACGTTGTTCATTATTCATGTTTTGCCTTCAACTGTTTTTCTTCTATTTGTGATTTTAATTTAGCATTTTTATAATCATATTTTATGTCCTTCTTTAGCATATCAGTTATACTTAAAAAAAATTTTTTTAGGTCTAGTGTTTGCAATATACATTTACAACTAAGTCAAGTTCACTCTTAGTGACCACAACCATTGGTATTACTCTCCAGGGTACACGGTGGTAGAGAAGTAACATGGTATGCTAACAGTGGCATGTAAATCTGAGTTGCTGTTGCTGCTACTAAGCCACTTCAGTCGTGTCTGACTCTGCATGATCCCATAGACAGCAGCCCACCAGGCTCCGCCATTCCTGGGATTCTCCAGGCAAGAACACTGGAGTGGGTTGCCATTTCCTCCTCCAGTGCATGAAAGTGAAAAGTGAAAGTGAAGTCGCTCAATTGTGTCCGACTCTTAGCCACCCCATGGAGCCTACCAGTCTCCTCCATCCATGGGATTCTCCAGGCAAGAGTACTGGAGTGGGCTGCCATCGCCTTCTCTGAAGTCTGAGTTACTCAGACTCAATTTTACCCTCAGCTACCCCACTTCCTAGCTTTTCAGTCTTGGGCAAATGTCTGCATTTAGTGTCCCATTCCTTTAAGTGGGGATTGTGACTCTCACTTCGTATGTTTGCTGTTAGGATAAGATAATAAATCAAGCAAAACAGCTAGGGCAGTAGCAGCCACACAGATGGTGCCCGAGACAGAGTAAGTGTGAAAGACCCATAAAGGCGGCATTTGTCTTGTGCTTTAGAAACGTCACCAAGAAGACTAGAATGAGCAGAATAGTCCCCAGACAAACCACATTTGGGGGAAATGGCAAAGAAGCTGAGTAAAAAGTGAAATGACTTGGAACTGAAATGCGTGTTTCTTCTAATGAGCTGGATCACTTTTCCCCTGTGTTGACCGATACCCAGCTCTCGAGCTCTTGTCGCCCTAGACCAGCCTGGCCCCAGTCCAGTGGGGATTCCCGTACACCACGTGCATGCCCCGCCAGGCTCATCACTTCCTAATTTACACTTTGTTTTTTGACTCACACAACTTTTACAGAGAGCTTTTCTAAATAGATATACACTAATAAAAGTCTGTGTGTGTGTGTGTGTGTGTGTGTGTGTGTGTGTGTGTCACTCAATCGTGTCTGACTCTCTGCAACCCATGGACTGTAGCCCGCCAGGCTCCTCTGTCCATGGAATTCCACAGGCAGGAATACTGGAGTGGGTTGCCATTCCCTCCTGCAGGGGATCTTCCCAACCCAGGGATCGGACCTAGGTCTCTGCATTGCAGGCAGATTCTTACCATTTGAGCTACCTGGGAAACACACTTAAATAAAAGTCTATCAACCTTTAAGGGTGAATAGCAACAAATATAACACAGTAAACATCCTACTTTCAAGCTTCAATGGTTGTTTCTTTACTCACATTGCTCAGAAGCAGCATTTTTCTTTTTTTTTAATTTTCTTGTCATTGAATATAGTTGCTATGCAATATAAGTGTTCAGTATAGTGATTCACAATTTTTAAAGGTTATACTCTGTTTATAGTTATTATAGATTATTGGATGTATTCCCCACGTTGTACAGTATATCCTCGTAGCTTATTTTATAACACTTGTACCTCTTAACCCTCTACCCTTATATCGCCCCTCCCAGTCACTGGTTGTCTACTTTGTTGTAGATAACCCACGACTTTCTTGTTTGTGTCTGTGAGTCTGAGGAGCTGCCCATTCTCATCACTGACAAGGCACTTGCTCTTCCTCTTCTTATAAATGCAATGCTAGTGTTGAGTTTCCCAGTGTCAAATGATTTACAGAGCTGGCGACGAGAGATGCAGGCATCTGGAGAGCTCCCCTGTGATGTCTGGGGGATGCTGGCCTTTTCTGCAGCCCGGTTAATAATTCACCCAGCTGACCTCCCAGTGGTGCCTGTGGGCAGGTGTATGCCAGACATTTTATGAGCCTCCAAGTAAATATTCTTGATTCAGTGAAGAAAAGCTTTGATAAGAAGAAAAGATTAATCTTCCACAATTTATGTAATCATTTAAATAAGCTTGCAAACTAATAATGCAGCAAGACAGTGGAGTCACTTCTCCTCTTGTATTTTTCGTTGTGTATTGATTGTCGAGGAATATCAAAATATCAGTGTTATCAGTTATTTTATTCTACATATTTAATGAACGTGGGGGTTACTTAAACACAGAATACTGTGTCTCAGACTGAATTATAAATGAAACCAGCATAAACACGTTAGTGAACATTCAGAAGTCCTTCGGGTGCAGGGGTGGAGGTCACTCTTGCCTGACAGTCCGGTCCTCTGGGCCACCCAGAATGAACCCAGGGGAGAAAGGAGATGGGTTTGAATCTGGAACAGCGGTCACAAAACCCAAGTGTTTTAGGGGAGTAAGCCAGAAAGGCCGGTGCAACAAGCCAGGAGCCAAGGTGTGTTTGGGGTGATGATATTGTTGGGATACACCCACACACAGGCTTCAGAGGCATCTTGTACTGTAGAGTGAACCATCTGCTGGAAACCCCCTGTGTTATCCAAAGGGAATCATAGATCTTCAGGCTGAGGCATGGTATCTGCATTCTTTGTTTCATTTATGCAGCAAATCTTTTTTTTTTTGCTTATTTACTGGAGGTCATGTATTTTAAATGGGTTTCCCTTGTGGCTCAGCTAGAATCTGCCTGCAATGCAGGAGACCTGGGTTTCGATCCCTGAGTTGGGAAGATCCCATGGAGAAGGGAAAGGCTACCCACTCCAGTATTCTGGTCTGGAGAATTTCATGTACTGTATAGTCCACGGGGTCGCAAAGAGCCAGACACAACTGAGCGTTCAGTTATGTATTTAAGTACATATTAGTGTTAAGTCTTACAAACTCATGGCAGATGGCTGTCTTTGTAGCCACTCCCTAGAGGACAAAACAGCACAGAGGGAATGAGTAACTCATCCAAAGGCACAAAGATCATAATGTTAGAATCGAATAATGGGTATCAGACTCATCTCTCTGTTCTCTGTAAGTCCATCTGGGCTCGAATCAGAGATGCTGGACGTCATTGACTCTAGAGAACCCACAGGAGCCGTTCATATTTTCAGGGTGATTTGAAGAGTAAGATATTATTTGCATATTGGAAAAGGGTTTTTTTAAGGAAAAAAAAATTACTGTTTTTTAATGTAACACTTCGACTAGTTGCAAGTGTGGAAACCCCTGGGTATGTCATCACACAAGGCTGAACACACCCATAACTGCTCCTGCCACTCCTGAGTTAGTTTAATTGCCAACAGGATGAAACCCACCTGGCTCCAGCTTTGATTTAATCCCGCACTTGACTTTTCCTTGATAGCACTGCAGATGTTAAAGGACTGTCTGTTCTAGTTTAGTTGGTAGAGTGCTTAGCCAAAAAGGTTTCCCGGGCATCCACGGAGAGCACCAGTGACAGCCTCCCCAGCCCTCCTCCTCCACCACCTGAATGCGCAGCATACATTCCAAGGACTTCACCTTTCCTTGCAGGCTGGCATTTCTGCCCTGGGAGGTCTACCCCCCAAGGTGCTGATGGCTTCACTGATCAATTACTGCTGTTAACCTTCTCTTCCCCTGGGGAGGAAATGGCAGCCTGCTCCAGTACTCTTGCCTGGAGAATTCCATGGACAGAGGAGCCTGGCAGGCTACAGTCCACGGGGTCACAAAGTCGGACACGACTGAGCAACTAAGCACACGCGCACGATCTGGTCTCCGCCTTCCCCACCTGCAGGAGCACTGGGGCCAGGGCTTCACCTCTGAATGCGCGATAAACCTGGTCTCCCCTCTCTTTTGTGTCCACCCCACCCTCCTGTCCCTGAGAGCTGCATTTGACACTTTCCCGCGACCTGAGAAGGGCTTCTCCGTGCCTGTCATCCCACCCTGTGCAAACACTCAGACCCATGCAGGACAGCTCAGCACCCACAGAACTGAGTTTGGTGGGCGGTGATGGGCACTGGGTCCCCCTAGAGGAGGGTCAGCCCCAGGTCCTAAACCAGAGGTTCACTGAGAACAGACACCAGAGCACCCGTGTCTCTGAGTACCTAGAAAGTGCTAATCACGTGCTGAATTAAGAAAATTATTAGGAAAATATCAGCAGTCTTATAACACTATATTGGAGAATGCTAAGCAATACCTTAATAGTTCTGTAGGAATAGTTAACTGTATTCTAAAATTATAAAGGTATTTTAAAAACACTCACAAGTATTTTGAAAGCTCATCTGTCATCCTACAACCCAGCAATGCCGTTGATATTTTTAAGGTAAGGTGCGCACAGAGTTTACAAACTTGAGTAGTGCCTAAAGATGTAAACATGGACGTGGAATTCTCTCCTTACATCCCTCCTCCTTGACTTCCTCTCCCTGAATATAACCAGCTTCGGCAATTTGTCATTAGACCTTCTAGGAAAATACTTAAAGTGGAGATGCACACTTTAAAAAAATGAACACGTTTGGAATCACACTATATACTTTATTATACACTTTTAAGGAGAAGGCAGTGGCACCCCACTCTAGTACTCTTGCTTGGAGCATCCCGTGGACGGAGGAGCCTGGTGGGCTACAGTCCATGAGGACTCAGAGAGTCGGACACGACTGGGCGACTTCACTTTCACTTTTCACTTTCATGCATTGGAGAAGGAAATGGCAACCCACTCCAGTGTTCTTGCCTGGAGAATCCCAAGGATGGAGGAGCCTGGTGGGCTGCCGTCTATGGGGTCACACAGAGTCGGACACGACTGATACGACTGAGCAGCAGCAGCAGTAGCAGCATACACTTAAAAAAAAATTAACAGCTTCTGGGAACCCTACATTATAAGACTAAACCTTACAGGTTTTGAACTTACTCTGATTTTGTTCAAATCCTTATACTTTCCCAGGTTACCTTGAATATGTTATTTGATCAGCCAGACTCTGTATTTCCTTGTCCATTGGAGGAAGAGCAGAGTGATACTAACCTTCCAGGATGTCTGTGATAAATAAGGTGTAATATAGGAAATGTTGCCCATAGTGTTATGAGCTCACACAAAGCTGTTTACTTAAGATTATCATCAGGACATAATTAACTGGCCCTTTAAAGTGGTTATATACTCTCCAAATACAAAAAATGTACCTTAAAAATCACTCTGAACTAATTGATAAGCATTATTTATTTTTGTTATTAATTTGTTTTGTCTGTACTTTTAAATGATTATATACAGTGACTATATTATACATTCACAAATATGTATCAATACTGGGGAAGTGCCTGCTAGAAGCATTTGGCAATATAGGGTAGCTGTTTTTCTTTTTCTGACTTACTTCACTCTGTATGATAAGCTCTAGGGAAGAATAGAGAGAATAGCATTGAAACATATGCAATCCATATGTAAAATAGATAGCTGGTGGGAATTTGCTTCTATCACACAAGCTCAAACCCCATGCTCTGCGATAACCTAAGAGGGGTCGGATGGAGTGGGAGGTGGGAAGGAAGTTCTAGAGGGAGGGGACATATGCATGCCTGTGGCTGATTCATGGTGATGCATGGCAGAAACTACTGCAATATTATAAATAATTACCCTTCAACTAAAAATGAATTAAGCAAGAATTCCAAAGGGTTAAAATCCTGGAATCAAATGATATATTTTCAGTGTTGACAGATGAGCCAGGCGGGGCCCCAGCTCACCCTTTCCTGGGTGACAGAACTGACAGTCTGTTCTCATTTCTCCCAACAGTTATCAACTCGGAAAGTCCTTGTCTCTCTAAACGTAAAAGGTGGTCTCTGTTTTCTCTCACTTAAGCTGTTTTTGCCATTTTGCTTCACTGTCTGTTATACTGTACATTTTTTTCTACTTTTATAATCAATTCTTTTCTATTTCCCAAATACCCTGTTTAGAAAGATCTCCCCGATTCCCTAAACTGTTCCTCTTTGCTTCCTGCTGGATTGATTTCATTGTTATGCTTTTATAGAAAGTGTCGCCTCATGTTCAGGTTTGAATAGAGTTTTGCTACTGACCATATCTGTTCGTTCCTTCCGTTGCCGAGTTACATCTGACTCTTTGCAACCCCATGGACTGACTGCAGCACACCAGGCGTCCCTGTCCCTCACCAGCTTCCAGAGTTTGCCCAAGTTCATGTCCATTGCATTAGAGATGCCATCCAGCCATCTCATCTTCTGTTACCCTCTTCTCCTTCTGCCCTCAACCTTTCCCAGCATCACGAACTTTTCCAGTGAGTCACCTGTTCTCATCAAATGACCAAAATACTGGAGCTTCAGCTTCAGCATCAGTCCTTCTGATGAATGTTCAGGACTGATTTCCTTTAGGATTGACTGGTTTGATCTCTTTGCAGTCCAACGGACTCTCAGGAGTCTACTCCAGCACCACAGTTCAAAGGCATCAATTCTTTGGCACTTTGCCTTCTTTATGGTCCAGCTCTCACAACCATACATGACCATTGGGTAGACCATAGCCTTGACTATATAGACCTTTGTCTGCAGAGTAATGTCTCTGCTTTTCAACACACTGTCTAGGTTCGTCATTGCTTTCCTTCCAGAAACAGTTGTCTTCTGATTTCATGGCTCCGGTCACCATCCACAGTGATTTTGGAGCCCAGGAAGAGGGAATCTGTCACTACTTTCACATTTTCCCCTTCTGTGTGCCATCCAGTAGTGGGGCTGGGTGGCGTGATCTTAGTTTTTTAATATTTAGTTTTAAGCTGACTCTCTCCTCTCTCATATAGAGGCTCTTTAGTTCCTCTTCACTTTCTGCCTTTAGAGTGATACCATCCGTGTATCTGAGGTTGTTGATGTTTCTCCCACCTATCTTGACTCCAGCTTGTAACTCACCCAGCCTGGCATTTCTCATTATGTGCTCAGCGTATAGGTTAAAAAAACAGGGTGACTGCAGACAGCCCTGTCATACTCCTTTCTCAATCCTGAATCAATCAGTTGCTCCATACATGGTTCTAACTGTTGCTTCTTGACCCACATACAGGTTTCTCAGGAGACAGGTAGGATGGTCTGGTATTCCCAACTCTTTAAGAGCTTTCCACAATTTGTTATGATCCACACAGCCAAAGGCTTTAGTGTAGTCAATGAAACAGAGATAGATATTTTTCTGGAATTCCCTTGCTTTCTTTATGATTCAGTGAATATTGGCAATTTGATCTCTGGTTCCTCTGCCTTTTCTAAACCCATGTTGGACATCTGGAAGTTCTGGGTTTGCATAATGCTGAAGCCTAGCATGCAAGATTTTAAGCACGATCTTACTAGCAAGGGAGATGGGTGCAATTGTCCGATGGTTAGAACATCCTTTAGTACTACCCTTCCTGGGAACTGTGATGAGGATTGACCTTTTCCAGTCCTGTGGCCACTGCTGGGCTTTCCAGATTTGCTGACATATTGAATGCAACACCTTGATGGCATCATCCTTTAGGGTTTTGAATAGTTCTACTGGAATTCCATCACATCCACTAGCTTTATTAGCAGCAGTTTTTCCTAAGGTCCACTTGACTTCACACTCCAGAATGTCTGCCTCTGGGTGACTGACCACACCACCATAATAATCTGGTCCATTGAGATCTTTTTTGCACAGCTCTTCTGTGTGTTCTTTCCATCTCTTCTTGATCTCTTCAGCATCTATTAGGTCTCTATTGTTTTTGTCCTTTATTGTCACCATCTTTGGGTGAAACAGTCCCTTCATGTTTCCAAATTTCCTGAAGAGATCGCTAAGCTTTCCTCTTCTGTTGTTTTCTTCTAGAGAAGAGATGCAAAAAGCAAGGGAGAAATGGAAAGTTTCATTCAAGTAAATGAAGAGTTCCAAAGAATAGCAAGGAGAGACAAGAAGGCCTTCTTCAATGAATAGCGCATAAAACTAGAAGGAAATAGCTGACTATATTGGGTTTATAAATTTATGTCTTTATTTGGGAGCTCCCCCACCCACCCAGATCCGTATTACTATCTAGGGCTGGGTGTGTGCTTTCGCCTCCATTTTTTCCAGTGAAGGACCTGACCGTGGTGTGCTGTGAGATCTCTCTCTGCTCCAAGAGTCAAATCCTTTGACCTCCACACCACTGTTTCTGAAAAGATGGGTGGAAAGGGCTTAGTAGTGGACCCCTCCTCCCCTAATCCTCAGCCCCCTATGTGACCCTTTTCCACGTGGGTTCTCCCTGGAGGGAACTGTGTGTGTGTGTGTGTCTGTGTGTGTGTGTGTCTGTGTGTGTGTGTGTCTGTGTGTGTTTCTCTGACTCTTTGTGACCCCATGAACTGTAGCCCTCCAGGCTCCTCTGTCCATGGAATTCTCCAGTCAAGAATACTGGAGTGGGTTGTCGTTTCCCATTCCAAGCTTCTCCCTGGAGGGAACAGCACGTTTGTGAGCAGATGATAAAGCAGCGATGCACCTTCTTTCTCCCTCTCTCTTCTGCAGTCAGGCATGATAAGAACCCAGGAAGCGGACTACTTCCTGAAGCCCCTCCCTTCACACCTGGCAGGGAGCCCCAGTGACTCCACGGGGGGCAGGCCTCCCTCCCACATCCTGTACAAGAGATCCACTGAGCCACTGGCCGTGGGGCCCCACCGGATGGCGATGATGGAGAAAAAGTGGGGGCTGGAAAACCACCATCTCTTCCACCACGAAGATCAATCTCCACACGGCTTCAGCTTCAGGCACCCACAAAAGCAGCATTTCTGTGGAAGACGCAAGAAATGTATGTAAGGATGATTCTTTTTGTAATTTAATGATTAGGATGTTAAGTAAGACACTGGAGTATTTTTAATTTTCTTCAAAGTAGTCTTCCCTCGAGGTGAAATTTATTGACCACCTTTGCTAATCCTAAGTGATGATTCCAAAGAGAACCCATCGTCTGGATGTTCAGGATAAAACATCTTTCCATGGCATATGGATAAAGGTATTTTTTTTTTTAATTTTAAGAGCTGTTCCTTGGGCAGACTAAATGACATGATTCACAGAAATGTAGACTCCTCTACCAGACATCTTCAAAGGATTCCTGGTATCTCTACCCAGTAACTATATTTTTGAGGTCTAGGTTTGTTAAAGCTGACACGCTTTTCCCACTGAGGTGATTTATCCCTAGGCAGGTTTATATACTTCACTCATCATGTCAGAAGACACAGGATGCATGGTGTAATTTACCTACAATTTTTTACCAAGGCTTTATCGAAGTCCTCTTTGTTTGTATCATGAACATTTAGGAAGAGAAATGATACTTATGTTTTATGCAGGAAGCTCTCACAGACTCAAGAATAGGAGTTCAGTGTTTTCTGAACTTGTCCTCCTCTGCTTCAGCTTTCCCCTCAAGCATGGCTTTATTTATTAATAGCAAACCTTCCCCGAGGCACTTCTGGAAGCCCACCTTTCTCTGCTGCTTAGCTTCATTGGCCGCTGGGCCAGCACCCTCACAAGGCACATGCAGGGGCTCCAAAACACACTGCAGAGAAGAGAGAATGACCCAGAATCACTTGGCACCTACGACAGAAGAACAAGCGCGGCTGACCTGTTCGCACCCATGTGTCACCTGAACACACGTCCTGTAAATCAGCCTCAAACTACATTCAGAGGGTCTCAAAAATCTCATCCCAAACTGACCCAACTGGGCCGGGTCTTAGGGGAGGCAGCATGAAGAACAGTGTTGAGCACAAGGAGAGTGAACAGGAGGGTGAGAGGGTCAGGGAAGTCCAGCTGAGTGAGCATCAGAACAGGGTACACTGACCAGCAATGGCTTCCTAAATCTGTGCAGACAGGGAGGAGGTGGGGGGCATGGCCGGACAGACCAAAGGCGGGGCCAGGCAGGCCGGGGGCGGGGCCAGGCAGGTCAGGGGCGGGGCCAGACAGATCAGGGCGGGGTGAGACCAGTTGGAACAGACAGAGAGGCGGGACTCAGGCACAGACAAGGTCAGAGCCAGGAAGGTGCTGGTGGGGCTCCCGGTGAGGGTGTGGTCAGAGCAGGACAGACTCCGTTGTGTCAAAGACAGATGGCCAAGCACCTGGGTCCAGGCAGGAAAGACGGGCAGGGCTGTCCACACCTCTTTGACAGACCGCTCCAGGGCCCAACGCAGATATCTCAGTGTTCCTGAGCAATCCAGCAGTGCTGACCCTTCTGGAATGAATGTGACCCTTTCATTCTTATCTGGAGGTGATCGGAGTCGTTCAGACCCACAGCTCAAAGGCAGTGCACCTGGGCGTGCAGGGCAGGATGGTTGTTCCGTTTGGTGTGGCTGTCTGTGCGCGCGTTTGTGTGCATGTGTGTGGGTGCATTTGTCTCCAGAGGCATTTCAGAATCTCAGTAGTGGAGTCTGGTTGATGAGAGGGAGATATCTGAATAACACACTAAATTATACAATAAGACTTGCAGTTAGCAAATGGGAAAATGTAGCCATTTTTTTCTCTTTTTTAATCTTAATTTTTTAAATTATGAAAGTATGATAACTCTTTTACAGGAGTCTTGGAATATACAGAACAAGGTTACAGATAGTTCCACTATATATTACAGTTTTTTTTTAAGTAGATGAAGATTTTTAGTTGGAGTTTCAATATCAAACTCTCAAAAATTAATAGAACGAATATACAGAGAAGTAGAAGGCTATAGTAGCCCTGAAAAGCACTATGTTTTCATAATAAAACGAGGGAAAAAGTAGCGGAAAATGCCTCTCACTGGTGGGCGGCGTCAGTGGCTGATCTGGTGCTGTTGACTTGCCATCTCTGCCCCCTCCTGCAGGGCACGTGGCAGTTCTGTGCCCGGGGCCCCCCGAGCCACTGGGGCATGCCTAGCAGAATTGGCACAATCCCTCCCGGCTTAATCCTCAGGGCTCACTTATCTGACAGCGTGGGACAGGATATTCTCACACCGTCCATGAGGCTTTGGGCTTCCCTGGAGGAATCTCCATCTGTCTCAGCAGGGTTTACACCTACAAAGATTCTTCCCTAGAGTCTCTGTTCAGGAGATGAGGGATTTTCCTGTGTGCTTAGGCTTCCCTAGTGGGCTGCCGTCTATGGGGTCGCACAGAGTCAGACACGACTGAAGCAACTTAGCAGCAGCAGCAGCAGCAGTGGCTCAGACAGTAAAGAATCTGCCTGCCACGCAGGAGACCCAGGTTCCATCCCTAGGTGGAGAAGATCCCTGGAGAAGGAAATGGCAACCCACTCCAGGATTCTTGCCTAGAGAATTCCATGGGCAGACCACGGGGTCACAAAGAGTTGGACATGACTGAGCAGCTAACCCTTTCACTTTCCTGTGGGTTTAGGCATCTCTCTCTGTTGAAAACGGCAGAGAAAAGCAGGCCGGTTTGCTTAAAATCAATTGTGACTCTGAACCTCAGGCTCAAATAGTAGCTTGCTGCTTCTAGCTGAGGCATCATGGGTGGGTTTTGAGCTGGGACTCACGTGTGGCGGGAGACACTGTGGGACCGTATTGAGCGGGTGACTTGTTTTGAGGGGCTTTTCAGACCCCAGGCCAGTGAGAGCACTACCTCTGTGCTCCTGCCTCTTTCCAGTACTGAGGGCCTGGGGAGCTGCTGTGCTGCCATCTCCGCTTGTACCCTGGACTTACGGAAATTAAGACTAAGGGCCCTGGGACCACACTGCCAGATCTGAAATCCATCCCCAATGCCTTCTAGGGAGGGATTTTGAGAAAGTGATGTTCATCTCCCGTGTCTCGGTGGCCTCACTCCTACCCAAGGCTGGTGTAGAGAGTGAGTGGATTATACAAAGACATCTCTTACGGGGGAGACCACATCCAAACTGCATCGATGCAAACGGCATGTGATGAGTGCTTATTAAACTGTAGCCAGTGTAACTGTTATCCTCCCAAGAGTTCTTTTAAGTTTGCAAGTATTTTAGCAAAGAGAGATAAAATGCAGTGGATGTGAGTATCAGTCAATCAAAACAGTGTCTTCTAGCTGAGTATTCCATGAGCAGAGCTGGCACACCTTTTGAATTAGTGCCACCTTTAATTTTTTTGGCTCCAAAATCACTGCAGATAGTGACTGCAGCCATGAAATTAAAACTCCTTGGAAGGGAAGTTATGACCAACCTAGATGGCATATTAAAAAGCAGAAATATTACTTTGCCAACAAAGGTCCGTCTAGTCAAGGCTATAGTTTTTCCAGTGGTCACGTATGGATGTGAGAGTTGGACTTTGAAGAAAGCTGAGTGCCAAAGAATTGATGCTTTTGAACTGTGGTGTTGGAGAAGACTCTTGTGAGTCCCTTGGACTGCAAGGAAATCCAACCAGTCCATCCTAAAGGAGACCAGTTCTGGGTGTTCTTTGGAAGGACTGATGCTGAGGCTGAAACTCCAATACTTTGGCCACCTCATGGGAAGAGTTGACTCATTGGAAAAGACTCTGATGCTGGGAGGGATTGGGGGCAGGAGGAGAAGGGGACAACAGAGGATGAGATGGCTGGATGGCATCACCGACTCGATGGACATGAGTTTGAGTGAACTCTGGGAGTTGGTGATGGACAGGGAGGCCTGGCATATTGCAGTTCATGGGGTTGCAAAGAGTCAGACACGACTGAACTGAACTGACTGACTGAATTCAGTAACTCAGCTAATTCAGTAAAGTATTGCCAGCTAATACGTGCATACTTTCACACGGAGCAATTCTAACCACATTTTCTGAGGCACCCACCAAACCTGACCATTTTTAGCACAGTGTCAACTTCCTGATTATCAAAGCCAAAACTATTTTGAAACAGCTTGCTCTAAGAGGACCAAGTCTATTTTGTCTTCCAGTTAAACTAGGTAAATATTTATAATACTTTCGAGGAAATTCAGCTCTACAGTGGATCTGTCTGGAGCATTTATAACCCACTGGAAATACTACAGACTATCCAGCTGTGTGTCCAGACCCGGGAATCAACTTTAAAACCTCTTAGGTCATTAAAGGTCTTCAAATGAGAACACCGCATGAGACAGCGCTTCTTTGAGTAGTTATTCATTTTATTGCTCTGTCAGTGACTCCTTTTCGGAGCCCTATTGCACATATCCTCGTGTTCGCAATCTTGGAACATCTTGCTTTTAGACACCAGCACTTCAGAGCCAAAGTGATCTTTTTGTTTTTGTTGTTGAGTCGCTCAGTCATGTTCTCCTGTTTGTGACCCCATGGACTGCAGCACGCCAGGCCTCCCTGTCCATCACCAACTCCCAAAGCTCACTGAAACTCATGTCCACAGAGTCGGTGATGCCATCCAGCCATCCCGTCCTCTGTTGTCCCCTTCTCCTCCTGCTGCCCGTCTTTCCCAGCATCAGGTTTTTTTCCAGCGAGTCAGCTCTTCACACCAGGTGGCCAAAGGACTGGAGCTTCAGCTTCAGTATCAGTCCTTCCAATGAATATTCAGGGTTGATTTCCTTTAGGATTGACTGGTTTGATCTCCTTGCTGTCCGAGGGACTCTCTAGAGTCTTCTCCAACACCACAGTTTGAAAGCATCAATTCTTCGGCGCTTAGCCTTCTTTATGGTCCAACTCTCACATCTGTACATGACTACTGGAAAAAGCACAGCTTTGACTATACAGACCAATTTTTTAAATCAGGAGAAGTTTATACAAAAGTCAATATAATGATGAATTCTATGACATCTAGGCTATGCAAACTTTATTTAAATGTACTGTCCCACCTTAACACAAGTTTCACATCATAGTTTTAAGGGTTTTATGGTTCATTTCATGAACATTCATTTTTTTAAAATCCATTTTCTTTAGCGCGAGCTCTGCCACTGGTTTTGTGTGATGACTTTCCTTTTATTTCCTCTCCAAACGCCCCCCTGTAGACATGCCCAAGCCTCCTGAAGAAGACCTTTTCATCTTGCCGGATGAGTATAAATCATGTGTAAGGCAGAAGCGGTCCCTTCTGAAGTCCCATAGGAATGAGGAGCTGAATGTGGAGACGCTGGTTGTGGTTGACAAAAAGATGATGCAAAACCATGGCCACGAGAACATCACCACCTACGTGCTGACAGTCCTCAACATGGTGGGCACACCCTCCTCTCTGAGTCATGCGTGTGATTCCGCCTCCTGGTGTGTGTGAGCGTGTGTGTGAGCGTGTGTGTGTGCCTCCTACTTTTGCTTGTGGATTCATGTACTCAAGAAATATTTTATCCATGACAGCGCCTTCACCTTTACTATGCTCCAGTCAGAAGAGCCATTTTCACTCCTTCAGAGAATAAAATCTGGAGGGTGAACAGTTTGGTCCTCTCTGTAAGCCGATAACATATTTCAGGTTTACAATGTCTCCATTTATGAGACATCTCCAAGAGGATGCTGAGGCATTTGAGTGCAGGAAGTCTACCCATTGGCATTATATATGTGTGATTTTCGATGGCCCTATAGAAATGCCCATCTCCCCTGGTGGTTCAGGTGGTAAAGAATCGGCCTGCAATGAGGGAGACCTGGGTTTGATCCCTGAGTTGGGAAGATCCCTTGGAGAAGGGAATGGCAACCCACTCCAGTATTCTTGCCTGGAGAATTCTATGGAGAGAGGAGCCCGGCAAGCTACAGTCCATGGGGTCACAAAGGGTTGGACGTGACTGAAGCGACTTAAATCACAGCACATAGAAATGCTCATCTTTTTAGGAATATGAATATAAAAGATGCATTATTTTATCTATCAGAACAAGAAGCAGTATTTTTTTTTAATGTCACTGCAGATAAAAATGTGTCTGGCTTCGTGTCTGCTTGGCAGCTCTAGTCTTTACTAAAGTGTGGCGAGAGGTGTCTAAGCCCCATTCCACCTAAGTGGAATCTGCATAACGGAAGACAAGATTTGGGGCCATCGACGTGCATTTTTAAAATAGTTGTATTTGAAACATACGTTTCACTTCCCGATAAACAGAGTGCTCCTAAATGTGACTGTTTGCCGTGATTCGGGATGGCTGCTCTCCCTGTCCTCCATTTTTCGGCCAGACCCTCGTGGTTTCCGGTCTCCCAGGGGACTGAGGGAGGTGGGCACCAGAGGCACCCGCCACTGCAGGTCTCTGCCATTTGCAAACATCGCCTCTGTTCTGTTGAGCTTTTCCGGCATTTCCACATCTTGGTGCCAGATCAGTTCCCTGGGGCTTCCCGTGACCGTTGACTCATCCTCACTCATCACCTCAAATGCCTGCGGTGATGCCTTTATCAAATGCTTGATCACTCTGATCACTCGTTTCTACTCCTGTGATCTTCACCTCTAATGTCTGCATCTCCCCTTGATCACCGTCTTTCTACACTGATTTCCTTCTCTTTCTTGTATCCTCTTGATCTTTTCCCAAGAAGTTCTCTTATGCTTCGGGAATCTTTCACTAGGACAGCTTGGGGAGTGCTCACCTGTGGATCACCACTGTCAGTTAAAAAAGAAACTTCCTTGTAGTCTAATGAGGACACTTACCAACTAAGGGGCCTTGTGAGCCCTTCGCTGGTGTTTGATAACACGTGGGACCTGCCTCCCCAGACTTCATTGTTTTATTTCCAGGCACCAACCATAAGGACCCAATAGTTGGTGTGATTAGATGTTCCCATACCTGTGTGTCTTGGGCTTTCCTGGTGGCTCAGATGATAAAGAACCTGCCTGCCATGCAGGAGACCTGGGTTCCGTCCCTGGGTTGGGAAGATCCCCTGGAGAAGGGGAAGACTACCCACTCTAGTATTCTTGCCTGGAGAATCCCATGGACAGAGGAGCCTGGCAGGCTACAGTCCACGGGGTCTCAAAGAGCCAGACACGACAGAGCAACTAACACTTTCACTTTCACACTTTCGCGTCACATCCCTGTGTGTCTAGCAGTGTAAGAAACCGAACATTGCTCTGTCAGTGGGGACCACGGAACTGGCCTTCAGCTGTGAACTGCAAGCTAAGGGCTGGGGGACAGGGTGTCATACGTAGGGACTGACGTGAATTATCTATCTTTCCCAGGTGTCTGCTTTATTCAAAGACGGAACAATAGGAGGGAATATCAACATTGCCATTGTCGCCCTGATTCTTCTGGAAGAGGAACAGGTATCCTATCTTTGATACAAGCAGCTTCCTCCCACTCAGAAAAATAAGTGCAAAATAACTATTCATTTTCCTAAATGTAATTTTTCTGTGGCTTCTTTCCTTCTCTTTCCCTTGAGGACAGAAACGTTCTGATATTATGTGTCTAATATGGTCAGTTTCTTGTCAGTTCCCGTAATGCTTATGTGACTTTTGTTTGTGATTTTTGTGCAGAGAAGTAAGACATACACATTTGCTTGGCTAATAAGAAAATGGAAAGGAAAAGTAACTTTAAAATATATTAATTTATTTGGCTGCACTGCCTTAGTTGAGACGCTCAGGATCTCCGATCTTCATTGCAGCGTGCAGGGTGCTTTAGTTGGGGCCTGTGGGATTCAGATCCCTGACCAGAGATTGAACGTAGGTCCCTTGCATTGAGAGCGTGAAGTTTTAGCCACTGGACCACCGTGGAAGTCCCAGAAAGAACTACTGTAAACACCTGGGTGGGAAATACACTAGGAATACGAAGCGTGTTCCACTGTGAGCCCTGAGGATGGAGGTGCGGTCTTTTGTTAGAAGGCGTTTAATCGCGCCCCATAGCCCCGAGGTTGCGCCGTACTGTGCGACCCTGCAAACCTGCACTCTTACCTCCCAACCGCTGACACTCACCTTCACCACCTTCAGTCTCAGCATTTCATTCTTAGAGCCTAGAATATCAGGCACATTTCTCTCATTGCATGCAAACCTCCAAATTATGCTGGATCTTGGGAGCAGTGGGGAAAAGATTGTCTGGTGCCTTCATTCCAGAATCCCTGTGTGGACACCCAGAGGTGCTATAGGACACAGTAAGGTCTCGGGTGGGCATCTTGTGGCAGAACTAAGGGGGAGTATCTTAGCCATAAAGGGCTCTCAGTTCTATTTGGCCCTGAGCTGGTCATTGACTGGACGTCAGGGAGTGAAGCCCGGGTCCTAGTCAGGCACCCAGCCTCCAGTTCCACCCTTGCTCGTGCTTTGACAGAGTCTGCTGTTAGCCATAGCTGTCTTGTTTATGAAACAAATAATTTTTAGATGAACTCTGAGATCCTTGATAAGATCTCAGATGCCTTCAGATTTGCAGGTTCTGGGCTGTGGCCCTCTTGCCATGCAGGTGGGGTGTGCAGGGGCAGGAGTGTTTCTGGACTGAATAGTCAGCTAGGTACAACTCCGTTGCCTCTCGTCTGTGTCTGCAGAGGCGGCTGCTGAACGAGCAGGGATTCCCAGGTGACAGGTTAATTATTCTCTGCATTAAAACGTTTCACCTTGGAATTCATCCAAGCGGCAAAGAATAAGCAAGGTTATCGTTTGATCATACACCTGTGCTAACTTTAATTAATGCAGTTTTCCTGGAAATCACCGGCTGAAGAATGTAAGGCATGTCCCAGGGTTGATGTACAGCATTAAGCTTGGGTGCATTTGGCTCTCTGGAAAGAGACTATAAACACTGAAGGAGAAAACATGTTAGTGACTGAGAGACACAGTTCCAGCCCAGCACTCTGGTCAGAAAAGCTTTAAACAAGCTGTTGTCCTGAAATGGAGATGTTTAAGCTGGTTTCCTGTGACCATCCATAGGAAAATATATCAAACCTTTAGATAAGGTTTAAATAACTCATCTGCCAGCCTTGAGAGCTATTCTTACCAGCTCTCCCCCCCCCCCGCCCCGCCCCTGCCCAATTCTTCTTTTGCCAAGAGTTCAGGTGACCTTCATTCTGATCTTTCATTGCTGATCTATTAGAACTTAGAATATATACCATGGAGGCTCAGTGGTAAAGAATCTGCCTGCCAACGCAGGCGATGTGGATTTGATCCCTGAGTTGGGAAGATCCCCTGGAGGAGGAAATGGCAACCCACTCCAGTATTCTTGCTTGGGAATTCCCATGGACAGAGGAGCCTGGCGGGATGTAGTCCTTGAGGTCACAAAAGAGTGAAACATGACTTAGCTACTGAACAACAGCAACACATGGAGGAGGCTGAACGTCGTCTGGAACTAGCCTTCTAGGTCCAGCCTGTTTCCTAGAAATGAAGAAACTTCTTTCTAGACATAAAGAAATAAAGCTTTGTCAGTTGAGCAGCCCCTTCTTACAACATGGTGTCTCTGTGGAAAACTGGCCTAATTTAACACTGTAATAATAACTCTTAGAAGAGTTACAGACACAGAAGTAATGTTTCTTGGGTCATCGAAATGTGATCAGTGATCGAATGCATCCCCACTGTTTTTGTACAAAACGAGAGAAAGGGACATGAGCACCTACACTGAGTCTACAAGTTTCAAATACAACACCCTCCTTTGGATTTTAATACATGAGGGGGTGAATTAGTCCGCCTGCCATTCAGGTTTACCCACGCCACTGAAACCCAAGTCAGCGCTAGTTGCGGTGATGAGAGTGCCGGTGCAGTCGCTTGACAGCTTTCTTCCTGTTATCTCGGGCTCTCGGGCGCCCCCCACGCAGCCAGGGCTGGTGATAAGCCACCACGCGGACCACAGCTTGAGCAGCTTCTGCCAGTGGCAGTCTGGACTGACGGGGAGAGATGGCGCTCGCCATGACCACGCCATCTTACTCACCGGCCTGGACATATGCTCCTGGAAGAACGAGCCCTGTGACACCCTGGGTAAGAGCCTCCGCTGGGGCTGGGACAGACTCGTGTGTGCCGGGCGCCGTCAGCAGCCCGGGATACGGAGGGTTCTCACCTCCCTCACGGATCCGTAAGCGGCAGCTGCTGCCGAGTGACTTTGTAAGAAACAGATGCCCTCCCTGCATAAACGTTGGCCAAACATGAAAGTGTGCTTGTCGTCACCAAAATCACTTTTTTCCCATGGAAAGTTCTCACCGATTCAAGAACTCCTGTCTCTTCCAATTTAAGAAATAATTTCTTCCATTTCTCCCTCTAATTGTGAGAGTGGGATCAAGAGGTCCAAGTGGGTCTCTCATGATAGGAAAGAAATATGTTTATGAATATTTATAGAGATACTGCAATAATACTGTGCTCCTCATCTTTCTGTTTCTCTATAAATATCTCAATCTTAGCCACCTTTAGCATGTTTAAAGGGCTGACTATCTTAGTGGTACTTTATGATGCAAAACTTTTTTATACTTTTTCAAACAGTGTAAACAGTGAAATGTGAAACAGGAAACCCTTGGACAATCTCACAAAGGGCCCTGACTAATGTGGGAGAAGGGCGGCTGTTCTCTCTTTGTGGAAAAACAGTCCATAGTTCTGTGCGATGTTCAAGTTACAGGTTACAATGCGGGCAACGTCCATGAGGCGGTTTTTGTGCAAATGGTGTAAAACAGTGTAAACAGTCAGCTACGGACAGAGGTGCTCCTGGACTTTTTTCTTTTATGTATTTCTCCATTTCTTTCCAAAGAGACTTCTTTATTACAAAAACATTCAAACAAGGCTGGGTTTGATAGAGGTCAGTCCTGACTCCTTGTTCCCAGAAAAGCCTGCATACAAAGTGGGCCCTCAGCCACCTGCGTCGCCGTGGGATCCAGCAGGGTTCCCGGCCCCCAGCTGGTGAGCCTGACCCACTGGGCCTACACTGTACAGGCAGTGAGGCTGACCAGGAACGCCTGCTTTCCTTCTGGTGCCTGGAACCGGGGCCCACACCAGGCAGAGATGCCCTGTGGCCAGCCCCCAGCCAACGCCTGGACCTGAGTCTCTGCTGAGAACTCCTGGTTGGCATTATTCCTCCTGTGAGGGGAATTAAGTCCTTTTGTGCAAGGACAGTGCGGAGAGGGCCCCAGATCTTCGGGCCTGGTTTCCCCCAGGCATGTCCCCACGTGCTTGCTCCCTCTGCTGATTCTACATTGTATCATTTTATCCACCTTAAATTATACCCATGAGCAGGACAGATGCTGACTCCCCCCCCCCCCGGCAGGTCATCCACCCTGGAGTGGCCGTGAGGGCCACCGACACCCACTCTCTACAGCACTTTGTGTCAGGCCTCTGAGGACACAGACGTTTGTAGGAAAAAAGCTGAAATTCTCCTCCTTCAGCATGGAACCCCCTCTTGGATGTTGCCCCCCTTGTAAGCTGTAACTTGAACATGACATAGAACTGTGGACTGTTTCCATGAAGAGAGAACAAGCGCCCCCTCCCACGTTATTCAGGGCCCTTTACGGGGGTTTCCTGTTTCACGTTTCACCTGACAAAGACGAGGACCAGGCGTCTCTGAAGGACGGAGGTGAACACACACGTGTGCCATGCCCCTGTCTCTGTTTTCCTCCAATGCTGGGCCTGTATGTTCTTTCCATCCGTTTGTCTCGTAGGATTCGCACCCATCAGCGGCATGTGCAGTAAATACCGCAGCTGCACGATTAACGAGGACACAGGTCTCGGACTGGCCTTCACCATTGCCCACGAGTCTGGACACAAGTGAGTGCGTCTCCCTGGCAGGGCGGAGGCTGGCGTCCTCTCTGGACTGGATGTTTGCCTTGAGATGGTGATGGGTAGGTGACGTCTATAAGGGGACATTCCAGCAGGAATGCCATGGACCGTAGGAGATGCTCACGTAGGTGCATCTATTTCATTTGAATGCCTCTCTGTGCACGGTCTCAAGCGGTGGTGACCCGCACGTTTGCTCTTTGCTTCCTCTCTTCATCTGTTCCTGCTCACACATGTGCAAACAACCACACACGGCAGACTCGTCTGTCTGTCCCTGCTCCTCTGTCCTGTGTCTTGAGCTTGGTCCTGTGGGCTGACTGCATTCCCTGGTTAGCTCCTGCAGAAGGACCCCACGTAACTGAGGATGGTAAACGGCGGTAACTTACTGTTCGAAAGTTTGCGTTCTGATGTCACTCTGATCATTTGCGGAGGTGGGTTGTGGTTGGTGTGCAGGGTTTGGGGAACGCAGACAAGACAAGAGATGCAGTCTGGTAGGAGCTGGTTGGCGTCCCACATCCCCACGTGCCCACTGTTGTCAGTTGTGAATTGAAGCAGCAACAGGGCGAATGGGGAGCCTGGGGCCTTGGCGGATGGATGGACCAGTGCAGGACCAAGCAATTCTCAGCGATGGGTGGCTTGTCATTAGCAATATCTTTTAAAGTGAGAAGCTTACCTTTATTCCTGTAAAAATGAAACACTTTTGTCAATTATTTCTAGCAGCTGTTATTCTTAAACAAGCTTTCTTAGTCTCGCTTTGAGGCACCATCTACTTAAAAAGTTATTTTTTTTTTTTTTTTACTCAGTGGGGCTCACTTGCTGATTTTCTGCAATTGCCTTGTTTATATGAGCATCAGCAGTAATAACACAAATGTTTTTCTCCTGGATTGAAATTGCACTTGAAGCTTCTAGAAAGCGCACAAGCAGGAGTTACAATTTTTTTCTAATTTTACTTTCATCCTCGTGATTTTGCTAATCACAAAATTTGCAAAAGGCTTTGTTCGTCATTTGGTTTTTGCAAAGCTGACTTCTCCATCTGGTTAGAAATTGGACTGAGGCCACTTGTATCATCCTGACCTGTTCAAAGCATCTGTGTGTGTGTGGACATGTGTGCCTGCCTTTAATAGGATCTCACAGAGGCCATGCGACTTAGGCTCTGTGTGAACTAATGCCCTGAAAGTGAAGCTTCGTATCTTATTACTGATCCCTTCATCATTACAGGTAATGATTGACTTTTTCAGTGCCTAGAAAATTGCACCTACACTTTACAAAGCTTTCTATTAAATCATAATTGTACATGGGCTGCTGGAGTTAAAACTTCAAAAACTCCCATTATTTTTATGACATGGGGCTCTTGCTGTCCTCTGAACCATACCAGAATTTAATTAAACAATCAAGGTAAGAAATATTTAAGTCATCAAGGGCTGAACAAGCCAGTGTTAGACAAGCAGTTGTGATCTGGGCCCTGGCAGTCCTGGCAGCCACAGCTGGTGAATTTAACTAAATTCAACTCTGTGCATCCAAGTCAAGACTCCCCATCTTCTGTGTCAACAAGCATCAGCGTTTGCTTTTATTTTTTTCCTTGAGTGGATGCATCTGTGCTAAGTCGCTTCAGTCGTGTCCAACTCTCTGTGACCCCATGAGCTGTAACCCACTAGGCTCCTCTGTCCATGGGATTCTCCAGGCAAGAATACAGGAGTGGGTTGCCAATTCCTTCTCCAGGGGATCTTTCTGACCCAGGGATCAAACCCGGGTCTCCTGCATTGGTAGGCGGATTCTTTACCACGAGTGCCACCTGGGAAGCCCCTTTTTCTTAGAAGCCAGCTATTATTCCTTTTGTCACTAGGGCTCAGTGTAGGTGGAAAAAGAATTTCTTCCAAATAAGAGCAAAGTGTTTTTGTTTGCAAGTGAGGCTATAGATGGGAGGAAGGAAAAGGACTCTAGGGGTGTGGGTGCAGGGAAGCCCCACTCCGAACAGAACTGACCCCAGGAAATGAGCAGCTCCTTCTCCAGCACCTGCTCGTTGAGACCACTGTGCAAGAGTCAGAGAGGCTGGGAGCCCTGAGTGTTTCATGTCACCGGTGAAATAGCTTCTGACCGTATTAAGGAAATAGGAAGTCCAGTGGGAGGTGTGCCCAGAAAAGGCATGTGCCAGCTGCCGTAGCAAACAGCCTGGAACGGTAGCCCTGTGTGGTTATTCTTAATAGTGTCGTGCATGTCATGAACAGAAATTTGCATCTGTGTCAGCAACCTGATGGCTCAAATGGTAAAGAATCTGCCTGCAATGAAGGAGACCTGGGTTTAATCTCTGGGTTGGGATGACCCCCTGGAATAGGAAATGGCAACCCACTCCAGGATTCTTGCCTGGAGAATCCCATGGACAGAGAAGCCTGATGGACCACAGTCCGTGGGGTCACAAAGATTCAGACACAACTTAGAGACTGAACAACAGCAATGATCAATAGTATACATGTGTCGATCCCAATTTCCCAGTTCACCCCACCTCTCTTTCCTGCTCACTGTCCATATGTAAGGGGGCATATTACTAACACATCATTCACTGTGGCTATTACATTTATGCAGTAATTATATTTCAGTTCAGTTCAGTCACTCAGTCGTGTCCAACTCTTTGCGATCTTATGGACCGCAGCACGCCAGGCCTCCCTGTCCATCACCAACTCCCGGAGTTTACCCAAACTCATGTCCATTGAGTTAGTTATACCAAACTTCACCTGTGAAACAGGATGTTTTATAACTTAATCAATGCAATCACTTCTCCACTGATCTCCAGTAGCATATTGGGCACCATTGGAGATCAGTGGAGAAGTGATTACGTTGATTAAGTTATAAAGCATCCTGTTTCACAGGTGATGTTTGGTTTATCTTCAGAGGACTTGGTCATTCAGGTTTATCATTACAGTGGATAATGTAATTGTAATGCATTTATATTATGTACAGCAATATGTATGTAAAGCACAGAGCCTTCCAGCCATAGACTCTTAACCTTCAGCTCAAAAAAGATTCAGTTCATGTCCACCCCGTTTCTTCTGCCAAGTTCAGTTCTTTTTTAATCTCAAGGCATCTTGTGGTTTCTACTGGGGAATCTGACCTAGAAACAGGAATTGCCAAATGAGCACGTGTCTGCTCCTTTCGAGTGTGCAGTTGAGCCAGGTCTGGTGCAGGGTGGGCTTCCTGGCTGTACTGAGTCACCTGTCACACACAGCGTGTGCGGTGTTGAAGAATTGGTGCAGAGGCACGAGGGCTCAACTACACATTTTGGAGAATGTGTCCTCTGGGCATGAATCCATTTGAAAAATTCTCATTTGCCAAAGGAAGTCATGCCATTCGGCAGGCAGGGCCCTGGAACTCAGATCCCAGATACCCTGTGGTTCTCTGGCAGCCTGACCATGCCAGGGTGCATAGCCTGGTCTCCTCGTCAGTGGGTTTCTGTACATAAAACCCCCAGAGTCTCTGAGACCTCAGTTCAGCTCAGTTCAGTCTCTCAGTCGTGTCCAACTCTTTGCGACCCCATGAATCACAGCATACCAGGCCTCCCTGTCCATCACCAACTCCCGGAGTTCACTCAGACTCACGTCCATCGAGTCAGTGATGCTATCCAGCCATCTCATCCTCTGTCGTCCCCTTCTCCTCCTGCCCCCAATCTCTCCCAGCATCAGAGTCTTTTCCAATGAGTCAACTCTTCGCATAAGGTGGCCAAAGTACTGGAGTTTCAGCTTTAGCATCATTCCTTCCAAAGAAATCCCAGGGCTGATCTCCTTCAGAATGGACTGGTTGGATCTCCCTGCAGTCCAAGGGACTCTCAAGAGTCTTCTCCAACACCACAGTTCAAAAGCATCAATTCTTCGGTGCTCAGCCTTCTTCAAAGTCCAACTCTCACATCCATACATGACCACAGGAAAAACCATAGCCTTGACTAGACGGACCTTAGTCAGCAAAGTAATGTCTCTGCTTTTGAATATACTATCTAGGTTGGTCATAACTTTTCTTCCAAGGAGTAAGCGTCTTTTAATTTCATGGCTGCAGTCACCATTTGCTGTGATTTTGGAGCCCAAAGAATTAAGTCTGACACTGTTTCCACTGGTTCCCCATCTATTTCCCATGAAGTGATGGGACTGGATGCCATGATCTTCGTTTTCTGAATGTTGAGCTTTAAGCCAACTTTTTCACTCTCCACTTTCACTTTCATCAAGAGGCTTTTTAGTTCCTCTTCACTTTCTGCCATAAGGGTGGTATCATCTGCATATCTGAGGTTATTGATATTTCTCCCAGCAATCTTAATTCCAGCTTGTGTCTCTTCCAGTCCAGCGTTTCTCATGATGTACTCTGCCTAAAGCAGGTGCAATTTGAGTTCTGTTACTTGAGCTGAGCATTGCTTGTATATGAAGTTGGCTTAAATACATAATTTTCATGGTCATCACAGACCATCAAGAAGATATTAAACATACTGCGCTCAAGAGTATGCATGAGCCATCATCCTGCCCCCCCCCTTTTTTCTACTATTTACCAATCCATTTGGGGTCTTCCTAGTTGGTAAAGAACTCACCTGCCAACACAGGACATGTAGGTTCGATCCTTGGTTGGGAAGATCCCTGGGAGGAGGGCATGGCAACTCACTCCAGTATTCTTGCCTGGAGAATCCCACGGACAGAGAAGCCTGGTGGGCTACGGTCCATGGGGCCACAGAGAGGCAGACATGACTGCACACACACATGCACGCACTGATCCGCTCGCCAGGCACAATTTGCCTTCTGCCAGCAGACCGTTGTGCAGGATTGTACAAGCCGACTAGTGATCCGTGCCCTCCAAAAGCCTAAAGCAAGGTGAGGTAGACATGGCATGCGAGAGGTCAAGCAGTGAGGGCTGCAAGCTTGGCAAGATGTGCAAGGAAGATCAGGGAAGGCTTTTGGAAAGAGACAGAATTGGTGTGCGGATACCATTCTGTTTAGCCATCCTTAGCTGGTGCTATCAGATGCCCTTCCAAACGCTAGATGGTGACGTGTGCACCTCACTGATTTGTGGCTGTTCTCTGCCATCAGCCTGAGCCCCTAGCTGGACCAGGTAGGCACATGGGTGATTTTAAGGGTTTAAAGAATATCAAAGCAATAGTTGCTTAAAGATCATCTGATGTGGTGATTGTCAGACTGTCCCCCAGGAGCCCCAGCAGGTTGGAGCATCATTTCTTACCAATTTTGTTTATTGTCATTCTTCTTAAGATTTTTGTTTGTGTGACCAAAAGTATCTGAAACCCATTGATCTTCAGCTGAACTGCCTCCTCATTACCACCCTTAAACACACACACACACACACATACACCAAAGTTATGTATGCAAGTGATAGCTGGCATCTGGGTGTCTTGAGATTTGGCCAAGACCACATTTGAATCAGGGAAAGAGATATTTTGAATTTTCCTTTTTTGACATGCATGGTGCCAGATATGCTGAACAGTTTGAGGAGAGTTTTATTATCCCATTTTATAGGTGAGAAAACTGAGACTCAGGAACTTGAAAAATTTGCTCCACATCAAACCACTTGTGAATGACAGGGCCAAGACCCTGGCTGGAGGTTCCCCCACTGCCGCAACTCATGTTCTCCCAGGTTATCTGAGCTGCCCTGGCTTCAAGAGTCCCTCCTGGCTGCGGTCCCCGGGTCGGCTTCCTGTCTGTCAGGGAGGATGGGTTTGCTTCTGGAAAAGCCTGCACCGGAGTCTGGACAGGTCCTGCCTGTGACGCCATCATCACAGCCAGCGTGTGGTCTACCTTCCAGAAGACTCTGACCCAGCGTTACTTCCGAAGGGTCTTCCCTTTGTCTTAACCACTGCTGTCTGATCAGCCTGAAATAGTGATGCAACCTCTAAACATGCTTGTTCATCCTGGGTATATTATTGCGTGCATGCGTGCCAAAGTCATCAGTCATGTCCGACTCTGCAACCCAATGGACCCTAGCACACCAGGCTCCAGAATACTGGAGTGAGTCACCACACCCTCCTCCAGAGGATCTTCCTGACCCAGGAATCAAACCCATGTCTCTGAAGTCTGCATTGGCAGGTTCTTTACCACTAGCACCACCTGAGAGGCCTGGGAATATCCTTGGTAGTAAGGACATACTGGCTGATGTAGTTGAATAACTCAAGAAAATTCTGTAAAAGACATTAAAAGCATGTGACACTGAATATAATTCTCAAGTCCAGTTTGATCTGAAATGATGTCTACATTTGGGTATTTGAGTTGGTGTTATAGCTGGAAGGGTTTTTCTTATTCATTCAACAAACATCATTGGGGCACCTGTTATGAGCTAGAAAGTCCACTGGTGCTGGGTCTCTGAGCACAGTTAAGAAGACCTTCTGTTCTCTAGAAACTTAAAAGCTAGTACACAAAAAAGAGGGACTATGTATTGTTTTAAAATATAGAATAGTAACCACTTGGAATAAAGTACTGTGAGTCATGGAAGCTAAAAAAAAATGTCTGGCATGTACAACTTGAATAGTAATTTTATTTCTTAGCTGCCAAATACCAACCTTATCTCCAGAATGTGCCCTATTCATTCTTCCATGACGTTATTAATGTTAATATCAACTGTGATTCTTGTGTGCCATTTTCATGCTGCTAGGCTGATCCCCCACACTCCCTCAGTGCAGTTTTGGGCTTGTATTGCTTCGAAGAACAACTTGAAACATAGTAGTGCTAAAGTTTGGGTGGATATCAGAATCATTTTGTTAGGATTCACCTGAACACCAGAACCTAACCCCCAACTTGGGCTTCCCTGATGGCTCAGATGGTAAAGAATAAACCTATGACAAACCTAGACAGCATATTAAAAAAGCAGAGACATCACTTTGCTGACAAAGGTCCATATATCAAAGCTATGGTTTTTCCAGTAGTTATGGATGGATATTGAGGGTTGGACCATAAAGAAGGCTGAGCGCTGAAGAACTGATGCTCTCAAGAGAAGACTCTTGAGAGTCCCTTAGACTGCAAAGGGATCAAACCAGTCAATCCTCAAGGAAGTCAACCCTGAATATTCATTGGAAGGACTGATGCTGAAGCTGAAGTTCCAATACTTTGGCCACCTGATGCAAAGAGGCAACTCATTGGAAAAGACCCTGATGCTGGGAAAGATTGAGGGCAGGAGGAAAAGAGGGCAACAGAGGATGAGATGGTTGGATGGCATTGTCAACTCAATGCACAAGAGTTTGAGCAAACTCCAGGAGATAGTGATGGACAGGGAAGCCCAGCTAACTGCAGTCCATGGGGTCACAGAGAGTCAGACAGGACTAAGAGACTCAACAACAACCCCCAACATTACTACATCAAAACTCTACCAGGTGGGCTTTGGGGAGCCAGTGTATGGTACATTTCTCAGATATTCTGATGCTCAGACAAGTCTGAGAATCATTGAAAATGCCTTTGATGAAGATGTTTAATCCCCAGACACGGGATACTGTGGCTTTGAATTCCTTAGAAATGAAGGCAGGATTGGTAGCAGATTCATCTAGAGCACTTGCTGGACCCTGATGTGTCTTATTCATCTTCGAGTCAAGGGCCATCCAGGGGAAGGTACTTTGCTATTTCCCCTTCATCACTTTCTCCCCGAGGCAGCCTCCACATGGATGACGCCTGAATCCTCCATTTCTCAGGCACATCCCCTCTGCTGTGCGGTTACCTTTGCCTTGACTGAGTGCTTTACAGGAATTTCAGGTGGAGGCCGCAATAACTACATCTGCATCCCCCTGGGTGATGAGCAGGGATGGTGCAGAAGTTGGGCGGTGTTTGTGCAGCAGGCTTCCTTGGACCCACCCTTCAACCACGCTCAGGTTACTCTATTGCATGGGTCCTGCCCGAGCTCTGACATCAAGAGTACTGGGTTCCAGGCCCAGCCCTGAGGCTCTGGACTAGCCTGTCTCCAGCCTCCCATCTCAGTGTCATTGCAAATATAATGTCTACCTCGTAGACCTGTAGTGAGAAAACAGTACTTAATGTGCTTAATATCCTACCCGAAAAATTGTGCTTACAAATGGGAGTTGTTCTTCTTCCTGGTGGTGTTAAACAGCTCTAAGGAAAACGGCTGAGTCTTCAGCCTCTGCCACAAGTGCAGAGTCTCCGGCCCCCTGGGAGCCCACCTCCCGTGTGTCGCTGTCTCCCAGCCCTGTGCCCCTCCCTCCATTCATCATGGGGTTCTCGGCAGAGGAAAGCCCACATGGATCCAGGAACCATGCACCCCTCTTTGCGTCCTCCCTCTCTTCCCTTCCCCTTCTTTCTGTATCCCACTCATTCAGAACTGCTCTCTGGGACTCCATGCAGTGACTGGGTGGGCTCTGTGCTAAGTCGCTCAGTTGCGTCCAACTCTGTGACGCCATGGACTGTAGCCCGCCACACTCCTCTGTCCGTGGGGATTCTCCAGGCAAGAATACTGGAATGGGTTGCCATGCTCTCCTCCAGGGAATCTTCCCGACCCAGGAATCAAACTGGGGTCTCCTTACTGCAGGCAGATTCCTTACCAGCTGCGCTGCCAGGGAAGCCTGAGTGAGTGGGTACCAGACACTAAAGGCCAAAAATGGCTTGACTCTCCAAGAGTGTATCTGCCCTGATGGGACGTCTTCAAGGTCACGGAGCTCCCAAGTCCCCAGGCTTCCTTCCTAATGCAGCAAGTTGTGCTCTTCTGAGGTGGATGAAGATGGCAACCTGAGGCAATCCTACTGGACTAGCTTTAGGAAGTTAAGAAGCAGCAGCTGATTTAATGGGCATAGGCAGCAGCTGTCAGTGGGATTCTTATAAGCTCAAGGCTGCAGCTTTCTCAAGTGACCGTAAGGATGCACTGTTGGCATTTTGGGTTTTGACCATCTGCAAAACACCTTCCTGCAATGCAGGGGACCTGGGTTCAATCCCTGGGTTGGAAAGATCCCCAGAGAAGGGGATCCCACTCCAGTACTCTTGCCCGGGAAATCCCATGGACAGAGGAGCCTGGCGGATCACCATCCATGGAGTCTGAAGAGTCAGACATGGCTGAGTGACCGAGCACGCATGCCCACACCCCGCACTGGAAATGCTTTTTTATAACTGAAACGTCTGCCCTTCCCAGATACCTGGCCGTGGGCTCTGTTTAGATGGTGGGCACCTTCAATAGCTGCACAAATGGTAGTTTCTCCCGGAAGGGTCCATGACCACGTGGATGTTTTCCCCGCTTTGGTTTCCCCTTGCCGGCCTGCCTGGCACACAGGAGGAGGGGTCTTCGCAGGGCTGACCTGTGTTGGTTTGGGCGCGTGCGATCGCCGACCTTGTTCTTGGCTCTGACAGCCCCGTCTCTCTCCCGCAGCTTCGGCATGGTCCATGACGGAGAGGGCAACGTGTGCAAGAAGTCGGAAGGCCACATAATGTCCCCCACGTTGGCAGGACGCAACGGGGTCTTCTACTGGTCCCCCTGCAGCCGCCAGTACCTGCACAGGTTTTTAAGGTACGAGCCCCGCGGCTGGCTGCGTGTCTCCCGGTGCCTTGGACGCTCACGGCTGGGTCCGCCGAGTCCCGTCGGAGCAGTCCCCAGACTCAGGGGTACCGGCCGCTCCCCTCCTTACTGTGTAGCCAGGTTCCTAAGGGGCCTTGGCGCACGAGCCATCTGTGGCCCGGGGGTTGGGGTCCCCCACTGTAAAGGAGAAGCAAAGAGCATGCTTCCTTATTTTCAAAATACTTGCATGCTGGCTGGAAACGGGAGGGAAGTGGCTACTTAAGTCTCTTTAAACACACTCACATGTCTGAGCTTCGTCAAGGAGAGCGTGAGAATCATTGCTCTTGTTTCAATTATATGTTCTTGGGGAAAAAACTTAACCCATGAAACCACCTTACCTTAAGAATTTGTAGCAGATTATCGCAAGAAAAAAATTAGTAGACTTGAAAGTCAGAGAGATAAAAGAAATGAAGGAAGACCAGGGGAAACATACAAATATATAGATCCTGGGGCTTCCCACATGGCACCAGTGGTGAAGAACCTGCCCGCCAGTGGAGGGGACATAAGAGATGCAGGTTCCATCCCTGAGTGGGGAAGAGCCCCTGGAGGAGGGCGTGGCAGCCCACTCTGGTATTCCTGCCTGGAGACTCCCATGGACAAAGGAGCTTGGTGGGCTACAGTCCATAGCGTCACAAAAAGTGGGACACAACTGAAGCAACTTATCTCATATAGATTGTAAAGGACAGCCTTTGGCTGTGATGTTGAAGCTTAAAATTAGGCTAAGGTGTTTCTAGAAACCAACACAAGTATTTCAAGGTAAGCAAAGTTTTCCTAGCACAGAATTCTTTAGAAATATAAAAACTGTATATATGTGTATATAAACACAATTGCAGATTTATATAGCTACATACATTTATAAGGGCCTCCGGGGTAACTCAGCTGGTGAAGAATCTGCCCACAATGCAGGAAATCTGGTTTGATTTTCTTTTTTCCTGTTGCACAAATTAATTCGTCTTGTTCCCTGACCACCATTTGGGCAGGGTCACGGGTGTTTTCCTCTTGGCTGTGCTCCCAGTGTGTTGCTTATCATCCGATGGGCAGCTTCCCATGCCCACCTGTGATAGCAAGCCAGTGGCCCATTTCCCTTTCCTTCTGCCTTTTCCAGCGCTTCTCCAGACCTCATAGCATGCCTTCTGAGTTGCATCCTGACCGCCAGCCTGCAGCTGTGGTCCTCCCTCACAGCCTTACCCTGAGACCTCAGCCAAGATGGTACATTTTACCACCTGAAGGAATGGTGGCTGCTTTCCATATCCCGTGCCACCCTGGAAGGGTGAGAATTTTGTGGATGATATCTGTATCCTGGGCCTCTCTGGTGGCTCAGTGGTAAAGAACCTGCCTGCCAACTCAGGAGACATGGGTTCGATCCCTGGGTTAGGAAGATCCCCTGGAAGCAGGCACGGCAACCTGCTCCAGTACTCTTGCCTGGAGAATCCCATGGACAGAGGAGTCTAGTGGGCTTCAATCCATGGGGTTCTAAAAGAGTCGTACAGGACTAAGTGACTAAACAACAAGAATAACAAATCTATATCCTGTAATATAAACCTGTACTCTAGGGATATACACTTGATCGCTTTTTAAAATTTCTGTTCCCAGAAGGGCAGCATTCACACTCTTCTTCAACTGACACCACACAATGGGTCCTTTCAACATTTGCTTTTCCCTGTACAGTGTTCTCTTGGAGCCAGGTTGGGGATTGTCAGCACTGTTTTTAGCTGCTTCATGTAGCTGCTCAAATTTTTAGGGGTGTGTGTGTGTGTGTGTGTGTGTGTGTTTGTGAAGGATTCTGCTTTCTCTAACAAAGAAGTGTATTGACAAGGAAATTTTTTAATGTTTTTATATCTCAAATCCTTTGTATAAATTTTATATCCTTAAAAATTTAATTCTTTTTCATCTTACTGGTCTTGATGAAGATATGTAAACATTATAAAATTTTTGAAATGTGCTCTGAAAACCTGAAAAGTGCAGGCATCAGGGACGCAAAGTGTGGGCTTGCAGGGAAAATCAGCTTCATGAAAGAGTTTGGGTTTTTAACTGCCAAGAAATATAGAACTCATGGAAAGAGAGCAGTCCTAGTCTGAGAGAATAATTCTCTCCATGACATTAATCATGGGTGCAATCGTCAAATCAAAATGTGACCCTGGGAATGACTGATAAGAGTCTGGAGCCCAAAGCTGTTTTGTTCAGTGATACTGGAAGGTTAAATGCATGCTGCAGTACGCTTATTGATTTTTGTGCCGATTAGTAAAACTCTTCTCTAGCCATGCAGTAATAAACAGTTGCTTTCAGGGAGTTTACTAATTTCTTTGCACCACATAATAATAAAAATGCAAGATTTTTTTTCATGCTCAGAAATGTGTTTTCTTGGAAGATCAAGTTTTCCAAGAAAGCCTCTCATTGTCAAATTCACTCTTCAGATTCTTAGTACTTGAGGTGTCTGGTTGTGAACTGAATGTGGCCACAGTGTTTCAACCCTGATTTTTCGTTGGCTTAATGACCCTGAATCCATCTTCTTTTACATGTTTTCTGACTCCCTAACTTTTAAGTAATCAAAACACTGTTATATTCACCACCAGTTAGTCAGCAGTTTGGATGTGATCCCGACAGTGAGTAAGGACAAGTGACCAACTTTTCAAAGATGAATCTGCTTTCTTTTATTAGCAGTTTAGCATTGGGTATACAGAAAAATTATATATAATAAGGGAACTCAATTGGTCTGAAGTTGTCAGCACAACTTTTCTCTATACTTAGTAGGTAAGTGTTTACAGTAAATTCCTCAGACTCATGAGTAAAGACATATGTCACTTCCTGCAGACAGACAGACAGACTTCATCACATTTACTCATGTCTGTATCTGGGAGGCCTAGGACTTAGCGAAATTTTAGCTCATTATTTTAAACTTAATGGCAACATGGGCTCATCTTCAATTTGCTGCCTGAAAGTTTGAATCATGAACTGCTGATCAGAGAACATCGCCTCCCCTCTCATCACGAAACTGAACTGAACTGAAACATTTGTTCAGTCGTGTCCAACTCTGCGACCCCAGGGACTGTAGCCCGCCAGGCTCCTCTGTCCATGGGATCCTCCAGGCAAGAATGCTGGAGTGGAGTGCCGCTGCCTTCTCCAGGGGACCTTCCTGACCCAGGGATCAAACCCAGGTCTCCTGCGTTGCAGGCAGATTCTTTACTGTCTGAGCCACGAGGGAAGCCCTCTCATAACATAATCCACATTCATACATGAGAAAGGTCATTGCAGGGAAGCAGGAGTTTAAAGGGGCACAGATGCCCTGGCGTGCCCCAGACCACCCTGTGGATGAGAAGATTTGATTTGGCCTGAAAGAGTCTGTTTGGGGGCATAAGAGAAACAAGACACTTCAGTTTATATCTTGCCCTTCTGTTTAATGTTGATCTTAAGAAAAACAAGCCCTCGAGTCACGGCTAAGTGTAGTTTTTGTGAGACGGGAGGACAAGCACTTTCCCGTAGATCCGCCAGGGAATCAGTTCATGTGCCAACCTGGACTTTCCCGTGTAAGCCTGGGAGACCTTGACCATGGCAAGTAGGTAGCCTTTTCTGATGGCCCGTGTCCTCTCTTGGAAGAAGAGGTGGTGAAGGTTAAAAAAAAAAATCTCTGGAAGTCTTTAACCTGTTATGGTTCATGAGTCATAGCGGGGAAAAGGACTTTGAAATTTTCTTATAGAACTTCTGGCTTGGCCTAATATTCTTCATTAATGTTATTTTTTTGCTGTGCTTGACCACATATATAATATATATATGTACCAAATTATAAGCTCAATAACATTTTACAGCCTGGGGGGCCACAGTCCATAGGGTCACAGAGCGGGACGTGACTGAAGCGACCTGGCTCACACGCACACACACTTCAGCATAACTCCCATGGAGGGCATGGTCTGCAGCACATCACGATGGCCAAGTCATGGAGGCAGCCTGAGCGTCCTTCAGGGGGGGAAGTGTGAAGAGGATTTGGTACATAGGAGGTATATGTGATGTTTATATGTGTGTATGCACTGGTGTGTGTGTGTGTGCGCGTGTGTTTAGTCTCTACGCGGTGTCTGACTCTTTGCGACCTCATGGACTTTAGCCCGCCAGGCTCCTCTGTCCATGGGATTCTCCAGGCAAGAATACTGGGCTGGGTCATCATTTCCTCCTCCAAGGGATCTTCCCAACCCGGGGATAGAACACAAGTCTCCCGAGTCTCAGCACTGGCAGGCGGATTCTTTGCCACCGGCGCCGCCTGGGAAGCTCATATGACTGTGTCTGTATCTGCCCACGCACACAGTGGAATATCGTTCAGCCCGGAGAAAGAGGGAAGTTCCATCATGTGTGGCAACGCAGATGAGTTTTGAGGGCGTTATGGAATGTGTGAAAAGAGTCAGAGAAAGACAGACATGGTATGATTTCACGAATGTGTGGCATGTTGAAAAGAAAAGCAGAAAGAGAGAACAGATTGTTATTTTGGGGTGAGTAGGGTGAGGTAAAGATTCCCCTCAAGGTGAACAACCCCACAAAGAAAAGTTGGGAGATGCCTAAGGTGACCTACTGCTGTGGAATTTGTTGTGATTACAGAAGTGTTTTATTTTTGTTTCTTTGCTGCTAACGTTTGCTTATGGAAATTTATAAGCAAAATTTAGTTGCTATTTGCAAACACTTGCTTGTCCTCCTCCCTCCCAATGCAAAATTATCCCGAAGCATGTCTCTGTAGGGAAGAGAATGCCCTGTTGGTGGAGGAAGACATCCCTAATTGGTAGTTAACCATCTGCTAGTGAACTGAAGGAGAGAATGAGCTTCTTCTAGGCCTGGGAATCTAGTCAGAAGTCAGCCTCCGTATAGAGCATTTCTGATGGAAATCATGATACATGTTCCATGTGGAAGCTGGAGGCTATTGTGCAGGAAAGGGAGGAAGGAAAAAATCACAGCCTTTGAAACGAGTTGATCACATTTCTGCTGTTAACAACGCTCATTTCATCTTTTTATTGTTCCTGGCAAGGAGTGTACTTTAGACGGTGTCTGTTATAGGAGCTTCTTGCCTCGAGCATCTGGTTGTACCATTTCTTCCCACCTTCCCCATGCTAAGTGAGAGATCCCGTGAATGGCAAATGGCCTCCTCGGAAAAGGTGACATAGATGATGAACGCGTGGCCCCTATATTGAATACGATTAAGATAAATGTTTTATTTCGACATCAGGGGAAAAAAAAAAAAGTGTCCCTTCTTCTTTGCACAAGACATGTTGTAGATTTCCATGAGGGGAAACAAAAGGCCTGATTGCGTGTACACCTTTGGTAACTCCTGGCCTCACCAGCAGCTCCTCTGTGTTCCAGCACCGCCCAGGCTACCTGCCTTGCCGACCGGCCAAAGCCCGTGAAGGAGTACAGGTATCCCGAGAAGCTGCCCGGAGAGTTATACGACGCAAACACGCAGTGCAAGTGGCAGTTTGGAGAGAAAGCCAAGCTCTGCATGCTGGATTTCAAAAAGGCAAGCGAGTGTTGGCAAGTGTTCAGTGTGCAATGCTGCATAAAACCGTTTTATTCGGTGAAGCTGACGTTGATGTATGCTGTGTTTATTGGGTACCTACCAAATGTCAAATCCTGTGTGTTAGGGCTGGCCCTGTATAACAGGAAACCCATGTTTTACTGGCAAAGAAGACCGCCGTGGATGCTGCGGTAGGTATCAGCTTTCTCCTGAGTACTGACTTGGCCTCTTGGGTCAGTTCCTTTGGATTTATCATGCGGGAGTTCAGTGAGAGCTCTTGGTTGGTGGAAGCTGGCAAATTAATACATTGCATTCTTTTCAAATGGTGTTTAAGGAACAGTGCTCACTGCCCCTGCGCCCCCACCTTCCTCGGACAGAGACAGAATTTACCATAAGGCCTATCTGGGACTTCTTATCATTAAATTCCTAAAATGAAGTATTTCTAGAGAAGCCCTTCATAGTAGTCCACTGACCCCAGGGACACCAGCA
The DNA here is from genome assembly GCF_042477335.2 of Ovis canadensis. NCBI lineage: Eukaryota > Metazoa > Chordata > Mammalia > Artiodactyla > Bovidae > Ovis > Ovis canadensis. The sequence goes on along the minus strand of NC_091260.1, from coordinate 81,217,548 downwards.
GAGTGGTTTTCTCACATAGATTCCCCATATAACACAGAGACACGTGGTCTTGCTAGACAAGGGAACATGAAGATTTCATAACTCGCTCTACTAAACTGCTCTCAAAGCCACCCATAAATGGAATGAAAGTAGTTGTTTTGGGGGCTTCCCTGGTGGCTCAGTCCATAAAGAATCCACCTGCCAATGCAGGAGACCTGGGGTCGATCCCTGGGTCAGGAAGATCCCCTGGAGAAGGAAATAGCAACCCAGTCCATTATTCTTGCCTGGGAAATCCCACAGACAGAGGGGCTTGACGGGCTACAGTCCATGGGGTCACAAGAGTTTTCTTTTATCCTAGTTTATAATAAAACCAAAAGGAAAGTGGACAAAAATATATAGTCCTCCAGGAATCTCCAACATTTCAGAACATGCTGGGAATATGCCCAATTTAAATCCAACATGATCATCTTCTTTCTTCTAAACTCAAGTAGGTCTCCCCGCAGAGTCAGTTACAACTGTCTGCCAGAACTGGATGTTTATCTCCTCAGCTGGGTAATCTCAGCTTGGAACCAGAATAGTAAATCAGCTAGCGTCAACACAGCATTCCCTGGTGGAGGAATATGTAAGATCCCTGAGAATTTTTTCTGTTACTCTTCTGTTTGCGAAGGAAAAGGAGTCCACATCTGACATTTTCTTTCAAAGGTAGAGTGTTCTACAGCATACTCCTGGTTTCCACACTGTTTTGCTGAGACTGTGGGCTATCATCCATGGTAAACTAGTGCTGCTTGGAAAATACAGGGAGTGAGTTAAATGCAGCATTTCTTTCTATTCTTGTTATTGTTAAGTCACTAAGTCATGTCCAACTCTTTTGTGACACCATGGACTGTAGCCCGCCAGGCTCCTCTGTCCATGGGATTTCCCAGGCAAGAATACTGGAGTGTATTGCCATTTCCTTTTCCAGACATCTTTCTATTACTGAAGAAATACTTACACTCAGGGAAATGCATTTGTTTTAGATTTACAATTCAATTTTTACCTGGTAACCTTTTATCAAACTGAGGTCCTCTCTTGGTCCTTGCTTGGTAAGAGATTCTGTTAGTTTGTTTAATAATATTATTTACAGCTTCTGTAGCCTCTGCAATATTTGTTACTTGGTATGTAATGATTTCAGAGATGAGTGTTAAAATCTTTAACAAAGATGATATATTTTTCTGTTTTTCCCATCGGTTCTATTAGTTTTTGCTTTGTGTATTTTGAAGCTAGGTTTTTAGGTGTATACAAGTTTTGGACTTTTGTCTTCCTGATCCTTTCATTAATGTACGATAACTTTATTTTACTTTTGATACTGTCACTTTGCTTGAATCCTGCTTTATCTCATGCTGATACAGCCACATCAGCTCATTTAAGAACACTCTCCCCATTCTTCACCTGCCCGCTTCTCCGTGTTTTTATGTAACATGTGTCTCTTGTAGCATCCTTTAGCTTGACATTGCTTTTGTATCCAGTTGAACAGTTTCTAGCCTTTCACTGGAATGTTTAATCTATATATGTTTAATGTAATTATTGACATGGGACTTCCCTGGTGGCTCAGATGGTAAAGAATCCCCCTGCAACGCAGGAGACCTGAGTTTGATCCCTCGGTTGGGAAGATCCCCTGGAAGAGGGCATGGCAACCTACTCCAGTATTCTTGCCTGAAGAATCCCCACAGACAGAGGAGCCTGGCAGGTTATAGTCCACGGGGTCGCAATGAGTCAAGCACGACCAAGCGATAAGCACAACAATTATTGACATAGTGGATTTAAATCTCCCATTTTGCTGTTTGTTTCCTGTTCTCATTTCTTTTTTGTGTCTGTTTTCTTTTGAATTAAATCTCTTTGCAAAAATTCTATTTTTTGAACCAGTTTGCTTTTCAGCTGTCTTTTTCTGGTACTTTTAGTGGTTGCTCTAAAGCTGCATCTGTAACTTGCAACCTGTGTAGGATTAGTATCAGGTCACTTTATACAAAATGCGGGATCCTTACAACAAATGGGTCCATGGGGGCTTCTTTCACACTTTGTCCTATCATCATGATATATTTTATTTCTTTTGCAAGCTATGAGCCACATGGCACACTGTTACAATTTTTGTTTTAGAATAATTTATTATATATTTTTAAATAACATAGAGTCACCTTTTATGTTAACCCACACATTGGCCATTTATTATTCATGCTTCTCCTTACAGGTCAGTTTCACACTGTGTCATTCCCTTGCGGCCTGAAGAACTTCCTTCAGCATTTCTGTAGGAGAAACCTGTGGCCGTAAAGAATCTCGGGTTTTCTTTATCTGAAAAACGTCATTAATTTACCCTCAGTTCTGAAGAACAGTTTTTTGTGAATATAAAATTCTAAACAGTTCATTCTTTGTTCCTTTTTCTCCCTTTAGACCCTTTAAAGATATAGTTCCATTTTCGTCTGGACTCAGCTGTTTCTAATAAGAGTTTGTCATCATTTGCATCTTTCTTCTAACATTCCTGATCGTTTATTTAGACAATTCATCAAACTTTGCATTTGGTTTAAGTTTCATACTAGAATCACCATTTGGTTCTTTTTTATAGTCTGTATTTCTCTAGAGAATATCCCATTTGTTCACTTAGGTCCATTTTTTGAATATATTATAACATATCACTTGCATTGCAATTATATATTGTGATATATTGTTATTTTATGTTAAGTATATTCATATTACATTGTTATAGTAGGTGAATTCTTTTGATCCCCCAAGCCTTTGTTTTATTATTCCATTTTTTTGTTTAGTCACTCAGTCATACCTGACTGTGACCCCATAGACTGTAGCCCTCCAGGCTCCTCTGTCCATGGGATTCCAGGCAAGAATGCTGGAGTAGGTAGCAATTTCCTTCTCCAGGGGATCTTCCAGACCCAGGAATTGAACCTGAGTCTCCCATATTGCAGGCAGATTCTTTACCATCTGAGCCACCATTATTCTTCCTTAGGGCTCATCTATTTGGCGTTTTCCTTAGCTCTAAGGCACAGCCTGTACTCTACCTATCAGACACCTTGTGGTTCTTACTCATAAGATGTGGGCTTTGGGCTTCCCACAGGATGCCCAGATGCTCACTGTATTTCTTCACACTTTGAGTGGGCCAGAACACTGCTTTTTCCCAGCACTGTGTATCCGCAGTCTTCCAGCCCTTATCAGCTTTCAGCTCAAAGATGCTGTGCTCTGCCAGGCCACTTGGAGTCTCATCCTGTGTATCAGCCATTCACCCCTTAGATAAGGACCTGCAGGGAATCTTCAGGGCTCCCTATTCAGTTTAGTTTTTTTCCTTTCTGGCCATCATCCCACAAATTCTGGTTACTTCTGCAGCCCGGACTTGGGTCTCTGCACTCTCAGTTCAGCGAGACCACTGTTGTCTGCATAGGATCCGCATTTCTGTGCCATGGTGGGCAAAATGTACCCAGGCAGGGAGCTGGGCAGAGGTGGCACTCACCTGATGAATTTCTCTTCTCTTGAGAGCTATGTACTGTGTTGCTTGTTGCAAGAGTCTGAAATGATTAGCCAGTTTTATAGCTTTTAAATGTAGAAAAGTAAGCCTAGTACCAGTTACTTCACCATAAACAATTGAGAAGATACCTTTTGAAAAAACAATCCATCAAAGTCAGTATTGGAATATCTTTCCCTATGATGTGAAATTATTTTTTAATGCAAATAAAATTGACATAGTTTTCCTTTTAGAAGTTAAATTCTACTCACGTGCCCAAAGCTTCTAATATAAAGAATCTCAACTTTAGATACAGAGTGACAATTAGATTCTATATATTCCACATGAATTGAAGCATCTCAGGAAATTCTCAATCATAAAATTTAATTTTTCAAACGACCGCCTGCTGAAATCTTATGAGTCTATTTGATTAAGTTGAAATGTAAAGATCTTGAACTTTTCTGATGGGAGAATATAAAATAATAAATAACAGAAAAACTACCCAGTGCCTAAACTAACCCTTGGCACTTAAGACCCACTTAAGGATGAAACCTGGGGAGATGTTGAGGGACAGAGAGGCCTGGCGTGCTGCAGTCCATGGGGTCACAAAGAGTCAGACGTGACTGGGCAACTGAACAACAACAGTTGCTTTATAGTGATGTGTACTTTTGTGTACAGCAAAGTGAATCAGCTCTATGTTCACATGTCTCCTCTTTTTTTAATTTCCCTCCCAGTTAAGTCAACCCAGAGCATTAGGTAGAGTTCTCTGTGCTATACAGTAGGTTCTCATTCAGTTCAGTTCAGTTCAGTTCAGTCGCTCAGTTGTGTCCGACTCTTTGCGACCCCATGAATCGCAGCACGCCAGGCCTCCCTGTCCATCACCAACTCCCGGAGTTCACTCAAACTCATGTCCATCGAGTCGGTGATGCCATCCAGCCATCTCCTCCTCTGTCGCCCCCTTCTCCTCCTGCCCCCAGTCTCTCCCAGCATTAGAGTCTTACAGGCTCTCATTAGTTGCCTGTTTTATGAAAGTGGAACTGTACTCGCGCAGCATCAGTAATGTATACATGTCAGTCCCAGTCTCCCAGTTCATCCAGCTCCCCTTCCCCCTTCGGTGCCCATTCGTTTGTTCTTTCTATCTCTGCTTTGCCAACAGGATCATCTACACCATTTTTAGTTATTTTGAACACTGTGTCTTTGTTAAGTTCCTGTTCTGCTTCATCAACATTGCTTGGTGTCCTGAACTGACAATCCGAGGTGCAGCATGTGAGAACTGGGAATCTGATCGCCTTTGTGTCCTGGGTACTGTTGGCAAACTGGGATGCCCCCCGCCACCGGGCCTGCCCCACCCCCTCCAGCATTTACTGCATTCCACATCCCTATCCCTGGAACCATTATTTAATAGTATCTTTGTTCCAAGAGGACCCTAAAGTTTTGTTAAGAATATAATGATCATATTGCTAGTTTAATACCACCCTTGGACTTAATGCAGAAGTTAGCAGTAAAGTCAAAATATGATAAAACCAAGAGGGAATAACTGGATTTGAGTTGTTTAGATAACAAAATAGACATCATTTGAGATGCTAGGGCTTCTGCTTGTCTCCAGGATAGAATGCCACATTGTTATTGAGTGGCCAGCGTTCACATAAAGACACCGAAGCCTCGAATACTTTCTGACATGTTAGAACACAATGACGTGAGTTATATATTTCAAGGCTCTTGTAACTCTTGATGTATTTCTACCTGGGGGCCTAGAATTGGGGACTGAGCAGTTTGAAGTATGGGGCTGAAATACACAGATGGCATAAACTGGGCACAGGCTGAAGAAGAGACACATCATGTGATTTAGTGGTGTGCTGACGGCCACCAGCCTCCTCTACATGGGAGCTTCTCACTTAAAAAACTTAAAAACGGTCACTTTCATTAGTATCTTCCATCTATATGTCTATATTCTGCAGAATGTTTCCCAAAACTGTCATGTAAGAAGACTATGAAAATGCTTTTAGCAGTAGTCTCAGTGTAGCATTTTCATATCATAAGGTTACCCTCCTAAATCATCTTAGATGTTTCCATGATCACAATTCACTGATCACCATTATGATCATTTTACACTAAAGAAGTTTCTGCTCACTCTGTCCAACGTTTCCACAGAAACAAACTAACAGATGTTTGACTCACTCAGAAAGCATTTATTGAAAGCCAGCCAGGTGCTAAGCACTGTTCCAGGTATCGATAACAAAAACATAAAAATAATTTAACATTTTAAAGCCCCATTTATTTTACCCTCTTCCATCATCTCCGAAACCTCCCCAGGAATTAGCAGCATTGGCTCCCTCCAGCCACAGCCATGAACCAGGCTGGGAACTGGAAGTGAGCTCACATCTCCTCAGGATCGGAATCGAGAAAGGACATTGGCATGAGTTTGGTGCCTGTCGGGTGCCAAGCCCTGAGGCGGGCACAGGACCTCAGACACTTCATGTGGCCCCTGGGACAAGTTGATGGGCAGCTACATACAAGGACGATACCCGGGTTCTGCCTGCCCAATCTGTCCTGCCCAATTCACACCAGATACCTTCTCAGAAGCCCAAACCCTCCCCTGGGCCTCTATGTCCGTCTCCTGCTAACCCAGCCATAGGAGCTAACCATTCCGCTATCATGCACTTAATCGGTCTGTATGTCCTTCCCTTTGCTTGTACTTGCCCAGCCGCCGGAATCAGTAGGTCACCCCAGGGCAGGTACCCCTCCCCTGCACCACTGTCTGCAATCTGTGTGTGCCTTGTCATATTTGACCTTGAGCCTGGGCCCACGAGTCCTGATCTTAAGGAAGTTCCGTTTGCATCCTGGTTTTCTGTCACGATGTCATCCGTGCAAACAGAGCTCTTCCTAGTTGTCTCTTTGGAGACTTACAGACACCCAGCCCATGATGTGACGGATGCCTTTGGGTCTTCTTATGGCTCTGATCTCTAAACACCCCATTCAGGTCACGAACAGAGACCCCATGCTAATTAACACAGCATGCTAATTAATGTCATGAGAACCAGGCGCAACACTGCCCACCAGGCATGACACGTTTGCCCCAGTACCACTTCATGATTCTGCCAGGCTCTAGTGAAAATACAACTTAACAGTACCGTGATTGTAACCATAGGAGGTTACTATGAACAACTCAAAATAAAAGCAATGAATTGATACCCAAATTAAAGCACCAAAACTTCTTAAAATTCCATGTTCTGAAAATCTGTCTTGAGACACAGGCGGGGTGGGGGTGGGGGGTTGGGGGGGGGTTCTTTAACAACTACTTTAACTGCTAAATATATAATGACTAAATTTGTGGAGATTTCAGAATTAGGTTTTGTGAAGGTAAAATCCATCTGAATTGCTTAAAGGGAAATCTTTCAATCACTCACTCACAGTGCAGAAAGCCTCCTGTGAGCTCACCTCTAGCATCGTTGAAGCAGGAAGTAGAGGCAAAGGCGCCGTGAGACCGCAACTGAAACAGGAAGCAGAGGCACAGACGGCGGGAAGCGCCATCTTTCAGACAGAACCATGTGGGAGTTTTGCTGCGTTGCATTTTCTTTATAACAGGAAGCGCCGTCAGTTCAGTTCAGTTCAGTCGCTCAGTCGTGTCCGACTCTTTGCGACCCCATGAATCGCAGCACGCCAGGCCTCCCTGTCCATCACCATCTCCCGGAATTCACTCAGACTTGCGTCCATCGAGTCAGTGATGCCGTCCAGCCATCTCATCCTCTGCCGTCCCCTTCTCCTCCTGCCCCCAATCCCTCCCAGCATCAGAGTCTTTTCCAATGAGTCAACTCTTTACATGAGGTGGCCAAAGTACTGGAGTTTCAGCTTCAGCATCATTCCTTCCAAAGGAATCCCAGGGCTGATCTCCTTCAGAATGGACTGGTTGGATCTCCTTGCAGTCCAAGGGACTCTCAAGAGTCTTCTCCAACACCACAGTTCAAAAGCATCAATTCTTCGGTGCTCAGCTTTCTTCACAGTCCAATTCTCACATGACCACTGGGAAAACCATAGCCTTGACTAGACGGACCTTAGTCAGCAAAGTAATGTCTCTGCTTTTGAATATACTATCTAGGTTGGTCATAACTTTTCTTCCAAGGAGTAAGCGTCTTTTAATATCATGGCTGCAGTCACCATCTGCAGTGATTTTGGAGCCCCCCAAAATAAAGTCTGACAGTTTCCACTGTTTCCCCATTTGTTTCCCATGAAGTGATGGGACCAGATGCCATGATCTTCGTTTCCTGAATGTTGAGCTTTAAGCCAACTTTTTCATTCTCCTCTTTCACTTTCATCAAGAGGCTTTTTAGTTCCTCTTTACTTTCTGCCATAAGGGTGGTGTCATCTGCATATCTGAGGTTATTGCTATTTCTCCCAGCAATCTTGATTCCAGCTTGTGTTTCTTCCAGTCCAGCGTTTCTCATGATGTACTCTGCATAGAAGTTAAATAAGCAGGGTGACAATCTACAGCCTTGACGCACTCCTTTTCCTACTTGGAACCAGTCTGTTGTTCCATGTCCAGTTCTAACTGTTGCTTCCTGACCTACATACAGATTTCTCAAGAGGCAGGTCAGGTGGTCTGGTATTCCCATCTTTCTCAGAATTTTCCACAGTTTATTGTGATCCACACAGTCAAAGGCTTTGGCATAGTGAATAAAGCAGAAATAGATGTTTTTCTGGAACTCTCTTGCTTTTCCCATGATCCAGCAGATGTTGGAAATTTGATCTCTGGTTCCTCTGCCTTTTCTAAAACCAGCTTGAACATCAGGAAATTCATGGTTCACATATTGTTGAAGCCTGGCTTGGAGAATTTTGAGCATTACTTTACTAGCATGTGAGATGAGCGCAATTCTGCGGTAGTTTGAACATTCTTTGGCATTGCCTTTCTCTAGGATTGGAATGAAAACTGACCTTTTCCAGTCCTGTGGCCACTGCTGAGTTTTCCAAATTTGCTGGCATATTGAGGGCAGCACTTTCACAGCATCATCTTTCAGGATTTGAAACAGCTCAACTGGAATTCCATCACCTCCACTAGCTTTGTTCATAGTGATGCTTTCTAAGGCCCACTTGACTTCACATTCCAGGATGTCTGGCTCTAGGTGAGTGATCACACCATCGTGATTATCCAGGTCATGAAGCTCTTTTTTGTACAGTTCTTCTGTGTATTCTTGCCATCTCTTCTTAATATCTTCTGCTTCTGTTAGGTCCATACCATTTCACCATAGATGTAGATATTAAATGTCTTGGGAAATAGTGCAGCACTGGTTCAAGTATTCAAAACAGTTGTACAGATCATTTAAGAAATGTTTTCGTTATGTGCACTGCAGCCCCCACCAGCTTTCCTGAAGGTCATCATTTCATGACCCCCACGGTCTACCCTTCAGTAAGATGTTCCTTTGGGTCTAAAGGCATAAATAATTTCTTATAGTTGGAGAGGCTTTTTATTGTGATTAAACCTCAGATCTTGTTTTATTTTGCTCACGAATCAGCCGTGTGGGGCTTCCTGCCTCTGCACGTGCCATTGTTCTTTCTCATCTTTCTTTGCATGAACCCTTCATTCCTTCTCTTTGGGAAGAGCCAGCCTTGATCTGAAGAGTTGACTCATCTGTCCATCTTCTCCCACCCCTTTCCTGGGTCCTTCAGGCGAAGCTCTTTTCTAATGGCAAGCCTACCCTGCACCATGTTCTTTCCCTTGTAGCAGGGGAACCTCTTCCTATGTGCACCAATGGTGATTTATACCTGATCTACTCCCTCTAAGATCATTTTTGAGAGAGTAGGTCTGGTCATATTGCTTATGGAACCCCATGCCTCGCTAGATACCTGGCACATTCTAGACTTTCATCAAAGATTTGGGGTCAGTGGACGGGTGGGTAAATGAATGGATGGATGACTGCCTAGAGAAATGGACACGTCAGCAAGTTTCATAGTCATCTTTGACATGGAAATGAGGATTCAGAGTTGCAGAGGTTAGTGAAAGGTAGGAGCAAGAGTGAATTATGAAATGTTATATGTTGTTAGTTTTTAATTTCTTAATTTTTAATTATTTGTACTTGTCTTCAATGTCTGGATTAAGCATATTTTATTTTTAACTTAGGAAGTATAATTTTGTTAAATGTATGATGAATGCTGCTACTGCTAATATAAATAAATAGAGCTTCAGGGATAGAGTGACGTTGGACCATGTCTAGAACGTGAGACTTCTAGGTCATTAGTCTACCCTGTGTACCTACTCCTGAGTAGACATTAGCTTTTAATTCATATCAGTTTTTGGCCCTTAAACTTTTCAATGATGCTGGGCTTTCCAGGTATCTCAGTGGTAAAGAACCCACTTACCAAAGCAAGAGATGCAGATTTGATCTGTGGGTTAGGAAGATCCCCTGAAAGAGGAAATGACAACTCACTCTAGTGTTCTTGCCTGGAAGATTCCATGGACTCAGGAGCCTGGCAGGCTACAGTCCATAGCGTGGCAAAAGAGTCACACATGACTTAACAACTGAACAATGACAACATTTTATGACAGCTGTGTGGACCATTTCTAATACTAATGACCTTCTTTACATTTTAGGATATCTGTAAAGCCCTGTGGTGCCACCGGATAGGAAGGAAATGTGAGACTAAATTCATGCCAGCTGCAGAAGGCACTACATGTGGGCATGACATGGTAAGAAGCTCACCTTAGGTACAGACGTCATATTCAGATGTCAGCCTGTCAGCCATGCATCCTGCCTCCTTTTGTCTTTGTATTTCTGAGCCTGTCTTCCTGATCTTTATGTTCCTATCTGGTACAACTGAGCGACTGAACTGAACTGATACTATGTGGAAAGATTGCTTAATTTATATTAATTCTATGAAGAGGACTGACTCCCCTTCTCACTTTTCTGGTGATGCATTGATGAGATACCTGCAGTTACTAGACACTGATGTCAGGCAACAAGTGATGGCTGATTCTGTTTAATGAGGGGAAATGTTAAACTCTCGGCTACCTTATAATCCTACAAAGAACTAGTAGTGTTCAGTAGTTCTGATAAAGCCTCAGAGCATCCATTGAAGACTGTGGAACAGAGCCTTTTGACTACTGCTCCTGGGAAAATAAGATGCTGTCCTGGGGAAAAGAGAACGTTCATAAGACGGCAAGTTCATTAGTGACTGGGAGACAATGACAATTCTGTCTTTAAAACTGAAAATTAAATTCTCTTTATGCTCAAGAGTAATATTTTAATTCTTTTTATTTAAGCTGCGCGATTGTATTTTTCAGACTATAAAAGGCTACCGAAAAAGATAGAAATATGTCAGAACCGAATTGTCACCGTAACCATTTGTTCTTCCATGTATCTGAACTTTTTAGTGATGCTAACAAGTACAGGGAAACGTATGTCTGCATATTATTGATCTAGTACATTTAAAGTCTGAAGTTAGCTTTGTTACACTATAAACATATTTAAATGTGAGTAGTTGACTCATTGGAAAAGACTCTGATGCAGGGAGGGATTGGGGCAGGAGGAGGAGACAACCGAGGATGAGATGGCTGGATGGCATCACCAAGTCGATGGACGTGAGTCTGAGTGAACTCCAGGAGCTGGTGATGGACAGGGAGGCCTGGTGTGCTGCGATTCATGGGGTCGCAAAGAGTCGGGCACGACTGAGTGACTGAACTGAGCTGAACTGAGTACAGAAAGAAAGGATTTACAGTATTAAGAAGCAATGCTAACATGCTTTCGGGTTAAATTATTGCAATGCTGACTGAGAAAATGAAGAGAAATGAGGTAAATTTGCCTAGGATTAGCACCTAAGAACCATTCATCCTACACGTGTTAATATGCTTTATTTTCAGACTTTCCAAGGGTGGGATTGATATTTAAATCTGTCTAGCGATATAGAGAGCAGTAAACTAATCCATAGCAAAAGAGTCTAATAAGAACGCTTTTAGTTTCTCAAGAGGCTGAAGGAGAAGAGAGTGACAGCGGATAAAATGGCTGGATGGCATCTGGTGGACATGACCTTGAGCAAACTCAGGGAGAGGGTGAGAGACAGGGAAGCCTGGAATGCCGCAGTCCACGGAGCTGCAAAGAGTCAGACATGACTTGACAACAACTTATACTGAACAACAGTATCTCAAAAGAGGAAATGCGTTTGCTGAGGTACTGCAATGTAGAAATACCAGTTGTCACAGGGTACCAGGGAACTTGGGCTTCCCTGGCGGCTTAGATGGTAAAGAATCTGTCCCTGATGCGGGAGACCCGGGTTGTACCCCTGGGTCGGGAAGATCCCCGGGAGAAGGAAATGGCTACCCGCTCCAGTGTTCTTGCCTGGAGAATGCCATGAGGAGGAGCTTGGTGGGGTACAGTCCATGGGGTCCCAAGGAGTTGGACACCACTGAGCGACTGACGCTCTAACCAGGCGATTACCTGAGCTTTAAGCTGCAGGTGATCATGACTCCCCGCACATAGTTGCTTGCAAAGTTTTCAAAGTTATGCTGATTTCTTGAAAGATTGGTAGCCTTCCCACTGTTGCCCTGGTGATGGTGCACACCAGTATGGCTCGGCTCTCCAGGCAGCCTGCTTTCTTTAAAATCTACTACTTTTCTGGGATGATGTAATAACTCTGGTGCCACCAGTATATTATCATTACATTCTGTTTACCTTGAAAGCACAATTGTTGTTCAGTTTCTAAGTTGTGTCTGACTCTTTGGGACCCCAGGGACTGCAGTACGCACCAGCCTCCCCTATCCTTCACTATCTCCTGGAGTTTGCTTAAACTGATGTCCATTGAGTCAGTGATGGCATCCAACCATCTCATCCTCTGTTGCTGATTTTCACTGGTATTTTTTTCATTATGTTTCCAAATAGAGCTCTTTCCTTCAAATTGAAAAGAATTAGCACATATTAAGCCAGTATAGACCCTTACAAATTGCGCGGCATTAAGTGTTCTGCCTAGAATCTCGTGGGTGCCCAGTGGCCAGGATGGGACAAGCATCAGAGGCACCTGTAAAAGCTTCTCTGATGTTAGTTGTGTGTCCTTGTGCATCACTGGCCCACAGGTGTCCGTGAGGTGTACTGACTGAGCAGTGAGCGTTACCGAAGGTCAGAGTCCCCGTACTCTGGGGTATTCCAGAGCAGTGGGTATGTTCGAGATAACTGACAGTAGCTCTTCAGCTTCTGTACATCTCTCTCCTGAGTGGGAGCCTGTTCCCCTCCACCCGCTACAACAGTGAGGCTCTGGGTGGACATGCAAGCAGGCACACCTGACCAGTGGCCAGTACATCTTTTAGTGACAAGAGCTGTCCTTAGAGCGTTATATACATTGAATCCCCACAAGCATCCAGAGGGTAAACCTACGGTAGCCCCCACTATAGACCCAAGAACTCTTCCAGGAAAAAGACACTGGGTTCCCTGTGCTTGCGCCACGAGAAATCCGTAGCAAGGGGGTGAGGTCCACAGCCTGGGTGCACGCCAGAGCAGATTCTGGTTCATCAGTGATCCCTGATGTAAAAGTTAACCAGCTCTCACTTTGCGATTACGTTTGGTACAGGGTCTGGCTCATTACCTTGGGTCCTGGAACAACTCAGTCTGGTGGTTTCCATCATGCCTGATGCTCAGAGGAGGACGGGCAGGCTCAGGGCCCCCGAGTCAGTGCCCAGGCCACGCACCTAGCTGAGCCGATATGTGGGGCTCGTTCTCCCCTCCATGGCATCAGTTTTCATGGCTCATTATGCTGCTTCCCTGTCTGTACTGGGTTTCAGAGTGACTGTGGATTCTGTGGTCAGCATCACAACAGGATGTGTGCTTCACGGTGACCTCACACTGCCCAAGAGAAAGCCTCCTTTCAAGTCATCGACAAAACATAAAACTGTGACCAAATGGGATGGTTCTTAGAAATATAACCAGTGCTTCTTTGGACATTTTGTGTGTCTGCTTAACATAAGGATCTTACGCTGAGCACCTCACTCACCAGCTGCACGGGTCTGCAACCTGTGAGAAATTATGCTCAAAATTGTACGTGTGCGTGTTTATATTTGTGTGTCTACATGCAGCTTTCTTGGGAGAAGATGTAGTGGCTTCTCCTCAAATTCACAAAAAATAGCTTTTTAAAATTAATTTTTAAGGAGAGTCCCTTAAGGATAATCTTGGTCGTATATCCAGAGAGAATGATAATTGGAAAAGATACATGCACCCGTGTGTTCATAACAGCACTATTTACAGTAGCCAAGACATGAGAGCAACCGAGTGTCCATCGACAGATGAATGGATAAAGAAGACGTGGTGCGTGTATGCAATGGGATATTACTCAGCCGCAAAAGGAGTGAAACAGTGGCATTTGCAGCAACATGGATGGACCTAGACATTATCATACTAAGTGAAGTCAGCCAGGCAGAGAAAGACAAATATCACATGATACCACCTATTTGTGGAGTCTAAAAAAGGACGCAAATGAATTTATACACGAAACAGAAACAGACTCACAGAGAGAGGAAAGAACGTACGGTAACCAAAGGGGAATACAGTAGGAGCGTGGGCGCAACAGAGGCGCATCACTGTACAGCAAGTAGGCAGCGAGGACCTACTTTACAGCACGGGAAACTACATGTTGTATCATAACCTACAAGGGAAAAGAATCGGAAAAAATGCATATTTGTGTAAGTCTAACTGAATCACCTTGCCATACACCTGAAACTAGCAGAGCATTGTGAATCAACGGCACTTCAATTTTACAAAAGGACACTCTGACAAAAACAGCAAAAAAAAAAAAAAAAGCTGGTTTTTTGCAGTGCAATTATTGAAGCAATGATTATCAAAGCAAAAGACTGGAAATGATGCAAGTGTTCATCAGAAGGACACGGATTGGAAATACACTTACTGGAATGTTTTGTTGCTGCAACAAAGAAGTGAGGGATGTGTCTACCTTCTTCTGCGGAATGGACTACAGAATATAGAGTTAAGTGAAGAAAAGAGAATGGAAAAAGATAACATGGGGTCATTTATGAAAAAAAGGAGCGATTAAGCTACATTGTTTGCTTATGTCAAAAAATAAAAGAATAAATTCCAAGTCTCAGAAAAACATTACATAAACCCTTTGTTGTTGTTCAGTTGCTCAGTCATGTCCGACTCTTTGTGACCCCTGGACTGCAGCACACCAGGCTTCCCTGCCCTTCACCATCTCCTGGAGCTTGCTTAAACTCATGTTCATTCAGTTAGTGATGCTGTCCAACCATCTCATCCTCTGTTGTCCCTTCCCCTCCTGCCTTCAGTCTTTTCTAATGAGGGTCTTTTCTAATGAGTTGGCTCATCGCATCATGTGGCCAAAGGATTGGAGATTCAGCTTCAGCATCAGTCTTCCAGTGACTATTCAGGACTGATCTCCTTCAGGACTGATTTGATCTCCTTGCAGTCCAAGGAACTCTCAAGAGTCTTCTCTAACACCACAGTTCAAAAGCATCAATTCTTCAATGCTCAGCCTTCTTTATGGTCCAACACTCACATCCATATCTGACTACTGGAAAAATCATAGTTTTGATTCTATGGACCTTGGTTGGAAAACTAACGTCTCTGCTTTTTAATACATTGTCTAGGTTTGTCATAGCTTTTCTTCCAAGGAGTAAGCGTCTTTTAATTTCATAGCTGCAGTCACCATCTGCAGTGATTTTGGAGCCCAAGAAAATAGAGTCTGTTACTGTCTCCATTGTTTCCCCATCTATTTGGCATGAAGTGATGGGACTGGATGCCATGATCTTCATTTTTTGAATGTTGAGTTTTAAGCCAGCTTTTTCACTCTCCTCTTTCACCTTCATCAAGAGGTTCTTTAGTTCTTCATTTTCTGCCATAAGGGTGGTGTTATCTGCATATCTGAAGTTATTGATATTTCTCCCAGCCATCTTAATTCAAGTTTGTGCTTCATCCAGCCTGGCATTTCACATGATGTACACTGCATATAAGTTAAATAAGCAGGGTGACAATTCACAGCCTTGATGAACTCCTTTCCCAATTTGGAACCAGTCTGTAGTTCCATGTCTGTTTCTAACTGTTGCTTCTTGACCTGCATACAGCATTCTCAGGAGGCAGGTAAGGTGGTCTGGTATTCCCATCTCTTGAAGAACTGTCCACAGTTTGTTGTGATCCACACAGTCAAAGGCTTTAGCATAGTCAATTAAGCAGAAGTAGATGTCTTTCTGGAATTCTCTTGCTTTATCTATGATCCAATGGATGTTGGCAATTTGATCTCTGATTCTTTATGTCATTTTAAAAACAAATCCTTATGTCATGTAAACCCTTTATGTCATTTTAAAATAAAACTAGACCAAATTTTATTAAAGTAATTTATAAGCATCCCAAGAAAAATGAAATAATTTAACCTAAACAAGTCCCATTTAGGCTTTAAGTCAAGGTATTGGCTTAACCATGACTTGACAGAGGAATTATCCAAGTGACTTTAAAAACCCAGCGCTTTCTGCATCTCAGGTCGAATGTATCCAGTAGACACCAGGTACTAGAAGGAATCATAGGCTGTTTTCAGCGACCATATCAGTATTGGTAGATTGTTTTTGCCTTCCTAAAACTATTATTTTCTAGTCTCCTACACCGTGTTTGCCATCAGAATGCCGACTGTACCCAGTGCACGAGCCCATCAGTGAGGAAACCAAGGCCACTGAACGCAACCCTCTATCTTGTGTAGCTTTTGCACGTGGTGCAAGTGAAGAAGCCACGGGGACTTTAGCAGAATAACATCAATGGGCTCTTCTCTGGAGGAAGGGGGGGCTGATAGCATCCCCGGCCTCCCTGGGACAAGTGGAGCCCTGTGTGGGTGGTTTCATGTCCTGGGAAGGCTGTGTGACCTCTGACAGGCATCACTTAAAGCCTCCAGGCTCCCAGCCCAGGTGCTTCGGAGCAAAAGCATGAAGCACCGGACGGAAATGACAAGGTGTTGAGACACACAGACCCTCCAGCTGGACTTTTCCGTCCGACAGTCAATCTGTTCTGACGGCAAGAGATGAAGAGCGTGTTGTTGCTAGGGAAGGTTAGAGTTCGCACACCTGAGAGGTGAACAATCGGACTATGTGTTCCTGCAACAAAACCTGACTGCACGTGTGAGATTCCAGCAGCTCAGACAGATGCCTGAAAACTAGTCTTCTCTGTATCTTCCCTTCATGCGGATTTGCAAAACAAGGCTAACTTTGGAAAGAAAAAAAGGAAAGTAGCATTGACATGTATACACTACCGTGTGTGAAATAGACAGCTAGTGGGAGCTGCTGTGTAACCCAGGGAGCTCAGCGCGGTGCTCCGTGCTGAGCAGAGGGGTGGGATGGGGGCAGGGTCTGGGAAGGAGGCTCAGGAAGGAGGAGACATATGTATACATGTGGCTGCTTCACATTGTGGTACAGCAGAAAGTAACACAACATTGTAGAGCAGTTACACTTCAATTTAAAAAAGCATTTTTAATGTATTTCCATATGGGCTCCTGAGGGCAGGGAGACTGATGTCTGCTTATACTACCAAGCTTCCGGGGCTGAGCATTGCGGTAGTGATGAAGCCAGTCTCCACCCACAGTCAGATCACTGTTCTTGTTTTCGTTTAAATCTTCAGTGGTGCCGCGGAGGGCAGTGTGTGAAATACGGGGACGAAGGCCCCAAGCCCACTCACGGTCACTGGTCAGACTGGTCTCCGTGGTCGCCTTGCTCTAGGACCTGCGGAGGAGGGGTGTCACACAGGGACAGGCTCTGCACAAACCCCAGGTGAGCGCTCAGACCGCCCTCCTCCCCAGCAAGCCACCTCTCTGTGACAAACTTCCCAAACAGAGTGTGGAAGGAAGCTCGGGGAAAATAACTCTGTACTTCCCGTATTGCCGCGAAAGAATTCCAAGGCAGAAAGCCCTTTCACTCAGGCATGTACTGTATAGTGATGTCTCTGTGATGTGATTCAAGGTAACTGTTTGACCGCAACAAAAGTAACAGTGCACGGATGCTCCGCTTCTCAGTCCTGTATAACCCCTTGCGGCCCCATGGACCTACCAGGCTCCTCTCTCCATGGAACTTCCCGGGGAAAAGTACCAGAGTGGGTTGCCATTTCCTTCTTAAGGGGCTCTTCCCAACCCAGGAGTTGAACCCAACTCTCCTGCATTAGCAGGCAGATTCTTTACCACTGAGCCACCAGGGAAGGCCCCGAAGTAACAGACCGACAACAATATTCAGGAACTTGATTGTAATCACGTTTACATGAAATACCAAGGTTCTGCCTAAAATACGGAAATAAGTCATAAGAAAAGTGCAGAGAACACAAATGAGGGAGAATCAGTAAGAACAATTTTTTCAAGTGAGAGAAACAACGCCTTGGTTTTTCATCAAATATATTGACCTCCACGGTGTGCGGCTTCATTGTGTCTTGTGTAGGAGACAAGGGTGTTAGAAGCAGACCGCAGTGCAGTGGAATGAAAGGGTGTTCAGTTGTCATCGTGCACCTTTATTTGTTTAACTTACATTGACACTAAGTAAGATGATTTATGTCAGTCCTGTCTGTAATGCATGAGACCCAGCTGGTCTCCTGCTTCGGCAGGATGCTCCCCTTCTGGGGTGTCTGCATGAATTCTAGGGGTGAAGGGGGGTGTTTACTGTCCCTTGCAGCCAGTGGAGGATGACTGCTCCTTCTGTCCCCATCTGATGTCCTGGCCTTGTCACAAGGAAGCTGCCATCTGGAGAGTGAAGCAGTTGAATTTCAGGCTCATTTCTGCTTTTCACCACTGCCCTTCCTTAGTCATGCTCTGCTTTTTAGAATTCAGAAAACAGAGGTGCCCACCCGCCTCCTACAGGGAGATGAGCAAATACATGCCACTCGTTTTCCAAGTTCTAACCTGTTGTATCAATATTGCAAATGATACACCCAATAAAAAAGGAAAACACTACCCATATTGTAAGAATGTAACAAGTGCAAGGGGCTTCTTAGAAGGGCACTTTCCTTGACTGGTGACAGTAACTACCTTAACATTACCTGCTCCCTCTCCCTGACAAGCCCAATTCAAGGGAGGGGTGAGTAGCTGTTCCAAGGCAAGTTGCTAACCATGAACTATACATTTCAGACCATCGCATGGAGGCAAGTTTTGCGTGGGCTCCACGCGAACTCTGAAGCTTTGCAACAGTCACACATGTGCCCACAACAGCGTCAACTTTCGCGCCCAGCAGTGCGCCGAGTTCAACGGCAAACGGTTCCGAGGATGGTTCTACAAGTGGAAGCCGTACACCCACGTGGAAGGTAAATCTCAAATCCTGCTTTCTGGCAGCAGCCTCGGCTTCCTCACCCTTTAAAGAACTGCAGAGTCTGTAGAGTGGGTCCAGGTAGACCAGACACTGTGAGGCCAGTCACAGCTTCTGTTCTGGTTGTTAGGGCTGTTCCACCTGCCCCGAGGCATCTTACTGAAAGCTGACCAGCTGTGTGCTCAGAAAAACGGCAAGCTAGATAGTGAGTCTGTGCAAAGTGCTGTGGAATCCTTAAAGAGGTGATGAAACACTCAAAGTCCATGATTTATTGATAATGAATCAATTCTTTTAAAATTACAAATCACAGTAGCTGATGGTGATATGGCGATGAGTGTATCGCCCATTGAATGATTAGCATTGCTGAAAAATGAAAGAAAAATATCCATATCTTTTGGAAAATCAGATACTACACTGTATTTGGAAAAATTTGATCTATAACTTAGAAACCAAGAAGCTTATTTGTACTGTATGTAAGATTTTACTCTCCAGATGGAGAGAAATATGCGTTATTCTTATCATTATAACAACTTGAACTCAGTAGCTCAAGTAGTATAATTTGAGAATAAATTCAAAGAACACCTAATCATCGTGTTCTTCGAAATTGAGAATATTATCAGGAAATACTTGGGGAATACATAAGTCGGGCCTTATCTCACCTGGCACTTACTTTAACTATCTCAGTGTATATAATGTTATCATGGTGAGAGGTTTATGAAATCAGTAAATTCTGAAAGGAAAATTGAAGCAGTTTTACACAAAGGCTTTTTTGTTGGGTTATTACTTCCAAACTCAGCAAAAATTAAGCCAGTGAGAAACAAGGAAGCAGGAGAATAAAGGAGAAAGAACGTTGAGATCAGGGTCAAAAAATCTGTGTGCTGTTTCTGGTTTTCCTAGTCTTCAGTAAATACGTTCATTGATCATGGAAACACATATTAAATTTGATTCTTAGCATTATTCAGTCGGTTCTCTTATCCTGCACAGTAAAGAACATATTTGTATATGAACATTGGGCCAATGGAAACTCCTAAGGCAGAAAAATATTTATTATCAACTGTTCCCTTCTTTAATATTTATTCTCAACTCTTGCCTTCTTTACTGAGAAGAGAACAAAGGAAAAAAAATTTATACAAAAGTTCGTATTAGCCATATAAATTATAAATCCTTGAAATGGATTACCGAGTGAGGTGTGAACTTGATCTTCCAGTCTTAAGTCCATAATGAGATTTATATTCTTCATGTGACAATATTTTTGGCAATTCATTATATTTTTAAGAAAAACCAATATTCTTTGGAGATTGCATCCAAAAGTTATTCTCTTTATCAGTTTAAAAATATTATGTGTTTTAGTAAATGTAGTAGCTAATGAAGAAATTTTGTGATCGTTTCAATTATTTTATTGTGCTTTATTTATAAGAATTTTGTATATTGTTGCAAAATGGTAGTGATTTTTTGCATTTCTACACAGATCAGTTAATTATACTAGTAAAATAGTTGAACAGTAGTGTAGTTCAAGTCAACAAATGTTTATTGAATGCCTGCTATGTGCCAACCACTGTGTATAGAATGAGGATCAATAAAGGACACAGTAGAGTAAAAATTAATAGTGAAGCTTTAAAAAGTAATTTAAAAATGAAAGGAAAAAAGAAGTCGAAAGAGGCAATTTTAAAAATGTCTTTGCTATGTATTATTGTGTGGGAGTTTTTGTGGGCAAAAAAAGAAAAAAAAATAGTCTATAACATTTAGAGCAAAAAGTGATCAGAGCTTAAGTATCTTTCTTATTTGTGTTTGTGTGTGTATTTCTTTTTAAGATCAGGACTTCTGCAAACTCTACTGTATCGCAGAAGGATTTGATTTCTTCTTTTCTTTGTCAAATAAAGTCACAGATGGGACTCCATGCTCGGAGGATAGCCGTAATGTTTGTATAGATGGGATATGTGAGGTAATAATGATCATTCATTCATTCAACAAACATCTCCCAACAGTCCGCTTTGTGCCAGGCATCCTGTAAGGGGCTAGGGAGACCAGACACCTAAAACCACACCCTTTCCCTCCCTGTCACAGCCCAGAGGGAGAGAAAGCCATGAGTGCAGGAGGCAGTTTGGCAAGTGGAGGTGTGTGCAGAGATCCGCGGGAGGGACAAGCTGCTTCCCTCTTAGATATGGACCCAGGAAACTCACAGGGCTGCTGGGGGGGGGGGGCTAGATCTGAAAGGATGAGATGGAAGAGGGGCGTGGGGAAAGCGGGGAGAGGGACCCGGTGGTACAGGAATCACGGGCTGCAGGAACGGTCCGGTGGTCAGAGAACGAGGAGGCAGCAGGAGCTGGGGGACGCTGGCGGTGAGTGGAGGAGGAGGTGCTCGCAAAGGGCCGTTTGCTGCCGGAAGACTTGGGTGGCTTTACCCTCACATTTCAGTGGAAGACACTGCAACTGGGAACCGGCAGGTGAAGCATCAGATGGCAGCCACCCGGCGGTGGCACCAGAGTGAAGGAAGCCAGGCACAGCTTAGAGCCAGGGGCCCCTGCATGGCTCTGGCGGGGTCTCGGGGAGATCACAGCCTCACTCCTGCTGGAGAGGGACTCTGGGCGTGGGCTGGGAAACAGGGGCTGCTGCGTGGACCCAAAGCTCTGAGCTTATCACCATGCGCAGAAGTGAGATGTGGGGAGCATTTCGTTACATTAGTAAACAAAGGGCGGGGGGGGGGGGCTATGTGCAATGACAAATACTGGGCTTTTCAGGGAAGTGACTCAATGTCTATATTCAGTGGAGTCCGAAGACCTTGGTCCCAGATCTGATTTCCTCTAAAAGTGTAAACCGTGACTGTGGTAAAGTCGGACCAGCACTATGAGGTTAGACTAAAGCAGCACACACAGGGCTTCCCTGGGGGCTCAGACGGTAAAGAATCCGCCTGCAGTGCAGGAGACCCGGGTTCCATCCCTGGGTGGGGAAGATCCCTGGGAGACAGGAATGGCAACCCACTACAGTGGGTTGCCTGGAGAACCCCATGGACAGAGGAGCCTGGCAGGCTACAGTCCATGGGGTTGCAAAGAGTCAGACACAACTGAGCAATTCACACACACACACACACACACACACACACACACACACGCACACACACGCTGTTCAGATCTTTCAGCTTCAAAATGCTCAGCTCTCCACCCACCATGTCTGATTATCAGTCAGTTTGTTAAATATCTCATTGTTTTCATGTATTCTTAGTGATGCAGTGTCACAATTCCTTATTTATAATTCTAAAGTCCAAAGAGCCGCAAAATGGGAAGTTTATATGACTGTAAAATATAAGGCAACTTGAATTTATTTGTTTGCAAAGCTGCCTTAAATTGATGAGACTGTCTTCAGTTATGTTTATCCCACTCAGTGTGTGAGTTTTACAAACATCATCCATGTCCCCACATCTTATGTATAATATGTTAGTTACCTTCCTGCAGTCCAAAAACCCTGAGTTGTGCAATGTATCTGGTCCTGGTATTTCAAACAAGGGGTTGTGGACCCTGGTTACTTCATTTCTGAATGGATTTTCTTTTTTACCTAGGTAGCCTATATCTTTTGTTAGGAAATGTAAGACTAGCAAGCATCATAGAATTTATAAAGAGCTGCTAAAATTCTAAGACCATAGCCAAATGTGCTATAATTTGGGAATAATCGTCCCGTGGTCTACGTTCCTTCTTTGTCTCTACACAAGACAATCCAAAAGCACAAGGTGAATTCCAGTGGACCCCCATGAGGCCACATGCTTGTCATTTGTGCTTGGCTCTTCACGTCGGGCTGAAATTTACCCACGTCTCCCACAAGACAATGCGACAGGTGTAACCCAGGGCTCCAGACAGGACGGCCGTGTAGCAGTGCCAGGGAGGACAGGCTGTGCTTGCCACGAGAAGGCCTCCTTTGGACGGAAGCATAGCTTGACAGTCTCACAGCGCACATACTGGGTATCCAATAAATATTTGTTAACTCTCCCGTGTCAGTGAAACTTTCCAGCTCTCCGGGGAAAGGTTTGTGACTTCGCTCCTGTTGTCTTGTCTTTCATGAATGACCCGTGGCCTCGTGGGTCCCACAGAGAGTGGGGTGTGACAACATCCTGGGGTCCGACGCTACGGAGGATGCCTGCGGCGTGTGCCAAGGCAACAACTCCAGCTGCACGACGCACAAGGGCCTCTACGCCAAGCAGCACCGGGCCAACCGTGAGTCCACCCGTGGGATCCGCCCACCAGCCGAGCAGAGACGGAAGGGGACCCTCGGTGGGAAGGAGGGGGGTGTAGAGAAAACAGCCAATAGGCAGGGTCCTGAGAGCCCTATGTGACTCCTGGCCTGCTTTGCTTCTCAAACCTGTTTTGATTAGAAGTGGTTGCTAGGTTATTTCAATTAAAGCAGTTCTTAGAAACCATGAACATTACAATAGCTCTGTTCCAATTAAAAAAAAAAAAAACTCCTCTGTAGGATTCATGGAACTGGATGGCCAAACTAGACCTCCAGGTTCCAAACTCTGATCCCCAAGGGCTGGTCACGGAGAGCCACGGGCCCTGGGGTTGGCCCTGCGCTGCTGAAACACCACCTTCTCCCCTCCCGTTTCCTCTGTGCAGAGTATTACCAGATGGTCACCATCCCCTCTGGAGCCCGGAGCATCCACATCTATGAAACAAACGTATCTACCTCCTACATTTCCGTGCGAAATGCACTAAAAAAGTACTACCTGAACGGACACTGGACGGTGGACTGGCCTGGCCGGTACAAGTTTTCAGGAACCATCTTTGACTACAGCCGTTCCTACAAGGAGCCTGAGCGCTTAGCCTCTCCTGGGCCAACCAACGAAACGCTGATTGTGGAGGTGAACCCCAGCCTCCTGCTCTCAGGGCTTGGACGGGGGGTCTTGGGGCATTTCTGTAGGTTCAAGGCTATATTGGTGAAATATCACATCCCCAGAAAAGTGTTTGCAGTTAATGTCTCTGAAACAAGACTAATCAATGCACAGACTGAGTGGGCCAGTGGACCGCTCGTCTTTCTCTCTAGGCGCGTGATGAGATTTATAAGGACACACCCATGCAGTCCTGGGTTTTCCATCTTTATTAGTGGATCGTGACCTAAGCCCACATCTCTCCTGTAAGCTCTGCGGCCGTGAGAAGCGGCCGCGGTGGGGGTCTCTGTCTGCGCCTGTGTTTCGGGTGGGATCAGGATTCTCCTGAGTCCGGTGGAGACAGGAGTGAGGTGAGAACCCACCACCTGGGCCCAGTGCCAGGCAGGGGCCCACACACAAGCCCCTCTGTGTTCTGTCCAAGATGGCACAGGCCCATGAGATACACTTGAGCAACTTCTAACAACGTAATGTGTCCCCTTGGGGCCAGGCAGATGGTGGTAACATGCAGTGGACACACTAATTTCATATGTTTTTACGTTTCTGTGCACATTTAAAGGAAAAACTTGGTTAAAAGCTGCCCCCTCGGCCTGCACCTGTACGTGCAGTTGTGAACACCCCCCCCCAGGTGCCCTCCACCTGCAACGTGGGCCTGGCAGCTCCATCCCGCCATCCTTGCGTCGTCCTGAGAGATGCCTCATCTCCACATGTCCCACCTCCGTCTGCCCTCTCGACCTGGGACTGCTCCCGCCTCCACTTTACAGACACGCTCACCCTGAGCTCCTGCCTTGGTTGTCTCTCTCCCACCATCTGAGGCTTTTAGCTTTATTGCGCATGCTCGCTCAGTCCTGTCTGACTCAGTGGGACCCCGTGGACTGCAGCCCACCAGGCTCTCTGTCCATGGGATTTCCCAGGCAAGAATACTGGAGTGGGTTGCCATTTCCTCCTCCAGGGGATCTTCCCGACCCAGGGACTGAACCGCATCTCCTGCGCTGGCAGGCAGGTTCTTTACCTGGGGAGCCCCTTTTAGCTTTATTACTCACAGAGAAACAGAGGTCGATCAGGGTTGAAAGTGATCGAGGCTTCCTGGGAGCCCATTTCCCGTTTCAGGATGTCGGGGGCGAGAGCAGATCTATGGCCTGCAGTGGGGCCATCTGTCCAGGGCTTATCCCTGCCCTACGGCATCTGCCCAGCTAGACTTGAGCTGTGTTGTCGGGGACGGGACTGTGGTGCCAGGGAGTCGGGGAAAGTCCAGTGACTTTATCCACTGGGCCTTCCCATTAAGAAGCAGTGAAGGCTTCAGAGATGGAATTTCTAGTAACAGGCTAATGGCAAAGTTCCCCGCCCCCCAACCCACCCGAAAAAAAGCCTGTCATCGAGATCAAGTGTTCAAATACTTTTAGGAGGAAAACGTAGTTGGTTCATCTGGTCGGGTTTCCAGCTAGGAAGTGAAGAGTCCAAGTGTGATTCCATATGCTAAGCGTGGTTCACAGGTGTGCCCAGCCAGAGAGGGCGTCTTTCCTCCTGCGCCCACACGGAACATGTCAGTAGGCGGAAGATCTCTGCATCCCATCCCCAGAGAAAGGACTCAGAGTTAGCTTCCATCCTGCAGAGATGAGACGCACTCAACTGTTGGTTGTTTGGAACTCACTAGGCTAGGAGTCGGACACGACTGAGCGACTTCACTCTCACTTTTCCTCTCATGCATTGGAGAAGGAAATGGCAACCCGCTCCAATGTTCTTGCCTGGAGAATCCCAGGGATGGGGGAGCCTGATGGGCTGCCGTCTGTGGGGTCACACAGAGTTGGACACGACTGAAGCGACTTAGCAGCAGCAGCAGCAGGAATTGTGAAGGTGCTTTTTAAGTATCACTTTCTGATTTGCTCAGCTGGGGAGGATGGCTGGGGCTTGCCAGGAAACACCCAGGGAAAGAACCACATGCCTTTGTTAGGTTGCAAAGACTAGGCAGGGAATACTGCATACAGCAAAAGAATCAAATGTCTATACATTTTTATAGATGTGTTTGAGTCTAGTTTAATATTACAGTCATCATCTTATTGACATGACTAATGTTTCAAGAGCTTAAAACAGGTTTCCTTCTATATGTTGGTTCTGTGCTGTGCTTAGTTGCTCAGTCATGTCCGACTCTCTGTGACCCCATGGACTGTAGCCCAGCAGGCTCCTCTGTCCATGGGATTCTCCAGGCAAGAATACTGGCGTGGGTTGCCATGCCCTCCTCCAGGGGATCTTCCTAGCCCAGGGGTCGAACCCAGGTCTCCCACATTGCAGGCAGATTCTTTACCAACTGAGTCACCAGGGAATCCCAAGCTACCTACTGTATATTGGTTCTAATTTAACTCATTTTCTCTTTCCCTTTTTTATTTTGTAGCTTCTGTTTCAGGGAAGGAACCCAGGCATTGCCTGGGAATACTCCATGCCGAGGTTGGGGGTTGAGAAGAAGCCTGGAGCCCAGCCCAGCTATACATGGGCGACCATCCGCTCTGAGTGCTCCGTATCCTGTGGAGGAGGTAAGTCATATCCCATGGTTGCCCTGGTGATGGGCACAGAGGTGCCAGGCATCTTTGGGCCATGGGACACACTGCCGTGGTCTTCAACACCTAGCCCTGGTCCTTATCACATGCCCTGGTCCCCATCACACGCCCTGGTCCTCATCACAGTGTACCTGGTCCCCATCACGCACCCTGGTCCTCATCACAGTGTACCTGGTCCCCATCACGCACCCTGGTCCTCATCACAGTGTACCTGGTCCTCATCACGCGCCCTGGTCCCCATCACGCACCCTGGTCCCCATCACACGCCCTGGTCCTCATCACGGTGTACCTGGTCTCCATCACACACCCTGGTCCCCATCACACACCCTGGTCCTCATCACGGTGTACTGACCCTCATCTTGTCCTGATGAGGAGCCCAGGGCTCCTTAACTCTTCCAGAGGCAGAGTGTCTGAGCAGTGGTCCTGAGTATCCCTCGAGAACTTGGGCTCGCTTTTCTAACTCAGCTGTGTCCACGTGTGACCTTAAAGTTTAGTAAATTGGATTCTGCTTTTTGTCTAAGATTTTTTTAAAAGGTAATTTTGTTATTTGAGAACATTCAGATGAAAGCCGCTCAAATTATTATATATTTCTTGTTGATGATGAGAAATAGAAACCTTTGTGGAAATGAGTGATACAGAGCGATGATTTTTTATCAGATTGTGGTGGTTTCATCGCTAAGTCGTGTCCAACTCTTGCATCCCCATGGACGGTAGCTTGTCAGGCTGCCCCGAGCATGGGATTCTCTAGGCAAGAATACTGGAGTGGGTTGTCATTTCCTTCCCCAGGGAATCTTCCCAACCCAGAGATCGAGCTTGGGTCTCCTGCATTGCAGGCAGATTCTTTACTGACTGAGCTACGAGGGAAGCCCTTTATCAAATGGTCTTGTTCAAACATTTTATTGGAAAGAAATTTGTTATAAAGTCATATGCTTAAATTCACTAAGAAATTATAAGAATTTCGTGAAAGATTCAGTAAAAATGACAAGAAACTACATGTCAAAAAGAAGAATTTCATTTGACAGTAGATGAGTTTGTCCTCTTAATACCTTAAGAATTTTCAGCCCATGACTGAGTTGAAGAAGCTAGTTCACTGGAGAGAGATTTTTAGCTAGAGCCACTTTGTGCTCTCTGAGAAAGGATGGAGAATAAATACTTACACATTTTAGAAACAAAATATTAAGTTCTACCTGATATTGAAAATCAGACACGTTTCCATATGGACAAAGGGCTTTCAGCTTTGTACATTCCAGGTTTTAATAATCAAGAAAGTAATCTAAGCAGTAGTTTGAATTTAAGTATGTGCTGTGTGCTGTGCTTAGTTGCTCAGTCATGTCCAGCTCTTTGCAGCCCCATGGACTGTAGCCCTCTAGGTTCCCCTGTCCATGGACTTTTCCAGGCAAGAATATTGGAGTGGGTTGCCATGCCCTCTTCCAGGGAATCTTCCCAACCCAGGGATCAAACCTGAGTCTCCTGCATTGCAGGCAGATTCTTTACTGTCTGAGCCACCAGGGAAGCCCAAGAATACTGAAGTGGGTAGCCTATCCCTTCTCCAGCGGATCTTCCCCACCCAGGAATCGAACCAGAGTCTCCTGCATTGCAGGCAGACTCTATCAGCTGAGCTACGAGGGAAGTCCATGTATTTAAGTATAATAGGACACAAATTAACATTTTATAAAGTAAGAATAAAATGAGTTGATAAGGAAAAAAGTGAACTCATGTCTTCTTAATAATTGCTTTAAATCAATGAGCAGAAGGAAACACAGGAAAATTGAACAATTAAAAAATAACAGTCTGAAAAGTTAACACCATGTACTCGATATGTATTTATTCTTCTCATTAAAAATAAAATGTGTAAATCCTGTTTAAATTCTGACATTAGGAGCTTTCTAAGGTAAAATAGAATCCCTTTCTGCAATGCAGGCTAGCAGCAAATGACCCTCAAGGCAGCCAGAGAAAATGTGGGGTGTCCTACTCAGGGGAGGGACCCACACCAGCTATCATTTTGCTCCATTCGGGAAATAAAGCAAAACAGGCCGTACTCATGGGCATCGCATGTGTGGTCTGGTTATCACTCTCTAACCCCATTTTTTCCCCTTCCCTTTCTCTTCTGCTCTTGCAGCCATCCCCTACGACTCTCTGCAACCTATTGGATGCATTTGATTTTATCTGTCCCTGTTTGAGATTATCTAACAGTGTCTGATTAAAATAATAAACCACAAAGCCTTCTATTTGTGTCAGGATAATTTTCAGATGCGTCCTTGTAGATTTTCACGTGGCTGAAAGAGCGCAGCGAGTCACAGGGAAGCACGCGTAAGGGCAGCTGGTCCATGAGTGTGTTTCATTAGGGCTTCCCTCCGTGTCCTCCCTGGGAGAGCCAGCATGCAGAGGACGCTGGGTGTCCTCAGCTCCGACCACGTGGCCCGTCTCAGTAGCCTGAAACACTCCAGCGGGTGCTGAGCACACTTGTAAATCGCCAAGCTACACATAAGGAATAATCCTCACATTGAGGTTTCTAGAGGACATCAACCCAAAACCTATCCCCTAATCATTTGCCTGAAGAATTGTGTTATAGAGGCAGTGAGTGGGTGTTTAACTTCAATGGAAAAATTCATGGAAAATCAAGGTTTCTCAGTTGAACAGCTAGAAGGGATGTCTAACCCCATCCTTTATCATCATCTGTGTAGGAGGTGGCTCCTTTATACAGTCTTCCGGTGGAAATGCCAAGGCCATGCCCCTCCCAGGACTCAGCGCCTAACCAAGAGCATCTTACGTTTTTTTAATTGAAGTATAGTTAATTTACCATTTTGCGTTAGTTTCAGGGGTACAGCAAACTGATTCCATGTTATATATAGATATATATGAATAACATATATACATCTGAATAACATATGCATATATGTATAACTGAATATACTGTGCTGTTTTGAATATATTTGTTGATTATCTATCTTATGTATAGTAGTGTGTATCTGTTAATCCTAAACTCCTAACTTCTCTCTCCTCCCCTTCCCTCTTAGGTAGCCGTAAGTTTGTTTTCTATGTCTGTGAGTCTCTTTCTGTTTTGTAAATAGGTTCGTCTGTAACATTTTTTTTAGATTCCACATGTAACTGATACCATATGATACTGGTCTTTCTCGTTCTGACTTACTTAGTGTATCACCTCTAGGTTCATCCATGTGGCTGCAAATGCCATAATTTCATTCTTTCCATGGCTGAGTGATATTCCAGTGTGTCAAGATACCGTATCTTTATCCATTCATCTTAGATTGCTTCAGTGTCTTGACTGTTGTAAACGGTGCTGCTGTGGACAACGGGTGCGTGTGTCTTCTTGAATCAGTTTTATCTGGATATGCTCAGGAGTGGGATCTTACGTAACTCTACTTTTAGTTTTTTTAAGGAGCCTCCATAGTGTTCTCCATAGTAGCTGCACCAATTTATATTCCCACACCCTCTCCAGCATTACTTTTTGTAGACTCTTTGATGGCCGTTTTGAGCAGCGTGAGGTGATGCCTCACTGTAGTTTCGATTTGCGTCTCTCTAGTAATTAGCAGTGCTGAGCATCTTTTCATGTCCCTTTGCGCCATCTGTATATCTTCTTTGGAGAAGTGTCTGTTTTGGTCTCCTACCCAGCTTTTTAATGGGTTGTTTGTTTCTTTGACATTGTGCTAAATTAGCTGTTTGTGTATTTTGAAAATTAGTCCCTTGTCGGTCGCTTTGCTTCCAAATATTTTCTCCCATTCTGTAGGCTGCCTTTTCATTTTAGTTAGGGTTTCCTTTGCTGTGCAGAAGCTTTGAAGTTTAATTATGTCCAATTTGTTAATATTTATTTTTATTTGCATTACTCTAGGAGACAGATCCAGAAAATACTGCTGCAGTTTATGTCAAAGGCTATTCTATGTTTTATTCTAGGAGTTTTATGCTATCTGATCTTACATTTAGGTCTTTAGTCCATTTTGAGTTTATATTTGTATATGTGTTAGAGAATGTTCCAATTTCATTCTTTTACCTGGGAAAACTGTAGCTGTCCAGTTTTCCCAGAACCACTTATTGGACAAATCATTTTTTTCTCCATGTATCCTCTTGCCTATTTTGTCATATATTAATAAACCATAAGTAGGTGGGTTTAAGGAAAGGGCACTGTTTAAATCCTATTGGCTTGAAGTGGACCCTCCCATATTTTCCTAAAAGGGCAAGACCACACCTTCCCTTCTCCCACTCTTTCCTCTCGCATCCCCCAGGATTATCCTATTTTCTGTACAAACAAGATAAAAATAAGAAACACAACATTGTGGTTAACTGGGCACCTGCCGTGTCCTGTCACTTGCCTGGTCTCGTGGAAACCCTCAGTTCAGTTCACTTCAGTCACTCAGTCGTGTCTCTTTGTGACCCCATGGACTGCAGCAATCCATGCCTCCCTGTCCATCACCAACTCCCAGAGTTTACTCAAACCCACATCCATTGAGTCAGTGATGCCATCCAGCCATCTCATCCTCTGTCGTCCCCTTCTCCTCCCGCCTTCAATCTTTCCCAGCATCAGGGTCTTTTCCAATGAGTCAGTTCTTCGCAGCAGGTGGCCAAAGTACTGGAGCTTCAGCATCAGCATCAGTCTTTCCAGTGAATATCCAGGAGTGCTTTCCTTCCTCAACAGGGCTTTAAAACAGAAAGACCCACCTGGAGGCAGCCAGATCAGGCTCAGGGCTAGGTTCTGTTTCATCTGCATCATATTTTACATTTTGAAGATTTCCGCTTGCGTAGGCCTCTTCGTAACCTAGATTGGAACTCCTGAAGCATGCTTTGCCCGGTTCCCTTCTTGTGACTTTAACGTCTGCGAGCTGGAGAAATAGCCAGGGAATGAGTAAGCCAGGAGGAGACCCTGGGAAAGCCCCCAGCCCTGCCGCATCTGGAAACGTCACCTGGCCTCTGTAAAGAAAGGGCAGTCCCATCCCTGACCTGCTCTAATGGGCCATTTCTCTTTAGACAGCGAGGTTTCCTGACAGGCGCAAGGCAGGCAGTGCCTCGTCTTTTCTGACAGCGTCCTCTGCTCATTTTTTTTTCCCTTTCCACTCACTCTTGTGACATAACCATGGGATTTTATTTCAGTAATCCTGCTTAGTTGTGCCTTTGCCGGGATGATGGAGTGGTGGAGGAAGGATTCACATAGGGAGATGCTAAGCCAAGAGTGTTTGAGAGAAGGATCCAGCTTAGCCGATTACATGCGACTCTAAGACAGGGACTTCCAGACACAGGAATGGCTTCGGCCGACTCTTATTTACAGTGTAAGGGCATCAGCTCTTTCTCAAAGTTACGTATGCTGCAGCTTTTAAAAATCAACCTTGGTGACTCCGCTGGCTCAATGTATTTCAAACTATAGTAATGAATCTCAAACCACTGCTTTACTTTTGCATGAAAAGGCTTATTCAGATTTGGCTTATCAGTTCAGCTGCCGAGTCGTGTCCGAATCTGTGACCCCATGGACTGCAGCACGGCTTATAGTTACATTTAATCTCTCTGGTACATATCATGCAGTATCTGGGGATGATCCTCTGATTTACCGTTAGCGTTCCTCAGACAAACCTTAAGACTGACTTGTAAATCGAGCTCTCTTAACGCTTTTCCAGCAATGTTCTCATCATCATCTGCAGATATTTCTAGGGCTTAAACTTTAATTTTAGTGATGATGTTCAGAAAATAGAATAAAATTACATATTGGAAACCTTGCCTTTGTTTTGTTTATAGGAAACCATTCATTCATTTATTCATTTATTGTCCAGTCAGCAAATGTTTGTATCAGTCTGAACCTCAGTTCAGTTCAGTCACTCAGTCGTGTCCGACTCTTTGCGACCCCATGAACTGCAGCACACCAGGCCTCCCTGTCTGTCACCAACTCCCGTAGTCCACCCAAACCCATGTCCATTGTGTCAGTGATGCCATCCAACCATCTCATCCTCTGTCGTCCTCTTCTCCTCCTGCCCTCAATCATTCCCAGCATCAGGGTCTTTTCAAATGAGTCAGCTCTCCGCATCAGGTGGCCAAAGTATTGGAGTTTCAGCTTCAACATCGGTCCCTCCAGTGAACACCCAGGACTCTCAAGAGTCTTCTCTAACAACACAGTTCAAAAATTCTGAACCTCAAACTTTTTTAAATCAAGTGGGGAAAATGTAGAGACCTTTGCTTAATCCTGTCTCTGAACTGGATGATGAAACACCAGTGTAATTTTTCTTGTTCAGTCGCTAAATAGTGTCTGACTCTTTTGTGACCCCATGGACTGTATGTAGCCTTCTGGGCTCCTTTGTCCATGGGGATTTCCCAGGCAAAAATCTTGGAGTGGGTTGCCATTTCTTTCCCCAGGGGATCTTCCCAGACCAGGGATCAAACCGATGTCTCCTGCATTGGCAAACAGATTCTTTACATCTGAGTCACCAGGGAAGCCCCATAATGTAATTGTTACTTTACTTAAAAAGTATTGAGTGACTTACTAGCAATATGGCTAAATGAAACATGGGACCTCTATAAGGTACCTGATGCAGAGAACTGACTCCTTGGGAAAGACCATGATCCTGGGAAAGACTGAAGGCAGGAGGAGGAGATGCTTGGATGGCACTATGGACATGAGTTTGAGCAAGCTCCAGGAGTTAGGCACTATGGACATGAGTTTGAGCAAGCTCCAGGAGTTGGTGATGGACAGAGAAGCCTGGCGTGCTGCACTCCATGGGGTCACAAAGAGTCAGACGTGACTGAGTGACCGAACTGAACTGAACCTCTAAGGCATGGGGCATTTTCATTCTTCCTTAAATGTGTAAGGCACCATGCCGAATTCTGAGTCTGTAAAGAGAAGTCATGTAGACTGGCACTGTCCCCAAAAACATGCAGTCTGCATATCCACACATGTAACGTGCAAGACTACAAGCTGTCGTGTGCAGGGGTCCATGAGTGCTCAGAGTCCCAGGAACCTGGCACAGAGTGCTGGGTGGCTGCATTTTGAGCATCTGGAGTAGTCAGCAGTGGAGACCTGGGACCGCTTTTGAACATCAGCCGTTCATATTCTTCCTCTAGTTGGTAAAAATCATCTTTTTCACAGGAACTACTTCAAATTAGATCTCCCCCATACATACATTTAGAACATCCTTACATGCTTCGAGTCTTAAAGTAAATGTGCATTTTACTTTTTTAAACTTTAAAGGCTTGAGCTTGTCCTTCTAGGTCCCAGAGATCAACTGAAATGATTCTGGCTTTTTCCTCCCTGTGCTGGGTCACCTTTGAGCCAAATTCATGAAACTACTTCTGTGTCTGTATCCAAGACCCTGAGAAGTTGCAAAGCACATCCTCTCTTTAGCCCTCTTACCCACCAGAAAAGCAGAGAAGAGGAACACAAAGTTCATCCCTGGTCAGGGCCCTCTGCCCTCAGGGGCCATGTGTGATGTTCACCCCATGCATCTCCTGGAGCACCCTCAAAGGTGCAGGGTAAGATGCAGAAGCCCAGCTCATCCCAAGGAGCAGGAACTCTTCCCTTTCTCAGAGTCTCCCAGTCCTGCAAAGCCCCCCTCCTCTGGGGCACTGGGACCTGTCCGAGGTCTAGTCCCTCACACACGCCCATGGTGATCATGTGGTCATGACTGGCTCCCTCCCTCCTCCTGCCATGGGTGGGTGGGTGTGTTTCAAGTCCTGCCCACATCTGTTAGCCAAACTTGGGACCTTAAAGACGGGGAATGCCCACCTAAAACAAGACGAGCAGCGTGTCCTGCTCTCACTTTGGACTGGGCAGTGCTGTCGGGGAGCTCAGATATCGGGCCAGCTTCTCATCAGTCGGAACAAACACAGGATGCCACAGGCCATCCATAAAGGGTAGTCATCGCCACCCTCCAAGCTCGGGTGCCCATTCGGGTGCCGTAAGCCTGGAGTGATCATGCCAGCAAAGCTGCCACTCAGGCACACGTGGAAACAACTTAGACTCTGAGCATCAGGAGTTCACCCACCCAGCTTTCCTGGAGCTACCAACCCTCTCCACCTTCAAGGCCTTCAGGACACAGACACCGAGAGTCCACACGGCATCTGGCGCTTGCCCTGGACTTGGTGCAGGCCCCTTGTGGAAGCACATGCTTTGTTTGTGGAATATCTTCCAGTTTCCTGGGCAGTTTTGCTTATGAGCTTGGCTTCCTTGCCTTTATAAAAGAAGGCTGAGGCTTTTGGCAACAGCTGGAAATCATTCTGCCATTAGATTAACTGAAAACTTAGAGATTCTTTGATATAATTACCATCTTTAAGACCAAATACTCTTCTTCCAGATACTTTGGCAAAGTATGAAGATTCTAAAATGATTTCCAAAGAGCTGGCCAGAGCTGGTTTCTGTAAAAAGATTAAGATAGAGCTTCATCGCTTTGCTCATTAAACTCACCACCTTCCATGGCCAGGGTTCAGCTTTGGGTTTTTCCCAGTTAAAGGATTATTCTGTCTTTTTTTATTGATTCTTTGAATTTTGACTCTGCTTCTCTCTCATCTATTAATATGGATCATTTTAGAAGGCTGGCCAGCT
The DNA here is from genome assembly GCF_042477335.2 of Ovis canadensis. Classification (NCBI taxonomy): domain Eukaryota; kingdom Metazoa; phylum Chordata; class Mammalia; order Artiodactyla; family Bovidae; genus Ovis; species Ovis canadensis. The sequence continues at coordinate 81,182,883 of NC_091260.1, read as the reverse complement.
TGATTCTAACATTCCTGTGGACTCGCAGATTTTTCTTTCTGACAAATAGTTGAGATTATAAGTACAGTTGAGAAATTGCTTTACAGCTGTGCCCTCAGTCAGAAAAATGATACCTGAGTGTCTGTTAAACATTCAGCCAGGTGGCTGATGAGACCTCATCCCATGTGAAACTCATCTGAAAACGTAATTATCTAAAACCTAGTATAGAAACAGAACCCAGAAACCCTAAATACCATTGGGCATATGGCTGTCTGTATTTTTATTTTCCCAGGATATTTAGATATTTGAAAACAAGAGAAACATTTAAATTCACCTTTACATCTATTTTGTTTATATGGAAAATTAATTTTACATTAAAACTTCGAGCATCCCTACCACACACAAGCAGATTTGACCTCCAGAATTCATCATCCCTCAGGACATTGCTGGACTTTTAGATTCCTGAGCATTTCCATGTGGAATAAAGCAGAGTGTTCCCAGACTGAATCCCTATGAAAATCTCAGATCAGCTCAAATGCTCTGACTTGATCAGAGATCCCGAGTCAGGAGTGTTTTCCTATCCTCATATCCAGGGCTTCCCAGGCGGCTCAGTGGCAAAGAATCTGCCTGGCAGTGCAGGAGACACAGGAGATGAGGGTTTGATCCCTGGGTCGGGAAGATCCCCTGGAGGAGGAAATGGCAACGCACTCCAGGATTCTTGCTGGAGCAGTCCCATGGACAGAGGAGCCTGGTGGGCTGGGCTCCATGGGGCCACAGAGAGCTAGACAGGACTGAAGCTGCTGAGCACACATATCCATGGGCAACTGGCAGGGCCTGCGGTGATGCGGTGGTGGTTGGTTGCTGGTGTTTCCTGTGTGTTATCAGCTGCCGTGTGCTCAGAGTCTACACAGCCTAGGCGCTAGGCATTGCTTTGTTGAAGGATGAATGCAAGGCCTCGATCACTTTCTGATTTGTGAACATGCGAAGGCGCAGGTGGAAATGATGGCGCAGGGTCAGCCGGCTGCCTCCCCTCCACGGCGGCGTCCCCAGGGCCTCCTTATGCTTCTCATCCTGCTGCTGTGCGTGAAAAAAGGGAGCGTGCCTGAATGTGAATGGCTTAGAATTCAGATTTCGTTACTTCCTGCCTTAAACTCTACTCCCCGTGAAACAGAGTGTAAGAAATTGCCCTCCAGTGTGTGACAGGTTCTGAAGTAGAAAATGTTATGAATCTCCTTCCTTCTCAAGCAAAAATCAAACAAGAGGTTACAATTGCCACACGTGCCCATCACATTGGATAGAAGGACCAGGCCAGCTGGTGACCCATCATGCCAAGGCTGGAAGGTGCAGCGGGGCGGGGGTTGGCCAGACTGCCAGAGATTGAGTCCTGGCCTTTTAAAACACATGACCTTGTGAGCTCCTTAAGCCTTTTACACACTAGTGAGCCCATCTATAAAGTAGAGTAATCATGTAATCAACCGTATAGGGTTCCTTTAAGGATTAGAGGAGAGAAAAACCTGTAAAGCTCTCACACTCCGTCTAGCCAAGTAAATGTCAGCTTCTATTCTCTTCCATTAGTGTTACAGCTTTGCTTAAGAAACCGCACTGTTTGGGTTACTAAACTCTTAGAGCCAGAGGAAATTCCACAATGACACTAGTCACGTGGCCCCAGGCAAGGGTGATGAACGCGCTCCTCCCTGTTTTGAACTGTGTTGCCATCTTCTGCACACTCGTGTGGACAGGCATGTGTGGGACACACACTTGGAGAGGTGCCTGCAATGTGTCTCTGTGCGTAGAGGGTGTATAGGCTGGTAGCCACCACGGGGAGTGGACGAAGTGTGGCCTGGCCCTTTTCCTGCCTGGAAGGGGCAGTGGCCTGGGGGCAGGACTTGGGGGCTGCTCAGGCTGATTCCCCAGCCTCCTGGGTGGAGTGTACCTTTCCTGGGCGGGCTCGGCTCACCACGTGGACTCAGCCCCGGCTCACGGTGTGATAACGCAGCACGTGGTCCTGTCCACACCGGCGGTCCTCAGCTTGCAGAGCACGTGGCCCCGCGCTGAGTGCCCCAGTTGTTCCCCTGGTCCTGAAACTTGTCGTGTGGGGCTTCTGGTTTCCCTTTCTCTACCCAGGCTTAGCGTCTGACCCTGAGAGTTTGCAGCCTGTCGCCTGCCCCACTGTTTGCCTGACTTCAGGTCCAGGTAAACGCTCAACCCGACAACCTGAGTGTTCAGACTACGTGCACACTGTGATCAAAAGGCTTGGACCAAGGGCCTGAGAAAAACCCTTGGGAAAAAGGGTGTAGGCGCTGCACACGAACATGTGGGCCACTCCTCTCACTTAACATTTAGCTCACCATTTTCCCTTCAGGCAAGGTTACTGGATGGTTGAAGTACAGGTAAGCCCAATGTAACGAATGCAAACCAGAAAAGCAGGAGTTTGAGAGAGGATTCATTCGGAGCGAACCAGTAACAGAGCAGTGATCTGACAGGGACAATACAGAAATTAAGGGACAAAATCAGAACTGTGAAAAAAGAAACGCAGATATTCTTGGCCGGGCCTGAGGACTCAGATTTTCAGGTTCTCAAAAGAAGCGCAGACTTTCTGATCCCGTGGGATTTTCGGGGGCCCTGGATTAACTGTGAAAAATGGCTTATCAAACCTTAACCCAAAGCTGTTTTTAAGCAGTGTGATCCCTGGGATGCTCCCTAAGGGTTCAGGTGTCAGCTGTGAGCGTCAGGACACAGTCAGAGCCCGCCTCCCACTCTACACTCTGCTGAGGAGGGACTCTGAACAGGCCCAGAGCCCTGTCTGCTTCTTCAGTGCCCGTGCTGGGGTGTGCTTTAGGGGCCCTGACAAGCCTTCTGGTTTGCTTTTCTGTGTCAGTGAACAGTTACCAGGTGGATTAAAAGGGAAGCCTAAATGTCAGCTGCCCTGGCTTCCCCCCTCCCTGGTGCGTCTCTTGGATGTCCCAAACTGAGTCTCCTGGGGGTCAAAGAGCAGGAAGGAGGAGGAGAGGCCGAAGCAGGTGGGCGGGCAGACGGGCTGCAGGCTGGTAGGCGGTCAGGCGAGCCTCACCTGGGAGGTCCAGCACCCCCCTCCACCGGGCCATCCCTCACTGCCCGATGCTCCTGAGAAAAGACTGCCCAGGATGTCAGCAGGAGAGGAGGTGCATTTTCATGGAGGCTCCAATCTGTAGATGTTGGAATTATTTTTTAACCACAAGTGTCCTAACCATGCAGAAATCAAACCTCCCCCTGATCCAAGGTCATGGCAGACACTTCAGTGAACCCTGTCCCATCTCATCCCTTCCTCCCACATTCAGGTTTCCATGTGTGCGCCCTCTTTCAGAAGATCCTGACTGATAAATGTTCCGTGTTATCACCTCATCTGTATCCATCATTTGCAGAGTTCCTCTTTATGTATTAAGCCAGTGGCTCCTTTTTAATAGGGGAGTTCACATTCTTGAGCAAGTATGTTGAAGCATTATTGATACTTTTATTGACCTAAAACAATAAAACAGCTAGTTATTTTACCAGGAAAATGGGTTCATCAGGGAACAGCCAAGAACTGTAATTCTAGACACAATTGCAGGCAAGCCCTGTGAACAAAGAAGAGTCTTCTTTTATAGAGGAGAAGGGGGAGTTGACAGCGGCTGTTATTAAAAATCATAACGATAAGTCCACTGGAGGAAACTGGGAGTTTGAAATATAGTGATTTTTTCATTGGCCGAGTTGTGAGGTTTCTCATTGGCTGGGCTGTTGCTAGGCAAAGAGAGATTCTTAGCTCCTCCTGCTGGTAGTAAAGTAATCACCTTCTTCCTACTGGACGCTCTGCAAGGCACTGTTCTTGTTGGCAATGCAGTTGACATCCAGTGTTGGGGCCCTTCTGGCCTCCTGAGTCCTTTTATTTTGGGATATAAGAGACCTGAATGACTCTTATTTCTTTGGACAGAAACAGCATTATTCCTCTATAAATTTTTTAAAACGGTCTCTGTGTGCAGTGCTGTACTAGTTTTAAGTAAGATGTCAGCATTTAAATTCTTTCGGTAACCAGTAGTTTATGTAAACTAATTCAACTTCACTTTGTGCGTCAAGTACTTTACTTGTTGAAGTGCTTACAATAAAGATTCATGAATTTCACATTATGTCCTTTAAAACCTTAGTAGTATCAGAATATTTAGTCATATTTTCATATTATTTTTTTGAAGAATATAGATTAATTTTTATTTTCACATAAAGCACTGAAAAGTTGTCAGCACCAAAATCAACTCTATTTTAAATGAGGCTTCTGTTTATGAATTTTCACACTTAAAATGAACTGTAAATAGTGAATCCTTCCTAAGCCCAAAAAATTGCCTCAGAAATGACAAATTTTGGCTCCACTTTTAGGGAGAGTATTTGAAAGTTGTGCTTGTGTGCTTAGTCGCTCAGTCATGTCTGACTCTTTGCCACCCCATGGACGGTAGCCCACCAGGCTCCTCTGCCCATGAAATTCTCCAGGCAAGAATACTGGAGCGGGTTGCCATTTCCCCCTCTGAGGATCTTCCCAACTCAGAGACCATACTCAGGTCTTTTGTATCCCCTGCGCTGTCAGGCAGGTTCTTTACTAGTGCCACCTGGCAACCCAGTTCCCCAGTGACTCAGATGGTAACGAAGCTGTCTGCAATTTGAGAGACACAGGTCTGAACCCTGGGTGGGGAAGATCTCCTGGAGAAAGGAACGGCTGCCCACTCCAGTATTCTTGCCTGGAGAATCCCATGGACAGAGGAGCCTGGTGGGCTACAGTCCATGGGGTCACAAACAGTCAGACATGACCGCACAACTTACACACACAATCGGAAGGGTTCACTCCTAGAAGACTAAGATGGCTCCTCTTGGGATGACCTTGCCTCAGATACGTGTGGACACCCACACACAGATTTGTTCACTTGTGGATGCAGAGTTTGAACGGTAACATGGAATCTGACATAAAAGAAAATTATAAAAGATTCCGATTTTGCATTCACAAAACTGGGCTGCCTCCCAGTTTAAGGTCCCTTTCTGCAGAATCATATGCAAAAGTCACTGAGCTGCTGTGGGAATTGTACGCCCCAGGCCAGCATCATCAGCATCACTTGAGAATCTGTTAGAAACACAAACTGCTGGGCCCATCCCAGACCTGCTGAGTCAGAAGTTGTGGCAATAAGGATGGGCCAGCAGGCTGCGCTGTACTAAGAGCTCCTGGTGGCGAAGCACATTGAGAACCCCTGGGTCAGGGAGTCACTTTCAATTGTGCTTCCGCTGAGAGGACTTTTCTACAAACATACTGTAGGTGGAACCCGCTGGCTAGGGCTTCTCCCCCGCTCAGTGCCCCAGCAGCCCTCGGAGGCATCTGCGGAGTCCCCGGCATTCAGGAATACCAAGGGGTGACCACTTCCCCAAGCGGAACTGGTTCCAAAAGAACAGCAACAACTTCACTGAACACTACAGTTAATTTTTAAATGTCAGTCAGAAGATTTCAACTGTGGTGGTCAAAGGTCCATGCTTTAATGCTCCTTGAGAAGTGAGTTAAGACAGGTTTAGTGGGATGAAAAAGCCGATTTGAAGCTCAACACTCTAAAAACTAAGATCATGGCATCTGGTCTCATCGCTTTCTGGGAAATAGAGGGAGAAAAAGTGGAAGCAGTGACAGATTTTATTTTCTTGGGCTCCAAAATCATTGAGGACTGTGACCGCAGCCGCAAAAGTAAAAGATGCTTGTGCTTTGGAAGGAAAGCTGTGACAAACTAGACAGTGTATTAAAAAGCAAAACCATCACTTTGCCAACAAAGGTCGGTCTAGTCAAAGCTATGGTTTATGCAGTAGTCACGTATGGATGTGAGAGTTGGACCATAAAGAAGGCTAAGCACCAAAGAATTAATGCTTTTGAATTGTAGTCCTGGAGAAGACTCTTGAGAGTCCTTTGGACAGCAAGGAAATCAAATCAATCTTAAAGGAAATGAACCCTGAATATTCATTGGAAGGGCTGATGCTGAAGCTGAAACTCCAATACTTTGGCCACTTGATGGGAAGAGCCGATTCATTGGAAAAGACCCTGATGCTGGGAAAGATGGAAGGTGAAAGGAGAAGGGGACAACAGAAGATGAAACAGTTAGATAGCATCACTGACTCAAGGAACAGTAATTTGAGCAAACTCTGGGAGAAGTGGAGGACAGAGGAGCCTGGCATGCTGCAGTCCATGGGGTCGCAGAGAGTCAGATGCGACTTAGCGACTGAACAACAACAACAACAATAACATGGGTGGGAGAACTGGAGACAAGAAATTTCCTGGAACGCGCCCAGGAAGTGAGTCTGGGGACCATTAGCGGCCCCCTCTCCATATGCTTTTAATCACGGTAATTTTGTAAGAGGAGGGAAGCAGTGCCTGCTAACAGACCTCAAGCCCTGCTGAGCTTTATAGATTATAGATTAAAGGTAGCACTTTAACTGCCCGAGTAGATTGGAAGCCAGACCCGATGTGGAGTCCTGCTTTAATAGGTTCCATACGTCTCTACGCCAGCTTGCTTCTGCACATGCACGTGGGCGATTTCCATCCCCCGTGTGGGGAGGGTTAAGCCCAGTGTAAACATCAGCTGGTTCCCACCAACAGCAGAATTTTCTGTGGCTCATTCCCTCTGCATTTTCTGCCCCAGGGAGACATTCCCCCTTCCCCAACCTCAGTACTCCACTTTCACCCGTGACCTCATCACACAAAGTTCTCACCACCAAAACGCACCATTTCTCCCTTTCCAGTCACTCCTCCCTGCCCCACCGCCTTCCTCCTCTCAGATTTCCTCAGCCTTCCCATCAGTCTCCCATTCTTCCCTTTTTCTCTCTCTTGCCTTGAGAATAACCTCCACTTCCTGCCCCACCGCCAACCAGGAGCCCCTGCTGCTCATCCTGAGGGCTTCTTGGTTTCATATCTGAGACGCTTCTAGCCGTGACCACCACCCTGTCACGACATCAGAAGCCCTTTCTCAGCCCCCTCCTGCTGGCCTCCCCGAAGCCCTTAGCACAGTTCACCCGATTCCTTCCAGCTTTCTCTGCTCTTGATTGCCGACATCTGTCTTGCCCATTTCCCTCCTTCCTTTATCAGCACGTTCTTGTCCCTGGTCCTGTCCCTGCAGGTAAGGAAGCCCCACCGTGTCTCCACCTTCACTCTGACCTCACCACAAGCCCAGCGCCGGTGTCTCCATCTCCTCCCGGGGGGCTGGTTTGCCCTCAGGTCCTTCCCCATCATCACTTACCCATGAGGGTCTTTTGATACAAATCTCTGTGCTCTTCGGTCTCACTCTGGTGACACCGGCTCTCACATCGGAGCAACTTCTTACCGTCTCAGCGACGGGCATTGTTTTCTCTTTGCTTCTGAGCTCAGTCTGTGTCCACGCTTTGTCTTCTCTCGGTACCCAAGAGTCCACTCTTTCTCTCGCACCTCCAACATCTTCACACCTACCCCCCTTGAGTTTTCTAGATATATAGTGACACCACCTGAAGTTTCTCCCCACTACAATGTTCATAGCCCTTGTTTTATCTTATCTAATTGTGTGAGCCAGTATCTCCTTATGGCCTTAACTGAAATGATGATAAGATCAATGATAATGATCAAAGTCGTTTAGTCGTGTCCGACTCTTTGTGACCCTATGGACTATACAGTCCATGGAATTCTCTAGGCCAGAATACTGGAGTGGGTAGCCTTTCCCTTCACCAGGGGATCTTCCCTGGAGATCCAACCCAGGTCTTCTGCAGGATGATATATGTTTTTCTTTTCCTAACCTTAATGGTCTTAACCTATAGTCTGGACTTCCCTGGTGGCTCAGACAGTAAAGCGCCTGCCTACAATGCGGGAGACCCAGGTTCAATCCCTGGGTTGGGACGATCTCCTGGGGAAGGAAATGGCAACCCACTCCAGTGTTCTTGCCTGGAAAATCCCATGGACAGAGGAGCCTGGTGGGCTACCGCCCATGGGGTCGGAAAGAGTCAGACACAACTGAGTGACTTCACTTCACGTCAACCTTAATGGGAATGTTTATAGTGTTTATGATAATGCTGGTTTCCAGGTTTAAATAAACATGTAAATACCTACATCTATCTGTCTAGATACATAAATACAGATATGCACACATGTATACCCATGCAAGCATACAGACATATTGATTAAGTATTCATCAGTTGTCACTTTTGTAAACATTTTTGTCAAAATTGAGGCAGAATCTATCACATGCTGGAATGTATTACATTTGTGATAAACTTTATGTTTACTTGATAGTCCAAATGGTGAAATATATTAGCCAATTTTCCTAACACTAAACTATTCGGAATGACTTTCCTAACAGTAAATCATCCTTATATTCCTACTGGGAATTATTATCTGATGTCTTTTTCCCCCAAGGCACTACTTGATTCTGTCCTGTTTTATTTTGTGTTTTTTACATTAGTATTTCTAAGGGTTGTTGTTGTTCCAGCGCTAAATCGTGTCTGAATCTTGGCAACCCCATGGGCTGCAGCAAGATGGGCTCTTCTCCGTCTTCAGGGATCTCCCAGAGTTTTCTCAAATTCATGTCCATTGTGTCGATGAGGCCATCTAACCATCTCATCCTCTGCCACCCTCTTCTCCTCCTGCCCTCAGTCTTTCCCAGAATCAGGGTCTTTTCCAGTGAGTTGACTCTTTGAATCACGTGGCCACAGTACGAGAGCTTCAGCTTCAGCGTTAGTCCTTTCAATGAATAGTCAAGAGTCGATCCCTTTAGGATTGACTGGTTTGATCTCCTTGCTGTCCAAAGGACTCTCAAGAGTCATCTCCAGCACCACGATTTGAAAGCATCAATTCTTCAGTCGTCCGCCTTCTTTTATGGTCCAACTTTCACATCTGTACGTGACTGCTGGAAAACCCATAACTTTGACTATATAGACCTTTATCAGCAAAATGATGTCTTTGCTTTTTAATATACTGTTAAGGTTTGTCACAGCTTTACTTCCAAGGAGCAAGCATCTTTTAATTTCATGGCTGCAGTGATTTTGGAGCCCAAGAAAATAAAATCTGTTACTGCTTACACTTTTTCTCCTATTTGCCATGAAGTAATGGGACTGGATGCTATGATCTTAGGTTTTGGAATGTTGAGTTTTAAGCCAGCTTTTTCACTCTCCTCTTTCACGCTCATCAAGAGGCTCTTTAGTTACTCTTCACTTTCTGCCATTAGAGTGGTATCACCTGCATATCTTAAGTTGATATTTTTCCCAGAAATCTTGATTCCAGCTTGTGATTCATCCAGCCCTGCACTTAGCGTAATTGTACTCTGCTATAAGTTAAATGAACAGGGTGAAAATATATCAATATTGAGTTTTTAATATAATTTTCCTTTGCATCCTAAAATATGCTACATTTTTTAAATGTTGGAAATCTTTCCTATTTTGTCTGCTCTGGAATGATTTAAATAGCACTAGCATCTACTCTCAGAGAAGGCAATGGCACCCCACTCCAGTGTTCTTGCCTGGAAACTCCCATGGACAGAGGAGCTGGTGGGCTGCAGTCCATGGAGTCTCGAAGAGTCAGACACGACTGAGCGACTTCCCTTTCACTTTTCACTTTCATGCATTGGAGAAGGAAATGGCAACCCACTCCAGTGTTCTTGCCTGGAGAATCCCAGGGATGGGGGAGCCTGGTGGGCTGCTGTCTGTGGGGTCGCACAGAGTTGGCCACGACTGAAGTGACTTAGCAGCAGCAGCAGCAGCACCATCTACTACCAGAGAAGGCAATGGCACCCCACTCCAGTACTCTTGCCTGGAAACTCCCATGGATGGAGGAGCTGGTGGGCTGCAGTCCATGGAGTCTCGAAGAGTCAGACACGACTGAGCGACTTCCCTTTCACTTTTCACTTTCATGCATTGGAGAAGGAAATGGCAACCCACTCCAGTGTTCTTGCCTGGAGAATCCCAGGGACGGGGGAGCCTGGTGGGCTGCTGTCTGTGGGGTCGCACAGAGTTGGCCACGACTGAAGTGACTTAGCAGCAGCAGCAGCAGCACCATCTACTACCAGAGAAGGCAATGGCACCCCACTCCAGTACTCTTGCCTGGAAACTCCCATGGATGGAGGAGCCTGGTAGGCTGCAGTCCATGGGGTCACTGAAGAGTCAGAAATGACTGAGCAACTTCACTTTCACTTTTCACTTTCATGCATTGGAGAAGGAAATGGCAACCCACTCCAGCGTTCTTGCCTGGAGAATCCCAGGGACAGAGGACCCTAGTAGGCTGCCGTCTGTGGGGTCACACAGAGACTGAAGTGACTTAGCAGCAGCAGCAGTATCTACTACATTTGGTAGAATTTCTTTGAAGCACTTGAATCTGATACCTTTTCAGGCATTAGATCTTTGACTTTTTTTTATAATATGTATGGTAATTAGACTAATTAGATTATTTATCTCTTTTGAGAGTAGTCTTGCTAATTAAAACCATTTTTTTTTCCTTTAGGATTTTAAATATTTTAATACATTTGAACAAAGTACTCTGATTAAATCATCTTTGTTTCTTCTTTTGCTCACTCAGTTGTGTCCAACTCTTTGTGACCCCATGGATTTAGCACTCCAGGCTTCCTTGTCCTTCACTATCTCTCAGAGCTTGCCCAAACTCATGTCCATTGAGTCAATGATGCCATCCAACCATCTCATCCTCTGTCGCCCCCTTTTCCTCCTGTCCTCGATCTTTCCCAGCATCAGGGTCTTTTCCAGTTGTTTATTCTACTTGTGGCTGTTTCCTTACCCTGATTTCTTGTTTTGTATATTTGTGCTTATTGTTTGTTTTTTCATTAAGTTAGTATGTCAGTGACAGTTTAGCCAGGAAAACAGAATCCATCCTAGGTATCCTAGGAAGGTATTTACTATAAAGGATCATATGTTTACAAAATAGTTGGAAAAGTTGGGGAAGTAAAAGTCAAAGAGAGACCCATTTAGGTCTCAGAGTTGCTCCGGCTACTAAAGAGGTGGAATGTGTCAAACATTCCAGAAGTTCCTGGCGAGGATTAGAGCTAGGTGATTCCCAGAAAAATGTCTGGAGACTACAGCAGACTTCACATCCGCCAGAGCCCGCATTTTAAATCCCTGCTGCCAGGGACACGATGCTGCAGCTCTGACCACACCATGTGCTCAAGCATCTCAGTGACAGGATCTATCCGACAGCCCCACAGACAAGAGATGCAGAGATTGCAGGGCCTGCCTGGAGCCCCTGTAATCCAGGGAAGAACTAGACAGAGGAGGGTGAGCAGAGTTGCAGCTTGTTATGCTTGAGGATAAGCTCCTCACCCAAATATCAGCTTCTGGATTCACTGTTTTCTCTTTCCTGACATACTGACTTCTGCTTCACGTGTTTGTATGCATCCAAATATATTGATGTCTGTTCATTTTCTAGTATGTTGACTTCTCTTCCAATCTATATAATTCCTTCTTTCTGCTTCCTTGAAAGTAAAAGTGAAAGTCGCTCAGTTGTGTCTGATTCTTTGCAACCCTATGGATTATACAGTCCATGGAATTCTCCAGGCTGTATTACTGGAGTGGGTAGCTGTTCCCTTCTCCAGGGGATCTTCCCAACCCAGAGATCGAACCCAGGTCTCCTGCATTGCAGGAAGATTCTTTGCCATTGAGCCACCAGGGAAGTCCTTGAGCTATCCTTTTTTCTAACACCACAATTAAGTATTAGATTCATTTATTTCCATTCATACCCATCTTTATCACTGTAGGCATTTAAGGCTGTGAAATACCCTCTGGATCTTACTTTGAGCTACACACCATAAATTCTGTTTTATAGCATTTTTGTCATTGTCATTTTCTTAAATGAATTTTGCTATGAATCTGATGACCACTGTCCTGTTTTGATCTTGTTTCTAGGAATTACTAAAGATTTCCAAGCAACACTTTACATTTTCCCTTTCTTTTTTCCTAAGCATATACTTTCTTCCTTATCTGCTTGTGGTCTGTCAATGCTCTCAACCAGAGGCTGCGCTGTTCCTTAGAAGGAGCATTTGGATATGTGTGCAGGCATGTTAGTTGCCATGGGTTGCTACTGGCATCTAGTGGGCAGGATCCAGGGATGCTAAACATTTTACAACATGGCAACCGTGCTGCACAGCAAATAATGTTTTTACCTAAAATGCCAATAGTGCCCCACTAGGAAGTGAGAGGTCTCCAATGTCACCAGCTTAAAAAAGTAACTGGCCGAGTCAGAAGTTAGAAGTGTGTTGGGCAAATTCCCTTTAGGTTATATTTCCTCTATCACGTTGTTACTAAAATTATTCCAGGAGTGACTAGATCTAGATTTCCCTTTTATCCAATTAATAGGTAAAAGCTTCGGACTTGACTGGCACCAAAGTCAGAAAAACATCTCCACCAAGAAGGAAAAGTGAATATGTTAATACAGGACACTTCTGTTTCTGTTGCAAAGCAAAGCAATTTCCTGCTTGCTTGACCGAGAGCCTGTACCCTGCTCATCAGGATCATTTGGCCTAACTCTTTGTTAAGACTTGAGCATAAGAATGTCTCATGAATGTCACGTCTTCAGTCTCAAAACTGGAAACCAAACCAAAGCCATTATTCGTAGAGTCACACCAAAAGTGCCAGAAGACTTTGGTTAGAAACTTCTAAAATGGACTTTTAAGTGGACATGTACGTGGAGAGAAAAGTTTAATTTTCCTTCTCTACTCGTTAGAACTGACCTCCAACAGGTTTAAAAACTGGTACTCTTGTTCAGTATGTCCCCCCTATAAATTGGGTCACTAAGATTAGAAAGGATAGCTTTAAGGGAGTTTACAACATTCACTAGAGAACAGCTTTAAAGTAACATCTGTTTCTTTTTTTTTGAATTTAATAGTCTCTTATTCCCTGTTAGCAAGTGGAAAAATAAGTTCATAAAATACCAATTCAGATTTCATCTCTGCACTGATACATAGGGTGAGTCATCAAAATTGTGTTCAGTTCTTCCCAAGTACTGTAGAATATAGAATATGCCTATATGCCTATATTTTGACGGTTTCTTGTCAAGCATTATTAAATCACTAGGCTTCCCTGGTGGCTCAGTGGTAAAGAATCTGCCTGAATGCAGAAGACCCAGGTTTGATCCCTGGGTTGGGAAGACCCCCTGGGGCAGGGCATGGCAACCCACTCCAGTATTCTTGCCTGGAGAATCCCATGGACAGAGGAGCCTGGCGGGCTACAGTCCATGGGGTTGCAAAGAGCCAGACGCGCCTGAGCACACAGCACATTAAATCACTACAGTCATCACTCTTACTGGTTCCAGGATACCCCACAGATACCGAATATATAAATAAAGTGGTGTAGTATTTGCAATAAACAGTGCACCCCCAAATACTTCTAAAATCATCTCTAGATTACTTATAATACCTAAAATAATGTAAATGCTACAAGTGTGAAAATGAAAGTTTTAGTCACTCAGCGGTTGATTCTCTGCGACCCCATGGACGGTAGCCCACCAGGCTCCTCTGTCCATGGGATTCTCCAGGCAGGAGTACTGGAGTGGGTTGCCATGCCCTTGCCAAGGGGATTTTCCTGACCCAGAGCTCGAACCTAAGCCTCATGCATTGCAGGTGGACTCTTTATCATCTGAGTCACCAGGGAAACCCAAAATGATACACAAATAGTTGTAAATACAAGGGAAATGTTGTATAAAAAGTTACTGGCATGTAGCAATGCAAGTTTGGTTTTTGGAACTTTCTAGAATATTTTCCCCAGTTTTCTCCATCTGTAGTTGGTTGAATAAGCAGATTTGGAACACTTGGACAGGGAGAGGTGACTTGATCTTGGAACTTACTGAATCTAATGAAATTGGCCAATGGCTGATAAACCACCTAACAAGTGTGGGAACAAATTAATCTATGCAGGCTGCACTCTCTGCCCTCTGGAAATTTGATCTAAGTGATCAAATTATATACATATGGGCTTCCCTGGTAGCTCAGCTGGTAAAGAATCCACCTGCAGTGCAGGAGACCTTGGTTCAATTCCTGGGTTGGGAAGATCCCCTGGGGAGAAGGGATAAGCTCCCCACTCCACTATTCTTAGCCTTCTCTGGTGGCTCAGCTGGTAAAAAATCCGCCTGCAATGCAGGAGACCTGGGTTCGATCCCTGGGTTGGGAAGTTCCCCTGGAGGAAGGTGTGGCAACCCACTCCAGTATTCTTGCCTGGAGAATCCCCATGGACAGAGGAGTTTGACGGGCTGCAGTCCATTCAGTCGCAAAGAGTCGGACACAACTGAACAACTAAGCAAACACACAGAGCATTTATATATCTCAACCAAACTTGTAACTAGCTTCACCATAAAAAGAAATGCAAGAAGGCAAAGTGGTTGTCTGAGGAGGCCTTAAAAATAGCAGAAGCAGAAGAGATTAAGAAGAGGTGGCAAGAATACACAGAAAAACTATACAAAAATGTCTTAATGACCCAGATAACCATAACGGTATGGTCACTTACCTAGACCCAGACACCCTGGAGTGTGAAGTCAAGTGGGCCTTAGGAAGCATCACTACGAACAAAGCTAGTGGAGGTGATGGAATTCCAGCTGAGCTATTTAAAATCTTTAAAGATGATGCAGCTGAAGTGCTGCACTCAATGTGCAAGTTTGGAAAACTCAGCAGTGGCCACAGGACTGGAAAAGATCAGTTTTCATTCCGATCCCAGAGAAGGGCAGTGCCGAAGAGCGTTCAAACTGCCATAAAATCATGCTCATTTCACATGTTAGTAAGGTTATGCTCAAAATCCTTCAGGTTAGACTTTAGCAGTATGTGAAGCAATGGCACCCCACTCCAGTACTCTTGCCTGGAAAATCCCATGGATGGAGGAGCCCAGTAGGCTGCAGTCCATGGGGTCACTAAGAGTCAGACACGACTGAGCGACTTCCCTTTCACTTTTCACTTTCATGCATTGGAGAAGGAAATGGCAACCCACTCCAGTGTTCTTGCCTGGAGAATCCCAGGGAGGGGGGAGCCTGGTGGGCTGCCATCTATGGGGTCGCACAGAGTTGGACATGACTGAAGCGACTTAGCAGCAGCAGCAGCAGCAGCAGCAGCAGAACTGAGAACTTCCAGATGTACAAGATGGATTTAGAAAAGGCAGAAGAACCAGAAACTGCCAACATCCGTTGGCTCAGAGAAAAAGCAAGGGAATTCCAGAGAAACATCTGCTTCATCAGCTATGCTAAAGCCTTTGACTGTGTGGATCATAACAAACTGTGGAAAATTCTGAAAGAGATAAAAGTATCAGACCATCTTACCTGTCTCCTGAGAAACCTGTCTGCAGATCAAGAAGCAACATGGAGCAAAGGACGTGGAACAAAGGACTGGTTCAAAATTGGGAAAGGAGTATGTCTATGCTGTATATTGTCACCCCGCTGATTTAACTTACACGCAGAGTACATCATGCGAAATGGCAGACTGGCTGAATCACAAGCTAGAATCAAGGATGCTGGGAGAAAAATCAATAACCTCAGATATGCAGATGGTACCACTTTAATGGCAGAAAGTGAAGAGGAACTAAAGAGCCTCTTGATAAGGTGAAAAAAGGAGCAAAAAAACTGGCCTAAAACTTAACATTCAGAAAACGAAGATCATAGCCTCCATTCCTGTCAACTCATGGCAAATAGATGGAGAAAAAGTGGAAACAGTGACAAACTTTATTTCCTTCAGCTCCAAAACCACTGTGGATGGTGACTGTAGCCATGAAATTAAAAGATGCTTGCTTCTTGGAAGGAAAGCTATGTCAAACCTAGATAGCGTCTTTAAAAGCAGAGACATCACTTTGCCAACAAAGGTCCATATAGTCAAAGCTATGGTTTCTCCAGTAGCCATGTACAGATGTGAGAGTTGGACCATAAAGAAGGTTGAGCACTGAAGAATTGATGTTTTTGAACTGTGGTGCTGGGGAAGACTCTTGAGAGTCCCTTGGACTGCAAGGAGATCAAACCAGTCAATTCTAAAGGAAGTCAACCCTGAATATTCACTGAAATGACTGATGCTGAAACTGAGGCTCCAATACTTTGGTCACCTGATGTGAGGAGATGACTCACTGAAAAGACCCTGATGCTGGGAAAGACTGAGGACAGGAGGAGAAGGGGGCCACAGAGGATGAGATGTTGGAGTTCACAGCAACCCACTCCAGTGTTCTTACCCGGAGAATCCCATGGACAGAGGAGCCTGGTGGGCTACAGCCCATGGGGTTGCAAAGAGTTGGACATGACTGAAGCAGTTGAGAGAGAGACCATCATGGAAGGTTTCTGAACCCCATTATTTACAGGTTTCTATAGAGATTTTATTACATGGGCAGGATTATTAAATCGTTGGCCATTGGTAATTGAACTAAATCTCCATGCCGGCTCCTCTTCCCAGAGGTCCGGGTTTGGGCTGCAAACCCTCTCATCACGCCTCGGTCTTTCTGGGGACCAGCTCCACCCATACGCTGTGCGGGGCTCCCCCCACCAACCAGTCTGCTCAGCAGCTCACAAAGGAGACTCCAAAGGTTCTAGGAGCTGTTCCAAGAACCAGGGACAGAGACCAGGTATCCATCTTTTACTCTGTCACACCTGTGTAACAGGAGACAGTCAAGTGGCAGCTTCTGATATTTCCTAGAGCAGCAGTTCTCAAAGTGTGGTCCGCAGGGCAGCAGTTCCTGGACACTGAGCACATGTTAGAAACTTACACTCTCAGGACACATCCCAGGCCTGCCGGATCCAACACTTTGGAAGTGGCCGGGAGGATGTTTAAGCTAACGAGAGGTTCAGATGTACACTCGAGTCTGAGAACCCCTAAGCACGGGAAGGTGCTGGGTCAGAGCGCAGGGTATGGGCCTGCGTAGGGGGACAAGAGGACTGCCTCCAGGTGTGTCAGGGACAGCGGGTGAGGACCACGTTCCACGCACAGACACAGTTGTGGGTGGAGTCTGGGGGTCAGAGGACCAGGGGAGATGTCGGTACAAGAGGGAAGCAGCGGGGCTGGAGGACAAGGCCGGGAGGTCTCCAGTTTAACGAGAGAAGAGCAGGCTTTTAATCTGGGAGCAGCGTGAGCATGTGTGAGTGTGTGTGTGTGAGTGTGTGTGTGTGTGTGTGTGTGTGTGTGTGTGTGTGTAAGCCTGGAGGACAAGGCCGGGAGGTCTCCAGTTTAACGAGAGAAGAGTGGGCTTTTACTCTGGGAGTGGCATGAGTGTGTGTGTGTAAAGGAAATACAGGTGGTATCAGTTAAACAGTGGACTCAGAGCAAGGCATGGGAGTGGGAATCAGAGGCTTACAAGACTGATCCCTTGACTACACAGAAACCATAGACCCCTGGAGAAGGGGCTTCAGGAAAGCCTACTCTGAATGCATGTTGATGGATTGTGTATCTCTTAGACGGCCAGCTCCGTGAGCCCAGGAGGCCAGCCTGGGGACGTCGGGGCTAAAACCAGATTGAGGGCAGATAGTTTCACCAAGTATAAATTGGCATCAATAGCGAGGCACACATTTAAAGATGTTAAAATGTAGGCAGGGTGGGGTACTTCTCTTGTGGTCCAGCGGTTAAGAATCTGCCTTCCAATGCAGGGGACAGGGTTTCAATTCCTGGTCCAGGAACTAAGATCCTACATGTCTCAGGGCAACTAAGCCTGTACAAGGCAACCTCTGAGCCACACACTCTGGAGGCCACACACCACAGTGAAGGGCCTGCGTGCGGCCAAATATAAAAGCAGATATCTACGTTTTTAATGTAGGGGGAGAAACAAGGCGTCTCAGAACTGATGAAATCCACTAACAAAAATCATCAGGACAGACCAGAGAAGTGGAATATCATAGTCAGCCAAATGTCATTCATGCAAAAGCAGGCTGACATGCAGGAAAAAGGTTTCCAGAGACGTCATTAGCTCCTGGCCTGCTTTTACCACGGGTCGTGTTGGTAAGTCTTCACCGCGCATCCCTCTCTCCCGCAGGGCAGACAACCACGAGAGCACGCTGCTACAGAGACCTGCGGGTCCCGGTGAACGCCTCCTTCTGCAGCCCCGACGCCCGGCCAGCCACAGGGGTCGTGCCCTGCAAGGTGTCTGCCTGTCCCCCCAGGTAAGAACTGCCGCGTCCCTCTGAACGAGCGTCAGGGGTTTGCAGGTATAACGCCCAGTCCTCGGGGCTCCTGAGCCTGGGGACGAGAAGTGCCAACCGCGGCCACGTGATCCGTGGCGGCAGAAGCGAGAGGAGCAAGAGCGGCCTGAACGGATGAGCCACAGAAAGTGTGCTCTGGTGGGGGCGGGCCTGGCCCGTCTGGGCAGGGGCGCGGAAGGTCTCGGAGTGGACGGCGCTTGTTCTGGCTTTTTTCAGCCCAGGCTGCGGGAGGGGCAGCGGCCGTGGGCAGGGGAACTTTTTCCCACTGAGCCTCCGTGCCCTGCCCCGGTGTCTCCTTTCCTTGCCAAGTGAAATGTGTTAGGAGAGCCCGTGGTGAGGCCTGTCCCAGCTGTCCCGCGAGGGTGGACCCTGTGCAAGTGCGGCAGCAGGTCTCGGCCATCTCGGTCACCCTTCCCGAGCACCGCCACCCCAACACGCTCCTCGAGAAAGCCCCGGTCCCCTGATTCAGGCGGGGGCAGGAGCCCAGGGGGCAGCCGAGGTCCTGCCCTGCCTCCCCCAGCCGTCACCCCCCAGGCTCGTCCACGGTCTGTCTGCGTCTCCCTGGCTTCATCATCACAGAGGGGTGGTCAAATGCATCCGAGAAACGTGTTTACAGAAGGGAAGCTCACTAGGCCCTTCTGACAGCCGAGGCACTCCCCATGTCACGTGTGGCCTCACGCGTCTGGATTTTAGAGACCCGCGGCAGCTGACTTTGCTGACCTTGGCCTCAAAAGCAGAAAGCGGGGTCTTTGTGGGCTTCCCAGGTGGCACAGTGGGAAAGAATCCGCCTGCCAGGGCAGAGACAGAAGAGACACAGGCTCGAACCCTGGGTCAGGAAGACCCCCTGGAGGAGGAGATGAACACTTCCTTCCAGTCTTCTTGCCTGGAGAATCCCATGCCCAGAGGAGCCTGGGAGGGCTACAGCCCATGGGGTGGCAAAGAGGCGAACATGACTGAGCACAAGGACATATTATATTCTTCATGTTATATATATTAATTATATTATATTAGTACCCTCACCTTGTACTAATCAGGGCCGTGTAGGTCAAGGAAGTGTGGAGGGAATCCATGTGAAAACTCTCACTCAGTCCAGGACATGCGCTAAACACTCACTAAATCTTGGTTCTTTCCTTTTTTGCCCGGAAAGAAGAAACAAGTTCGCATTAGCTATTTAGGTAGTCTGTGAGTCAGAAGGATCAATGACAAACAGAGAAGGAGGAACTATGTTCCAGGCATCCGTCCCTGGGCACTGTCATATTACCCTACTGAACTGGGAAAATAGGTCTTGATTTTAAAGTTGTCCTGTTGTCCTATGTAAGACAGGTAGAAAGATACGTAAGATACCTTTCTTTCTTGCCCAGAATACTGCCAGTTTTTCCTTCCTGGTTAAGTGAGCCGCACACCCAAGCTTTCTATTGACACCGGGGAGAGCCTATGTCTTCCCTACTAGACTGCCTCCTGCGAGGCGTCCATCCACGGCCCTCTCAAGCAGAGCGTCCACCCGCTTCTCCGGACCCCACAAAGCCCCCGCCGCCTCAGGGCACGGGCTGCATGCTCAGCCTCCCACCGCCTTTGGTTGACAGGGGAGGGGGCGCAGAGGATGGAGCCGGGAGCAATCTGCTGTTTCCTGCTCATGAGGGAGGCTCCCCGAAGGACCCCGGGACGGGGGCGGGGGCGGTTTAAAACATCTTAATCACAGGTCATCTTCTTTTTAACCGACGTGATCCAAAAAAAACAGCCCTGCGACTCCCCACTCCCCCGTCCGCCCCCCGCCCCCGGCGCCCCCATTGGTCTCCATCCACACGTGCGCACCGCCGCGTCTGGGGCGCACAAAGGCCCCGGGTGCGAACCCAGGTCGTAAATCTCCGCGGGCAGAAAGCCCGGAGTCCGGGAGCCTCCCAGCCTGGAGGAAGGTGATCTCAAATGTCTGCGAGGAGGGGGCCAGTGGGGGCACCCCGGCCTGGTCTTGGAGCATCAGCACTTTGTGCCGCGCCGCAGGGACCGAGCGAGGCCCCGCGCCGCCGCCCCCGCGCGCCTGGAAGGAGGCTCTGCTGGCCCCGCGCGGACGGCAGCGCGCGGCGCTCCCCCGGCTCATTTAAGCGAGGATCAGGCATTTTTATGGCTTGCTTTTGATACATGAGCCATAAATCACACGCGTATTTATTTCGGTTCGATTTCTCAATTTATCTAAACGGAGCGGCTCTTCCTGTCCTTCCTCTTATCGCTGTTTCCCAAGCACAAGCGCTCGCTGCGCGCCTTCCTGGTCAACCGGCTGAAGGCAGAACAGAGGAAATGCTTTCCAGATGGTAAAGGATGCGTCGCCTCTCTCTGCAGTATTCTAGGGATGCAGAGGAAGGGTGTAGATAAAGCGTCTTGCCATCGATGCCTCCTCCGCGTACAAACGGAGCCCTTCTCTGCTTTCCTCCCGCTTGGTCTTTGGATGGTCCTGTCGTTTCTGTCTGTCTACATTTTGCTGACTCCCGCAAACCCATCAGCAGAACTGTGTCTCTTACAACCGAGATCCAGACGAGGGTGACTGCGTCCATTTGGTAGAAATGAGGGAGGAGATGAGCAGGGGAACGTCATGTTCTAGTGATCACGAAGAACTAACGATCTTCTTACAGCAATACTGCCAGGGACAGGAGAGGGGGCAGTAACACTTGGCGTGCAATAAAGAAGCTGAGCACCGGAAGAATTGATGCTTTCCAACTGTGGCGCTGGAGGAGACTCTTGAGAGTCCCTTGAACAGCAAGGAGATCCAACCAGTCAATCCTAAAGGAAATCAATCCTGAATATTCATTGGAAGGACTGATACTGAAGCTCCAATGTTTTGGCCACCTGATGCGAAGAGCCAACACATTGGAAAAGTCCCTGATGCTGAGAAAGACTGACGGCAGGAGAAGGGGGCCGACAGAGAAAGATGGTTGGATGGCATCACTGACACAATGGGCATGAGTCTGAACACACTCTGGGAGATAATGAAGGCACCTGGCATGCTGCAGTCTGTGGAGTCGAGAAGAATCAGACACGACTGAAAAACTGAGCAATGGCAGTTTAGGTTTAAGCCTTGAAAATGCTCACACCCAGCAGTGTGCAGGTTCGGAGAAGGCAGTGGCACCCCACTCCAGTACTCTTGCCTGGAAAATCCCATGGACTGAGGAGCCTGGTGGGCTGCAGTCCATGGAGTTGCTAAGAATAGAACACTACTGAAGCGACTTAGCAGTAGCAGTGTGCAGGTTACCCAGGGGTGGAAGGGACCCTGGTCCCTGAGGTGGTCCGCATATGTGAAAGGGTTTAACTCCCAGGGTGGTAAGGAAGTATTTCAGTTCATTTGATTATCAGAGTGACTGGGAATAAACTAGCTCCAGGACCGGCTTGCTGGGCGTGTTCCCTGCCCCGTAGCTCAGGGCCCTGTGCTGGAAACGTTCCCCACTTGGTTTAATTCTCCGATGCTTGAAATCCCTCGTGGTCTCGCACCTTGCACCGGATTCAACAAATGACAGAGCCGGTCCTCCCACCTAGCAGCCCAACTTCTGTTTCAACACCTTTTTCTGGAATCTTTGGGAATCGTACTAGACTGTTTCTTCCTTTAGTAAATCAATTACACGTCACCTTTGAGTTTGGAGCACAACTTCATTTATTTTCAATTTAATGTTACTTATTGTTTGTTATATACATTTATTTATCTTTAATTGGGCGATGATTGTTTTACAATATTGTGTTGGTTCCTGCCATACAGCAACACGAATCAGTCACAGGCAGAGGTATGTCCCCTCCCTCTTGAACCGCCTTCCTGTCTCCCATTCCATCCCTCCCCTCTAGGTTGTCACGGAGCGCCGAGTTCGAGCTCCCTGCATCACACAGCAAATTCCCATGGCTACCCACTTTACGTTTGGTGATGTCTGTGTTTCCATGGTGCTCTCAAGTCGTCCCACCCTGACCTTCCCTTGCTGTATCCACAAGCCTGTCCTTTCTAGCTGTCTCTTTTCAAATCATGGATTTCTCTGGTGACATGCCAGTGGCAAGGAAGGATACAGGAGACTTGGTACAGTTATATTCTCCTGGATGAGCCTGAGCTTTGCCGAACTTCAGAACACTTGTGGATGCATGAAGCCACAGCGAGGGGAGCTTTACAGAGCCCGCGGCCTCCAGGTGCCGCAGTTGCCTCTGCTGTTCTTCTGGACGGAGCTGACTCTGGCAGGGAACCTGGCGCTACATACGGTTCATGCCCACAGACGCCGCCTCCCTGAGGGGCCCTTCCTCTTCTTTAGAAACCTGTCCTCCCTCTGCTGCGCCCCCACTGAAAAGGCATCTAGCTGTCTCCTTTTAACCAGAGAAACCAAAAATGTTTGGCCATCTCTGTCCTTGACAGTCTTTGGAGAACCATTCCGTGTAAAGTGCAAAGTTGCCAGTGCGAGGGCTGAGCATCGTGACTTGACTAGGTGCCGGCGTCATCGCCTAGATGTGACAGGATCTCAGTGCAAAAGGGGATGTCTTACTGTGTCTCCCCCAAGAGAGATGTGGCTGAACCAAAACAAGGAGGTCAGAATGCATTCAGGCTCATAAAGGTGTTTGTTACAATGCATCTGTAATGAAAACCATCATAGTGATGTTTGTTGCAATGCATCCGTAATGAACACCAAGTTACAAATAAGGACAGACTAGTCCTAATCAAGGCTGACATGACTTGTTTCCTCGGTCACTGAAATATTAAAATGGAAAAATCATTGCAGAAGTGGAGCTATAGAAGTGAGCTAACAGCATCATTTCACACCAGAAACCTGCCTTATGTAGTTCCATAAAATATTTTGGGTGGTTTTTTTCGGGGGAGGGGGCTCTCCTTATTTGTCCTGCCTTTTGCTTGTTTTGCTTTGGTGCATGTTTGTGTGTCAGGATATGTGTGTGTGTGTTTTGTTGTTTTGCATATTTATCCATGTGAGCAAAGGCAGAAGGGCACTTTGGGAATACTTTTCTATTTCTGGGAACTTACTTACAAAGGTTAAATAATACCTGTAATGGTCATAATACTTTTATTATTCTGGTCTTGAGACCTCAATATGATGAACTAAAATTCACCAAGTGTCCTGATAATACACATGATAGCATACGCTTCAAATATGTTGGAATAAAAATGAAAATGAAACCTACGAATAGATAAATAGAATGCACAGATGATAGATGGAAAGGTAGACAGATAGGTGGCAATTAGAAAGATAGTTGGTAAGTCATGTCTGACTCTTTGTGACCCCGTGGACTGAAGTACGCCAAGCTCCCCTGTCCTTCACTCTCCCAGAGCTTGCTCAAACTCATGTCCATTGGTTCAGTGATGCCATCCAACCATCTCATTCTGTGTCACTCTCTTCTCCTCCTGCCCTCAATCTTTCTCAACATAGGTAGGTAGGTCTATAGATACATAGAATCAGTTCGGTTCAGTTCAGTCGCTCAGTCATGTCCAACTCTTTGTGACCCCATGGACTGCAGCATGCCAGGCCTCCCTGTCCATCACCAAATCCCAGAGTCCACCCAAACTCATGTCCATCAAGTCGGTGATGCCATCCAGCCATCTCATCCTCTGTCGTCCCCTTCTCCTCCTGCCCCCAGTCCTTCCCAGAATCAGGGTCTTTTCCAATGAGTCAACTCTTCGCATCAGGTGGCCAAAGTATTGGAGTTTCAGCTTCAACATCAGTCCTTCCAATGAACACCCAGGATTGATCTCCTTTAGGATGGACTGGTTGGATCTCCTTGCAGTCCAAGGGACTCTGAAGAGTCTTCTCCAACACTGCAGTTCAAAAACATCAATTTTTTGGCACTCAGCTTTCATCACAGTCCAACTCTCACATCCATACATGACTACTGGAAAAACCACAGTCTTGACCAGATGGACCTTTGTTGACAAAGTAATGTCTCTGCTTTTGAATATGCTGTCTAGGTTGGTCATACCTTTCCTTCCAAGGAGTAAGTGTCTTTTAATTTCATGGCTGCAGTCACCATCTGCAGTGATTTTGGAGCCCCCCAAAATAAAGTCTGACCCTGTTTTCACTGTTTCCCCATCTATTTGCCGTGAAGTGATGGAACCAGATGCCATGATCTTTGTTTTCTGAATGTTGAGCTTTAAGCCAACTTTTTCACTCTCCTCTTTCACCTTCATCAAGAGGCTTTTTAGTTCCTCTTCACTTTCTGCCATAAGGGTGGTGTCATCTGCATATCTGAGGTTATTGATACAAATAGAATAGACTTTACTAAAAATCTATAGGAGCCTGTGTATATTCACTGCAAGTGTCCAATAAGGTCTTCTGGAAATATTTGTTGAAAACTGAGGCTTCACTCAGAGTCACATCTTTCTGAGAGGAGAGCTCAGTATGTTGTTTTTTAAGTAAGGTTAGACACCATTGTTTCACTGTCTGATCCGTGAATTACTTACAATGATTGTGGTTTTGCATTTCTAAATTTATTGAGGCTTCAGGGTGAATTTTTTGTTATTTCAGATGTTACTACATCGAGATCAAAGAAAGAGTTAAAAAGTATGTCATTTTTAGCATTTCCAAGATTTCCGTTCTGCCTTAGGCATGGGAGTTTTTACAGATATTTTCTGTGGGAATGAAGGAATGCGTGTTTTGTGTAGTATTAGGGTTATTTATATGACAGATCAGGCTTCTTCTTTATCCAAATATGTTCCATCTCGTATGTCTGTTTCTGAGAGAAACACTTTAAAATCTCACATTAGGATTGTTTATTTTTCTGTTTCTGCTATTAATTTTGCTTTATAGTTAACATTAAAATTCTACTTTATGTTGTTAGGTAGGGATCTAGTTTCTGCAAGAATTGTTCTTTATATTGAACAATAGCCATGCTTACTCCTAATACTGCTTTTTCCCGATATTCCTGATATCACTTTAATGGATGATCTATTTTTTTTCACTGACCTTGTGGCACGAGGCTACCTCTGCTTGTTTTTGGCCTGCCTTACATTTCTTCATTCTCTTTATTTTTAAATAGCTCTGTTGTTAGGTTTCTCTTCACCTTGAATACTTTTCTGTTGGATTTTGAATTTATCAAATCAAGCATATCTTTTACCTGCAAGCTTAGCTTGTCTACATGAGATGTAGCTGCTCGTGTATTATTAATAAATCTAGGTCAGGCTTTAGGATTTGAGTCTTCCATCGTCTTTGCGTCCGGCCACTTCCTGCCTGTTCTCTAATGAATCTGTACAATTCTCTTTCTACTCTTTTATGGCCCCCACTGTAGGAAATCCTCCCTTCTCTCCTTCTTTCACTTCACCCCTGCTTTTTGATATAGATAAATAACACAGACAGCCACGTAAATTAGTGTATCTTTAAAAATATCTTCAGGTTGCCCACACATGATTATTATGAAGCTCTCCGCAATAAGGGATTTATAGAAAGAGCTAAGTGCTCTGTGACAGAGCTCACATTGGAGTGAAGCCCCTTACCGATGGGCCGCGCAGTGTTGCTAGAGTTCTCTGGGTGCATTCTCTGAGGAGGGCGAGAAGGCAGACAAAAGACACCTGTGGGGAGTGGCAGGGTCCAAGTGTGCACCGCCTGGGAGGCAGGGCCCCTCGCCTCCTGCACCTCGAGTGTTGGTAAAATTTAGGAAGGTTTGGATCATCAGCACCACGTGAGCATGTCCAGTGGAGGCAGGGGGTGAGCAAAGATGTGGGATTTCCAGAGAGGCGAGAGAGCAGAGCAGGTGAGAACGGGCCCATCCCCGGTGAATCTCGCCATAAAAGACAGAAGGAACTGCACCTGGAAATGGTCACGAAGCCAAGGGGTGGCTGCTTCGTGCCTTCCCGTGGGAGAGCTGGCGCGCTGAGCCGTGCAGCTTTGGGAATGACCAGGGAGGGGACAGAGAGCAGCTGTGAGGGTGAGGCCCTGGCAGGAACAGGGACACGCCCAGGCCAGTGGCGGCTGGGCGGACGCTGAGAAAGCGCCTGCCACTTTGCTTTTGTCTTTCCAGTGGGGAAAAAATAGCTAAGCGTTTCTGTTACTGACCTCAGGTCTGGCTGCTCGCCGCTTGAAAGCCAATACTCCAGAGGCAAGTGTCGGTACAAAGGAAAGTTTGCTTTATTCAGGAGGCCGGCAACCTGGGAAGAAGGTGGACTCAGGTCCAAAGGCCAAAGCCCTGCTGCCGGTCACAGGGAAGAGCTTTAAAGGGTGGGTGTTTCGGGGATGCACAGGAGGAAGGGGGCTACATGCCACACAGTACAGTCGGCTCTTGACAGTCATCTTGGAAGTTAGTCACCTGTGATCTGATCAGTATCATCTTAGTTGTTTTAAGTACAGTTGGTCTTCAGTTCCTGGGGTGGTTCGTTCCCAGCTCTTGGGATCATGCAAGACAGAGCAGCTGGTGGCTCCGGTCATGGCTACCGTCTGATCATCACGTAGGCAACTCCTTCCACTCGGTGGGGATTTTGGAATCTACACAGCAGCTCAAAGTACACAATCTAAAACAGTATCCAGCCCTGAGGAGGAACTAAAGGTCCGTGACTTCGTATAATGGTTAAACTATGAGCAATACGATTTTGTCTTTTTTTGGTCTTTCTTTGCTTCAGGATTTTTGTCACTTCTCTGATGAGATTTACTCTTGGGCTAAGGTTTTTCTGCGAGCAAGAGTCGGGTAGAGGAGGGGGGCATCTGTCCTGGGAAGGCCCCGCAGGGTCCTGCTCCATTACACCACCAGGGAGTCGGGAAAGCAGCCTGCTGCCTTGAAGGGAAGGAGAAGGCGAGATGGGCAGGGCCCTGGCCAGCCATGTGAGTCAGGTGGGCACTTCCCTGAGTGCACACTTGGGCCTGCAGGTCCTACAGTGAGCCTAATCACACAGGTCATGGGTACAAGTGTGGTGGTCAGAGTTAGCTCAACAAGAATTAGGATAAAAAGAAAAAAAAAAATCCAAAAAGATGAAAGCATTAGTTGCTCAGTCATGTCCAAACTCTTTGCAACCCCATGGACTACAGCCCGCCGAGCTCCTCTGTCTATGGAATTCTCCAGGCAAGAATACTGGAGTGGATTGCCATGCCCTCTTCCAGGGGATCTTCCCCAACCAGGGATCAAATCTGCTGCTCTTGAGTCTCCTGCATTGGCAGACAGGTTCTTTACCTCTAGCACCACCTGGGAAGCCTTTAGGAAGCCTGTCTCCTTGTTTTGTTTTAATGTATGAGAAGTCCAAGGCCATAGCATCAGACAAATCCCTAAACCTTCTCTTCAGAGGTACCGTGCAACCTACCCTGCTATCCCAGATTCAGAAGTCAGCATGAACCTGGGACAGGCAGGAGGGGATGTGGCCTTTATTTCTTTCCTAAAGATGAGCCCACAAGTCTGAAATGAGCAGGTCAAGGGGGAAGGAGTGGAGGAAGGCAAAGGCGGCATCCCCCTGTAGCCCTTCTGAGGGCTGCGCCCCTCCACCCCTTTAGACAGTCTGCACTCTGGGCTGGCGGATCTCAGCTTCACATCTGTCTCCATAGCAACCTCTGCAGAGGGTGGGCTTCTGACTCATAGAGGCCCTGTACGGTTTTTTAAGGTTTCAGACCAAACTTACAAGGTGATACCACATGGTAAAGTGAGACATGGCACTTTTCTGCTCCCTGAAAAGCTACCTGTGTTATTTTGGAAGAAAAATTCTTTTTTTTTCCTCCATTACAATCCTCCTTTTTGCCTGCCTTCCTCACCCCACCCCACCTCATCCCCATCACCTTAAAAATACTTTCACTAAATTAAAAAGAAAAAAAAGAAATCACCGACCTTCTAGGACTAGGAAAATTGGGCAAATGAGTATAGTGAACTCATGTAACCTTGAAAGAGCTTTAGAGGGCAGCCAAACTAATTGACTAGAATTTGATACAGGAGTTTAATCACTTATTTTGCAGTTCACATTAGAATTTTCTTAAGAATTCAGGTTAGTTTTGATGGACTTTTGATGTCTTATCATTCCAAAGTCATCTACAAGCCATATGGTTTTGCCAAGCATATTCACCAACTGTGGTGACTTTATAACATTAAAGTCTCAGAAAAAAAAAAAAGGAGATATATTGATTAATTTTAGCATATGGCTATAAGATATTGTGATAACATGAATATCATCATTGAATCTTAGATTATTTTTCATCTTATTTTGACAGTGTTCCTGCTTCAGCAGTCCCTATTTTATTTATAGTTTCTAATAAATATTACTTATGATTCATTGCCTTTTAAAGACATGCATAATTTTTAAACAGTATTCCAAGAGCCAAAGAGATCCTCATATATATTTGTCTAGGTAAACTACATTTTCAATTAAAATATCCCTTTCCAGACAGGTCCTCATTTCAACAAAGAAATGGTGTTACAGGATGAAATAGCACCACATGGCAGAATAAAAGTTCTGTGTTCGGCTTGATTTCCATGTTAGAACTAGCAGGTTCCATGTTAGTTCAGGGCCGAAGACCTAACAGAGGGCAGATTCTTAACATGCTTCTGACTGTGGTCACCAGGAATGTGACTGTCATAAAGACTGCAGTCTCCTGGAATGTTTGGATTTGTCTGGATCCCACACAACACAGGAAAACACACAAACGTCCCCTCTCCTGCCTCCAGCCGCCATGTGATAGCAGCCTTCTTTTATCTCTATGTCAAACAGAATTCCAGCTGTTGGGATTCTTAATTGTTTTCATGCATTTATGACATCTGACAATAAAAAAAGAGGACTGAAGAGAAGAATTCACTTAAATTCTCAAAATTCAACATTTGCACCAAACCTTGGTTTGTGTTTCTTACATGCATTATTTTAATTGATTTTTTAAAGGCTCACTCTGAGAGGCCACACTCCCTGCCCCACGCACGCAGCCCCACTGACCAGGAGGAACAACCCCTTGGTTCTCTCTTCTGGGAGAGAAGTATTTCTCAATACTGTGTGTAGTCATCATTTTCTTTTGTATTGGTTTGGAGACCACCCTTTGATCCACCGCAGGGAGGCTGCAGCTCTTCACCATCATTTTGTGTGAATTTCATATCACTAAGCTCTGTCCTCACACCAAATTCCTTTACCTCCATCCTTCCAGTAAGGCTATATCCCATTGGTATTCATTGTTGACATTGTTATTCATTATTCTCTGTTAAGCAGAACATCCTGATTCTGTATCCTTTTGTATATGAAATTGTATTTTCTAAAAGTTAATGATTGCATGATTTCTTTTTTTTACATAAACCCTTTAAAAAAATCATGTTTGTAAACTCATTTAACCAATACTTGTTGAGTGTCTGTTCTGTGCCGGGCACTCGGCATGTATCAGTGGGATAAAGGTCCAAGTCTTGGGACGGTCAGTGGGGAAGAGACAGTCAATAATAAACATAGTGTATTTTTGAAACAGCAGCATGTTTAGAAGGTGATAAGAACCGTGGATATAAAGGAAAAAATAGAGCAAGGCAGAGGAGCTTGGAGCCCTGGGAGCAGACGGGTCAGGGTGTCGGGCAGACCTCACTGAGCAAGCATGGACAGGGCTTATAGGGCTGAGGGTGTCCCAGGTCTGTCCCGTGCTTCTCGCTTGGTTAAACATGCCAGAGAGTCTCTTCTCCCTGGGGACCTCATCCTGGAGCCTGGGCACCGGGGGAACCAGTGCCACCGCCTCTGGCCCAGCCCGTCACCCTGGACACCCTTCTTTCTCTGCCATGTGGGTCCCACTGCTTCTTGATCACCAGGCCACTGTCTGTCCCCGTTGGCTGACACCGTAGTTGGGAAACAGCCTCTTTCTCCTGTCCGAGAAAGCGTTCGGCGGGGCTGAGCTTTCTGCGGCTTCAGGGATGAGAGTCTGAGAGGAGGATTCAGGGGTGGAGTCACGCTCACCTGGAGCTTCATGGGCGTGACATCACCCTCCTGCGTCCCCTGCACCTGCTGAGAGGCTGCTGCCCTTTGGGCTCTCAGCCTTTCGCTTGGAAACGGGTTGTGGTTTTTCTGCCTCTCCTTTTGTGAAATCGTAGGTTCTTTTGTTTATTCCCAACATTCTCATCTGCTTTCATGCTGTCCTATCTTCATTTGTTTGCTGAGCCCATACAGGCCCTGTCGGTCTAGGGGAAAAAAGGGGTTTAATCACCTCCCCCTTCAGTCTGCACATTCTTGCCTTCTGAACTCTTGATGCATTAGACTTGGATTTTGATGCGCTCGCTTTCTTTTCAAATGCCTGTCTCTTTCTCTTTTTGTTCTAGGAGATATTTAAGATTTTACCTTTGAAGCTTTCTGCTGTAGACCGTTTTGCTTGTTGTTAAATATCTGGCACACACTTTCTTTTTCTTTTTCTGTTTTGATCCTTCCCTCAAAACATTCTGCTTCTTTCTTTTCTTTTTGGAAATTCTTAAAAAAGAAAAAATTATATATATTGCTGCCCTTCCGTTATTGTTCCTTTTTTTCTCTCTCTCTCTCTCTTCATGTCCCGCCTCCCTCTCCCTCCCTCTGCCCCCGAGCCCCCCTCCCCCCACCCCCCCGCCCCACGTTCCTTACCCGCAGGTCCTATGCCCTCTGTATTTCTCTCCTCTAACAGTCGTGTGGTGGGGGTTTCTCTTTCCCTTTTGTGCTGACGTCCCCCTCCAATACCTCGCAATCCTGTTCTGGCATCAAGGCTCATTAGACAATCTCCAGGCTGAAGACAGGATTCTTCAGCAGCTCTGTCACTTGCCAGAGTTTCCCTGGGAATCATCTATTTCTCGAGTGGGTCCCACTATCAGATGCATATGTATCAGGGGCAAGCCAGCCCGTGTGCCCAGCACAGCAGAGAAGGGCCCCCGGGCCAGGGGGTCTCAGAGCCTCCCATTCCAACAGCCCCCGGGTTCTCCCACGTCAGCCTCTGCGGGGGAAACCTCCTTCCTGGCCTTCACTAGCAGCGGGGGAGGCAACAGGGGTGAACAGGCAGACCTGATCCACCACGTCTCACTTCAGGCATCTGTTTGCTGTCCTTAGACTGACAGCTAAACAGCTGTAAGATAACGAAATGGACACAGTGCTGTGCTATTAGCAGTGGTGAGTTGAAGCAAGGCAATGGGAATATGGAGGAAAATTATTGGAAATGTTTATACATGCCTGTGGTTACCTGGGTATTGTTTTTGCTTTGGCTCCATCCCCTCATTCTTTCTGGAGTTATTTCTCCACTGATCTCCAGTAGCATATTGGGCACCTACTGACCTGGGGAGTTCCTCTTTCAGTATCCTATCATTTTGCCTTTTCATACTGTTCATGGGGTTCTCAAGGCAAGAATACTGAAGTGGTTTGCCATTCCCTTCTCCAGTGGACCACATTCTGTCAGACCTCTCCACCATGACCCACCCGTCTTGGGTGGCCCCACAGGGCATGGCTTAATTTCATTGAGTTAGACAAGGCTGTGGTCCTAGTGTGATCTGATGCTGGGAGGGATTGGGGGCAGGAGGAAAAAGGGACGACAGAGGATGAGATGGATGGATGGCATCACTGACTCGATGGACGTGAATCTGAGTGAACTCCGGGAGTTGGTGATGGACAGGGAGGCCTGGCGTGCTGCGATTCATGGGGTGGCAAAGAGTCGGACATGACTGAGTGACTGAACTGAACTGAACTGAACTGATGGTTACCTTGTGGCTCAGATGGTAAAGCATCTGCCTGCAGTGCGGGAGACCTGGGTTCAGTCCCTGGGTCAGGAAGATCCCCTGGAGAAGGAAATGGCAACCCACTCCAGTACTCTTGCCTGGAAAATCCCATGGATGGAGGAGCCTGGTAGGCTACAGTCCATGGGGTCGCAAAGGGTGGGACACGACTGAGCGACTTCACTTCACATGGTTAGATCAGTTCTGTACTGAAAATAAAAGAAAGTAAGTTACTCCTACAGTGATCAGCACAGCCCAAATGACCCAGACGGTCCTGACTTCAAAAGTCGCTTGTCAACCAGAGCAGCTGGTCACTCTGCCCTCTCCCCGCACTGTGTGACTTGCAAGAGTTGAGTCATGGTTGAACATGCCTCTTCTAAATGCTTATAACCAGTGGTGTTCACCACTAGATTACTTTCCAAAGGGGAGTAGAAATGCCCAAGGAACCCAGGCGCAGTGTCACTGAGGGGATGTTAGTGGTTGGGGGGTTGTGTGGGGCCCCCAGAGCTGAGGCTGGAAGGCTCCTCTCGACCCCATCTGCTTCCCCAGTGTTGATGTTACTGTCCTGACAGGAGCTGACCTCAATTATAGAAGCTTCAGGCCCCACCAAACCTAGATCTCCCCGATGATGGTGATGATGATAATGATAAAATCATACTACCTGGCAAGAGTCTAGAGCTCGCTGAAATGAGGGATTAAGTCATCAATCCTCAGCATAGCCTCAGTTATTATCTGGATACTGTTACCAACCCCGGGGTTTAGATGTGCAGAACTGAGGCGGATGGGCTTTGGAGAGTATACACAAGAAAATGATCAAGGAAGCACTTCAGCCAACCAGACAGCTGTTGTACGTAAGTGAGTCAGTGTGAAACCGTATGCACACCTCCTGTCTTCACTGGTTTTCTGTGTGTCTGTGACATAGAAATTATAAGTCCTGTAGGTTCCAATCGGAGAAGGCAGTGGCAACCCACTCCAGTACTCTTGCCTGGAAAATCCCATGGACGAAGGAGCCCGGTAGGCTGCAGACCATGGTGTCGCTAAGAGTCGGGCACGACTGAGCGACTTCACTTTCACTTTTCACTTTCATGCATTGGAGAAGGAAATGGCAACCCACTCCTGTGTTCTTGCCTGGAGAATCCCAGGGACTGCGGAGCCTGGTGGGCTGCCATCTATGGGGTCGCACAGAGTCGGACACGACTGAAGCGACTCAGCAGCAGGTTCCAGTTTGCCCAGAGCAGCTCCAGTTCATCCAGTTATCCAGTTCCTGCCGTCCTACTATAAGTAACGGTGCTCTTTCACCCTCCAGAGTGTCCTGATTTGGATGATGAACTATTTGCTTGATCAGCATATAACCCTTGCTCTCTAGATAATCATTTGGGGAAATTTGTTGTAGGACCTTGTCAGATACATTTCTTATAACGGTCACATGATATTTTCAATTAATATGCAATGAAGTTTGTGTTTTCAGTAAAATCTTATTCATCCAGCAGAGAAAGTTTTTCGTACTTTCAGTTCAGTCCAGTCGCTCCGTCATGTCCAGCTCTTTTTTGTGACCCCATGGACTACAGCATGCCAGGCTTCCCTGTCCATCACCAACTCCCGGAGCTGGCTCAAACTCATGTCCATCGAGTCAGTGATGCCATCCAAACATCTGGTCCTCCTGCCCTCAGTCTTTCTCAGCATCAGGGTCTTTTCCCACGAGTCAGTTCTTTGCATCAGGTGGCCCAAGTATTAGAGCTTCAGCATCAGTCCTGATGAATATTCAGCACTGGAATCACGCACAGATCCTACTCCCTCTGAACAGGATGAAAGTGAAAGCATCAGTTCTTGGTGCTCAGCTTTCTTTATAGTCCAACTCTCACACCCGTGTCTCACACCAGTGACATGGAACGATGTATAT
This sequence comes from Ovis canadensis, assembly GCF_042477335.2. NCBI lineage: Eukaryota > Metazoa > Chordata > Mammalia > Artiodactyla > Bovidae > Ovis > Ovis canadensis. Next base: position 81,149,287 of record NC_091260.1, on the reverse strand, counting down.
CCACAGCTGTGATTGCTTGACCGGCTCTAGTGCTGGTCCCTATTTCACTGGCTTATCCTTCTGTGCCAGAATCTCGCTGTGTGATGCCTGCAGCATTTCACAAACCAGCTGTCTTTCTTAAAACTTTCCTGTTTCTTCTTGAATCCTTTTTTCCAGGTGAGTTCCAGGTGAATTCATGTTGTCAAGCTAAAGAATATAAAAGAATTCTTTTGACATTTCAACTGGGGTTATTTTCCATTACTAGGTTACTTTAGACCTAATTAGTTGATAATTGAAATCTTGAAAATATAGAAGCTACCTACCGGAAAGCAAGGTTTTTTTCTTTCATCATTCCATTTAGTCATTGGGTTCTTCAAGAATAGTTCATAGATTTATTTCCATAAGTAAATATATTTTATTTTTCCTGAATATTTCATAATTTTATGCCATTATATTTAATTAGTTATTCTTTCCTACAATGAAATAGTGACTTTATAACCTGACACTAAAATTTTATATTTTTAAACTTTTTCAGTAGTAAACGTATATTTTAATATTACATGAATAAACTAATGGTGATAATGCTGACTTTCTTTTCTACTGTTTATACCTATTGTTCACCTCCACCCCCACTTTAATTTCAATGGTATATGCTTTCTGAATAATACTAAAATATGTTCTTTCTTTTTTCCTGATCCCTGTTGGTCTGTATCCACATTTTTACAAGTAAGCGCTGGTTCTTCACTTGAGGAAAGCTGTCCGTTGCATTTCTATTTGTTTGTCTTTTGGAAACGCCACTTGTTTCCGTTGCCTCAGGAGATTCGGACCTTTGGCCAGTGCCTTTTCTTCCTGTCATAGCGGTTTCATGGCAGACATGGAGGGGTTTAAGAAAAGAGGCTGACGAATCTGTTTTATGAAGTGTGTGAGCTTCTGCACACAGCACATGGCAGAGCTGACTTCCCATCCCCACCCCACCTCCAAGGAAGCCCAGGGGACATGGTCACCTTAGGATTTATAGCCGTAGTGTCTCGGTGACTATCCCTTGGATCAAGAATATTGGCCCTCTCTACACACACAGGTCTGTGGGCTTTACAGGCAAAAGATGGAGACTCGCAGGGACCAAGGGACCACACTCTATGAGTGTCGACTGAAGTTCTGAGGGTTTATGGAAGTGACGTCGTGTCAGCCCCCAAGGCACTGGAGGACGCTTGAACTGGGATGCATTTTCATCACTCAAACAAGTGAACACTTGTGATGTTAAATTTGTGAAGGAAAGAAAAACACGTCTCATTCTCCAGCCTGAGATTAATGAGGCCTGGGATCCCTGCTCTCCTCTCGTGATCCCTGCACTCCCATCATTCACTCCAGCCATCGCTGTGTATGCTTTAATTGCACAGATTTCTTTGTGATTTTCATACATCTCATAACATTTGTCTGTGATTTCATTTGTGTGCTGCTTCTAATAGAAAAAATCTTGTATTTACTTCACCTGTTTGCTTCCTATTTTTATTTAATGTTTCTCTGCTGTTAAAAGTGAAAGTCGCTCAGCCGTGTCCGACTCTTTGTGCGTCCTTGGACTGTACCATCCATGGAATGCTCCAGACCAGAATACTGGAGTGGGTGGCCTTTCCCTTCTCCAGGGGATCTTCCCAACCCAGGGATCGAACCCAAGTCTCCCACATTGTGGGCGGATTCTTTACCGGCTGAGCCACAAGGGAAGTTACTTTTCTAATTTTTGACTTATGGCCTTTTCACCCCTCTTTTTATTTAGGAAACATACAGTATATTTCTCAGTCTACTTTAGATGCCTGTACTGTTTAAAATCATATACTTAGGCGATTCTTTTTTGATTTATCAACTTCACAAAGCTATTTTTATATATATATTTATATAATTCTCTCTATATATAAATCTATGTAATTATATAAACCTATATAATTAAACCCTATTTGGCAAAAATCAGGTGATTAGTGTATTTCTACTTCTTTCATTCTCTGCTGTCCATACTTCAGTTCAGGCTTTACCCTTTGTTATAATTGCTTGCAGTTTTCTCATTTCCATTTGGCTTTAGTGTTATTATTATCTTTTTATATCATGCACCTCTATCACTTCAATAACTATAGAATGTTAATTCTGTGTTACAATTATGACCACAGTTGTTTAAGTGAAACTGTCTGTTTAAATGGATCCAATGGCAACTCATTGGAAGAGACCCTGATGCTAGGAAAGATTGAAGGCAGGAGGAGAAGGGGACGATGATGGATGAAATGGTTGGATGGCATCACCGACTCAATGGACATGAGTTGGAGCAAACTCAGAGATAATGCAGGGCAGGGGAGCCTGGCGTGCCACAGTCCATGGGGACACAAAGACTCGGACACGACTTAGCGACTGAACTAAATGGCCTCACCAGTCTTTTCTTTATACAGTAGCTTTCTCATTCTTGAGTTTAACAGTTTAAATGTTTTCCTGATCAGCAGGAGTATGTCTTAAGATGGTTTTCAATTAGGATAATTAAATCATGAATTTCCTTTTTAAAAAGTGCGTGCTCAGTCATGTCCGACTCTTTACAACCCCATTGCCTGTAACCCACCGGGTTCCTCTGTTCATGGAATTTACCAGGCCAGCGCACTGGAGTGGGTTGCATCTCCTGCCCCGTGGGATCTCCCTGAGCCAGGGGCTGAACCCGCATCTATTGTATCTCCTGCATTGGCAGGTGTATCTTTACCGACCGAGCCGCCTGGGAAGCCAAATTCCTTACCCGTCTGGGAGCTTCCTTCTGTCGCTTCTCTCCAGCTGCCTTTCACATCCTTCTGTCCTCTTGCCTCTTCCTTGCTCTGAGTTCCCTGACAGTGCGCCTCTATTTTGTAAAACTGTTTCTGATGAGCACGTCTTCTTTCAGAATGCTTTATTTTCTTTTTTTTTTTCCTGAATGCTGTGTGTCTCCTCTACACGTGCATCTGATGGAAAGAAGGTTGTCTGCAATCTTCACCTAGGTTCCATACAAAGTTCCTTTTTCTCAGCTCATTTCTGACCAAGGAATTTGCATCACAGTCCTTTACATCCCCAAGTGGAGCTGATCTTCTGCCTGGCCTTGCTCCTGTGGTGTGCTTTTCCCAAGCGCTTTATGGAGCAAATACGGATGGTGTGTAACGTGAGTAATCCCTCTATTTTGATTCTTTTCATATGTTCACAACTTCTTAGCCATTTATTTGCTTTGGAGAAAAGGAAACTCTATGCTACCTCACTTGCACCGCCTTTCCCAAAATCTCCACTACGATTTTGTTTTAATTAACCAAGAAAGGTTTCAGGGAAATGTGCCTTTTTATCAAGTTTTCAAAGAGTTTTCATACTCATCAAATGGTTGGGTGGCCTCCCTGTGGTTATCAAAGTCATTAACTCAAAATCCAGTCTATTGATCGATAACAGAACCTGCCTGCCGGGGCAGGAGGCAGAAGACATTAGTCCCTCCCCTGGTGAAGGGCATGGCAGCCCGTTCCGGTGTTCTTGCCTGGAGACTCCCGTGGACAGGGAACCTGGCAGGCTACAGTCCACGGGTTTGCGAAGAGTCAGACACAACTGAGTGACTGAGCAGGCACACAGCGTAACGCAATGTTACTATCCTGACTGCAGCAAAGATGTTTGTGAAGGGTTTCTCCAGAATGGGTGGGCCTTCCTGGTGGCTCAGATAGTAAAGAATCTGCCTGCAATGCGGGAGACCGGGTTCGATCCCTGGGTTGGGAAGATCCCCCGTAAAAGGGAAAGGCTACCTACTCCAGTATTCTGGCCCAGAGAATTCCATGGACTGTATAGTCCATGGGGTCTCAAAGAGTCAGACATGACTGAGCAACTTTCACTTCACTTCTTCTCCAGAATGAGTAGCTAACCACACTGTCACCTGTGTTTGTGACATCCTTCCGGATGGCCTCAGAATTGGGGGTGTCAATCACAACTCTGGGATCCTGGCTCCACCATGTGCCCCCACATATTCTCAACACATAAGCTAGTATTTCTGCACCTCAATTTCTCCTCTCTGAAATGGGCATGATAAACACACCTGCAATATAAATTTGTTGTGAGAATTAAACAGTTAATATAGCTAAAGCTCCGCATTGAATACTAGCTATCATAGACTCGGGTTCAACCCCTGGGTGGGGAAGATCCCCTGGAGGAGGAAATGGCAACCCACTCCAGTATTCTTGCCAGGAGAATCCCACAGTCAGAGGAGCCTGATGGGCTGCAGTCCATAGGATCGCAAAGAGTCGGACACGACTTAGCAACGAAACCACTGCCCCATCATCACTAGTATTGTCGGAACCCAGTGGACTAGAGGGATTTGGGCATTGGATTCATTAGCCCAGATCATCTGGCTATAGATTGCTCAGGACTTGGAAAATTTATTGGTTTCTCTAGGACAATGAAAACTTGCACAGCCTGTCAGATGTCACTCCACGCCTGTTAGATGGTGATGTGCAGTGAGCCGTACTGACCTCAGCACTTTTTGATGCCTTTATTTGCTGTTCCTCTGGAGGCCCTTTATTTAGTTCAAAGAAGCAGATTTTCCCCTGATTTCCATCCGATGTCTGTGGACACTAAGGCAATTCTCTCATGGCTACTTGCGCAAATGTAGACCTTACATCATACGGGCAGTTAAACAAAGACATCATCATACTGTCTAAATTGCCCAGACGTCGTTTCCATGTTCTGCATGTGATATTTTGGAATAAATTATCATAAATGCTACACTGCTTGGCTGCTATCCCAATTTGAGTCATTTAAACCAGCCGAGTTAGAGGAGGAAGCCTTTACATGTGGGGCTTCTCTCTGCCTCAACCTGTTGTAAGAATATTGAGCATATGAGAAAGCCTTTAAATATGAAATAGAGGGCCTTCTTTTGTCTATATAGATAGTGTAAGTACCACTGAATCATTAGGCTCTTTTGCAGCAAGGCTGATCAAGCATGGCAACTGTAATACAGCAAATACCACTGAACGTGATACCAGGATAGTATGGACACACGCCTTTTCACACTGCTGTGGTCTTTGAGCATCAACGTTTTTAGGAGCAGCAGGTGAATACAGGGGCTTCCCTGGTGGCTCAGTGGTAAAGAATACTCCTGCCGATGCAGAAGACATGGATTTAGTCCCTGGGTGGGGAAGATCCCCTGGAGAAGGAAGTGGCAACCCACTCCAGCATTCTTGCCTGGGAAATCATGTGGACAGAGGAGCCTGGTGGGCTACAGTTCATGGGGTCACGAAGGAGTCGGACACAACTCATTGACTAAACAACAACGGATGAATATAACATTTACTACATGGATCCTCTGATAAGTTTTGTAATGTTTCATGTGAAGCTTTAGATTAGGAAAGTGATTCCGAGAAATAAAACAGCATTTAACAAAATAATTACTTAGTAACTAAATAACCAGCACTGTTACTTACCTAAATATTCCTTAAAGTGTTACAACCTTTCAGTGTTTACAAATACATGAAACCCAGCTGATGGGACACAGTTCAACCAATGAGTACCTAAGACTTGGTAAGAAAATAAGAAATAAGTGATCTTCAGTGTCTTGAAGAAGGATTAATGCAACTTAAGAAGGTAGTTTCCTGGGGACAGGAGCCAGGAGGTTACATAAATATTGTTCTACATACTCTTACGTGTTCATTTCCTGGATCTGATTAATCTCCTCAAACTACTTCAGTGAGAAGTCTGTTTCCTGCGGAGAATGGGACGGCTCCCGCCCTATGGAGAAAGAAGACCCCCGTATCAAATGTTACCCACATGTTCTTGGCAGGCACTCAGCCTAAAAGCCTCCCGTGGTCAGAAGACTCATCTTGGCATGGGGTGCCTTCACACCTGGACCTCAGTCTGGAAGCTGTTTGACAGCTTAACACATCAAACTCGGAGATTCTTTGAAATCACTGTAAAAAGTCAGACCCTGCCATCATTTTGTGGAAACCACAGTAAATATTCGTGTGTCTGCTGCCATTTCTGTCCTTTACTGTTAAATTCTTCACCCCAAACCTCTATGTAGGTTTATGCTTCGTATTCCCAGGTGTCAGTCAGCTGTCATTACTGCTCCCATAATTTTTTTTAAGGAAGGAGTTGAGATTACCAGTTTTGTGTAGCAGTGTGGCTCAGTGATAAAGAATCTGCCTGCCAAGCAGGAGACGCAGGTTCAATCCCTCTTTCGGGAAGACCCCCTGGAGAAGGAAACGGCAACCCACTCCAGCATTCCTGCCTGGAGATTCCAGGACAGAGGAACCCAGCGGCCTACAACCCACAAAGAGTCAGACACAACTTAGAAACTAAACAGCAAGCACCCCCGCCACTCAGGAAGCTCTGTGGCTCCATCGTGGACGTAGGTTGCGTGACCCTGCAACCGTGATGTCCTTACTGTCTCTTACTACCTTCCAGCAAAGAGTGTGACTGAAACTCTGAGCAGGATACTGACGCTGATTTCATCTACGGCATCACTTTGATTGCAGATTTGCTCTGTGAGCAATATGACTTCGATCTGCTGCTTTGGTTTCCCTCTTAAAACCCATTAGATTTATATCCATTCCTGGCAGCCCTGGTACATAAAACCCTCTGATGATGGCCCTAAGTGACCGATCCACCTTGGCCCTGACCCACCCGGGCCCTCATCCTGGCCAAGGGCAGAATCCCTGGGAACTGAATGGCTGTGGTCAGGCTCTAACCACCCAAATGTGCTGGACGAGGCCACCTGGAAAGCATTCTCAGGAAACCGACTCGTATGTCTGCAGAAGATCATTGCAAAGTATTTATCTGGGAGTGAAGATCCAACAAACTCTACAGCAAAAATACCAGAGAAGCTTGAAACTGTAGGAGTGATGCCATCATTTTTAAAATCCTCCTCATAAACGGAAGAAGCCACAGTGCGGACAGTTCAACTTCTGTATTAGAACAAGAAACTGACGTTCCTTCCAAGGAAAACAGGGATCCGAAGAAAGTGAGTCCCCAAGAAGTTCCTAGTGAATCTTCCATGGCTTAAATCACATTTTGCACCTTGAGAAATGAATTAAGCCTTCTCCTCTGGGAAGGTCATCCATTTTAAAAGAAAGAAAACTGAACCTAAGCCAGCTTTGAAATGTTTAAATTCCTTTTAGATGCATAGGCTTTCCCCTAGGACATCACTAAACAGGTTTTCCTGAGAGGCAGGAAGAGATATTTCAGATGTTACAGAAAATCTGGATGCAGTAGTGACTGAGGAGAAAACTGCTTGGAAAGAGCATGGACCTAACTGAGTATTTTGTGTTATCATTGTTGCTCAGTCCCTCGGTCTTGTCTGACTCTGCAACCCCGTGGACTGCAGCACGCCAGGCTTCCCTGTCCATCACCAACTCCCAGAGCTTGCTCACACTCATGTCCATCGAGTCAGCAATGCCATCCAGCCATCTCATCCTCTGTCGCCCCCTTCTCCTCCTGCCCTCAATGTTTCCCAGCATCAGGGGCTTTTCCAGTGAGTCGACTCTTCTCATCACGTGATTTCAGCTTCAGCAGCAGTCCCTGCAGTGAATATCCAGGGTTGATTCCCACTAGGATGACTGGTGTGGTCTCCTTACTGTCCAGTGGACTCTCAAGAGTCTTCTCTGGCAACACATTTCGAAAGCAGCAATTCTTCGGCGCTCAGCCTTCTTCAGGGTCCAGCTCTCACATCTGTACATGACTGCTGGAGAAGCTGTAGCGCTGATTCAACACTGAACCATTATGGACTTTTGGAAACGGTGCTGTGTATGGTGATGATCCATAAAGTAGAAATACACAGCGCTTACCTTGAATAGTGAATTCCACACTTACACGTACGTGAAAGAAATGCACATAAAAATTTTCACTACCCGCTTAAGATTAACGCCCCTCCCCCAGATATATGCATTTATCCTGGGCTGGTTTAGAGCTAAGCCACACTGAATAATGCCCTCATTTGATTCCGCAAAGGTGGAAAGGCGGGATAAAAGGCCCACCTTGCAGGGGCCTGGACTCACTGAGCCGCAGAACTCAAGGCGGCTGAGAGCGCAGCTCTCCCCCTGTTCCCTCTGGCCCTGCTGCTTCCCGGCTGTGTGACCTTGACTGTCCAGAGCCTGAGAGGCTGCGTCCAGGCTCCACTGTCTCCAGGCCTCAGTTTCCTCATCTGTAAAATGAGAATTCTGACGACACCTCCCTGGGGTTGTTAGACGGATGGGTGTGTGAGTGGATTAATCCACACAGGCATTTGGAAGCGCACAGGGCACAAAGTGGGCAACATGTGAGCATAGAAAGGGAGCCAGGGAGTGCCTCGCCTGCAGGCTGGACCCTGGATAGGGCTCAAACCCTGGCCCACACCGCTGTGGGGCCTTCCCGAGCTCACCCATGTCCTCCAGGAGCCAGAATGAGGACCAGCCCCCAGCTCGCAGGACCACAGGACAGTCAGGAGCTCTCAGCTGTCTGGGTTCTCAGAGCCCAGCCTGGCTGTCCCTTCAAAAGGAGCCCGCGATCTGCCCCCTGGCCCCGTGTACTGAAGCCATATCCTTTGGGTTTGATTCTCTTATTTGCGACTCTCTTTTGTTGGAACTTCAAGACATATTGTATGCGGCTGGCTGTTCTTATTGTCGCTACTGTGTTGTTGACGTCTGTCCCCCACGATGAGGCAGTGTGCCCACCCCCTCCTCCCAGTAATCTGCTTTGTTGCACTCAGGCCGGGTCTAAACCCTGACACACTGACCTTATAGAGCCATCCCAGTTGTCGTACAAATACCCAGCGCTTCCTGGTGTCTGTAACTGTGTTCGGTCCTCGCCTTCCTAAGTGGAACGGATAACTCTGGGGCTGGCGCACTGTGGCCCCAGGGCCACGTGCAGCCCACCTCCTGATTCTGCAAATAAAGTTTTATTGGGACACTCCCTGCCCGTTCTCTCACATCCTGCCTCTGGCTGCTTTCTCCCTGCCACAGCGAGATGGAGGACTTGCAATTGTGTAGCCACCGGCCTAAAATACCTACTGTCTACTCTCTGGCCCTTTAGGGAGGTGCTTGCCAACTCCTGGGCTAGATGAAAGCTTTTTTTTATCTTTTCAGAAAAAGAGTGTCTGAATAGGAAACGTCATCTCTACTATCTGTCAGCCTTTTTTGGGGGAAAAATAAGTCTTCATGTTATTGCAACAGCATAATCCATGCATGTGTGCTAAGTCGCTTCAATTGTGTCGACTCTTTGCCACCCTGTGGACTGTAGCCCACAAGGCTCCTCTGTCCAAGGGATTCTCCAGGCAAGAATGCTGGAGTAGGTTGCCGTTTCCTTCTCCAAGCATAATCCAAGTAGTTGAGAGAATCTGAACCCTTACGGGTTCAGCCTTCTGTCGTGAGCTTGTGAGTGTCTCTTAGAGTGAGTTAAAGGCTGTATTTACACACAGGCCACTCAGCAATTTGGGTAAATATTCCCTCATCCTTTCTCAATTAGGGAAATGGCCTATCTTCAGAATAGGAAAGTTTCTCTAAATCAACAAGGAAATCCCATGTGGAATACACAAATCTACATAACATGTAAGCTCTTGTTCATACAACTGGATTGTCCATAAATCGTATCATTTCCTCACCTGCTATTAAAATGTATAAGTGTTGTGGATAGTAATGCCATTTTCTCTGGACATGATGGGAGAAGGAGCCTTTGTCCTTCAGGAATGTTCCTTAATAAGCTGTTGCCTGAAAGCAGGTCAAGAAACTGCAAGAGTCTTCTTATTCCCACAACTCAAAAAGCAGCGTCTCTTAGGGGTTCTCAAGCATCTCATTCCCTTTTCTTTTTGAAAGACAGACTTTTTTATTTCTTTTTTCTCTGTTGTTGTTGTTGTTTGGTCCCTAAGTCATGTCTGACCCTGCGACCCCATGGACTGCAGCACGCCAGGCCTCCTTGTCCATCACCAACTCCCAGGGCTTACTCAAATTCATGTCCATTGAGCCGGTGATGCCATCCAACCATCTCATCCTCTGTCAGCCCCTTCTCCTCCCACCTTCAATCTTTCCCAGCATCAGAATATTTTGAAATGAGTCAGTTCTTCACATCAGGTGGCCAAAGTATTGGAGTTTCAGCTTCAGCATGAGTCCTTCCAATGGATATTCTGGACTGATCTTCTTTCTTCTCCGTTTACCTTAGTTCTTTCCTAGCATCAGGTTTCTTTCCAGGGTCTTTTTAACTTTTTTGGAGGGTAATTGCTTTACGATGTTGCACTGGTTTCGAGGTGGATCTAACCCTTCACAGTGTAGACCATGTTCCTTCACCAACGACCATCTGTGTCTGCTCTGTGCTCAGGTGAGAAACACCTGGACAGATGGGAAAATCTGCCCAGGGCCTTCCCTGTGCCTCTAATTCAGCTGGGTGTAGTTGAGATAGTTTCCATGTTTCCTTTCTGCAGATGTAAATAAATATGTTAAGTCACCATTGTTTTCCATATTCCCACATTCTTCCCCCAGCACCATTTTTAGAGCTTAGTTCTAAAGTTTCTCAGTAATTCTTTTCTGAGTGGAGAATTACATGCTTTCAGCAGCATGCTCTCTCGGGCACATGATCTTCACCCATAATTAGAAAGTCACTTAGAAGTAATGCAACAAATGGGCACATGTTTGTGGGATTTTTTCACTTTTTAAAGATTTATATTTACTAGTTATGTCCTTATCAGCTCTTCATTGACTGTCAAAAAGTACATATGAAATACAATTGATGCAGTAAGGAAACATGGCTCTCCTTCTTTGCTTGTATGTTGAGTAGATAGACAGAGAGGCTGTATTTATAGAGCCAGCTGGACTGCATGTGAATGACCTCACCCGCCAGGTGAGGGCTGAGGAGGAGGAGGAGAGGGAAGGTGGAGGACGAAGTGGAAGCGTTACCCTGCACTAGGATGAGGCTTAGTACTCTGCACCTAGTGCTCTGCACCTGGTACTCTGCACCTAGTACTTTACCAAATCGTAAGTATCTGAGGAGGAAGGCAAGGAGCCCAGTGTGCCTCTGTGTGTGTGTGTGTGTGTGTGTGTGTGTGGAGAGATTTTAAGAAATCGACCCATGTAATTGTGGAGGCTGGCAGGTCCAAACTCTGGAGACCCAGGGAAGGGTCAGTGCCATGGTTCAAGTTCAAAGGTTGTCTGCTGGTAGAATATTTTCTTCTGGGGAACCTCAGTATTTTTCTATTAAGGACGTCAGCTGATTGAGTGAGGCCCACCCACGTTATGGGGGACGATCTACTTCACTTAGAACCTCCTGAGTTCAATGCTAACCTCATCTTCAAGAAAAAAAAAAATAAACCCTCCTCAGAAACACCTGGACTAATATTTGAGCAAATATCTGGGTACCATGACCCAGTCAAGTTGACACATGAAATGAACCACCATCCGCCTAGATTTGGTCAGAGGGGCTTCCTATGTGGTGTTAATGGTGAAGAACCCACCTGCCAGTTCAGGAGATGTGAGAGATGTGGGTGTGATCCCCGGGTCGGGAAGATTCCCTGGAGGGAGGACATGACCACCCATGCCAGTATTCTTGCCTGGAGAATCCCATGGACAGAGGAGCCTGGCTGGCTACAGTCCATGGTGTCACAAAGAGTTGGACATGACCGAAGCAACTTAGCACACACGCACGCACACTCAGGAAGGGGCGGCTTTGCTGGGGAATCGGGAAATAGAATCTGTGACTGGGGGAGACATGGGAAGAGCTAGAGGACAGAAACCAGGAGGGGTTCCACCCCCTGGAATGGGCACGCAGGGCAGAGGGGGCACAGTGGGGCAGTGGGGAATGCTGGCTCTGAGTTCCCATCACACACCAGGTGGGAGTGCCATGTGATGGAGACGCAGAGGTCTCTACAGGTGAGATGCTTACAGGGCAGGGAGTCAGGGCTCTCATCAGACAGAGGATGAGAGTGACCCTCATTTGGTCCACTGATGACAATGATAAATTAAGGGAAACTCCTTTAAAAATACATAGATACACATATGCCTTGAACCTGTCTTTTCACTTAAAATACAGAAATGTTCATCCATTTGCTAACTGCTTCAGTTATAACCAAAGCTTATTTGGGTAGGAATCTGCCTATTAAAGATCTAAGTTGATTATTTGCATAAACTATGCCCACACCTGTGATGTTCTGTGTAAGTTTCTTGAAGGAAAAAACTTGAAACCTGTCCCATTCACCCGGGTGCAAAATCATCTTAAATCTTTCATGTTTTCTCCAGACTTTATTTTTCTCTGAGCCACACCTAAGCTGAGAGCAGTTCCGTTTAATGACTGAGTCATTCCAAAGATTCAACTCAGTGTTCATAGAAACAGCCTTCTCCTTTTCCAAGCTCATGTTTCATCCAGCGACACCAAGCCTCATTATATTACATAATTCCGATTCCAAGCTCAGCTGGCAGAGGCAGCCCTGAGGGCGGGCTGCACTGGTTCCTGTGCGGCCAGGCGTCACTGGGTGTCAGGGAAGGATGCTGACAGCCTGGGGCACGGCTGGCCCTTCACCCCACCCGGCGCTCAGCACGGCTAGGCAGCAGCCCTGCTGTTTTGCCAAGACAGAAAAGACGTCCAAGAATCTGACAGGTCAGTTCAGAGCAGAGCGGGGAGCTGCTCCCGAGGCTGGAAATGCAACAGTGAGAGGGAGGCGCCCATCCAGAGGGCGAACAGAACCGACAGCGAGCATCCCCAGGAACAGACGCTGATGGAGGAGGCGCCAGCTGTTGCGTTCTCTTGGGGGATGATGCTGGAGTCTCATGTCAGAAGTTATATTGGTCTTGCCCAGTAAAAAAACCAACTGTCTACTGAGGGGGCGGAGTGGTAGTATATTTGTAACATAAATGGTGTCTCCAGCTATGAATACATCTATGGTCACAAGCTTCCATCCTATCAGATACAGATTGGCACTTGCCACGGTATCTCTCAGTTCAGTTCAGTTCAGTTGCTCAGTCATGTCTGACCCTTTGTGACCCCATGGACCACAGCACGCCAGGCCTCCCTGTCCAGCACCAACTCCCGGAGTTCACTCAAACTCACGTCCATTGAGTCAGTGATGCCATCCAACCGTCTCATCCTCTGTCGTCCCCTTCTCCTCCTGCCCTCAGTCTTTCCCAGCATCAGGGTCTTTTCAGATGAATCACTTCTTCAAATCAGGTGGCCAAAGTATTGGAGTTTCAGCTTCAACATCATATTCAGAACTGAATATTCAGGACTGATTTCCTTTAGGATGGACTGGTTGGATATTCTTTCAGTCCAACACCACAGTTCAAAAGCATCAATTCTTCAGCGCTCAGCTTTCTTTATAGTCCAACTCTCACATCGATACATGACTACTGGAAAACCATAGCCTGGACTAGATGGACCTTTATTTGCAAAGTAATGTCTCTGCTTTTTAAATGCTATCTAGGTTGGTCATAACTTTCCTTCCAAGGAGTAAACATCTTTTAATTTCATGGCTGCAGTCACCATCTGCAATGATTTTGGAGCCCAAGAAAATAAAGCCTTTCACTGTTTCCACTGTTTCCCCATCTATTTGTCATGAAGTGATGGGACCGGATGCCATGATCTTAGTTTTCTGAATGTTGAGTATCTCTACAAGGATGAAATCATGTACTGCTACAGCTACTGAACTTCAACACCCCTGGAAAGAAGTTCGGTGAGTTACTCACTCGGTCTTGTCCCATTCTTGGCGACCCCATGGGCTGTAATTGCCAGGCTCCTCTGTCCATGGAATTCTCCAGGCAAGAATACTGGAGTGGGTTGCCATTCCCTGCTCCAGGGGATCTTCTCTACCCAGGGATAGAACCCAGGTCTCCCTCATTGCAGGCAGATCCTTTACCATCTGAGCCACCAGGGAAGCCGCAAGGAGTTCAGGGTGGAGAGCAGAGATGAGGCCCTCTGTGCCAGGACAACACTGGAGGAAGGTCTTCAGACTGTTAGCTATTTTCAGGAGCCGGTTTTATGCGCCCAATTTTTGTATCTCCCCGTATCTAGAAAAGCAATAAAATCCTTCATGGTGACAACTGCTTCTCGTGATTAGCAAAAGCTTCATGAGATTAGCTGAAATGTTCTGGAAAGATATGTGCTGAATTGCATGAACTCCTGCTTCACCAAAATCGTATGTGTCCTGACCTTCCTGTCCCCCACCAACCCCCCACCTCTCTGGAGCGATTTCTCAGAGCCACTGAGGTGCTGTCTCCCGGACCTTAGTCCTCACGTTGCGCGTTGCGCACTTTAAAGTGGACAGTGCCCGAGAGAAACGTGCATTTCCAAAGGCCTTGCTCCATGGGACCTTCCTCGGGTCGGAACCGTGTCTCCCCAGCTGTCAGACAGGGTTGTTTGAGGGGATCGGAAGGGCGTCAGCACTGGATGTGTCTGCCTTCACTTCTCTGAGCACTTCGTTTTGAGGCTGGAAGGGCCGCACAGGAGGAGCAGCTCTGTTCCAAGCCAGCTCTTCCACCACTTTGGTTCTGAGAAGTCTTTCTTCCAGAAGGAGCCCAAGCCTGCCTGACATGCAAGCCTCCCAGAGGCTTGGTCGCTGAGTCTGGGGCCAGCTGCCAGCTCCAGAGAAGAGTGTTTACAGCCGGGGATGATGCTTGAAGCTGGAGTGGCCGGGGCATGGGAGCTGCCAGGCAATGGGGTTGCCTGGGTGGGCTTTTCTGATTTCCTGTGATGGGGAGTGAGGGTTGATAGCTTTCTGGAGAGGAACCCACTCACCAAGCTTTGCCCCTGATGTTTTATTGGCACCTCTGAGTTCTCATAATCATTAAAAATAGCATCAGGACCACGTTAATGCAACTGGGAGCGAGAACAGTTACCACCCGCAGGAGCCAGAGCCGTGGCCTGCCCTGATGATCAGGCGTCCTGCTTCTTGGTCTCTCAAGGGCTTTTACAGAGCCTTCCTTCCCAGTCCAGGGAAGGAGGGCTTTGAAAAAATTCAGATTTCTGACTCTCAACCGCAGATTTGTGATTCCTGCAGAGCGGAGGAGAGACCAGGTGTGTGTGGGTGTGTGAAAGCCCTGCCAGGCAGCCGTGGTTTGGGAAACATTGTCTTAGCGCCAGGCTGAGCCACAGGTGCTCTCAGCCCCTGGGGTCATCCTGGGGCACAAGAATTGGGGTGCAAACCCTGTGAAATTGGAGGGAGTTACTGCCGACCAAGTCATTACTCAGTTTCAGTTGCAATTGGGTATAGGTTGCTCACTGGGCTACCTGTGTGTAGTTACCACCCCAGTTTTTCATTTTTACTCCATAGCAGAGGTGTTTGTGACACAGAGTTGGCTCGATGGTTGGGTGCTGAATGGGGTGAAAAGGAGCGGGAGGTGGCTGCCTTCCCCATGTAGACATCTCATGATGGGAAGATGCTCACTCTTCCCAGCAGAGCAAGGATGAGTCAGAGGGCAGCGCTGGGGGAGTCCTGAGCTCCATCCTGTTTGCATTATCCACTCCCTCCGTGACCCTTTGCTTCTTGAGGTGCCACTTCCCCTCCATAAGATGCAACTGGAAAAGCAGACCATCTCTGAAGCCCTTCCCAGTGCTAAGACCCAGCCTCTTTCTTCCAGTTTCCCGTGGAAACTGGCTAAAGGGGGGCAGCCCTGCAAAGAACAGCCCTTCACTGTCACTCGGAATCTAAGCATTTCCCTCTCACCTTTTATGAGCCGGGGTTTTTCATTTGAGTTAATGGGATACACACACCCTCCACAGTCTGCAGAGAAAAAACCTCCAGATGAAGGGTTTGTGCTGAAACAGGGAATTATCAAGGCTGTCTGGAACAGCGAGGTAGGTTTCCTTGGCCTGTGCGTCCCTCATAATTCCATTTCCCATGCCTCCCACATGTAAATGAAGCTCTGTAGATCTTACTGATTCTTCTTAAGATAACATTTGATGACAGGGGAGTGAGACAGGAAAGTTTAGTAAAAATAGCACATCAGCCCCAAATAATAAAAAATCTCCTTATCTTTGGCTTCTCGCAGTCCGTAAAATTAACACCCACCGAACCTCCTTTATGGGGAGGTTTTGAGGTCCTGCAATTTGGCTCCACGTGAGTCAGCAAAGAAATGCTGCCTTTAACGATGAAACAATTCAGTCCTGTGCGTGACTCATTATAAATCTCTGCTTCACTTTCACATCGAACAAAGGAGTTTGCCTTTTGAGACTGAACAAAATGAAGTCACTGTTGAGCTGCCAGCTTCCCAGAGCCTGGCTTCTTGATCCAGGTGCCCAGCTTCCTGAAGTCTGGCTCCCATCCTTGCCATCCAGTCGTCAGTAATGGACTTTCAGTTCTGGGGTGACCGTGGAGGCCTTTCCCCGGCATTGCTTCTGGAAGAATGCATCCCGTAGACAGCCGGAGGGTCTAGCACATCCCTGCCAACACACGACAGAGGACGTGCCTGTGTGTCTGGCCCGTTGCTGTCGCTTCTAACGTACTTACTGCCGCGCTTCAGGAGGACTTGCTCCAGGCCTCGAGGCACGAGCGCAGAGTGCAAGCTGTGTGTCCAACAGCTCTGGCCTCTGACACCACCCACTCGCACAGTCGGTTACCGAGGTCATTGGCCCTTTCAGCACTGGACTTCTGCCTCGGAACTGGCCTGGAGCGTAGCTGGCACCCTCTGATACAGTTGAAACATCCCCTGACAGAGACCAGTAATTCCCGACTCAGCAGATGGGCCCGGCCAGTGAACAGCCCATGCGTGGCCAGATGCCGGATGGACTCAGGAATCAGCTTCTCTCCCCCTTCCTCACCCTGAGTCCTGTGATCTCAGCTACCGAGCTTTCAGCTCCCAGACTGTCTGCTCTCTTTATTTAACGTGTTCGCAGACGCTCTCTTCCTGTGGCTAAGGCAGGTTTTTCAAACTGGCATCTGTTTATTGTGGGGTGTGCATTGTCATCTTGAAAGCAGTGGAGTATTTCCCACGATAACAGTAAACAAGGGTGTCGTAGTCACCGGCGATGGCAGCCCTCCAGTGTGAGCTGGTGAGTCCTACGGGCGCTCAGGAAGGAGAAGAATCCCTGTGATCTGACGGCGGCTACTCCCCACAGTGAGTCCCGGGGGAGCTCAGGATGTGAAAACACAGGTTACTGGCCCCAACAGCGTATGAAAGGAGCAATTTAATGAGCCCAGACTCTTGCGCCTTCCCATATACAGAAAAGCGCTAAATTCCTTCACTGGTTTTCTTCAACAATATTCTTTTGATGTTCAGACTACCTGCCCTTTGTTGCAAAACTTCTACGTATCCTGACTCCTCCCCTCAGCTCCTTGGAGAGTTCTCGCAGAGTTCCTTGAGATTCTGCCTCCTGGGCTTCAGCCCTAAAAATTCCCACCAAATAAAACATAACTCTCAGCTTTTTAGGTTGTGAATGTTTTTTAAGTCGACAATTTCATGTAGACGAAAAGCGTGGTAAACCTCAAATCGCCTGCACGTGTGACGTGGCTGTAGTTTCCTATGAAGACAAGATTCTTCTGTCTTCAAAACCCACACAGTGACCTCTGGGCCGCAATGGCAACTGTCCCAGTCCAGGCCACTGAGCATGGGGCATGTGAATGTCCGTGTTTGTAGTCACAGAGGATTTTAAAGATCATGTCGCAAAGTCAAAGCGGGCAGTGTGACTGAGCGCATCCTTCCTGAAGGCCATGACGGACACCAGCTGTGAAGGTCCCGACTGACGTGGGGGCACCTTGTAACTGGGGCTGTGTTCACGTGCTGTCCTTTGTCCTGTCCCTGGAACTAAACCCAGTGGTGAGCACGGCCTTCTCTAGGTTCACCCCGTGAACCGGGTTCTGCCCGGCCATTACCCCACGTGCTTGCTGAGTTATGAGAGACCACTCCACCGATGACCCGGAAGTTACTCCTGAAAATGGGATCAGCAGGGTGCTTCGTCTGAAAACTTTGACGGCAACCGGAAGAGTCACTGAAACCCAGTTCTAAAGTGAAGTTAGTGGTTTCTGATGCTGACTCTGTGACAGGCCTGAACTGACCATATAGGTGGGGCTCAGCCGTGGGCCACAGGCCTGGTCCCCGTCAAGGGTGACCTCTGAGTCTGAAAGGCAGTCACAGCCCTGAGCCTGCCTGGGGAGTGCTTCATGACAACGTACTGCACTAAACCAAATACCCTTGTTGAGAATTTGCATTTTCAAATACCCTTTTGCATTTTCAGAGGAAACATTAAATAACCAAAACCAAAATGTTGCTATTTTTTTAGTGGGAAGGCAAAAGTCATTTTATGAGAAGCAGCTCCTGACTGTTGACAATTAGTGACATTGACTGTGGAGCAGATGGTCCCAGGGAACCCTGCCCAAACTGCCGAGTAACTGCTGGAACTTCCACCACTTGTCCAGGCAGCTCTGAGAGCTGCAGGGTGAGTCCTGCCAGGTGACCCCTTGGCTGGGGCAGCACCGTGGTGTTTGGGTAGCTGAGTGCTCCAGGCCCTGCCTGGGACACCTGACTGACATGAGTCATACCAGCCGCCGGCTCTCTTTCACCTGGTGGACTTGAAAAACCAGACTGCAGCAGGACAGGTATGGCTACTCGTCAGCCACCCAACACGCCTCGTTCTGCTCAGTGGACCCTCAGACACCAGCACAGAAGTTTGCGTGGATTTTGACTCTTTCTTGAGCTGCAGTCAAGACATTTCCCCGGAGCTCTGCCTGTGAAACAAAGCAAATACTTGGCATCTCCAGATGCCATGTGAACAATTTTTGCACAGGACCCTTTCTTAATGGTGTGCGGCTAAGAGGAGGTCAGAGCATGAACCAACCCCATTGGAACAGCTTTAGATGGTGGAGACTGAGGACTTAACACAGGGATGTGAAAAGACTGGGAGCAGCCAAGACACCTCTGCAGCCCTGGGGTTGACCAGTTAGAGTTTATGAGGCTGCATGGTTGAGAGGCAACATAAGGAGTGGGAGGAAACATAAAAAATAGAAAAGCAATGGAGAGCCTCCAGATGAAGAATCAACACAGCCAGGAGCCCAAAGCCCGGGTTTCCTAAGGAGTTTGCATAATTTACATGGTTTAACATGATGGTAAAGACCAGGCTTCCCAATAGCTCATGAGGGTTTGATCCCTGGGTTGGGAAGATCCCCTGGAGAAGGGAATGGCAACCCACTCCAGATTTCTTGCCTGAAATATCCCATGGACAGAGGAGTCTGGTGGGCTCCAGTCCTCGGAGTCGCAAAGAGCTGGACACAACTGAGCAACTAAACAACAGCAACAATCTTGTTAACACTGAGAAGTGGAAGCATTTCTGCAGTTGGTACAGAACAGTTCTTAAAACAAAACTTTTCATTACAGTTTTAAAATAATTTTCTTAGAAAGATAATAGAGTCTGTTCATGAGAAATATTTTGGCATAATCTAGCTCAAAGCTTCTACAAACAAAGCTAAGTAAACATATCATGTTTCTGTCGACTACAAAAATCCAGTCGCAACCTGAAAGTAGAGAGTTATTTATCGGGAATGTTAAGGATTCCAAGCTCGGGAAAAGGCATCTCAGTGACCCTGAGAAAACTGCTCCAAGGGGGCAGGAGGGGGAGTCAGGCTATACACCAGTCTGCAACAAGGAGGGCAGGCAGTCTGAACATCAAAGATTATTAAGTAAGGAAAATCAGATACCAAGTTAAGGAATTTAGTGTTCTTCTATGCATGGGAAGATGCGAGAGTCTGGGATCATTGAAGTCATTCCTGTCATACGCCTCTCGGCTATCTGGGGCCAGCACCCTGCACATTTAAGGAGACATTTTTCTCTCTCTTGAATTCCCTTAGGGCCTTCTGGCTCACACTGGAGGGCTGGAACTGCTGACTGCAGCAGCCTTAAGTTCCTCATGTAGGGAGTCAGCCCAGCTGGGAAGTTCACATGGGAGGGCCGGAATCACAGATAGGCATGGCATCCTTGTTTATTGATGCAGCAGGCGCTATCCTGTTTCACAGTACAGCCCAAGCGCACCCAGTCCCCCTGCAGCGCTGCCAAGTATGAGGATGCATGTTGGTGGTTTTGTTCAGCAATTTGGGGCCACACAGAGTCGGACACGACTGAAGCGACTTAGCAGCAGCAGCAGCCTACCTAGAACTGGTACTATTTAAATCACGGCGTCTGTGGACACAAACCAAAACCCCAAACATGACAGTCTTCAGATCAATGACTTAATTGCAAGAAGGGCAGAGGACAGAGAGCCTTCTAAGTGATACCGCAGAGATGTAGCTTGTAAAGTCCTGTAATCAGCAAAAAAAAAAAAAAGAAAAAAAAGAAAGAAAGAAAGCTGTAGCGATGAGTTAGGTGAGCCATCTTTCTGTCGTTCTGTAACAAAGAAAAACCTAAACAAAATTTCGGAGAACCTATAGACTAAAAAAAAGACACATCAGCCAGTCCAAAGCAAGAGCTTTATTTGGATTCTGACTCCAACAAGCACATTAAATTTTGACAGGGACAACAAAATTGGGAATGGAACGTTGAATATTTAATGATTTTAAGGTATGATTGTTAAAATTTTCAAATGTCACATGGCATTATAATTAGGCTGAAAAACCTAAGACTCCTTGTCTTTTAGAGATGTGTATTGAAATGCTAGTATGTCTAGAATTTGCTTCAAAATGCTATAGGGATTGGGCACATAAACTGATAATCTTTGAGGCTGGGTGGACAGGGATACGGAAGGCCTTTATTTTTGTATACGTTTGAAATGTTCCTTTTAGGAAAAGGTTGGGGGGCGCGGGGAACAGACGCACTGCGTTGAGGGGAGTTACTTCCAAGCTCGAGAGGAGCTGGCAGGCAGGGGAGGGGAGGCCTGGCGTCAGGAACACTCATCAGGAAGTTAGAAGGGGCCGGGGCCTGGAGACCGCACGGGGGCCTGAGAAGGACTGCGCACACGGAGGCAGAGGCAGCGGGTGGGAAGTTATGCCTGTGGATGCCCCGGCCCCGGACCGGCCCCCTCCGGCTGGAGACGCAGCCCCGCCCCTCACCGCGCGTCCCCTGTCCCCGCAGCTGGTCGGTGGGGAACTGGAGCGCCTGCAGCCGCACGTGCGGAGGGGGCACGCAAAGCCGGGCGGTCCAGTGCACGCGGCGCGCGCACTACAGATCGGAGCGGGTCTCGGCCAGCCTGTGTCCACAGCCCGTCCCCTCCAGCCGACAGGCCTGCCAGCCTCAGAGCTGCCCCCCGGCGTGGAGCACCGGGCCCTGGGCAGAGGTAAGTGGGGGAGGGGGTTGGTTGGCATGGGTGAGGTGGTGAATGGGGTCCCCCCTGTGCAGTGCGGGGTGTGGGGGCAACTGGAGTCTCCCCGGCCTCGGGGCTCAGGGCTGGAGCCCCAGCTCGGTCCCATCCCCTCCTCGAGGGAGCCGACACTCGCTCTTCCTGCGCGCAGTGCTCACGAACCTGCGGGAAGGGCTGGCGGAAGAGGTCCGTGGCCTGTAAGAGCACCAACCCCTCGGCCAGGGCACAGCTGCTGCCAGACGCCGTCTGCACCACGGAGCCGAAGCCCAGGACTCACGAGGCCTGTCTGCTCAGGCGCTGCCACAAGCACAAGAAGCTGCAATGGCTCGTGTCCGCCTGGTCCCAGGTGGGTGCACCTTCCCAGGTGGGTGTGCCAAGTCCCAGGTAGACGCATTGGTCCCAGGTAGGTGTGCCAGGTCCAGGTGGAACTGGGTCGGCCACCTTCCACCTCGGGCCGCCCCTCCTTGCTGGGTTCCTCTGCTTCCGCTCCTTTCCTCTGTCTCAGGTCCCACTGCCCCTCGTATTCAGCCCCACACCTGGCCTCCTCTCCTTGGCGTGTCCTCTGGTTTTCGTATCTCATCCGTGGAGCACCCCACCCAGGTCACCCACACAATCATCCCTCCCTCAGTGTGGAGTGGGTGGGTGGGTGAACAGGTGCCGGCCGGGGAGAGTGTTCATCACGCCTGCTGTGGGCTGGGGGACCCACCTCACCCCGAGCAGCTGCAGCCGTTTCCCAGGATGTGCCTAGGTGGTGGGGCAGGGGGGTGACCACAGGAGGAGAGAGCATGTCCTGAGATGCACGCATGTACTCAGCCCACATAGCTGGTTTCCATAGCAACTGGGGAAAGAAGGCCCCCTGATCCCTGGCCCTCAGGGACAGACTCGGGGCCTCATTCCCACCTAGGCCACCAATGGCGTCTAGTCCAGGAGGGAGGAAGGCCTCTATAAAGTGATGGCATGCCAGGCAGGATATTTATCCCGAATGAGACAGCACTTGTTTGCCCCTGAACAGCATCACTACTGCATGAAGCCTGCTGCTGCTAAGGAAGAACTCCTGATTCTCTCTCACCTGGGACCAGGGGCATCAGTGTCTAGACTACTGAATCATCAGTCATTAGGAGACATTTGATTCTATGCGTATCTCCAGAGGCTGAGTCCATTCTATGCGTGTCTCCAGAGGCTGAGTCCTTAGGAAGGAAGCAGCTTGGTCTGCCTAGTAAGAGCTTCCCGAGTGGCGCGGCGGTAAAGAACCCGCCTGCAGCGGGCGTTTGATTGCTATGTTGGGAAGATCCCCTGGTGAAGGGAATGGCTGCCCACTCCAGTATTCTTGCCTGGAGAATCCCATGAACAGAGGAGCCTGGTGGGTTACAGTCCTTGGGATCACCAAGGGTCAGACATGACTGAGCGACTAACACACACGGTGTGTGGAAGGTGTCCAGGTGGAAATCCCTTGTCCTGAATATGTAACACATTTGGGCGTGCACACACACACACACCACACCCCAGAGCTTCTCTCAGGCTTGGCCCCAACAAGCCCCCGAGAGGAGCCCTCCAGCTCTGTTCTGGCAGCAGGACATGCCAAGCACGCCCCAAAACCAAGCCTGAGCCTGAGCATGAGGCCAGAGCCTCGGGTACCCAGCCTCCTCCGTGGATGGGACTTGCAGACATGCCAGCCCGGGGCAGCAATGCCAGCCCCCGGGACCTGCCCTCTGACCTCCGAGCCAGCCCTGGGGTGCAGGCTGTGCCTGGCCTTCTACGTCATCCCTGTGTATCACGTGGCTGCATCCCCACCTGGCCACAGGTCGGCCCAGGGCCCTGCTGTCCACACAAGAGGGTGCGGCTGCAGCAGCAGCTCGGGCTCAGAGTACCTCTGGTCAGAACGAATGCGCCTCCTGTGCTCTGTCCAGGACAGCACTCAGCTTCCCGGGGAAGATGGAAGCCCTGGGTCTCCCCCGCCTGTCCCTGTGTGAGGGGCCAGCATCACGCTGCTGTTGGGTGTGTGAATCTGAGGAGCTCTGGGGTTTACCTGACATCCTTGTTCGTTAGATTCCAGTGCATTCTGGTATCGGTTACAGCCCAGCATCTTCATTCCCCAGAGAAGTGATAGCTCCGGAATTACTCCTTCATGGTTTCTAATTGCCCTGCCCCAACTTATGTCTCTAGTACCAGACCACTGTGACCTCAAGATCTTTGGTTTTTTGTGGGTTTTTTTTTTTTGGCAGATACTGTTAACACCATTTTAAAATGCTGAGGTCCCATAAATTTCACTGACTGTTTGTTGTTCAGTCGCTAAGTCGTGTCCGACTCTTTGGAACCCCCAGCACACCAGGCCTCCCTGTCCATCATCAGCTCCCGGAGTTCACCCAAACTCATGTCCATTGAGTTGGTGATGCCATCCAGCCATCTCCTTCTCTGTCATCCCCTTCTCCTCTTGCCTTCAATCTTTCCCAGCATCAGGGTCTTTTCAAATGGGTCAGTTCTTCGCATCAGGTAGCCAAAGTATTGGAGTTTTAGCTTCATCATCAGTCCTTACAATGAGCATTCAGGGTTGATTTCCTTTAGGATGGACTGATTTGATCTCCTTGCAGTCCAAGGGACTCTCAAGAGTCTTCTCCAACACCACAGTTCAAAACGATGAATCAGGTGGCCAAAATATTGGAGCTTCAGCTTCAGTCCTTCCCATGAGTGTTCAGGGTTGATCAACTTTAGGGTGGATTGACTGATCACACATCTGTAAATGTTCAGGTTGATGTAATCAGGAGGCTTCTCCACTCAACAATGTGCGAGAGAGAGACGGCCACCACGCGGGGAGACGTGCTTTTCACACACGTCCTTGGCTGTCTTCTTTTCAGTGCTCTGTTACCTGTGAAAGAGGAACCCAGAAAAGGTTCCTAAAGTGTGCTGAGAAGTACGTGTCTGGGAAGTACCGTGAGCTGGCCTCTAGGAAGTGCCTGCACCTGCCACAGCCCCAGCTGGAGCTGCAGCGTGCCTGCGCCCGCTTTCCCTGCCCCAAGCGCCCCGCGTTCGCTGCTGCAGGACCCCCGCGGGCCGGCTGGTTTGCCTCACCCTGGTCTCAGGTAGGGATGAAGGGGTGGCGGGCGGAGCCCCTCCTCGGTGTTGCCAGCTGCCTTGGGCCGGAAGGTTTCTGCCGAGTGTAGGCCCACGGAGCCAGCTCCAGGCCCTTCCCTCCAGAGCCCGTGAGGTGTTGGGTTTCTGGGGGTCGGGGTTGCGGGGGCGCTTCCACAGGGTGATCTCCAAAGGTTACTCCATCTTTTAGGGCACTTGTGATTGTTCTAGGGCTTCCCGGGGAGTGCTAGTGGTGAAGAACCAGCCTGCTGACGCAGGAGACGGAGGATTTGTGGGTTCCATCTCTGGATTGGGATGATCCTCTGGAGAAGGAAATGGCAGCCCACTCCAGTGTTCTTGCCTGGAGAATCCCACGGACAGAGGGCCCTGGTGGGCTCCCGTCCATGGGGTCGCAAAGAGTCGGACACGACTGAACACACAGGCGCAGCGTGGTTGTTCTAAACCTTCACTCTGTGGAGGGTAAGAGGATGCAATGGTTTGGGTAAGAGCTGGGCTGAGCTCCCCAGAGTATGGATGAGGAAGAAATACGAGATCTGGAAGAAGCAGGTGATTGTAAGTCTGTTTGGGTCAACCACAAAGCTGAGCAAATGAGGATGGGGGTTGACCCCCCGGAATGGCTGTGACCCACCTGGTCCCCGGCCTCGGCCAGCCCAGGCCCAGAGGGGCTGCAGGATCTGTCCTGGGGTCCCCCTGTCCCTGGCTCCCTCCTCCTCCCATGCTCCCTGCGGCTGTAAGGGAAGATTCTGCACTCACTACTGTTGACCCAGCCTCCTTCCTGGCCCTGCTTCTGGCTTTGGGCTCCAACAGCCCTCTCTGCCTGTTGCCGTCTGTGGGCGAGGGCAGCACGGAGCAGCTCAGAGCCCAGTGTCTTCTTGGGCACTTGGGTCTGGACGGTCAGTTTTTAAGAAGCAAAGGAAGGGACATCCCTGGCTGTCCGGTGGTTGGGACTTGGCCTTCGGGTGCAGGAGGTGCAGGTTCAGTCCCTGGAGGTAAGATCTCACATGCCTCGAGGCCAAAAAAAACAAAACATAAAGCAGAAGCAGTATTGTAATAAATTCAGTAGGGACTTTAAAAATGGTCCACGTCAAGAACACAGAGAAAGCAAATGAGCACGATGGCGGGCACGGCCACGAACGCCTGTGCTCCCACCTCGGCCAGCTCTCATAACCATATCAGGCAACACTGGCCCCAGGACCTCCGAGGTGAAGTCCTACCAAGTTTATGGGATCCACGGGGCACCAGGCCACCAGGACACCCCCATCGCAGAAGACCTCTCAGGGCCAGCAAGCGGGATCTTCGCTGATTCCAGAGGCTGATCTCGGGAACCACAGGCAGACATCTGCTCCCCATCGCTTTCAAAGGAACTTTCAGGAGTCTTCGTCTCTCTCCAAATCACTTCCCAGAAGGCATGCTCCGTGCCTGGTGCCACAGGAATGACCCGAGCAGCTGCAGGTGGCCGTCTTCCCTGCCCAGGTAGTGACTGCCCTCCCAGGAAGCGCGTCCCGCCTCCTCGAGCTTCCCAGGCGCCCTGTGCTAAAAAAGAAGTAAGGACAGAAAGCACACTCTGGAGTGGAGAATCGCGCCTCCTGTCCCAGAATCGTGCCTGGTCCGTACTGCGGCCTCGTCAGAGGTCAAGACCAACCCCGCTGACGTGAGCTGCTTGAAAGCGGATGCAGTCACAAGACAGCCATCCGGACCGGTCACTCCGTGGCGAGTGTCCTGCTGTTCTGCAGTGTGTTCCCCGTATTGGCATATGTGTACACGTACCCACGTGCACATTTTATATACACAGTCCCCAGTGTCTACCAGGGCGCATGCTCCATACTCAGTACTCAGGGAGTGTTTGCTGGATGTGGAATTTCAGATGGAAAGCGAATCCATGAGTGCCTGAGGGCAGCCCTGCCGGGTCCTTGTCTGGAGGACTTTCCCCCCCCCCAGCAGAGCCCCACCCTCGTCTGGGGTCGCTGTCACAGTCACCGGTACTGTGCGCTCTGTTGCCAGGCCGTGTAGGGCAGCACCATCTTTAAAGCCCGCCGGAGGCTGCTCTTTCTTGCCGCCCACTCTGCACCCTGCCCTCTAGTTGTGTTTTTGCCTTTGGTTCTGCTTCTCTTCAGACTTGGGGCTTCCCAGGTGGTGCTAGTGGTAAAGAACCCAGCTGCCAATGCAGGAGACACAAGAGACACGGGTTCAGTCCCTGGGTGGGGAAGATCCTCTGGAGAGACAGCATGGCAGCCCACCCTAGTATTCTTGCCTGGAGAATCCCACGGACAGAGGAGCCTGGCAGACTGAGGTCCATGGAGTGGCAAAGAATTGAACACAACTGAAGTGACTTAGCACCCACATCTTCAAATCTGATGTCGCTTTTTCATTTAGAAATACATGAACTCCTCTCCGAATGGTATTAGAAATTGCTTCATTTAAAATACTGGACCACAGGACATTTGGACTGTATCCTTTTCAAGCATTTCCTGTTTTAAGTAGATCAAAAGTATCAGCATGTTAAAACGTGGATTTTAATTGCAAAAACTGTTTTCTGTGGATAAAGTTACATCAATCTCTGTGCCCACAGCTTGAGTTCAGTATAAACAGATGTGATATACGCAGGGAGTGGCAGTCTGCCCCTGCTGCTCGTGATGAAAGAAATCCAGCTCAGAGGCAGAGAGGCTCAACACCACGGATGAGAAAGTGAGGATGAGAACTAGGAACCACATCCCCAAGTGAGTTCCCAGCCCGGGACGGGGGCTGAGGGAGCGTCTGGGACCCGAGTCAGAGGCCGCCAGGCCAGGAGCGTGGCTCTGCCAGGAAGCTCAGAGACGCCGCAGCCCCAGGAAGACAGCTGGCGTGACCAGCCGGGCCTGAACGACTCAGGTGCATCACGAGTCCGAGACGCCGCAGCCCCAGGAAGACCCGGGCTAGCGGTGTCCTACCCCGAAATGGAGCGGCCCACAGCGTTCGCCAATGTTGGCTTTGAAGAGCAGGGCTCAGCCTCACAGGGTGGGTTCCAAACCCACAGGCTCATCAACAAAAAGCCCTGGGTTTTCTCTCCAGCGGCCGAGACATCCTGTCCTGAAAGACTGAAAAAAGAAGAACCAACGATTCCTTCAGCTTATGAGCTCTGGGGACTCTGTTTCCAGCTTCTCTCCTCCGTCGAGGGGCAGATGTTCTACTTAGCCCATCACTGCATCCCTCTCCCAAGGGGTTTACAAGCCACCTCCGCGGGCTCTGTCTGCAGCAGGTCCTCAGCGTCTGGCCACGGTTTCTGCCGTGGAAGACCACCTCCAGGCCGCTGCTCCAGGGGGATCCCGGCATTGGTCCTGTCCACACATCTTGGCAGCAGCCTGAGTCGTGTGTGTGTCTCCAAATCAGCAGAGCTTTATCCTCACGCGTTAATGCGACTATTTAATGTAACCCACCGCGCACCAGGATCTCCAGATCGTTTTCTGGCCCCGTCTTTCTGCAGGGGCCCCTCTACCACTTAACATTCTTAGCATTCTTGAACACGCAGCCTTGTGTGAGCCGTGCCGCGAGCTAGTCAGAATTTGGTCTAGACTATGAGCCACTTTCTTTCTGGGCAGATTCATTGCTGCAGGTTTGGGTCCCTCCGTCTCTGATCGCTCCCGTCTCTCCTGGTTTCTTGCCGGCAGTGGGTCTCCGATGGACCCACCGCCGTGGTCTATGGGGTATGTGCCCAGCCCGCTGGTGAGGACCGGTCTGACTGAGCTGCCTCTCCCTGCCCTGGCTCTGCTGCGCTCTCAGCCTCAGAGTGCGGGGCCCCAGCGTAGGGACACAGTGTTCCTGAGAGGGGGCGGCCACGCCCAGGCATCCGGAGTCCCTGCAAAACTTGGGGTCAGGAGGGGTGAGTGTCATCACGCCTCTGCGGTTGGGGGCTGGCTTGTCAAGCTTTTCTGAGTCAAGGGCACCAGAAAGGCTGGCTTGTGAGAGCGTCTCGTGACGGACCTGCAGCCTGTATCCCCAGATGTGTGCTGCTTTGTGTGTATGTCCATCGAACCCTTGATGATTCAAGAATATTCAGACTTCTGGGCCCGTCTTCACAGTGTCCGTACCTGGGAAATATGCAGCTGTGTTCAGCCCCCCACCCCAGTCCAGAAACAGAGAGAGACCGCCTTGAGGAGCCTGGGTGGAGGGGACCCTGAGAAAGGGGTGGCTGGACGGCCGGGTGGCCCAGCGTGACAGTGGCTCGTGTCTCCCGCAGTGCACGGCCAGCTGCGGGGGCGGCGTGCAGACACGGTCCGTGCAGTGCCTGGCGGGGGGCCGGCCAGCCGCAGGCTGCTCCTTGCTGCAGAAGCCCGCAGTCTCCCAGGCCTGCAACACCCGGTTCTGCCCCATCGCAGAGAAGAAAGGTGAGTGTCGGAGCCCCCTCTCCCCTGCCTAGGTTTAACCTTTTCAGCTGGGGCTGTCGGGTTTCTGGAGTGGTTGCTAAGAAAGCTGACCCACGAGGGGTCCCCGCGGGTTAGAGGGTCTTGTGTCCACTACACCTGTTCTCTCTCCACCTCCACCAGTTTTTCCCCCGAAAGGGCCCACGGAGCAGACCGCTCACTGCTCACACCTTCCTCCCCGGAAACGGCACAGGCGGCTGTGAGATCCATTTGGCTTCCAGCGAGCACGATTGCCTCTTTTGTTTCAGTGCTGCTGTCTGTATTCAGGAAAGGCCATTCTGAGTAAAGCAGCCTTCTGCACCCCAAGCTAAACGAGATCCCAGCACATTCATTTATTGTTGACGTTCAGTCACCAAGTCGTGTCCCGCTCTTTTGCAACCCCGTGGACTGCAGCGTGCTAGGCTCCTCTGTCCGTGGGATTTCCTTCAGTTCAGTTCAGTCGGTCAGTCGTGTCCGATTCTGCAACCCCATAGACTGCAGCACGCCAGGCCTCCATCACCAACTCCCGGAGTTTACTCAAACTCATGTCCACTGAGTCGGTGATGCCATCCAACCACCTCATCCTCTGTCGTCCCCTTCTCCTCCCGCTGCTCCTCGGCTGCTCAGTAAATGCACACATACCCAAAGTGCCTTGGGGATTTGCAGCGCCGTGCCCTGTCTGTCTGTCTGTCGAGGTTCCTGGAGGAGAAAATGGGGCTGGAGGAGAGTGAGTGGTCTGCTTCAATCAGGGACCCGAGAACCGGAGTCCAGTCCACTGAAGACCCATTGTCTCGGGTGGCTGAGTGGTTCCGTGGGGGGTGTTTGGCACGAAAAGCAGGAAATGCCAGCTTTGCAGGAACCTGCCAAGAAAGAGCTTGTGAAAACAGCACGACCCACGTGGTCTGTGTGACCTGCGGAGCAGCCCTCCCTGCAGAGCAGGCTTGCCTTGATTGGCCGGGGTTTCCGCGGGTGGCGGCCGGCCCTCGGCGGGGTGCCGCGTGGAGGCTGACGCGGGGCTGCTGGCTTTCAGGCGCCTCCTGCGGGGACCGCTTCCACTGGTGCGCGCTGGTGCCCCAGCGCGGGGTGTGCGGCCACCGCTTCTACGGCCAGCAGTGCTGCAAGGCCTGCTCCACGTCCAGCCTGTGAGCCGGCAGGTGCGGGGGCCGCCTCCAGCCCCCGCTGGCCGTGTGGTCTCTCCACCAGCAGGCGTCCCAGGAAGAAGAGAAACCCGTGCGGAGCTCTTGGGCCGGACTACTTGTGTGCCTGTGTGTGCAGGCACGTGTGTGTGTGTGTTCATCCCCGGGCACACAGGCACAGGCTTGGCAGGGAGGATGCGTGGAGTCAGGACAGAGCTCCCCAACCTGCTCGCCCTGAACCGCGGAGCCCTGGCAAAGCAGGCTGGCCCGGAATAAGGAAGGCTTGCAGAAGGTCTGCTTCTAAGTACCAGCCCAGCTGCCACCTGGAGACCACCGCTTCCGGAGGCGGGGCCAGCCCCTCCAGGCTGCGTCCCCAGCGTCCCGAGCGAGGCCCGTGTCCCGCCCCAGCGGCAGTTTCTCTGTACAGGGACCCCGGGGACCCCAGCCGGGTGAGCTGGTCTCCATCCTGGTGGGGAGCCTGGCCTCTGGAAATGGGAAATGAAATCCCCGCCATGGTGCTTCTGTCCCTTTCAGACCCGTTGGAACCAAGAAAAAATTCTCATACGTTGCCTTTTTTCTCTGTTATTTACAAGTGAGTGTTCCTATTTAAACGCATTTCTGAATGCTTTTTTCTTTCAAGTGGCAGAGTGACAGGCTGGGCCCGAATTAGAGACTCCGTGGGGTTTACACCAAGCACTGCGGGCCGAGATTGGCCCACTTGGGTTTGCTTTTGTGTGCTGCAGGGTTTTCGATTTTTTTTCCCCCATAAATTTTGGTTGTTTTCCTAACATTCATTCAGAAGGGAGGCCAAAGATTTCCAGGTGAAAAGCTAAGCAGCAGGGGGCCTCCAACCTCCCTTCCCCCACCCAACCCTGGATTTCAGTCTTTTTCTGCGGTGTGGTCTCCATTCCAAATGGCACCTGGATATTTATATTTGCTGAAGTTCTGTAATAAATTTTATATTGTGCAGCATGCTTCTGAACAGCTGTGATTCTTTGTGAGGTTTACTCGGCAATGCGGAAGACAAGCACAGAACCGGGAACCTCGCCTCAGAGAGGCAGAAATGGGGCTCAGAATCTGGTAGAAAGTGCTAGAAGCAGTCTGAGTGGACAGTGCCCCCGAGTGAGGAGGCTGCAGGGAAGACAGCTGGTGACCTGGGGATGGTGGTGGCCAGTGCCAGGGGACAGGGCCACAGGGGCTCCCTGCCCAGGGACCGGGTTTTCTCCAGCTGTACCTGCAATCTGCAATGGGCAGGTGCAGCCTCCCTAGAGACGCCACAAGCAATTAAAAGGTGCTCGCTGCTTCATTGGGCTTCCCTGATGGCTCGGACGATAAAGAATCTGCCCGCTATGCAGGAAACCCGGGTTCAATCCCTGGACCGGGAAGACCCCCACACCCCCAGAGAAGGGAATGGCAACCCACTCCAGTATTCTTGCTTGAAGATTTCCAGGGACAGACTGGCGGGCTACAGTCCACAGGATTGCAACAAGTTAGACACAGCTGAGCGACTTTCACTTCAGCCTGCTGTATTAGTCAGTGTTCTCTGGAGACATAGGCACCGTAGGTCATGGAGGGGCGGTTGCTTTAAGGGACTGACTCACACAACTGTGGAAGTTCACACATCTATAGGGCAGGGAGCACCCCAGGAGTTCAGGAAAGAGTTGAGGCTGCAGCCTCGAGCCTCAGTTCTGCAGGGCAGCAGGCTGGAAACTCAGGCAGTCTCTCCAGTATAGCCTTGAGGCCAAATTCCTGCTTCTCAGGGAAACGTTGGTTGTTGCTCTGGGACCCTTCAACCGATTGGGTGAGGCCCACCCCACTATGGAGGGTGATTGGCTTTACTCAAAGTCCACCAATTTAAATGTTAATCACATCTATACATGCAGCCCAATGTTGATAGCAGCACTATTTATAATAGCCAAGGCATGGAAGTAACCTAAATGTCCATTGACATATGAATGGATAAAGAAGATGTGGTCTCATTTGGACAAGACCCTGATGCTGGGAAAGACTGAGGGCAGGAGGAGAAGGGGGCAACAGAGTGTGAGATGGTTGGATGGCGTCACTGACTCAGTGGACATGAGTTTGAGCAAACTCCTGGAGATGGTGAAGGACAGGGAAGCCTGGTGTTCTGTAGTCCATGGGGTTGCAAAGAGCTGGACATGATTTACCTACTGAACAACAACACACACACACACACACACACACACACACACACGGGACTTTTATTCAGCCACAAGAAAGGAAATAATGCCATTTGCAGCACCATGGATAAACCGAAAGATTGTCCTGCTAAATGAAGGGAGTCCGACAGAGAAAAACAAATATGATATCACTTATATGTGGGATCTAAAAAAAAGGCTACAAATGAGCTTATTTAGAAAACAGAAACCAGTCACAGCCATAGAAAACCAGCTTACGGTTACCAGAGGGAAAAGGTGGCGGGGGGGGGGGGATAAATTATGAGTGTGAGATTACCAGATACAAACTACTATATACAAAATAGACAGGCAACACAGTCCTACTGTATAGCATGGAAAACTAGATGCAATATTTTGTTAATAAACTGTAGTGTAAAAGAGTCTGGAAAAGAAGTCATACATGTAGACACACACACATCTCCATATATACGGGGCTTCCCAGGGGGCACTAGTGGTAGAGAACCCACCTGCCATGCAGGAGACATAAGAGACCTGGGTTCGATCCCTGGGTCGGGAAGATCCCCTGGAGGAGGAAATGGCAACCCACTCCAGTATTCTTGCCTAGAGAATCCCACGGACAGAGGAGCCTGGTGGGCTACAGTCCATGGGATCACAAAGAGTCAGACACAGCTGAAGCAATCAAGCAGACACGCGTGCGTGGAAATCCTCACACCTACACTCTGCACTCACTGACTCCAGAGCTGGGCCCAGCAGAACCCACCTCTACAGATCAGAGTGTCCAGGGCCGCGTGCCCACCTGGCAAAGGAGGACACCCACAGCCACGCTGAGGCTGCTCCCGCCAGCGTCTCCAGCAGGAGTGTCCCCGGGCCCACCTGCCTGCCGGGCTCACCCTGACAGCCGCCTGGCTGGCTGACTCTGTGGTCACAGGCCTGAGCACGGTCGCCCAAGGCTCCCGCCTGGGTCACATCCAGCCCTGAGGCTCAATGGCTGAGGATTCTTCTTCTGACTTCGAGTTGGATAGCCGACCCCGGCAGCTGACGTCCCAGCTGGGGGTCTGCTTCGGGCATACAGATCCAAAGAGCTTGAATCCGTAGTCTGGCGAGAGACTCAGCGGCACCCGTGTGCCCTGCGGCGGAGAGGGGCGATGTGCCTGCCGGGAGGAGCATGAAAGGTTGGGGGAGTGTGCTTTGCTGCTTTGCACACACGCCTGTCCATCACCGCCTTCTCAGGAGCCGAGGAAGGGTGCCAAGCTTCCCGGGGGCAGGGGGTCCACCAGGAGATGAGTGTGCCTCCCTCGTGTCCATGACTCCCCCAGCACATCCTCCTCCGGTTCATGTCACAGTATCAGTCAGTACCACGGCGTGCCACTCACTCACAGGTCACCTCCAAGCGGCAAAGCACACCTTCCGACAGGGATCAGAAGGTCCCAGAGCCGTCCACCCCAGGGGACGCTTCCTGCACCCGCAGACAGGCTGCTCTGGTCTGTCTGTCTTCTGCAGCCGGGAGCAGCTCCGCGCCCCACCGTGACATGGGGACCCAGTGCCTCAGGGGAAACGGGCCAAATCTGTGCAGCTTTAAGTCTCTCCCCTCGCTTCTGAACGAGCGCAGTAGTCCTGGGGAGTGCTGCACTTTGTCACACTCCATACCCTTCAGGGTTGCTCCTAGACCCTAGGACACCCTGGAACCCCCTCCTCCAGCTCCCTGCTGGCCAGGGACTGAATCGTGTCCCCACTCAAATTCATATGCTGATCCCCAGTGTGGCTGTATTTGGAGATGGAGGGACAGGCTGGGGGAGGTGATAATTAAGGTTAGATGAGGTCACAGAAGGGTCCATGGTCCCACAGGTCTGGGGTCCTCATCAGAAAACAAACAGGCACCAGAGATTCATCCATTCTCTCTCCCTCTTTCTTTCTCTCTTTCTCTCTCATATACACACTTACCTGTGCGTGTCTGGGTGGGAAGATGGGAGAACACTGTAAGATTTGCAAAAAAAAAAAAACCTGGTTATTTTTTATTCTCTTCCCCTAATCTCAAAAAGCAGGTACAAAATAATTTAAAATGAGTGCTATTGATTCACCTAGTCTCAAATCAACTCTTGGCAAATTTAAACGAGAAGAAGACAACAGGAAGGCAAAAAAGGGTGATATTATTAGAGATTCACGGTCAGTTAGGCATTAAGGTTCTGGTACAACGTTCATTGCTGGAAGTTGCATCAGGATGGAGCAGCCTGCAGGAACAATGTGAAAGCAAATACATTGTTCCATTATTCTCCTCTCTGAGGGTGCAGCCTGTAACCAGTGAGGTTTTCTTCCATTTTAAGAGTTAAAACTACAGTCAATGAACACAAAGGATCACCTCGGCATCACTCCTTCTGTGCCCTTCTCTCCACAACAGGAGGGCGTTCCTGTGGCAGCGGGCATTGTTTTTATGTTAGTCCCAGTCTTCTGTTTGGAGAAGGAAATGGCAACCCACTGCAGTATTCTTGCCTGGGAAATCCCATGGACAGAGAAGCCTCTCAGGTTACAGTCACAAAGAGTCAGACATGACTGAACGTGAACGCAAGATGCGCGCTGATGCAGACATGCACCCTCCTACCGAGGAAGGCGCTTCTCATGAGGAAGGCATTTTTCATGAAGACTTCCTCAGAAGAGACCCTTTTTTGCCAAAAAGGAAAGGACCAGAAACACCGTCGATGGACAAATAAATACGTACGGAGTGGAAGAACAAAGACTATCTTCCAAATAATTTCCAGTTTTCTTGCAAGTTTGTTTGGTGGGGGCAGGGGCTGGGGACTCACCCAGGAGAGAGGGAATATGTGTGCTCTGCCAGTGGGACAGCAGTCTTTAGGGAGAGGAGAAGCAAAACCGCGCGAGAGAGGTCACCATACTCACTAGGATGGCTCCGGGAGAAAAGAGAAGAACAAATGACTCACCAGAAAACCAGTGTTGATGAAGAGTGGAGGAATCGTTCAGTCGCTCAGTCGTGTCTGACTCTTTGTGACCCCATGGGCTGCAGCACACCAGGCTTCCCTGTCCTCCACTATTTCCCAGCGTTTGCTCACACTCGTGTCCATGGAGCCAGTGATGCCATCCAACCATAAATTAGAACCCTCGGGTCTTGCTGATGAGATAAACTCCTTTGGCGGTTCCTAGAAAATGTTGAACACAGAACCACCATGCACACCGGCAGCTCTGCTCCTAAAGTGTATACCTAAAGTGTATACCTAAAGTGTATACCTAAGGTGTATACCTAAAGTGTATGCCTAAGGTGTATACCTAAGGTGTATGCCTAAAGTGTATACCTAAGGTGTATACCTAAGTTGTATACCTAAAGTGTATGCCTAAGAGGAAACGTGCTCACACAGAAACGTGTACACCCCTGTTCATAATGGCCCAGCCCAGACAGGAGGGTCACCAACACACTAGACTTCGTGAGGGGAAGTTTTAGTTCTCTCCTCCTGGAGAAATCTATTTAGGAGCCTAATACTCATCAGCCTTGTATAAGAAGTCAAGAAAGAACCAGGTTCATTAGGCAGAGAAAGCCAGCGACTGTGGGAACCGGGGCCAGCCTGGAACTGTCTTCTGCAGCCTCTCCATCAGGATCCCGGGCAGCATCAGTCAGCAAGTGGTACCCCGGTAGCTGCCCTCCCGCCACCTCTGGGTTCCCGAGCGCCTTGGCTCCCCCTGGCTGAGCGCTCAGTAACCAGAGACGCTCTCTCCCCACCCACAGGTGGCTGAGCACCCATGTTCCCTCCTTGATTTGGCAAGCCCCAGGACCTGAAAGGAAGCGGTCCAAATTCCCCCTTCACTTTTCCTGGGAGATTTCTCTAAGCCGCTTCCCAGAGTTGAGAACTCAAGGGCAAACGTACTACCACATCAGTTTCTTTCCTTCTCAAAGATACTAAACCATTTCAAGGGCAGGGCCTCTTTTTGTGTTAATTGCTATGTTTCATGATTAATCCCCAAACGTTCATGCGGGGTGTCTAACCAGTTCAAATTCATGAAACAGCTTTCACGGTGCCTCTTCCTCTGTGCTGAGACCATTAGTGGTCAAGCGGATTAACTTTGGCAGCTCCATCCTGGGACTTTCCTCTCTCCTAGAAGGACTTGAGGCCAGAACAAAAACGCACCGGTCTCCAGAGAACCAAATTCTTGGCGTGGGAGGTGAGAGATGTGGGCAGGACCTCAAGGGCAAATAGTCAGTCCACTTACGAAAATTTATTGCGATGCAGCATAGCAAGGCAGTTGTAATTAGTGTTGAGGGAATCCCAGGAAAGCAGATGCTAAACATACGCGCGCTTTTCCCAGACCTCCCAGCCCCTTCTGTCCCAGGGGCAGGCCTGGCCTCCCCACTGCTCACGGAACCCGCCATACATTTGTTTCCTCTTAGCATTACTCATCTCACTATGATTCAACATCCACACGGCCTGGGGCTCCCCCCACAGCCCCACACGACCAGCGGATCACCCTTGCCTTTCTTTTTCTCCTAATGGACTCCAACTGATTTATCTTCGAGCATCTGCAAAATCCATTGCAGACGGAACTCCATCTTCGCCACAGCCTGGGTGGGGGCTCATGAGGCCCAGATGCCGGCAAGGGGGTCCCACGCTGTGCTTGGAAACAAGGTCGTCCGTCTCTATCGGCACAGTCTGTCCTTGACGATGACTGGAGCACTTACTTCGAGGAATGCTAGCCTTTCTGCAGAACTGGAAACGGGAGTTCATATCCCAGACCAACGTTACGAATCTGTGGGGCACAGAGTCATCCTGCGACTCTAAGTATCTTTGCAATGAAAGGAGTGTGGACACCCACCCACAACATGCGCATACAAAGAGGAGCCAGGACTCCCTGGTGGTCCAGTGGTTAAGAAATCGCTTGCCAATGCAGGGGACACGGGTTCGATCCCTGCCTAATCCCAAAAGATTTCACATGCCGCAGGGCAACTAAGCCTGGACACCACAACTGCTGAGCCTATGCTCTAGAGCCGTGGGACTGTAGGGAGGAAAGCCACCATGATGCCACAGAGAGGAGCCCCTCTCGCCAAAACTAGAGAAAGCCCATGGACAGCAAGGCAGACCCAGCACAGCCAAGAACAGTGAGCAAATTAAAGTCGAGGCTACGGGTTTTCCAGTGGTCATGTATGGATGTGAGAGTTGGACTATAAAGAAAGCTGAGCACTGAAGAATTGATGCTTTTGAACTGTGGTGTTGGAGAAGACTCTTGAGAGTCCCTTGGACTGCAAGGAGATCCAACCAGTCCATCCTGAAGGACATCAGTCCTGGGTGTTCATCAGAAGGACTGATGCTGAAGCTGAAACTCTGGTCCTTTGGCCACCTGATTCGAAGACCTGACTCATTTGAAAAGACCCTGATGTTGGGAAAGATTGAAGGTGGGAGGAGAAGGAGATGACAGAGGATGAGATGGTTGGATGGCATCACCGACTCAATGGACATGAGTTTGAGTAAACTCCGGGAGTTGGTGCTGGACAGGGAAGCCTGTGTGTTGTGGTCCATGGGGTCGCAGAGTCGGACACGACTGAGCGACTGAACTGAACTGAAATTAAAGAAAATACAAGAGGAGGCCCCTGCAGTCACAGGGACCTGCTAATGGGTGGGATCCGTACTGGGAAAGAGCCGGGAGGAGAAGAGGGTGGGGAGAGGCTCGCTTGTTTGCTGCTTGACGCGTCAAAGGCTGGGACTGAGCAGTAGGTCCAGGACTGGGCTGGATCTGGGCTCACAGCTGGGTAACGCTCTCACGGTCTTGGGCTTGGACCCTCAAAGAGGCGGGCCAGGCCCATCCCCCACTCCACGCCCTGCCTCACAGGATGGATCGTCCATCCACCCACCGGTGCGACTGAGCCCTATTCACCAACCCATCACCCATAACACCCCAAAAAGTTTACTTTGGGGGCTGAAATGTTTGCTAATCCAAAGCTTTGGCTTTTAAATATGCCCACTGTCTTGTTTACAAACGGCTCGTGCGTGCCATATGCCTTCTTCCTCTTTGCTCTTAAAAAAAAAAAGACATAATTTACATATGATAGAATATATCCTTTTGAAGCGTACAATTTAGCAGTTTTTCGTAGAGTCACACAGCTGTGCAACCGCCACCAATGTTTCATTCCAGAACACCCTTGTCATCCTCAAAGGAATCCCATGCTAGTCACAGTCGGGTCCTCAGCCCGGGCAGCCACTCATTTACTTCCCGTCCTTATGACTTTGACTCCGCCTCCTATAAGAGGAATCCTGCGCTGTGGTCGTGGTGTCTGACTGCGTGCCCTCAGCATCTCGTTTTCGCGGTTCGTCCTCATCGCGGCGTGCATCACTGCGTTATCCTTTTGTTGCAGGGAATAGAAATGCCACCTCGTGGTTATTCATTCAGCAATTGATGGAGGTTTGGGTTGGTTTTATTTTTATTATTGTGAATAATGCTACTGTGAACAACTTCGCACAAGATTTTGTGCGGACGTGTGTTTCCATTTCTCTCGGGTTTGGAGCGAGGAAGAGAAGGGCTAGCTCCTAGGGTGAGGACCTGCCAGTTGTCTAATCTGTTGAGGAACTGCCAGTCAGTTGTCCAAAGAGCTTGCACCATTTTAACAAGCCCACCAGCAATGTCTAAGGGATCCATCGCCACATCCTCACCAGCCAAGGTTATTTTCTTTCTCTTTTATTAGCCATACTAATGGATGTGCAGTCCATCTCGATCTGCTTCTGGCTTGCATTTTCTGATGACTAACGATATTTACATCTTTGAATACTGCAGTGGAACATTTGTGTACTTGATTTGGATAAATGGCTACAATTCCTTTGCCCATTTTTAACTTGGCTATTTGTTTATTTTTTTATTCTTGAATTATAAGAATTCTTTATGTACAAGGATATAAACCTCTTATCAGATACATAATTTACACATATCTTCTCCTATTTTGAGAGTTTTGTCTTTAACCTTCTCAATGGTGTCCTTTACAGAACAAAAGTTAATCTTTGATGTTAATTTCCCGTTTAAATACTTTCTTCTCTGCAATCACCCTCAGTGATTTTTCAGCCTTCTAACTTTACTGAGGCTTTCAGTGGCTAAGTCAAAGACATCTCTCGGTAAATGTCACATTGCACTTGAAAATATATGGTTTAATCTTAAAATATTGTTTGATATTGGTTTCTAACAAGATTCCACATAGAAAATCATGCCTGATGAGAGCAGACTCTTATGATCTAAATACCTTTAGACTATGAATGTTTGCACTTCGTTTTATGTCCCTGGATATGTTCTAATGTCTCCTAGTTAGTAGTATATGGGAACTTGAATTTGTATCTACTGTCTTGTGAAAATTGTATAAATCTTAATTGTGTTGAATTGGTTCCTGGCACTTTTTCGGTCTACTGTATCTTTCTGCTGCTGCTGCTGCTGCTAAGTCGCTTCAGTCGTGTCCGACTCTGTGCGACCCCATAGACGGCAGCCCACCAGGCTCCCGCATCCCTGGGATTCTCCAGGCGCGAACACTGGAGTGGGTTGCCATTTCATTTTCCAATGCATGAAAGTGAAAAGCGAAAGTGAAGTCTCTCAGTCGTGTCCGACTCTTCGCAACCTCATGGACTGCAGCCCACCAGGCCCCTCCATCCATGGGATTTTCCAGGCAAGAGTACTGGAGTGGGGTGCCATTGCCTTCTCCAGCTGTATCTTTCTACTTCCCTGCATATTCATTCTACTGATTTTTGAGAATTTGATATTTAAACTCCAACTAAAAATCTTAATTTATCCACATAAAAACAATTGTAATATCTAGTAGAACTATATGTGACTTCATTCTATATTTCCCAAGTCTCTCATA
This sequence comes from Ovis canadensis, assembly GCF_042477335.2. NCBI lineage: Eukaryota > Metazoa > Chordata > Mammalia > Artiodactyla > Bovidae > Ovis > Ovis canadensis. The sequence continues at coordinate 81,109,542 of NC_091260.1, read as the reverse complement.
AATGTGCTATCATACTTTCATAAGTTAAAAAATAAAAAGAAAGAGAAAAAAGTTAATTTTGATGAAGTTCAATTTATCTGTGTTTTTTTTTTAAATTTTGTTGTTTGTGCTTTTGATGTCCTATCTAAGGAACTAATGCCTAATCCAAGGTCATGAAAAATGTATGCTTTTGTTTTCTTCCGAGAGTTTAGCTTCTGATGACTTCAGTGATGATCCCTACTTCTCAAGGAGGGGAAACATTACAGAAAACAAGAGTCAGTTCATTTCATGATGCCTGACACGATGGAGAAGCCGGGTACTGAAGGCAGAATGGAAACTGTCTCGCTGTGTATTTCAGGAGAGGCCTGCGCCTTCCTCCCGTCTCTTCCCTACGCAGCACCTCCCCTCTCAGGGTCCGCTGGTGTGTGTGTGTGCGTGATGTAGTCGAGTGTGGCTGTAGGTCAAGGGCAGGGGCGGCTCCAAGCCTTTCGGTGCCCATCTCCTGCCAGTCACTCTTCCGCAGAGAACTTCCGCCTTCTCGCCTTTTCCAGCACCACCACCTGTTGGCGCCTCACGGCAAGGTGACCTGATGACTGTGCCTTGTCCAGACTGTGGCAGGGCTGTGACACAGAGTGTGAGATTCAGGGTCAGTGCTCACTGGCCTATGCCATACGGGTCACTCTAGAGTTGAAACCTCCTACAGGGACTGATCCTTCCTCTCGGAGTCTATCTTTTTTTCTCACCTGCGATATGGTTGATTGACACTATTGTGTTAACTTCTGCAGTACAGCAAAGCGGATCCGTTAGACCTGTCGGTACATCCTTTTCATGTTCCTTTCCATCATGGCTCATCAGAGGATATTTATATAGCTCCCTGTGCTGCTCACTGGGGTCTTGTTGCTCATCCACCCTCTGTGTACTAGTCTGCGTCTGCCAATCCCAACCTCTCACCCCATTCCTCCTCTGCCCTTCCCCCTTGGCCCTCAGAAGCTGTTCTCTGTGCCTGTGAGTCTACTCCTGTTTATAGACACATTCATTTCTGTCATACTTCAGACTCCATACAGAAACGATACGTTTCTCTTTCTCTGTCTGACTTGCTTCACTGGGCATGCTACCCTCTCGGTCTATCCATGTTGCTGCGAATGGCATGATCTCATCCTTTGTATAGCTGAATAGCACTCCATCATGTTTCCGCACCACATCTTCTGTGTCCGGTCATCTGCTGAGGGACACTTTCGTTGTTTCCATGTCCTCACTATTGTAAACAGCGCTGCCAAGCACACTAAGGTCCCTGCACCTTGTTGAATTAGACTTTTGTCTGAATACTCGTCCACAAGGGAGATTGCTGGATCACACAGCATGCAGAATGTCTTAAATCATCCCACACCCATGCCTGAGCCCCTCAAGGTCCTCCCTTCCCAGGACTAATACAAACTGCACAACAAAGGCCTCCCAGTGGAGAGCCAGCCCTGCCTGGAAACGGAAAGCATTTTCCAGCCACCTGGACATAACGTGTCAAGTGGCCTCGGCCCTGAGCGTGGAACTGACCCTTCCGTGCCTCGCTCCTAGACACAGATCCAGCTCGGCTCGACAAAACGACCTCCCTCAACGCGCCCCCTCCCCCTTTCTGTAATTCTCTGAGTGCATCGGGACCCAACTGCGCTCTGCTCCTCCCATCCCCGGCCCTCAGGGCTCACAACTGTTGCCTGCATAGTCAGGAAATTAAGAAAAAATCAAATAAAAAGCCATTCAACCCACACATCCTGCCCTGGAAAACCCCAAGCCTTGTTCTTTCCTACGCAAGAGCCTTAAAGCCCTGCATTGTCACAGACTGGATCACGTTGGCCGCCGGAGGCTGCCGTTTCTCCTTAATACGCAGTGATTCCTGGAGTGGGTTTAATTTGCTTTTCTGAGGCCAAGCTGGGGGCCTTGGCAGCTAAAAACCAAACGTTGGCATTTAATCACCCTTTACAGTTCACCCACCCATTCCTCCCATCCCTTTTACTAACTGACTTTTGACGGGAAAGAGAAGAAACTAGTTTTAAACAAACACGTACCCCACAGCGGTGGCCATATCTCAGGTGGATGGTAGCGAGATCAGCCAATGGATCGGAAATTATCACTGTAATGCATGTGAATTTGTAATCGATGTATATTTCAAGTTGCTCATTTCATATCTAAGAATTAGACATTCCTTAGCCACTGCCCTCCATCTGCCCCTGCTGTTTCTTTCTGACCAACGTTCTCTGGCTTTGCTCAGCAGACTGGAGACCACACAAATGATCCGCCGCTCCCTGTATTCCTCTGCCTTCTCCACATTCTGAAATAAGATAACAATGAATCAGGTAGAGTCCAGGTGAAAAGCGCCAGGTGAGCATCCTACAAGGTGGATGGTATCATGAGGTCTACTTAGAGTATGTGAACAGAGAGAGGCAGAAGTCTCCAAAATATTTGAAGAAAGAGTAAACTTATTAAAATAGAACAGCCGTGCTCCCGGCGCAACATGCGTGCTTGTGCAGCCATGGACTGTAGCCCTCCAGCCTCCTCTGTCCTTGGAACTTCCCAGGCGAGAGCACTGGAGTGGGTTGCCATTTCGTCCTCCAAGGGCTCTTCCAGACCCAGGGACTGAACCCATCTCTTCTGTCTCTTGCATTGGCAGGCAAATTCTTTTCCACTGAGCCACCTGGGAAGTCCTATTTTTTTTTTTAATTTTATGGGCACTATAACTGGTAAACATTCATGGTTTGTTCTGCTAATTTTTCTACCGAATAAAATTGGGAACCTATGTCTAGCAGACCACTCTTTTCAGAGCCCTGGTTTCACTGCTTTCTGTGCTCCATGTTCTTTTCCCCAGATGCCCTTAGCTGTTCTTTGTTATCCTGTATTTACCATTTGAAGAATCTTCAAAGTCTTTACAGATCTACATAGACTTAGATAAATAGACAGTTCTTTATTTTAGAAAATAGATTATTCGTTTTTCAGGGCTTCTGAAAGAGGGGAAGGGACCTGAGAAGATTGCAAGTAGTGGGTAGAGGAACACTTTGAATCCATTGCTTCCATACCTTCTGGTGGTGTTCGGTCACTAAGTCATCTCCGACTCTTCGCAACCCCATGGACTGCAGCACGCCAGGCTTCCCTGTCCCTCACCATCTCCCAGAGCTTGCTCAAACTCACGTCCACTGAGTCGGTGATGCTAACCATCTCATCCTCTGCTACTTTCTTCTCCTTTTGCCTTCAGTCTTTCCCAGCATCAGAGTCTTTTCCAATGAGCCAGCTCTTCCCATCAGGTGGCCAAAGTATTGGAGCTTCAGCATCAGTTCTTCCAGTGGATATTCAGGGTTGATTTCCTTTTGGATTGACTGGTTTGATCTCCTTGCTGTCCCAGGGACTCTGAAGAGTCTTCTCTAGCAACACCACTTGAAAGCGTCAGTTCTTTGACACTCAGCCTTCTTTATGGTCCAACGCTCACATCCAGACAGGACTACAGAAAAACCCATAGCTTTGACTATATGGACCTTTGTTGGCAAAGTGATGTCTCTGCTTTTTAACACACTGTCTAGTTTTGTCATAGCTTTCCTCCCAAGGAGCGAGTGTCTCTTAATTTCGTGGCTGCAGTCACCGTCCGAGGAGATTTTGAAGTGCAACAAAATAAATCTGTCACTACTTCCCCTTTTTTCCTTTTCTATTTCCCATGAACCGATGGAACAAGATGCCACAGTCTTCGTTTTTTGAAAGTTGATTTTCAAGCCAGCTTTTTCACTCTTCCCTTTCACCCTCATTATGAAGTTCTTTGGTTCCCCTTCACTTTCTGCCATTAGAATGGTATCATCTGCATATCTGAGGCTGTTGGTATTTCTCCCAGCCGCTAAGAGACAGGTAACCAAATGAGCCGGCACTTCCTGAGAATCTTTGGCAGCCTGGCCTGTCTAGTCGCAGCGTGAGAACACAGGAGCCCAGCACTGCAGGCTGAGCACCGCTGGCCGGAAGCGCCATGCCCTGTTTTAAAGCATCCATCCGTGTGAGTCGTGACAGACAGGGAACATAAGCAAAAGGTGGACACACACTTGTGGAAGCAGGAGAAACCCTAAACGTTTCCTGGTAGAAAGCTTAGTGCCAGAGGGGCCTTCAGTTCTTTAATGTGTTCTTTCCCAGGGGCTGCTTTCCAAGAAGCAGGCCCTTCCCTGCGCCCCCTCACTGTGCAGAAGAGAGGTGTTTTCCAGGCGCTTCCCCGGTGGTCTCCTGCAGGGAGCCCTGTCAGTTCCTGCGTTTCTGGGCTCCACGGGTGATGAAGTTGAGGTGCTGGGTTGCTCCCTCCCACGCCCCGAGGAGCTCCAAGCTGCTTGCCTTGAGTGCCCATTCCCAGAGAGACTGGGATACTTAGCGGGGGCTCAGAGAGCCTGCGTGGAGGCCCCTGGAGTTGAGAGCAGAACGTTAGCACACACCTCACAGAGGAGCCAGCTGGGACCGAGCAGGGGTCTGTATCTACCGCGCTGTAAGCATTTCCCTCAAAGGCAGCATCCTAGCGCTGAAAAGCATCATCTCAATTTTAGGAAGAAGTGAGAGGTAAAGTCGCTCAGTCGTGTCTGACTCTTTGCGACCCCTCGGACTGTAACCCACCAGGCTCCTCCATCCATGGGATTCTCCAGGTAAGAATACTGGAGTGGGGTGCCATTTCCTTCTCCAGGAGATCTTCCAACCCAGGGATGGAACCTGGGTCTCCCCCACTGCAGGCAGATTCTTTACCATCTGAGCTACCAGGGAAACCAAATAAAAGAATGTCTTCTCCTTGATTAGCTCATACAACGTGAAAGGGTGCCATTCCCACATATGCCTTTCAAAGTGGGACAGTGGCTGATGCTTGAAACTTAAGTCTGTTCACTGGTTGGTGTCCACACGTATCACGTGGCTGGCTTGCTTCTGCATCTCAGACATCACAGAGTGCTGGCTCCAGGGCCAAGTCTCTGTTGGGCCCGCAGTCGTCTTCTTGACAGGACACGTGTGTGAGTGCCTTTCTCTAAGCCATGCACTCTGATCAGCCAGGCCCTCCAGCTCCTGACTGTTCCACTCTGGGGATGACGCTCTTCCTGCATCCTACGTGCTTGGAGTGTGAAGCCCCTGTTTCACCAATGTCTGTTCACACCAGAATGATTCCATTTTTGCTACAGCAGGCTGGGAGCAAGAATAAACGCAAGCAGAGTTTATGAACTGCCTCTGCAGGAGCCTCCGTGTTGGAACAACCCATGATTTGCTGATCGTGGTGACCTTTACATAATGGTTGAACTTGATCTGAGCCAGCCAAGTTTAAGGGCTTCCCTGGTGGCTCAGATGGTAAAGAATCCGCCTGCAATGCAGGAGACCAGGATTCAATCCCTGGGTTAGGAAGATGCCCTGGAGGAGGGCATGGCAACACCCTCCAGTATTCTTGCCTGGAGAATCCCATGGACAGAGGAGCCTGGCAGTCCACGGGGTCACAAAGAGTCAGACCCGACTGAGTGACTAAGCACAGCACAGCTGTTCTTAAAGATATCAGTTCAGTTCAGTTCAGTCCCTCAGTCGTGTCCAACTCTTTGCGACCCCATGAGTTGCAGCACGCCAGGCCCCCCTGTCCATCACCAACTCCTGGAGTTCACTCACATTCATGTCCATCGAGTCAGTGATGCCATCCAGCCATCTCATCCTCTGTCACCCCCTTCTCCTCCTGCCCCCAATCCCTCCCAGCATCGGAGTCTTTTCCAATGAGTCAACTCTTTGCATGAGGTTGCTAAAGTACTGGAGTTTCAGCTTTAGCATCACTCCTTCCAAAGAACACCCAGGACTACATAGGTTTATTTTTGCTTGGTTTTGAAGTTTAGATGTGTTTACTTGAAAACAAAAACTTCAGGTTGTCTGAAAAGTTCTCTATCTGGCAATTTCTGTTTATGGAATAATCTACAATGAAGAGAGGCTGCCCCAGTGGCTCAGTGGGAAAGAACTCGCCTGCCAATGCAGGAGACTCAGGAGACTGGGCTTCCACCCCTGGGTCGGGAAGATCCCTTGGAGAAGCAAATGGCAACCCGCTCTGGTGTTCTTGCCTGGAGAATCCCATGGACAGAGGAGTCTGGTGGGCTACAGTCCATGGGGCCGCAGAGAGCTGGACGCGGCTGAGCATGAGCATGAGGAGGACAAAATGAGGGACAAAACTAGATTCAATTAAGACCTTAAACATTTATCTGTAGTTGGGAGAGACTTTGGTGAGCATGTGAGCCCCTGATTTTCCTTTTGAAAGAACTGAGAGCTGGAAGAAAACTCTACTGGACTGAAAGGCACTCTGTCATGTCCGACTCTTTACGACCCCATGGACTTCTCCAGGCCAGAACACTGGGGTGGGTTGCCATGCCCTGTTCCAAGGGATCTTCCCAACCCAGAGATTGAACCAGTGTCTCCTGCAGTGGCAGGCAGATTCTCTACCACTCTGCCACCAGGGAAGCCCCAAGACCACCACAACAAAAATATAACCTTAGAAAACCATAAATGGATTCTCTTTGTTGGCCCTCAAGTGAGGTGAAAGTCGCTCAGTCATGTCCAGCTCTTTGTGACCCCATGGACTATACAGTCTGTGGAGTTCTCCAGACCAGAATACTGGAGTGGGTAGCCTTTTCCTTTTCCAGGGGGTCTTCCCAACCCAGGGATCGAACTGGGGTTTCCCGCATTGTAGGCGGACTCTTTACCAGCTGAGCCACAAGGGAAGCCTGGAAGGAGAATCTGAACACAACCAGAGGCCTGACTCTGAGTTGTTTGGTTGTTCTTTTTTTCTTTTTTCGGTTTGGGGCTTTTTTTCAGTAATCTTTCCCTTTGATTCCATTGTAAGCGGCAACACTTTCGCTCTCAGACTTTCCGGCCCCACGTGTGCCCTGCTGAGAAGGTCTTTCATCGCACGCTGTGCTGATGCTGCAGGCAAACTGGCTGCAGCCGCGGTACATGCCAAGGATGCAAGGAAAAACCTCACCAGAAGGCGGAGGAGAGAGCTGGTGCCTCACTGCGGCATGGGCTGTTTCCTGGACTCCCGGGCACCTCCAGCAGCGCTAACTCTAGAGTTTGGGGGTGAGGGGGAGAGACGACTGGGAAGGAATGCCCGCAGGCTCCAGGGCACTGGAGGAGGAGGATTCAGAGGAGTGATTCATTTTTTCCCAAGCTTTGCTCAATCGTGGCTTTTTGAGTTTCCAGGGGGACATACTGCCCCAAGTGACAGTGTCAGAGTTGCCCACAGTTGTTTAAAAGCAGGGTTATTTTTTTTCCTATTGGTGTCCACAGTTCCCAACCTTGTACACTTTCTCAGGCGCTTTCTTCTGACAGCCTAGCGACAAGCTAGCTGCTGCTGCTGCTGCTGCTAAGTCGCTTCAGTCATGTCCGACTCTGTGCGACCCCATAGACGGCAGCCCACCAGGCTCCCCAGTCCCTGGGATTCTCCAGGCAAGAACACTGGAGTGGGTTGCCATTTCCTTCTCCAATGCATGAAAGTGAAAAGTCAAAGTGAAGTCACTCAGTCGTGTCCAACTCTTAGCGACCCCATGGACTGCAGCCCACCAGGCTCCTCCATCCATGAGATTTTCCACGCGAGAGTACTGGAGTGGGGTAGTGACAAGCTAGGGCACACGTCAAATGAGTGAGAAGTGGACTTTCCAGGCTGAAAGAAATGTGTGGATCAGCACTGAATGCTTCTGTGTAGGCTGTAAGCGCCTTAGGGCTCGTTCACAACGCCAGGTAAGGGAAAGGGTCCTGGTGCACTTGTCCAACCCTCCTCCCTGTTGCTGATTCTGGGCGGGAGCTGAGTCTGGCGGGGCTGAGCCTAGGCGGGGATCAGGGCCCCCAGGGCCACCGGATGCTTTGCTTGCCCTTCCCTGCTGCCCCCAGGGACGTGCAGTGACTCATCCCACACAGAGGACCCCACCACCTGACTGGGGAGCTGCTCTGTCCTGGGGATTCCGCCCCTGGTGGACAGACCTCCGGGCCTCTCTCTGCAGATTCATCAGGTGGGCACCCTTTGGTTCTAACCCGCGCTGTGGGCACCAAGATGAGCTAGCTCACTTTGTTCTTATAAGAGTCTCTCCTACAGAAATCTCCTTATAGAGTGAAGTGGAAAGGAAATCATCTCAATGCTCATTGATGACTTTTTGCGTAAGTTTGAGCCATTGTGTACGAGGCCTTGCAAATAGAGGAGAATCAGGTGTTTTGAAAGTGTCCCCTTTCTCTCTGCGGCTTCCTGCTTCCTGGGCAGCTGCTCTCTGTCCTCAGCTGACCTCTCCCAGTGTTCCAGCTGCTGCCGTCCCGGCCCAGGGGTCTTTGTCTCGCCACACATGGCCGGTTCTCAAAGTTTGAGGAGCTCAGTCCCATTTCCTCTGCTCCTGCTTTTGCTTCTTTCTCCTCAGCTCATTTTTCAAAAGTTTACCTGATGCAAACAGCTGGCTCGTTGAAAAAGACCCTGATGCTGGGAAGGATTGAAGGCAGGAGGAGAAGGGGGCGACAGAGGATGAGATGGTTGGATGGCATCACTGACTCGATGGACATGAGTTTGAGGAAACTCCAGGAAATAGTGAAGGACAGGGAAGCCTGGCGTGCTGCAGTCCATGGGGTCACAAAGAGGCAGACACAACTTGGTAACTGAACGGCTGTGAAACAGTTCAAACATCTGGAAAGTGACATAAAGGTCCCCACGGACTCACACCCAGGGTATCGGAGAGCATACACCTGCAGGATGCCACCCACCTGGGCCAACAAGACCCCAGCCAGCACACTTCTGGGTGATTCCCACTCTGTTCTCGAGACCTCAGCGGAAAGACCATCTCCCCACAGCTGCGCCCCCCACGCTTCCATCGAGGCCACTGCACACCGGAGCTGCACCCGCCGGGCGGGCAGGGATGCTGTAGTGGAGGGTCTGGTGAGAGCCGTGCCCTGGGCCACCATTGCCCACACCTCCTGTGACCACAGAAAAGTCCAAGGAACCACAGGAACAAGCCCTTTTCACTTGAAGTCCAGTCTGGTTCCCTCAGGACTCAGCTCAGCCTTGCAGACCTCCCCCCAGTGCAGCAGTGCTCTCCACCCCAGCCACACGGGGGCATCGTGACAGCCCCCAGAGCCCCTCGGGGGTCAAACTGCAGCTCTGTGTCTAGCTCACTTCACTGTTCTGGCCACACATTTGCAAAGCATTCATTCCTTTCGAAAAAGTGAAAAAGTGTTAGTCACTCGGTCATGTCCGTCTCTTTGCAGCCCCCTTGGACTGTGTAGCCCGCCAGGCTCCTCCGTCCATGAGATTCTCCAGGTAAGAACACTGGAGTGGTGATGGCATTTCTTCCCATTCTCCCAAAATGGAGTGACGGACCAGTTATCTGTCACTGTAGATCAGCCTCGATTGTGCTCCCAGGTGTGACTCAGTTTCCCTCTCTTCCTGTGGTCATGACGGCCCACCCAGCAAGGTCGAGAGGCTGCTGGCTGTGCCTGCTGTGGGACAGTGCTCCTTCCCCACCAGTGGCGTCCCCATCTCACTAGGGCTGTTCCAGGAAAGGTCAAAGCCTCCAATGGCCCCTTTCAAGGGCAGACGTTAAGTTAAGCACCCAGGAGTTTCATCCAGGCACATCACTGGGACCTGATGATAGGGAGGTCTTTGTCCATGAAGATCTGCCCAAGCACAATGGCACACCAAGGAAACGGGTGAGTTCTCCAAAGGAAGCCAGGGTTCATTCAACAGAAGGAGCAGGAAGGGAACGCTGAAGGCGGGGGAGACACCAGAAGCGTGGGTTCTACACAGAACTTAGTCCCACCTTCAAAAATCTCTCCTCTGGAAGAAATCACGATGTGAAATGTGAGCAGCCTTTAAATCTCCTTTGGCCGCCTGCCAGCAGCCCATCATATCCGCAGTATTACCTTAACACTTGGGGTGGACGAAGGCCACCTGCCATGTCAGTAAACAAAGGATGTGGGACACTCAAGCTGGCAGCCACTGAGCCGCCCCCAGCTGTGCACCCGGAGGGGATTCAGGATGGAGAAAAGCAGGACGCTGGCCCTAGAGAGCCAAGGTGCCCATCAGAGGAATGAGTCTGTACCTACCCATATGCAGGAAAGCTCTGAATTCGTTAACTTGAGATATTTGCTTATTTCCTTTTATCGGTAATCTCTTGATCAACTACCTGTTTTTTGATTGTTTGTTTTTGCAAAAGCTCCTCTGTATCCTGGAATTCCCTGGTGGCTCAGACGGTAAAGAGTCTGCCTGCAAGGTGAGAGACCCAGGTTCAATCCCTGGGTTGGGGAGATCCCCTGAAGAAGGAAACGGCAATCTATGCCAGTATTCTTGCCTGGAGAATCCCATGGATGGAGGAGCCTGGCAGGCTACAGTCCATGGGGGTGGGGAGGGGTCACAAAGAGTCACACACAACTGGACGACTTCCGTTCGCCCTGGCCACCCCCTTGCCTCTTCGGAGCAGTCCCTTAGGGGCTTCCCTGGTGGCTCAGAGGTTAAAGCATCTGCCTCCAATGTGGGAGACCTGGGTTCGATCCCTGGGTACCTGGAAGGCTGTCTCCTGGTCTTAGGTTCTCAGTTGTTGCTGTTCAGTCGCTCAGTCGTGTCCGACTCTTTGCGACCCCATGGACTGTAGCCCACCAGGCTCCTCTGTCCATGGGATTTTTCAGGGAAGAGTACTGGAGTGGATTGCCATTTCCTCCTCCAGGGGATCTTCTCCACCCAGGGATCAAACCCACGTCTCCTGTTTGGCAGGTGGACTCTTTATCTGTGAGCCACCAGGGAAGCCCCAAGTCTTCAGTACATCCACCAGACGAAACATAATTCTCAAATTTTAAGTTGTGCATTTTTTTTCTCAAACAACACATCTTGCTACTGCCGCAGCTAAGTCGCTTCAGTCATGTCTGACTCTGTGCAACCACATAGACGGCAGCCCACCAGGGTCCCCTGTCCCTGGGATTCTCCAGGCAAGAACACTGGAGTGGGTTGCCATTTCCTTCTCCAGTGCATTAAAGTGAAAGTGAAGTCGCTCAGTCATGTCCAACTCTTAGCGACCCCATGGACTGCAGCCCACCAGGCTCCTCCGTCCATGGGATTTTCCAGGCAAGAGTACTGGAGTAGGGTGCCACTGCTTTCTCCCCACACACCTTAGTGACTCTCATAAACTCTCATGAAGCTTTCTTTGAAACTTAATTTCATTTATCTCATGTCCTTGCTCATGAAGGGACTCTCACACCCTTAGACTTTTCTATGCACTCACCCTAGGTTTGAACCTCAATCTGATTTTGCGTGTTACGCTCAGTTGCTTCATTTGTGTCCAGCCCTTTGTGACCCCATGGACTGTATGTAACCCGCCAGGCTCCTCTGTCCATGGGATTCTCCAGGCAAGAGTCCTGGAGCGGGTTGCCATGCCCTCCTCCAGGGGATCTTCTCAACTCAGGGACCAAATGCACGTCTCCTGTAGCTCCTGCATTGCAGGCAGATTCTTTACCGCTGAGCTGCTGGGGAGGCCCAATGTGATATTAACCCCAATGGTAATCACTGCACCTAATATTGTCTCTTACTGGTGGGACTAAGAAATTAACATCATTTCAAAACTTCCTCAAATTCTTCTTTTTTTTTAGTCTGAGACTAAAATTTTAAATACTTGGATAATCTTATTTTAAATAAAACTGTGATACTTTGATTTACAAGAAGAAATATGTATTTGGTCTTCATCCTGACTCTGGCACAGAGCTCCTAAAACCCTTGGAATTTCCTAAGCGATGAGAGCAATAAATGTGCCTTTTGTCAGTGAGATGACTTTTGGAAAACCCCTAAGTAGCCTGAGGTTGGGGGCTGGTTGTCAGGGGACCCAACAATGTGACTGGAAGGTTGGAACTTTCAACCCCACTTCCTGGTCCCTGAGGAAGGGAAGAGGCTGAAGGTTGAATCAGTCACCAACAGCCAACGATTAAGTCAGCCTGGACTACATAATTAAGGCTCCGTATACACCTAAAAGGCCAGGGCTCAGACAGCGTCCAGGTGGGGGTCACACAGAGACTGGGGGGAGTGGTGCCTGGGGAGGGCGCGGGAGCTCCAAGCCCTTCCCTATTCCTCGCCCTCTGTATCTCTTCTATCCAGCCCCTCCTGAGGCCTATCCTTCCATAGTCATCTGGCAAACCAGTCATCTAACTGTTCCTCTGAGATCTGTGAGCCACTCAAATAAATTGAACCCAAAGAAGGGGTCATTGGAACCTCCAATCTACAGCCATCAGTCAGAATCACAGTTGAAAACTTGGGCTCGTGTTTGGCATCTGAAGTATGTGGCTGGCGGGGGCAGTCTTCTTAGACAGCGCCCTTAATCGGCAGCATCGCATGCTGTCTCCAGGGAGGCAGGGAGACATGGGCTACTTCCGCCCACATCAGTAAAGAAAGGCTGCCACAGTCATCAGTGACTGCAGCTCCCCAACGTGAGCTGGTGAGCCCTCGAAAAGAAGCCTGGGGTAGCAGTACTCCTATCAGACAAAGCAGATTTTGAAGCAAAGTCTACAATAAAGGATAAAGAAAGGTTTTATATAATGCTGGGAGATCAATATCAGAAGAGGATATTATACTCATTAAGGTATATTCACCCAGTACAGTTCAGTTCAGTCGCTCAGTCGTGTCCGACTCTCTGCAACCCCATGAATCGCAGCATACCAGGCCTCCCTGTCCATCACCAACTCCCAAAGTTCACTCAGACTCGCATCCATCAAGTCAGTGATGCCATCCAGCCATCTCATCCTTGGTCGTCCCCTTCTCCTCCTGCCCGCAATCCTTCCCAGCATCAGAGTCTTTTCCAATGAGTCAACTCTTCACATGAGGTGGCCAAAGTATAGGAGTTTCAGCTTTAGCATCATTCCTTCCAAAGAAATCCCAGGGCTGATCTCCTTCAGAATGGACTGGTTGGATCTCCTTGCAGTCCAAGGGACTCTCAAGAGTCTTCTCCAACACCACAGTTCAAAAGCATCAATTCTTCGGCGCTCAGCTTTCTTCATAGTCCAACTCTCACATCCATACATGACTACTGGAAAAACCATAGCTTTGACTAGACGGACCTTAGTCAGCAAAGTAATGTCTCTGCTTTTGAATATACTATCTAGGTTGGTCATAACTTTTCTTCCAAGGAGTAAGCGTCTTTTAATTTCATGGCTGCAGTCACCATCTGCAGTGATTTTGGAGCCCCAAAAAATAAAGTCTGACAGTTTCCACTGGTTCCCCATCTATTTCCCATGAAGTGATGGGACCAGATGCCATGATCTTCGTTTTCTGAATGTTGAGCTTTAGGCCAACTTTTTTGCTCTCCAATTTCACTTTCATCAAGAGGCTTTTTAGCTCCTCTTTACTTTCTGCCATAAGGGTGGTGTCATCTGCATATCTGAGGTTATTAATATTTCTCCCGGCAATCTTGTTTCCAGCTTGTGTTTCTTCAAGTCCAGAATTTCTCATGATGTACTCTGCATATAAGTTAAATAAGCAGGGTGACAATATACAGCCTTGACATACTCCTTTTCCTATTTGGAACCAGTCTGTTGTTCCATGTCCAGTTCTGACTGTTGCTTCCTGACCTGCATACAGATTTCTCAAGAGGCAGGTCAGGTGGTCTGGTATTCCCATCTCTTTCAGAATTTTCCACAGTTGATTGTGATCCACACAGTCAAAGGCTTTGGCATAGTCAATAAAGCAGAAATAGATGTTTTTCTGGAACTCTCTTGCTTTTTCGCTGATCCAGTGGATGTTGGCAATTTGATCTCTGGTTCCTCTGCCTTTTCTAAAACCAGCTTGAACATCAGGAAGTTCACGGTTCACGTGTTGCTGAAGCCTGGCTTGGAGAACTTTGAGCATTACTTTACTAGCATGTGAGATGAGTGCAATTGTGCGGTAGTTTGAGCATTCTTTGGCATTGCCTTTCTTTGGGACTGGAATGAAAACTGACCTTTTCCAGTCCTGTGGCCACTGCTGAGTTTTCCAAATTTGCTGGCATATTGAGGGCAGCACATTCACAGCATCATCTTTCAGGATTTGAAACAGCTCAACTGGAATTCCATCACCTCCACTAGCTTTGTTCGTAGCGATGCTTTCCAAGGCCCACTTGACTTCACATTCCAGGATGTCTGGCTCTAGATGAGTGATCACACCATCATGATTATCCAGGTCGTGAAGCTCTTTTTTGTACAGTTCTTCTGTGTATTCTTGCCACCTCTTCTTAATATCTTCTGCTTCTGTTAGGCCCAGACAATTTCTGTCCTTTATTGAGCCCATCTTTGCATGAAATGTTTCCTTGGTATCTCTAATTTTCTTGAAGATATCTCTAGTCTTTCCCATTCTGTTCTTTTCCTCTATTTCTTTGCATCGATTGCTGAAGAAGGCTTTCTTATCTCTTCTTGCTATTCTTTGGAACTCTGCATTCAGATGCTTATATCTTTCCTTTTCTCCTTTGTTTTCGCCTCTCTTCTTTTCACAGCTATTTGTAAGGCCTCCCCAGACAGCCATTTTGCTTTTTTGCATTTCTTTTCCATGGGGATGGTCTTGATCCCTGTCTCCTGTACAATGTCACGAACCTCATTCCATAGTTCATCAGGCACTCTATCTATCAGATCTAGGCCCTTAAATCTATTTCTCACTTCCACTGTATAATCATAAGGGATTTGATTTAGGTCATACCTGAATGGTCTAGCAGTTTTCCCTACTTTCTTCAATTCAATTTGAGTCTGAATTTGGTAATAAGGAGTTCATGATCTGAACCACAGTCAGCTCCTGGTACAGGAGCACCCAAATATATAAAGGAAATACTAACAGGCTCAGACAGTGAAGAATCTGCCTGAAACATGGGAGACATGTGTTCGATCCCTGGGCCGGGAAGATCCTCTGGAGGAGGGCATGACAACCCACTCCAGTGTTCTTGCCTGGCAAATCTGCATAGACCGTGATGTCTGGTGGGCACTACAGTCACAAAGACTCGGACACAACTGAGCGATTAAGCAGAGCACCACACAGCAGGCATAAAGGGGAAAATTGACAGAAGCCCAGTAATGGTCGTGGACTTCACTATCCCACTTATGTCAGTGGACAGACGACCCAGACAGTGGCCTTAAATGGCACATTAGACCAGACCACTGGACACGGTAGAGAAGGCTGCCTTTACATATCTAAGCGGAAGGCAACACTTCTGGAGACACTGAATACACCCTGTTGTCTCCAGTCCAGTGAAGCCAACACTGGCTCCCTCCTCTCCCTCTGGAACCTTCTCTCAAGATCACAGAGTACCACTGGCAGCACTGAGTAACTGAAGAGCGCAGGGTGGGATCAGAGTCCTCCGAGGGCCCTTCACATCCCTTCCTCCTGGAGGAACACCCATGTCCCCGAAGCCTCATCAGAAGGAAGAGCCTTCCAAGAATGTAGCCGCCCCAGAGGGCTGAGAAGTGCCTGTCCACTTTGGGGCGGTTTTGAGGCATCTTTAGAATCATTCCGCTCTCAATGCTGTCTTGAAATCCTCGCTCCAGCCCTGGGAGAGCCCTCTGGAGACCTGGCCCGGGAACTGCTGATGTTTCGTGTGGTGTGGGGCCCTCTGTCTTCCTCAGGACAGCCAACCAGTGCCTGAGTCCAGAGACCCAAGGTCCTCCTTCCATCACAGTCCAAGCAGACCTTCGATTGTTACCAGAGCATCTTAATTGTGTTAGTGAGATGTGAAGTGGTTACACATGGATGCAGAATTCACAGTTCACGCAAGAGAAAAGCAAGAAAGAATGTCTTCTTTCCTTGAAGGCAGTTTCATTGGCTACCAGTTAGGAAAATGACTCATTGGAGACTCTTCAATACAAAATTCTGACCTCTTTGGAGCAACGCTGAACCATTGGTAACGGTCGCATCCCACTGAGAATCCACATCCCACTGAGAGTTCACTCTCCCCATCAGCGCCAGCCTGGGGTGGCTGCAGCTCTCCCTCTGGTCGCCAACACCGAGACAGTGTGCCCAAAATGCAGCTCACTCCACTTTCTCCCTGATTAGGAAGTTATCACACACACTGTGTCAATTAGAAGGTAATTGAGGGGAAAAAAAGGAAGGACGGAATAGCCTCATTGATCCCACTAGCTGGAAATAATCACAGTTAAAATGTTTTGTATGTTTCCTTCCAATCTTGTGAGAAGAATTCTGTGACTGCAACTCTGTGCAGCTGAGACTCCTGCTCCACTCAAATGTAAGCTTGCACAGTTGGTGTTGAGTGTACAGAATCTCCCAATGAAAGAGTGAAGGGGTAAAAAAGATTATATGTATATTGTATAAGTGAATCACTTTTCTGTACAGCAGAAATTCACACAACATTGTAACCAATAAATCAATGATACTTCAAATTAAAAAAAAAAAAAAAGATAGTGCTGGAGGCCACCAGCTCCAGAAAGGTGTTTCCTTCCACAGGATCTGTCTGGGGAGGGTCTTACTGCTGCCCTCAGTCACTCAGTCATGTCTGACTCCTTGCGACCCCATGGACTGCAGCCCGCCAGGCTTCCCTGTCCTTCACCACCTCCCAGAGCTTGCTCAAACTCATGTCCATCAAGTCAGTGATGTCATCCAACCATCTCTTCCTCTGTCATCCCCTTCTCCTCCTGCCTTTAATCTTTCCCAGCATCATGGTCTTTTCTAATGAGTCAGCTCTTCTCATTAAGTGCCAAAGTATTATAGCTTCAGCTTCAGCATCAGTTCTTCCACTGAATAGTCAAGGTTGATTTCCTTTAGGATGGACTGGTTTGATCTCCTTGCTGTCCAAGGGATTCTCAAGAGTCTTCTCCAACACCGCAGTTCAAAAGCATCAGTTCTTCGGTGCTCAGCCTTCTTTATGGTTCAGGTCTCATATCCATACATGACTATTGGAAAAACCAAAGCTTTGACTAGACAAACCTTTGTCAGCAAAGTAATATCTCTGATTTTACTAATGCTCTCTAGGTTGGTCATAGCTTTTCTTCCAAGGAGCAAGCGTCTTTTAATTTTATGGCTGCAGTCACCATCTGCAGTGATTTTGGAGCCCGAGAAAATAAAGTCTATCACTGTTTCCATTGTTTTCACATCTATTTGCCATCAAGAGGTGGGACCGGATGCCATGATCTTCGTTTTTTGACTGTTGAGTTTTAAGCCAGCTTTTTCCCTCTCCTCTTTCACCTTCATCAAGAGGCTCTTTAGTTCCTCTTCTCTTTCTGCCACAAGGGTGGTGTCATCTGCCTATCTGAGGTTATTGATGTTTCTCCTGGCAATAGCTGAGCTGAAATCCTCCAAGTGCCTGTCATATGCTGATGTAGAGAAAGCTTGTTTGGGTAGTGAACCATTGACTCCTCTCACTGCTGCCGTTCTGATGAATGTATTTGTCATGTTACAGTTCGGAGCCTCTGCCAGAAACATTCTCTTCTACAAGGGGATGCCAGGGTCTCTTCTTTCAAAGGTTATCACCCAGCATCGAGGACTCCTCTCCACCTGGGAGGTCCCTGCTGCTTCCCACTTGCCTGAAGGGTCCCCTGCCCTGAGGGTACCTGGTCAGAGCCCTCCGTGTAGGAATGTATTGTCGCTCATCAAGGTTTTACTTGGTTCCTCCCTGGTGTCTGATGATGCTGAGCTCTTTTCTGTGTACTTCATTGCCACCTGCTTATCTCCTTTTCATATCTTTTCCACATTTTTGCTGTATTGTTTGTTTTTTGAGTTTTGATTATTTGGCATAGGAGTCCTTTATCAGATGTGGGTTTGCAAATATTTTCTCCCTACGTGTAACCTGCCTTTTCATTGTCTTAGCATCTTTGCCATTTTGATGAAGTCCAAATGTTCAATTTCTCATGTTGTGGATTGTGCTTTTGGTGGTGCATCTGAGAGGTCTTTACCAAATCCAAGGTCACAGGTATTTTCTTTTTTATTTCTTCTAGAAGTCTTACCAAGTGAGGTTTTCTTTTGGGGTCTATGATCTACTCTGAGATGTTTTTTGTGTAAGGTGTGATGTTCAATTTTTGGCATAAGAATATCCAATGGCTCCAGCACCACGTACTGAAAACTTTTATTTTTCTTATTACATGTTATAGCTACGCAGCCCTGGACAGAGCGTTTACCTGAACCTCTTTATTTAATCTTCAGAACCATCCTGTGAGCAAAGGGGGTGGGGCCATCCATCACCTCCATCTGTGACCAACAGGGAAACCAAGGCAGAGAGTGTATGTTTGCCCAGGATGGTTCAAACAGTAAAAGGCAGAGTTGGACCTGGAAGAGGTCTCGCTGGCCCCCAGTCCAGGCCTCCTCTCGGGGAGGGGGAGAGCGGGCCAGTCTAAGGCGCTTCCTGGGCTTTGAGAGGGGTGCCTGGGGACACATCTTGAGGTCAGCTGGCTGTGGGGCTGACCGTGACTCAAAGTCTCAACACAGGCCAGGGGTCCCCAACCTGCTAGCCATCAGACCACGCAGCAGGAGGTGAGTGGCTGGCCAGTGACGAATCTCCAGCTGTGTTCACAGCCGCTCCTCTTTCCTCACATTTCTGCATGGGATTGCAAACGACGGTGGCCTTAAAAGTATGTCTGAGACAACTTCAAACCTCCATACGTCCTGGATTAAAGTCAGGGTGGGATATCCTGAGAGAGCCACAAAAGCCCTGAAAAGCGCTGCTTCTGTTTCCAGCATCCTGTCTTTGTGATGCTGGGTTTTCTGCAGTGACAGCCACCAAAACAAAATGATCGCGTAGCCTGGACGTAAGCAACACCCTTCGGCGTCATGCCTCCCACCACCCCCAGATGGGACCACGTCGTTGCAAGTAAACAGGCTCCGGCCTCCCGCTGATTCCCGTTATGGTGAGGCGCACAGTTCCTGCATTAGGTCACAAGCAGCGAGATGGAGACAAAGTGCGCTTGAATCAGCGAAAGCCGTTCCTGCCTACCCCTCCCACCTTGCTCCGTGGAGGAACTGTCTTCCATGGAACTAGCCCCTGGCGCCAAGAAGGCTGGGCCTGCTGACGCATGTTTAATGCATCCACCTGTAGCCCCCAAGACTGACACGGGGCTCTCTTCCTCCATCCACACAGCACGCTGTCTGGGCAAGCGGGAGGTGTGCTGGGCAGGAGCCACGGGCCGCCTCCCCCAGGCCCACCAACAGAAAAGGCACTGATTGCCTCAGACCGAAGGGGGCGGCCTTCTCCAATGCCAAGGCTTTGCCTTCAAAAGACAGGAAACGGGATCCCACCCGGTGTAAACCTCTTAATGAAAAAGCCAAGGGGCCTGTGCTTTGTTGCATTGTTGGGCTTCCTTTATCCTTTTCTAAACATTGGTTTTGGACGGCTTGCTAAAGCCCCGTTCCCATGTGATCTTATCCTTTGTAAAATCGTGACCATCCCAGTGGTCTTTACTTCTTTTAAGTTTTCAGTAAATAAACACAGTCTGGCAAGGTTCCCCCCACTGGAATGACACATTAGTGTCCCAAACATGTCTCATCAGTCATAGGATGGCAAATGAAACTCCACTGACTTTAAAAAGGTCATGGAATTGGGCATGTTTGTGATATTGCTTTATTCATTATTAAGAAAATTATGGACACGGCTCTTTAAAAATTATGTTTCCTCTTAGATTACTCAAGAGAAAAGCTTGCCCAGTGAAGCCCAGAAATATCTGTGCCCTTTAATTTTAGATGTTTGATTTATTGAAAGGAACTATATAACCTGTCATAAACCACTAATACTACACCTTGTTGGATTAAGGTGTGTACTTAACATTGGACTTAGCCCATAGACTGAGTTGTTCTTTTTTTCTTGAAAAAATAAATTGCTTCATCTGATTGCTGTCGTTTAGTTACAGTGTCGATGGCACTGATTTGGCCGGGCAGTCCATCTGCTATACAGCAGATCTCTGTTCTGACTGTGACCATCACCCGGGGTGGCTAGGTCTGTGTAACTGTCTCAAAGGCCACCATCGTCACCAAGAACTGGCCCCTCTGTGGCTCCTCTGGCTACAGCAGAGGCACCAGCCACTCCTGCTGACCCACTGCAGGTCTCACGACTATGAGGTGGTCCTCCGCACCCCACATGGAATGAGAAACCAGCAGTGATTTGGGCCAGACACACACCTTCTTTCCAGATCATGCAAGAGTCAAACTGTCAAGAAGCGCTGTTCAGGCACATAGAGGCGATGGAAAGCAATCAGCCGTAAACAGGGATGAAACTGTCTTATTCGCAGACATAGATGGACCTACAGACTGTCATACAGAGTGAAGTAAGAAGGAGAAAGGCAAAACCATAGATTGACACATACAGGTGGGATCTGGAAAAATAGCACAGATGAAACTTTTTGCAGAGCAGAAATAGAGATATAGGATGCAGGGAACCAAAGTATGGACACTGAGTGGGCAAAAGGGGGTAGGATGAATTGGGAGAGTAGGATAGGCATATATACAGTACTGACCTATGTATGAACCAGACAACCAATGAGAACCTACTGTACAGCACCAAATACAACTATCCTCAGTGCTCTGTGGCGACCTAAATGGGAAGGAAATCCAAGGAAGAGCTGATATATATACATATGTATATATATGGATATACAGATATGTACATGTGGCCGATTCATTGCACTGTGCAGCAGAAACTAACACACAATGTAAAGCAACTGTCCAATAAAAATTAATTTAGAAAACCCACTGTTCTGATAATCGACTTGGGTACCCCTGCCTCAGTCCCTGGAGCTGCTGTAAGAAACCACTGGAGATTAGTGGCTTCAACAGCAAACAGGAATTTCTCACAGTTCTGGAAGCTGGAAGTGCGGGATTAGGGTCCCAGCATGGTGGGTTCTGGCGAGAGCACACTTCCTGGATTACAGAGCACGGTCCTCTTCCTGTATCTTCACGCCCCACAGGGGGAGCCAGTAGCTTCTTTCCTCTTCTGTGTGTGTGTGTGTGTGTGTATGTGTGTGTGTTATGTGTGTATGTGGGTGTGTGTTAGTCGCTCAGTCGTGTCTGACTCTTTGCCACCCCACAGACTGTGGCCCACCAGGCTTCTCTGTCTGTGGGATTCTCCAGGCAAGAATACTGGAGTGGATTGCCATTCCCTTTTCCAGAGGAACTTCCCAACCCAGGGATCGAACCCTGGTCTCCTGCATCACAGGCAGGTTACAGGGCACCAACCCCTTCATGAAGGCCCCGCCCTCGTGATCTCATCTGACGCCAATCACTTCCCAAAGGCCCCACCCCCAAATGCTGTCACAGGGCAAGTGGGGCTTCAACGTGCAAATCATGGGGTGCAAGCCATGCAGCCCATCGCACCCCCATTTCTGACCACAAACCTAATCCCAACTTCAGATGCTCTCCAAGCTTCCCACCATCCTTCTAATTCCGTATTCTCTCTGGGGCTTCCCTGGTGGCTCAGACAGTAAAGAGTCTGCCTGCCATGCGGGAGACCCGGGTTTGATCCCTGGGTGGGGAAGACTCCCTGGAGGAGGGAATGGCAACCCACTCCAGTGTTCTTGCCTGGAGAATTCAGTGCCCAAGGAGCCTGGCGGGCTACAGTGCGTGGGGTCCCAGAGAGCCGGACACGACTGAGCAACTGACACGGCCATATTCTCTTAACTCTCAGAAACAAATCAATGCTGACCTGTGAGAAAGGGGATGCGTCTAATGTTGCCTAATTCTCTGCATTATTTCCCACAGCAGAAGGAGAACCCAGCTCATAACATTTTGAAAATAAATACACACATGAGTGATGGATACATGAGTGAATGGGTGGATAAACTTGATATTGCTTGATATTGCTGGCAAATCAACTTTATTTTGTTTAGTATGGCCAAAATATCTGGGAGTGAAGGTCACAGGGGCTAAAATTACTCAATTATCAGAAACTTGAGGCCCCAAATTATATTTTACTTTTCTATGAACATTATTTCACCAAATTCCACAATCATTCCTGCAATGACGAATTAAAGTCCAGTGTTACTGAATCCCAGACAATACACCATTCCGGACTCAGGCTTTGTCAATTGTTTGTAAAGTCTCTGAATTAGATGTGCATTTTTAAAGTAAAAACCCAATTCTTCAACAATGAAGTCGGAAACCGTAATTATGAATATACTTGTATATATTTGTGTGTGTCTTCTTAGAAACAACTTATGATCATAATATCTAACATTTAGTTCTTTATAGAATACAAAACATAATCATCCATCTTGTATGTCAAAACCACAGATCTGAGACATTTATCTTCAGAAAGATGCAAATTTCTCTCACTTTGTCATCTCCTGGGAATGCCAACCAAAGAAAACATCATTTTTTCTGAAGATGAGGCCATAAATATTACAAAAAGGAGGGCATTTCTGAAAACCTGGAGTGAACTCCACTCCATGAAATTCTTTCAAATGTAAACAGCCTCTGGTAATGACACAAACGCGCACTTTGGGACAGAGAATAGTCCCACACCGAAAAGGAAAATAAACCAACCCCAAACACACAAACATAAAGCACAGTATAATCAAGGAGGCATTAAGCGACTTCTTATCTCACTGCAGGCCGTGAAAGAATTAGTCAAGTGAACAAAGCCCACAGAACCTGCAATTAGGGCAATCTGTGTGGCTGAAGGGTCCTGGGAGGCAGCCGGTCAATGTAAAGACAGAGGGTTTGGAAAAATGAATCAAGAAGTCTAATCAATACAAAGCATTTTGATTATCCTGACTAAAGTGATAATGCTTTTCAAGTTACATCAAGAAGAAACGTCCATGCACATTCTCTGATGTTCCAAGGAGAAAATAAAGGACGGAAATGCTATGAGATGAGTATTTCAGATTTTTGATGTTTTGGGCTGCCTCTTAAAAACTTGGGCTTAACTCTGCAGTTCAGTTACAATAGCGAAGTCCCTTTGTAGGATCAGAGGCAACCTGGGCTGATGTCCTTATAATCATGGGTGGCAGGTTCCTGTCGTGCCAGAAAGAGGCATTAAAATAATAGATGCGAGAAAACTTGGCCACATGACTGTCGGATACACTCTGCTCTCTTTCCTGATATGAATGTGCTTCTTGAGTAGCTATATTTCCAGAAGGCAAATGAGACAAGTATGGTACCTATGTGTCTTGACCACTGAGGCTGCTCTAACAGACCACCATAGGTTATAAACTAAAGACATGCATTCTTTGTAGTTCTAGAAGCTGGAATCCTCCATGGTTCACGGATGGCTGTCTTCTCATTGTGTCTTCACAGGGCAGAAGGGTTGAGGGAGCTCTATGGGGTCACTTATTTTTCAAGTTCTTTTCTTTTTTTAAGTATAGTTGAATTATAGTGTTTCAGGTGTACAGAAAAGTGATTCTGTTAGGCATATATATGTGAAATCAAAAGACGCTTACTCCTTGGAAGAAAAGTTATGAGCAACCTAGATAGCATATTCAAAACCAGAGACATTGCCGACTAAGGTCCGTCTAGTCAAGGCTATGGTTTTTCCTGTGGTCATGTATGGATGTGAGAGTTGGACTGTGAAGAAGGATGAGCACCGAAGAATTGATGCTTTTGAACTGTGGTGTTGGAGAAGACTCTTGAGAGTCCCTTGGACTGCAAGGAGATCCAACCAGTCCATTCTAAAGGAGATCAGTCCTGGGATTTCTTTGGAAGGAATGATGCTAAAGCTGAAACTCCAGTACTTGGGCCACCTCATGTGAAGAGTTGACTCATTGGAGAAGACTTTGATGCTGGGAGGGATTGGGGGAAGGAGGAGAAGGGGGTGACAGAGGATGAGATGGCTGGATGGCATCACTGACTCGATCAACGAACTCTGAGTGAACTCCAGGAGTTAGTGATGGACAGGGAGGCCTGGCGTGCTGCGATTCATGGGGTCGCAAAGAGTCGGACACAATTGAGCGACTGAACTGAACTGAACTGATATATACAAGTGTGTGTGTATATATATATATATATACTCTGTTTCAGATTCTTTTCCATATAGGTCATTATAAGATATTGATTATAATTCCCTGTGAAATACAGTTGGTTCTTATTGCTTATCTAGTCTATATATAGTAGTGTGTATCTTTTAATCCCAAACTCCTAATTCATTCCTCCCCACCTTTCACGTTTGATAACCATAGGCTTGTTCTCTGGGTCTGTGAGTCTGTTATCAAAAGTATGTGGTGGGATCCGGCTGCTTGCCACTTAAAAGCCAATAAACAGGCCAGGTTGGTGGAAAGGAAAGTTTGCTTTGCTTTCAGTTCAGTTCAGTCACTCAGTCGTGTCCGACTCTTTGCGACCCCATGAATCGTAGCACGCCAGGCCTCCCTGTCCACCACCATCTCCCGGAGTTCACTCAAACTCACGTTCATCGAGTCAGTGATGCTTTACTTTAGATGCCGGCAAATGAGGGGGGAGGGTGACGGCCATCTTCCCAAAGGCTGCAACCAGTGGGCAAGAGCTTTTATAGACAGAAGCGGAGGGGCTACATGCCGCAACAGCGCAGTCATCTCTAACAGCCGTGTTCAAGTTGTCACAGATGGCCTGGCCAGCATCATCTCGGCTGTTTTAGGTACAGCTAATCTTCAGTTCCAGGGTCCATCTTTCTCCACTTCTCTGCAGTCAGTTCTCAGAATCGCGGCAGCTCAAGTCCTGGGCACAGTCTGGCCATCGTGCAGTTAACTTCTCTCTATTTCAGTATCTATAAGACAGCTCACAGGATGTGGCTCAGAATATTATCTACAGCCCTCAAGAAAGAACAGTCCTTGACTGTGCTTAATGACACATTATTGTTATTTAGTCTCCTTTGACTGTTTTCCCTTGTTTCCACATTTCTCATTTTTCTGGTTAAATTTATTCTTTGACTAAAGTTTTCCACAGACGAAAGGCAGTCAGAGGACAAGGTGGGGCAAGGACCATAGGTTCCTGCCCCATTTCAAGTCTATTTCTGCTTTGTAAATAAGTTCATTTGCACCATGTTTTTTTAGCTTTCACGTATAAGTGGTAACATACGATACTTGTCTTTCTCCGTCTTCACTTATGATAATCTCCAGATCCATTCATGTTGCTGAAAACATTATTTCACTCCTTTTTATGACTGGGTAACATTCTACTCTGGGCTTCCCAAGGGGCTCTAGTGGTAAAGTCTGCCTGTCAATGCAGGAGACTTAAGAGGCTCGAGTTGGATCCCTGGGTCAAGAAGAACCCCTGGAGGAGAGCATGGCAACCCACTCCAGTATTCTTGCCTGGGAAATCCCATGGACAGAGGGGCCTGGTGGGCCACAGCCCACGGGATCACAAAGAGTCGGACATGACTGAGCCCGCAGGCTCACAGCTTCTTTCAGAGAACGGGAGAGGGGGCGGTGAGGAAGTAAAGTAGAACAAGCAGAAGTCTTCCAGGTATCTCCTGAAGTGATCAGCCCTGCGGAGGGGGTGTCTTAATTTCCTTTTTCTTGCAGGCATACACAGGTGGACAGGATCAGGATATCTCTCTGAACAAAAGCACTTTGGTTTAATATTCAGGCAGAGGGGCAGAGCCCCCAGAGGCAGGCCTTTACGTATAGATAGTGTCCTTTAAGTAAACAAAAGTCACTGGAAGCAAAGGTTAAAGAAAAAGAAACAGATCCAACATCTAGTCAGATTTTGTTCTTCCCTGTAACATGACTTCACATAAAAAATGATGGATAGCCACATCCCAGCTAAATGGGGAGCTGCCTTCTTTTTGATGTTCTGGGGTTGACTCTGAAGCCACTGTTTTATGTAATAGTCTCAGATGACAGTCTTTTGCATTAGTAAAAAAAAAAATCTTAAAATCTCCTTTAAATTAAAAAGAGATTAAAATGACCATTTTATCGTAGTTTGCTATATATAAGTGTAATATTGAGGCTAGTTAGGTTTTACCTGATGTATAATTTACATTCACTCTACAAACAAAGCAAATGATTTTTTTTTAGAGATGTTTATAAATAGAACTGTGTGGATCACAAAAAAACTGGAAAATTCTTAAAGAGATGGGACTACCAGACCACCTTACCTGTCTCCTGAGAAATCTGTATGCAGGTCAAGAAGCAACAGTTAGAACTGGACATGGAAACAGACTGGTTCCAAATTGGAAAAGGAGTACATCAAGGCTGTATATTGGCACCCTGCTTATTTAATTCATATGCAGAGTACATCATGAGAAACGCTGGGCTGGATGAAGCACAAGCTGGAATCAAGATTGCCGGGAGGAATATCAATAACCTCAGATGCAGATGACACCACCCTTATGACAGAAAGTGAAGAGGAGCTAAAAAGCCTCTTGATGAAAGTGAAAGAGGAAAGTGAAAAGGTTGGCTTAAAGCTCAACATTCAGAAAACGAAGATCATGGCATCCGGTCCCATCACTTCATGGGAAATAGATGGGGAAACAGTGGAAACAGTGTCAGACTTTATTTTAGGGGGCTCCAAAATCACTACAGATGGTGACTGCAGCCATGAAATTAAAAGACGCTTACTCCTTGGAAGAAAAGTTATGACCAACCTAGATAGCTTATTGAAGAGCAGAGACATTACTTTGCCAACAAAGGTCCATCTAATCAAGGCTATGGTTTTTCCTGTGGTCATGTATGGATGTGAGAGTTGGACTGTGAAGAAGGCTGAGCACCCAAGAATTGATGCTTTTGAACTGTGGTGTTGAGGAAGACTCTTGAGAGTCCTTTGGACTGCAAGGAGAACCAACCAGTCCATCGTAAAAGAAATCAGTCCTGAATATTCATTGGAAGGACTGATGTTGAAGCTGAAACTCCAATACTTTGACCACCTGATGTGAAGAAGTTACGCATTTGAAAAGACCCTGATGCTGGGAAAGATTGAGGGCAGGTGGAGAAGGGGATGACAGAGGATGAGATGGTTGGATGGCATCACCGACTCAATGGACATGAGTTTGAGTAAACTCCAGGCGTTGATGATGGACAGGGAGCTCTGGCGGACTGCAGTCCATGCAGTCACAAAGAGTCAGACACGACTGAGTGACTGAAATGAACTGAACTGTACTGAACTGTACTGATCAGAACCTAGACACAGACTTGGGACTTGTTATTCCTGCCTTTATTTTTCCCAACTTTTAAATCTTCTCAGTGACTTATAATAATAATTTTATAATAATTCATAACAATAATTATGTTGTGTATAATTATAATTTATAATAAATTAATGTTCCTTAGCTCACTGAAGACTTCCCCGGTGGCTCAGTGGTAAAGTATCCACCTGCTAATGCAGAAGACTTGGGTTCAGTTCCTGGGTCGAGAAGATCCCCTGGAGAAGGGAATGGCAAGCTACTCCAGTGTTCTTATCTGGAGACTCCCATGGACAGAGGAGCCTGGCGGCTATAGTCCCTGATGTCAGAAGAATCAGACACAACTGAACAACTGACGGACAGTAATGACAAGCTCATTGACATTTCATTCGCATAACGGGTTCATAGATTCAGTAACGACTTTGTTCTTGGAGAAAACAAAGGCTTTGCAACTCTTTTCCCTCTTGAAATTATTCTCCACTTTTGGCAGACGTGAATTTGAGTCAGGGTTTTGCCCACTGCAAACGAAAGAAACTGTTTTACCTGACACTTTATGCTTGAGGAGAACATTCCTGAATAGTGTCTTCAATAGTCACGTTTTCTTTCAGGTCTTCCGGATATTCTCTTGAAATCCTGCCTGAGGACTCTTCTCTTTCCCAAGGTGATGTGGCTGGGTGGCAACAGGGCTCTGTTTCAGAGCTGAGGTTGGGACGCTGATCTCATTCTTTAACTTCTGGGACACCAGGAACTGAGGCCTCCCTTGCTCCGCAGGGAAAATGCAGGGATTTCCTGCTTCTCTGAGATCTCTTTCAGCTCACACTGACCTAAGTGTGCCCCTCTAATCTTTTCTGCTTCTCGTCTAGACTGTAAGGTCTCCCAGAGGGTCAGCTCTTAACTGGGGTTATCCCCAACCTTGGGCTTCGGCCCCAGAGACAGAGGTGAGCCTGGGGGTCCATGACCCCCTGAAGGCAGCTTGCACCCTGGGCACACTCTCCCTGCCAGGCTGCCTGGGCTTGATGCCAGCCCTGCCCGCCCCAGAGGGTGACTCAGGACCTCTGTCCTACAGAGTGACTGCGTGACTGCATCCAGTGACTACGTCCCTTGAGGGACGGCCCTTGAGGTTCCTCTGGTGTCGGGCAGCTCTGGGCCACAGGGCCCACCTGCAGGGCACCCCTGTCCTTCCAGGGGCCGACTGCTGGGCAGTGACAGGCTTCAGGAAGGCACAGTGTGGCCATTTCCTGAGCTCCTTCATGGTCCACTGAGGCCGCTTCAGCCCAGCATCTAATTAATACCTAGTGCGGACTGATTGAAGAGGGGCTTTATCAAGGGGATTCCTGCAGGAGGAAGAGGGGTCATTGTCATGTGGGGAGCAGTGACAGCTGTGCCAGCTTCTCATGAGTTAGGGGGGTTCTCTCGGCAGAGATGAGTAACCGGTTCCGGGAAGTAGGAAGAAACGGTGGCCCGGATGGACGGGAGGGCAGACGGTGTCCCAGCCCGGAAGACGGGAAAGGGGAGGCTTCTGGGCAGGAGTGACCGGCGCCTCCGGCCAGGAGCGGGAGATGCCCCCCCGGATGGGCCGCAGACAAAGAGCCACACACAGAGGGGGGGTCAGGAGGCCTCCCCTTTATCTTGAGCTGACCCGCACCCACGTGCTGTGTCACATGGAAGGGCTTGGCGGCTCATCTCCAGGGACACAATTTTGCTGTAAAAGCAGCAGTTTTTTTTTTTCAGGGATGTGCCATGTTATTATTTTTTCAACGTTTTATTTTGTATTGGAGTGTAGCCGATCAGCAATGCTGTGATAGTTTCAGGTGGACAGCAAAGGGACTCAGCCATGGGCACACACGTGTCCATTCTCCCCCAGACTCCCCTCCCTCCCAGGCTGCCACATGACATTGAGCAGAGTCCCCCGTGCTGTACGGCAGCCCGTGCCTGCTGGCTATCCGTTTTAAATGTAGTGAAGCTGTGTTTACAGTTTCTCTTCTCTCTCTGCTCTGTGCTCTGTTGTGTCTGGCTCTTTGCGACCCCATGGACTGTAGCCCACCAGGCTCCTCTGTCCATGGGACTCTCCAGGCAAGAATACTGGAGTGGGTTGCCATTTGCTACTTCAGGGGATCTTCCTGACCCAGGGATTGAACCTATGTCTCTTTGCATCTCCTGCGTTGGCCCTGATGGTTATCCATTTTAAATATAGCAAAGCTGAGGTTACAGTTTCTCTACATGAGCTCAAAGAAGAGCCTTCAAGGAAACCCAGGCAGCTGCAGGGAGCCTGTGAGAAGAAGCCTGTGATGGGCTTCAGGCCAGGCCTGCTCCGGACTGCTGAACTAGGGCTCCAGGAAACGGACCCCAGTGCCTGCATGCTCTTCTGAAACACCATGTGGAAGACTCCCGGGCATAGACCCTGGGGCTGGAAAGTGAAGTCGCTCAGTCATGTCCTACTCTTTGCGACCCCATGGACTGTACCCTACCAGGCTCCTCAGTCCATGGAAATTTTCCGGGCAAGAGTACTGGAGTGGGTTGCCATTTCCTTCTCCAGGGGATCATCCCAACCCAGGGATAGAACCTGGGTCTCCTGCATTGCAGGCAGACACTTTGCCATCTGAGCCACCAAGGGGCTGGAAAAGAATGATCCATATTTGTAACATAAATGGTGTCTCCAGCTATGAATACATCTATGGTCACAAGCTTCCATCCTGTCAGATACAGATTGGCACTTGCCACGTTATCTCTCAGTTCAGTTCAGTTCAGTTGCTCAGTCATGTCTGACCCTTTGTGATCCCATGGACTACAGCACGCCAGGACTCCCTGTCCTTCACCAACTCCCGGAGACTACTCAAACTCAAGTCCATTGGGTCAGTGATGTCATCCAGCCATCTCATCTGTCACCCTCTTCTCCTCCTGCCTTCAATCTTTCAGGCACCCTTCAATCTTCAGGGTCTTTTCCAACAAGTCGGTTCTTCACATAGGTGGCCAAAGTATTGGAGCTTCAGCCTTGGCATCAGTCCTTCCAATGAATATTCAGGATTGATTTCCTTTAGTATTGACTGGTTTGATCTCCTTGCTGTCCAGAGACCTCTCAAGAGTCTTTCCCGGGATCGCATTTCAAAAGCATCAAATCTTTGACATTCAGCCTTCTTTATGGTCCAGCTCACATCTGTTGATGACTATTGGAAAAACGATAGCTTTGACTATACAGATCTTTGTCAGCAAAGTGATGTCTCTGCTTTTTAATACACTGTCTAGGCATATGTGTTATAATATTAGTATATGTATAATGTATATATATTATGTGAAAGTGAAAGTCACTCAGTTGTGTCTGACTCTTTGCCAGAATTCTCCAGGCCAGAATCCTGGAGTGGGTAGCCTTTCCCTCCTCCAGGGGATCTTCCCAACCCAGCTAGCTCTCCTACATTGCAGGCAGATTCTTTACCACTTGAGCCACCAGGGAAGCCATAATCTTATTAAAATCCTCAGTGACTGATAAAGGAATTGGGTCAGGGAGGTGAAGGCGTAATCCCAGGTGTACTGCTGGCAAGACAATGGGTTTAGAATTCAGGATCACAGCTGCCTCCAAGCCTCCAGTGCCCTCCTAACAATCATAAATGTTTCTTTCTTCCATGACCATATCTGTCAGACTAAGGTGCTGGTTCTTTACAAAAGCAGAATGAAATACCGTAAATAAAGTAAAATATTTGCCACCTGCCTGGGCAGCATTCCAGGCTGCGCTTCAGTTGCTTCAGCGGCTGAGCCTCCCCAGCCATCCCCACCATGCCCGAGACCCACGTCCCACCATCTCTTTCTTCCCTCCCCTCCCTGTCTCTCTCCTTCTCCTTCTTGCCACTCTCTCGTAACCACCAGGACTGTTGTTGACTGAAGGCTACAAGGAGAGTGCACACACACACTCACACACTGCAAATGGACGCTCTCACAGTCACACGCACATACCCACCATATACACACACACACTTGTACACACAACAAACATGAGCATGTAAACAAATGCACACACACAAGTACATATATATACACATATGCACTCACACATACATGCTTGTACACACTGAATACACACAAGCATATACATATATCATGCACATACATATACACATTTATGCACACTCACACATACACACAATGGCCTTCCAACCCCACTTGTTTCAGAACTCTTTAGGTCCTAGCATCCTCTTTTCTTAGCCCTGTAACTCATTTCCCTGCTGCTTCCTCTTTTAAGAATTTTCCATCAGTAAGCACTTAAGCACTGAAACATGGGTTATATCTGGAGATTAACTCCAGTTGGAGAAAAAATTCCACATGTTCTTCCACCTCTTTGTAGCGTCTTTTGCAGATTATCGAACAACTGGCCATGCTTTTTGCAGGAGAGCAGGATTCTCTTTCCCCACCCACGTGCTCTCCTCTCTGGACAGTACTGGGCTGGTCCCTCCCTGCGGAGAATCTTACATGACCCCAGCTCAGAGGCCGCGCAAAGAGACACCACTTACATTTAGGATGGAAGAAACTTGATGGTGAAAATGAGGGGCAGGAACACAAGTTATAAGGAGGGACTGCTTCTTCACCTCCTGCCAATGGAGCAAAGACTTTCACAGCTTCTACTTGCTTTCTGTTAGTATTTTATTATTGAAGTATAGTTAATTTACAATGGTATGTTAGTTTTAGGTGTGCAACATGGTAATTCAATATTTTTATAGACTACACTCTATTTAAGGTTATTGATGAAGAAGATGTACATATGTGTGACAGAATATTACTCAGCCACTAAAAAGAATGACATAATGCCATCTGCAGCAACACGGCTGGACCTAAAGCTTATTGTACTAAGAGACGTAATGCAGAGAGAAATATATATGATAGTGCTTCTATGCACAATATTTTTAAAATTACACAAATTAACTTATTTATGAAACAGAAACAGACTCACAGACGTAGAGAATGAATTTATGGTTACCAGAGGGGGAAGGGTTTTGGGAAGGGATACATTAGGAGTTTGGAATTGATAGGAAAAAACTGCTATATTTAAAATGGATAACCAACAAGGGCCTACTGTATAACACAGGAAACTCTGCTTGGTACTCTGTAATAACTTAAATGGGAAAAGAATTTTTAAAAGAATTGTTGTTGTTGTTCAGTCACTCAGTCGTGTCTGACTCCTTGCGACCCTATGGACTGCAGCACGCCAGGGTTCCCTGTCCTTGACCACATCCAGAAGCTTGCTCAGACTCATGTCCATCAAGTCAGTGATGCCGTCCATCCATCTGGTTCTTTGTCATCCCCTTCTTCTCCTGCCCTCAATCTTTCCCAGCATCAGGGTCTTTTCCAGTGAGTCAATTCTTCACATCAGAGGGCCAAAGAATTGGAGTGTCAGCTTCAGCATCAGTCCTTCCAGTGAATATTCAGGACTGATCTCCTTTAGGATGGACTGGTTGGATCTCCTTGCAGTCCAAGGGACTCTCAAGCGCCTTCTCCAACACCACAGTTCAAAGCATCAATTCTTCAGCACTCAGCTTTCTATATGGTCCAACTCTCACATCCATACATGACTACTGGAAAAAGCCATAGTTTTGACTACACGGACCTTTGTTGGCAAAGTGATATCAGATACATGTACATGTATGACTGAACCACTTTGCTGTACACCTGAAACTCACATAACATTGTTAATCAATTATATTCCAGTAAAAAATGTAAAAAGTGAAGTTATTACAAAATAATGGCTATATTTCCCTGTGCTGAACAACATACCTTTATTGCTTCTTTTTTAAATTTTTATTGCAAGATGCTTGCCTTACAGTGTTGTGTTAGTCTCTCCCAAACATCAACATGAGTCGCACAGGCACACACGTCCCCTCCCTCTACACATAGTGGTTTGTGCTTCTTAACCCCCCACCATTACTCCTTCCCCTGCCCCCCACTGGTAAACACTGGCTTCTTCTCTCACAGCTTCTAATTTCTGACCTCGACTTTGGTCTTTGCTCCTCAGGCCTTGCGAAGACTTTTCTGACGTCCGCATCCAAGTTCCAAGGTTGAGCAAACCCCTTCGAATTAGATAAGTCTGGTTTGATGTAACTTTGAATAAACAAACAACAAGAAAAAGAAAACAGAAAATGAGAAGGTCCCTAAATTTACCAAAAGGCACAGGAATGTGACTTCCTCTCCCCAAGTTTATAGGGAGAGATAGAAGTGAATTAAAACCTGGCTGCTTGAGCAACTGACATTCCGCTGGAAATGAAAGCTTGGAAGGGAGCCGGAGCCCAGCGGCTGTCACTCTGCAGTGAACGCAGAACCACCCAAGGGCTTGTTAACACACCCAGAGCTCGGACTTGGCAGGTTTGCGTGGGGGCTGACGTTGGCGTTTCTCGTATTCCCAGCTGACGCCGATGCTGCTGGCCGAGGGCCCCCCCGTGGGAATGGCTGTTGTTGTGCCTTTAGCCTGGCCACAGGGCAATGACGCAGCTCCCGCAGCTCCCGTGCTGCCAGGGGCAACCGAGGCATGCACGCAGGAGTGGCTGATGCAGCATGATGTGACAGGGAAGAGCCAGTTCTGACTCTTCCCTGCTAGATCTGTGCCTTTGGCTGCTTTTTTTTTTTTTTTTTTTTTATAATCACACAGAATGGTTTGCCTCAGATCACCCTGCCCTCTGCCTGACTGTTGTGTCCTTGTTCAGAAGCCTGTCCTCCTCTGGATGGCAGGAAGGAAGAAATTAACGCACTCCCCTGCCTGAGGCTCGCCATTCTAGGAGGTACCTGCAGGACTGAATGGCCTTTTCACTGTGTCTCCTTGCCTCCCGGACCTCTGATCCATAAGACAGCCTGGCATCTGGATCCCAGACGGTCACTTTGAGAGGTTAGTCTGCCATCTTCTTGGTCAGCCAGCTTTCAGAACGAAGTTGAATTCCTTGGCTCAACACCTCGCTCGTCTCTCAGACTCACTGGTCTTGCCTGTGGCGAGCAGAGCAAGCTTGGACTCGGTAACAGGGAGGAACTCAGGGCTTCTCAGATGTTCGCTGATCCCATTTTCATCCACTTAAAACTGAAGATCCCTGAAATCTTGGGGTCTAGGACACTGGTCCTCCCTCTTACATTCAGGGCTTAAGTTCTTAGCTGCGGTTTCCTTCCAAATGATTTCAGCTAGTATTGGGCAGAATTACATCCTCTAAGTCACTCTTGAAGGCCTTGTGGTATTTAAAGTATCTTTTGTTTCCAACATCCTGGAATACTTAAGTAACCCTTTTCCAGATCGAATAATGTCCCCTGTGTTTTGGTTTATTTAGTTTTTCTGAGGCTGCAGGAGAGCCAAGCCTTATTCTTGGCACAAGGCTGGGCTGTTTTCACCCTCTGCTACCTGGAGGTTAATCGAAAGAAACACCCTGGCAAAGATAAAATCGCCGAGCTGGAGGCAGAAAAGCAATGCCCTCAGGCCCAGCCTGTCGCCACCTTGCTGAACTCAAACAGCAAATCCCGAGACTGAGGAAGGCCCGGGGTGTCTGGGTGACTCACTGCCCCTGCAGATCTGGGTTTTCTTCCTGGGGGATAGATTGCACCACTTTTGCTGTTTTTATTGGGAAATCATTTTTAAATTAGAGAAAACATTTAAAAAATTGAACCAGACTTGTGTGCCCTTTCCTCAGAATCAGATTTTATTTCCATTTTCCCCCATCTGCTTTCACATTTGTTCTCTCTCTGTCTAAATATGTGTGTTGCTGCTGCTGCTGCTGCTGCTGCTGCTGCTGCTAAGTCGCTTCAGTCGTGTCCAACTCTGTGCGACCCCATAGACGGCAGCCCACCAGGGTCCCCTGTCCCTGGGATTCTCCAGGCAAGAACACTGGAGTGGGTTGCCATTTCCTTCTCCAGTGGATGAAAATGAAAAGTGAAAGTGAAGTCACTTCGTTGTGTCCGACTCTTCGCGACCCCATGGACTGCAGCCTACCAGGCTTCTCCGTCCATGGGATTTTCCAGGCAAGAGTGGGGTGTCATCGCCTTCTCTGAAATATGTGTGTACATATTAATATCATATTCTCTGAACCATCTGAGACTAGCTTCTTACCCCTAAGAATGGGTGTGCTTTTGTGTAACTGTGGTACAATTATCAACTGCAGTAAATTTAACATGGATGCAATTGCTTCATCTAGCCCATTATCTGTATTTTAATTTTGACAATTAATCCTATACAGTAAGTCCCCAGCATACTAATGAGTTCCATTCTGATAGCACGTTTGTTTATAAGTCCAATAAATTTAGCCTAGGTACAAAATAACACAAGGCCATATAGTATTGTACTGTAATAGGTTTATAATTTTTTTTCACATAAATAATACATAAAAAACAAACACAAAAAATGAGGCAAACATTTTAATCTACATACAGGGCCTTGAAAAGTACAGTAGAGCAGTACAGCAGCTGGCACACAGGGCGCTCTCGCATCTTTGAAAGTTTGCAACTTGAAGCTCTTATGCAGGGGTCTTACTGTGATGTCCCTTATGCATTTCCCCCCTCCAGTAAAGGAGTCAGTTCTAGGACCATTTCCTGCATCCGGTTATCCCGTCTTCCGATCCCCTTTCACCTAAGACAGTTCAGAATCCTACCCGTCTTGCTTGAAGGGACTGTTTGCCAATGATTGCTCACATAGAGCTGGGCTGTGCTCTTTGAGGGGGATGCTGAATATCATGCTTCACACCCACAGCGCAGGGTGTGGTCTGCCCTCGATGCCGAGGCCGTTTGTTCAGCAAGTGATTGTGTGGTCCCATTTCTCACTCCGTAGTTACTAGCTTTTCCCTGATTTTGAACAAGGTAACTGTGAGAAGGCACATTAAGACATGCCAGCATCCTGCTCCTCATCCAAATCCATCCCCGCCCCTGAGATCTGAGCATCACTGACGACGCCCTGAGCATCACTGATGACCTTGCCTGAGCCGCTCTGTACAGGGATGGCCACCAAGTGAAGACCTTTCAGTCCAGCCCTCCCTCTACTTCATCAGCTGCACGGTCATGCCACAGCAGGTGAGAGCTCATCCTTCCCCGCTTCTTATTTTGTGTATCGGTTTATTCTCGGGTGATGGCCTGGTGGCTCAGTGGTAAAGAATCTACCTGCCAAGAAGGAGACGTAGGTTTGATTCCTGGGTTGAGAAGATGCCCCTGGAGAAGGACATAGCCCT
The DNA here is from genome assembly GCF_042477335.2 of Ovis canadensis. NCBI lineage: Eukaryota > Metazoa > Chordata > Mammalia > Artiodactyla > Bovidae > Ovis > Ovis canadensis. The sequence continues at coordinate 81,073,409 of NC_091260.1, read as the reverse complement.
GTAGTATCCTTGCCTGGAGAATTCCATGGACAGAGGAGCCTGGCATGCTACAGTCCATGGGGTTTCAAAGAGTCAGACAAGGCTTAGAAACTAAACAACAATTATTGTTGACATGGACACAGGGATTTTTGCAAAAACTCATCACCATCCTCAATGATGTTAGAGTGAAAACTGATCCAGACGCTTCTTCTGAGACCTCCTTCCTGTGGCATCTGCTCTGTGTCCTTGTATCAAGGACCCACCTCATTTTTTTTTCACCATTTTTCTTGTTTTCTGACATAGTAATATGTCCCAAGTTCATCTTCTACTTTCTCTGACCCAAGCCTGGGATCTGCCACTTTTCTACCTAAAACAAGGAAGTTGACTTCTATTGGGTTTATTTCCATGCTGTGAAGAGAGTTCTCTTTAGTGAGTGCTTAGAGTGTAGAATTGAAATCTCTTAGTTAAATAGAACTCCTTTGGTGGCAAGAAACAGAAAGCTTGACTTGAATGAGCGTAAGCAAAACATCAATTAATTGATCAGTGGAATCCAAGCAACAGTCAAACAGTCAACCTCTGAAAGTGGAGTGGTGGTTCTGAACCCCAGAGGGCGTTGATCCCCAGATATAAATGCTGCCCCGCTTCCTCAGTTTCAGGACCTCATCCTTGCTTCTCTCACTGGGCCACTGTGAGCCCAGCCTGTTCCTCCAAAGGGCAGGAAGCCTGGCACCCAGAGTGCCCTTGGCGCCTGTGGCTCAGCCTCCAGCCTGGGGAATTCCTACTCAGAAACCCTCAGGAAAGACTCAGCATTTCCTAGATGACCAGGTTTCCACCCCTGGGCTAACCTAGAGGGCCATCCAGATGCACTCGGGAAAGAACAGGGCAGCTTCTGAGCTGACAGACTAGAGAGGCAAAGGAGGGGGTCCCAGGAGCATTAAGCAGATCCTCCTGCACACATCTGCTCAGACACAAGAGTGTTTGGCTAATTGCCTGTTCGCTGTGCTCAGGTGCTGCAAATGAGTTGTTCTTTTCTTCTAAGGGACCCTGGAATGTAAAGTTTCCAACAACCACAAAACTGTATCACAGCCCCAGCCGAGACTGATGGGGGGCAGCTGTGAAACTCGCAGAGGCGCAGCCAGTATGGCCCTTGCATCAGGCTCACCTGTCTGCACTGTGGCAATAAAAAAAAAATAGGGGGACTTCCCTGGTTGTCCAGTGGCTGAGACTCTGTCCTCCCAGTGCAGGGGGCCTGGGTTCAGTCCCTGGTTGGGGAACTAGATTCCACGTGCCACAGCTAGATACCCTGCATGCCGAAATTAAAAAAAAAAAAAAAAAGAACCAGAGTGCCACAAGTAAAACCAGGGGCCAAATAAATAAATATTTTTTTAAAGTAGGAAAAAGGCTGCTTGAAAGGAAGGGAGCTTGGAGACGGGTCCCGGTCTCTGTGACCTTGGGCAACTGGTTGACCCTGTGAATCCTACACTAGCTTGAAAGTCAGTTTCTGCTCGGACACCCCACGCCTACGTGGTCTGTGTTCAGGCAGAGATGTTATTTTGACAGCTCTGGCCTTGCCTCCACATTGACCTCAGCCAACCATGACTGTTGGTGACCGCAGATGGACAGAGAGTCCAGTCCTGGACTAGCCCCTTCCCCTCCCTATTACCTAATCCCCAACTCCCTTCTGGCATGCCTTGGACATTCTTCGGGTTTGGACCCAATCTCCAGGCCCTGTTTCACCCATCAGATTCCATATTAGGTGTGTCTAGCACCATCACAAAGTGTGGCCAGAAAGAGGCCAGCATGCCAGGCTCCTCTGCCCCAAAGTGGTAGGTGCTACCCATCATCCCAAGAACGGCCCCATGCACTCAGCCAAGCTTGAGTCCCCAGACCTCATCATCACTGGTTACCATGGTTACAAGGCAGCCACTCCCGCCACCTATAAGGGTCTTTTCAATGAGTCCAGGCCCCCCCCCCAGAGTTACAGAACCTGCAGGAAGACATTTGGAAGTGGGTGCTGGGTTACAGAGCTAGGTGACTTGTGTTTGGGCTTGATTGTGAATGCGTCATGTTTCTAGGATGGTGAGCATGCCTGGAAAATGGATATGAGCCTAAACTGTGGGCTCCACCATAAGGGGTGGGATTAGTGGTTCCGGGGCCCTGCCAGAAGCCCAGCTGTATAGACAAGCCACGGTGACCTACTCTCTCAAACTATGAGCCGGCTCTCTCCAGCTGCAACGGGGGAGTGTTAGCCTGAGAGTGTGGAGCCGGCCTAAGTGCAGGGGAGAGGGATGTGAGTGTTTGTGGGTGTGGGAGAGGAGAAGAAGAGGACTGGGTGGAAGAGAAAGAGGAAAATCACAGGGAGAGGCCGAGTGAGCAGATGCAAGCGGTCCTGTACTTGGGGAGGAAAGAAGACACGAGATGAAAAGAAGCCAGGGCCCTTGATGGGGGTGGGGGACAAAAGTCAGCAGAGGAAGGGATGGATCGCTTCTGTCCAGAAGTGAGTCATGTTGCCGTCTCAGAAGAAGAGCCTAATAAAAGGAAATGGTTGGGAAAATCAGTGAGTTTTAAAATACTCGGTTATTTTCAAGAAGAGGTTAATGAAACGCTGAGTTCCTCATCTCGACAAGGTTTTCTCTGGGATACTTGCACTCACATCTCTCCACCACGTGAGAGCCTGAGACTCAACGAGGTGGCATCCTGTGGGGATTCCTTCCATCCCCTTAGCTGAGGTCTGCCAAGCACCTACTATGTGTTACTCTCTGTAGCAGATGCAAGGGCACCCAGAGACTGGGGCTTCACAGCTCAGCCCAGAGGAGAAGCAGAGATGCGGAGTGGTGAGCACAGAGAACGGGCCGCGTGCTGCACACGGTATGCGAGAGAGAGCGGGCCGGGTCTGGGCCCACGGGCGTCGCCAGGGTGAGGATGCCCAGGAGCTGTTTGCTGTTTGCTGTGTGCTCCGTCGTCAGTCGTGTCTGACTCTGTGACCCCATGGACTGTAGCCCGCCAGGCTCCTCCATCCATCGGATTCTCCAGGCAAGAAAACTGGAGTGGGCTGCCATTTCCTTCTCCAGGGGATCTTCCTGACCGAGGCATGGAACCCGCGTTCTCTCGCATCTCCTGCATCGGAAGGCAGGTGCTTTACCCCGTTGCCACCTGGGCAGCCTGAGGATGCCCAGGACAGAAGCAGCTAAATCTCCCTGGGACCCTGGAGACCCTGGGGGACCACAGCAGGGCAGCATGTGGGACTGGAGGACCGGCCAGGGCCCCTCAGGCTGACTCCTGAGCGGATGCTGACAGACATCAGGGTCGAGGCACAGTGGATACAGACACGATGGATGCTCTTCGCCCCCCTCAGATACCCACCCCACCCCCTCCACCTCTTCAATCCTTCGTTTCCCAGCCGTCAGCTCAACACGCCCCTCCCAGACAGGCACCTGCCCTCAACCAGCTCACCCCAGGCTTCTCCAAAGTCCCAAGGCTTTAAATATAATCTCCCAAAGTAACTGAATTCTTATTGGACACTCAAGTGAATAAACTCTCATTTTATGTTTCTATCATAGCTAACTGAGTCCGAATGAAAGTTTCCTCACCTTTAAAAACGGCAGGGCTGTCTCAGTTCATTCAAAGGGAGTAATGTACATTCCTGCCACAAGATGAAATGAACCCACATGTTCGGCAAGAAAGAATACTGTGGAAACCAGAATTGAAAGAGACACGTGTACGCCAATGTTCATCGCAGCGCTGTTTACAATAGCCAGGACACGGAAGCAACCTAGATGTCCATTGGCAGACGAATGGATAAGAAAGCTGCGTTACATATACACAATGGAGTATTACTCAGCCATTAAAAAGAATGCATTTGAATCAGTTCTAATGAGGTGGATGAAACTGGAGCCCATTATACAGAGTGAAGTAAGTCAGAAAGAAAAACATCAATACAGTATACTAACGCATATACATGGAATTTAGAAAGATGGTAATGATGACCCTGTACACAAGACAGCAAAAGAGACACAGATGTAAATAACAGACTTTTGGACTCTGTGGGAGAAGGCGAGGGTGAGATGATTTGAGAGAACAGCACTGAAACATGTATATTATCATTTGTGAAACAGATCGCCAGTCCAGGTTTGATGCATGATACAGGGTGCTCAGGGCTGGTGCACTGGGATAACCCAGAGGGATGGGATGGGGGGGAGGTGGGAGGGGGTTCAGGATGGGGCCACATGGACACCCATGGTTGATTCATGTCAATGCACAGCAAAAACCACCAAAATATTGTAAAGTAATTAGCCTCCAATTAAATAAATTAATTAATCTAAAAAAATACTGTGTTTTCTTATGCCCACCAGTTTGTTAGCAATAAATAGCATTTTCCAAAGAAAGAATTTCAAAGCAATAACAAGTCTGTATTCTAAAAGAATGCTAGATGTAGGCGTCCGCGGTTCATCTTGTGAGAACCCAAGTAGAGCGGGAGTGGGTGGTATGAGTCGATGAGGGGGGCGCTTTGACGCAGGGCCCCGTCCTTCCTACAGAGTGACGGGGAAGGGCTGCTGCCCAGTGAGCGTCCAGTGAAGTCACAAATACAACTGGGGGCAGGAGTCCCGCCAGCGGGGGCGATGTGACGGGTGATGACATCATTGAGAGCAACAGCAAGTGCGCCCGTCTCAGGGAAACCTGTCTGAGCACCCGAGCGCCCTGTCCCGTCACGCTCCTGTCTCCTTGCCATTTCGGTGCCGGCTCACACGCCTGCTTCCGCGAGATGCGGGCCGAGCTCCTGCCTCGCGCCTGCGTTCCGCACTTGCGTTCCGCACTTGCGTTCCGAGGCGGGGAGGCAGGCACTTCCGGCGCTCGTGCTGCGGAGGAGAGTCGTCCGGGCAAGAGGCCGGGGGTCACTCAGCCGTGTCTCCTGGCTTCCAGATTCACCAAGTTTGATAGAAAATAGAAACCAGTCACCTCTGCTGTCAGTTTTCAGTAAAGGGAATGGTTTTCCTGGTTAAATGCGACAAATCAGAAAAACCTAATCGTTTTTAATGAACCCAAAGGGGGAAAACCCAGAGAGTTGGGCTAAGAGCTCTCTGACCTTGAGATGGCAGGAGCTGATGGCAACCCCAGTTGGAAATAAGATGATTTCAGCCTAAGTGAATTCTCCCAAGCAGGAAGAACCGGTTTGGGAAGAGACTTGCAAGCCTTCGGCAGACTCTGCCGAGACGTATTTGAGTGGCTTCCGCTGGTTTTACTTCATGATAATGTACCTTGTGGGGTTTGCAGGTGGCTCAGTGGTAAAGAATCCGCCTGCAATGCAGGAGCCCCAGGTTCAATCCCTGGGTTGGAAAGATCCCCTGGAGAAAGAAATGGCAACCTTCGCCAGCATTCTTGCCTGGGCAATCCCATGGACAGAAGAGCCTGGCAGGCTACGCCCCATGGGGTCGAAAAGAATCAGACAGACACACACACACACACACACACACACACACACACACACACAGTGCCTCATAGGTGAACTTTTACCAAACAAAAAGGCAGACTTGAAGAAGCAGCAAGACTGCTTGTCCAGAGTGAGGTCAAATCTGAAACTGGATTCCGTCCCATTGGCACTGTTAATTTAAAAGACCCACTGGACTCGGAGGCTGGAATGGCAAGAGCTCCTCTCTCTCCATCCCCTTCTCTCCCACCCACAGTTCAGGGTCTTAAGAGGAAGCCAAATTCAATACGGACAGACATTTAAGAAGAAAAACTCATTTTATTTAAAACTTCATTTTATTAAACTCCAGGAATTTGTCTCTAGGTTTAAAGAGAGTTGATCCGATGACTCAAAGTTTTCGCGTTGACCTCCTGGGAGGGTTGGGGAGGCCTCCCAGGCCTGCAGAGGGTGCAGCTGACAAAACAGACAGCTGCTAAGTCCACATCAACGGGCACTTTCAGTCGATGCAGATGGCTTAGAAATCGCCGCCCTTGGCATGGAATTCTCTGGCGCAGGAAAACAGAGAGGAGAGACATCAGGCTCGCCCACGAAGCCAGGCAGCACATCCTGCCTTTCCATCACTGGATGTGACTGCTTCTAAATCTGAGAAAGTAGTCCAGCTGCCCACATGCTCAGATCACTCGCCACACCTTCCTGCAGTGCCAACTCTGCGAAAGGACGACAGTAACGGATGTCACAGTGGACAGAACAGATCACACACATGGACAGGATGTCACACATGGACTCATAGATCACCGGCAGAGTACAGCCTCAGCAAGAGGTGAAGCCGTGCGCAAAAGGCAGAGCTCCCAGACTCTTGAGAGTTCCTCGGACTGCAAGGAGATCAAACCAGCCAATCCTAAAGGAAATCAACCCTGAATATCCATTGGAAGGACTGAAGCTGAAGCTGAAGCTCCAATACTTTGGCCACCTGATATGAAGAACTAACTCATTGGAAAAGACCCTGATGGTGGGAAAGACTGAGGGCAGGAGGATGAGATGGCTGGATGGCATCACCAGCTCAAGGGACATGAGTCTGAGCAAACTCCAGGAAATAGTGCAGGACAGGGAAGCCTGGCATGCTGCACTCTGTGGGGTCGCAGAGTTGGACACAACTTTAGCGACTGAGCAACAGTCTGCCCCAGCTATGGTTCACACAGTGCCCCCCACCCTCACAGTCCCAAGCATAAGCTTCGGTGGGAAGCTTTGTCTGGCAGCTGTGTGTTTGTGATCACCAGGAGAAACACACTCCTCACAGCAAACACTGAGGGCTGCTGCGTATCTGTGGAGAGATGAAGTGCAGATGTCGACTGTTGTACAATGAATTCAATTATTGGAATTTTTGTCATCATTAATCCCATAAACCATCCTCAAAGAGCACTCTTTTCAAAGCCGAAAATGCTGAATGAAGCCTGAGTTAGAGGGGTAGTTGAGACCATTTGCCTCTGTGCAGTGGGGAAAAGAAAATATTTTACCCCTAAAACGACCCCGTAAGAGTGACTAGAGGTCACTTTCTTAGAAAGCTTAGTGTGAAACAAAACAAAATCTATTTGCTTAACACACACACACACACACGTATATGCATCCCATGCAAAATGTCTGTGTCTTTTAATTACCATAAGTAATTAGGAGAGTAGATTTTACTCCGAAGAGGTTAGTTGAGACATTTGTTTGTGATGAGCATTTCCCCCTCTATGGAGCTAGAAATATCACTGTAAATGTGGTGATTAACAATGTCTCTATCTCCAGCTCAGGAAGTGTTGACACAGATGCTTGGCTAATCATTGATAGCAAATAGCTATTCCCATAAAGGCGAAGATCAGTCGGAATTGGCATGCATTTTGTTCTTCTGTGAGCCTCATTTGATTATAGATGATGTTTTGTTAGAGTGTATCCATGCAACCTCATAATGATGTAAAACCCAAGAAAACAGGGACTCTGTGCCAAAACCAAATTAAATATGTGTTCGAAAAATGCAAGCTTGATTCGAGTTCAGGTACCGCGAAGCTTGCCTTCATGTCTATTGTTGCTAAATCCTTCAGGGAAACTATAAAAAGCAACCCTGACATTAATATCAATTTAAAGTTGGTGTCACTGCCAACATTTCCTCCCCATGAAGCCCAGCTGTCGTATCGTCTCCAGCCCAACAAGGAGTGGCGGCAGAGCCACTTCCACAGGGCTGGGAAAGCTGCACACAGACTGGGCAAGGAGAAGCCCTCTGCTCTGCACAAGCCCGCTCCACTGCCCTGGTTTCCCTGTGGGCAGCACGGACACCTCCGGGAGCTGGGTACAGAGCCCGTTCTCTGGGTGAGCGGCTTCGGCGTCTCTGACCTGTCAGGCCTCTTCCTCCTTCTTCTGCAGTTTCCAAGGAGCACCTACATTCAGATGGCTCCCACCCACTTGCCACCCCACTCACACGTGCGCTAGGCTGTTTCCGTCTTGTCCGACTTTTTGCCACTCTATGGACTACAGCGCACCAGGCTTCCCTGTCCTTCACTATCTCCCAGAGCTTGCTCAGACTCGTGTCCATACAATCGTGATGCCATCCAATCATCTCATCCTCTGTCGCCCCCTTCTCCTCTCTACCAAACATAGCTTAGCCTAGCCTACCTTAAACGTAAGCAGATCACGTACGTTAAAAGATGGTTGTGAAAAATCATCTAACGCAAAGGCTATTTTATAATGAAGTGTGGACCGTCTCAGGTAATTATTAGCACTGTGCTGGAAGCTATCTGGGCACAGGATGGTTGTCAATATATCAAGTTGACCGCCATGATTTCTAGGCTGACTGGCAGCTAAGACTCGAAGACGCTGACCAGCCTCACAAGAGAGTACTGCGACATGTATCACCTGCCAGGGAAGAGATCCAAGTTCGAAGTGTGGTTCCTACTGAATATAGAAACATTTTGTGCCATCATACAGTCGAAAAATCATAGGTCAAACCATCTATCGTAAGTCAGGAACCATCTGAATATGTCGATCTCGCCAAAGAACAAAAGCATCCTGCTCTTTCCCTTTAAGGAAGTGGGGAGAGGACGAGAGGCAACAAACACAGAATTCAGGGCTTTGCACGCCCTCCTGAGGCCCTTAATGTTTACATTTGCTTCCAGGACACTCGGTAATGTTAGCCCCTCGTTTCCACGCTTAGTCTTACCTGACAACTCCTGCTCATTCTTGAAAACTCGGCTCAGAGTCAGCAAGGGCAGGATCTCTGTGACCTCTGCGTCCTCGGGATTTGGGCACAGCTCAAGTCCTCAGCACCTGTGCCAACATCTCTCAGGGCTAATTAGATGGCATCCACCCATCTGTCCTGCCCTGGTAGACTCTGAACTTCTTGAAGAGGAATTCTCTTCCTCCTCTTACAAGGACACTAATCCCATCACAGGGGCCCCACCCTCATGACCTCATCTCTACATAATCACCTCAAAATACCACCCCAGTGGGTTAGGACTTCAACATGTGAACTGGTGGGGGGCGGGGGGCAGCGTGCAAGGAGGAAGGAAACCGTTTAGTCCACAATAGGCAACCACTAGCCACATGTGATGACAGAGTGTCTGAAAGGTGCACGGTGTGGTGGAGGAACTGAATATTTAACTCTGTGTGTGTGTGTGTGTGTGTGTGTGTGTGTGTTATGCGTGTTAGTCACTCAGTCCTGTCTGACTGAACTTTGTGACCCCATGGACTGTAGCCCGCCAGGCTCCCCTGTCCATGGGATTCTCCAGACAAGAATACTGGAATGGGTTGCCTTTTCCTTCTCCAGGGAATCTTCCCAACCGAGGAATCAAACCCAGGTCTCCTCCTGCATAGCAGGCAGGTTCTTTACTATCTGAGCCACCAGAGAAGCCCAAGAAGATGAGTGGAAATTGTATTTTATGTTAACTGATTTAAGTTTATGTTTCAGTAGCCAAACGTGCCTGGCGGCTACCACACCAGACAGCACAGCTCCGGATCTCTTGCGTGCATGGGTACTAGGGAATGGAAACCTACCTGAGTTCAGGCTTGAGTGGCTAAACTTCCTGACTGTATCAGGGAAGTGAAAAGGCTTCCCAGGTGGTGCTAGTGGTAAAGACTCTGCCTGACAGTGCAGAACACATGGCTTTGGTCCCTGGGTCGGGGGGACCCCCAGGAGGAGGGTGTGGCTGCCCACTCCAGTGTTCTTGCCCGGGAAATCCCATGGGTAGAGGAGCCTGCTGGGCTACAGTCCATGGGGCCTCAAAGAATCGGACATGGCTGAGCGAGCACAGATACACACATCAGGGAAGGTACTTACCATTTTCTCACCGAACCTCTGCAGGACCACGTGTACCAGACTAGATGCCGCCCTCCCTGGGGGCCCCTGCAGGCTCCCCCACACACACAAGCAGTGGTGGGAAGGAGCCTCCCTGGAGAGGAAACACTTGAACAGACACCTGTGCCCTCGGGGTGACCTGCAGGAAGGAGCTGCAGGTGGAGGCCGGGCCTGGAAACGTCCGCAGGTGGGGTGGGACCCAGCCCAGCCTGCAAACAGAAAGGGAGCCTGTGGTCTCAGCAGGCGTCCAAGCACGCAGGCCCTCCCGCCACCGGAATATTTCCTTTCAAGCAGCATGGGGGGCCGTTTCCGGGCTGTGAGCAGGGGCGGAACATGACATTATTGAGGTTTCAAGCTTCTCCTTGGGCACCTCTGAGGGCACCAGGTCTCAGGGGGCAAGAAGGACAGCAGAGATGCGGGGGCTGGGGGCGGGGAGGAGAAGCAGCCTGGCCAGAAGAAGAGAAAAAAGGGGGGGAGCCGAGAGGCCGTCCTGTCATTGGAGCTGAGGACACGCGCGACCCATGAACACCTCCTGGGGTCAGGTCTGCAGCGAGGGGAGCTGTCAGCCGGGAAGGGCAAGGTTCCAGCTGTGCTCAGGTGGCCTGGATGAGATGCCCCCGGGATACCCACGTGGGCAGTGAAGGGTAAAACAAGCAGGGAAGAGCCTGCAGTGACTGACTCCTGAGCCAGTATCCTCTCCTCTGGAATAAGAAGTCTGTGGACGGGACAAGACACCGCATCAGAGGTGGTCCAGGAACGCTTCTGCTTTCTCGGTCAGCAAAGACTGGGCAAGTCCTACAGGCCACTCAGCACAGACCCCAACAGCCTGTCCCACAGCTGGAACGTTTCTTTAGCAGCAAGGGGACGGCTGAAGCCCCTTAAACCACCCCCACACTCTGCTTCCCACGTTTCAAACTGCTAGATAAAGTTGTTGAGAAATCCTGGAATGCCCCCCCAGTTTTCCCTAAACTGTATTTCTCACAGTGGACTCTCAGCAACGAGATAAATTTAGATTCCCCCCATTAAGCAAGCCCAGCACTAGGGTGATTGTATAGGCTGATGTTTTCAATTCTACTTTTATTATCTTGCATTTCTCTTCCAGGCTTAGAATCCCTCTTTCTCATCACCCTGCAGTTCTTCCCTGTCTGTATTCCTTTCTCCTCCTCATAAGATGATCGTGAAACCGCTTCGGTCACCAGTAAATGGCGGAAACAATGAATGAGCTTGGCTTTCAACACTCCTGAACAGACAGTTGGGAGGTGGTGGAAAATTAAAACCAGGCAGCTCCAAGACATTAGTGAGTCCTGCTTGAGCGGAAGAGCCCAACCCGTCTGCAGTCTCATCGCACCACTGACATCAGAGTGGAGGGGCTAGCCAGGACAGGGAGCCCTGGAGCAGAGGACACCGTGAAGCCAGGCTCGTCTCGTCTTCCCCACAGAAGCCCAGCTTGTCTCGTGCAGAAGTGGGAAACGGCGGCTTCCACCAGCTGACGAGGAAGCTGACGGATCCTGCAGAGAGGAAGGGAGTGGGGACAGTGATGTGGCATCCTCCGGGGTCAGCACTCTCCCCCCAACACTGGCTGAAAGTGGGGAGCTCCTACCAGCCGGTCACCAACCCCACGGAGCCTGGTTGACTAAAAGCTTTCACTTGCTAGATTTTGTGAAAACTTTACCAAGTGACTTTCACAAACTTGAGGTCCAGAACTCAATAAAGGAGATCATGTTTAGCCTGGGGAGAAAAGCAGGGTGGAGCATGGGATGCTTCTCAGGTTAGCAAGTCTCTGGTTGGGGGGTTGGCGTGGGTGCTTTCTTTCCAACCATCACTGAGGGCAAGCAAAACATGAATTGCGTCAGCACCCTGTAAAGGATATCAGGCCATGGCTGTTAATTATTACATCAGCCCCAATGTATTGAGCATGTTCGTCAACCACAAATAACAGTGAAACTTAAAATAGACTGTGATTAAAGCATTCAGAGAAAAGGCAACCTCGGGGCCCCCACACAGATTCTTTCCATCCCCAGAACAACAGGGCCAAACAGCTGTGGGGAATGCGACCTTGCCAGAAACGGGCAGAACCCTGCCAAGATGTCAGCAACAGCCTCTTGGGCGGCTCTCTGGGTTTCCTGTCCATTCTACTACCCCTAGCCAAGAGCAAAGGCTTCCCATGTGGTTCAGTGGTAAAGAATCTGTCTGCCAATGCTGGGGCTGTGGACTCGATCCTTGGGTTGGGAAGATCCCCTAGAGGAGAGCATGACAACCCTCTCTAGTATTCTTGCTTGGAGAATCCCCTGGACAGAGGAGCCTGGTGGGATACAATCCATGGGGTCACAAAGGACCGGGCGCAACTCAGCACACACACAGGCACCCAAGTCTCTCCTGACTCATTTTTATCTTCCCAGCCACACACGGGACATCTCAGTAGCACGAAAATGTCTAAAGCCAGTGCAATCCAGGTGTGTGCATGCTCAGGTGTGTCTGGCTCTTTGTGACCCCCAGGGACTGTAGCCGAGGACTTCTCTGTCCATGGGATTTCCCAGGCAAGAATAGTGGAGTAAGTTGCCATTTCTTTCTCCAGAGATCTTCCTGACCCAGGGAGCAAACCCACGTCTTCGACATCTCCTGTGTTGGCAGGTGGATTCTTTACCACTGAGCCACCTGGGAAGCCCGAAGTCTTGGCAATAAAAGGCAATGAGGGAGGAGGTAGCTCTGAAACAGCTCCAGGTTCCCACCACAGCCCCCCAACCCTGTGGTGGACACACATAGGCTCCCAGTTACTCAAACAGTAACCTAGGTGCTGCTGTGACTGGAGCTTGTTGATGGAATTCAGGTCCAAAATAAACTGACTTCAAGATCTGGAGATTATCCAGGGTGAGCCGGACCTAATCAGGTCAGCCCATACAAGGGATAAGGTTCTTCCTTAAGAAAGAGATTGGAAGCATCAGGGGGACGCATGTGAGGGGGTCCCTCTGCTGCTGGCTTTGAAGATGGAAGGGGATTTCAGATGGCAGGGAGTGTGGATGGCTTCTGGGACCCAGAGTCCTCAGTCCTACAGCCGTAAGGAAACGACTTCCACCAACAGCCTGTAGGACTTGGAATCATAATCTTCCCTGAGCCTCTGGAAAGGAAGGAAGTCCAGCCAAGAGCCCAATTTCCCCAGGTGGGACCCTGAGCAGAGAAGGGCCCTCTGAACTGAAAAATTACGAGCTAACACAGTAAAGAATCTGCCTGCAATGCAGGAGATCCGGGTTCAATCCCTGGGTCGGGAAGATCCCCTGGAATAGGAAATGGCAACCCACTCTGGTATTCTCACCCAGAGAATCCCATGGACAGAGGAGCCTGGCGGGCTACAGTCCACGGGGTCGCAGAGTAGGACACGACTGAGTGACTGCATTTTCACTTTCTTTCCAGCAGCTTTTGGTGACTTTACACAGCAAAGGAAAACTGACGGAATCTGCTGGGTGATGTTCAGATGCCGACTCCCGAGCAGACCCCCACCGCACAGCTGCAGGATGTCAACGACCTCAGCAGAGAAGGATGACGGCTCCTGTCCTCCAGCCCCCTTGGGGGAGAGCAGGGGGCCGCCCAGAGAATGCACAGAGCTCGCTCGGAAGACTGGAAACTGCCTCCAAGATAGAGCGGATCCTGTCACCTTCTTGTCAATGAGCATCGTTAATTACACGTGTTTTCATTTTCACTCTTGGAGATATCATTTCATTTTCTTTTACAGTTTTGCTTGAAAAATTATGGTATCGGGAGACTAGCTTTGCCTGGGCTGCATTAGAAAGCTGGTGTTCACAGGCGTGCTGATGGCTATCGCTTGGAGAAGGTGCCAACGCAGCTGGCCATCATGCTCTCGGAGAGTCACAGGATGTTCGCAGATTAAAAGCCCTGAGAAGTCTGGCTATGAAGGAATGTGCTCGACGTGATTTATTTAACCAGGCACCTTCCAACCCTTCTGCTCCAGAAAGCCCTTTCCTCCAGCCACTCAGATAAATTAGGGGGGAGGGGGGAGGGGGGAGGAGCCCAGCGTGAAAAAAACGTGTTCAGAGATTAATAAAGGCAAAGAAGTAATACACAAAGATGCACAGACTCTGTGTTGTGTGCAATCCCGTCATGCTGTGTGTGATCATGGATGTGTGAGGGTCTACACCTTCCTTTGCCCAGGAGCCTTGACTTGGCCAGATTTTGGACATCCCCCCATGACCTTAAAGCTTGGGGGCTCAGACAATAAAGAACCTGCCTGCAATTCAGCAGATCCGTGTTCCCTGGCTGGAGAAGATCCTCTGGAGGAGGGCATAGCAACCCAGCCCAGTATCCTTGCCTGGAGAATTTCGTGGGTGGAGGAGTCTGGCCAGGCTACAGTTCATAAGGTTGCAAAGAGCCAGACATGACTGAGTGAGCATACCATGACCTTGAACCTAAACATTCTCAGACAATAAGGCAGAGGGAAAGGAGCTTTGGTAAGAATAGTTAAGACAGGGTTCATTGCCTTATATTGCACAGGAAGAAATTTCACTAAGAAGTGAAAATATCTTTCTAATAGGAAAATAGCTTGATAAGAAAATGAAAAATCACTGTCCTTAGAAAAAAAACTAAAGAATGCTCTTTTACTTACCTAAATCCTATACAAGTAGACAGTCTATCATTTGCAAATAAACGTTTTGATATTTCAAATGAGACCTACCCTGCCAGATAAAGAAGTCTATTATATATCAACAGTGATTTATGTTTTATGGTCTGGGGCCAAGACGCAGGCAGATCTAGAGGCCAGAACAGACAGTCCAGAAACAGGCCCTCCTGTACAGGGGCTTCACATATGAGCAATAGGACCTTAAAAATGAATTGTTACAGTTTCTAGAGTCAAGAAGGGGACAGCAGAGGATGAGATGGCTGGATGGCATCACAGTCTCGATGGACATGAGTTTGAGTAAACTCCAGGAGTTGGTGATGGACAAGGAGGACTGGCGTGCTGCAGTCCATGGGGTCGCGAAGAGTCGGACACGACTCAGTGACTGAACTGAACTGGAGTCAAGAAATTGGCTAACTCATTGGGGAAGAAATCTTATATCTCCAACTCTCATCCTATTTTAAAATGAACTTTAAGTAGAATACAAATTTAAATATAAAATAATAACTGCTAGATGTTTTGAAAGAAAGCACAGATAAATACAGCTGTCCCACTACACCCTTTGGTTACTGGTTCCAGGATACCCCCCATCTCACGCAAATCCTTCTGAGGATAATCATGAGAATATCTATGATGATACTTATGACAGTCCTTATGAAACGGAGTCAGGTGAACCATAATTTTATTCTTGGACTATTTTTTCTTGCTAATAAACTTCGCTGATGTTCAAGTCTTTTATATGAAATCGGCACAGTATTTGTACTTAAATTGGCACAGCATTTGTATATAACCTGGGCACATGCCCCGGTGGCTCACAAGGTAAAGAATGTGCCTGCAATGTGGGAGACCCTGGGCTGGGAAGATCCCCTAGAAAAGAGAAAGGCAATCCACTCCAGTATTCTTGCCTGGAGAATTCCATGGACAGGGGAGTCTGGCAGGGTACAGTTCATGGGGTTGCAAAGAGTCAAACACGACTGAGTGACTAATACTTTCTCTCTCAGGCATATACATCCCTATACTTTAAATCATTCCTAGGTTACTTGTGTTACTTAATGCAATGTAAATTCCATGAAAATCATTGCAAATACAACCAAATGCTATGTGAAGTGTTGCCGTGCGTGTGCGGCAAATTCGAGTTTTGCTTTCAGGAGCTTTCTGGACTATTTGTCCCAATTATTTTTGATCTACTGTTGGCTGAATCCAGACCCAGAGCCAGTGGGTACTAAGGGTAACTGTATTTTATCCGCATTTAAGAAAGGATGTTTCAACATAATCCCAGAGTTAAATCATAAGAAAAATACTGATCAATCCACTTATACACACATCTCTTTATAATTTTTTTTTAATTTCTTTGCTTGTGTCTGTGCGGGGCCTTGGTTCCTGCCAGGGCTTTTTCTAGTTGCATGGAGCAGAGGCTACTCTCTCGTGGAGGGCGTGGGCTTTCATTGCAGTGGAGCACAGACTCCAGGGCTCATGGGCTGCATCAGCTTCAGCTCCTGGCTCTAGAGAACAGGCTCAGTAGCTGCGTCACACAGGATTAGTTGCTCTGAGGCCTATGGGATCTTCCTGGACCAGAGATCGAACTTGCGTCTCCTTCACTGGCAGGCGGACTCTTTACCACTGAACCACCAGGGGAGCCCCTACAGACATTTCTGCAATAAAGAAAAACGAAACAAAAGGCAAAGGAACATTTAGAAACATATCTCTAACATTTAAAAGAAACACAGAATTGATGGATTGCAAACGAATGAGAACAAGTTGACCTCTCTAAAAGGAGAATGGACAAAGGACCTGAACACACACATTAGATCACGGATGGCCAGTGTGTGAAACTATTTGGCTTCAAAGGCAGTGAAATAAAGGGGGGAAAAGTAACGAGATATTCATACAATTGAATACAGTGTTGAATATAGTAAAATATATTTTGTGTGTATGTGTGTGTGTATGAATACCACTTGTGCATATGAATATATATTGAATATAGTAAAAAAAAGATTGAGAACCTACCCATTCATGCTGGGTACGGTTATGGGAGCTGGGTCAACTGAGATGAGAGCACACTTTAGAAAACTGCAGGAGGGCAATGTTAGGAGAAGAACCATCAGAAACGGCCAGTAGCCATGTAAGACCCACCTGACTCATTAGGAGCAAGTACCTTTGGTTTGCCTACATTACCTGTTGATTGGGGCTCCCCTGTGGCTCAGAGGTGAAGAGTCCACTTGCAATGCTGCAGAAGACACAGGTTCTATCCCCGGGTGGGGAAGATCCCCTGGAGAAGGAAATGGCAACGCACTCCAGTATTCTTGCCTGCAGAATCCCATGGCAAGAGGAGGAGCCTGGAGGGCTACAGTACCGAGGGTCGCAAAGAGTTGGACGCGCTTAACTGACCCAGCATGCACGAATCTGTTGATTACAGTATTTCACAGCCTTGGAAGAATCCGCACCCACACAAAGCAATGAGTGATGCTGGTAGCCTTGGGAAGGAGCCAAGGTTAGAGCTCACTTGTGTGTCTGATTGAATAACGTCCCTCTCCAGTGTCTTTGTGATGCTTTGGGGCACCATTTCTTCCCTTCCTTCTGAACCAGCCTCCCCACCCTGCTGGTTGTCTCACTAAATAAGACAAAGAAATCTTTGACACAGGTTCACTGTGTGTTTGTCTGAGAGTTGTGTTTTTAACTTCAAAAAAAAAATGATACTTTGACAGAAATTTGGCAAAAGGATATTAAAGTTCTCGGATATTTCTGCTCTGAGACAGTAATTTAGCATTGAGGAATTTACCCTCTGGATAGAATTGGATAGAGGTGGGAAGACAGCTATAAGGAAGTTCAGACAACTTTGTGTAATGAGAGCTGAGGGAAAAAAAAAAATTCCATACATCACTGGTTCTCTGTCTGGGGTGATTCTGCCTCTAACAGATTCTGAACACAGTTTTAATTGTCACAACAAGAAGATCTGCTCAATATCCCACCACACCCAAGACAGTCCCACTGCAGAGAATGACCCAGCCCAAAATGCCAGCAGTGCCAAGCCTGAGAAATCCTAACCAAACTGTACAACTGCCGGGACAAGGCTGAATCAAAGTGCAATACTTTGCAAGCGTAAGGAAAAACTATGATATTGTGGGTCTAGATTCATATTTATATTTAGAACTCGTTGCTAAGTGAAAAAAATATTTATAAAAATATACTTGAATCACCATATGGTTAGGAAATATAAATGTATTAATAAGATAGTTGTATATTTATAGACTATTGTCTCTCATATTTCCCACGGACAGAATAGATTCATTATATGGGTCTATAGAAAGTAGTATGCGAGTGAATGTGTGTGTGTGTGTGTGTGTGTGTGTGCACAGCCAGTCGTGTCTGACTCTCTGTAACCCCGTGGGCTGTAGCCCATCAGGCTCCTCTGTTCATGGAATTCTCCAGGCAAGGATACTGGAGTGGGTAGCCACTTCCTTCTCCAGGGGATCTTTCTGACTCAGGGATTGAAAGTGGTTTCTTCTGTGTCTCCTGCCCTGGCAGGCAGATTCCTTGCCACTAAGCCACCTGGGAAGCCATATGTACGTATTATAGTATTTATTATTCTGTATCTTTTGTCAGTTGATTTCTATATCGATTGATTTCCTCTGTGGTGTGATGATGCCTGAGATTCCTTCACTAAGGAGTCCTGTCTCTAAGACAGTTAAAGCTGTTATTATGCGTGTGTCTGGACAGATAGCACGTTGACCCCTTATAAACCATGAACCCTGCCTAGGAAGCTCCTGATTAAATCAGGTGGCCTGCCTGTCACTCAGCTGAAGAGCAGACAGCTTAGGTGTTGAGCTGCAGGACTGCTCCTTAGAAAGGTGGACCTCTGAGCAGCCCAGGGAAGGGACGCAGACAGAGTGGACAAGGGTCCTGTTGCTTTCCCTTAGGCCGGCCTTATCCATCCACTCACTGAATCAGCCTGAGAGCCTCAAGCTCATCAAGATGGGGGCACGCAGGATTGTCCAGCCCAAACCTGGCCTTAGCCCTGGCTCTGTCGCTGACTCCGGGTTCCTCGTCTGTGAAATTAGTGCACTAACCAGCAGCCTCCCGCAGTTTCCCAGGGCTCTGGTCCTCTGGATTCCCCATCGCACATCTGTCCCTGTGATTTCGCAATGAATGGGGTCCACCCTGAACACTGACGTGCCTGTTGAAATTGTTCCCTTGGCTTGACAACTTTCTTCTGTTACTTTGGAATGATCACAGACCTCAGGGAGGAGAGTTTAGGTAAACCTCTTTCCAAGTTCTGGGCCCCAAAAGTACCCCCAGAATTTCCTCCTTGCGAAGCCTTCTCAAGGTCCTGTGACCATGGAGGGCTGGAGGGTCGGCCAGCCCTGCTGCTCCCTGGGGAGGAGGCTGGCCGTGTCCTGCGTTCTCCAATTTATTGTGGGTTGCGAACCTTCACTTGATAACGTAATTTTCCCTTTTTTCCTTGAAGCCCAATAAATCTTCTCCCACCCTCCAGCAGTTTATTCTGGGAGTATACAATTTCTGCCTGATCTGTGAGTGCGTGCGACTATCTCCCTGAGATTGTCATGTGATTTAAAGAGTGCCGAATTCTGCAGATGCGCTGAAACCGGGTGGCTTTCATTCCGTATTTCCATGGGTAGAGCTGTGCAGTATGGTTGAGAGAGAAAGGGACACCTTTGAAAAGAAACAAAACTCCGATTGAGGTGAGTCGTTAACCAGTAAGTGATGACTGATACAGGCAGCTTCCTCTTCTTTGTGAATATATGAACGGAATAACCTTTGTAAGAGGTTTACAAAGAAAGCTGAGTGCGAAGAATTGATGCTTTTGAACTGTGGTGTTGGGACTCTTGAGAGTCCCTTGGACTGCAAGGAGATCCAACCAATCCATCCCAAAAGAAATCAAAGGACTGATACTGAAGCTGAAACTCCAATCTTTGGCCACCTGATGCGAAGAGCTGACTCATTTGAAAAGACCCTGATGAAAAGAAAGATTGAAGGCGGGAGGAGAAGTGGATGACAAAGGATGAGATGGTTAGATGGCAGCACCTACTCGATGCACATGAGTTTGAGTAAACTCTGGGAGTTGGTGATGGACAGGGAAGCCTAGCGTGCTGCAGCCCATGAGGTCGCAAAGAGTCGGACACGACTGAGCAACTGAACTGAACTGAACTGAACTGAAGAGGTTTATTATCTCCATCAGAGTTTTCCTAAAATAAAAGTAAAATTCAGGGCAACTTGTAGCTGGTGAAATCAGCTACCTGTCAGTGCTTCCTATCATCACTGATGTTTGGAATGAAGTGATCAGCTGAAATATGAAGCTAATGAGCTTCAATGTCATCAAATATCAAAGAATCAGCCAATAAACTATATTCACATAGTATATATGTGCTGTGTGCTCAGTAGCTCAGTCGTGTCTGACTCTTTGTGACCACATGGACTGTAGCCCGCCTGGCTCCTCTGTCCACAGGGATTCTCCAGGCAAGAATACAGGAGTGGATGGCCATGTCCTCCTCCAGGGGATCTTCCCAACCCAGGGATGGAACCCAAGTCTCCCGTATTGCAGGCGGATTCTTCACCATCTGAGCTATGAGGGAAGCCCTTAGTATATATATTGTACATTATACATATATTATAAATACTGTACATTATTGCATAAAGTAGGGCTTCCCAGGAGGCGCTAGGGGTAAAGAACCCACCTGCCAATGCAGGGTCATGTCAGAGAAGCAGGTTTGATCCCTGGTTAGGGAAGATTCCCTAAAGGAGGGCATGGCAACCCACTCTAGTATTCTTGCCTGAGAGTCTCGTGCCCAGAGGAGCCTGGTAGGCTGCAGTCCAGGGGGCCTCTCAGAGTCGGATGACTGAAGTGGCTTAGCATGCATGCACACACAGTGTAAAACAGGGAATTGTACTGTGTATTTTGGAAAGATTTGGGCCATAAAAGGAGGACAGGTAGAGGACTGTTGTCATGATCGCCACTTGCCCAAGCACTTTAGAAAGTCAGGAACGTGCTGCCCTACACAGAAACAGTGCATGGATTTTGGACCTCGGCTCCACCCATCATTTCCCACCTAAATTCTCTGCAGTGGTGACAACCAGCTGTGCCTAAATCTTCAGGCAGGAAGACCTTGTGCGGTTGCTTTGGGATGCTCCCTGTTCACTCATTCCAAGGATTCCCTGAGCCACAAGGGACACCCTTGCTCCCCACTGCCAAGCCCGCGCTGCCCCTCCGCTGGCTTGGCGGCGGTCATCCCCCTGGCTCCAGCTTCTCACACTGTCCGCACCCCCTTCCTCCCCAGCCCGGTCAGCCAGTGACGGGTGAGGCTGAGGCCGTCTCCAGCTCTGGCCTTCTGCTGTCCCAGTCCAGCTCACTCAGCGTTCCGTGCCTCTGTTGTTGAACACTGTGCTTGGGGGAGGCTCAGAACTACTCACCGTCAGAAGAAATGCGGTATCCAGGGAAGGAGCCTGTCTTGCCTGGGAAGATAAGGGCTGCGCCCCTTCCCAGAGGTGCGTCTTCAGGGCTGGGTGGCCACCCAGCCCAGGGCCGCCTGTAGTGTTGGCCTAAGACGTTCCCAGTGACTCCGAAGCACGCGTTCAGTAAAGATTTTAAAATGCTGATTGTTCCTACAATCGTGGGAAGTTTCTCTCTTACTGAGTAGGAGAGGAGATGGGTCTTTTTACGGCACCATAGGGAAATAGAATTCTGGAAGCCTGCTTTGGAGAATGTCTTTTTTTAATTAAACATTTTCAGTAATTAGCACAATGTACTCAAGCCTGGAAAAATTTAGATCTTCAGAAAATTTATCAAATTTTTCTAAAACTTAAAAAAAATGATATAGGATCAAAATCAGATTGTATATAAATGACTCAGTAGAGAAGATTCTGTGAAAAATTTTCTCAAGAAAGGAGAACTTTGTGATAGAAAAAATATAGTTATAAAATCCCATGATTCCATGCATCCTCAGAGACCATTTATAACTACAGCTATGTTGGAGGTACATTTGAGAAACCAGGTGATAGGTGGAGGAGGGTGTCAAGCACGGAAAATGTGAGCTGAAGCTTTGGGATTGGCCCAGCAGAGTCTTGCAGATGGCCACTGTCGTCAGACTGATGGCCAGTCACGGCTAAGGTCCTATTTGGGGAAAGTCCTGCGACGCTCACTGGCATGGGGTCAGAAGAGGGAGACAACCTTCACGGCTGACTCCGGGAAGTCATGCTGCCTTCAGTTTGCCTGCGTTCCCCTCACTAGCAAACCTCCCTCTTGTAAGAATACCTGAGATTACTACTAGGGCCCTCCTGGGTAATCGAGAAAAGCTTCCCACCCCAAATCCTTAACCTTATCACATCTGCAAAGTCCATCTTGCCATGCAAAGTAACAAGGATGGGAGATGGATAACTCTGCTGCTGCTGCTGCTGCTGCTAAGCCGCTTCAGTCGCGTCCGACTCTGTGCAACCCCATAGACGGCAGCCCACTAGGCTCCCCCATCCCTGGGGTTCTCTAGGCAAGAATACTGGAGTGGGTTGCCGTTTCCTTCTCCAATGCATGAAAGTGAAAAGTGAAAGTGAAAAGTCAAAGTGAAGTTGCTCAGTCGTGTCTGACTCTCCGAGACCCCATGGACTGAAGCTTACCAGGCTCCTCCGTCCATGGGATTTTCCAGGCAAGAGTATTGGAGTGGGGTGCCATTGCCTTCTCCAATGGATAACTCTAGGAACCGTTATTCAGCACTCCTCACCAACACTATAGCCAGGGACCCAGAGCTTCGTTGAGGATGACAATGCTAGTATGCAGTAGAGTCAGGACATGATGCAATGATCCTGTTTACAGCCCCTAGCGGTCCTCGGAGACACATGTCTTCAACATAGAGCCAGGAGCAGTGAGGCGACCAGATGGACCTGGGCACTGGAGCATCCGTGCAGTTGAATGCCCGCTCTTTGAAAGTCGCACCAATGCAGGCTGTTGGCAGAGCAAGGCTTAGTCTCCGCCAAGGAGCATGAGGACTCTACTTGTGTAATTGGAAATAGGGTCCGGCTGATCGCAGTTCACAAGCCAACAAGGCGGTAAGTTATTGGAAAGGAAAATTTGCTCTATTTTGTATGCTGGCGGGTGGGGCGGGCGGCAGGGAAGGGCAGACTGTAGTCCAAAGCCTGACAGAATGAAGGCAGCGTGGCTTGTGGAAGTCAGCCGTGAAGGTAGTCCCTCTTCTGTCCCCACACCAGTGAGGATCGCAGGACTTTCCTCAAATAGGACTTTAGCCTTGATGGGCCATCAGTCTGAAGACAGTGGACCTTTGCAAGATTCTCCTGGGTCAACCCCAAAGCTTTAGCTCACATTTTCTGTGCCTGATATCCTCTTCCACGTATCACCTGGCTTCTCAAATGTGTCTCAGACATGGTAATAGTTATAAATGATATCTAAGAAGTGGGCTGGAGCTTTTGTAGCTGCAGAGGGGAGCTGCTTGCAGGAACAGCACAGTCAGCTCTGACGGGCACCTTGAAATTCGCCATCAGTGGTCTGACCAGCGTCATCTTGATTGTTTTAGGTTCAGTTTACCTTCAGTTCCAGAGCTGGTTTGTCCAGTTTCTCAGAGGCCCGTTCTCAGAACTGTGGCAACTATCGTGGCTGCAGCGTGGTCGTCATGCCGTGAATTTCTCCACGTGGTGGGGGTCTCAGTATCTGTAAGACAGCCCACAGGATGTGGCCCAGAATAACTTTCTGGAATTGCAGGTCTTTGACTTTGCTTAATGAGGAAGCTATTGCTGTTTGGTCTCCTTTGACTGTTTCCCTCTGTTTCTGCATTTCTGCCAGAAGCGGAATTTTAATAAAGTATTCGGACAGTAATTCGAAGTAGAGGATTTATTTGGCAAAAACAGAACTATGTTCAGCAACATGGAACTGAACATTATTTTTCATACAAAGTTAAAAGCGCATTGTGTCTCCTTCTTGACCACTTGCCCAGTCCCCATCTCTTCAAGAGAGATAAGCTCCATCTAAATTATTTCATCTGATTGATGATTGTCATTTATAACTTTATTGCCCTTCTGTCTTAGGTATTCTTTTGGAAAAGGTATATGGATTCTTTATCTATTCTAATGTATTGTCTATAGATTGTAAGATAAAATCAAGCATATATCTGCTGATACTTTTTAAGTTGATCCGTCTTTATACTTGGAAATGTCTCTTAATAGTAAGCTTTTCTGGTGGCTCAGATGGTAAAGAATCTGCCTGCAATGCAGGAGACCCGTGCTGGATCCCTGGGTGGGGAGGAGTCCCTAGAGAAGGGAAGAGTTACCCACTCCAGTGTTCTTGCCTGGAGAATCCCATGGACAGAGGAGCCTGCGGGGCTACAGTCCATGGGGTTGCAAAGAGTTGGCCACGACTGAGTGACTCACTCACAGTATAGTTGCTCTCTGCCTAAAGTTTTCCCACAGACGAAAGGCAGCAGGGGACGTGGGTGTGGGAAGGACCATGGGGCGCTGCTCTGTTTCACCGTGAAGGCCTTGGACTCGTCTTGGAGGGGGGTGGCGCAAAGCAGGGACATTTATGAGATTTCTGATGTCTGGGCTAAGGCTGGTCTTTCAAAGCAGAGTGGGGTGGGATTGGGATGGCTTAAAGTTCGTGATAAAATATCTCGGGAGAAGCGGATTCAGCAAGTCTTGAGGACATATACACTACTATCCATCGTAGATTGGGCACATGAAGGTTCATTTAAATTCTTATTGGGGAAATTCCTGAGATTGGCAGTCAAGTTATTTGCAAGCTTACTCCTATCTGGAGAGAAGTCAGGCTGATGGAGCCCATGGGGTGGTAATCTGATGCAGTGTAGACAGTCAGTTCTGTGGGCATGCATTCCCACACTCATTTCGGTTTCCCAACACTCAGCCCACCACAAATTCCTAAATGAACCAGATTCAAGCAGAGCATGCTTATGAGGAGCCCCCACAAGATAGAAAACCCAGAAGGCACCCCTCGACACAGAGTCAGACCAGTGGTGAGGGCAGGAGGCAGCCCCGTGGGTCACTGGCAGCAAGGCCGCGGTCAGAGAAGAACATTCTCTCTGCATCGTTCCCAAAACCCGCAGCCAGATGGCTTCCAAGGGCGCGTGAAGACAACAGGAAGTGTGGACGTGAGCATGACAAGGGGGAAGAATTCCTAATGCAACAACCGCGCGTGTTGGAAGTGACGAGCACAGAGCTGGACGCCCTTCTGGGTGCCTTTCTGCTCTGAGAATTGAGCAGGTCAGCCCAACACCGGGGTGAATTCCAGATGAAGGCAAAGTGGGAGGCTTTTTTGTTTTATTCGAATTTTGTTTTGTTAACAAAACAAGCACTTTGTTAACCAGGTGGACCTGCTCCCAGTGAGAGCTCACCTGTGTGGCAGAGGAGTGGAGAGAAATGACCAAATTCTGGATCTGTGCACACGAGGTATGTCCACGATATAGCATCTACCACATACTAAGCATCTACTTGTAGGTCAGGTCTTAGGCATGCTCCTACGTCATGGACCAAAGGGAAGTCTCATTGCCCCAGCTTACAGAAGCATGAAGAAAGGTCCCCTCTCAGAGCTCAAGCGTCCGGCCAAGGCATCTCAGTGAGTGGCCACGTCCTAAGGCTGCGAGTCTTTGCATGGCCCCACGCTGCCACCTGGCATTCCTCAGAAGCTGCTGTAGTGGTTGCTGCTGACTCTGCAGGGTTTTGCACAATGCGTACATCTGATGTGTGCTGAGGTACCTGTGCAACTCGGCATTAAGCATCCGTGAGGCTGTGTGCACTTTTTGTCTGTCCTGCAGAGGAGGGAAGAAATCCACCTGAGAAGTTCCTCTTTTCTCAGTCCAGCAAGTTAGACAAACCCTTCTCCTCCCTGACTCTCGACAACACACAATATCCTTGGGGCCCAGACTGGTTCTTGGTAACTTAAGCACCCCACCACCCACTTCTTGTTCCGTCTTCCTTCACTTGGCCCTACACGCCTTCCCTCCTGCCACGTGCTATTACTCATCTCCGCTCAGAAAGCCGATACTTTCATACCCAGTGACTTGGCCAAAGCTGTTTCCTCCCCTGGAGATGTGCTGGCCCCAATGGTTCTGTTCTTGGTAAAATCCTTTCTTAACATCCATCCCTGAATTCTAAGCTTATCTCCTCCATGCCAGTTCCTGAATATCTGGTAAAAATCCTTACCGCACCCCCCAACGCTGCACCTTCCTGTTCTGCTCCTGAGGTCCCAGCACACAGGGCGCTCACCTGGCCAGGTGTGCCCCCCAGCCACCCCCAGAGCCCAGAGCTGGGCCCAGCCTGCAGCAGAGGCACTCAGTCCATGCTTGGTCAGCAGACCAAAGTGAGGTGAATGTGCTATTTCCAACATGGACCCTCACTTTCCTGGGGAGACGTTTAGATGAGGAAATCATGCAATCGACTCCTGTAAGAAATGGGAGTTTCATCAAACCTAGTGTGAAAAAGGAATTCCCCTCAAAAAGAACGAGAGAAACTTTTGGATAAGGGAGTTGAAAACATATGCTTGCAACAATAAGGATTCTTTTTTTTTTTTCCTTTTTCTTTGCCAAATTAGTACCATTTGGTTCAAAGACAATGGATCATATGTGTCAAGTTTAAAATTTGTTGGAACACTTTTACATTTCTCCAATTTCGGATCTATGACTTAAACACACTTCGTAAAGTAAATGACACCATTCTCTTCGTGTTGCTACTTAACAATGAGAAACAAGGTACTTTACAAATAACTGCATTTTGCAGGATTCCTGCTGCACGAGCCGATATACATACCTCCACTGGGGGCAGAAAATCTAAAACACGCACTGAAAAAACATGCTTTAAGCACACACGCAATGCATGCCCGCGTTGCTATTAGAACAGAAAGCATCTAACATCACCCTCCAAGTGTGATGGCAAGAGTTGCCGGGGGCCAGCGTGAGGAATTCCGCCCACGGCAAAGGTCATGAGGAAGGAGGCTTGGCATACGCAAAGGCGTGATCAAGCCTCAGGAAACCCCCTGTTCCCAAGCATCTAACCCCCAAACCAGAGTCTGTTTTATGCTCTCACCTACACCTCTGACTTTACGGGGGGCTCTCCCCCATAACCGTTTCTCTCTGAGAAGGAGTAAACGTGCAGCTCCAAGGCAATAAAAATTCTTGGGCGTGACAAGAGTGTTTCAGCTTACGGACTCCTCTGAAGGTTATCTAGCCCACCTGTATAGGTTCGTCCGGCCACATGTGATTGTTTACAGCCTCCAAATCTGAGAGGCATGAGATGTTTTAGACTTACTAAAGGCAAATTCTTTTGGGGAGTTGGAAATTATTAGTATAGTGTGTTGGTTAGGAATTATATTGGTGAAGGGTTCTTCATTTGTTGTGTCAATAATTGTTGCTAATTCCCTGCTCTGGGTGGGACAAGGATGTCTCAGGTCAAACGTCTCTGCTGAGAGACTAGCTTGTGTGACAGGATTATCCATACTCCTGCCACATGATTGTTTACTACCTCTCAACCGTAAACAGCACAGAGAGTTTTGGAGTATTTTGAGAGTCTTAATTAGCATAGGACTTTTTCTTCTTGTTGAGTCAATGATTGCCGCCAGGCCTCCATATCCTTAGGCACTTGGGAATATATTAATCAATGTATTTGAAATATAGCAAAGGGAAATATAGTAGTTTTTGATGTTAGCGATACTAGACTTTTTGAGTTAATGGATTTTCTCTTTTGTAATAGATCACTGTGCTTTGTTATATATCACTGTGTCCTTGCTATGTAAAAATGTAACTTTATCATATCTTAAGACTAAATAGATCTTAAGAGGAGCATTGGTGAAAGGATTTTCATTTGTTGGGCTGATGTTTGCTGCTAAATCTCCATGTTCCCTACCCTTATAATGAATATAACTAACATATAGGAGAAATAAGTATTAACCTTTAAACATATAGGAGAAATAAGTATTAACCTTTAAGCATATAGGAAAAATAAGTATTAACCTTTAAGGTTAATCATGTTAACCTTGGGTTAAATAAATTCCTTTCTTGATTGTAACTCACTACACCCTCACCCTATAGGAATGTAACTTTATTTGGAGGGTGGTGCCTGGTTTAAGAAAAAACACCCTTGGAAGAAATAAGTTTTTTGGTTATCAGAAAGAAAGGATCATAAAATGTCAGCAGGTCTCACTCATGGCCAGAAGATGATGTAATATCCCTAAGACCTTTTTTTTATACATTTATGTGAAGCACCTGATTTTGATAAAGGTCAGGACTGCTGACCCCTGCACGACTCTGTATTCATCCCTATGTGTAACAAAAGGTATATAAGCAAACCCAAAAATAAAGAAATTGGATCAGTTTCCGGAAAGACTGATTCCCCCATGTCGCTTCTTTCTTGCTCCCGTTTTTCTGGCTGAATTCCCATCTGCAGCATGATGCTATTTCAGGTAATCCAAGTTATTCAGCCTCCTTTTCTCCACTAATCTTCCTACTACACTATCCATTTCTAATCTCTCTCTATCTGTGATTAAATATGTATTTTTCCAAAGACGCCGACTCCGTCTCCCCACCTTCGAATCACCCTGGATCCACTGGGGCTGGACCCCGGCAAAGAGTCACGGTTCCCCATCCATTATCTCCAAGTGTTGAGGCCAGTTAAGTCATTATGGATTAGAGCCCGTCTTATGAATGGATTGTGATGTGCTTTGTGGAAGGTGGTGATAGCATGGACTTCTAAGCAGGAGGACCCTCCCGTTAGAGTGTAGAGAGACCCAGGATAAAACAACAGCAACACAGCACCCTGCGGGGTAGGGGGCATGGCCCAGCCTCACTCTAAGTCCTGTAGGAGTCACGGGACAGAGCAATTCCCCCCAGCTAGGTAAATTAGGGATTCCTCACGGAAGAGATGGGCTTGGCCGGGAGATCAAAGGTGTTGGCATTTGGGTGGATGAAGTTCTGGGTGGGCGGCACTCCTGTGAAGGAGTTGTGTGGCATGCAGGTACAAAGTGTGGCTGGGAGACCGGGGGGATTAAACGTACCCACTGGTAATAAAGCTTCAAGGAGGTGTGGGAAATGTGTGGGCAGGGGGAGGGAGCAGGCTTGAACCCCGTTCTATGACCCCTGGACTTTGTCTTGTAGGTGACCTTAGCGACAGCATTCTTAGGGAAAGAGAATAATTTGGTTTTGTTTTTGATTTTTTAAAACTGCTTTAAGAGAACAAATGCGTCAATGCTGTTAAGGACGAGTAGAAGGAGATGTCTGAGGCTGTGTGAGTCGGCAGTAATCTGGGTGTGAATGTGTGATGATGGAGCCTGCAGGAGCCAAGCGGTGAGGAGGCGGTGAGGAGGAATGGAGCAAGAGGGAGGGAACTGCAAGCTGGTGGGGGGAGCAAGGGATCTTTGAGGAAAATAAGAAAGATGGCTGAGAAACCAGCTCAGGAATTAGGAGTCCAGGTGTCGTTTGCATTTCTGCCTCCAAAGTCAACCCTCATGCTAACAAACCAGACACAAGAACCAGTCGATATTTCTTTTAAATATATTTATTTTTATTTATTTACATGGTTGCGACTTCCCAGGTGGCTCAGGGGTAAAGAATCTACCTGCCAATGCAGGAGACACAAGTTCCATCCCTGAGTCAGGAAGATCCCCTGGAGGAGGAAATGGTACCCGGCTCCAGTATTCTTGCCTGGGAAATCCCATGGACAGAGGAGCCTGAAGGGCTATGCGGGATCTGTTTCCCTGCATGCTTGATAAACGCATGCCTGCTCAGTCACTCAGTTGTGTCTGACTCTTTGCAATCCTGTGGACTGTAGCCTACCAGGCTCTTCTGTCCTGGGATTTCTCAGGCAGAAGTACTGGAGTAAGTTGTTATTTTCTTCTCCAGGCGATCTTCCCAACCCAGGGATCACACCCGCATCTCTTGCCTTGCAGGTGGATTTTTCCTGCTGAGCCATCAGGGAAGATCTATATCCCTGACCAAGGACTAGACCGGGGCCCCTGCATTGGGAGTGTGGGGTCTTAGCTACTGGACCTGATGGAAGTCCCCGAGAATCACTAGGTGTTTTAAACAAAAAGGGATTTAGTGCAATGGATTGTGTGCTTCCAGTAGAGTCAAAAGGAGAAGGGGTCTGTACAACTGGGCTCAGGGAATAACTTGAAGTCCTTTCTGGCTTGCACTTCTGCTACGAAGAGGATTAGAGGCATCGTGATGGAATCGGTGAGTTCAGGAACCTGTGGCCTTCTCTGTGTTCCAGGTACCAGAAGACTCAGCCTGCCGGTGCAGGAAGTGAGCGTCTAGACAGTGGACCAGGGCTGCAGAAGCCAGCGTCTTGGTCCCGGGCATCAGCTGACGTGGCTACGGCGGCAGCAAGGCAAGCTCTCTGCCCTTCTGCCTGGCAGCGGTCCTGGGAAGACAGCTGCTTCTCAGAAGCCAGTTTCATCCAGATCGTAACTGGAGAGGAGGCAGAGAAACATCGTCCCAACCTTGGCCCTCTGGGAAGGCACAGCTGGGGTTCGGGATGGACATTGAGAGAGGCACCTCGAAACGTGCCATAGCAACCCGTTCTGGCAGCCCCGGACCTGCGCCCACCACCCCACAAGGAATCTTCTCAGCCACCGGAAGGACAAGAAAGCTCTCACCAGACATAATGGATTTATTTCTTCATACAAATGAAAACTAACTCCATCTTCTCTGCACAAGAGGAGAGATCCGCACTCTTGTCCATCAGCACATCCGTCATCGGACCACGGCCTCAGCAGTCACAGTCTCCCCTTCTGCAACCGGAGACCGAGACGCTGACCACAGCCAACATGGCGCGTGTGAAATAAAAACAGCAGCGCGTGTGAAATAAAAACAGCAGCGCGTGTGAAATAAAAACAGCAGCGCGTGTGAAATAAAAACAGAAATGTGAGCGACAGAAAGGGGACTTGGCCAAGCCACCTGTACAGAATGGGAAAGAAACATCGGGCGTTACCATGGTGCTCACTCCTGCAAGTGGGCACAAAGCCATACATAGTATTTCTATCCATGTAACTATTTACAAATGACTTCCTTTTCTCCACTCGGAAAATACTGCAGCTATTTTCTGGTCAATCGCACCTTTACTCTTAGCAGACTTGAGCTCTTTGCGGTCCTGTTTCTGCCGGTTGATTGAATTTTCCGTTAGCCTTTGCCACTGGCTCGGCAGTTCTAAGAGTCGTCCCTGAGGATAACTGAGATTTAGCATTTCCTACCCAGGAATGAAAACCTTTAAGCAATGAAACCTGAAAGTTGGGGGAGCGGGAAGCAATTTTGCGTGATGGTCATTATGGGTAATAACAGAAGGACCCAGCCCTACCTCCAAGGGTCTTTGGTATGTGTATTTTTGCCTTTGGGGAAACAGCACCAAGTATCAGTCACCATTTCAAAGCGAGCAGTGCATCCTACAGGGCGTCACCCACTCTCACATTACTCCCACTTCAGCAATGCCCCCTGATGGATGTCTTGCCTGGGTACTCGATAGACTATTCCAGCATTATGAACACCCAGCTGCATGTGGATGTTTGGGTAGGAAGGGAAGACCACATAACCCCACAGGGATGTTGGAGTCAAATCTCGCCTCTGCACCCCAACACGGAAGTAAATCTTGGAGACAGAGATTTGGGTGAAACAGAAAATACAGCTTTATTGCTTTACCAGGCAAAGGGGGTCAGAGGGGACTAAAGTCCTGAAAATGGCGTGTCCCCACCAGTGAGTGAGTGTGGGGTTTTATAGAAATGCTTCAAAGAGGACATGATCAGCTTGTGAGCATTCTTCTGGTTGGCTGATGGTGACGTGAGTATGAGTCAGCATAATCGACCTTCAGGTTCCAATTGGTCTGGGGTTTGTGTGCTTGTGGGCAGCGTACCAGGGTTAACTGTTAACTTCTCCCGCCTGAAGGGGGTTTCCAGGTTATATAGAAGTTTTACGACAAGGGGCAGGCAGTCTGAACATCAAAAGCTTATTGTTAATTAAAGGAAGCCGGACATTTCAGGTTAAGGAATTCAGTGCTTTCCTATGTATGAGAAGATGCAAGAGTCTGGGCTCACTGAAACCAGTCCTTTGATCTGCACCTCAGCTGTCTGGGCCCAATATCCCTGCTTTCTCATCCTGAGCCTCCGCGGGCCGCCCAGTGGGTGGGGGTCAGTGGTGGATTCAGTGTGATGACGACTGGCTGGCATTCCTCCTGAGTTTCCATCCTGAGTTCCCTCAGGGCTGCCGGGGCGGGGGGGGGGGGGGGGGGGGGGGCAGGGCGGGTGGTGGTGGCTGCAATCGCTGATGGCTCTCTCATCCTTTGTTTTCTGATACAGCGGGCAACATTCCATTTCCCACTCCCCAAGGAATGACACTGTCTCTGACACTCAGCCCTGTCAGCTCTTGGCCGGGGAAGCCCGTGGCAGGCTGACAGATCAGCTTTGTGAAGGAAAGCCCGGGCTGTTATTCATCTTCATCCAAGATACCACGGCCAGCTTGCTGCTGGAAAACCAAGGTGGTGTGGGGAGAGGGTAACTGATCCACACAGACAGGTCATCTGAGCTACCTGTTTACTGAAGACTTTGGAGAGCAAAACTTTTGTAGGAAGCAGATTCTGTAGCTATGCCTGTGCTCCAGACCCCTTGTGACCAGGCCTCCAATCTTATTCCTTCCAAGTCCCTGAGCAGCCAAACTCCCTCGACTTCCCGTGGATCAGTTAAGGTCTACACCTGCGGCCATAGCTCCTTCCAATAAAAATGAGACGTTACAGGAACTGCTTGATTTCCACCCCAGGGAGAAACGCCCTTGACTACACATCAACAGGAACAAATGCGAGAGATGTCATTCTGCAAAGATCTATCCTAGGCTGTTCCTGGCATACTATGCCTGACCCTCTATTAATTAGGTTTAATGTTTTTGCAATTTTAATTGACCTTCAAGGCCTGCTAATGTTCAAGCTCTCCAATGTCATCTCCCTTTGACCCAGTGCTGTTCTGGAAGCCACACTTCATGACCAAATCAATCAGATCATAAGGACATACGATGTCCCACGATCTCTTCCGGGTTCCTGTAGCAATGAAGAGATATTTTAGAAAAACCACTGTGCTGAAACTCCAGTCCTTTCGCCACCTGATGTCGAGAGCTGACGCACTGGAAAAGACCCTGATGCTGGGAAAGATTGAGGGCGGGAGGAGAAGGGGGCCACAGAGGATGAGATGGTTGGATGGCATCACCAACTCAATGGACATGTGTTTGAGAAAACTCGGGGAGACAGTGAGGGACAGGGAAGCTTGGCATGCTGCCGTCCTTGGGGTCACAAAGAGTCGGACACGACTTAGTGAGTGAACAGCGATTTCCATAGAAGGCATTACCTTTTGTGCCGAAAGTCTAAGGCTCCCCAGCTCCTCCAGGAAGGCCTGCAGTGGGTCTGATGGCTCACTTGGTCAGTGCTTCCGCGTCTGCTAGGAAGCCAGGTGTCAGAGCAGCTCGCCTCCTGCTCTGCATTCCTCAGAAGCTGGTTGTCTTCCAGGTTACTCAAATAAATGGGTCAAGGCTGCATTGAGGAGCCTAGGGGTCTGGAGCAGAGGCCCTGACACAGAGTGTAAGGGAATCTACTTCCTGCAAGTGCTCCCCAAAACACCCACACGTAGTGTATTCTTCCTCAAAACAGAAAAAGCATCTGACCAAGCCCTGAGCTTCTTTCTCCATGGCAGAGTCTCAAGCACCCACGACTCATGCCCCGCCTCCCATGGAGGCTGCATGGGGGTCTGCAAGAAGCTCAGTGCTGGTGGCGACCCCTGGAACTCTTCATCAGTTCTATCTTGCCTGCTCTTACACGCGATAGGCTATTTCTGGCCCCCCAAGTTCAATGAGCACAAAGCCATCAACAAATTGAATAAATATGGCACCCTAAGGGATGATGGCGGTGGTGGTGGTTTAATTGCTAAGTCATGTCCAACTCATTGCGACCCCATGGACTGTAGCCTGCCAGGCTCCTCTGTCCCTGTAGGATGGTAAGATACTCAAATTTCCTATAACTAATTGTCAGAGAATGAAAATGTTGACACAGATTGAAAGTGAGAGACCAGAACAACTGATACATTTTGCCCAAACTAAAGATATATTCCTTTCCCTCTAGTTTATTTAGAGTGTTGCCAAATGATTCCAAAACATATTACCCAGGCTTCTCATCTAATTAAATACTATCCTTCCTAGATATCTAACCCTTCCCTTCCCTTTTCCTCTTGGCTCAGACCGTAAAGAATCTGCCCGAAATGCAGGAGACCCGGGGTTTTATCCCTGAGTCGGGAAGATCCCCTGGAAAAAGGAATGGCAACCCACTCCAGTATTCTCACCTGGAGAATTCCATGGACAAAGGAGCCTGGAGCGCTACAGTCCATGGGGTCACAAAGAGTTGAACATGACTGAGTGACTAACACTTCCTAGATATCCAGGAGGGATTGGTTCCAAGACCCCTCCCAGGATACAGGAGCATCTATGGATATTCAGGTAAAATGGTAAATGTAGAATGGCCTAGTGTTTGCCATATAAGCTACAGACATCTTCCAGCATACTTTAAATCATCTCTAGACGTAATACCTAATGCAAGGTAAATAATTGTAAGTATAATGTAAATTCTATGCAAAGAGCTCTAAATACAATGCAAATACTATTTACACAGCTGCCAGTGAGTGACACAAGTTTTGCTTTTTGGTAATTTCCAGAATATTTTTCCAAATATTTTCATTTCGTGGTTGGTTGAATGCATGGATGTGAAACCCACGGATACAGAAGGCTGACTGTAAAAACAAATGATGATTCTTTTGATTAGTATGTCTTCTCTTCCTGAGTCAGATTCTATTCTTTGCCTCTGAAGCATGTGGGGATCTGATTCTAATTACAGGTCTAGGGGTGACGAGGAGGTAGGAACAGGCAAGGAGAGAGCCAGCATTCCTTTCCAGGAGACTATGTCAGATGTCTATAAGATTGACCTCGTCAGACAAAGAAGGAGGAAGTTCTCTTAGCAAGGAAATCTCTCAACCAAAGTTCTCCAGTTCTAACTCTTAACCAAACAACCTCCTGTATTTCAAAGGAGCCCTGACAAGGCTTTGAATTCAGCTGACTCTGCAAGTCGGCAATGAGAGTGATCATTTCGGTCGTGTCCTCGGCTACCAGGAAGAAGCCCTATTTGTCAGACTTAGGAGCTCCTTGTCCAACTGTCACTACAGCAGAGAATGTGAAAACCCGGCCTAACTCTTTCTCTCTCTGAAACCTCGTTCAGCCACGTGCTTCCCGCCCACCCCCCACCTTGTGCTCCTCATTTTGCCACGAGGTTGCAGCAGCCGCTTGGTCCACTGGTGTCTTGCTTTCAACAGACTTCACTCCTGGACACTTCGGGGTGAGAATTTCTGTAGCTTTTCCTACTGTCTGCCACACCTATCCAATTCCTGTCATGGTGACTGAATCCTCACTGCCCTCAAATTCCACTGACAGATCGCCTCACCGTCTCAGTCCCCCAGGGTCTGTTGCCTGTGATGACTTTGATTGCCAACTTCTGGATGAGTGAGAATTACATTGCAAGGGATAAAAGACACCACAGCTATTTTAAGCATGAAAGAATTTAAAACAATGAATCCATAGAGCTGTTGCACACTGAATTGGAAGTGTCTCCAGGCTGGGTGGGCCTCCAGGAACAGCCCAGTGCACCACAGGTCCAGACTCACCAGGAGCGGCCACCTGTGCCCAGTGGGGAAGGTACAGGGTCAGAGGGACAATGTCAACCTGGCGGGACCTCTTATCCTAGGTGTCCAAAGATGTTCCAGCCGTCACTGCTGCAAAGGGTTCTCAACAGCTAAGAAACTAGTCATACCATCCTGGAATACTGCTGGAGAAAAATACGAACAAACAAACCTAACCCGATCACAGCAGCAGAAGCATGGCCTCCCCCTTGCTTCCTTCTTCTGTGACCACTGTCAATTCAGTTCAGTTCAGTTCAGTTCAGTTCAGTTCAGTTCAGTCGCTCAGTCGTGTCCGATTCTTTGTGACCCCATGAATTGCAGCACGCCAGGCCTCCTGTCCATCACCAACTTCTGGAGTTCACTCAAACTCTCGTCCATCGAGTCGGTCATGCCATCCAGCCATCTCATCCTCTGTCGTCCCCTTCTCCTCCTGCCCCCAATCCCTCCTAGCATCAGAGTCTTTTCCAATGAGTCAGCTCTTCACATGAGGTGGCCAAAGTACTGGAGTTTCAGCTTCAGCATCAGTCATTCCAAATAAATCCCAAGGTTGATCTCCTTTAGAATGGACTGGTTGGATCTCCTTGCAGTCCAAGGGACTCTCAAGAGTCTTCTCCAACACCACAGTTCAAAAGCATCAATTCTTCAGCACTCAGCTTTCTTCACAGTCCAACTCTCACATCCATACATGACCACTGGAAAAACCATAGCCTTGACTAGATGGACCTTTGTTGGCAAAGTAATGTCTCTGCTTTTGAATATGCTATCTAGGTTGGTCATAACTTTTCTTCCAAGGAGTACGCATCTTTTAATTTCATGGCTGCAGTCACCATCTGCAGTGATTTTGGAGCCCCCAAAAATAAAGTCTGACTGGCAGACGCTAATTCACATCCACCAGCCTCGCTGCAAGGATGTACAAGCACAGCTGGGTTAGCTTTCTAGACCCTCTAATCTGCGAAAGACACACCAGGGAGATCAGGAGAGGATGTGATCGCCAATTACCTCTTTCTACCACGTGAAGTCACCTTTAAACAGACAGCATCTACTCTCATTTTACGCAATCCATTTCCTTGCATGTGATTTAAATTTATTTACTATGTGTATAATTTTTCTCTCGACTCCAGGTAAAGATTTGCAAATGTGGGACCACTGGAGAATTTTGCTGTTTTCTTCTCTATTACTTCATCTACAATCTGATTAAATCGCCATAATGTAAGTTTTGGTGTCCTGGTTTTATAGCTTCTTAATCTGAACGACTAATCATTGTAGGGCAGTCAACTAAACAAGTGCTGAGCAAGCATTTTTGCTTATCCTTTAAAAATAACTGCCTGTAAAGGGCCAAGCCCTGATGTTCATGTAAGCAATGGCACCCCACTCCAGTACTCTTGCCTGGAAAATCCCATGGACTGAGGAGCCTGGTGGGCTGCAGTCCATGGGGTCGCTGAGTCGGACACGACTGAGTGACTTCACTTTCACTTTTCACTTTCATGCATTGGAGAAGGAAATGGCAACCCACTCCAGTGTTCTTGCCTGGAGAATCCCAGGGATGGGGGAGCCTGGTGGGCTGCTGTCTGTGGTGTTGCACAGAGTCAGACACGACTGAAGCGTCTTAGCAGCAGCATATGCCTCTTAAAATAAATATCCAGGTATGACTCAATTTCCCAATGCTATTTGACCATTGAGCTTCTTCAAGATATCCTTCTTATTCTTGTATGGTTTCAATGACAGACACTCTTCCCTCCTAACTCTCAATTAAGTGAGCTCCTGGGACAAGGTAAGATGAGCCTGCATCTCCTTATCCCAGCACAGAACACAGTGCCTGCCATAGAGGAGAGTGCTGTCCCCTAAAATATACCCAATAAATGAACAGATGAAAAAAATCTGCTTTCATAATTACCCTTTCAAATCTGGTTCCCTTTCACTAAAGCCCCTGCTACAGTTAGTCACCTGAGGAATAAAAGTAGTCACTGCCCACCCAGGGCGTTACATCCCAGTCCTGTCCACAAAGTGGGAAGGCGCAGAGGGCAGCGCAGTGGGACAGGGTCCCCCGGAATCGCCACCCATGCTGGAGGGTGGACAGCCAGCATCGTCTTCTCACAGGCGTAGAAGCACCTGAGTTCGTTTCAGTTTCTGGCCCCACACGCCATGGTCACTCACTAGAAAAGACCCTGATGCTGGCCAAGACTGAGGGTGGAAGGATAAGAAGCAACAGAGGATAAGGATGGCATCACCGACTCGACGGACATGAGTTTCAGCAAAGCCCTGGAGATGGTGAAGGACAGCGAAGCCTGGTGGGCTGCCATCCACGGGGTTACTAAGAACCGGATATGACCAAGCGACTGGACAACAACATACCCCACGGTGTGGGCGGCTGCCTGGCTGTCCAGCAAGGCGAGTGACCCAGACCTAAGCTTCTCCCAGCCGCAGAGGCTGGTTCAGGTGTGTGCACCTGGCCTTATGGAGCCAAGGTTTTGTTTGTAGGAGCAGGAACTTCGCTCCTAGTGCAGGAGAATCCTGAGGACACAGCTTATCACGTGCCTGGGCAGGGAGGGCCTGTCTGATCACTGACAGAGTTAAAAGCTCAGATCTGCTAACCCTGGATCAGACCAGTTAACAGGAGCCAAGACATTCCTTTAAAAGTCAAATGAGAGTATATTTCCTGTTCCTTACAACTGAATCATTCCCAAGTGACAGAGCTACCTGGCTTTAGCAGGGCCTTGGATCATTTGGCTCAGATGGTAACGAACCTGTCTATGATGCAGGAGACCTGGGTTCGATCCCTGTGTTGGGAAGATCCTCTGGAAAAGGAAATGGCACCCCACTCCAGCATTGTTGCCTGGAGAATCCCATGGACAGAGGAGCCTGGCGGGCTGCAGTCCCTGCGGCTGGAAAGAGTCATACACGACTGAGTGACTAACACTTTCAACACTTTCACTGAATCACTTTGCCTGTTTGAAAGGCCCCATGGTTGTTTCCTTGCTGTTGTTCAGTCGATAACTTGTGTCTGACTCTTTGTGACCCTCATGGACTGCAGCATGCCAGGCCTCCATCTTTCATTGTCTCTCAGAGTTTACTCAAACTCATGCCTACTGAGTCGGTGATGTCACCCAACCGTATCTGTTGCCCCCCCAACTCCTCCTGCCCTCAATCTTACCCAGCAATGGGGTCTTTTCCCATAAGTCAGTTCTTCGTATCAAGTGGCCAAAGTATTGGAGCTTCAGCTTCAATGTCAGTCCTTCCAATGAATATTCAGGGTCGATTGCCTTTAGGGTTGACTGGTGCAAGCTCCAGGAGTTAGTGATGGACAGGGAAGCCTGGTGTGCTGCAGTCCATGGGGTCACAAAGAGTCGGACAGGTCTGAGCGACTGAACTGAAGTGACTGGTTTGATCTCCTCGTAGTCCAACGGATCGTTTATATTTGCTGCAAAGAAAAAGGAAGCATCATCCCTCACCTCGCCTCTTGCCTTTCACAAAAACTGGATGTCCTAGTTCTTGAGAACAAGGATGAACTTAACAGCCTGCAACTTCTACTTCCAGAGTTAGATAGGATGTAATCTGTCTTCACAACAGCCCTTCTCAGATTTTACTTCTGAATTTTCAAAAAAATTTTAAACTATGCTTAAACAGATATTTAATTCTTTTCCTCAAAAGCTATAAAGTTCCTTACTGGCTACAAAAGTTCTTTTTTTAACTAGGAATTCAAAATATAACAACCAATTCAATAGGATATGTCCTAGAGGCATTTGGAGTTCACACTTTCCTATTTTTTTAAGGAAGAACATGCAGCTATTTTTTCACTCTAGTATATGTTGAATGATTACCTCCAAGACTTGGAGCGTCTGCCATATATCTGGAATGCATTGTTAAAGCTTAGCACCATTTTTCTTTATGTCAGGGCTTGAGGATGAGGCCAAAGGAAAATTTCTGGCCAAAGATGTTTGGTATCATTTTATCTAAAATTCAAACAATTGCTCAACATTTATTCGAAATGAAAGATATAGATATATATATTTTTCCCTCTTTGGCAATCCTTTCCTGCCTGGATAAATTATGGAATGGGCTATATTCTCAGGATCTTAGAATAAAACCATCCCAACTCACAATCTGGACCTTCAGGTTCAGAAATGAGAAAGCTTTGAGAATCATGGTTTCTTAAGGCCGGTTTTTTTGTAGCTATTAGTCTTGAAGTCTTGTTTGATTCTTTTTATGAACTGTAGCCCACCAGGCTCCTCTGTCTGTGGGATTTCCCAGATAAGAATACTAGAGTGGGTATCCATTTCCTTCTCCAGATCTTCCTAACCCAGGGATTGAACTCATGTCTCCTGCATTGGCAGGTGGATTCTTTATTGCTCATCCACCAGGGAAGCCATGTAAAGGCTAGTAAGAAACTTAAAATACTACTTTTCAAAATCTTTTTGTCATTCAGGGGCCCAGATAATTTTATTGTGTAATCTCTCTTGTGAAAGCCACAAACAACCTCTTAAGTTACACGCGTCTTTAGGGGAACTCATCCTTGCTTCTCTGCCCAAAGCTGATTACTCTTTCCCAACTCAGGAAAGAACTCCCAGTCTCCTAGGCTATTTCCATTAGACAGCCAGAATGAAATGTTTTTAATGTGAATCTTATTAGGCCGCTCCATTTCTTAAAACCTTCAATGGCTGCCTACTCAGAGCTATGGTTTTTCCAATAATCATGTACGGATTTGAGAGTTGGACCATAAAGAATGCTGAGTGCTGAAGAATTGATACTTTTGAACCGCGGTGTTGAAGAAGATTCTTGGGAGTCCTTTGGACTGCAAGGAGATCCAACCAGTCCATCCTAAAGGAAAACAGTCCTGAATATTCATTGGAAGGACTGATGCTGAAGCTGAAGCTCCAGTACTTTGGCCACCTGATGCGAAGAATTGACTCACTGGAAAAGACCCTGATGCTGGGAAAGATTTAAGGCAGGAGGGAAAGGGGACGACAGAGGATGAGATGGTTGGATGGCATCACCGACTCGATGGACATGAGTTTGAGCAGGCTCCTCGAGTTGGTGATGGACAGGAAGGCCTGGCGAGCTGCAGTCCATGGGGTTGCAAAGAGTCGGACACGACTGAACTGAATGACTGCCCATGGAGTGGGCTGCCATTCCCCTCTCCAGGGGATCTTCCCCACCCAGACGTTGAACACGTCTCCTGGATTCCAGGCACACTCTTTCTTTCCCATCTGTGTTTTCAGAAGGCTTCTCAGGTGGGACTAGTGGTGAAGAGGCTGCCTGCCAATGCAGGGGACATAAGAGATGCGGGTTTGATCCCTGGGCGGGGGAAATCCCCTGGAGAAGGGCATGGCAATCCACTCCAGTATTCTTGCCTGGAGAATCCCATGGACAGAGGGGCCTGGCAAGCTACAGTCTATGGGGTCACAAAGGGTCAGACTAGACTGAAGCAACTTGACCTCTTTACCATCTGAGCCACCAGGGAAGCCCAGTGGCTGACCATTGCACTTCAAATCTAAAGCATTTCTACCCTGGCTTACCAGACTCTGTGGTCTGTCTGTGCCCCTACCATCACTTCAGTTAATCAGTATTGCTGGCCCCGGGCTCACTGCACTCCAGAGGCCCTGACTCGGAGACTTATTGTGAGTCCCACTGCCTGAAACTTCTTGCATACGTATGTGAATCCACACACTATATATATATCAAATTTTAATTTTTAGACATTACAGGTTCTCTGCAAAATGGTAAGTACAGATATATCCCCTGTCCTGCCCCTCCTCCACACAGCCTCCCCCATTGCCAACACCTCCCTCCTTGTGGTCCATTTGTTATAACTGATGAAGCCACACTGATGAGTCGTCATCACCGAAAGTCCACAGTTTAGGTGAGTGTTCATTCTTGGTGATGAACAGCCTACGGATTTGGACAAACATAAGACATCTGACCGTTATTATCCTCTAATACAGAAACTATTTTCACTGCTCTAAAAACCCTCTGTGCTCTACCTGTTCACCTCCCCTCCCCAAGCCCTGGAGACCACAGTCTTTTCACCGTCTCCATGCACGCGTGCTAAGTCACTTCAGTAGTGTCTGACTCTTTGTGAGCCTATGGACCATAACCAGCTGGGCTCCTCTGTGCATGGAATTCTCCAGGCGAGAACACTGGAGTGGGGTGCCATTTCCTCCTCTAGTGGATCTTCCCAACCCAGGGATCGAAGCCTGTCTTAAGCCTCCTGCACTGGCGGGCTGGCTCTTTACCACTAGCACTGCCTGGGAAGCCTTTATTGTCTGCATAGTCTGCCTTTTCCAGAATGTCTTAAGAGTCAGAATCACACAGGATGTAGCCCACTAACACTGGCTTGTTTCACTTCGTCATGGGCACTTAAGTCTCCTCCATGTCTTTTAATAGACCCTGATGCTGGGAAGATTGAAGGCAGGAGGAGAAGGGGACAACAGAGGATGAGATGGTTGGATGGCATCACTGACTCAGTGGACATGAGTTTGAGCTAGCTCCAGGAGTTGGTG
Source organism: Ovis canadensis (assembly GCF_042477335.2). NCBI lineage: Eukaryota > Metazoa > Chordata > Mammalia > Artiodactyla > Bovidae > Ovis > Ovis canadensis. Next base: position 81,031,853 of record NC_091260.1, on the reverse strand, counting down.
ATGGACAGGGAAGCCTGGAGTGCTGCAGTCCATGAGGTTGCAAAGAGTCAGATTTGACTGAGCGACTGAACTGAACTTTTCATGGCTTAACGTGCATTTTTTAGTACTGAATAGTATTCCATTGACTGGATGGACCACAGTTTATCTATTTATGCGCCTACTAAAGTCATCTGAATTGCTTTCAAGTCTCAGCAATTATGAACAAAGTTGTTATGAACACCCACGTGATGACATGCATTTTTCAGCTAATTCAGCTGGAAAAATTGTCATGGAGCACAACTGTGGAGTTCCTGGTTTTTAATCTGACTAACCTATATTTTTTAATCCAGATATTTGTTAATTAACCGCTCATTTGTTAATTAGTGATTAGTTAATTGTTAATTGATCACTCATTAATTCTTTCCACAATGAGACCTGTTGAATAACCTGTTGAATGTTAGGCACGTGAGGCGTGCTCTAGGTGCTGAGGACCCGAAATGAATACAAAGAGCTTCTCCTCCACGAAGTGCCAGTTCCAGCCGAGTGAAGCCATCAGCACACAGGCAGATCACGTGGGGTGGTGACGAGAGCTCAGAAGACTGAGAGCCAAGCTGATCTGGACAGACTCCCCTGGCAGACCCTCTGTTTGGGGGAGGGGGGCTGCAGCAGAGAAGTGGATGAGGTGGGGGAGGGGCCCACAGATGGGGAGGAGAAGGAAGAGCCCCTTGAAGGGGGTCGGAGGTGCCTGGAGCCGGTCGGGGCACATCTGAGAGGGGTGGGGGACGGTGAGAACGCAGAGGCAGCGAGGTCGGCCTTGACTTCACTCTTTCCTGGTCCGCTGGGGAATCTGAGACGACTTGTGTGTCAACGCACTGCTGGGATGAGTAAAGGGGGACGGGGCGGGGGAGGGCGGTGGGCACGGTGGGAGCCTGGGATGCACGTGCTTGGACGGCCCAGCTGCCCGCGAGCTGGACGTGCAGGAGAGGAGAGGAGGGAAGGGACCTCCTCTGCTCTGGGCCTGTAAGTGGAGAACACACGGTGGCTAACCCGGCCAGATGGTCAGGACGCCCCTTCCCCGCTGCGGGAGTGCGCACAGAGGCGGGGACCTGCCCCTGTAGAGCTCAGGCCGGTGGACCACGCTGTGTGGTGTCAGCCGGGACTCGAAGCAGGGCAGACTGAGGAGTTCCCCGCACCGGGAGTAAACGCGGAGGGAGGGGAGGAGGCGGGCTGCTCCAGGTCTGCCCGCATTGACACCCTGCAAGGGCCAGTCCAGGGGGCCAGTAAGAGAGACTGAGGAGGAGCAGCCTGTGGGATAGCGGGCGTCCAGAGGAGAGGGTGTCTGGGCCCCAGTAAGACCCCAGGGAAGGGGGAAAGGGTCACCAGCAGCTACGACAAAGGCAAGCGGTGCAGGCTGAGATGCGCATCCTCCGTCTTTAAGAAATACTCCCTCACCTCCACGTTTTCCCTTCCAGCCACCAAGAAAATTAAAGACGCAACTTCCGTGAGGCAGTGCAGTGGTTCTCAAGCAGGGGTGGTTTTGAACCCCGCACCTCCACCCCGGGGATGTGAGCAAGGTCTGGAGAGAGTTTTCGTTTTCACAACGGTGACAAAGAGTGAGGGGCTCCTGGCATCTGGTATACAGCCTGGGGGCTGCTGTTTAATATCCTGAGGTGCACAGGGAGGGCCCACCATCACAACTCTCCAGAATTACCCAGTCCCAGGGGGAAGGCAATGGCAACCCACTCCAGTATTCTTGCCTGGAAAATCCCATGGATGGAGCAGCCTGGTAGGCTATAGTCCCTGGGGTCGCTAAGAGTCCGACACGACTGAGCGACTTCACTTTCACTTTCAGGGTTGCTGAAGCCGAAGCTCCAATACTTTGGCCACTTGATACGACTCATTGGAAAAGACTTGATGCTGGGAAAGACTGAAGGCAGGTGGAGAAGAGGGCAACAGAGGATGAGATGGGTTGGAAGGCTGAGTTTGAGCAAGCTGTAGGACCTGGAGAAGAACAAGAAAGCTTGGAGGGCTGCAGTCCATGGAGTCACAGAGAGTTGGGCATGACTCAGCAGCTAAAGAAGAGAACAGCTGGTGAGGCTGGGAAACCCTGATGTGGAGTGAGAATTTGCAGTGTGTGAGGCTGACGCCCAGTGCCCCTCAGAGCAGGGCCCAGCTGGGACCCAGGCTTAGAGGCAAGCTCACAGGTGCGTGAAGACACTTACTGGGATGGGACTGAGGCCACCAAGGGGCAGTGTTGTGTCAACCTTGAGTGGGGCTCACCGGACCTCATATTTAATAACCATTAAAAGATGATGGTGAAACATTGTTGAACACACATGCCAGTTCAGGAGATGTTCTGGTTATATTAGTGAGGATGGATCCCTTTAAATAGTAACAAGAAGGATGCTCAGTGCACAGAGGCCACGGGGATCACAGGCATAACAGGTCATTCCCAGAGTCATTCCCCAAGCGCTCAAAGATACAGGCCAAGCCAGCAGGGACTTTGAAGACCAAAGCTCAGCTCAGAGCAGACTCTGAAGAGGGCGGGAGGGAAGGTGAGGCCCTAGGGAAGGCACAGCAGGGAGTGGATCCATCACTGTCTCCATAAAACACTGGGACACAGTATGACTTGCAGCAAAAATCGGGGCAGAGGGTTTCATGTGCCTGCTACGGAGGTGCCCGCAGGACTCCAGGGTGAGGACTGAGCCAGCAGTGGAGTGTGAAGGGCCGGGGGGAGAAGGGAGGCTCCCGCAGCTCGTCCAGCTGGGAGGACAGCCTCCCTGGGCCTGGGGATGCTGCGTCCGCACCGGCTTTGATTCCCATGAAGCGGAAAAAGGAAGCCTGTCTCAAAGGAGCACCACTACCCTCAGACCGTGTCTGCCAGAGACCCTTCCTCCCTCTGGACCTGCCCAAAAGGATCAGGGGTTGGAAGGCGCCACGGTGCCCTGTGGTGACCTCTGTCTTCCCTCTCTCACTGTGGGTCCAGCCTTGCTGTCACCGGTGCTGGGACCCACTGGCAGCCTTGAAGTGCTAACAGGGAAGGCTATTCTTATCCAGAAATGTCCTGGTGGATTTGCCCTGGTGACTCAGGTGGTAAAGAATCTGCCTGCAATGCAGGAGACCTGGGTTCGACCCCTGGGTCAGGAAGATCCCCGGGAGAAGGGAATGGCACCCACTCCAGTGTTCTTGCCTGAAGAATCCCACGGACAGAGGAGCCTGGAGGGCTACAGTCCATGGGGTCACAAAGAGTCAGGCACGACTGAGCAACTAACACGACACAGAATGGCCTCAACAGAGCTCTCCTCGTCCTTGGACTGAGCGGTGGCTCTGAGAGAGAGACAGGTCCCCAGGCTTCCTCCAGGAGAGAGCGCTTCGCTTCAGGTGACACGTGGAGGGGCGGGCAGAGCAGACCCCAGGAGTGCGGCTGCTGCCGCCCGCCAGGTCTCCCCTGCACAGGCCTCCTCTGAGCTGTCCTCTCAGTGTGGCCCTGACCCCCGGGCTTCAGGGCTCATCTCTGCCTGGTTGGATCTGAGGCAGAGTCTTGTTCAGTCACTTGGATCAGGAGGCCCCACCCTGGGTACGGGACCCCAGAGACGTCTGATCATGCTCCCCATCTTCCACGTTCCCCATCTTCCACGTCCCCCACGTGAGATCTGCCCACCCTGCCTGCCTGCAGCTAGAGTCCTGTCAGGATGCTTTAGCCAGGACCCCTGCCCCCACCCCTGGAGGCTGGATGTTTTCTCTTAGAAACGCTCCACCCCCTGCCCCACCCCCACCCCGCTACCGCCCTGCGCTGTGGCTGCAAATCCCCACCTTTCCTCTTGGTTGCTGGCATGGGGCCCAAGCCCTCTCCTGGCCGCAAAAACCCAGCAGGGCTCCTTACGCCTGTCACCAGGGCATAAATAAAGGCTTTGCTGTTCTTTGTCAAGTGTCAGAAATAACATGTTTTTTTTTTCTTCGACAGTTAGAACAACATTTTGAGCCGTCCTTCAGAACTTTCCTGGGGTCACCCTGCAAGTTATCCCAGGGTTCCGTGGAGTTTTACAGTCACAGACGTAGGAGATGGGAGTGACCCACAACACGGGTGGCTGAGACCATGTGCAACCAGGATCACGAAGGGCCTGGACAGATGGATGGACAGACAGGGAGGAGAGACGCGAGACCTAGGATGAGAGCCTTCGGTGAAGCGAGAAGTCCGCCCACGATGTCTCTGGACTGGTTGGACTCTGGTGTTGGCGTCTCTTAGGACAGGAAGCGAGGACCACCTAGTGGGCTGAGGGTGGGAGCAGGGAGGACGTAGCTCTGCGCTCCAGGCGTCGGGGAGGGTGGACCATGGTGGGAGGCGAGGGGAGCTGGGGGCAGGTCTGGTTCCAGACAGGGAGGCGGCGGGGCCACTTTCTCAGCATGCTGCCCATTGTCAAGACTGACCCTCGCTCACAAGAGGACTGCCCCTGTTTGACGCTTTGCTGTTGCATCTTAGAATTCATCAGAAATTCTGAACAAGGGGTCTGGCATTTTCATCTTATATCTGGCCCCCCAAACAGTGTAGATGATCCTGGTGCTGGAAGGGGCCAGAAGTTACTGGGTCTGTAGGGTGGGAACTTTCAGGATGCAAATCCTGGAGACCATGGAAGAGTCCCAGGTGACCGGGAGTTACAGCTGCCAGACGTTCACAAAATACCTCACACTCCCCTGCAGAGGGCTTTAGCAACCAGGAAGTCCTTTACATCGCACTTCATCTGTATCAGCTGTATCAGTTCTGCCTTCCATTCCAAATCACGCTTGTTTTAAAGCAAAAGCTGGTCTCCCAGGTCGTTGTTCAGTCGCTCAGTCCTGTCCGACTCTTTGTGACTCCATGGACTGCAGCACGCCAGGGCTCCCAATCCTTCACCAACTCCCAGAGACTGCTCAAACTCCTGTCCAGCCCATCTCGTCCTCTGTCCCCTCCTCCTCCCGCCTTCAATCTTTCCCAGCCTCAGGGTGTCTTCCAAAAACTGGTTCTTCAGGTTTCTCAGTAAACTCAATCTTTCAGGTAAGACCCCTTGACTTAAGATGTAAAACTCATTCTTACCTGGCAGGCTGTGCAAAAACAAGTGTAGTTGTAGTTCATAATGGAAACTGGTGTTGGCCGCTGGTTAGGGAATGCTGGAAACGACATTTTTCCTCTCCCATTAGAATGGCCACCCCTGCTGTGTCATACTGTACCCCCTGATGTGAAGAGCCCACTCATTGGAAAAGACCCCAGTGCTGGGGAAGAGACTTCTTGATAGTCCAAAGGTAAAGAATCTGCCTTACAATGCAGGGGACACAGGTTTGATCCCTGGTCAGGGAACTATGACCCCCAAGTGCTGCAAAGCAAACTAAATCTGCACACCAAAACTAAAGAATCTCTGCCCTGCAACAAAAGGTCCTGCATGATGCAGCACAGATCTCGTGCGCTGCAATTAAGACCCAATGCTGCCAAATAAATAAATAATTTTTTAAAAAAAGAAGCAAAGGCATGGAGCCCACCGCTGATCCCTGGGGAAAACTCAGACATCGCTCCCCACCCGGAAGGGATTGTTGCTGTTGTTCATGTCTGATTTGCTACAACCCCATGGACTGCACAACGGCTACCCTTCCTTCACCGTCTCCCCGAGTTTGCTCAACTCATGTCCACTGAGTCGCTGATGCCATCCAACCATCTCATCCTCTGTCATCCCCTTCTCCTCCTGCCTTCAATCTTTCCCAGCAATTGAGTCACCTCCTTGCATCAGGAGGCCAAAGTACTGCTACGCTACGTCGCTTGAGTCATGTCCGACTCTGTGCAACCCCACAGACGGCAGCCCACCAGGCTTCCCCGTCTCTGGGATTCTCCAGGCAAGAACACTGGAGTGGGTTGCCATTTCCTTCTCCAATGCAGGAAAGTGAAAAGTGAAAGTGAAGGCGCTTAGTCGTGTCAAACTCTTAGCGACCCCATGGACTGTAGCCCACCAGGCTCCTCCATCCATGGGATTTTCCAGGCAAGAGTACTGGAGTGGGGTGCCATAAGTCATAAACATGGTTGGAAACTCCATTTAGGTCTAAACCAGAGACAGGGAAAGACAGACATCTTGTGGGCTTATGTTAGCATTACATCACAGATGCAGAAATTAGCACAACTTAATCAGATAACACCACGGAACTGCAGACTGCTAGAGTTACACACTATTCCGTAACGCGCCTCTCAGGAATTTAAAAGAAGGAAGAAACACAGTTTATTTTGCTTGTGGATAAAGGCAGCAGGTGAAAGAATAGCTCTCCATAAAGCAAAATATCAGAACATCCAAAGAACAAACAGCTTTCCATTCTGAGTTCTTGTGATATAAGCCTTGACTTCTAGACAAAATCTATTAGCCATTCAGTGGAATCATGTTAATAAATTAAATAATCAATTTCATTAACCTTTAAATTTTGTTATTCTTCAAAGCATTAACTTTGAGAAGCTACCAAGGATATGGGGGGTGATGATGAGGATGTGAGGCAAGAACTGAGATTATTATAGTTGGATTCTCTCAATAGCTTCCTGGACTCCAGGCACAGGGGTCCCCAAAATCAGAACCAGAATCTAGACATCCCTCCAGGTCTTAGGACAGTCTGACAGAAAAACAGTTTTCCTTGGAAGCTTGATCAAAATTTTAAAAAAATTGCAAAAAAAAAAAAAAAAAACCCAACCCAAACCAAACCTCTTCCCCCTCCCCCTTTTTCTTCTATTATTTTTTTTATGTGAGTTGGATGGAGATATTATCTATTTTCCAAACTAGATGACACCATCAATAAACTGTGAATACCTCTTCACTGTATGGTAGAGCTTATGGGCTTGGCCTTGCCATTTTCATTTTACCCTTAAATTATAGCTACTCCTCTGTAAGGAAATAGCAGCTCAAAGACATCACTTGCTTGAGAGTTTAAAGCCAGGTGTGTGGTTCCAAAGTCACTGCTTGCCATTTTCTGCATGTAGACATATGCTTGTGTGTCTCCATCACAACGACACAATGTTACTGTCGCTCAGTTGCTAAGTTCTCTTGGACTCTTCGTGACCCCATGGACTGTATCACGCCAGGCTTCCCTGTCCTTCAGTTATCTCTCAGAGTTTGCTCAAACTTGTGTCCATTGAGACAGTGATGCCAGCCCACCATCTCATCCTCTGCTGCCCACTTCTCCTCCTGCCCTCAATCTTTCCCAGCATCGGGGGCTTCTCCAAGGAGAGGGCTCTGCGCATCAGGGGCTACAGGATGACACAGTAGGGGTGGCCATTCTTACAGGAGAGGAAAAATGTCGTTTCCGGCACTCCCTAACCAGCGGCCAACACCAATTTCCATTATGAACTACAACTACACTTGTTTTTGCACAGCCTGCCAGGTAAGAATGAGTTTTACATCTGTAGATGGTTTCTCAAAAACAAACAAAGAAAATGACATACGCAGTAAAGACCTGTATGCTCCCCAAATCCTAAAATATTTACTGTGTGGCCATTTATGGAAAGTTTGCCCACACTACATTACACAAAACAGACTGCTGTCTTTCTTCCCCCTTTGAATATCTTATGATAAAGGTAGAAGATGGAACAAATGCACTTTCACTTCTGAGTGGAAGTACTTATTATTTTTCACTTTCAATTAGCCGCAGCAAATCTGACTCACTCTGCCATCCACGGAGCACCTACTGTGTACAGCACTTGCTGCTGCTAAGCTCCTGCTAAGTCGCGTCAGTCGTGTCCGACTCTGTGTGACCCCATAGAGGGCAGCCCACCATCCCTGGGACTCTCCGGGCAAGAACACTGGAATGGGTTGCCATTTCCTTCTCCAATGCATGAAACAGAAAAATGAAAGTGAAGTCGTTCAGTTGTGTCCAACTCTTAGCGACCCCATGGACTGCAGCCTACCAGGCTCCTCCATCCATGGGATTTTCCAGGCAAAAGTACTGGAGTGGGGAAGCCATTGCCTTTGCACTTTGCAGTGTTTAAAAGGAAAACTCACCTCTAAGACATAAAGAACACCACTATCCAAGTCAAAATGTGGTATTAATAAAAAAAAAAATTAGTGATAAGGAACAAAAAGGGGCTTCCCTGATGGCTCAGCGATAAAGAATCTGCTTGTCAATGCAGGAGACAGTTTCAGTCCCTGGGTCAGGAAGATCCCCTGGAGAAGGAAACAGCAACCCACTCCAGTGTTCTTGCCTGGGAAACCCCGTGGACAGAGGAGCCTGGTGGGCTATAGTCCATGGGGTCACAAAGAAGTTAGGATATGACATAGTAAGGAAACCACAAGCAGACAAAAAAGGACATACACACTGTGGTCGTGGAGGTAAAACGTGCGGCCTGGCAGGACAGGAGGGTTACAGAATGCCACGCTGGCAGGAAGGGCGTTCCAGGCAGGTGCAGGGGACAGGAAGGCAGCAGCGAGTTCCCAGTTCCTGCAAGGGTAGGGATGTCGTGTAGGCGGGTGGACAGTGCAGAGCGAGCCAACGCTGGAGCATAAATAAGCTGGTGCCTCCCTGGCTAAGATACCCTGGGCTGGGGAGGGGTGGGGTGGGGAGGGGGGTGGGGGGAAACATTTGGGGAGGGAAGCTACTGTTAAGACCTGTTTGTCCGAGGTTGGAAGGCAGACATGGAACATGTAAAGTCATCAGGACCACAGGGGCTCCTCTCCCCTTTCTCGCTTCTTCTTTCACTTTAACCCTACTCCTGTCTTCTGCACATCCCACATTAGCCCCTCGGACGAGTACAGACGTGTCTTCAGTGCCAAGGGCAGGTGATCTAAGCGACTGCTGGACACCTGGTCCCTCCACTTCACAGCCAGCTTCAACCGCAGAGCGTGTACAAGCAAGGACAGGGATGCCGGCGTTTGGAGAGGAACACAGACTGCTTTCTTGGAAGTGGCGGGGGGTGGGGGGGTGGGTGTGGGTGGGTGTGGGTGCTGTTTTCAGTTGCAATTTCCATCCGAAGATTTAGAAAGGAGCTGATAGGGCCTGGGACGTCTCCTTAATGCATGCAGTTCTTGTATGGGACGCTAAGAATTCGGACTTCCTAACCAGACGTCGAGAAGCGACGTCTGAGGCTTCCGAGCAAGGTAACCGATGGCAACAAGCTGGGATCATCCAAAAGATTCTGGTGGCAGCGGATATCGGGGGAAACTTCGATTCAAACAAGAGAATGAGGACTTGGGTGTATCCGGGAATTGCTGTAAAGTGAAGATTTTCTTTTTCCCTTTGCAAGATATTTTAATAACATTTGTTAGCAGCCGGCCACTGCCCAGGATTCGGCCAAGCGCTGTGCTTGGCAGGGCTTCCGGAGTGGGGGTGGGGGTGAGGAAGAGGCCGAGGAGCGCGGGGCCGGACGGCAAGTGGACACGGAAGGCGGGGGGGAGCTGTGAGAAGAGAGACGTCTGGGAAGAAGGGCTGGTCAGCGGCGACGACGACAACGTCTAACTAGGCGAACCGCCCCCTCAGGGGCGCCCGCGGCGGCAGGAAGAACTGCTTGGGGTCCGCCCGGCGCGCGGGGGCCGCCGGGAGACGTAGTCCTCGGGTCTCCGCCTGGGCCCGGTCGCACTCTGACGGAGCGCGCCGCTCCAGTTAAAACTTGCGCACCGGCCCGTCAGCGTGCGGGGTCCTTCAGCGCCGGGAGGCGCCTGCAGTGACGTCACCTCAGGTCACCTCCCCCTCGGCGAAGGTTTTAGGTGTCTATCGAAAGCCGTCTACACAGCAAGCCGGCAAAGGAAGACTAAACGCTACACGGCGGAAGAGGGGGCCCGTCCGACGCCTCTCCGCCCTGCGCTGTTTCCTCGGGGCGTGTGTCCCCGCCGCCGCGGCGCAGCCCCGCGCCCCGTTTTCCCTCAGGCGGCGCGGCGGGCAGCCCCGCGCCGCGGCGTGGGGGCGGGGCGAGCCGGGGCGGGGCGGGGTCCTGGCTCGGAGGCGTCGCACGCTCGGGGGGCCGCGCCGGGTGTACCGTTTCTGTCTGCAGCGCCTGAGGTGGCTCTGGCTCGGAGAGCCGTTCGCCCGGCTCCACGGGGACCTCGGTGCACGGATGGACCCGCCCGGACCCGGCGGGAAGCGGCCCGGGAGGGCCAGGCGGCCCCGGCGGCGTCAGCAGAGGCAGGACGGGGCCGAGGCCGCCGGCCCCTGAGGCGCGCGGGCTCTGCGGGCCCGGCGGCGGCACCATGATGCCGGGCGAGACCCATTCGGCGGCGCCGGGGACGGCGGCGGACCTCTCGCGCTGTCAGGGCTGCGCCTCTCTGCAGCAGGTGAGGCGTCTGCCCCTCAGGCCGAGGGCGCGGAGGGGCTGGGCCTGGCCGTGCGGGGCGCGGGGCGGGGGTGGGGGTGGGCCTCGGGCGGAAGCCCCCCTCCCCCTCCCCGTTTTGGGAAAGGCTAGGGCTTCTCTGGTGGCTCAGCTGGTGAAGAATCCGCCTGCAATGCAGGGAGAGACCCTGGTTCGATTCCTGGGTCGGGAAGATCCCCTGGAGGAGGGAAAGGCTACCCACTCCAGTATTCTTGGACTGCGCTGGTGGCTCAGCTGGTAAAGAATCCGCCCGCAATGCGGGAGACCAGGGTTCGATCCCTGGGTCGGGAAGATCCCCTGGAGAAGGGAAAGGCTACCCATTACAGTATTCTGGCCTGGAGAATCCCATGGACATAGGAGCCTGGCAGGCTACAGTCCATGGGCTTGCAAGAGTTGAGCATGTTTTAGTGACTTTTCGCTGCGTTCTTCAGGCTTGGAATCTGGGATTCATTTCCTAGGTGCAGCGCTGGTGGAGGGGTGGGGGGGCCCCCCGGGGTTCCCTTCTCCAATCCCGGTGTTTCCCCCAAGGCTGACTCCGAGGGAGATGAGTGGTGGTCAGAATGCCGAGGAAAGCTAATCTCTCCCAGGAGAAGGTGGTTGTTTTTTTACTGTGCTGGCCAGTCCTTCCGTATTTCTTGCTTGTGGGGGTGGTGGGGGCGGGTGCTCATGTGGCCTGCGGGTTGGCCAGGAGGGTCATTCGTCCCCCGAAGGCACGTGGACGCTGCAGGTCTCTGAAGTGTAGCATGGAGTGTGCGCGCCCCCGGCAGAAGAGGAGCCGCTGCCAGCGTCGGCCTCAGGCCCTGAGGAGTGCCCCTCCCCAGCTGGACTTCTCGCAGCCATCTGATGTCAGGAGTCTCTCTTTTTGCTTCTGTCATCAGTGTTTTTCGGTGGTAAAGTAGCGCTGTGCTCCGTCTGTGCCTGTGTGTGCAGTCGTGTCCAGCTCTTTGTGACCCATGGGCTGTATGTGTAGCCCTCCAGGCTCCTCTCTCTGTCCATGGGATTTTTTTTTTTCCAGGCAGGAATATGCTGGCGGGGGTTGCCAGTTCCTTCTCCAGGGGGTCTTCCCAACCCAGGGGTCGAATTTGCGGCTCCCCCATTTGGCAGGTGGAGTTTTTACCATCTGAGCTGGCAGAGCCTCTGGTTGTAGTCCAGCGTGGTACTGATGTGTAATTGAATTACTCCTGTTGTACCCGGTGTTCTGGGCACCAGGGACATAGTGGTGAATAACGCAGTGGTGACCAGAGCGTCTTGCAGATGTGCTGTGTGTGTGAACGTGAGACTTCAGAAGGCTTGAAGTGTTAGGAAAATAAGGGAGGAGTTGGAGTGGTGGTGTTTTCTCCGCTGGGGGCTGCCGGGAGGGCAGGTTGCTCTTGAGCTGGTGACATTCGGACACGTGAATGGTGAGAAGCAGACTGGATAGGTGTGGAGGAGCTTCCTAGGTAGAAGGTTTGACAGGTGATCGGGTTTGGGGGTGAAAAGGAGCGAGGCATCTGAGGAACCGGAGGAGCTCCGGCTGGGGCAGAGGCAGAGCTCTGTGAAGGCAGGAAGGAGTGTAGGCCCCGAGGCCATCAGAGAAGCTGAGGGTTTGGGGCTTTGTTTTTCTAACAGCATCATCTATGAGCTGATCCCAAACATTTTAAGGGCTTGGGAGCAGGGAGGGAGAGAAGAAAGTCCTGCCCTGGCACTCTGAAATAGAGGGGGAACAAATGGGAAAGTCACTGTCTGAGCTGAGATGTCTCATGGAGGCATTCATAATGTGCTTTTGTTTTCCCCTCAAAACCCAGGTCCATGAGGGAAATTCTCTTGAATCGTTTGTAAGTTGTATTTATTCTCTGGGCTGTTTATTCACTCAGCAAATGTTTTTTGATCCCCTGCTGTGTTTTAGGAAGTGCAGTTACAGCAGTGGGTGAAAAGGCAAGTATTCATCTCAGAGCCTCTGTGTTAGGAGGTGGGGGGAGGAGATGGTCAACAAGTTATGTGAGAAGGTAATAAATGTGCTGGAAATAAATTGAGCCGAGAAAGGGAGAGGAATATAAAAGGCTGAGGAAAGGGCCAGTGTCTGGTAGAATTTAAGTAGGGAGTCCTGGAGGCTTCAGGGAGGTTGTCTTTGGGCAGGGAGGGTGAGGATGAGCTCTGGAGACGTCTTTGGAGAGGAGCACCCCAGACGACCGAGAGGTTGCTGTGGTGGCCAGTCGCTCGTGTGCTTGGGAAGACGTGGAGGCACGGCAGCTGGGGTGGAGCGCGCGCTGGGGTCTTGGTGGGTTTGGGGCCATCCTGGCCGGGTGACTCATAAGTGACAGGGATTCACTCCTCACAGTCACGGCGGCTGGCAAGCCCAGGATCCAGGGGCTGGCGGGTCTGCTCTCCGGTGAGAGCGGCACTCCTGGTTCGTGATTCCTGCTGCGCCCTCAGTTGGCAGCTCTAGGGCCTCCTTCATGAGACCACAGATCCCATCCCCGAAGGCTGTGCCGTTCTGACCTGTTCACCCAGTGGAGGACCACCCTGCTGTGCCTGTCCTGTAGCTGATTATACGTCAGTGTATGAATTTGGTGGGGGGCACAGTGAGCTACGGAATTTGATGAAGTTAGAGGAGAGGCTGACGGGGGATGCCCTTCGAGTCTGTTGTAAGGATGTTGGCTCTTCTGAAAGGACAGTGAGTCACAGGTTTTTCTGTAGAACAACGAGTGTAAATAACAGTGTCCAGTCATGGGTCCGAATCTCCTTCAAAGACCTGGTCTTCGTTCAGAGTAGGAACTGCGTCCTCCTGGTGGCTTGGCCAGAAACTAGATGTCCCCCTTGGTTCCTTGCTTTTCTCTCACACCCTGCGTCCAGCCCATCAGCTTACTGTCGTCTTCTCCTGGTCCACCTGTTTCTCCCTGTCCCCACTGCTTACCGCCTCGTGTGAACCTCTGTGATCTCTGGCCCAGAGGCTGTTGCAGCCACCTCCTGGGCACCTCCCTCCTTCCTGCTGCGCCACATTCTTCTGTTGGTTCTCAAGCCAGCCAGCAGCCGTAGGGGTCGTCCTGTGAGGTCTCTAAGTACAGGAGTCTGCAGGCCTTTTCCGAAAGCGGCAGGATCATAAATAGTTAGGTGCTGTGGTCTCAGCCTGTAGTGTGGAGACACCCACGGGTAGCACTGGAGGGCTGGATGTGGTTATGCTCGGGGGAACCCTAGTTTGTGGGATGGAATGGGCACTGGAAGTGTGGACTGAAACCCTGAGGGGTTTCAGCTGTGTTCACGCCTGGTGTGGAGCCTCCAGGTACCACAGGCCCCTCTGGGGAAAAAGCGAAGCGGCTACGTCAGATGTGCTCTGAGTTCACTGTGAGAATCTTCGTTGGGGAGAAGCGGGGACGGGAGAGTGGAGGAGGGTGTTCGTCCACGCCTGCTGGTCACTGAGGTGGGTGTGGGGTCATGAGGCCAGGAGCAGCAGACAGACGGAGGTAAAGAGGATGCGTGGGGGAGATCAGGGTGGGGAGACCGGAGGGTGAGGACAGGCATTTGCCAGTCAGGCCCGCGGTCGGCCCCGCAGCAGAGACGCTTCTGCAGGGTCGCGGGGCACCACAGCACGTTGTGGGCCTCAGAGAGAGAGGGTCTGTGGCGAGCACACCCTGCTGTGAGCTCTGGCGCACCGGGAGTCCTGGGTCTTGCAGAAGTTTCCCGTGCACATCAGGAGGGTCTGCCTGCAGGAGCCCCCGGGCCAGCGCTGTGGCTCCCCCCTGAGCCCATGGAGGCCAGCTGTGCCCGCAGAGCAGCGCTCTGCGCGGGCTGCGCGGCTTCCTCCCCGTCTCTCTCCTCCCGGCCCTCTTCTCTCTCCCTCTCTCTCCCTCTCTCTCCCTCTCTCTCCCTCTCTCTCCCTCTCTCTCCCTCTCTCTCTCTCTCTCTCTCTCTCTCTCTCTCTTCCCTGACCAGGGATTGACCCCGAGCCCTCAGAAGTGAAACTCTGGAGTCTTAACCACTAGATTGCCAGGGAATTCCCTGCCCTCTTTTTCTTCAGCGGGTGCAGAGATACATTGCTTTTGTGGCTTGATTTAGAAGTTTATAGATTGACCACGTTTTCCTCTAGTCTCTCGTATCACCTCATCTGTTTTCTCATCCTTACTGGTTACGATGGTTGATCACTGATCTGTAGCCCAGTGTCTGTATGGGTTGCCAAACTTTGGAAATCCTAAACCTGTGTGGATCCTCACACTGGTGGTATTATGTACTGTTAAACAAATCTTAAGCTGAGAGATTTTAAGTCAAGCTGGTGGAAGCCCCTTTATTCTGGTGAAGGAGAGGGCCTCTCCACCCCCACCACTTTTTTTTTTTTTTTAACCAGTTTTAGTTATTGCAGAGTAAAACATTTTAATTCTCTGGAGAATCCAGATGAGAGTTTGAAGCACATAGTCGTACTGTTTAGCTTATGTAACTAGAATAGATTCAGAATAAATGGTGTTTGGCTGTCCTTGGAGCAGCTTTGAGCCAATTGTTAATAGAAATTTGTGTTGGACTTCCATTGCTAATCACCAGTGGTTTCAACTTCCCTTATTTGCGACTTGAAACATACCTGTTCCGAAATGTAAGTGGTGAGAGCAAATGCCCACGGAGTTGAGATTCATTCAGTAACTGGTTTTCGAGCGCCACCGTGTTTGTGAGGCGGTGGTATGTGTTGGAACGTGAGCATGAACAGAAGAGGCACGGAGCGTGTGTTGTGGTTGAGGTTACAGAGGATGAGACAGCACCCACAGTGTCCGTGTCTTGTAATGAGTTCTTAGAGAATCTGAGTAAAAGGTGGGACCCACACAGTTCAGACCCTGTCGGTCAGAGGTCAGCTCTTCTCTTCCAGGGGACGTTCAGGGTAGGCGCCCTGGCAGCATCCAGGAGGGGCAGCTGAAGGCTTCGCGGAGGAAGTGCGTCGAGGCCTGAAGAACCATTTGTGATAAACGAGAGGGAAGAGATGGAAGGGGTGTGGTGTGGGCAGAGGAGGTGTGGGCAGAGGAGGCTTCACGGGCAGAGACTAGGAGGGGAACGGAATCCCTGAGTGATTAAGCCCCAAGCAGAGGGATGGGGAAGAGGCCCGTGAGGCTGGAGCCTGCCCTTCCCCGGAGCCAGAGCCGCTCAGCGGTCCCAGCAGGTGTGTGCACGTGGAGGGGTGGGTGTTACCACTGTGCCAGGGGCATCACCCGGGGCCCTGGCTGACCGCTCGGGGACAGGCTTGGCCCTCATGAAGCTCGACCGGACTCCATTCACCCGCAGTTGGTAAAAAGTTAGCAAACAGGAGGAGGAAACGCGGCTCACTGGAGAGGATTCAAGCTGGTCATTTAGCCAAGTCACCCACAGCACAGCAATCAGAGAGATTTGTGGTTTTTAAAGAGTTCATTTTGAAATAGTTTAGAACTTCCAGGACAGTTGCCGGCAGAGCGCAGAGAAGGCCGATATTCTGTTCCCCCCGCTCACAGGTGGCCAAGGCGCCTGGGTTCACGTCCTCCTTGGTCTGCACACACACACAACGCACACGCACACACTGTCTCCCCACTCCACAGTCTCGCTGGTCTACACACACAGACACGCGCGCACACACACACACACACACTGTCTCCCCACTCCACAGTCTCGTTGGTCTACACACACAGACATGTGTGTACACACACGCACACGCACACACTGTCTCCCCACTCCACAGTCTCGCTGGTCTACACACACGCACACTCACACGCACACACTGTCTCCCCACTCCACAGTCTCGTTGGTCTACACACACAGACGCGTGCACGCACACACACACACACATACACACACACACTGTCTCCCCACTCCACATTCTCGTTGGTCTACACACACACACACACACACACTTTCTCCCCACTCCACATTCTCGTTGGTCTACACACACACACACACACACTTTCTTCCCGCTCCAAATTCTCGTTGGTCTATACACACAAACGCGCACACACACACTTTATTCCCTTTCCACATTCTCATTGGTCTACACACAAACACGCACACACACATACACACACACAGTTTCTCCCCGCTCCACATTCTTGTTGGTCTACACATACACGCACACACAACTTTTTCCCCACTCCACATTCTTGTTGGTCTATGCACACACATGTACACACACTTTCTCCCCCTCCACATTCTTGTTGGTCTACACACACACGCACACACACACACACACACGCACACACACACTTTTTTCCAGCTCCACACGCAGTGTGCTTCCTCGAGATCTGAGCGCTTTCCAGCAGAGCCTCAGCTCTCCCATCGGGCCAAAAGCCTTCCTGCCGCACTTTCTCTGGCCTCTCCGTGTGGCTCGATTTCCCTCAGGTCACTGTCTGCAGACCCACCTGAGGGGCCCACATCACGGCCAGGTGTGGCTTCCCCCTCCTGGTGCGAGGTCCTGTCAGGGAGATGTATTGTGTGTCGTTGTGTCTCTTCTGCCTCTTGCCGTTGGTCTTTCTCCCATGTGTTGGGAAGTTGCAGGGCAGCTTTATATTCTCTGCGGAACACTTGGCCAGGTCTGGAGACGTTTAAGTGGTTACCCTGTAGTAGCGAGCCCCATGACCGCCCCGGGTTTGGTGATGCCCAGGAAGGACTGATGCAGGGTTAGGTTAGTGGTTTATTGTGGTGAAGCACACCCAGGAAAGGCGAGCGAGGTGCCATGTGGAGGAAGCCAGCTGAGTGCTTGACTCAAGGGTTGTGTAGCCGTGTGTTGTGACGCATGTCAAGTATTGTCCGGCAGGGCTGCTTGTTAGAGACTCCGAGCTCAGAGGCTGCTGTGGGCTGGCCATGTGGTTACGCCTGCCTACATGCCCAGGCGCCAGCCTCCCGGGAGGAGAGCAGGTTTCAGCAACAGCCACGTCGCACCATCGGGCCACTGGGTACCACTCTTACTGGTTTGGGGAATGGTGGGAACCCTTCAGAAACCCAGGTTCCCGGACGCCAGCCAAGGCCCTCCTCCTCGCAAGCAGGCCTTTCTGAGGGCTGCAGTCTCAGGCCTGCCCTGTGGGCTCTGGTCTGCACCAGTCCCGGCGGGTGGACAGCCTCTGGCTGTGGGGTGAGGAGTGACCGTGAAGGTGGCAGGCCCTTACGGCGGGAAGGGCACTCCAGAGTCAGCCAAGAACCTTCCCGCCCCAAACGTCAGTGCTCACAGGCGGACTCAGGCAGTTTATTTAGCCCGCTGTCATCCGTGTGTTTCCTTATTTGCTCGATGTCTGTGTCTTGTAACTCCGCTTCCCTAACTCAAGGGCCGCCCTGCCCGCCTCTCAGCCCTGGGCCCTCGGTGTGCCCCCGCCCCGCGTGCACAGCCGCTGTGTGGAGGGAAGGTGGGACTCAGAGAGGACCGCATCTCTCCCCGTTCTCTCGGTGCTCATATCCTCACTGACTCGGGGCCGGGGGCCTGGCTCATGGAACCACGTGCTGTGGAGCAGGCGGCAGGACTCGGGGGCTGCCCTGGGGGCTGGGTCAGCAAGCACGGGAGTGAGCAGCGTGGGCTGGAGCCCGAGGAAAGCCGGAGGAGGGAGTCAGGACAGCAGAGGAGACTGGGGGACGTGAGGTTTCCAGGGGATGCTGAGGCAGAAGCCCCCGAAGGAGAGGAAGCTGTGTCCGCACAGAGACATAGAACAGAGACAGCGGCAACGGGGTTCCAGAGGAGAGCACGGGCTGCTGGAGAGTGGTCTCAGGACACCTCCGCCTGGGCACCGGGAGGGCACAGCATGCACGTGCGGGCGATCAGTCAGCCAGGGCCTGCCGCCCCCCGCTCCACAGCGCGGTCACGGTTCCCAGACGCATTGCTAGCAGCCCTGACTGCGAGCGGGGTCGGAGAAGCCCCAGAGACTGTTCCATGAGGACAGCACAGCGGCAGACCTGTCATTCGGGCCAGAGGAGAGGTCAGGGACTGGGGTGCGGTGGCCGCCACGGCATAGTCCTCACCTGGTGTTGTATGCTGCTTTCCTGGGTAATGCTGCGTTTTGTGATTTTAAGTTTTTAAAGTCAGAGTACTGTGTGAGCATAGTTTAGAAAGACAGCTAGACGCGCCAGATTTGTTAAGCCCCCAGCCAGCCTGCCTGTGTTCTCGAGAGATGCCAGTTTTGTTTGCACTGTTGCATATTGTTAAGTAATAGAGGTATGTTGCTGCTTCTTGTTTTTCAGTTTCAGACTTATTTTTCCATTTCTGCCTTTGGAGGGTGAGGCTGGACCTACACCCCCACCTGCAGTGGAAAAAACAATCCTCTCAGTGTAGCTGCAATGCCCCTTAGATCACTATTCAGAGTTGACATCATTATGACTATTTGTTAGAGCCAAATATGGAATAAATTGCAGTTATTTTTCCTTACCTCTGTGTTTTCTAGTGTTTCCCCTGATTAATAGCTATATCCTTAATTCAGTGGATTAATCTTGAGAATGTTAATATGGCAGAGATGAAGTTAAATGCTTTATATGGCTGCTTCTGTTTAATCTGATAGCAAGCCAGATACATAACCTGCCCCACCCCCAAACATACGCAAACCAGTGTTTCAGTCCTGGAAATAGTACTGAGGCAGAGAAAGTTAAGTTGGTTTTCCCAGTGCACCCTTCTAGAAAGTGGTGGAAGAGGAATTTAAGCCCAGCTTTGTCTAACCGCAGGGCCTGAGGTGTCTGGAATGTGTCTGGCACAGTTCTGGACATTACAGAATGGCCCCTGGAAGCGAGGCTGGGGAGATGACGTTGACCTGCAGAGAGCTTGAAAGAGAATTGGGGGCGGGTGGGAAGAGGTTACTTAAAAAATAATCCATCTCAGTGCGTGATGACGCCACGCTCCCTTGCAGCTCTGTCAGTTAGATCCGCGTAATGCCTTCAATCAACTGGGTTTTCAAGGAGAACAATCCCCTCTGAGCCCTTGGGCCTGCCCCAGTCTGGCGCCCAGCTGCCCTGCTGGGTTCTCCGGACCTCTGTTTCGTGCCTGCCTCGTCCTCTCTCCGTTTATCTCATGATTAGGGTGGGCTCTGTTCACGTTCTTGGGTACCTCCCTGAGCAGGGTCGTCTGGGGAATGAGTTTGCGGAGACTCCAAGTGTTAGAATATCTGTTTTCCATCGTGATTGATTGATAGCTTGTGTGGAATTTTACCTTGGAATTTGTTTTCCCCCAACATGCTAAAGGCTTGCTTTCTCAGGTCTCTGGATGATTGCTGGAGTCAGAAGATATTCTGATTCCAGGTTCTTTGTATGTGACTTGTGTGATTATATTCTTTGCAGCCAAAGATGGAGAAGCTCTATACAGTCAGCAAAAACAAGACCGGGAGCTGACTGTGGCTCAGATCATGAACTCCTTATTGCCAAATTCAGACTTAAATTGAAGAAAGTAGGGAAAACCGCTAGACCATTCAGGTATGACTTAAATCCCTTATGGTTATACAGTGGAAGTGAGAAATAGATTTAAGGGACTAGATCTGATAGATAGAGTGCCTGATGAACTATGGAATGAGGTTCTTGACATTGTACAGGAGACAGGGATCAAGACCATCCCCATGGAAAAGAAATGCAAAAAAGCAAAATGGCTGTCTGAGGAGGCTTACAAATAGCTGTGAAAAGAAGAGAAGCGAAAAGCAAAGGAGAAAAGGAAAGATATAAGCATCTGAATGCAGAGTTCCAAAGAATAGCAAGGAGAGATAAGAAAGCCTTCCTCAGGATCAATTCCAAGAAGTAGAGGAAAACAGCAGAATGGGAAAGACTAGAGATCTCGTCAAGAAAATTAGAGATACCAAGGGAACATTTCATGCAAAGATGGGCTTGATAAGGGACAGAAATGGAATGGACCTAAGAGAAGCAGAAGATATTAAGAAGAGGTGGCAAGAATACACAGAAGAACTGTAGAAAAAAGAGCTTCACGACCCAGATAATCACGATGGTATGATCACTCACCTAGAGCCAGACATCCTGGAATGTGAAGTCAAGTGGGCCTTAGGAAGCATCACTACGAACAAAGCTAGTGGAGGTGATGGAATCTCAGTTGAGCTATTTCAAATCCTGAAAGATGATGCTGTGAAAGTGCTGCACTCAATATGCCAGCAAATTTGGAAAACTCAGCAGTGGCCACAGGACTGGAAAAGGTCAGTTTTCATTCCAGTCTCAAAGGCAATGCCAAAGAATGCTCAAACTACTGCACAGTTGCACTCATCTCACACGCTAGTAAAGTAATGGTCAAAATTCTCCAAACCAGGCTTCAGCAATACGTGAACCGTGAACTTCCAGATGTTCAAGCTGGTTTTAGAAAAGGCAGAGGAACCAGAGATCAAATTGCCAACATCCACTGGATCATGGAAAAAGCAAGAGAGTTCCAGAAAAACATCTATTTCTGCTTTATTGACTATGCCAAATCCTTTGACTGTGTGGATCACAATAAACTGGAAAATTCTGAAAGAGATGGGAATACCAGAGCACCTGACCTGCCTCTTGAGAAACCTATATGCAAGTCAGGAAGCAACAGTTAGAACTGGACATGGAACAACAGACTGGTTCCAGATAGGAAAAGGAGTGCGTCAACGCTGTAGATTGTCACCCTGCTTATTTAACTTCTATGCAGAGTACATCATGAGAAACGCTGGATGGGAAGAAACACAAGCTGGAATCAAGATTGCTGGGAGAAATATCAATAACTTCAGATTTGCAGATGACACCACCCTTATGGCAGAAAGTAAAGAGGAGCTAAAAAGCCTCTTGATGAAAGTGAAAGAGGAGAGTGAAAAAGTTGGCTTAAAGCTCAACGTTCAGAAAACGAAGATCATGGCATCTGGTCCCATCACTTCATGGGAAATAGATGGGGAAACAGTGGAAACAGTGTCAGACTTTATTTTTGGGGGCTCCAAAATCACTGCAGATGGTGATTGCAGCCATCAAATTAAAAGATGCTTACTCCTTGGAAGGAAAGTTATGACCAGCCTACATAGCATATTCAAAAGCAGAGACATTGCTTTGCCAACAAAGATCCGTCTAGTCAAGGCTATGGTTTTCTAGTGGTCATGTATGGATGCGAGAGTTGGACTGTGAAGAAAGCTGAGCACCGAAGAATTGATGCTTTTGAACTGTGGTGTTGGAGAAGACTCTTGAGAGTCCCTTGGACTGCAGGGAGATCCAACCAGTCCATTCTTGAGAGTCCCTTGGACTGCAGGGAGATCCAACCAGTCCATCCTGAAGGAGATCAGCCCTGGGATTTCTTTGGAAGGAATGATGCTAAAGCTGAAACTCCAGTACTTGGCCACCTCATGTGAAGAGTTGACTCATTGGAAAAGACTGTGATGCTGGGAGGGATTGGGGGCAGGAGGAGGGGACGACCAAGGATGAGATGGCTGGATGGCATCACTGACTCGATGGACATGAGTCTGAGTGAACTCCGGGAGTTGGTGATGGACAGGGAGGCCTGGCGTGCTGCGATTCATGGGGTCGCAAAGGGTTGGACACGACTGAGCGACTGAACTGAGCTGAACTGTGTCACTTTGACTTTTTCTCTCTCAGGACTCTTACAGGACCCTTATTTTGCCTCAGGCTCTGATATTTTGTGCTTCTGTTTCCTGGTTTGGATCCAGTTTGGATCCTTGTGCTGGGCCCTTTCAGTTTGGCAACTGTGGCCGCAGTTCTGGGTTTTTCTTCTTGAAATTTTAGTGTTTGGTGACCTCCCTATCTTTTCCATTCTTCCCCGAGACTCTTTATCAGGCAGGTGAGACTTCTTGCACTGACACACCGATTGCTTTTACTTTTCTGAATTCTTTCCCATGTCTCTGCTTTTTTGGAGGGAGGGGTTTGGAGGGCCTTTTTTTTTTTTTTTTTTTTTCAGTTTTACCACCAAATCTTTTGAGTCTTTTATTTTGCTTTCCTGTTTTTAATTTAGCTGAAACAGTTTTGTTGAAGTATAGTTCACATACTATAAGTTCTTCCTTTTCATGTGTACAGTTAGGTGGGTTTTAGTATATTGACAATTATGGAAACTGGTTACCACTTGTTAAACACGTCTTTCTTGCTCCTGTGCCCTCTCCAAGAACCCATTAAGCATCAACAGTCATCCCGCTTCCCCAGACCAAGGCCCTGGTGGTTTCCAGTGTACTTTCTTTCTGTCTGTCTGTCTCTGCCTGTTGTGGACAGTTCGCATGAATGGAGCACACAGCGTTAGCCTTTTGTAACTGGCTTCTTTCACTTAGCAGGTTTTCAGTGTTCATCCACGATGTAGCATGGGCCATCCATTTCTGCTCATTGTCAGATATTCACATTGCACGGCTGTACCACGTTTTATTTTTTCCTTCATCAGATGATGATTCATCCATTTATCAGTTGATGTTTAGTTTATTTCTACTTTTTGGCTAGTGTGAATAAATGCTGCTTTAAATGCCAACTTGTTTCAGGGGTGTCCAACTCTTTTGTGACCCCATGGACTGTAACCTGCCAGGCTCCTCTCTCCATGGGATTCTCCAGGCAAGGATACTGGAGTGGGTTGCCATGCCCTCCTCCAGGGTACGTTCTCTATCCAGGGATCAAGCCATGAAGCCCGCATCTCCTGCATTAGTAGGCAAGTTCCTTACCCCTAGCGCCACCTGGGAAGTGCTTTAAATAAGAGTGTACAAACTTGGCCTGGACATGTGCTTTCACTTCTGGGTGTATACCTTGGAGTGGAATTGCTGAATCATATAGTTAGCTGTTCAGCATTTTGAGGAGCTGTGACATTATTTTCCACAGCAGCTGTACAGTTCCTGTTCCACTAGCAGTGTTAGGAGAGTTCCAGCTTCTCTGCATGCTCACCAGCGCTTGTTATTACCTGTCAGTTTGATTTTAGCTGTCCTAGTGGGTGTCTGTTTTTAATTTTTAAGAGCTTTTAAAATTTTTTCTAAGAATGGCCACAAGAGACAAGGGTGATTTCTCAGTTTCACTCGTGAAGAAATATAAATGAAAAACACGGTTCTGAGATGATCGAGCTTCCAGCTATCGCTAATGCAGGGAGCCTGTTCGGATTTGAAAATAGAGGTGCCTCCCAGAAGACTGGGCAAGAAAATATATTGCCCAGTGTATTATTAACAATATGGTAAAGACTGAAAAGGACCCAACCTGGTCTTCCATGGGAAAATGGTGAATTGAATACATCCAAACATGTTTTAAATGTACAGTGAAGTTCTGAAAAGATATGTACAAAAAGTAAGAGTGGCTTTTGACAGGTGTTGAGATTATATAAGAAGGTACATACTTTTTAATCTGTTGATTTCTTATTTCAATAAATGTTACATGTATGATTGCAAAGAAAATGTGCGTTAGTGTGAAGGGAAATTGTTCTGTAATTCTCAAAATAAGTTAGATAAAGACATTTTGGGGAAAATTAATGAAAAATAAGTTCTTAGTTCTGAAATGTTTATCAATGAAAAAAGGAGACAGTAAAGGAAAAAGTCACTTAAAAAATATCTGTTCAGTTTTAAGTATTAGAAACATTTTGAACAGTTAATTTTTTCCATCAAATTGGTAGCAATGATTCAGAGCCAAATTTGTAGTTGTCCCTAAAATATAAAATAGATCCTTGTAGAAAGAAACTTCACTGACTCTTGACCCTATTTTAATATTCCTGTTTGTCTTTCCCATGTTATTTTTCATTCTTTGCTGTTTTTGAGTTTACGTGTATTTTTGGATTAAGTCCTTCTGGAAATAACACAGAGTGAAGTGTAGACTGGTGGTTAGTAGTGGTGAGTGAACTAAACCAGTGACTGCTTATTGAGCTCTCAGTGACAGAGCACGCACAGGCAGAGCATCTTGCTGTTAATGTGTGGTTGTTCAGGTAAAGAAGGAGCTTCTGAGCGATGGAGCAAGGGCCCAGTGTCACACAGAATATCCCAGGGGGGTTAAGTACAACGTAGATAATAGACTCACATATTTCTGCGTTTGTATAATATAGTGAACTGTATGTTTATATTTTATCATAAATGTTACAGAAAAGTTTATATTATAAAAACAAATGGCTAACTGCAGCTTTTTTTCTTGCAGAATTTGAATGAATACGTTGATGCATTAATTACCTTGAAGCAAAAAATTATTAACACTGAGTGAGTATGTTTTCGTGTGTTTGGCCGAACCGCATGAACCTGACGTACAAGCTGAAGCGGGTGGTGGTGGTGGTGCCCTGGGCTGAGGGTAGACCGGGGGTTGCTCGCCCAGGGCCCACGTGGTGCTGTGGGGGGCAGTGCAGCTCCTCGGGGCCTGGTCTGGTCTCGGGGAGGCCTCTGGTCTTACGGGTGTGCACACTTCTCTGGTGTGTGGCCGCACCGTGGAACTTGCACGGTCTCAGCTCCCTGGACCACTGGGGAACTCCCAGTGCTCTCAGACCTTTACAGCAAAGCTCAGGGGCTAGGACATAATTTCTGCTAAGCTGGAAATGTTAAAAATTCTAAGAGCTTTAAAAATTCTTTAAAGCCTTCTTAGCTTTAGGACTGGATGGATTTCCTTGTGGTATTTCATGGTCATGGTGTGAGATTGTTTTTTTAATCCTTTAAAAATCACAGGAATTTATGGGCAAAGATAGTATTTAGATCAAAGGAATTTTAAATTAAAAACTCATACGTGCAGTGCTTTTAAGGAATTTAAGGTTCTGCATATGCGTGCGTGTGCACATATATTTAATGAATTAAATTTGTTGCAGGAAACCTAGGGAGAAGAGTGCCTTGTACATTTTGAAAAAAGCTTGAAACCTAGTGTGTTTTCTAGATTCAAAAGTAACGTAACTCTTTTCTTTGTTGCAGTAATTTGTTAACAGAATATCAGAAGAAATGTGATGATATCCTTTTACTGGCTTTTTCCTTTGAATTTTTAAGAATGTAAACAAATGTGATAATTTTCATGGTTATCCTTTGGGAAGGGGTGTTTACAGATTCAAAGCAGAAAGTGCCTCTAATAAGCTCAGTGAGCAGCTGTCTTCTACTCTAGACACATGCTAAATCAAGGCTGCTCGTCTCCTTATTTCAGAATGTTTTGTTTTTGTCATTAATGCTGATTTTCTCAGGTTTTGTAAGCTTTTTAAAGAGTCGGTCTTTTCCATTTGCACTGAGGACATCACCTATGTTCTTTAGGTTTAGGAGTAATGTGAAGCTGAGATGATGCTGTGAGAAGATTTGGGAGTTTCTGTAAGAATTACACTGTAGGAGTATCAGGATGTTGGAAGGTTAACTTTTGTTAATTAGCTTTGTGATTTGTAGAGAGTAATAAATATTTGCCAAGTCATAGTGTACTTTTGTATACGCTGGACAGTTCTTGGGCTCTGAGTCCCCACTTGTTCAGGAGCCATCTGGAGCAAATCGGCTTCTGTATTTTCTTGAAAGGGGGGAAATTGTGTGCCCAGTTATTCTGCCACATGCTGTGCTAATACTTAGCAAAATTAAGTCTCTCCTATGACAGTAAACATACGTATTTTTAGGGATTCACTGACCTGCAGCTCAAGCTTCAGTGTTGGAGCAAATGCTCCTATTTAGGTTTTGCACTAACCTAAGACTGGTTTCAGTTTTGTTTCTGGCATTCCTAAACTCACATGTGATCATCAGTTATTGGTTTGTGTTGGTACCATCATATCTGATTTGTATCATTGGAGTAATAAAATCAAAGCGTAGCATTCCAATCTCTTTAGTATCTGAAATTTTACATTTAAAACAACAGGCCTCTGAAAATCTCCTCTTGTGTTTTATTTATTGAAACTGTCCATCTGTTTAACTATAAGTCTGTGTTACTACAAGAGTGATACCTTTGGTTTTGAAAGCTGTGTGAAAACTGTAAATACCTTTAATTAGCAAAACAAGGAAATAGGCAGTTGATTCCAGTAGGAGGCAGATATGTACTCATTGTGTCCTTTCTGGAAGAAATGGTATGGACTTTCTGAGGTGATGACAGATGTCTTCTAGCAGGGAAGTTATTGAGCTGCTTTCCTAAACTTTATGAAATTGTAAAGATCAAAATTATTAGAATAGTTTATTAAAAATTGATAAAACATATTCTTGAATTCCTCCTGTAATGGGGTGATCTGCTTCAGCCTCAACTACAGGTAAATACAGATACTTTTTTTCAATAAACACGGCTGACATTTGCTTACAGTGCGTATTCACTGCACCTCCAGTATGCAGTGGTTTACTCTGCAGCCTGAGGTACCAGTGCTGTCGGTTTAATACAGCATCTTATGTGACTTGATTCTGTACTCCTTTTTTTAAAAAAAAATTTATTTTTTATTGAAGGATAATTGCTTTATAGAATTTTGCTGTTTTCTGTCATGCCTCAACATGAATCAGCCATAGAGTCAGACATGACTGAGTGACTGAACTGAATGAACTGATACGTATATCCTCTCCCTTTTGGAACTCCCTCCCTCCCCACCTCACCCCTTTAGATTGATTCAGAGCCCTTGTTTGAGTTTCCTGAGGCATACAGCGAATTCCCACTGGCTATCTATTTTACATATGGTAATGTAAGTTTCCATGTTACTCTTTCCACACATCTCACCCTCTCCTCCCCTCTCCCCATGTCCATAAGTCTATTCTCTGTCTGGTTCTCCATTGTTGCCCCGTAAATAAATTCTTCAGTACCATTTTTGTAGATTCTGTATATATGTGTTAGAATGCAGTATTTATCTTTCTTTTTCTGATTCACTTCACTCTGTATAATAGGTTCTAGGTTCATCCACCTCATTAGAACTGACTCAGACGTGTTCCTGTCTATGGCTGAGTCATATTCCATTGTGTATGTGCACCACGACCTCTTTATCCATTCATCTGTCGGTGGGCATCTGGGCTGCTTCCGTGTTCTAGCTATCGTCAGTAGTGCTGCAGTGAACGATGGGATATGTGTGTCTCTTTCAGTTTTGGTTTCCTCAGGGTGTATGTCTAGGAGTGGGATTGCTGGGTCATCTCACCATATGGCCTAGTTTTATCCTAGTTTTTAAGGAATCTCCATACCGTCTTCCACAGTGGCTGTATCAGTTCACATTCCCACCCACAGTGCAGGCGTGCTCCCTCTTCTCCACACCCTCTTAAGCATTTGTTGCTTGTACACTTTTTGATGATGGCCACTGTGACTGGTATGAGGTGATCTCTCATAGAAGTTTTGCTCTGCATTTCTCTGATAATGAGCGACCTTGAGCTTCCTTCCATGTGTTTGTTAGCCACCTGTATGTCTTCTTTGGAGAAATGTCTGTGTAGGTCTTCCCCACTCTTGGATCGGCTTGCTTGCCTTCCGGTGTTGAGTTGTACGAGCTGCTTGTGTATTTTGGAGGTTGGTGCTCTGTCGGTTGCTTGATGTGCTGCTGTTTTCTCCCATCCTGAGGGCTGTCTTTTCACCTCGCCTTAGTTTCCTTTCTGTACTCTTTTGTGTCATTTGACCGTCGTCTTGTTTATCAGTTTCTCTTTCTATAGGACAGAGGGTATATTTTATTTCATCAGAAATCTTTGTGACTTTTTATTTCTTGCAAAGACTGCAGTAATTTAGGATGAATAATACATACTCCATTAGAAGTTTATATTCTAATAGAGGAGGATACAGACATGTTATGACCAATAGGCATTTCTGTATTGTGATATGAGAGTAGGGTTTTACAGGAGATGAAACTTAAAGATGAAACTGCTGTCTTCGGTAATATTTTACTGGCAGCGTGATGGGAAATGAAGTTATCAAACTGTGCCGATTGTAAAAGTGAAAGGTTTTTCAGATTTTATGTTCTGCTTGTATTTCTTTTCTCAGATCTCCCGCATTGGAGACTAATTCTTTACCATCTGAGCCACCTGTATTCATTAAACATATAGATACATAAAGGTATACGATTTTAGTAAGTACGTAACTCTTATTTGCTGGAACTGTGCTCTGGACTCTGAGAAAGGCAAGGCAGGATGTGTGGGGATTCAAGGTCGTTTTCGTTAGTTGTTTATTCCTTGGTCTTCGCTTTTGTCTAGAGTTTCATATTAATCATACAATTAATTAAGAATCTTTTAATTCAGAGAAATATATATTTCGACTTATGCTAATGCTGTAAGTTAGGAGTAGCTCAGTAAAAAGCTTTTTATCATATGCTACAGGTGGAATTTTGAATGCTGTTTTCTAGAAATTATGATCTTACCTGTATGTGTATTGAACACAGATTATCACAGTTTTAAAGGGAGTTTTGTCTTCAGACCGGTACCTGGTGCCTGTAAAGTGGTCACAGTTTTCTTTAACAAGTTTTACAGCTGCAGTTTGCAAGAAGGTAAGCTGCCTGCTTTCACAGTCGATTCAGGGTAGACATTTACTGGATTAGATTTCTACACAAACTCAACAAAGTGCCACATAGAATTGACCCATGATGTCGGCTTTTTGAGCACTCATAATAAAAGATGTACATTTTCCTTCCTGTTAAGTTGTTTGAATGAATGCTTACTGAGATCTCAAATTACGAGCCAGGGTTTGGTTTTTCAGTTACTTTTACTGACCATGTGGCTTGAGTTGAAGCTTATTGCTATCAGTTAGTGTCTCTGTGAATTGGACAATTTAATGTGGTTGTTCACTGTGTATATTTTAAACAATTTAAAATGATCTTATTTAGAATGTAGTAGTGTTGTGTACAACGCTACTGATTACACTTAAAATTAGAAGGAGGCAAAGTGTGGTTATAAAATGAATCACAAAGTTGCCTGTCATTTAATTTAAATCAGTGGTGATGAGTTTATTATTGGAAAAGCTGCATCGCTTGACAGACAGTCCCAGTATTCTTATGTTCTCCAGTGGCTTGAGAGCCTGTGGTGTCTGCTTCTCTGATGGCTTTTGATGTGCTTTTATTAGAAATAGAGTCATGTCAAAGAAATAAAAAGTGATATGTAAATAATTTTGGTATTAAAAATACCAAAATAAATAGAATACATTTAAAAAAAGAGATTCTTATTTTCTTTTTTGTTTTTAGAAAAAAAAATTGAAACTCACCAGTAGATATATTTAATAATTTATCATAGATACTTCTCATAATAACGTTAATGCTTTGTCCATTTTTAGAGAGAATAGTACTCTGCATCACCAAGTGGAGCAGATGCTTCAAAAAATTTCTCCTCTGCAGAAATGTCAGGAAGAACTGGGATTTTTAAAAGCCGAATTGGAAGAGAAAAAGGTACCTAAAGTAATTTTCCTACACAGGTTTATCTTCAGTAAAATAAGATCTGCTTATTTACTATCATTGAGATAAGGGGACATTGTATATCTTAACAAAGCAGAGAGAAATGAGAGGACTGTTAAGTGCACTGCTGTCCTTAGAGAACACTGAACTAGTTGACTGATGCATCAGTCCTTAACAGTAATTATTAGTGATCAATGCAAGGCTGTATTTATTAGTATGCTTTTTGAGAGATTTAGTAGAAGAACCTTTTAGCTGTGAATTTGTATGACTTTGTGTCCTGCATTGCTTGCTTTCTCTGTTTTTCTTTCTGCCATTGTGGTGACTCAGACGGTAAACAGTCTGCCTGCATCGTGGGAGACCTGAGTTCCATCCCTGGTTTGGTAAGATCCCCTGCATGGGAGGGCATGGCAGCCTGCTCCAGTATTCTTGCCTGGAGAATCCTCATGGACAGAGGAGCCTGGCGGGCTGCAGTCCACAGAGTCGCAAAGAACAGGACATGACTGAGCGACTAAGCACAGCACATAAGTGTAAAATAGCACGCAAAAGTTCAGACTTTGTTAAACTTAGGGAAAAATTAGGTTCTCTGTTTCAAAACCCAGTTGGAATAAAACAGTTTTAAGTGCTGTAAACTTATTTTTTAATATAAAATTCATGTTACTCTTACTGGAGCTCTAGAAGAGAATTCACGGCTTTTACAGGTTAAAAACTCTGAAGCCGGTAGTTAGGTGTTTAGCAGGAGATGAGTGGTAGCCACGCTGATTCCTGTCTCCTTGACCTGGCAGCACTTGTGCCTCTTAGTCTTCAAGTCATGCCGTGTGCCTCCTTGAGGTTTTCCTACTTTAACAGTGCTTGATTTTCCTGTTTGTTCAGAAAGTATTATATATTTATCTACATGGTGAAAGATAAACAATCGTGCTGAATTTTGTCTGCCCCTGATGACAAAGTAATGTCATCAACCACACCTGAGAGGAAGCATTAATACTGGAGTCAGAGTTGAATAATAAACCCTCAACAGTCAATCCTGTAGTTTGGCTTTCAAAGAATTCCTCAGCTTCTGAATCCTCAGGCCCCTCACCTGTAAAAAGGGGTCAGGAAGACCGTGTCTCCGAGCTCTGGCAGTTGAAGAACTGTGTGCACAGGAGGACTGTGGCCAGGCTCAGTGTGTTCCTTTCCCATCCCATGGTGCCAGTACCCACGGTGCCGGTACACGTGCCTGTGGTTGGTGTGAACACAGCTCCCTGGTTACCAGGAAGGGTAAGGATTGATATTTCTGCACAGTGGTAATAATTGCTGTGTAGTTGCTCAGTTGTATCTGACTCTTTGCAGCCCCATAGACTGTTGCCAGGTTCCTCTGTCCCTGGGATTTTACAGGCAAAAATACTAGAGTGCATTGTCACTTCCTCCTCCAGGGGGGTCTTCCTGACCTAGGGATTGAGCCTGCGTCTCCTGCATTGGCAGGTGGATTTTTTGCCACTGAGCCACCTGGGGAAGCCCAGTGGCAATAGTAACTTACATTTATTAAGCTCAAAAATTGCTCTAGGGTTGTTGAATTCTAATTGGTTGAGACAAAAATATTAGCTATTCAATGTTACGAAGATTTGGATTTAAAATTAGCATATTTAAAATTTTATAGCTCTGTTTGACTAGACTGTTAATCATGTTACCTCTGTTGAGAGTTTGGTTATATCTGTTAAAGTGTTCAGTGTACTTTGGTTTCCTGCCTAAACATATTTATTCATTTGGTTAATTTCATGCTATTAAATGATAATGATTTAGCTTATCAAGGTCAAAATCAGTTATCACTGATGGTCAGTGACTTTCACATTGGTGAATGTCAATCAATATGTAAATTTCAATATATAAAATTTCTTTTCCAGAGTTCTCTAAAGTTGTATCAGGACACTCATCAGGAATATGCTCGTGTGAAAGAAGAATGCTTAAAAACTGATGCTCAGTATGTATTTTAAAATTACTGTGAAAATAAGGTGTTCAACCTTGACGCTGTCTAATGCTTGTATGAGTAGTGTTGTCTTCTCTGTCTTTGGGTTTATTCGCCATAATTAATGGGGTGATCTTGAGCTAATCTCTTAACCTTGGTTTCCGCATGTCTGGAAATTCTGTGTTGAAAGATTAATAGGATAAAATACCTTGTCATATGTTAAGGGCCTGCACAAAGAAGGAACTCCATAAAAGTTTTTATGTCTATATGTGGGTGTGTGTCTGTGTTACATTTCCACAGAGAAAACGTAATTGTCATCTCCTTTTTTGGTAAAAAAAAAAAAAAACATAATTGTCATCTCCTTTAACACATATTATGTGGAATGGGTGTCTTTGTTCCATTAAGGCAAAGGGCTCTTCCAAAATGTCAGTTAATTGTTTTGAAGTCTAATACTATGTTCACATCATTTACAAAGCTCGTGAACTACACATACAGTTATTTCACAGTAACTCAAGAGACTTTCTCAGAGGGTTTCCTACCTTCTCTGACTCAAAAATCTTGCCTAAAACTGAAAAAGTGTAGTTTTCTAGCCACTATCTCCTATAAAATGATGGTGTGACTGTTCCCATCAGACATGCTTCTTAAAGTAACCTCACCTGATCAAGATATCACCTGGACACATGAGCTTGGCTTAGATGAACCATGCTCAACTAAGTCCCAGGTGTGGCATGCCTGATAAACAGAGAATTTTAAATCCATTTTCCAAATACTGCATGAAAACAGCATACTGTTCTTTCTGTGGTTTGCTCTGCCTTCTGAACAGTTGGTGGTGTTAGTGGTTGGTATGTGATGCTTGTCATGGCTAACGTTTTGTTACATAAATCTCAGTAATTTAAAAAAAAAAACATGTACCACAGATTTTGAGGTTGTCATATGTTTTTTCCATTAATACTTCCCTCATCACGTTAATGTGTACAATTTTGTTCTCAGGAAGAAGAAGCTAGAAGCCAAAGTGAAGAAGCTGGAAGGTAATTGGCACTCTGTCACCCCGCTGGTGGGGGCTGTCATCCTCGTGCGAGTGATTGGTGTTTGTGCCGGGCTGCAGGTCTCAGTCAGGCGGTCCAGTCCTGCTTGTGACAGCGTATCCCTGGGAGAGCACGTTCAGGGTACCCTTGGGCAGAAGTGTGAGCACCACGCTCCTCTGAGTTCCTGAACAGACGTGCAGGTCCTTGTCGTGTCCACTCAGAACACAGCCCACATGTTCCGAGTAAGAAGCGGCAGTCAGTCAAAGGACGTAATTTTGAAAGCTGAATCTCATGGGGCCTTCTTATTTTTTGTGATGAAATCAGTGGTTAGTAGGAAAGGATACTCCTTTTAGTACTCAGAAACTCAAAAGAGTATTTGGATGTGCATGACTCCCGTGGTGGAGAGATCTCTGTGAGGCTCCCTGCATCGGGGCTTTCCGCCTTGTCCCTGACAGCCCACCCGCCCACCCCTGCCCCGGCCCAACGCCGCGTTTGGTCAGGGCCCTGTGTCTGCGCTGAGCATGCGGGGTGTGGGCCACACGGGGGTCTGCTGCGCCGTCCTGTGGCAGCCAAGAGCCCTTCAGGAGTCGAGCTTGAGACCTTCCCTTCTGGCTCTCCCCATTCACTCTGTGGTTGTGATGTGGAGATAGCATCAAGTAGAGACGAGGGAGCCCTGCAGACCCTCCCTGGTCCCGGTGCCCCGCGCTCTCAGCCAGGTGTGGGCCTGGGCTGCCCTCTTACTGCAGGCCTTCCTGACCCTGCACTGGCCCTGTTTTCACACCACTAGTGCTCTGCTTCAGAGAACGGTTCATTTTTTTTAGTTAATTTTTTTTATTGAAGTACAGTTGAGGTATAGCATTGTGTTCATCTCTGCCATACAGCATAGTGACTCACATAATATAAACATTCTTCTTTAAAAAAGCATCCTTTTTCATCTTCTTTCCATCATGGCTCCCACAGCAGGTTGAGTTTAGTCCCTGTGCTGTGTGGTAGGACCTTGCTGGTGCCCATTCTGTGTATACTGGTCGGCATCTGCTAACCCCACACTCCCGCTGCCTCTCTCTCCATCCCCCTTGGCAACCAGGAGTCCGTCAGAGAACAGTTTATTTTCATTTCGAGTGTGAATTAAGAATTTGAATAGACGTTGCTGAATATGTTTCCAGTTATTAGCTTGCCTAAATTGACCCCGGTTTTTCAGACTTAAGCTCTAAATATTTTGGTAACAACTTTTCCCCTGATTTGGTTTTTGCAAAAGCATTGTGGCAGTAAGTACAACATCACTGTGTTCCTTCCAAGATGACCTCTCGCTAGTGTGTGGGGATAAGTGTCTATTTATGGACATGTTTTAAAGGGATCCAAAGTGCCTGTGAGAGTGTATGAAGCTATTACAACAAACTTCCTTTGAATCAAAAATATATTTTCCATGTGACAAAAACATGTTTCTAGTAAGTGATAGGACATCGAAATTAGATGAAGAAATAGACAGGTTTGTTAGAGGAATCAGGAGGGGACTGTCTCTATGGTGTTTATAGGATTTTACTTCTCATAGCAATTGTATGTGAACATATTTGGATGCAGTCAGTACTGGTCAGGTTTTTATAGTATAGTTGAACCCTTTGGTGCTTCAGAGCCAAAAACCTGAGTGAAGAGTTTGCTCTTGGTCGACAGGGGAGCCACACAAACGTGTTAGAAGTGCCTCTGTAATAGTTACGGGACGTGGGGTGAGTTGACTTGAGGCAGGGTAACTCTGGGCAGGAAGGCACAGCGGTGTAGTAAACACCAGGAAGGCTGTCCCTCCCCCCAGATAAAGAGCAGGGTATGAATGAACCACTGCTTAGCAGAGTCACACTTCTGAGTCTCTGGCGCCGGAGTGTTGCTGGTTGTTGAGGAGTGAGCACGGCAAGCTTCTCCTCTGTAGGTCTTGAGTGTCAGCCTTTTGCCTGACTGAAGGGTCTGGGTTGGCTTGTTTGGGGATTGGAAAGGTTTCTTAAGGCCTGTGACAGTTCTTCGTTTTTGTAGGTAATAGTTTAATCAAAAGTGTTTCTTCCTTTATTCCTGATTGCGACAGAATACTGAAAGAACGGTAACTTTACAAAATCTGTTTCAAATTTGAAAAAAAATGAGAAAAGCTCTCAGTAGGTTTTTTGAGTATTTCATCAATGGTGCTTATAAACTTGGTAAATTATTTTTCTCTTTTACTTCACTGTACTCTTTAAATAAAGAGGCTGCTGTCAAGCAAACTCAGGACTTCAAGCAACTAAGGAATGAAAAGAAAATACTTGAAAAGGAGTTTAAGAAGACACAGGTAATGGGTCACAGCAGTGCCGCCTGTGTCCGCGTGTCCTCTCCAGACCTGCTCGTGTCCTCTCTCAGTGCAGTGGGTCCCCATCATGCAGAGTCGGAGGCCCCACGGATGCAAGGGCAGCGAGGGGCGCCCCTGGGCTGCCCCCGTGCATCCATCCAAAACAGCTGCCCTCCTATCCACTGCTTACACTGCTTCTGTTTTGTTTTCACAGGAAAGACTCGATGAATTTTCTAAGCAGAAAAATGAAAGGGGTGAGTATTCAGTTAATGCTTACTTAAAAATGCTGTTTTGACACACATTATTCTAATTGTTTTTCCCCACATTTTAGAACTGAGACATATTGGAACACAAATTTCAAGTGATTCTTACGGAAGCATCGATAAAAGTGAGTATATTACAAATGTAGTTTTAATCTCCGTGCATTTCTTTGAGTGGTTTGGGAGGTTGCTTGTTACTCTCACCTATAATGATGGGGATTCCAGGACTTGTAATGATTTTGTTAGAAAAGACCCCTCCTGTTTCCTGTCGTGCTTAGATCTGTAACCTTGCCGTCGGATAAAGCAGTCCAGTGAATGAAGGAGTCAGTAAGCTGAGAGAGGTATAATTTCCACACTTGGCAATAAATAAGTCGAGTTTCCTTGTTAGGTTATAGTTTATTGAGTTAACGCTCGATTTCTTAGGTGCCAGGTGTATAGAAGTGGCTGAAGGCAGGCAGGGAGACCATGGAGTCTGAGCCCTGCCGGGTGTTTTGGCAGACAGAAGACCTGGGGAGGCTGGACGTCCCACGGAGGGTGCGGGGGAGGCTGGACGTCCCACGGAGGGTGCGGTGGTCCTCTGACAGTAGGGTTGCCCCGCGCCCTGCTCGTCGCCTGCTGCGCCCGCCGCCACATGGTGGAGGCGTGATACGAGAAGTGGGGACCCTGGGGTTCACATCACCACTTCCACCTGTTGTGGGACCTTTGGCCATGTACCTCCCTTCTGTGTGTTTTCATTCTCAGTTTTGAAAAAGGTAGGAATTTCTGCTGTGCTATCTTGTGCTTTTTTGATAGAGATAAGTTCAAAATGATTAATAAGTAAATAATGGTCTTTTCATGTCATCCATCCATGTTTTCTCAAATGGAAATTATTAAAAACACATTGTTGTGTGCAGGTATGCAGTATCTCTCCAGAAGTCTCCTTTACCTTTTTTCCTTCCTCTATTTTTTTTTAGTCCGCAGTTCAAGGTTTCAGGTTAGACAGACAGTTGGCGCATTTCAGTCGCCTGGGGCCTGGTTCCGATTGTCGCCATCACTGACACTTGCTCCACGTGTCTTTGGCTCTTCCTGCTCTGAGGTGTGGAGGCTTGCGTACTGGCGCTGCTGAGGAAAGCGAGCGCTGGAAAGTGCTTGGCTCTGCCAGCTGACAGCCAGCTTTTGAGTTTGGTCGTCTCAGTTTTAGGAGTCAGCTGTTATCAGGCCTTCCTGTTTAAAACAGAACCCTCACTCCCTTCCATAGTTGCTCGCTAGCCTCATGTTCTGATTTTTCGTCAAAGAACTACTTACTAGTTTTACTAGAACTAGTAAAATCTTTTTTTTAACATATCTTCTCTGTGAGGGAAAGGATCTTGTTTATTTTCTTTTATCCAAATAAATGAAGTCTTTAGGAATCTGCTGATTATTTAGCTGTGGAGCTTGGTGGGTTTAATTCCCAATGTTTAAGTATGTCTTTAACACTTTGCTCTGTTAATACTGGACTTCTGAAGGACATTATGAGTTGGAAAGAGCATTGGGCTGGCTTCACTGTTGAAAAGACTGCCTGAGTCCTGTGTTGGCCTGTCTCTCTTTCATATTCCTTAACTAAAGATGGCAGAAGATTAAAAAAAAAGAATAGTTAAAACGTGCTAACAATTACTGAGGAAGGTGTAAAGCAGACGGTGGCAATTGGTGATGAAATCCCCAGTCATAGAGAAAATGGCAGGCTTTGACTGCGGGAACCTAGAGTCCCCAGACTGGGGGTAGTGTCGGGGCGAGGAGGAGCAGTGTGGCTGATGGGGTGGGGGTGCTGCTGCCGTCCGGCTGCACGCTGTCACGGGCTGTGACCCAGACTGGCTGCAGGCTGTGGCCCAAGTTTCGTCTTCTGATGAGTTAGGACACGGGAGAACCCAGGGTGGCTGTGGGTGTCAGAAAATTGGGTTAATGGTGCTGCTTTGAAGGCTAGCTCCCCCTGTTTCCAGAGAGTGAGGTATGTGTGCGCCTTGTGGGTCCTCACCATTCTCACTCTGCTTGCCCTCCTGATGAAGGCATGTTCTGTAGGTTCATGACACGAGGACCTGCGTTCATTGTCAGAGGAACAGGACTGTGGGTGGAGGCTGAAGAGACGTTCTCTGGCTGTGCGTGGTGCTCCTGTCCTGAGGAAGGGCAGGGACGGGAGAGAAAGACACCAGTAGCGAGTAGGCCCCGAGTAGGCCCCGAGGCCGGTCGTGAGCAGGGAGAAATGTCTCCAGCGGAAGTCGAGTCCTGAGAGGGCATCTGGGGGCATAGCCGTGGGCCGCTGCTGTGCCGTCTGGGTCAGTTCTCTGATACTAAAAGCACGGCTGTAGAAGTGAACCACTGGAAAGGCTGGGTTGCTGAGTGGGCAAACAGAAGGTTGCTGTGATGAGCCAAGGGGTTTGATCGTGGATATCTCTGAGTATGTGGTATACAAACATAAGGAAATAAAAGGCGTTAGGGAACATCTGAGCTGTTGGAGTGTAGAGCCAGATGTTGTGATGGTCACCTAGGACTTCCCAAAGCGGAGAACAGAGCTACTCTTTCCAGAGAGAGTGTGATCAAGAAATGATAGGAAACTTCCCAGATCAAGACCCTGATGTGATAGTTATATTAGAAGAACCTGTCAACTGTAGAGCATGATTTTTATGTACAGTCTCCAT
Organism: Ovis canadensis; assembly: GCF_042477335.2. Lineage (NCBI taxonomy): Eukaryota > Metazoa > Chordata > Mammalia > Artiodactyla > Bovidae > Ovis > Ovis canadensis. The sequence continues at coordinate 80,994,304 of NC_091260.1, read as the reverse complement.
CCCTGACTTGTTCAGAGGAAATACATTTAAAAACAAATGACACAGAAAGATTGAATAGAGGGGGATGGATATAGAAATTGCAGTTCAAGCAAATTCTAATTTGAAAGCGGTCATATAACACAAAGGGCTTCCCTCATATTTCAGTTGGTAAAGAATCTGCTTGCAATGCAGGGGACCTGGGTTCGATCCCTGGGTTGGGAAGATCCCCTGGAGAAGGAAATGGCAACCCAGTCCAGTATTCTTGCCTGGAGAATCCCATGGACACAAGAGCCTGGCACCATGGGGTCGCAAGAGTTGGACACAACCTAGCAACTAAACCAACCATATAACGCAAAGAATAATTCACGCCTAGGAATGAATTTGCCTGGATTAAAAGGAACTGTCTAGAATGGTCAGCAGTACAGTTCGTCAAGAAGATACTGCTCTTGTGACCTTCAGGCATAAAACTGCATTAGGTGAAACGCTTGGATATTCTAGGGGAAAGAGCCGAATCTGACTTCACGAAAGACTTCAGTGTGTTTGTTAGAAATAGAGAGTAAAAGCAAACAGAATGGGAGATGGAGTGGGAATCATGATTGCAGGATGGATGATTTGCATTAACTCTTAAAGACTGGGGATTCTTTAAACCGCTTTTCAAACATACCTAAAAGCAGACTGTTTAGTAAATGAAAAGCTGCAATCTGAGATTAGGTTATAGATATTTGAAAAGATATTAATAAAAATCTCTCCTACCTCCTTCCTGAAAAACTGATAACAGAACACACACAATAAACCGCTCTTGGATAACAGAAAAGATAAAAGCTGAAGTAGTAAATGGTTTTGGAAATAAACAAAAATAAGGCAGCATTTATTGAAATCTTTGAGATATTGCCAGTATTCAGTGAGGGATCTGTGGACTTAAGTGATGTTATGAGGATATGAGGATAGACACAGGGCAGCCTTGGAGGAAGGATCCCTGAGACACACCCTTGTGTGCCAAGTGGCTTCGGTCATTTCCGACTCTTTGTGACCCCATGGACTGTAGCTCACCAGGCTCGTCTGTCTGGGATTCTCCAGGCAAGAATACTGGAGTGTGTTGCCATGCCCTTTTTCAGGGGATCTTCCCAAGACAGGGATCGAATCCACAGTCTCTTTAAGTCTCCTGCATTCACAGGTGAACTCTACCTCTGGCACTACCTGGTAAGCGATGTTAGGACGCAGGAATTACAGTGAATGAAGCAAGAATTCCAGGAAATGAATGCCTTAAGAAGGTAGGAAAATACAACAGAAACCCAAGGAAAATAGAAGGAAGGAATTGATGAAGATGGAAACATAAATGATGAAATAGGAAACAGAGTAGTTAATTTGGGACCATGGACATGAAGGGCTGGCTCTCTGCAATGCTGGTGAAGCTGACCAACCTTTGGCGAAGATGATCAAGAAAGGAAGGCAGAAAAATGTAATAGCACCAGGACTGAGGAAGCTGTCAAACTACATTTGGAGAATTTCTGAATTTCCAAATTTCAGATTTTATCACGTTTATAAAATGGACTGTTTTGTAGGAAAACACACTCAGATTGACATAGAGCAGTTGTTGGAATATCCTGAACAGAGAAATAACCCGTAAGAAAGTTAAAAATTAAAGATAATACTATGAAAGATCTGGACGGTTCACAGGTGAGCAGGTCTTCAGTGAAAACCTGATGTCTTTATTTTTGCTTTAGAGCTTAAAAACTACGGACTGCTTCCTGTCTCATTCTTTTAGACTAATCGTGTACCAAAACTAATTGTATATGTGAAGATATGCACACATATCTTCAAGACTCAGAACTGTCACTTAGCAACAAAGCTGTGAAAATACTAAAATTTTAAGAACTCACATCTATTAGTAATTTAGAATATGGACAAGTTATGACGGAGGATTTATCTCAGGACTACCACAACAACTGGTTAAGAGCGCATGATAGGGTCATCTCAATTCAGCATCCATTCCTCATTAAAAAAAAAAAGACAATAGAAAAAACACTTTGAACTTGAGAAAAGTGAAACGCTGAGAGTGTAGTCTTTGCATCAGAAACAAGGCAAGCCTGCTCCTCCACCCTTTTTGTGTATGCTGGAGACCCTGAGCCATGCACCCGAGCGGACTCACAGAGCAGGAGCTGTGGGTGCTAATAAGGAAGAGTCAGATTGTTGTCATTTTAAATGAGGGGACTGACTAGGTAGAGAAGGGGAAATAGCGGTGTTGGAGCTTGGGCAAGCGCTGGTGCGTACAGTGAGGACGCACGGTGGGTCGTCACTAGTCTGTTGGAACAGATGGGATAAGAACAGTCCGTTCTCAGGTTGCTGCAGATCGGTCAGACGCCCAGGGAAGTACCTGAAGGCAGCGTGCCTGCCTCTGTGAAGACAGCTCTAAAACCGCCGAACATGCACACAAATGCTGTGTTCCTGGGTCCAAACAGTGGAGGCACAGAGATGGGAGTTTTCCCCACATGTATGTATAAATATATACTCTAAGACTGGATGGGGATGGCTTATCAGAAGCAATAGACTCCATGATAATAATTTAACCCTGAGCCACAGTCATGCCAGCACAGTACTAAAACATAGTTACAAAGTTGTCGTGATTAAGGATGCGTGCCATTGATGTGGACACTGACAAGTCAGTGGAGTAGGCAAGTCTAGAAACACTCTCCTCAGAGAATCCTGGCATTTGGTAAAGGAGGCATCTATCAAAGGGTCAGGGGAAGGTGTGTGGTTCAGCCGAAAGGTTTTCACGACTAAGTCCTGAAGGTGTGACGGAGTGGGCTGTTCTCTGCTTGCTGGTATCAGATAGCTCTCATGTCAGACTGGAAGTAGTGAAGGAGTGCTCAGTTGGAATAGGCATAGTTCTGGTTGATTGCCTCTGTAAGAACAGAGAAGGAACTTTTCTTGTTTTTTCTTTAAGGTTCCTTGTTTTCTCTTTGGGTATTTGTAACAAGCAGGGTTTTCCAAATTTGCTGGCATATTGAGTGCAGCACTTTCACAGCATCATCTTTCAGGATTTGAAATAGCTCAACGGGGATTCCATCACCTCCACTAGCTTTGTTGGTAGTGATGCTTTCTAAGGTCCACTTAACTTCACATTCCAGGATGTCTGGCTCTAGATGAGTGATCACACCATCGTGATTATCCGGGTCATAAAGATCTTTTTTGTACAGTTCTTCTGTGTATTCTTGCCACCTCTTCTTAGTATCTTCTGCTTCTCTTAGGTCCATTCCATTTCTGTCCTTTATCAAGCCCATCTTTGCATGAAATGTTCCCTTGGTATCTCTAATTTTCTTGAAGAGGTCTCTAGTCTTTCCCATTCTGTTGCTTTCCTCTGTTTCTTTGCATTGATTGCTGAAGAAGGCTTTCTTATCTCTTCTTGCTATTCTTTGGAACTCTGTATTCAGATGCTTATATCTTTCCTTTCCTCCTTTGTTTTTCACCTCTCTTCTTTTCACAGCTATTTGTAAGGCCTCTCCAGATAGCCATTTTGCTTTTTTGCATTTCTTTTCCATGGGGATGGTCTTGATCCCTGTCTCCTGTACAGTGTCACAAACCTCCATCCATAGTTCATCAGACACTCTATTTATCAGATCTAGTCCCTTAAATCTATTTCTCACTTCCACTGTATAATCATAAGGGATTTGATTTAGGTCATACCTGAACGGTCTAGCGGTTTTCCCTACTTTCTTCAATTTAAGTCTGAATTTGATAATAAGGAGTTCATGATCTGAGCCACAGTCAGCTCCTGGTCTAGTTTTTGTTGACTGTATAGAGCTTCTCCATCTTTGGCTGCGAAGAATATAATCAATCTGATTTCAATGTTGATCATATGGTGATGTCCATGTGTAGAGTCTTCTCTTGTGTTGTTGGAAGAGGGTGTTTGCTATGACCAGTGCATTTTTTTTGGCAAAACTCTATTAGTCTTTGCCCTGCTTCATTCCGCATTCCAAGGCCAAATTTGCCTGTTACTCCAGGTGTTTCTTGACTTCCTACTTTTGCATTCCAGTCCCCTATAATGAAAAGGACATCTTTTTTGGGTGTTTGCCGCAAATTTGGAAAACTCAGCAGTGGCCACAGGACTGGAAAAGGTCAGTTTTCATTCCAATCCCAAAGAAAGGCAATGCCAAAGAATGCTCAAACTACTGCACAATTGCACTCATCTCACATGCTAGTAAAGTAATGCTCAAAATTCTCCAAGCCAGGCTTCAGCGATATGTGAACCGTGAACTTCCTGATGTTCAAGCTGGTTTTAGAAAAGGCAGAGGAACCAGAGATCAAATTGCCAACATCCGCTGGATCATGGAAAAAGCAAGAGAGTTCCAGAAACATCTGTTTCTACTTTATTGACTATGCCAAATCCTTTGACTGTGTGGATCACAATAAACTGTGGAAAATTCTGAAAGAGATGGGAATACCAGTCCACCTAACCTGCCTCTTGAGAAATCTGTATGCAGGTCAGGAAGCAACAGTTAGAACTGGACATGGAACAACAGACTGGTTCCAAATAGGAAAAGGAGTATGTCAAGGCTGTATATTGTCACCCTGCTTGTTTAACTTCTATGCAGAGTACATCATGAGAAACGCTGGACTGGAAGAAACAAGCTGGAATCAAGATTGCTGGGAGAAATATCAATAACCTCAGATATGCAGATGACACCACCCTTATGGCAGAAAGTGAAGAGGAACTAAAAAGCCTCTTGATGAAAGTGAAATTGGAGAATGAAAAAGTTGGCTTAAAGCTCAACATTCAGAAAACGAAGATCATGGCATCACTTCACATGGTCCCATCACTTCATGGGAAATAGATGGGGAAACAGAGGAAATAGTGTCAGACTTTATTTTTGGGGGCTCCAAAATCACTGCAGATGGTGACTGCAGCCATCAAATTAAAAGATGCTTACTCCTTGGAAGGAAAGTTATGACCAACCTAGATAGCATATTCAAAAGCAGAGACATTACCTTGCCAACTAAGGTCCGTCTAGTCAAGGCGATGGTTTTTCCTGTGTTCATGTATGGATGTGAGAGTTGGACTATGAAGAAGGCTGAGGACTGAAGAATTGATGCTTTTGAGCTGTGGTGTTGGAGAAGACTCTTGAGAGTCCCTTGGACTGCAAGGAGATCCAACCAGTCCATTCTGAAGGAGATCAGCCCTGGGATTTCTTTGGAAGGAATGATGCTGATGCTGAAGCTCCTGTACTTTGGCCACCTCATGCGAAGAGGTGACTCATTGGAAAAGACTCTGATGCTGGGAGGGATTGGGGGCAGGAGGAGAGGGGGATGACAGAGGATGAGATGGCTGGATGGCATCACGGACTCGATGGACGTGAGTTTGAGTGAACTCCAGGAGTTGGTGATGGACAGGGAGGCCTGGTGTGCTGCGATTCATGGGGTCACAAAGAGTCAGACATGACTGAAAGACTGGACTGAACTGAATAAGCAGTGATCCTGGTCAGGTCATTTAAGCAAAGGGGGTCACGGTATTTGGAAGCAGACTTTTGGGTGGGTTAATCGAAATGTAGATAAACTACTTGATAATAAAATTCTGCAACTTAAATATGGATGCACCTCACACAGTGACTGGATAATTTGGGTCAAGAGAGGTCAGTTCAGTTCAGTTCAGTCGCTCAGTCGTGTCCGACTCCTTGCGACCCCATGAATCGCAGCACGCCAGGCCTCCCTGTCCATCACCAACTCCCGGAGTTCACTCAGACTCACGTCCATCAAGTCCGTGATGCCATCCAGCCATCTCATCCTCTGTCATCCCCTTCTCCTCCTGCCCCCAATCCCTCCCAGCATGACAGTCTTTTCCAATGAGTCACCTCTTCGCATGAGGTGGCCAAAGTACTGGAGTTTCAGCTTTAGCATCATTCCTTCCAAAGAAATCTCAGAGCTGATCTCCTTCAGAATGGACTGGTTGGATCTCCTTGCAGTCCAAGCGACTCTCAAGAGTCTTCTCCAACACCACAGTTCAAAAGCATCAATTCTTCGGCACTTAGCTTTCTTCAGATTCCAACTGTCACATCCATACATGACCAGTGGAAAAAACCATAGCCTTGACTAGACGGACCTTAGTTGGCAAAGTAATGTCTCTGCTTTTCAATACGCTATGTAGGCTGGTCATAACTTTCCTTCCAAGGAGTAAGCGTCTTTTAATTTGATGGCTGCAGTCACCATCTGTAGTAATTTTGGAGCCCGAAAAAATAAAGTCTGACACTGTTTCCATTTGGAAATGCCCAAATTTTCCAAGTTATGTAAGTTTGCCCTATTTGTCCTGGTCCTCTTTCTGTAGAATTTATTTATTCATTGTGGAATTCGGCTATAGATGTAGTTTGCCATTAAGTAGGGCTGTCCTGTTCCAAAATTTGTGATTCCTTGGAGATATTTTGGTTTAGAAGATTGATCTTTTTAGCTTCTCTAGAACCGGATTAAAGATTTCAGTGTTTTCAAGAAATGATTCTTTTTAATAACCTCAATGGAGCTATAACAAGTTTGAGATGACTTGAAATTACCAAGTACTTAATAACTATTTTCAGTTAAACTTTAAGTAATGTGGCGTGTCTTTTTATGTGTATTTGACACAAACTATTCATATTTATATTTTGATGAATGTTTTTTGCTTGGAACATTTTGGGGAATTTGTATTTTTAATGTTAAGTTTACTTTAAAACCACAATGTGATATTCTTATGTTATATGACTTTCATTTAGTTACCATTGTCCTTTGCCTTTCAACTTGAACCAGTGATTCTTAACTGCTTTAGGAATTCAGACCTGTTTGAAAAAAACTTTCAAAAATTCCGAAGCTCTCACTTTGCCTGTATAGATGTAGATGCTTCTTTCTGTGTGTCTGCTTCCGCGGGTGACTCTCTCCCTCTCCATATATCTATACCCACACGTTTGTCTCCTCCCATTTCCCCTTAAGGCCATTAAAGAATTTCCCAAGACCCACAAAGCCCCTAAGATAATTACCGCCTGGTCACCTCTGGTGGCATTTCTGATGACCTCATGGAACTGAGTGGATACTGTTTGTTCCGTGTGGAATCTGTGGAGCAGTGATCTACACCGGTCATTCTAGCTGGGCTTCCTCCCTGTGCTCCCCAGTCACATGCCACTGCCTGTGGAAAATGCAGAGGCCAGAGATTTATTCATCCTGTGCCTGTGTAATGGTGGGGAAGACCTTTCCCAACAAGCACGTTGGGTTTTCTGAGTCCTGCCATGGCGTGCACCGATCTCCAAACAAAACCCAGGCTTGTGTTCAGCCTTCAGTCAACATGCCTTCAATTGAGTAGCCGGCTGAATTGTGTTCAGTGATTGAAGGAGGGGAAGGGGGTTTAAGTTACCTAGCTTTCTAATTCCGTGGTAAATCCCGATTTCCCAGGAGTGTGTTTTGGCCTTGGGCTGAGTGAGCCGAATGCCATGACTAACAGTTGCCTCTCTTCCACAGGGAAGGTAAAGCTGCTTCTGAAGGAGCTCTGGCTGTGCATCAACACCACACACAGACTCCCTGGTGAGGGCGGCAGATGCATCCCAGGTGAGGGGGAGGCTTCCAGAGCTTCATTTCATACGGCTGTGGCGGTGTTTACTGTGGACGTTGTACGTCTTTAGTTTTTAATTTCTTGAATCTCTCACTGAAAGAGTGAAATAAACTGAGATGGGCACTTGCAGTCATCCAGAGCTCTGCTCCTTCCAGCGTGACTTCTAGTCTCGCTGAATGCGTCTGGCTTTGAATTTTGTAATAGCTGCTTCATCAGGGAACATCCACGGACACTGGAAGGACTCATAGAGGGGGAGTGTGTGTGGCTGGTGCAGGTGGAGACCGAGTTTCCCTGTTTCCCCGCCCATGTCCCCTTCCCCGGGTTCCTTTAATTGGGCTCCCTGGTGGCTCAGATGGCAAAGATGTCTGCAGTGTGGGAGACCTGGGTTCAATCCCTGGGTCAGGAAGATCCCCAGGAGAAGGGATTGGCTATGCACTCCAGAATTCTTGCCTGGAGAATTCCATGGACAGAGGAGCCTGGAGGGCCCCAGTCCACAGGGTCGCAAAGAACTGAGCTGTGGCTGAGCGACTGGTGCTTCCACTGTCATTTCTTTCTGCCTTTAGTTGCCCGTGCTCTGACAGGTACTTATCTTTCCTTGTCTCCTGACCCTTTTGGAGAGTACCGATCGTTGGGTCGAAAGCCTGTGGGTTGTGGCATGTTTTCTTGTATTAGAGTGAGGCTGTGTATTTTCCACAAGAACTCCTAGTGTGTGCTGGGGAGAGAGCGTGTGGTCTGCCTTGTCCTGGGGGCTGTTAACCTTGATCTCTGTGGAAGGCGGTGTCGGCCCAGTTCCTCCTGTGAAACTGCTGTTGCCTCTTGACTCAGTGGCCCCCCGGTGGAGGCGCTGTGACCTGGCACGTACGTACTCGGTTTCTCTCCAGCGCCGGCCCCTGATTTTAGCCCTGCTGGCGCATCTTGTAGGCTGCGATTACTACTTGGTCGAATAGCGGCTTTTGTAATTCCCTCGTTTACCGGAAGGTATTAACTGCAATTCTTCCGTAAGGAGGAACTGTCATTTTTCTCCACTTGCTCATTCGTTCACTTTTCATTCACTCGCTTCTGTCAGTATGGTCTCAGAGACACTTGTTTTATTCTGTGCATTATAATCCAGTACTTCTAGTATTCATCTTATCGCTCAGGTTGCCGCAGGTGCAGTCACTGGGACCATCTGGGGCTCTTAGGCATGTCCATCTTTACATCTGGTTCTGCAAGCTGTCTCGGGCTCAGCTTGTGTTTTCCCCTGCCCAGCCCTGTAATCAGCCACTGCTCCAGGGAGCCCTGAGGCCTTCTACGAAAGGTGTTTTTGTAGCTTTCATATATTTTTACAGCTTTCAAATATGACAGGTGGTAGTTTCCAGTTAATTGCCAGGACACAATATTTTTACTTACAATTAGCATTGCTGTTGCTCACCAAAATCAAAACCCAAAGATAACTGGCATTTTATAGTAGTTTTCTGTTGTGTTACAGTGCAAAGTATTTCTGTGACATAGTCAGGTTCCTTAGAGTACTGTACAAATACTTTCATGGGGTGAAGGTGAAAGTCACTCAGTTGTTTCCAACTCTTTGTGACCCCATCGACTATACAGTCCATGGAATTCTCCAGGGCAGAATAGTGGAGTGGGTAGCCTTTCCCTTCTCCAGGGGATCTTCCCAACCAAGGGATCGAACCCAGGTCTCCTGCATTGTAGGCAGACTTTTTACCAGGTGAGCCACAAGGGAGGCCCTACATGGAGTAGGCCTGGTATCAGTTGATTTTAGAAGGAGAAGTTTATTTCTTGCCGCCTTGTTGCAGAAGGCTGTTTCTTCTCGATGCCGCTGACTCCCCGAGAGCACGGGCATGCCAGCGAGGGCCGTCACCGTGGCCACAGATGGAAGCCGTGGCAGGCGCACCCTGCTGCCCGTGGGCAGGGGCGTTCCGCCCTCCCCCCGGCCGTCTTCTCGTGGCAGGCGCACCCTGCTGCCCGTGGGCAGGGGCGTTCCGCCCTCCCCCCGGCCGTCTTCTCGTGGCAGGCGCACCCTGCTGCCTGTGGACAGAGGCGTTTCGCCCTCCCCCCGGCCGTCTTCTCGTTTGCTTGTTGAGGGAAGCATACTTTTGTGGAATATGTTTAGTTCTATAGGATATTCTTTAGGAAGGGATTATTGGCTTTTAAAAATGTTTCTACTTGGATTTAATACAAGCATTTTGAACTGTTAAAATAGGTGTTTTTTTTTAAAATTGATAACTGTAAATAATTTGATATTCACTTTTTTTCCCCGCAGAAAATCCTGCCCAAGAATACTGCAGACCCATAGAGTCCGGGGAAGATGGCATGCCCCCTGCAGCAGACGGCAGCCGCGTCCGCACCTCGGCCGTGCAGACGTGCCTGGCAGAGCTGTCTATGGAGATCGAGGGTGACTTCTCTGCCTGTGAGGACGTGGGCAGAGCAGCAGGTCGTGACAGTGGCCTCTCTCAAGAGGACCTGAATCCTGAGGCTGCGGCGTGGAAGAGTGGGGCTCAGGGCCCGGGTTTCGACGAGGACCTCCAGGCTGCGGTTGACTTCTTCAGGCTGCCTCCGCCTCTGCTGTCCCCAGTGCCCTCCCCGCCGCTGGCATCGCCGCCTCACCTGGGCGTCTCACCCTCCCTGCTTGCACCTGTGAGTGGGTACTGTGTACTGGCCTCACCAGGTGCCCACCTCGTCCACCCTGACACGTGGGCGTGCCCCACACAGTGTCAGGGAGGAACCCGGGAGTTAGCGAGGCACATCAGTGCCCCTGGGGTCCGCATCTTAAACCCACACACGTGCACACGTTATGGTCTTCATTTTGTGCTGGGGGTGCATTTCACTGTCTCCATCTGCAGCGTGCTTTAAGTCTCCTGTGGAGGACTGTGTCACAGTTGTTTACTCTAACCTTTAGGTTTGGACACGTGGCGGGGATGGAGTGAGAGAGTGAGTTACACAGGTGTTTGTCAGCCTGGAGTGTTTCAGAGGCAGAAAGTCCATGTATGGCATGCCCGCCTGTTAGCTTAGGTTGCTGTATTCTCCACCTTCATGCAATGAATTCATCATCTCTGTATTTGCAGAATGGTTTATGTGATTTCTTAGGAAGTTAGTCTTTTTTTTCTCTTTCCTTTTTATTGTTTAAATTGTGAAAATGATAGGGGTCACAAAGAGTTGGACACAACTTAGCAACTTTTACTTGACAACATACTTACTAGGAGACTTGGAAAACACAGAACCAAATTACGTATAGAGGAAGTTAGGACAGAGCAGATGTGTATGCTTTTTGGCTTAAGGAAGAAAGAGATTAATGGCTCCTTTGAATCACTTCATTTAGGAACCGTAATGCATGTCTGTTATGTTGTGGACATGGTGCTGGACACCGTGGGCACAGAGGTGACAGGACCTGGTCACTCTTGCTTGGGTCTTGGGTGATTGCCCATGAGGGCGCTGTGGTGGCATCTGTGTTGCCGAGGGCTAGGCTGGGCTGGGGGCTCACCCTGGCGGGAGGCTAGCACACACCTGATAGGAGAGGCCCCCGGGTGCTGGCTTCCGGCCGCCCGTGAGGAGGTGCCGCTTGTCTCATGCTGTTCTCAGAGGTGTGACGCTCGGGGCACGTGGCGAGTGTGCACCCAGACCAGGCCCAAGCCCATGTGCATCTTAAGGGCTTGGCGTTTTCTCCTGACAGCAGTGGGGAGCTGTTGATGGGTCCAGAGAAGTGGACCTAAAGGTCGGGTTCCATGTGAAAGTTTCTGTTGAGTAGCGGTGGGGATGGGAAGAAAGTGGGAGACTCCGGGGAGAGGCAGGACCATGGACTGGAGTCTTGGGATCAGCAGTGTCCTGCGTTCTTAACCCCTGAACCCAGTTGCCACTGGAGTTAACTGGTAGGTACTGGTTTGGAAAAGGTCTCCAGGCTGAGAGAGCAGTGAGCCTGGTGAGATTTGTGGTGTGGCTGTGAGAGGAGGGGCAGCCAGGGACGCTGGAGCCGGCACAGAGAAGAGGAGCCTCTCTGGGCAGGAAATGGTCCACCTTAGGGGTGGGCGGGCCTTCCCTGGGGGTGCCGGGGGTCGGGGCGGGGAGGGGGGGTGCAGCGAGGGCTTGGGGCCGGCGGTGTCACTCCCTCAGAGTGGGCAGGAGGTGAGGGCCGCATCCTGACTGAATGCCAGTGAGGCCACCGCAGAGGGAAGAGGCTGGAAGCGCCGCTGGCCGTAGAGGAAACCAGGATGGGAGGCTGCCCTGGAGCCCACGGGAGGAAGGGCTTTTGTGGCAGGAGCCTGTTTGGGTCCCGGCTGGTTACTCCTCATCCCTCTGTTGCACAGGGCTGAGGGCAGGGCGGTGGTGCACTGGCTCTCTGGGGCCGGGTGGCGGAGGCAGGTCTCAGGACGAGAGGGGTGGTCGCGAGTCGCGGAGGGCTTCTGGAGCAGACGTGGAGGTCACGGGCCACGGGGAAGGGGCGTAGTCCATACACGGAGGGGAACTGGAAGGGTCCAGGGATAACTGCAGTTGGGGTGCAGCCTCGGTGAGAGGTGTGGGCAGAGGGGCTCGCAGGGCAGCCCCCAGAGCAGGGGCCAGGCTGAGGGGGCAGGAGGGGCGAGCGGAGGTAGAGAGGACAGCTGGGCAGCTGCCGGCAGTGGGCCTTCCGAGTTGAGGAGGATGGTTCAGAGTCAGGACAGAGCGAGCCCTCGGCTGCAAGTGCAGCAGCGCCCGGACGCCCCTCGGGGAGCAGCAGTGCGCGTGCGCGGAGCCCTGGCGGGTTTCTCTGAGGAGAGAAGGGGAGAGCGCTGGCTCCCCGACCCCTGCCCACCCACCCGTGGGGCGCCTGGGGTGGCCTGCCTTCCTCAGAAGCTTGCGGAGCGTATCTGTGTCCAATGCATTGAAGCAGTAACTGTGTAGTTGGTTGAAGTGGTATTTAACTGACAGATACAATTCCTTTGTTTTTAAGGAACCCTTCTTTGGAGAGGGTGCTGACTCCAGCGATTATGACTCGGCCCCACGTGGGAACTCGGAGCCTGTGGCCAAAGAAGATCCGCCTGAGGCCCAGGACCACTGTGGCTTACCTGGAGAGAGGAAAGGAGCTGGAGCCTGGGAGGAGCGGCCCCACACCCGCGAGGCCACCCCGGCTCTCAGCGCAGGGACCACGCTCGGCTTTGGGACCTTTGCAGCAACCCTGAGGGGGCCCACAGCCTCATTCACCTTTGCTCGGGAGCCGCTCTGGACCGTGTCCTCTGAGCTCGGGAGTGGGAGAGAGAAGGGTGTTGTGGACGAGCCGGGCAGGCCCAGAGAGGTCGGGCAGAAGGACAGGTTGGTGCCCACAGTGTGGACACGTCCCAGAGCCCCGGGCGGTGAGCCTGCTGAGATGCTGTCGGGCGGCCTGGCTCAAGAGGAGGGCATGGCTCGCGGTCGGTCAGACCCACGTCCCCCTGCCCTGGGCCTGCAGCCACTCAGGGAGCCCGGGGCACCTGATGGGAAGACCCTGCTGGTCCCAGGGATCGAATCACCCAAGTTAGAGCTGGCCAGGTGGACGCTCACTGATGGAACTGCTTCAGAATCAGGGCAGCAGTCAGCCTCTGGTCATTTCCAGGGACAGCCTAGAGCCTTGGAAAAGGAAAGAGGAGCCACGCAGGGGTGCGTTTTGGGCGCGCTGCCCACCCCGGCAGCCGCGGGGCTCGGCCTGGGAGATGTGTGGCCTTGCTCCTTGGCTTCAGGCGCCTCCCCTCGCTGTGGCCGCCACCCATCTCCCTCGGGGCTGGAGGATGGCGATGGTCCCGCTGTTCCCCCTGCCGTTGGCCCTCCCCGCCCTCGCGGCTCAGAGCAGACCGCGCCCGCTGCCAGGGTGACTGCGGTGGAGGTGCCCCCGGAACCCCCGGGGTGCTCCTCAGGAAGGGCCCGTCTCGAGAGCAGCTTCCCAACTCTGAGTCCCCTGTCGGGGGCGTCTGGTCCTTTTGGTCAGAGGAGCGGGCCGCTGGGATGCGCAGCCTCTGTGAAGGACTTGAGCGATGCCCGCTCGCTCCTGCAGCCTCTGTTCCCCCCGCGCTCGGCGTTCCCTGGAGCGGCCGGCATTGGGCTAGCTGCGGGGCAGGCGCTGAGGGTGGAGCTCGCGCCGGCTCGGACAGGTTTCAGAGCGTCGCCGGGGCCTGCGTCCAGCTTGGTCAGGAGCAGCTTCGGCTTTGGCAGGAGCGCTTCCTGGCACCACAGTGACCTCTTGCGGCGGGGCGGTGAGGCCAGGCCCTGGGCCGCGTGGTCTTCGGAGGGCAGTAGGTCGGCGTCCATGTTTGCCGGGGAGGACCGCAGTCCCGCTGCGCCCCAGGCCCCCGCATCCGTGCTGCCCAATCAGGTGTCGGTGATCACCAGGCAGGCACGGCCTGGCCCCGCACAGCCTGCCCGCCCGGAGCCCCTGGCGACCCACAGTGACACCCGGGCTGGCTGGCCAGAGTGTGGAGCGCAGCGTGGCAGGGAGAGGGGGTCCCCCATGCAGAGCAGCGCTCGGAGCCCTCCCTCAGGAGCCCCCGCCTCCTGGGGAAGGTTAGATTTTGATGCTCCAAGAGGTTCTTTCCCAGTAGAAAATTCCCATCATCCTACAGACTGTAAATCCTCATTCTCTTCTGAGAACATCCCAGCCCCAAACCGGGACGCTGTGACGGGCGCCGCGGTGCAGGAGGAGGCGCAGAAGCGGAGTCCCGGTCTTCTGGCCACAGGCATGGACACGGCCAGCTTGGATGTAGATAAACGTCCAGACATGGAGCTGACTCTCTCCAGAGGTTTTCCTGCTGGAAAGGCAGTCAGGTGCCCTGGGGCGGCTCTGGCGGTTTCACAGGCCCCACCTGCCCTACAGCATGGCCTGAGGGAACACCTGCAGCTGGAGTCTGCGAGTTCTGGCCGCACGCCTCCTGAAGGCCTGGGCGCCGCTAAGACCGCGTCTCCACGCACTGCCCCGTGCTGTTACAGTGGCATCCGGGAGGCGGGCGGAGGCGACACCGAGGTGGAGGAGAGCGAGGCGCCCAGCGGCAGCGAGGGAGAGACCGAGCCCGAGCCGGACCCGCACAGTGGGCCCCCCAGGTGGGGCGCGGGGGCTGCAGAGGCTGGGCCTTCTGTCGAGGTGGGCTCCCTGACCTCAGCTCTGCAGGACTTCAACATCAGCACGCTCTCTGAGATGGACAGGCTGTCCACGTCCGAGGTCGCCATGTTTCTTGAAAGCTGTCAGCTGAGAGACTATAGTTCAGCGGACTCTGTTTCAGAATGTTCTAGCAAAGGAACACTGACTAGAGGAATGAAGGAGGATTTGAAGCACAGCAGACCGTCAGGAGAAGGGCATGGAAGTCAGCTCTGTGAAGAGGAAGCGCTGGAGACCTCTGAAGAGTGGGTGGAGTCGGAGGAAGACGACTGTCCTTTGCGGGCTCAGCTCCCTCGCTGCTCCCTGGAGACGCTGTCTGAGGTGCTCACCAGGCTCGGGCAGGAGATGCAGGCCAGCCAGGAGGACAGCGAGGCGGAGGAGGCTGCGGGGCTCCTGCTCCTCAGAGGGCCTGAGAGCGCGACGGCAGAGCACCTCCAGCAGCAGCTGCCACCTCTGGACACAGCCATCACTGCCTCGCCCACGCCAAGGGCTGGCACGCACACTCAGGGTGGCTCTCCCACCCGTGCTGAACCCGGCTGTGAACGCACGCAAAGCATGCCTGAGGGCCGCATGGACGCGGTCGGGCCGGCAGGCAACAGGGAGGAGGTCCAGTCAGAACCTGCGGAGCCCTCGGTCCCCACCGCTGACCCGGGGGCGGGGCCAGAAGAGGTGAGGCTCCAGTGTCAGATATCCACGGTGACCTCTGAGGTCATCAACGTGCTCTTCAACAAGGATCAGAACCTAGTCATTGAGAAAGGGGACAACTGGACCATCATCAATGGGGTGGCGCTCATGCCGGAGCTGGGCCAGGTGATCCTGTGTGACGCCCCGGAGGACCCCCCCCTTTCCACTCATCCGGAAGAGCTGGCGGCTGGTTTCCTTTTGGTTCCTCCCGTGGAGAGGTCCCCAGAGGCTGGTTGCCCTGGCTCACCTCTTCAGGAGCCCCCATGTGCCCACAGTGCGACTGGAACCCAGGAGGATATCTCAAGCAGCGGGCAGAGTGGTAACTTTGATAAAAGTCGTTTGCGAAACAGACCTGTTAAACCCAGCGTGAGGATCAGCTCTGAGATATATGATCAGAACTTTGAGTCGCAGACTGCTCCGTTTGATCACACTTACTATAACTCGAAACTGGAGCCACTGGGCAAAAACAAGAATCGATCAAAGGTTTCAAACAGAGATCAGTCCAACAAGCCAGTGAAGACTCTGGCATCAGGCCGAGTTGAAACCACTCAGCGTGAAGTCTCTCCATCGTCTTCAGGGGACAGAGGTCACGGAAAACCCCAGAGAAGTCACACGCAGACCATCCTGGCCAATGCCGACACGTCCACACCTGCAGACTGCTGCGTGGACACGCTGAGCAAGATACGGCAGGAGGTGGGGCCCCCACTGCCCCCGCTGCTGGCCCCCCTGATCGCCACGCCGCCAAGGACATCCCGGCTGGCATCTCCCCTCATCTCCAGCTCCAGCCCTTCCTCGCCACTGTCCCCACTCTGCCCAACGTCCCCGTCATCCGAGCCCCTGGTGCCTCCTGTGGCATCCCCGCTGCCGGAGGAACCAGGACCCTGCTCTCCTCCGTGTGCCTCCCCATCCCCATCGTCCGCGCCGGCCGGGGACAGGGTCTTGTCGTCTCCACTGCAGTTCTGCGCAGCAACCCCAAAGCACGCCCTCCCAGTGCCTGGCCGCCTGCCCCCACTTGCACCTGCCCATCCTGCGGTGGCAGCGCCCCCAGAGAACTCTGTGAAGATCCTGGACACGATGTACCCGGAGCTGTCTGCCCGGGCCCGCACCCTCAACATCCTCAAAGGGAACATCCAGCTCACGCGTGGCCCGCCGGCCGATCGTAAAGGTCTGTCGGGGCCTGTGGGCACCATCACAGGCTTCCAAGCCATCGCTTCCAGCTCCACCGCCTTCGTGAAGGCAGGGGGTAGCTCCAGCAGCGACGGCAAGCACGACAAGGCGGGAGGCCTGGGGCCTCCACAGGACCTGGCTGGGAAAAGGACGCTGTCTGCCAGCACACTGAGGAGCGCCAAGAGGCTGCGCCTGGACAGTGGGTCCCCAGAGCCAGAGCCCACCCCGGAGGGCATGGGCTGCAGCCCCCGCACAGACACCCCCCAGGCTGCAGCCCTGAGCACAGAGGACGACAGGCATCCTCTCCCAGCCTCGCATTCCCCCCCCAGCCCTGAAGAAACCACAGAGTCCCCCGAGAGAGCCATTGCGGAGGCCCTGAGAAAAATCGGGGAGGCGACCTTTGACCTGTTACCTGTCATCCGGAGTCACGTGTATGTGGGAAACATCTCCACAAAGCCGGTGATGCGAGACCAGGAGAAGGACGTCGTCTACGAGTTCAGCACCACAAAAAAGGTACGCGGCGCCTCCCGCCAGCAAGGGACCCACAAAAAAGGTACACGGCGCTGCTCGGAGAGCGCTGGGATTGCCCGTCTCCCGACAGAGGCTGCCTCCCGCCAGCAAGGGAGGCCCTGAACAGAAGGCCCCGTCCCCTGACACAGGCTGCCTCCTGCCAGCGAGGGGGCCCCTGAATAGAAGGTTATTGTCCGGGTTGGACAGTCACCCCTGTAAGCATCAGGACCTGTGCTCTGTTTCTAGCCAGCAGTTTGTACATCTGAGAAGTGGTCAGACATTGGAGACTTGGTAGTCTGTATTCACTACATGAGTTAAAATTTTAAAGGGAAAAAAAAGGTGCCTGTCAGGACTTAAAGTGCACAGTTCCCATTGGTTCTGACATGTTTAAAGGCTCAAAATGGTTTGCTTCAGAGCATCAGTTGCTTTGTAATAGAGCCTTTTTGTCAGTGGTGTTACATACACATTTGAGAATTTTGAGAGAAAGTGTGTGGGTCCCCCCCTCTCCCCCCATACTTAATGCAGGTCACCAGTCAAATAGGAACACACGCTTAGTTTCAAGAGGAGGTGGGGAGAGAAGTGTATAGGTTTGCATGTGGGGTTTCTTAGGAGTTTCCTAGGTTATTATCTCTTCCATGTTCATGTTGATGGTGGGTGGGTGACTTCCAGTGTCCCTGGATTAACAGTATTGGTATCTGTATATGCCTGGAATCACAGTGGCATACATGCTGTTCATTTCAGAAAGCATAAAGAGCAATACAGGTAACTTTGGAAGGATATGTATTTTCCCGTGATTGAATGTATCAGGTTATTTAGTACTCCTTTACCTGAGTAAGGAAACTTTAACCCAATATTCTAAGGTCTCCCTGCAATGTGGGAGACCTGGGTTCAATCCCTGGGTTGGAAAGATCCCCTGGAGAAGGGAAAGGCCACCCACTCCAGTATTGTGGCCTGGAGACTTCTATGGACTGTATAGTCCATGGGGTCACAGAGTTGGACATGACCGAGTGACGTTCACTTGCACAAACGGGATAAATGTGTAGAGTATATTGCAGTTCAGAAAACAAGGATGGCGGTAGAATTAGAGTGGGCTCCACACACAGATTAATTTAGTAAAAGCCAAAAAGTGGCAGCTTGTTGGAGTGGCAGTAGTGACGGGCACCAGGAGTCTGACCAGCTGTGGGCCCCACGCCATGCTGACCTCTGCCGAACCGCCCGTCTGCCCGCTGGGGGCCCCCTTCTCCGCAGAGCCTCCTGGCTTCCCTGCTGAGGGCTTACTTAACCGCAGTGGCAGCTGGCCTCTGTCCGAGACAGTACCCCTTTTATTTTTCCAGCTTTCCCAAAGACTTGATTTTGTAGCTTGTAGCTGTTCCATAGTAGGCTAACGATAAATATCAACGTACATCGTCTTTTTTTTTTCCCCCAATTCAGCATTTAGCAGAGAGCTTGCTTCACTCTATCCTCTCAGAGCTGAAAAGTCAGAAGATGTCCGTGGAGCACAGCTACATCCACGCGCTCTGCAGGGTGTACGTTGGGGTCTGCCGGCAGCTGGGAGACCTGGAGAGGGCGCGCCTCTTTTGCTACGGCCTGCTCAAGGAAGGTACGCGGGGGTGGTGGCGGCCTGGCCTCGGAAGCAGGGGCTTGCTCTTTGGCCTGGTTACACGTGCCTCTGGACCTCCAGCGGAGCTGCTGCGTGTCTTCTGTGCGTCTCCCTGGTTTGCAGTGGAGGAGTTATGTGACTGAAGCTTACCGAGGTCAGCACACACATCCCTGCTGTGCGTGGGAGGGCCTCTCCCCACTGCGTCTTGGTGCTTGTGTAGCTGCTTGTGTAGCTGCTTTGGAGTCGGACATGGTTGGCACAGGAGGGGGTCATTGTGACGCAGCAACTGCTCTGCTGTGTCCCTGGCTGGAAAGAGCAGAAACTGGTGGAGTCACGGGCTCAGGAGCGGTTTCAGGGAGACGTGGGGAGGAGTGCTGCCCTTCGAGTCTTTCCTTTCAGTGCTGTGCCTTCAGTCTGCTAATGGGGAGCAGGCCTCATTCTTTACATCAGGTCGTCAGGGAAACGTTGAAATAGCAACATGATACGCAAATGCAACTGATTGTCGTATCAGAGTCTAATCTCGATTGCAGAGGCTGATAACCTTGTGTCACCATAATGGCTATGGGGTTTTTGAATCTGGATGAACCTACCACGTATAGACTTGTGCGTGAAGCTGCTGTGTTGGTTGCCCGCTTTGTTTTTCTTTATTTTTTCAGTCACTGTCTTATTAGCAAATAGTTACAGGGTGTACATAAGCGTGAATGCTTTGATGGTAACCCGACCCAGGTACAGCCTTGCAGTGATGTACACCTGGCCGTGACCTCATAGGAGCACCCAGCAGGGTTACCGCGGTGGAGGGCGGTGGGGAGGCAAGCCCCGCGGGGCGGCCAGGCCCGCCTGGGTCTCTGTCTCTCCCTCAGACGCGCCCAGTACCCTCTCCCGTGCGGATCTTTATAACCGTGTCTCTCTCGGGGAGCGTCTTTCTCCACTTGGTGCTGGTCAGACAGCTCCCTTTCCCTTTGTCCTCTCTTCTCCGCTAGATCCCGTCAGAGTACCAGTTTTGTTTCTCTTGTTCCTGTTACATCCTCTCCCCGAAAAAATGCGTTGTGTACTCCCACTAAGTGTCCATTGAATGAATGAGAGGTACAGTGGAAGGTGGCTTCGAGCGAGTCTTAGGCCTGGGATGCTTTCCTTGTCAAAGTGACTTTTGAGCTTTGATGTGAAGACAGAAGCGAGGGAGAGAATTCCAGGGGAAGGGAACAGCCTGTGATTTCCTGGGACAGGAGGAAGTGTAACCAGATAAGCAGTTTCCCAAGTTACAGATCAAAGTAGCCCAGAGAGTGTATGCTTTGGGTTACTCTCCTTCTAAACACATCGCAGCCTTAGATAAAATAGAACAGAAAAAATGAAAAAGATACGGCTTCATGCCAAACAGGATACAAATATTTGTGTTGACTGGTATAACCACTCGAAAACACTTAGTTTCTTATAAGACTAAACATTAATTTATCATCGTCATTGTTCAGTTGCTAGGTCATGTCTGACACTCTGGGACCCCATGGGCTTCAGCACACCAGGCCTCCCTGTCCTTGACTGTTGCCTGGAGTTTGCTCAAATTCATGTTCACTGAGTTGGTGATGCTGTCTAATCATCCCATCCTCTGTCGTCCCCTTCTCCTTCTGCCTTCAGTCTTTCCCAGCATCAGGGGCTTTTCCAGTGAGTCAGTTTTTCCCATCAGGGGGCCAAAGAATTGGAGCTTCAGCTTCAGCATCAGTCCTTCCATCGAATATTCAGGGCTGATCTCCTTTAGGATTTACTGGTTGGATCTCCTTGCAGTCCAAGGGACTCTCAAGAGTCTTCTCCCGCACCACAGTTTGAAAGCATCAGTTCTTTGGTGCTCAGCCTTCTTTATGGTCCAGCTCTCACATCCGTACGTGACCACTGTAGCTTTGACTGTACTGACCTTTGTTGGCCAAGTGATGTTTCTCTTTTTAATACAGTCTAGGTTTGTTACAGCTTTCCTTCCAAGGAGCAGGCGTCTTTTAGTTTCATAGCTGCAGTCACCATCTGCAGTGATTTTGGAGCCCAAGAAAATAAAGTCTGTCACTGTTTCCACTTTTTCACCATCTATTTGCTATCAGTGATGGGACCAGATGCCACAATGTTAGTTTTTTGAATGTTGAGTTTTAAGCCAACTTTTTCACTCTCTTCTTTCACCCTCATCAAGAGGCTCTTCAATTCCTCTTTACTTTCTGCCATTAAAGTGGTATCATGCATATCTGAGGTTGTTAGTATTTCTCCTGGCAGTGTTGATTCCATACTGTGATTAATCCCGATGGGCGTTCTGCATGATGTGCTCTGCATAGAGGTTAAATAATCATGGTGACACTATACAGCCTTCTCCTACCGCTTTCCCAATTGTGAACCAGTCCATTGTTCCATGTAAGGTTCTAATTGTTGCTTCTTGACCCACATAACATATTTTTCAGGAGGCAGATAAGGTGGTCTGATATTCCCGTCTCTTTAAGAATTTTCCAGTTTGTTGCAATCCACATAGTCAAAGGCTTTAGTGTAGTCAGTGAAGCAGAAGTAGATGTTTTTCTGGAATTCGGTTTGTCTAGAATCCAGTGAACGTAGACAATTTGATTTATGTTTCCCCTGCCTTTTCCCAACCCAGCTTGTACCTCCGGAAGTTCACCATTCAGTTCACTGCAGTTCAGTCACTCAGTCATGTCTGACTCTTTCCCACCTAATGGGCTGCAGCACACCAGGCCTCCTTGTCCATCAAGAACTCTCAAGCTTGCTCAGACTCATGTCCATCCAGTCCATGATGCCATCCAGCCATCTCATCCTCTGTTGTCCCCGTCTCCTCCTGCCTTCAGTCTTTCCCAGCATCAGAGTCTTTTCCAATGAGTCAGTTCTTTGCATCAGGTGGCTAAATTATTGGAGTTTCAGCTTCAGCATCAATCCTTCCAGTGAATATTCAGGGCTGATTTTCTTTCGGATTGACTTGTTTAGACTGGTGGTAAAGCCTAACCTGAAGGATTTTGAGAGTAATCTTGCTAGCCTGCTAAACGAGCACAGTTGTATGGTAGTTTGACCATCGTTTGGCATTGCCCTTCTTTGGGATTGGAATGAAAGCTGACCTTTTCTAGTCCTGTAGCCACTGCTGAGTTTTCCAAATTGGCTGACGTATCGAGTGCAGCACATCACGGTTTAGGATTTGAAATAGTTCAGCTGGAACTCCATCACCTCCACTAGCTTTGTTAGTAGTAATGCTTCCTGAGGCCCACTTGACTTCATGCTGTAGGATGTCTGGTTCTAGGTTAGTGACCACACCATCGTGGTTATCCAGGTCATTAAGGTCTTTTTGTAGAGTTTCTCTGCGTATTCTGTCCATCTTGTCTTAATCTCTTTTGCTTCTGTGAGGTCCTTACCGTTTGTGTTCTTGCATGAAGTGTTGGTATCTCTAATTTTCTTGAAGAGATCTCTAGTCGTTCCCATTCTGTTGTTTTCCTCTGCTGCTTTGCATTGTTTGTTAAAGGTGACCTCTTTATCTCTCCTTGCTATTCTCTGGAACTCTGTATTCAGTTGAGTATATTTTTCTCTAATCTCCTTTGCCTTTCTTTTCTCTTTACTTAGCTGTTTGTAAAGCTTCCTCAGGCAACCCCTTTGCCTTCTTGCATTTCTTTCTTTTTCTTTGGGATGGTTTTGGTCACCGCCTCCTGTGCAGTGTTACAGATCGCCTTCTGTAGTTCTTCAGGCACTCTCTGTCTACCAGATCTAATCTCTTGCATCTATTTGTCACCTCTACTATATAATCATAAGGGATGTGATTTAGATCATACCTGAATGGCCTGCTGGTTTTCCCTGCTGTCGTCATTCTGAGCCTGAATTTTGCAATATAGAGCTGATGATCTGAGCCACAGTCATCTTCAGGTCTTGTTTTTGCTGACCATATAGAGTTTCTCCATCTTCGGCTGCAATATAATCAATCTGATGTCGACCATATAATCAGTGGTGTCGACCATCTGGTGATGTCCATGTGTAGAGTCACCTCTTATGTTGGTGGAAGAGGGTGTTTGCTCTGACCAGTGCTTTCTCTTGGCGGAACTCTGTTAGCCTTTGCACTCCTTCATCTTGTACTCCAAGGCCAAACTTGCCTGTTACTCCAGGTATCTCTTGACTTCCTGCTTTTTCATTCCAGTCCCCTATGATGGAAAGGGCATCTTCTTGGGTGTTAGTCTAGAAGGTCTTGTAGGTCATCATAGAACCGTTCAACTTCAGTTTCTCTGGCATTAGTGGTTGGGGCATAGACTTGGGTTACTGTGATGCTGAATGGTTTGCCTTAGAAATGAACTGAGATCATTCTGCAGTTTTTGAGATTGCACCTAAGTCCTGCATTTCGGATTCTTGTTGACTCTGAGAGCTACTCCATTTCTTCTAAGGGATTCTTGCCCGCAGTAGTAGATACAGTGGTCATCTGAGTTGAATTTGCCCATTCTGGTACATTTTTGTTCACTGATTGCTAAGATGTCCGTGTTCAGTTTTGCCGTCTCCTGCTGAACGTGCCCAGTTTACTTTGACTCATGGACCTAACACTCCAGGCTCCTGTGCAGCATCATTCCTTGACAGCATCGAACTCTCCTTTCACCACCAGACACTTGCGTGGCTGAGCACTGTTTCTGCTGGCCCAGCCTCTTCATCCTTTTTGGAGCTATCAGTAATTGCCCTTCAC
Source organism: Ovis canadensis (assembly GCF_042477335.2). Taxonomy (NCBI): domain Eukaryota; kingdom Metazoa; phylum Chordata; class Mammalia; order Artiodactyla; family Bovidae; genus Ovis; species Ovis canadensis. The sequence continues at coordinate 80,971,035 of NC_091260.1, read as the reverse complement.
TTTCCCCCAGTGGCAAATCGGACACCTTCTGACCTGGGGGACTCATCTTCCAGTGTCATATCTTTGTGCATTTTCATACTGGTTATGGGACTCTCATGGTAAGAATCCTGGGATGGGTTGCCCTTCCTTTCTCCAGTGGACCGTGGTTTGTCTGTAGTCTACGCTATGACCCATCCATCTTGGTAGCCCTGCAGCTTCACCACAACGAGGCTGTGATCCATCAAGGGGTCGGCCTGAAAGGACACTCGTCTAGTAGCAGGGTTCTGAATGTGGACTCTTGAGACAGGGTGTCTGCCTTCTCTGCTTGCTTTAGAGTTTATTGCTCTTCTCTACAGTGGTGTATACTCATGCTGGGTTTCAAATTTGATTAAAGAAACTTTGCCGAAGGGAAAAGTTGGCTGGAGGCTGGGGAAGAGGACTGCAGGGTTAGGTGGGAGGGACAGTGGATTTGAGGCAGCTGAGGCTCCGGCCTCATGGGGCTGCCTCTTCTTCAGGTGTAGGCGGCCTTGCTGTGCACGGGGAGGGGGGGGGCATTGTTTAAATATGTTCTTGCTTTGTAATTTACTCACTTAATCAGACATGAAGGTTTATTATCTTGTTTTCTTTCTCATAGATTTTCCAGAGTCTGAGAAATTGACTTTGTTCATTGCAAACATGTGGCATGATGTATTCATCTCTCAGTCGGTGATTAATAAGGCGATGCAGCTGGTAGCCAGGCAGCGCGCCAAGGGAGAAGTTCTGAACTGTTTGCGCGCCTTCCTCAATTGGGAGAAGGTGAGGTTTCTCTTTATTGTGTGCAATATTGCACACATAGACCTTATATAAGTGTTTTCTTTGGTTTTGTGTTCGTGAGCATTTTAGAGTTACTATTCTTCATATTAGATCCTTCAGAATATCATTTTAGTCCAAGCTTGTGCATTTTGTTCATTAAGTATGTCCATTGAGCTGAGTTTATCTTGGGTACTAATTTGCCGCTGGTGAGAGCCATACCCATGCTTACATATGTAAGGGCCCCGAGAAGATGCAAAGCTCTGCTTCTAAACGTGGTACTTAGGTGAGAAAACTGAGATTGCCAACTCCTTCCTTTGATGATTTTTCTGAATGTAATCTGTTCTTCCCAGTTGATGAAATTTGTAGTTTTTTGGAGTGTTGTGTGCTTTCTTTTATTACTTTATTTTCTTTAGTGACTGATGTGCTAATATAATATGTAGATTGGTGTTCTGTTCATAGATTTTCTCTAATGAGAATTGCTGGGTGCTGAATTGATAGTGATAAACTATAAGACGAGATATTGAAGAGGCACCGAAGTGAGTGACAGGTTGATTTTCACTGTGTTCTGCCCTGTTTTAGGACTGTATCACTGTCCTTTCTTAAAAAAAATACTGGCTTGCACCTGTGGACAGTGTTTCTGTGCCATCGTGCTTTCCTTTTTAGTTCTTTCTGGTGTTACTGTCAATTAGACTTTAATTTTCTTAAGAAAGGGGAAGGGCTTGGTGGGTAGAAAGTTAGGGAAGTATTAAACAGCGGGTCTGCAGTCAGCCCTCCATCAGTCCACCTCCACAGTCTGGAGTGTGTTGTGTGGGGTCCAATCTGATTGTACTCCATTGGCCGTGAGCAGAGCCCTCCCACGTCTGGCGTGCGTCCCGCCCTCTGTGGTTACCTGCCGGCCGGCCGGGCGCCCTCCCCTGCTGAATCCTCCCGCTTGTGCACTGGGGGTCTCCTCCTCCAGCCCGTTCAGGTTGAAGCTAGATAGGATAGGGTGGTAAAAGCCATGATTAACAAAGAAGGGAGAATTTTAATAAGTGTATTTTTTCTGTATCATGTCAAATAAAAATATAAACTCAAAGCTATTTAAAAAAAGAGAGAAATACCTGGGGGGGAAAATACCGTTATAGTCTAAGATGTCCATATTCTGTCTTACAGAACTCAACAGATGTGATACTCAAAAAATAAGTAAAGAGATAGCAGAAATCAACAACACAAAAAGTAAACTTGAATGAAGGCTATTTTTTCATATCTATGACATTTACAAAAGCAGTCATAAATTTGGCCACACAAGAACTTTAATTTTTAAAAAGTAAATATTTTACACTCAAAATTGTCTGGTAATGATTTAGTAAAATTAGACATAAATAATTTAAAAATTATATAAAAATTCCCCAGAGATTGAGATGCACAGTCTCTGGACAGTCTGTGAACAAATAGAAACTCAAAGTAAAATCTCAGTATCTGGAATCCTTCATTAGCAGAGACCTCTCATTTTTGGAAGACTCACACTCATTTCGATAGTTTAAATGTCTTCAATATTAAACACAGGAACAAAGTTCTTTGATAACCATCTTGAAAATTAAAAATTTGAGAAGGAATCTAGGAAAGAAAAAATGTGATTTTATTAAAAAGTAACAGTAATGAAGTTGAGAATGAAAAAAAAAAACACTGCCTTTAAAAAAATGCTGATAAAACAGATAACTCAGTTCAAATGACTATAAAAAGAGAAAAGCAAAGTCAAGATTTCAGGATGAGAGGAGATGTGAGTAGAGACAGAGGGTGAAAAATGAGAAGACTGCCACCTGCAGCGTCACAGAGGCAGCTCGACCCGGGCGGCCTCTTAGCAGTAGACACACACAACAGTTGGCTTCAGAGTCGAACACTGCAGTAAGCCAGTTTTCAGTTACAAAAGGCTGAAAAGATAATTGGAAACAGTATACAAGAAGGGTGTATAGATGTTACCTGAACATTAAATCTTATCTTTAAAGAACCAATTAATTCCAGTCTTTTTCAGGCATCAGAGATTGAAAGCTCCTTGTTCAGTTTATATCACAAAACCCAATAAAAAAAAAACTGAAGAAAGAGAAGAACATTATAAATCCACTGCTGATATGAACCCAAGGGAATTCAAGTTTATGTCCACAAAAAGGCTTCTACAGAAATGTCCAAAGCAGCGTTATTAACTGTAGCCTAAAGCTGTAAATGAGCCACATGTCTTCAGTAGGTGAAAGGATAAACCATGGTATATCCATGATTTGGTATATCCAAACCGTGGTATGACCAGGTCCCTGCTCAGCAGTGAGAAGGCATGCTGAAACTACCTCTACATTCAAGAACGTGGAAAGACAGGGCTCAGCTGTAAAAGGAGGCAGACGAAAGACTCTAGTACAGTCTTGTTCAGTTTTTTGAATTTCTGGAAAAAGCAGGTTGATACATACGGTCAGAAAGATGGCTGAATGAGTTTATTAAAGAATTTTTAAATATTAAAAACTTTTTTTTATTTGTAACTTTAATTCTCTGGTTTGAGTTAATGACACTTTGCGTTCCTGTGTGGATTGTGGAGTCTTTTCTATCCTGGTTGGCTTCTGCATTGTGCCTGGAGCTTTTTACCTGGCCTCTCTGGCACTATTGTATAATTATTTAGGGACAGGTACTACGCCTAGATAAACACAGTTCCCTCTTCAAAATCCAGCTTTCAAAGGGTGTCTTTTAAAGTGACATGATGACTCATCTGATGCTCGTTATGTGCCTTAAGATCACCCACAGAAGGTGCGTTACATTCGAAATTCTAAATTCCCTTTTTTTTCCCTTTATTTGCTAGAATGCGCCTGTAGATGTTGGCTTCATGGTTTCTAAGCTGCTTTTGACCATACAGTTATGTCCAAAAACAGAATTTCAGCCCAGTGCAAGGTTTGGGGAAGACCTGAGTGATAGCACTTGGGAGCACGTATGTGCCATCGATCTGCTCTGCTGCCATCAGAAGTGGGTTTGGACGCACGACAACATTATCAGGTACGACTGCTCTCCTGACTCAGGCTGGATTATTTGAATTGTCAGCAGTACGTTCAGCGATTGCCGAATTGTGGTTTAAATCATTTTTCCTTTTAAGGCAGCTGAACCGTTTAGAAGGCACATTTTGATTTGGTAAGAATTAATAAAACTGCTTGTAAAATGCCAGTGTCGCTGTGACAGCCCCTCACTTTATTTTCTTATGGTACCTTTCACTACTTTTCATTGTATTCGCTCATTACTGTCTCTTTCCCAATGGGAAATGGATCTGATGAGTGGGGGGCCTTTGGTTCCCTGGCCTCCCTGGCACGTGGAGACCTGTGCCTACTCAAGCGAGGCGCTCCGCGAGCACGTGTAGATGGAATGCCGTGATCACTGTCATAACGTTCAGGTGCTGTGGAGAGGCCATAGGAGCAGGGCTGTTCGGGATTCTGCCCTGGCGCCTCTTCTTGCTGGAGTTGCAGGAGAGAGCGGAGTCTGATATGCTCAGGCATCTGTTTTGTGTAATGAGCTAACTTTTCTCTGTGCATCAAATATGCAGCATCTTTGGAGAATGGAAAAATAGTCAAGTATTTATAATTGTTCCGTGGTTGAATATAACCTTAATTTTCTTACAACTCTGACTGAGAGAGGCTGGTTTAAAGGGGCTTATGACATTGAAAAGGAGTCCCCAAAGGATTGATAGTATGTATCTTGATATCCTGTGGAAACTTGTTTTCTCCTAACACTGGGAAAAGATGCCATATCTAAATGTGAAGCAACAGATCACTGAATTCTGGGGCGTCTGTGTAAGGAGGCACAGCCATTTTAGAATTAAGAGCCGTGCTGCATAGATCTGTATGTGTTGAGACGAAAGTGTTTCGTAGCCTGTTACTAAGAAAGTGCCAGGGCCATCTGTTCTGTGCTGTGTAATGACGAGCGAGTGGCTACCCTGGGTCCCCTCTTCCTAGGAGCTGGGGGCAGGGCCCTTCTCCCAGTGAAAGGTGAGGCCACTGTGGACGGTGCCAGGGAGAGCTGCTTTGTCCAGGGCCCCCCCGGTGGAGTGGACAGAGTGGTGAAAGGCAGGATCCCTACCTGAGCGACTTGTGACCCTGATCCCTGAGCTCTGTGGTCACTGTGTGTTTCTTACATAAATGCAGGTGTAGACGTGTGTGGAAGGAAAAGCCCCAAATTAAAAGAATGATAGTTAACTGACAGTGTGTTATTTGGGGTGCTTTTAATTTACATTTTCCTTTTGTTTGTCTGTATTAAACTTTTCTACTGTTATAAATACTGTGTAAGAAGTTAATACATTTTTGAAAAGAGCAAGCAAAGAGGAATTGCCACTGTTCAGTAGAAAGCTCCTTTAATCCCTGTGAAGTGTGGTTCGTTTCCTCTGGTTTAGTTCTTCTTTATGAAGTACAGACTGCCCTTGCTCCTCCCCAGGAAACGAGGCTTCTAGAACACAGGTGCTCCTGGTGTCTAGAGGGCGCACATGAACTCCAGACTCCGCGGCCCACTTCTGCAGCTCGGGGGCGGTGCCGCGCGCTCTGCCCTGTGCAGAGGGCCTGAACAGAAGAAAGACGCCGGCGCGGGTGTTTGCAGCTGTCCTGAAGCCGCTGTGAGCACTGAGATCCTGGATGGCTGGAAAGTCTGAGCTTTCAGAGTCTGTTCTATTGTTAGCCAAAAATGCTGCGTCTTTAGAAGTTCCTCTTCGTCACTGGTTGTCACTTATACACCATTTTTAGATAGGTTCTTAATATTTGAGCCATGGTGGGCGTGCATACTTTCATACACATACATACGTGTCTATATTTGTTGTTATCTTGCAGCAAGGAGCTGTGGCCTGTAATGGATAGGTGGATAAAGTACAGAAAAGGGCATCCGAACATCGCCTACACTCCTGATATCATCGTAGCGTCAGTTCTGAGGCTCATCGGTGAGTTGTCTCTTGTACTGAATTTGTTCTTGTTATTGATGCTGTCTTGGTGGGAGAGTAACTGTGGAATAATGGTAAATGTTGACTGAAACTTCACTATGACTGGCTTTACAGCCATTAGCGTTGGTACTTTTGCAATAAATTAATTTTCATTACTCATACTCTTTATAAGTTAACATTTTATTCATCTTTGTCAGAGAGTCAAGATTTTTCTTGTTAGTACATTTTATTTATAATCGAAGTCTTGATTCCCAGATACTAATTTTAATATACAGACAGATATATACATATACATACCAGGATACATAAATTGCTATAAGTTATAGTCTAATTTGATTTATAAAATAAGTTTACCTTCCCTACTTTCACCCTTTTTTTTTTTTTTGGTTCTTGCTTAGCAAGGATAACAATGTACTTCCGTAATTGGAACTAGTTTTATTTTGTTTCTATAATTCTAAGCTGAATATACAGAAATTAAAATCACTGCTTAAAAATATTTTAAATGAAACGGATTGTTGTTAGTCTCAGGTCTGAAGAGGACCTCGGTGACCCTTTAGTTCTGCTGCTCTGTTTGCTCCTTACAGGTCTTTACTTTTTACTTTGACTTACTTTCTTCCTTTTTATGCCACATCTCTGACAAACTGCTCTCCATTCCTTATGTTATTTCATTATCACTGATATGATCTATTCATTATTAGAAGGCTGTCTTTACTATGAACTGACTCTCTGCCATGTATTCATCTCCTGGGAGCAAACAAAACTGGGTTCACCCAATTCCTTTGTCAGGGCCCATTAGGTCATTGAAGATAGTCATCATGACTACACACACATCTTGGAGTGAGAAGTCACGTGGGCCTTAGGAAACATCACTGTGAACAAAGCTAGTGGAGGTGATGGAATTTCAGTTGAGCTGTTTCAAATCCTTAAAGATGATGCTGTTAAAGTGCTGCACTCAGTATGCCAGCAAATTTGGAAAACTCAGCAGTGGCCACAGGACTGGAAAAAATCAGTTTTCATTCCAATCCCAAAGAAAGGCAATGCCAAAGAATGTACAAACTACCACACAATTGCACTCATTTCACACGCTAGCAAAATAATGCTCAAAATTCTCCAAGCTAGGCTTCAATAGTACGTGAACCAAGAATTTCCAGATGGTCAGGCTGGACTTAGAAAAGACAGAAGAACCAGGGATCAAATTGCCAACATCCGTTGGATCATAGAAAAAGCAAGAGAAAAAACATCTGCTTCATTGACTATACTAAATCCTTTGACTGTGTGGATCACAACAAACTGGAAAATTCTGAAAGAGATGGGAATACCAGATCACCTTAACCTGCCTCCTGAGAAATCTGTACGCAGGTCAAGAAGCAACAGTTAGAACTGGACATGGAACAACAGACTCGTTCCAAATAGGAAAAGGAGTAAATCAAGGCTGTAAATTGTCACCCTGCTTATTTAACTTATATGCAGTGTACATCATGCAAAATACTGGGTTAGATGAAGCACAAGCTGGAATCAAGATTGCAAGGAAAAATATCAATAAATAACCTCAGATATGCAGCAGAGAAGGCGATGGCACCCCACTCCAGTACTCTTGCCTGGAAAATCCCATGGACGGTGGAGCCTGGTAGGCTGCAGTCCATGGGGTCGCTAAGAGTTGGACACGACTGAGCGACTTCACTTTCACTTTTCACTTTCATGCACTAGAGAAGGAAATGGCAACCCACTCCAGTGTTCTTGCCTGGAGGATCCCAGGGATGGGAGAGCCCAGTGGGCAGCCTTCTGTGGGGTCACACAGAGTCAAACACAACTGAAGTGACTTAGCAGCAGCAGCAGATACACAGATGACAACACCCTATGGCAGAAAGTGAAGAGGAACTAAAGAGCCTCTTGATGAAGGTGAAAGAGGAGAGTGAAAAAGTTGGCTTAAAACGTTCAAAAAACTAAGATCATGGGATCCAGTCCCATCACTTCATGGCAAATAGATGGAGAAACAGTGGAAATAGTGACAGATTTATTTTCCTGGGCTCCAAAGTCCCTGCAGATGGTGACTACAGCCGTGAAATTAAAAGACTCTTGCTCCTTGGAAGAAAAGCTATGACCAACCTAGACAGCATACTAAAAACCAGAGACATTACATTGCCGACAAAGGTCCATCTAGTCAGAGCTATGGTTTTCCCAGTAGTCACGTATGGATGTGAGAGTTGGACCATAAAGAAAGCTGAGCACCAAAGAATTGATGCTTTTGAACTGTGGTGTTGGAGAACTCTTTGAGAGTCTCTTGTACTGCAAGAAGATCCAACCAGTAAATCCTAAAGGGAGTCAGTCCTGAATGTTCTTTGGAAGGACTGATGCTGAAGCTGAAGCTCCAATACTTTGGCCATCTGATGTGAAGAACTGACTCACTGGAAAAGACCCTGATGCTGGGAAAGATTGAAGGTGGGAGGAGAAGGGGATGACAGAGGAAGAAATGGCTGGATGGCATCACCGGTTCAGTGGACATGAGTTTGAACAAACTCCGTTAGATGGTGAAAGACGGGGACGCCTGGCGTCCTGCAGTCCATGAGGTCAGAAAAAGTTGAAACAGTCTCATCCTCTGTATCTTTGGCATTTAATTAAAACTGAAAGATAATACCATTTGAAATGAGGTTTAAGAATTTTTAAGTCGTGTGAATCAGTCTTGTAAGTGGATCACAGGAAGAAATACAGTGGCTCTGACTGCTTTTGTTGCTGTGTCTGCTGACATGCACTGTGCGCGTTCGCCTGCAAACATAGGAATGTTGCAGATAAATACTTAAGCTGAGTCTTGACAACAGCCTGGTTGCAAGGTGGACATTTACTAATTTTCACTGGAGATAACCCAACATATACTTTGGAGTTAAGATTCCGAACAGGAAAGCATGGAGGTGTGGGAGCACAGATGGCTTCTTAGGGTGCAGCTCTCCTGAGCCTGTGAGATCAGTGTCCCCGGCGGGGCCGCCAGAACACGGACGGGCCAGTAGCTGCGTTTCTAGCTGTCAGGTGATGGCATCAGTGTGTCTGGAAACCCTGGTTTCAGTAGCAGCTTCTCTTACGGATTCAAGAAGGATTGTTCGTACCTCTTGAGAATTCTCCTCTGTGTCTAGAGAATTCCATTCACAGAGGAGGCTGGCGGACTATAGTCCTTGGGGTTAAAGAGTTGGACACGACTGGGATTTCTTTGGAAGGAATGATGCTGACGCTGAAACTCTAGTACTTTGGCCACCTCATGCAAAGAGTTGACTCATTGGAAAAGACTCTGATGCTGGGAGGGATTGAGGGCAGGATGAGAAGGGGATGAGACAGGATGAGATGGCTGGATGGCATCACTGACTCGATAGACATGAGTTTGAGTGAACTCCGGGAGATGGTGATGGACAGGGAGGCCTGGCGTGCTACGATTCATGGGGTCGCAAAGAGTCAGACACGACTGAGTGACTGAACTGAACTGAACTGAGCAACTAACACTTTGACAGAATAGTTTGTAAGATTTGATGACATATTATTTAGAGTAATATATATATATATATATATATATGCACACACATAATTAAGAGTGACATATAATGCAGTTGTGTATCTTACAGCAATAATTCATGTCCATCTCTTTGTGACCCCATGGACTGTAGCCAGCCCAGCTCCTCTGTCCATGCAAGAATACTCTCTCCAGGCAAGAATACTGGGGTGGGTTGCCATGCCCTCCTCCAGGGGATCTTCCTGACCCGGGAATCAAACTCCGGTCTCCCATCCTGCAGGTGGATTCTTTACTATCTGAGCACCATGAAAGCCCATAGGAGTAATTAATAATGGATAATTAATATTTAGTTAACAGTACTGTATAATAAAACAGTAATGTAGAGGTAAATGTAGATCAAAGGAAGGGTAATTAGGAAGCAAGTGTCACGTGGAAAATAACAAGAGTCTGGCCTACCTGGCAAACGCTGCTTGGTCACAGGAGGACCAGGGTGGGTGGAGCTCACATGCCTGAAAGGCTGGTGTGCAGAGGGCAGGGGGCCGCCAGGCCGTTCCAGGAGGGCCTCAGCGAGCTTTGCTCAATGTCTGTTGGCACTGAAGGCTCTCCTGACCCCCATGCACAGCAGGTGCTGGGGGCTTCCTTAGTGGGGGACTGGGGCTGGGCACCCGTGAGGCCCAGTCTGAGGACGGGGCGGAATCCTGAGAGATCTTTAGGGCGGGACAGGTGCTGTCCTTCCCATGCACTCATCTCAGGTGGAGTTTGAGCCGTTTCTGAGAAGAAAGAGTTGGAGAAGCATCTTAACAGTTTCTGAAGCTGACAGTTACTAAAGAATTTAGTGAATAATTAAGTTGGTTAGTATGACTTCATAATAATAAATGAAGTCACACAGCAGGTGTTCATGAAACAGGAATCATCTGCATTCTTAACTCTAAATGTGTAAATCCCAGTGGGGTTTCTGCTCCTTGGGAAATAAAGCAGGATGATCCAAGGCCATCTGGTGCAGGGTTGGAGTGTGAATACCACCGTGAGCACACACCGTGGGCACGCCTGATTATTAACCTGCCTGAATGCCAGTGGAGCCCAGGGCTCTGGAGGAGTGGAGAGCCCGGCAGAGCTGGGGTGTGGGGACAGGTGAGTGCGTCTGAGGTCCTGAGTCGAAAGGGAGTGGAGTGAGGCTGGAAGTCGGCCTCCACTGGACACAGAGGCATATAAAGCCACATGATACCACTTGCTGCCCCGAGCGTTCTAACTCTTAAACAGCCCGGCTGAGGTCAGCAGAGCCCGGAGCTCGGGCGGCCCTGTCCCTCCCACCAGGGTTTGCACGTCTCCTGTGGTAGCCGGTCCTGCTTCATTTCTGTCCAGGGTCTCGCCACGTCATTCAGCTTTTCTGTGGAACTGTCTTAACATCCTTTCCCTAACATACCTGCATATAAAACCGTGACAGAGAGCCCTGGGTGACTATTCCGCTCTGAGCCCTGCCCTGTAGACTAGGCCACATTCCCTATGACCCTCAGCTCTCCTCAGGCCTCCCTGAGTGTGGAGCGTGTTGTCTTTGATCTGAGATCACCTCCATGTTTCTTACCTGAATTTCATTGTGGCCCAGCTGCCTTGGACTCGCCCACATTCCTTCTGGGGGGGGACCTTCTCTTCCCATCTCTTTAGCATATTTATCCATCATCTTTGTCAAGTCATCATATGTGTAAGTGCCAAGTCCTGAACCGTATACTCAGATTCATGAGTTTTTCTTACTGTATCTCTGATGTACTCTGGTAGATAGCTTCTGAAATCCGACTCATTAAGCGTCTTTAATTAAAAGAAGAGGACCCAGTATAATACAGTCAGGTGTTACCTGGCGGTGATGCTGCAGTAGCTGAGTCGTGTCCGACTCTTTGCGACCCCGTAGATGGTAGCCCTCCAGGCTCCTCTGTCCATGGGATTCTCCAGGCAGGAACACTGAGGTGGGTTGCCATTCTCTTCTCCAGGGAGCTTTCCCAGTCCAGGGATTGAACCCACATTCCCTGCACCAGCAGGTGGATTCTTTACCGCTGAGCCACCAGGGAAGCCCACGTGTTTCCTAGGGACACAGCCACGTGGCCCCACAGCTGTGGAGGCATGCACCCTACCGCTTTCTCTGCTGTGAGTCGTGCACTGAACACTCCTCATAGATGGTCTCAGGGGACAGGGCTGGGGACAGGCACTTAGCACTTCGACCTCATGCAAGGAGGTATTTAAGAGTGACAGTGCCTTGACTTTCTCATCTCTGAAGCCTGTTACTTTTCAGCCTCAGAGAAGGACTGCCTGAGACAGGATCCAGACGCTTACGGTTTCACCCCGGGTTGGGCTTTACCCGGGGAGTCCCTGGTAGAAAGAGTTTCCTGGAGGGCTGTGTCTGTTGCAGCGTCCAGGGTGCATGTAACCAGCACAACGAGCCCTTATGGGGGATGCAGAGTGACCAGCTCCTGTGGTGCCCTTTGCCTCGGTTTCTCCGTGGCCAACACAGAGGGCCAGGTAGACTGGTTCACAGACAAAGCTGTGGGCTGTCTGTAGCACTGAGATAGCACGTGGGCACAGCGGTGCCTGGGCAGGGTGACCTGGCCGCAAGAGCCCGGGGAGTGGCCCTGGGCACAGCGGCATCTAAGGCTCGCCCTGGAACCCCCCTCCCACGCGAGAGGGGGCAGGCCACACGGCTGGCCCTGGGGCAGGGAGGGCTCCTGCTCTGGAGCAGGCCAGTGCCCCCAGGTGAGTGGCGGCTCGGCGAGGAGCGTTGTCCTGGTGAGTTCCCTGGTGAGACCCCCAAAGAGCTTTCGTCAGCCCAGGTTTTGTGTGTCAATGACTGTAGTTGAAGTTAGAACTCATACTTTAAAAAAATTTTAGCTATTCATTTGAAATTAATAAAATGATACTAGTAGTTGTAAATGGCATTTTTAATGAAAACCAGCCATCTCCAAACAAAAATAGAATGGAACCTTATCTTGTTGTAAGCCTCTTCACTGTCTGGTTTCCCATAGCTGCTTTGCATTCTCTTGTGGCTGCACGTTGTTCCGGTTGAGGTATTTGGAGAAAATCTGGTCTCGGGACAGTCTGTAGCTGATGAGAGGAGTACTTCAGTAGCCTGTTGGGTGTACTTAATTGTGGGTGTACTTCTTTGACACTGGGCTTTCTGGTGGCTCCGTGGTAAAGACCCCACCTGCAATGCAGGAGACCCGGGTTCCATCCCTGGGTCAGGAAGACCCCCTGGAGAAGGGAATGGCAACCCATTCCAGTGTTTTTGCCTCGGGAAGCCCATGGACAGAGGAGCCTGGTGGGCTACAGTCCGTGGGGTCTCAAAAGAGTCGGACACGACTGAGCAACTAAGCAGCAGCAGCAGCAACAACCTGGTTTCAGATCCTGAAGCTCAGTGCACATAATGTTGAACAAAAGGAAACATAAGTTTTAAATTCTTATGAAAAGTTAGCAGTTAACCCAAGGTTGTTTACATTTTTTTTTTCCCCCTCTAGGTCGTTTAGGTCAGTTGGGTTTGAAGGAAGGGTTCCCGTCTGCGGTGAAGAACATTAGTACGGTGATTGGTATGTTTATCCAGCATGCGCAGGATGAAGGTACAGCTTCTGTCTATCACACTTATTTTCAGATCATTTGCATTCCTCTCATCCAGTGTCTCTCGCGTTCTTAACCGTGTGCCGTGCTCTGCATGTCCCCCACTGCTTGGGCGTGAGTTTGACGAAGCCACACTCTGCCTGTGTTCTCAGCACCGGCATTAGAACCTGTGTGGGTTTCCTGCCGTTTCCGTGGTCGCCACTCATGCCCTTGGGTGGCGAACCCCTAAGGAGGAAGGGACTCTTCCTGACCTGGTGCTGGCATTCTGTCTCAGCAGCCGTTGGCGCTGGCTTCATGCCGCCCCATGACCCCCGCTGTCCCCACGCGCCCAGCCGAAGGTGTGTCCTGATGATAAGTGGGGTCACACATGAGAAGCAGCGGCTTCACTGCAGCCTGGGTGTCTGTCTGTAGCACCCGGGAGAACTCGGAGACTGGAAACCCCTGAGCCAGTCTTCACGCTACCTATTTCCTTTAATGTGCATACCGCATAGCATGTAATTTTATAGTCTTATTCGGGAAGAGCTTAAAGCTCAAAAAGTGACCCTTTGAAGCAGTGAGTCCCTCTTGTTTTTATTTGAATGCTGTGCCATCAAGGGGTAATGCGTTTACACAGCTTCGTGAGGAGCGCACAGTGACATCTGAAATCTACATCCCAGATGAGCTTAACCTCTGGATTGTCCTCTTCCAGGGTGAGACTCGGCAGGTTGAGCTGCTGAGAACTTCTTTCTCTTTGATCTGCTGAGATAATGCCCGTGAGAGTGTTCCCTTCCCGCTAGACGGTGTTCCCCTCCCATCTAGACAGGGTGTTGTCATCTTAGAGTTGCTGGAAGGTGGCTGACGGACTGTCCCCAGAGCCGCCAGCTCAGACATTTCCTATGAGGAAGGAGGCTCGAGGGAACTCACTTGGGCCTGCCGCCAGTGCAGCATAGGGGTCCCCGGACAGCCCTCCTGGGCGGCGCTGGCTGTGTTATGCTCAGGAAGCGGACGCCCCAGGAGAGACCTCGAGCTGGATCATGCCGCCAGCTCACAGCTGGGCCTGAGGCCAGAGCCGCAGCTGCGCACGCACTCCTGCTCATCACGGTGGCTTTCACGCCCCGTGTGACTCCTCTGTTAGGCTTTTTGTTTTAGCCTTGTGTCCCCTTCTCTGGTGGCCATGTAGCTGAACGGGGAAGTCACTCTAAAGCTGGAGCAGCACTGCCCGCACCCACAGCATCGCCATCTGAGCCTGTGGGTTGTGTGACGCTTCCTGTTGAACACTGCATCACTAACAGTGTATAGTGAATAATAAGGTTAAAGAAATGACTCCTAAATTTTTTAAACTAAATAGTTTAGTGAATTTAACTAAAATTGGAGAAGGAAATGGCAACCCACTCCAGTATTCTTGCCTGGAGAATTGTATGGACAGAGGAGCCCGGCAGACTCCAGCCCACGGAGTCGCAGGAGTCGGGGACAACTTAGCGAGTAAAATTGAACTAAATTAAGCTTGAATTAAATAACTCCTAAATAAACTCAGGCTAAACGGGAACTCTTACATACCATAATCTCTACGCTAGCTCTGGTCTACAGTGAAATGCCATGTCTGTGATCGTGCACTGTGTTCAGGTGTGTAAGAGTGTTTGCTGTACTGTATTGGGCTCCACTGGTCGCTCAGACAGTAAAGAGCATGCAGACAAAGCAGGAGACCCAGGTTTGATCCCTGGGTCAGAAAGATCCCCTGGAGAAGAGAGTGGCAGCTCACTCCAGTATTCTTGCCTAGAGAATCCCATGGACAGAGGAGTCTGGCAGGCTACAGTCCATGGAGTTGCAAAGAGTTGGACACGACTGAGTGACTAACACTTTCATACTAAAAACCAGTTTCTCATTTGCTCTCATTTCATTGTTTTTCCTTTCCAAAGTCCATGTGTAAATACTTGCCTTGGGAAAATGAAGTTGTTTATTTGATGGATGCTGTGGGATCCATATTCTGTTGAACCTTAAGTGCTGGGTGTGGTCCTTCCAGAGCTGCCACTGGAGAGCTTGGCTGTAGTCCGGAGGAGGGGCACTCCCTATGTGCCCTCTGCTCCGCACGCCATCCCAGGGTGCCAGCATCACCAAGGGCCTGTCAAGACTGGGCTCCGTTTTGTTTCTTCCATTCCTGGGAGGACTTAATGAGCTTTTCTTTCATTGTCGATTTTGTTTTTATTATTATTAGTTTTCATTGCTGGCAGAAAGTATATGAATAGCGATTCACTAGATTAACAACATTAAGATTGTGAACAGCAGAGCTTTTCTCTTGTGATGATTGATATGGAAATGCTTTTCAGATATCCCATGGGGGGTCCAGCTGGCAGCAGTGTATGCCCTGTGTGACCTGAGCCCCAGCAACCCGGCGGAGATCTCCAAGATCCTGGAGGCCTGGCGCAGGGAGACGGCGCGCAGCGTCCCCGCCGCGGTGCTTGGTGCCCTGGACGAGGTGGGCGCGCTGTGCGCGGAGGGGCGAGGCTGAGCGCCTGCGCCGCGCCCAAGTGCCTTCATGTGTTTCGGGGCCGGTGGTCAGCTGGCCTCCAGGATGCAGCCCCGGGCCCTGGGGAGAGGCCGGGCTGCGCCCCCTGGGCCGAGGCCGAGAGACCGGGGCTGGCCCCGAGCCACGCAAGTCTCCCTTCCGGTTGTGGTGGGCACGGACGTTTGGACTGGAATTTGTGTGTCTTGGTCAAACAACAGAAACTTGAACTTAGCCCTTTTTTGCTGCAGAAAGTTTTTTTTTTTTTTTTGTCGCTTTTTGAAACTGAGTGGCATTTTGTAATGAGTTTAATATAAAAACATTAATTTGGTTCCTGAGCCAGTTTTGGACCTTGTGCCCAAACAACTGACTGGGAGCACGTGCGGCGGAGGCTGAAGACTCTGCCAGTGTCCTCACCGGCAGGGGCCGCCGCTGCTCAGGGTCGAGACCCGGGGCGCCTCTCCCGCCGCTCAGCCCCCGCCCCGGGAGGAGAGAGCGAGTCCAGACTCGCAGAGTCTGCACCCAGCCCTGCGCAGGCGGGCCCCCGCGTGTGCCCTGTATATACGGACAGCCAACAATGTGTCTCACATTTGATGATATTCCACTTTTCGGAATTTTAGTATTTGTACAGAGAAAAATGGGTTTAATAACTCACCCTGGTCCTGATTTGTCCACTAGTCATCATTTCTTAAAATTCTTGTATGTGTTTTTTTATAATAAAAAGTGAAAGTAAGCCATGCACGAGTCCTGGTGAGTACAGAGTGACCCTTGCCCACCTTCTACTCCAGCCAAAGATGAAGTGAGCGCCCAGTGCTGACCAAAGACGGGAGCCGCCGCCCCGGAGCCTCCTCCGCGGACACGGGCACGGACACCGCGGGGTTCTCACTGCCGCACCCTCCAAGGCTTTCGGGGTTGGCAGACCCCGCGCTAGCACTGCCTGGCCCTCAGTGTTGGACGTCTCCGTTTAGCTAGAGATGCTCCCCTTAGAAAATTACCTCTGACAACTGTTTTGTTACTCCTTCCCCCGTTTTTAAAGGAATTATAACAGATGGAGATTTATAAAAAGAAGCCTCTGCCTCGCCCTTGGGATGCTTTTTGTCTGTGTGTTCCTTCTTTCTCCCTCTGTCTCCGGAGCGCGTGGTCCGGGCCAGAGCCTGGCTGGGGGGAGCTGGTGAAGAAAGCGGCCAGGTTCACCAAGACTTGTGTGATCTGTCACCCCAGACTTCGGTTACGTGCAGTGAGGGGGACAGGGGGACCTGGAGCAGTGTAGCAGGCCCAGGAGAGCTACCGCGCGGAGGCCACTTGTGAGTTAGGCCCTGAGAGGAGGGGCCCTGGAATGGTCCTGGTGGACAGGTGTGCTGGCTCTGAGGGGGAAGGGCCTGCCCTGTGTCAGCAGGATGCTCACCCCTCCCTGGGACCTGGGCAGCCCTGGGCTCAGTCACACTCCGAGGGAGGTTTGAGCAGGTGTGACGGGGAAGGGGGCTGACGCTGGTGGGCACAGACCATCAGCAGGGGCAGGGGGCAGATGTCACACGGATCTTGGGGGTGAAAACAGTGCTGAGTTGGATGAAGGACAGAAAGGAGTTGGGGGTCCCACAGTTTTGAGTTGGGGATGGGGGTTCCAGGTTGGTGATAGGAGCCACAAACCATGGGCGTGTGCTGGGACGCAGACATCCATGTGGAGGCAGCCGGGAGCCTGCACCCACAAGAGTTGAGCTGGGGCAGACGTCAGGAAGGTGACAGAGCTCGGAGGATGTTTAAAGCGAGTGGTCACCTAGGACAAGTAACTTCCCTCTCTCAGCACCTCCTGTGATTTGAAGACGCCTGGGAGGGGGCAGAGGAGGAAGCGCCAGGAGGGGCTGGCCGAGAAGCACGTTGGCACCTGCGCCCTGGCCCGAGTTGGGAGCAGGAGGGCAGGCAGCAGCCCCTGAGCTGCCGGAGGCCGTGAGGTCCACGGTCCTGGAGGAGCGGCTGGGGTGGGTGGATTCTGCTGCTTGGGGCAGGGGGGGGGGGGGTGCTGAGCTTGGAGGGTTGCAGAGTAAAAGGAGGTGAGGAGGAGAGGGCAGGTCTGGGGACACTGGGGGTGAACTTGCCTGGCGTCACATGGTTTGTCATGGCCACAGCAAAGAGGGCTTCCCTGGTGGCTCAGCTGGTCAAGACC
This sequence comes from Ovis canadensis, assembly GCF_042477335.2. Lineage (NCBI taxonomy): Eukaryota > Metazoa > Chordata > Mammalia > Artiodactyla > Bovidae > Ovis > Ovis canadensis. The sequence continues at coordinate 80,953,613 of NC_091260.1, read as the reverse complement.
GCCTGCAGTGCAGGAGACCCAGCTTCTATCCCTGGGTTGGGAAGATCCCCTGGAGAAGGGAACTGCTACCAGCTCCAGTACTCTTGGGCTTCCTTGGTGGCTCAGCTGGTAAAGAATCTGCCTGCAATGCAGGAAACCTGGGTTTGATTCCTGGCTTGGGAAGATCCCCTGAAGGAGGGCATGGCAACCCACTCCAGTATTCTGAAGAATTCCATAGACTGTACAGTCCATGGGGTTGCAAAGAGTTGGACATGACTAAGTGACTTTTTCTTTCACAGTAAAGAACCCTCCCGCCAATGCAGGAGACTTGGGTTCCATGCCTGGGTCGAGAAGATCCCCTGGAGAAGGAAATGGCAACCCACTCCAGTATCCTTGCCTGGAGAGTCCCATGGACAGAGGAGCCTGGCGGGCTGTATAGTCCATGGGGCTGCAAAGAGTTGGACATGCGTACGCCCCCTCCCTCTTGAAGCCTGCTCCCACCTCCCTCCCCATCCCACCCCACATACACATGGCCAGCCCTCTTAACTGGACTTGTCCCCAGTACTCCTAGGAAGGCCCCAGCTTTTCATTCGGAGCTCAAAATCAGCTTGGAGGTGACACTTGAGGCTGTAATCCCCCTCCCCAGGAATGCTTGGTCACATTGCCTACTTGGTTTTTTTTTAGATAGGGTGAAACAGCATAACACAAATTTCCTGCAGAAACGTGAAAGGGACTTTGTGCCTGGCCGGGAAGGAGCAGCGTGGTGCCACTAGAGGGCGCTGTGGCCCCACTGCGAATCGCAGGGCCCCAGACACAGAGGGCTCCTTGGGCTGCGTTGAGCTGTCTGGAAGACGTCTGCCCACATCCGCGGCCTTGAACAGAGGTGGTTTTACTGCCCGGGCCCTTTTCTCTAGGAGTTAGGTGGGGAAAACGTGTGGAAAGAGTAACTTGTAAAATAGATGGTATTCAAGAGCATCAGACGGATGTTGAAGCTGAAGCTCCAATCCTTTGGCCACCTGATGCAAAGAACTGGCTCATTGGAAAAGACCCTGATGCTGGGAAAGATTGAAGGCAAGAGGAGATGGGGACGACAGAGGATTAGATGGTTGGATGGCATCACTGACTAAACGGAAATGAGTTTGAGCAAACTCTGGGAGTTGATGATGGACAGGGAGGCCTGGCATGCTGCGGTCCATGGGGTCGCAAAGAGTAGGACACAACTTGTCTACTGAATAACAACAAGCTCATAGTAATTCCTTCGTCCTCCCATCACCACCACCAAAAAAAAATAGAAGCAAATATTTGCCAGTTTGGTCAGATTATTTCTTGGATATTTTCTAATGATCCTAAAACAAAATACTTCGACAAAAGTAAAATGTGCCAGGTGGGCAGTGCTGATGATGGGTGTGGTGGAGGGTCGTGTGACGTGGCCCGATGCTGTGAATAAAGGTGGATAACTCCCCCTGCCCCCCCGGGATGCGTGCCGTTCTCCAGGGGCACGTCCTCTCGTGAAGAACCACGGTGCAGAGAGAGCCATGACCCAGAATCTGGTCAACCTGCCTGATTAAGGCCAACGATGCTGCACAAGTGCCCCTGAGGAACGCTCTAGGAATTGGGACTTTGGAAAGGAAGAGCCGTCCAGCTAAACACCTCCGGGTTGCATTTCCTTCACTCCCCGGATGCTTTCTCGGAGAAATTCAGCATGCTTGTTTGATGGTGGAACAAGCAGGAAGTTCCTTTGCTTGCCTCTGAAAGCGGGTTTTAAGGGAGCCCTGCCTTCGTGGCGTGACGTTTCTCTTCTCATGCGCGCGGCTTGTTTTCATGAATCGGCCTTCACGGTGTTGCAGTCAGTGTGCTCACCAGAAGGGGGCTCTAGTGAGGCAGACAGAGTTACAGTGGAGGGCGGTGAGGGATGCTTCGGCTCCGTTCATGGAAATGGCAGCATCCTCTTGCTTTTACGAAGGACCCTGGGCTTTTGTGCCCGACTTGAGGACCAGGGCTCCCTGCCTGTGCTTGGATCCAGCCCTCCCAGGGGGCCTCTGCTTCTCCAGCTGGGAAGGGTGATGCTACCTTGGACCTGTCAGGGTCTGTGCCCTGGGGGATGAGAGAGGGGATGCCTGGCGAGCTGGTCCCCAGACCAGCGGTTCTCAGAGGGCACAGCCTTGCCCAGGACATGCTGGGCACTAGATGGGGCTGTCCAGTGCACCAGCCCCGGGAGAGGTGTGCAGTCTGCAGCCCAGGAGCCCAGCCTGCCCTGGACACCCGCAGCTCAGACTCTGGGCGCAACCTCTGCTCCCCCATCCATGCTGCCTTCAGGTCAGAGCTCCACTCTCCAGGCAGCCTCCATGATCCATTTCAGTGGGGATTTGGGAGGAAGAGGAGGTGAGCACATTGATCGCCTTCTGCCATCAGGAGATGAGTCTTCGTTGTTGTTGTTCAGTTGCTGAGTCGTGTCTGACCCTTTGCGACCCCATGGACTGCAGCATGCCAGGCTTCCTTGTCTTTCATTCACTATCTCCTGGGGCTTGCTCAAACCCATGCCCATTGAGTTGGTGATGCCATCCAACCATCTCATCCTCTGTCGTCCCCTTCTCCTCCTGCCCTCAATCTTTCCCAGCACCAGGGTCTTTTCCAATGAGTCAGTTCTTCACATCAGGTGGCCAAAGTATTGGAGTTTCAGCTTCAGCATCAGTCCTTCCAATGAACACCCAGGACTGATCTCCTTTAGGATGGACTGGTTGGATACCCTTGCAGTCCAAAGGACTCTCAAGAGTCTTCTTCATCACCACACTTCAGAAGCATCAGTTCTTCAGCACTCAGTTTTCTTTATGGTCCAACTCTCGCATCTATACATGACTACTGGAAAAGCCATAGCCTTGACTAGACGGACCTTTGTTGGCAAAGTGATGTCTGCTTTTTAATACACTGTCTAGGTTTGTCATAGTTTTTCTTCCAAGGAGCAAGCATCTTTTAATTTCGTGGCTGCAGTCATCATCAGCATTGATTTTGAAGCCCAAGAAAATGAAATCTGACAGTTTCCACATTTTCCCCAGCTATTTGCCATGAAGTAATGGGAATGGGTGCCATAATCTTTGCTGTTTTGAATGTTGAGTTTTAAGCCAGCTTTTTCACTCTCCTCTTTCGCCTTCATCAAGAGGCTCTTTAGTTCCTCTTCACTTTCTGGCGTAGAGTTGTATCATCTGCGTGTCTAAGGTGGTTGATATTTCTCCCAGCAATCTTGATTCCAGCTTGAAAGAAATCTAGTCCCTGCCCATTTTTCTTTTTTTCAGACTCTGGCTTTTTTTGTGTTCATTTTTGGGGGGTGGAGCACAGGTTCTGGGCACGTGGGCTTCAGCGCTGGTGGTCCTGGGCTCCAGGGCACAGCCTCAGTAGTGTGACGTGTGGGTTAGCTGCTCCCTGGCCTGTGGGTTCCTCCCGGACCGAGGCTCGAACCTGTCTCCTGAATTGGCTGGCGGATTCTTTGCCCCTGAGCCACCAGCGAAGCCTTTGTTTTTCATTCTTTATGTTGTTTTTAAGAACATTATTTTTTTCTAACGAAAAATTTTTTCCTAACAAATCGTCATTGATTGCTACTCAGACTATCTCACCCTAAACTGTGAGCAGATGACAAAAATGAAGAGGAAAAAAAAACGGTGGCTGAAGAAGTGAGCCCTGACCCCACCATACCCTCAGTGTTCACAGGAGGCCCCCTCTTGATTGCCATGGTTTTATAAGTAAATTAGTAGTATTAAACATCCACCTTGATAGTTTAAATTGTAATCCAGTGTGTTTTGTTTGTTTCATCTTTCCACGCTAGTTCTGTATGCCTACAGTGAATTAACCATTGAAACAGCTGACACACTGTCTACCCCATCACCCGGGTCATGCAGTTCCAGGCAGCTCTGTGAGCAGGCTCTGGATTTCCTTGCAGAGACGCCCGGTCCGGCTCAGGTGGAGGACTAGCAACGCCAGGGACCTTCCCTGCTGTGCTCTGCTCCATCTGATGGCCTCAGGGTTAGCAGCTGTCTAGGCGCTGGCTCTGTCTCCGGAGTGCATTTCTGCCTGGGGAAGTGGTCCCAGAGGGCCCTGGAGCTGCTGCTCGCTGGCCCCCTGGAGGAAACGGAGCCCCCTGGGTGGTCTCCACGGGGCCCTGCTCTCCATCAACTCCCCTGAGCCTGCAGCTCGCTGTGGGTGCGGCTGGGGCAGCCCCGTGTTGTCAGCTGTCACCCCAGGCGGCCTGCACACCTCAGCTCCCAACTTGGTGGTTATGGTACTTGAGTTATGGTTCCCTACAGTCCAAGCCCACACCAGTTGTTAACAGATCCTTAAAACCATCGTTAGTAAAAATGCAGCAAAACCAGAAAGGAGGTGAAAAAGTGAAGTCGCTCAGTCTCTAACTCTGTGACCCCATGGACTGCAGCCCACCAGCCTCCTCCATCCATGGGATTTTCCAGGCAGGAGTCCTGGAGTGGGTTGCCAGGACTTCTCCAGGAGATCTTCCCAACCCAAGGATTGAACCTGGGTCTCCTGCATTGCGGGCAGACTCTTTACCATCTGAGCCACCAGGGAAGAAAGGAGATAACCCTTGTGATTTTTGAGTAACAGTCACATTTAAAGTTTGAGGACGGTTCTTCATGGAAAAGCTTCCTGTGAGGCTTCCAGGGTTAGGGCGTACAGGCAGTCACTGCGTCCTTGGTGAGGTCACCTTGTTTGCGGGGACGCTGAGATGCTGTCTGTCCATTTACACCCATCTGCTCCCCCTGTACAGAAGACACCTTGGTCACGTGGACTCTGGAGGCACTGGGGGATGGGGGGCAGCTGACAAGACAAGGCCCATCACAGGAACGCCAGGCAGTCAGCCCCGCCCTGGGTACCTCACCCAATTTGTCCCTCAGAGGTCAGGGACCTGCCCCACATGCAATGGGCAAAGCTCCAGCTCGGCCTGCCCACCAGCCACCTACCTGGGATCAAGACTTTTCAACAGAAAACAACAGTCATTTGCAAAGTGTTTGGACTTAGAACCCATGACTGACCTCCAGAAGCATCCTTCATAGGGAACCATGGTAAGTGTCTGTGTGTTTCTGCAGGAGAAAGGTCTCCTGACCCATCTGTAGCCCTGTATGTTTTTCAACCTTTGCTTCAACTTTCGAGGGGGCGGGGGATGTTTTCACAAAGAGGCATTTTGTTTTGTTAAGTGAAGCAAGCTGCCAGCTCTCACTCCCGACCAGGCAGAGGAAGGTCCAAGGGGCCTGGATCTCGAGCCCCGTCACTGAGATGCTTCCCCTCAGTCATCCTGAGGCTGGCAGGACTTCTGTTCTCCCGTCACCCTCAGATATTGGAGAGAGCTTGCCCATGTAGAGTGTGCTTCCTCCAGAGTCTTGTTGCTGTGGAAACATCTAGAAAAGCAGTGTTGGGTTCTGCGGTGGAGACAGCCTGCTCAGGGTGATGGTATCTGCTCCAGAGCTGTGTCATCGGCTGAGGGAGAAAACCAAACTGGACCGTGTCCTGCCTTAAAATCCTGCAGGAGTGCTGGATGAAGTGTGGTCCACGCCTCCTGCAGGTCAGGTCATAGCTGTTCTTCCTGCCTGAGACTCGGGGAACCTGGGTTGAACCGAAGGGCTACCTGCAGAGTCAAGCCTCCACCCTGAGTATCTGCAACTGGGAAGCAGCCTTGATGTGCACATTGAAAATCTGTCTATTAAATCAGCAGTGGAGCAGAAAATAGAATTTTTAAAGAACTCACTCTTGACCTTTCCTATTCTGTATTTTTAAAGAGACTGAAATTTAGCTCCTACGATCTTGCCAGATCATCCAGAATAATATTTTTAATGTGTCTTCTGCTCATAAACCTATTTGATTAGTGACAGGGAAATGAATTTTCTGGATTTGGATGCAATTTTGCAGTGCATGACTTTAATTTCTAAATAGAGATATTGGCATAGGAAAAACTAAGGTAAAATGAAAAATAATACAATTTCAGAAACTGTAGGTTTGCTTCCTTTTTTCTGGCTTTAGCTAAATATGACATTCTTAAAAGCTTTTTTATTTTATATTGGAGTATCATGGCAACCGGTCCCATCACTTCATGGCAAATCAAAGGGGAAAAGGTAGAAACAGTGACAATTTTTTTCTTTTCTTGGGCTCCAAAATTACCACGGACAGTGACTGCAGCCATGAAATTAAAAGACACTTGCTCCTTGGAAGTAAAGCTATGACAAACCTAGACAGTGTATTAAAAAGCAGAGACGTCACTTTGCCGACAAAGGTATAGTCAAAGCTATAGTTTTTCCAGTAGTCATGTACAGATGTGAGGCTTGGACCATAAAGAAGGCTGAGCACCAAAGAATTGATGTTTTCTAACTGTGGTGCTGGAGGACTCTTGAAAGTCCCTTGGACTGAAAGAAGAACAAACCAGTCAATCCTAAAGGAAATCAATCCTAAATATTCATTGGAAGGACTGATGGTGAAGCTGAAGCTCCAATACTTTGTCCACCTGTTTCAAAGAGTTAACTCACTGTAAAAGACCCTGATGCTGAGAAAGACTGAAAGCAAAAGGAGAGGGGGTGGCAGAGGATGCAATGGTTAGATAAGCATCCCTGACTCAATGGGCATGAATTTGAGCAAACCCCAGGAAATAGGGAAGGACAAGGGAAACTGGCATGCAGCAGTCCATGGGGTCAAAAAGAATTGGATGCAATTTAGCCACTGAAAAACAAGAGCTGGTTAACAGGGCTTCCCTGATGGCTCAGTGGTAAAGAATCCACCTGCCAATGCAAGAGACAGGTTTGATCCCTGGGTCAGGAAGGTCCCCTGGAGAAGGAAATGACAACCCACTCCAGTATTCTTGCCTGGGAAATTCCATGGACTGAGGAGCCTGGTGGGCCCCAGTCCATGGGGTTGCAGAGAGTCAGACATGACTGAGGGACTAAACAGCAGCATCACTGATTAACGATGTTGTGATCGTTTCAGGTGGACAGCAGACACACGTATCCTTGTATCCATTGTCCCCCAAACTCCCCTCCCATCCAGGCTGCCACGTAACATTGAGCAGAGCTCCCTGTGCTCCACAGTAGTGCCTTGTTGGTGATCCATGTTAAATATAGCACTGTGCATATCCCCCTTTCAATGAACTTAAGAAAAGGGACATGTCATCATGAATGATTTCTTTCTCACAGGTCGAGCTTTGCATTTTGTCCTTACCTGGCGTTCCTTTCCATTCAAATTCCACAGTCTGACCAAGGGGAGAGAAAGGAGAGGGAGAACAGAATCTTCAGATAATAAAACCCTTGTGCCCGGCTCGAGTTGATACATACGTATTTTTCTTTTTCATTTCATGCCAGAATTTTCGATGGAAAATACATTGACCTCATCGGTTCCCTTGCTCTACTTCAAGCTGGGGTCAGCAGCCGCCTAACCTTCCCAGCAGGTGGCGCTCTACACCTTGGTCTTGAGCCCAGAACCACCCACGCATCCACTCAGATACAGAGACACAGGTTTAGGAGAGAAAAGAAACCGGAGGGCATCAAGGCATATTTCACATGCTCCCGGTGTCCTGCAAGGAAGAAGTTTCCACGAGGCAAAGGCTGCGTCCGTTGGTGGTGGCTGGGTTTCCGAGGGGTCTGGGAAGGGCCCCCCAGCTCCCAGGTTTTAGGGGCGCACTGGGCAAGTCCACCCTCCCCTGTTACCGGATCGCAGGGCAGCTCACCCGGGGTCGCTGACCCAGTCTCTCGGGTGGAGGCTGAGTGGGGAACGTCTGCCTTCCTTTTGTGGCTTCGCGTGGCTCCTTGCACCCCTGGGCCTTGTCTCCTGTCTCAGGGTAGCAATGATGAAAAGCCAGGTATCCCATAGATGGTGTTTTAGAGTCTGACTACCCAAGAAATGTCGGTGAGGTTACAAAACTTTTTTTTTTTTCTATAGAAAATACAGATGCCCCTAAGAATGCTAGTGGAACCACTGATTGAAATTGCCCGCCCTGACCAAGGACAGTAGTTACCACTTGCGTGAGTTATCTTAAAGGAGAGGGCCTGGTAAGGAACACAGAACTAACGAGCTACCACCATCCGGAAGAGCCCGGGGAAGGTCAAAAGAAGAGAGTCCTTGCGGCCCATACGTCCGGCCGCCTCCCAGAATCCTCCTCGCTGGCAGCCATCTTGGCTGAGCGATGCCTGCGCCACCAGGAAGGACCCCAAGTCGGAACGGTTGGCAGGAGACAGGCCAGAAACTAACCTCATCAGCATAAAACCCGAGGCGCCGATCCACGTGGCAGAGCCGTCCTCCTGGGTTCCCTTCCCCAGCTGCTCTCCGCCCTGCGCCGCTTCCCGATAGAGCCTCTTGCTTCGTCAGCTCGTGTGTCTCCTCCGATAATTCATTCCTGAGTGTTAGACAAGAGCCCACTCTCGGGCCGGAAGGGGTGGGTCCCCCTTCCTGTAACACGAGTGCCCACGCAGGTGACGAGGATCTGAGCTCAGGAGATATTCGGCCCTGGAGATGTCTCTTCCGTTAGCTGAGAGCGTGGTCCACTCAGTAACTCAGTAGCGGTCCTGCTGCTTTGTTAGTTGATGCCGACGCTCAGCTTTGAAGTGAAATCATTTCCATCCCTTTCTTTCACCCTTATTATTTTCTTGTTTCTGAGGGTATTTTCTTTTTTGCTGGATTGAGGGGAGAGAAGGAAAGGGAATTTGCTTTAAGAGTTCAAGTTCCTACACAAATATCACAATACTCTTTGTTAACTATCGAAGCAAAGATGTGCTGCCAACTTCACCTGGCTAGCTTTTAAAAAGTATTACTTGGTAGCTTGTCAAGAAAAACTTCTACCAGAGAGGCATGCTCTATCTCTGTCTTCCTGGGAGCCTGCTTGGAAATCAGGTGCTGCTGCATACCTACGCACAGGAGGGCAAGGCGACCTCAGCACCGTGGATTATGGGCTTGCAGGGAGCCCTGAGTGGGACCCTAGAAACCCGAGGCTGCGCCTCGCATCCCGGAAGGTCTCTAACGTCTAGGGATGAAGCACGTTTTCCGCATCCCAGATCGAGCGTTTCGCCATATGACATTTCCCTATGAGTAGAGACCAGATGTGAGGAAAGATGGTGGAAATGTTAGAACTGGTTTAAAGGCACTTCATTGTCTCTTGGCATCTGCTAGAGGAAGAAGGGCTTCCCTGGTGGCTCAAAGGTTAAAGCGTCTGCCTGGAATGCCGGAGACCCGGGTTCAATCCCTGGGTAGGGAAGATCCCCTGGAGAAGGAAATGGCAACCCACTCCAGTACTCTTGCCTGGAGAATCCCATGGAGGGAGGAGCCTGGTAGGTAGGCTACAGTCCATGGGGTCACACAGAGTCGGACACGACTGAGCGACCTCACTCACTCACACACTCACTCACTCACTCAGAGGAAGAAGGAGGCTGGCATAGCCCCTGCCAGTAGAGCAGGACAGCCAGCTGACCGCACGAGGCAGAGGAGACGGCAGCAAGAACCAGGCCAGGGCACCGTCCCCTCAGTGGCCCTCTGCAGCAGCTTCTCCGTGACCCATCTCACTTGGTCCACAGCATCAGGGACCCTGCAGGACAGAGCTGATGGCAGCAGCAGGAGGATGCAAACCAGTCTCTGGCTTCAATCTGGAGCCTGCCTGGTTTTCATTGCCCCATAGTGAGTCTAATCAAAGCTATGGTTTTTCCAGTAGTCTTGTACAGATGTAACAGTTGAGCCATAATGGAGGCCAAAAGCCAAAGAATTGATGCTTTCCAACTGTGGTGCTGAAGAAGACTCTTGAGAGTCTCTTGGACTGCAAGGAGGTTAAACCAGTCAATCCTAAAAGAGATCAACCCTGAATATTCGTTGGAAAGACTGCTGCTGAAGCTGAAGCTCCAGTACTTTGGCCACCTGATGCGAAGAGCTGACTCATTGGAAAAGACCCTGGTGCTGGGAAGGATAGAAGGCAGGAGGAGAAGGGGGTGGCAGAGGATGAGATGACTGGGTGTCATCACTGACTCGATGCATGAATTTGAGCAAACTGGGAGATTGTGGAGGACAGAGGAGCCAGGCATGCTGCAGTCCCTGGGGTCTCAAAGAGTCAGACATGACTGAGCGACTGAACAACATGTGAGATTACTTGTCTGCAGAAACGGAAGATAGAACATTTTAAGAACATCACAGTTACTTCCACTTTATCAGATACATTTTACTCCAGACTATCTCAAAACATTTCTGTGTAATTCCAGCTTGATTATGTGCTTCCCGTCTAAGTTAAGCTTGCACAGACTTATTCAACCTTTTAAAAAAAATATGCAAGCACAGTTAACACCAGACAATGTCCAGTCATTATTTAAGTGTATATTTCTGCCCAACAATTACTGTAAAATTAGACATAGTTTGTTAAGGATTGTTCTTTAAATCATATAGTCTTGTTTGAAATTTAAAACAGTAAGTTTGTAGTAATGTAAACTTTTAATGTAGTAAAAGTTTACCTTTTAAACTTAGTAATATCTATATTCATGCCAACATTTACAGTTACCAAGATAAAGACTAATATGAAAATCACTTCCACATGATAATTTTAAAGTTGGAATGGTCCAGCGGCTTGAGGCAAGAGCAGGCTGCCCCATTTGGAAGATCTGCACAGTGGATATCCAGATGAGTGTGTAAGTACCGTATCAGATTTTTGAAATGTGTTGCACAGTTGAGCCCACAGAACATAAGGGAATCTCTTGAGAGTAAGAACAGACAAGGAAGCCGAAATCCATGGTGGGAAGGATCACTGAAGTGTTGGCCTGGATGGGAATGGGGAATGGGTGGGAGGAAACTGGTCCGAGAGGCAAATGAGATTAAAGTTTACAGGCCATGAGGAAAGTCAGCGGAGCTGAGTCCTGGGGCCAGAATAATGTGATATCCCTGACAGTCCCACCCCATAAACACAGGAGGTCTCAGGTCAAGACCAGGAAACATCCACAGAAGGAGCAGGTAGGAATAGGAAACCCCTACCATCTTAGCTACAGGTGGAGCAGGACCCCAACCCCACTTCCGCTAACGCTCACTGGGGTCTTACGTGAGAGTTCCTGCCCACAGGCCTGTTCTCATGGGAGCTTGGGCCGGAATGCACACCCTCTGTGTGGCCCCAATTCCACCACGTCAGTTGCTAGTGCTCCCAGTTCAGTCCCACTAAAGCACCTGGGGAAGATCTTCTCAAAACCCCATCTTTGAAGAATCCCCACAGATAAAAGTTCCAAGGAGCATGAATTCATACTCATACCCACAAAAGTACTAAAACAGATGAAAAAAAAACAAAACAAAACCAAACCTACTCCATGAATGAGACTTTCCAGAAACAACCACCATGTTTGAGGTCAGATCTATGGAGTGTGTATTGTATGTTTTTATTTACCAGGTTTAGAATACATGGAATAATTGTGTTCAACATGTTTAAAAAATAAGGGGACTGTGAAAGTATGACAAGGGAAAAAGAAGATTATGAAAATTGATCAGACTGTAGATTAGAAGAACTAACAAACTTTGGAACTTCTAAAACCAAAAAAATATAAATACATACGTGTGTGTTTCCAAGTATGATATAGAACCAAGGGACAGGATGGAAGCTGACTGGTTGCAAATGATGAGATATTGGTATAAGATTGCTCTGAATATAACAAGAAACAACTCAGAGACAGAACGAGAGAAAACAGAGAGAAGGTAAGAAACATGGAAGACGTCCGTTTGGTTAGAAAGTGGAAAATGACTAGAGCTGCTGTTTTTAACCCAAACAAGATGCATAAGGCATAAAATCATAGTCTCTCTGAGCCAGTCAGAGCTGAGGACGCAACTACGAAACGAGGGGAGACCTGAGATAAGTCAGCCAAAGGCACATTGGATTTCCAGCTGCCAAGGGCTGTGGATAAGCAAGAGACCCGGAATCTTCCACTCCCGAAACACATCAGATTTTCCACAGACAGCAGCTGTAGGTGGGGCAGGAGGCCTGAAGGAGTCCCTCTAAAGTATTCTGGATGGAACAGGGTCTTCACAGGTGTCCAAAAGCCTGAAAAGCAAAGAGAACTACCCAACAATGTACAAAGACGTCGATCAAGTTGCAAACCAGGGAGAGATCTACAGAGACAGAGCTAACTTGGTGTGGAGAACTGGTGGAAAAGATGAATCAACTTGGTAGTGTTCACGCCTAGAGCCCCACAGAATGCAAACTCCCGAGCCCAGCACCCACTCTCGTATCTGTAGCTTGGTCTTGAACTGAAACAAATTACACTTGCCAAGAAGCTTAGACCAAATTGACTGTAGAACAGATTTACTCAGTCACTCCAAACCAGTGACCTGACACAAGGAAGAAAAGCCTTTTATGAAGGGAACTATTATTTGCTTTAGACTCCACTGTTCTGACATCTCATGACAAAGAAAGAAAACAGGCAATAGAAGTAGAACTGTAGGTGACACGATGTTGAAATTATTTGACAGGAGCTTTAAAATAACTAGAAACAAGCTGAATGATCTATCAGAAAAGCATACAGAATAGATGAGGAGATGGTGAATTTCAGCAAACACAAAGAAACTACAAAAGTGAATCAAGTAGAAATTCTAGAAATGAGATACACACTATAAGAAATAAAAATTAAATCAGTTTTAGTAGCATAATGATTCAGCAGAGGAAATAATGAGTGAACCTGAGGACAGGTGAATTCAGAAAAAAATAGCAAACCAAAAATAAACGAACAAAAGAAAACATAACAAAACAAAAACCCGGAATAAATAAGAGTCTCTTAATTTATGGGACAATATCAATGACTCCAGTACTTTGGCCACCTCACGCCAAGAGTTGACTCATTGGAAAAGACTCTAATGCTGGGAAGGATTGGGGGCGGGAGGAGAAGGGGATGACAGAGGATGAGATGGCTGGATGGCATCACCGACTCGATGGACATGAGTTTGAGTGAACTCTGGGAGTTTGTGATGGACAGGGAGGCCTGGCGTGCTGCAATTCATGGGGTCGCAAAGAGTTGGACACAACTGAGCAACTGAACTGAACTGATCAATTGGTCCAACATATCCATAATTGGAGCCCAAGAAAGAGAAAAGAGAACAAGAAGAAATATTTAATATTTGCTGAGAACGGTATAAAATTGTTGATGATGTCAACCCCCACATCCAAAGAGCTCAGAAAACACGAATCAGGAAAAATAAAGCAGACACACACACACACCCCTCACTCATACACAAAGAAATGTCAACCTAGAAGTCCATATCTTACAAAAATAGCCTTAAAAATAAAGGTAAATCAATCTCAAACTGGGCTTCTCTGGTGCCTTAGCTGGTAAAGAATCTGCCTGTAAAGCAGGAGACCTGGGTTTGATTCCTGGATTGGGAAGGTCCCCTGGGGAAGGGAACAGGTACCCACTCCAGTATTCTGGCCATGGACTGTATAGTCCATGGGGTTGCAAAGAGTTGGACATGACTGAGCGACTTTCATTTATTAGGCTTCCCTGATAGCTCAGTTGGTAAGGAATCTGACTGCAATGCAGGAAACCCAGGTTTGATTCTTGGGTCAGGAAGATGGGCTGGAAAAGAGATAGACTACCCACTCCAGCATTCTTGGGCTTCCCTTGTGGCTGAGCTGGTAAAGAATCCACCTGCAATGCGGGAGACCTGGGTTTGATCCCTGGGTTGGGAAGATCCCCTGGAGAAGGGAACAGCTACCCACTCCAGTATTCTGGCCTGGAGAATTTCATGGACTGTATAGTCCATGGGGTTGCAAAGAGTTGGACATGACTGAGTGACTTTCATAGCACACAGCAATCTCAAACTGTTCCATCCTAAAATTTCATTCTTGAAATGGCAAAATTATAAAGTGGGGAGACAGGCTGCTGCTACTGCTGCTAAGTCACTTCAGTCATGTCTGACTCTGTGCGACCCCATGGACTGTACAGTGCATGGAATTCTCCAGGCCAGAATACTGGAGTGAGTAAGCCATTCCCTTCTTCAGGGGATCTTCCCAACCCAGGGATCGAACCCAGGTCTCCCACATTGCAGGTGGATTCTTTACCAGCTAAGCCAATTTTATCAATGTGTGTGGAGTTTTGAAATTGTATATATATGCATATATATATACATCTATTCACATATGTGTATGAATAGCAAGTTCCATAATTTAAAGCAATAGAAAAAGGAAGAAATCAAGAGAGGTGACCCCATCTGGAGACTGGCACGTGTGCTGTACTGTACACAGGAGGGGTGGGGAGGGCCGCCGTTTTAACAGCAAGAGACCGACAGTGATAAATACGTGTGGTTGGTGAGTCAGAGTGGTCCCATGCAGAGGAACTTAAAATGCAAGAAGAGGCGTTGGATTTTGTGAGGTCGCCTAATGCTCCCAGGTGTATTAAAGCAAGTTGTCAAAACTTGTGTTAATAGCTAAGTTAAGGAAAGATTTTATTGTTGCTATGTATCAATACCTTTTAAGCAGGGTCTAAAATGTGCTTATGTGAGGTGCATTTGAATAAAAAGAAAAGAAAAGAAAAACCTCAGTCACTAATTCACTTCAAATGATAACCTACTTGAGATAAACTGTAGACCTAAATGTAAAACCTAAAACAAACAATCCAAAAAAATCATAGAAGAATATATTTGTTACTTTAGGGTAAGAAAAGTTTTCTTGTGAGACAAAAGTCACAGTCATGGAATGAAAGAGAAGTCAGACTTCATCAAATACAAAGAAGAAATCTTCCTCATAAAACACTGTCAATATAATAAGCAAGCAAGTCACAGACTGTGAGGGTGTGTTCATAAAACAAAATATTTCTATCCAGCACCTACAGTAAGAACTCCTGAAAAATCAATAACAAGAAGATAGCTCAATTTTAAGAGGCAAAGGCATGTAGGCGCCTCATGAGAGAAAATATGAAGTTGTCAATAAGCCCATGAAAAACTCTTCACCTTCATAATTTACCAGGACAGTGCACACTAAAAACCCAGTGAGACGTCATACCTGCTCCACTAGGAAGTCTGAGACACAGGAGGTTGGCCACGGCAAATCTGGAAGAACTCCGAGGAAGCTGGTGCCTGCACACGCTGTTGGCGGGAAAGTGAGACAGTTCAGCCACTTTGGCAAAGCATCAGTTTCTGAAGGGTTAAATCCACTTCTGTGTGTGTGTGGGGGGTGTGTGTGTGGGTGTGCACTGTTTCCTCAGTCACGAGCAAATCTTTGTGACCCTATGGACTGTAGCCCACGAACCTTCTCTGTCCATGGGATTCTTCAGGCAAGAATACCACTGGCAGCGCCTGGGAAGCCTCCCCAGTAACTCCACTCCTAGGTGTGTGTGCAAAAGAAATGTGTGTGTATGTCCATGCAAAGCACTTCATAAGACTTTTATAATAGTGAAATCTTGACTATTGAGCCGCACAATGAATTGTTGCTGTTCAGTTGCTCAGTCGTGTCCAACTCTTTGTGACCCCGTGGACTGCAGCACACCTGGCTCCTCTGTCCTCCACTACCTCCTAGGATTTGCTCAAACTCACGTCCATTGAGTTGGTGATGCCATCCAATCATCACACCCTCTGTCGCCCCCTTCTCCTCTTGCCCTCCATCTGATGGAAACACATCAGAGTCTTTTCGAATGGACTGGCTCTTTGCATCAGGTGGCCAAAGTATTAGAGTTTCAGCTTCAGCAATATTGCTTCCAATGAATATTCAGGATTAATTTCTTTTAGGATTAACTGGTTTGATATCCTTGCTGTCCAAGGGACTCCAAGAGTCTTCTCCAGTGCCACAATTCAAAAGCATCAATTCTTCAGCACTCAGCCTCCTTTATGGTCCAACTCTCACACCCCTACATGACTACTGGAAAAACCATAGGTTTGAATATACAGTCCTTAGTCGGCAAAGTGATGTCTCTGCTTTTTAATATGTTGTCTAGGTTTGTCATAGCTTTTTGTCCCAAGAGAAAGCATCTTTTAATGGATAAGCTGTGCTTGTTCCAAATGAAGCAGGACAAAAGCTAGCAGAGTTTTGCTAAGAGAACTCACTGGCCATAGCAAACGCCATGTTCCAACAACACAAGAGAAGACTCTACACGTGGACATCACCAGATGGTCTACACTGAAATCAGATTGATTATATTCTTTGCAGCCAAAGATGGAGAAGTTCTATATACTCAGCATAAACAAGACAAGGAGCTGACTATGGCTCAGATCATGAACTCCTATAAACCAAATAGACTTAAGTTGAAGAAAGTAGGGAAAACCACTAGACCATTCAGGTATGACCTAAATCAAATCCCTTACAATTATTCAGTGGAAGTGAGAAATAGATTCAAGGGATTAGATCTGATAGAATGCCTGAAGAACTATGGGTGAAGGTTCATGGCACTGTACAGGAGGCAGTAATCAAGATCATTCCCAAGAAAAAGAAATGCAAAAAGGCAAAATGGTTGTCTGAGGAGGGCTTACAAATAGCTGAGAAAAGAAGAGAAGCAAAAGGTAAAGGAGAAAAGGAAAGATATACCCATTTGAATGCAGAGTTCCAAAGAACAGCAAGGAGAGATAAGAAAGCCTTCCTCAGTGATCAATGCAAAGAAATAGAGGAAAACAATAGAATGGGAAAGACTGGAGATCTCTTCAAGAAAATTAGAGATACCAAGGGAACATTTCATGCAAAGATGAGCACAATAAAGAACAGAAATTGTATAGACCTAACAGAAGCAGAATATTTTAAGAAGAGGTGGCAAGAATACACAGAAAAACTATACAAAAAAGATCTTCATGATCTAGATAACCACGATGGTGTGGTCACTCACCTGGAGCCAGACATCTTGGAATGCAAAGGTAAGTGGGCCATAGGAAGGGTCTCTACGAACAAAGCTGGTGGAGCTGATGGGATTCTCAGTTCAGTTCAGTCCAGTTCAGTTCAGTTGCTCAGTCATGTCCGACTCTTTCCGACCCCATGAATCGCAGCGTGCCAGGCCTCCTTGTCCATCACCAACTCCCGGAGTTCACTCAGACTCATGTCCATCGAGTCAGTGATGCCATCCAGCCATCTCATCCTCAGTCGTCCCCTTCTCCTCCTGCCCCCAATCCCTCCCAGCATCAAAGTCTTTTCCAATAAGTCAACCCTTCACATGAGTTCGCCAAAGTACTGGAGTTTCAGCTTTAGCATCATTCCTTCCAAAGAAATCCCAGGGTTGATCTCCTTCAGAATGGACTGGTTGGATCTCCCTGCAGTCCAAGGGACTCTCAAGAGTCTTCTCCAACACCACAGTTCAAAAGCATCAATTCTTCGGCTCTCAGCCTTCTTCACAGTCCAGCTCTCACATCCATACATGACCACACGAAAAACCATAGCCTTGACTAGACGGACCTTAGTCGGCAAAGTAATGTCTCTGCTTTTGAATATGCTATCTAGGTTGGTCATAACTTTTCTTCCAAGGAGTAAGCGTCTTTTAATTTCATGGCTGCAGTCACCATCTGCAGTGATTTTGGAGCCCCCAAAAATGAAGTCTGACACTGTTTCCACTGTTTCTCTATCTATTTCCCATGGAGTGATGGGACCGGATGCCATGATCTTCGTTTTCTGAATGTTGAGCTTTAAGCCAACTTTTTCACTCTCCTCTTTCACCTTCATCAAGAGGCTCTTTAATTCCTCTTCACTTTCTGCCATAAGGGTGATGTCATCTGCATATCTGAGGTTATTGATATTTCTCCCGGCAATCTTGATTCCAGCTTGTGTTTCTTCCAGTCCAGCATTTCTCATTATGTACTCTGCATAGAAGTTAAATAAGCAGGGTGACAATCTACAGCCTTGACGTACTCATTTTTCTATTTGGAACCAGTCTGTTGTTCCATGTCCAGTTCTAACTGTTGCTTCCTGGTCTGCATACAGATTTCTCAAGAGGCAGGTTAGGTGGTCTGGTATTCCCATCTCTTTCAGAATTTTCCACAGTTTATTGTGATCCACACAGTCAAAGGCTTTGGCATAGTCAACAAAGCAGAAATAGATGTTTTTCTGGAACTCTCTTGCTTTTCCCATGATCCAGCAAATGTTGGCAATTTGATCTCTGGTTCCTCTGCCTTTTCTAAAACTAGCTTGAACATCAGGAATTTTGCAGTTCACATATTGCTGAAGCCTGGCTTAGAGAATTCTGAGCATTATTTTACTAGCATGTGAGATGAGTGCAATTGTGTGGTAGTTTAAGCATTCTTTGGCATTGCCTTTCTTTGGGATTGGAATGAAAACTGACCTTTTCTAGTCCTGTGGCCACTGCTGAGTTTTCCAAATTTTCTGGCATATTGAATACAGCACTTTCACAGCATCATCTTTCAGGATTTGAAATAGCTCAACTGGAATTCCATCACCTCCACTAGTTTTGTTCATAGTGATGCTTTCTAAGGCCCGCTTGACTTCACATTCCAGGATGTCTGGCTCTAGATGAGTGATCACACCATCATGATTATCTGGGTCATGAAGATCTTTTTTGTACAGTTCTGTGTATTCTTGCCATCTCTTCTTAATATCTTTTGCTTCTGTTAGTTAAGCCATTTCAAATCCTAAAAGATGATGCTGTGAAAGTGCTGCACTCAATATGCCAGCAAATATGGAAAACTCAGTAGTAGCCACAGGACTGGGAAAGGTCAGTTTTCATTCCAATCCCAAAGAAGGGCCATGCCAAAGGATGTTCAAACTACTGTACAATTGCACTCATCTCACACACTAGCAAAGTAATGCTCAAAATTCTTCAAGCCAGGCTTCAACAGTATATAAACCATGAACTTCCAGATGTTCAAGCTGGACTTAGAAAAGGCAGAGGAACCAGAAGTCAAATTACAACATCCATTGGATCATAGAAAAAGCAGGAGAGTTCCAGAAAAACATCTACTTCTGTTTTATTGATTACACCAAAGCCTTTGACTTTGTGGATCACAACAAACTGGAAAATTCTTAAAGAGATGGGAATAGCAGACCACCCTACCTGCCTCCTGAGAAACCTGTATGCAGGTCAAGAACCAACAGTTAGAATGGGACAGGGAACAATGGACTGGTTCCAAATTGGGAAATGAGTAAATCAAGGCTGTATACTGTCACCATATATGCAGAGTACATCATGCAAAATCCCAGGCTGAATGAAGGACAAGCTGGAATCAAGATTGCTGGGAGAAATATCAGTAACCTCATATACCTGATGACACCACCCTTATGGCAGAGAGCAAAGAGGGACTGAAGAGCCTCTTGATGAAAGTGAAAGAGGAGAGTGAAAAAGCTGGCCTAAATCTCAACATTCAAAAAGCTAAGATCATGGCATGTGGTCCCATTACTTCATGGCAAATAGATGAGGAAACTATGGAAATGGTGAGAGAATTTATTCCTTGGGCTCCAAAATCACTGGAGATGGTGACTTCAGCCATGAAATTAAAAGATGCTTACTCCTTGGAAGAAAAACTATGACCAACCTAGACAGCATATTATAAAGCAGAGAGATTACTTTGCCAGTGGAGGTCCATCTAGTCAAAGCTATGGTTTTTCCAACAGTCATGTATGGATGGGAGAGTTGGATTATAAAGAAAGCTGAGCACCAAAGAATTGATAGTTTTGAACTGTGGTGCTGGGGAAGACTCTCGAGAGTCCCTTGGACTAGAAGGAGATCCAGTCAGTCCATCCTAAAGGAAATTAGTCCTGAATATTCACTGGAAGGACTGATGCTGAAGCTGAAACTCCAACACTTTGGCCAACTGATGCAAAGAGCTGACTCATTTGAAAAGACCCTGATGGTGGGAAAGATTGAAGGTGGGAAGAGAAGGGGACGACAGACAGAGGATAAGATGGTTGGATATAGCATCACAGTTGATGAACATGAGTTTGAGCAAGTTCTGGGAGTTGGTAATGGACAGGGAAGCCTGGCATGCTGAAGTCCGTCGGGTGGCAAAGAGTTGGACATGACTGAGCAGCTGAACTGAATTGAACTGTGCTTCTTAATACAAAAAAAAAAAAAAAGGAATCAATTACTGTTAAACAAGCAATAGATATAAGTTTCAGAATAATAGACTTACTGGAATAAACCAAAGACAAACATACATATTATATAATTCAACAGGCAAAATAGTCAAAAATAAGCAACAGAGACCCACGGTTTCTGGGTGGGAGGGAGGCAGTGAGAAGGGGATGTAGCTGCTGGTGAAAGTGTTATGTGTCTTCATAATATTCATAGAAGTCTTGTCGAATAGTTCACCTGATGTCTGAGCACATCAATGTGTATAAATTATATTCAAAAAAATTTTACTTGTGTGAATTTGGGGCATTTTGCCATGCCTAGGGATTGGGGGCAGGAGGAGAAGGGAACGATGGAGGATGAGATGGCTGGATGGCATCACCGACTCAATGGACGTGAGTCTGAGTGAACTCCGGGAGTTGGTGATGGACAGGGAGGCCTGGCGTGCTGCGATTCATGGGGTCACAAAGAGTCGGACTTGACTGAGTGACTGAACTGAATGGAACTGAACTGAGAGAGCGCAGACCTGATGCCTGAAGTTGCCTTCACGAGGAAATTTCCAGAAGGGGACAAAAGCTGACCTTGAGACCATCACAGAGCAACCGACTCCTGCTCCCCCCTCTGATCTCCTGTCACCCCAGTTCTCTCTGGCCCCTGGACAGCCAGGTAGCTGATCCAAGAGCACAGCTGGCCTCTAGGAAAAGATGACTGTTCATCCCGAGGGAGTTCCACAAAGAAGGAAACTGACACCATCTGGGGTGCTTCGCTTTAGGGGTCAGTGTGGCTCTGCTGTGCTGCCCTGCTCTTTGATCAAGCATCAGTCCAGGTGTCGCTGTGAAAGTCCTTTCTAGATGTGATTAACATCTGCAATTAATTGACTTTGAAGCTGGTTGCACTTCATAGTGTGAGTAAGCCTCATCCAATCAGTTGAATTTCCCAAGGTCAAAGGCTGAAATTTCCCAAAGAAGCAATTCTGCCTCAAGACAGCCTTAGAAACTCTTCCTTACATTCCAGCCGGTGGCCCTGCGGGATTCAGCCTGGAAGGTGCAGTGTTAGCTCTTCCCTGAACTCCCAGCCTGCTCCATGGGCTTCAGACTTCCTGGCCCCGTAATCACGTGAGACAATTCCTTAGAATAAATCCCTGTCTCTATATAGCTATATCTATACCCAGAGATGAAGAGAATTGAATCCGTATCAAGCATCTTTTCTGACCACAGCACTAAGAGATTAGGTATCAATTAATCAATTAAGGGGAAAAAAAACGCCTAAAACCACATAGACATGGAGGCTAAGCAGTGCAGTTCTAAATAACCAAGAGATCACTGAAGAAATCAAAGAGGAAATAAAAAAGTGCCTGGAAACAAATGGCAATGAAAACATGGCAACCCAGAAACTGGGGGACACGGCAAAAGCAGCTCTAAGAAAGCAAATTTGCAGCAGTACAATCCTACGTCAAGAAACAAGAAAATCCTGAAATAAACAACCTAACTTTATACATAGAGCAATTAGAAAAAGACAGCGACAGCGACAAAAAACACCCAAAGTCAGTAGACGGAAAGGAATCATAAAGATCAGAGCTGGAATAAGTGAAAAAGAAATGAAGAAACAATGGCAGAGATCACACACACAGAGAGGCATAGGTTACACGCGGTGGCTGTTCAGCTGCCTAGTCGTGTTGGACTTGTGCAACCCCAAGGACCAGCCTGCCTGTCTCTGCTGTCCCCGACATTCTCTAGGCAAGATACTGCAGTGGGCTGCCATCTCCTTCTCCAGGGGATCTTCCTGACCCAGGGATCAAAGCTGCAGCTCCTGCATTGCAGGTGGCTTCTTTACCACTGAGCCGCCAGAGATTCCCACAGATTTCATATAGATATATGTGGATAGGGGCTTCCCAGGCTGCGCTAGTGGTTAAAAAAGCAAAAACAAACACCTGCCTGCCAGTGCAGGAGACATAAGAGATACGGGTTCAATCCTTGGTTTGGGAAGAGCCCCTGGAGGTGGGCAAGGGAACCCACTCCACTATTCCTGCCTGGTGAATCCCATGCACAGAGGAGCCTGGTGGGTTACATCCAAAGGTTCGCAAGGAGTTGTATATGAGTGAAGCAACTTAGCACGCATGCATGCATATACAGATATTTGATACAGAGATCTATACACATATATATCTATGTATCCAGAAATATATATATATATAGAGAGAGAGATCATATTTATAATCCTCCTTATCTATCTGTCCATCATCCATCCATCATCCACCATCATCCATCCATCCATCCATCCATCAGCATAGCGTGGCCTTCCACAGACTCAGAGCCACGTTCCACGACAAATATGTCCTATACTGCATGGCCCTGGAGAACCCAGACTAACCTCTGACTGTATTTCCCTCCACACCAGCCCCACAACCTGAGTCAGAGGAAGCAGGTGGCCCAGGGTGAAAGGTCGTTTATTTGGAAGGAAACGTTCCTGGAGTGATGGATGAGGGTGTCTGCCAGCTGGCATGTTTGGGGACAAGGACATTCATATTTCTGAATCCAGATTCCCTAGAATGGGATGCTGAGTGCTCATCACATAATTCTTCCTGATGTACCTGTTCATTATTTCCTCCATGAAAAATAGTGGTCAGGTGCAAAACTGTTACACCACAATCTATTCTCCAGGGGTTTGCGGGCTTTTTAATCAAAATGTGCCTCTTTCTGCTGACTGTTATGCTGTTGAGGGCTCCAGCATGAACTCAGCAGTGGGTGAAGGTCAGCTTCTCAGAGTCACGTGGGATTAACTGCTTGAGTGTGACTGGGACCCCAGAGTGAAGGCAGTGAGGGGGAAGGGGGTTTTGTCCACCCCTCCTGAACCAAGCCCATAGGACCACACAATGCTGGAAGGAGGCAGCCCCCCACCGCACCCCACTGCTTGGGGTGTACTAAGCCCTTTGCTTCTCTGTCCCAGGATCAGCAGCTTCTTTCTGTAGTTATGTGGTTGCCTTTGAAACCACGGCACCCTCCGTCTCATCTGTGGTGTGTGGTGCAGACCCTAGGATCCCACCTTGGGTCTCAGCGGCAGTCTGTAGTCCTCAGTGTATCAGAGGGGGCGGGATTGTCTCGCACCCACGGCTTCCAAGCTGGGATAGGATGCAGGCTGCAAAGCAGAAACCTGAGGCGGGGCCTTGAGGAAGAGGCTGCCCTCATCAGGACCTTCCTGCAGACCCTGATGTCCATTCCGCACTCCCACCTCCACCGCCACCACCAGGCAGAGGTGCCAGTGCTCCTGCCCTGTGCCCCCTCTGCCTCTTCTCTCTCCTTCCTCTTCGCAGGCATGGACAGGACCCGGGTGGGGCTGACACCCCCGCCCGCAGCCTCATTCTGGACCCGGGTCATTAATGTGTTTAGTTGGCTGCCTCTACCATCACCTGCTCTGTTTTACCTGTCATTCTGGATGACTGGAAGGCCCAGGAGAAGGCTATGTCACCTGCCCATTGCATCCCCAGCCTCGTCCTTCCAGCTCCTATCTGCACTCACCTGTCCTAAACACACTGCTGGGTGTGCTCTGACCGGCCTTATTACCTGGGGAATCCCTTCCCCCTCTCTCTCGGACAAGCACTAAGATTCCCAATCCACCGCCACAGTGTGCCCTCTTGGCTGCTTTCTTCTCTCCCTGCCCCGAGGAGGCTGTCTCCTGCCCTGCCCCAGACCCTGCACTTGGCCCCCCCAGCTCTGGCCTGGAGACCCTCACCTGCTCCCCTCCTGGACCTACTGCTCTCCTGCAGCCTCAGCTGGACTGTGCACCTGAAGAGGCCCAGGACCTGAGTAGAGCACTGCTTTCTCCAATAATGGTTCCAAATTTTCTGCAAGATGCGCACCATGGCTGGCTTCCTTGCAGTGAAGATAACGTCCTCTAACGCCGGAAAGGAAAGTGGTCGGTGGACTGCACACCTTGTGCGGCCCTTCTGCTGCACGTGAACCTTATGAGGAGACAAGGTGAGGGGCTCCAAACTCAAGTGTGGTTTGTGCCAAACCCAGAGCCAGCTTTCATCTGCTTTTTTTTGTGGGGGTGGGGGTGGATCAGAAAGTCGCTTGCACAATCACCAACACAAAGAACCCAGCATGACACAGCTGAATAGCTCTTCAGTATTGAAACACAAATCAAAACTTGCAAGTGTTTCAGAAACAGCCACCAGCTTCCAGGGACAAGTGATTGTCAGGATGGGTGCTCATGCATTTTTAAGGACCTTGCAGAAAGACGTTATGGTGTTTGCTCTACAGTCCATTCATTTTGTTGTTTCTGAGCCTCAATTCCCAGCGTGGTCCAAGCGCTTGTAGGGGATGTCACAGGACTAATTCTCCCCACAGCTGGAAACATGCATTTGGGGGTTACCAGCAATGGCACCCCACTCCAGTACTCTTGCCTGGAAAATCCCATGGACAGAGGAGACTGGTGGGCTGCAGTCCACGGGGTTGCTAAGAGTCAGACACGACTGAGCGACTTCACTTTCACTTTTCACTTTCATGCATTGGAGAAGGAAATGGGAACCTACTCCGGTATTCTTGCCTGGAGAATCCCAGGGACGGGGGAGCCTGGTGGACTGCCGTCTATGGGGTCGCACAGAGTCGGACACGACTGACGCGACTTAGCAGCAGCAGCAGCAGCATGCTACAAAGCTATGTTGAAGTAATGACAGCTCATGTTACACGATGATTGTAAAGACAGATGGAGGGAAAGAGAAGCTGTCATCTGTAAACCCCTTCCCTGTGCCGGTCTGTCCTGCTAGTGTCACCAATCGTGCAGAGGGGGTACAGAGGCGCCACCCCCAGGCCAGATCTCCAAGTGCGAATTCCTTCCCAGTTCCTGACCTCACTGCAATGTTGACCTTGGATAAACGTGGTCAAATCCCTCTGTCTCCCTCTCCTCATCTGGGTAACAGGTACAGGGCTTCGTTCATAGGTTGTTTGAGGACCAGAGGCTGTGACTGTGAAAGTCTCGGCACATTCTCTGTCAATGGTTAATGCCCAATAAATGATTATGCAGGTGGGTGTGATTTCATTCCCCATATGTTTGATTTCGTGCTCACGACAAGCATGCAAGATAGATCTTTTAATCTCCATTTTAAAAACTGAACACTTGAAACCAACGCTGTATCCTCCAGAGAGCAGAGTCTGAGGAAAGGATTATGAGCCGGTGCCATACGGGGCGCAAGGCCCCAGGGCTGCCTTTTTTTGCTCCTTTACAACCACAGCCTGGGCAGCTTAAGCACAGACCTTAATTTCTCACAGTTCCGGAGATAAGGTGCCTGCAGACTGGTCAAGGGCCACTTCCTTCCTGGTGTGCAGATGGCGGTCTTCTCGCTGTGTCCTCACGTGGCAGAGAAAGTGAGAGAGGCAGGAAGCGAGGTCTGGGGTCTCCTTCTTTGAAGGACACTAACTCCATTGCAAAGACCTGGATGCTGGGAAAGCCTGAAGGCAAAAGGAGAAAGAATAGGCAGATGATGAGATGGCTGGATGGCATCACCGACTCAATGGACATGAATTTGAGCAGGCTCTGGGAGATAGTGGAGGACAGAGGAGCCTGGTGTGCTGCAGTCCATGGGGTCACAAGGAGTGGGACACGACTGAGCAACTGAACAACTACAATTGACATGAAAACAGCTGTACATATTTAGTGTACGCAACTTGATGAGTTTGGAGTATACAAACACTGGGGAGCCAGCATTGCCATCTGCAAAGATAGCCATCGCCTCCTAGAGTTTGCACTTCTCCTCGCCTCTTCCCCTCCTCCTCCTCCTTCCTAACATAATTTGTATGTGTGTGATAAGAGCACTTAACATAAGATCTATCCTCTTGGCAAATTTCTAAGTACATAGTACAATAGTGCTAACTCGAGCCAGCTCTAATGTACAGTGGGTCACTAGGACTCATTCATCTTATAACAAACTTTGTAACTTTGATCAATTTCTCTCCATTTCTCACTTCCCCCAGCGCCTAGCAACCAGCTACCTACTCTTTGTCTTGGTGAATTTGACCTCCTTAGGTTCTCAGTATAGTGATACCACATGAGATTTGTTTTTCTGTGCCTGCCTTATTGCACCGAAGGTAATGTCCTCGGGGTACACACGTGCTGTGAACGGCATCTCCTCAGCTTGCGTTCCGTAACTGGGCAAAATGCTGCATGCTTGGTTTCCGAGTGTGAAATGGAATAGGACGGAGATCAAGAGTGGCAGACACAGCTCATTTAATCAGGATTTTACAGGATGAGAAGAGGGGAAGCACTTGGGCCGTAACAGCAAAGGTGACAGACAGCACCTCCCACGCACCCCTTGGAGGCTGGGGGGTCTCTGGTTCTCCCTTTCCGCCCCTGGGGTGGGTGCCTGAGGTCAGGAAATTGAGGCACAGGGTGGCTAAGTAGCCTGCCCAAGGCCACATCACCCTAAAACCGCGGTCACTTACCCAGGACACCAGGCCTCAGGGGCCCAGGCTTGCTCACTCATTGTGTTGACGTATACGAGGTTCCCCCCTTGGGCCCTGGGCCTGCACCAGGCTTCACAGGCATTGCATGGACCCAGGTAATGGTGCCAGCCTGGGCAGGGCTTTTAGGATCCCAGTTCTGTGGATAATACAGCTACTTCCATGCGGTTCCTCTGAGCTCCGTGTCATAAACCTCTGGTCTGCAGAACTGTGGATCCTCACCAGCGATGCTGGCAGAGGCTGCGGCAGGGCCTGGCCAGCACCAGTTGCCCACCAGCCCTTCTCTGGCTGGAAGCTGGCACTTGACTGGTAGAAGCACTGGTGTCTCCTGCAGCTGTTCAGGGCCAGAGCATCGGTTCTGTTCTCACCCGTGTCCGTTCTCATCGGTGACATCTGTGTTATAGTCGTGGAGCTTTTCCAGTACGACATCTTTCGTCGTGAAGGTGACCTGGTGACCAGCATCACACACAGCTTGTCCTCAGTAGGGGCAGATCCTGTGTGTGCATTCACCCACTTGCTAACATTTATCTGCAGCCCCAGGTCAATAGTCTCAGGGCTTTCATGGGTTTCTCTGTCTAACCGCAGAGCATGGGGAATTTGAGTTCCTGACATGGTCCCAGCAGAGGGGGAACCAAGGCACTCTGCCTCCTGGTCTCGGCTCCCATACTGAACAAGCAGCCTTTTCACAGTCTATTTAGTGACACATTTTCGCCATGTTTAGGCTTCTGGTTGATGCCTTTACTGTTTAAAATTTCCCTCAAGCATCATGCTGAAACACTGCCCAGGGTCCTAAGAACAAGAGGTTCTGAAAATACACGTGTTAGATGAGCTTCACTCAGACACAAGCTCCAGAGATGGTGGCTTGAATTCAGTGTTAGTAACTCAACCATATGTTAAACAAGTGTCTTTAAACAGAAGCGCACAGTGCAGGCTCAGTTTTGATCTGCTGACAAAATCGTGTTGGTCTCAGGACCCTGGCCGTGCATTTCCCCAGGTGCACTGACCTGGCATGAATCCAGGGTTCAAACACAAAACAAACCACCAAGGATATCACTGCCTGGACCAGGGCTTGGTGAACTGGGCTACTGGGCCAAGTCAGTGTAGAGCACGCACTGTAGTCCATAGGGTTGCAGAGTCAAACGTGACGGAGGGGACTTAACGCACACACACAAACGTACCGTGGGAGCTGGTCGGTTACATCCTGAGAAATAGGATGGAGTAGGTGCCCTCATACTGAGGTCTTGAGAAAAGGGAGTTAAATGTGCGTGGTTGCTCCTGCCTATGAGCGCGCGCTCAGTTCGCTTCAGTCGTGTCTGACTCTTTGTGAGCCCGTGGACTCTAGCCCGCCAGCCTCCTCCGTCCATGGGATTCTCCAGGCAAGAATACGGGACTGGGTGGCCATGCCCTCCTCCAAGGTATCTTCCCGACCCAGGGATTGAACCCATACCATATCTCCTGCATTGGCAGGCGAGCGCTTTACCGCTGAGACACCTGGAGAGCCCTTCTGTCTGTGAGCCAGTATCAGAGTGAACGTGGGCGCCAGAGGCTCACCCCACACGGAGCTGACCAGGCTGCGGGTGTCTGCTCCCCTTCCTGATTCTCCCTGCTCCTGCCCCGGCATAAGGCAGGGCCGCATCATAATCAATAAGGATTGTCTCCAACCCTCCTGGCTAGTTGCTTCTTTATCTTAGAGGAGGAAACAGGCTCTTGTGCAAGAGACGTGCAGACACAGGCCCTAATACCGGCCCAGGGCCAGGCCCTGCCTCCGGCAGTACGACCACCAGGGAACACAGCCTCAACCTCTGTGCACAGGTTGCCCTCTGTGAAGTCAGGGCAGTGAGGACTGTCAGGAGGGCAAAGGGAACCCACTCAGGAACAGTGCTGGCAGCAAGTGTCAGTGTTAGCCACTCAGTCGTGTCCCACTCATTGCGACGCTATGAACTGTCGCCCGCCAGGCTCCTCTGTCCTTGGGATTCTCCAGGCAAGAACACTGGAGTGGGTTGCCATGCCCTCCTCCAGGGCATCTTCCCAGCCCAGGGATTGAACCCAGGTCTCCTGCATCGCAGGGAGGTTCTTTACTGCCTGAGCCACCAGAGAAGCCCAAGTATTAAGCAATTAAATACCTGTTACCTGTGGAGGGCGATGCTGGTGCTTGATTCTGAAGCCCTCAGGCCCCTTCTGCCTTTGCACCCACCTCCCCAGTGGAGCTGTGGCTCTTCTGTGGGACGCTGACCTTGACCCCTCCTTCACCTGCACAGACAGGAAGTGCCCAGAGGTTAGGTCCTGCCATCCTGCCCCCCACAGCCACGACCCCGGAGACGTGGCCAGGTTCCAGGTCTGGAACTTCCTGGCTCCGGGCTGGAACTGCACTGGGGGATAACTCACACCTGGGGCCCCTTGGGATCAGGCCGGAGCCGCGCCCGCCTCGTGGCTTCCTGCTTCTCCTCCAGCCGGGACCTCACACCATTCATCTCCCGCCCACACCCCGTCCCATCACACGCCTCTGCCCCTCGCCTCGGGCCTGCTGCTGTGGAATCTGATGGCACAGAGCATCACTGAAGCCCGCCAGCCCCCAGCCGAAGACCCTGGGATGGACCCATGCTGCCCTCTGGCCTGGGTCCGGCTTCCCCCCACTTCCCCATCACATTTCCCAGCCTCGTCTGTGAAGACTGATGGAGCTGCAGAGACTGGGACCCACTGCTGGGCCCCTGGGGGACTCCCTGGGCCCCTGCCTCATAAGCAGCACCCCGCAGCTGTGAGAAAAGCCACCCGCTGTGCTTTCCCAAGGCCCGCAGGAGAAAGCGTCATTTCCCAAGAGGGGGTGTCAGCCGCGTGGAGGGAAAGCAGGTTGGAAAACAGCAGGCCTCTCTTCAAAGAGCCTCTGGACATGAGAGAGAGGCCTTGCTGCTCCTGTGGAGTGCTGGTGTAAGCAGGAGGGGCTTGTCCAGAAAGTGGTGTTCCAGGTGGTCCCCGGACCCGGAGGCCCCGCAGACACAGGGCCTTCTGCCCGCCGCTGGCCTGTGGAAGGTCCGCTCCTGGAAACGCAGGTGGTAGAGCTCATGGGGAGGGGTGCCTGGTAACCACAGTGGGCACTGCGAGAGGGAAACGGCAGCCCCCTCCAGGGCTCATGCCTGGAGAATCTCTTGGAGAGAGGAGCCTGGCCGGCCACAGTCCGTGGGGTCACACAGAGTCGGACATCGGTCATGCAGAGCGAGCAGTGCGGAGCAGGGCAGGGCAGCCGGCAGCTGGTGGGTCCTCAGGCAGGGCCCAGACCCCCTCTGAGGTGGGAGGTGAGATCAGCGTGGGCTGGTGGTATGAGGGCCCAGGTGTGGTGGGTTTTGAGGATACAAATGTGGTGTGTTCAGGTGTGATTAGGATCTGAGGGCCCAGGTGTGGTGGGATCTGGGGACTCAGGTGTGGTGGGATCTGAGGGCCCAGGTGTGGTGGGGTCTGAGGACCCAAGTGTGATGAGGTCTGAGGGTCCAGGTGTGGTGGGGTCTGAACACCCAGGTGTGGTGGGTCTGAGGGTCCAGGTGTGGTGGGGTCAGAGGGCCCAGGTGTGGTGAGGTCTGAGGGTCCAGGTGTGATGGGTCTGAGGGTCCAGGTGTGATGGGTCTGGGGGCCCAGGTGTGGTGGGATCTGAACACCCAGATGTGGTGGGGTCTGAGGGCCCAGATGTGGCAGGGTCTGAGGGCCCAGGTGTGGTGGGTCTGAGGGCCCAGGTGTGGCTGGGTCTGAGGGCCCAGGTGTGGCGGGGTCTGAGGGCCCAGGTGTGGTGGGATCTGAACACCCAGATGTGGTGGGGTCTGAGGGCCCAGGTGTGGTGGGTCTGAGGGCCCAGGTGTGGTGGGGTCAGAACGCCCAGGTGTGATGAGGTCTGGGGGCCCAGGTGTGGTGGGATCTGAACACCCAGGTATGGCAGGGTCTGAGGGCCCAGATGTGGCAGGGTCTGAGGGCCCAGGTGTGGTGGGTCTGAGGGCCCAGGTGTGGTGGGGTCAGAACGCCCAGGTGTGATGAGGTCTGGGGGCCCAGGTGTGGTGGGATCTGAACACCCAGATGTGGTGGGGTCTGAGGGCCCAGGTGTGGCGGGGTCTGGGGGCCCAGGTGTGGTGGGATCTGAACACCCAGGTATGGCAGGGTCTGAGGGCCCAGGTGTGGCAGGGTCTGAGGGCCCATGTGTGGCAGGGTCTGAGGGCCCAGGTGTGGTGGGTCTGAGGGCCCAGGTGTGATGGGTCTGAGGGCCCAGGTGTGGTGGGGTCTGACGGCCCAGGTGTGGTGGGTCTGAGGGCCCAGGTGCAATAGGAAAACTTTGGTTCTAAGTTGCATCAAATGGCAGTTGTAGTTTCCCCCCTCAGCACTGAGCTCCCCACATGTAGGCAAGCAGTTGGATTTATTTAGCACCAGTTTTTGAAAAAAGTGGGATGACTAATAGCTTTTTGTTAGAATTGTGGTGAAAACGTAATGGAATATAAGAAGGACATCACCTTAGCATGTTGTAGGTCAGTGTACAAATACAAGCAATCACACCTGACATGTAAATATCACTTTTACTATGAAGTAGAGTGTTTAGTTTGCCTATTTCCTGGCTCAGTAGGAAATAAAATATTGATTTGCTTGCACATGTGAGGTGTCTGTGCCAAGCCCTTGAGTGTGGTCTGGGGGAAAGATGTTTCTTTCTGCAAGTCCAGCAGCCTGCAATGTCCTGAGTTACACAGGTCCTAATGCCAGTCCAGAGCAAAGTTTAAACAAAACCGACTATTTTAACTGTCACTCTCTTCTTGTTTAGAAGACTTAATCGTGGTTTATCTCATATTGTTCTTAGGAAACTGGGGAGCTGATGATACCAGTTGCAATTGTGTGATGCATTTTTAAGCAGATATTTATTTACATAATATGCTGCTGCCAAAAACAGGCTCACCCAGACCAGATGTTTTTATCACCAGCCTTGGTATCTGGGAAGAAATAAATAAAACTGTGCAACAAGCTGACCGTTAAACAGCACGATTTCAAAAAATACACTCTTTGAAAAGACTGTTTGGAATTTTCTTATACATTTCTTAGTTCAAGGAACTGCATTTAACTTCGAGAAGATGGATTGTTAGTTCTTTCAGAAAATAACAGTAAGGGTATTCGAATTAAATTCACTTCCATTCCAAGTATTATTTGGAATATTTTGAATATTGAAAACATTTTTCCTATTGCTGTTTATCTAAAGCTAGTGTTCTATCCTCTTGCTTCTCTCTGATGAAAGTGTGAGGTGATAAACAAGTGGACATTTTATCACAACGACACTGCTGATCAGAATTTTTTTTTTCTTATTCTCTAAAAGACTATGCATCTGGGTCTCTCCAATACCTTGGTCTGATTCTCAGACACAGCTGAAAACCCCCTGGAGACCTGTCTACTACCTGACCCCCGGGAGCTCTGACCCACACAGTGACCCACACAGCCGCTTGGAATTCACATTTCTTTTCGGTTTCCTCTTTCTTCATGCATCTGGTCTTGCCATGGTCTGAGGGTCCCTTCTGCTGCCTCTCCCGTCTCCTTCTGTACCATCTCTCTCTCTCTCCGCCCACCGTGGGCTCAGCAATCTTTCCTTTTGCTCTTTCTCTTCTAAATTATATTCTGTCTGTTTTCGTATCTCGTGCTGTGATGTACCTATGATTCTAGCTGCCCTTGTCATCCCACCTCTAAATAAATTTGTGAGATAAACAAAATCGTGAATTTTACGCTTCAAATTAGTGTTTTCTTAATTATAAAGCTTAATTTAACTGGAGAGGGCAGAGCAGCACAGACATGCTCATAGATTATTGGTGTCACTCTGAATTGTTATAACTCTGAAAATGAATTTGCCAGTATGTCTCCAGAGCCTAAAGGCGTTAATCCTCTTTAACCCAGTAATTGAACTTCTGAAAATCGACCCTTCACAACAAATCTGAAACTCAAGCATAAAATCACATACAAAGATGTTTATGATGGCGTATTTATAATGGAAAAGAATGGAAACATCCCATGATAGTAAAATGGTTTTACAAATACATTTTGGAAATAAATACAAAAAAAATATCACGATGAGAAGAATATTAGTGTAAAGTTGGGTGAGTGTTAAGATGGGAAGTTTGTATTAGGACTGGCAGAGAATTCACAGTTGGGGTGTGTGCGTGTGTGTGTGTATGTACACATACGTACTCAGTCGTGTCTGACTCTTCGCAACCCTACAGACTGTAGCCCGCCAGGCTCCATGGGATTCTCCAGGCAAGAACGCTGGAGTGGGTTGCCATTTCCTCCTCCAGGGGATCTTCCTGACCCAGGAATCGAACCCACGTCTCCTGTGTCTCCTGCACTGGCAAGGGGGATTCTTTACCACTGAGCTGCTGGAGAAGCCCGTAGTCAGGATAGAAGCAGATTGAGAGGTGGACTCAGGACAAGTTTGAGCAACATGGGCAGAAGTAACGGTGGGTGTTCTGGTTGAATGCTTTGTAACAAATGACCCTAAGCTTTGTGGGGATAAGATACTATGTTCACAAATGCTGTGGGTCAGGAAACTGTATGGAACACAGAAAGGAGGTCTAGGGTCTCATTTGGAAAGATTTGAATGGCTGGGCTGGCCCAAGGCTGGGGACTGGAACCATCTGGTTGCTTCCTCACCCAGACATGTGTTACCTGGGCTGGATGGCTTGAAGCACGGGCTCCCCGGGAAGGTTGAGCGGTGTGCCCACACGTGGCTTCTCACTGCATGGGACTGGCTTCAGGGGACTGCAAAGAAGCAACATGATTTTTTAAGACCTTGTTCCAGAAGACACAGGGTCCCTTCCACCATACTGCTTGACTGAAGCCATCTCAAGCCTGCCCTGACTTGAGGGGAGAGGACACAGCCTCAGTCCTGTGATGGGGCAAAAGTCAAAGAAGTTGGGACCTTTTTTCTTTTGCCCACAAGGACCTGAGCACCAAGGCATAGCAGATAGAGAAGACGTCACTCCTAAGAGTGTCCATGATCAGAGATTTTAGGAATTAATAACACAGAAGACCCTTACCCTCTGCCTGGAGTAGACTAGTTCAGCCTCCAGACAAGCAGAGGGTCTCTCATTTCCAGGAGAGTTAAGGAATAAGATGGGTCATAGTCCCTGTTGGATAGTTTAAAAACATTTCTATTTAATGGTGGAAGGAATTACATCAAATTCTTGATTTCTGTGTTCGTTTGTAGAAGCTCTATTTGCTCTTTTACTAACCTTTGAAAATTTATAAGCGGAAATTAAAATCCATGCCATGAGTCCCAAGCTGAATTGGTTTATTATCAAATGCTCATTCTATAGGATCCCAGAAAGGTTTCAGGAAATAGACTTGAATACATTATAGACTGGGCTTGTTCATACCCACCTCCTCATCCAGGAGAAAGAAAACCACAGAGAGTCAGAGTTAATACATAAAACTGAGAGAGATGCTCTCTCTTTTTGGTTTCTTAAATTTGAAAGTACATCTTATGTACTTATAAAAGTCCATTCAGTAATCATGCTGAATGTTCACGTCCATATCTCCTGACTCAGTGATCTCCCATTGTATCTTCTTTGTGTCTCTCCGACGGCAAGTCTCATATCCTGTCTTGGATTTTAGTTATTTATACATTAATCTAATAGGCTTCCCTGGAGGCTCAGTGGTAAAGATTCCATCTGCAATTTAGGAGCCGCAAGAGACGTAGGTTCAATCCCTGGGTTGGGAAGATCCCCTGGAGGAGGGCATGGCCTCCCATTCCAGTGTTCTTGCCTGAATCCTATGGACAGAGGAACCTGGCAGGCTGAGGCCCATAGGATCACAAAGAGTCAGACACGACTGAAGTGGCCTAGTGCATACGCATGCAGGCATTAATCTAATTCATACCAGATTGTACTCTGGCATATTCTATGCATTTAGCATGTGACTCAAATATATGCCCTTAATTTAGTTTAACTGCTCTTTTCTGGCCTTGTTTTGGGCGTGCACAGAAATTAGCAGTCAGGATTTTCAATCTCTTTTATATTTCCTTTCATGTTGGGGCATCAGCTTCAGTTGACCTTTATTTATTTTTTTTATTTATTTGAAGGGTAATTGCTTTACAGAGTTTTCTGTCAAATGTCAACATAAATGAGCCCTACAGTTGACCTTTGAATAACATGGGGGTTAGGGGCATTAGCCCCCAGTGCAGTAAAAAATTCACATATAACTTTGCAGTCGGCCCTTTGTATATACGGTTCTACATCAGTGAATTCAACCAACCGTGGGTTGTGTAGTATTGCAGTACATATTTACTGAAAAAAAAAATCTGTGTATAAGTTCAAATACTATTCCATTTGCAAAGAAGTTCATATTCACGGTCATTCATAAGTCTTATCCTTTCATTATGCTTTGTCTCGGGTCTTAACACAGATGGACAGGATAGCTCGCTGTTCTTTAGGGAGTATTGATTGTGTTTTCCAAGAGCAATGCTATAAATACTGTTGCATCGCCCACGTTTTAACCTGCTCACCAGATGTTCAACTGTCTTCCTAGCAGCAGCGAGAAAATCACATAAAAATGGGGGCAGTGAGTCAGATCCTGTTACCTTCTAAAATGCTGCTTTTGCACCTGAAAAATGGGATTGATACTGCCTGTCTTGCTTCCATCATGCGGTTGTTTTAGGAACAAGTGAGAAAACGCTGATGTTCCCTGACATGCGGGGGAATGTACGGAATAGCTGTCACTGTGCACAATCTGTGATGAGAGAGGGCACAAACACGCAGCAGCTGCCAGGCTGCTCGCCCCACCACACAGTCTGGCTGGTACCTCTCCTTACAGTCGGGCCCTTCGTCATCGGCCTTGATTCAGCCTCAGGATCTTTCTCAACACAGCGCCTGTGGCCCCTGAGATAAACCTCTCTTAGGGAATGTGGTTTCTGAGTGGGCAGAGATACTCCCCAGGCACAGAACTTGCCGCTCTTCCACGTCGGTGAGCACGTCTCTGTTCATACAGGGCGGCTCCCCTCCCCACCCCTCTGCTTCTGACAACCAGCTGCCCTTCTTCACCTCTTTGCCCTTCAAGCAGGTTGCTTGATGGGGTCCTGAAAGTGACCCGGCTGGGGCTGGTGTGCTCTGCACTGGTCAATCCTGAGCAAGCCTTCCATCACACCTATCAGCAATTCTATGCTCCAGGTTGGATTTGGAGAGGACATGGTAATAAATGAGGCTCTGAAGGGTGACTTGCTTGATTGCATTTCTGTCATCTGTCATCTTACTTTCTTAATTAAAGGTCCCCCCCCCCAACCCCGAAAACACATTATTAGGTATAAGGTATATGAGGTATAACCTCACATAAGTTTGAGGTTAGGTACCTCTTGAAACATGTCATTCTGCCCCAATCACTACTTGAAACTTAAATCAGTTTGTTTTAATGTGTGTGTGTGTGTGCTCAGTTGTGTCTGACTCTTTGCCACCCCACGGACTGTAGCCCACCAGGTCCTCTGTCCATGGGATTCTCCAGGCAGGAATACTGGAGTGGGTTGCCATGTCCTTCTCCAGGGGATCTTCCTGACCCAAGGATCCAACCCATGTTGCCTGCGTCTCCTAGATTTGCAGGCAGGTTCTTTACCACTGAGCCACCTGGGAAGCCAATGCCTTAATGAGAGGTGGACGATCTCTAAGGAGGAGTATGGAGCCTGTGGAAAGGTCCTTACAGCTCGGCTCTGACTTTGGCTGCTAACCCAGCTCTGCTCCCATCGTGGCTGAACACCCTGCCCTGGCCGCACCAGCTCAGGCTGGGGACACGTGGGGTCTGGGACCACTGTCACCCAGAGAGGCCCTGGGGGGCTGTCAGCATTCCAGATGACTGACTTTTGTTTATGGATACGGATATTCACTCCCAGAAGTCTGAAGCTGGGTCTGTGTAGCCTGTGGCCCGATCCTATTAAAGCCCCACTGTGTTTTCTTTGTAAGCTGAGGGCTCTGGTGAACTCTGACCTTCCGGGAGGCGGGCCCCCTGATGAAGACAGGCACCTGTGTCTTCTGAGGGGCCGAGGGGCTGAGAGCCGAGTGTGGCGAGGGGGGTCTGGGTTCCCTCCACTGTCGTGAAGGAGCTGATAATCACAGTCCTCATTTGGAAGACCAGTAGAGGCCCCCAGGAGGAGCTGAGCCTGGCATCAAGCAGAGGAGGCCAGGCACAGCCCTGGCCTGGTGAAGGGGGACGGGAGGTGAGGAGAAACAGGCTGTCCTTCAACTCACCTTGCCCAGCGCCCACACCCTGTGACGGGCTGTGTCTGCGTACCTGGGAACCACAAGGCACCCCAAATGAGGGAGGGAGATGGGTGGGCGGGCAGACATTTAGAGTTGACCATGCTTACTGGGTTCTGGGAGCCCAGAGACAGCTCTGCTGCCAGTTTGGGTTGGGGGAAGGGCAAAGAGGGCTTCCTGCAGACTGGCCTTGCCCTTGGTCTTAAATGCTTGAATGATGAAATTGATGCCGAAAGCTCAGCTTCTCTGCGCACCAGTGCTGAACTGAACCTCAGAGACAGAGTTTTGGGTGAAATAGAAAAGGAGAGCTTTATTACTTCGTCAAGTGAAGGGAGGACACAGAGGGCTAATGCCCTCAAAACCAAGCGTCCCCACTTGGGAAAGACAGTGATGAGTTTTGTATTAACAGTAAATGAGGGTGTGATCAGCTCGTGAACATTCTTTTGATGGTTGGTGGTGAGGTAAGTAGGGGTCAGCATTATCAGCCTTCAAGTTTAACTGGTCTGGAGTCTACCTGCTTGTGGGCAGCATATCATCATTAAACATTGACTTGTCCACCTGGAAGGGTTTTCTGTATCTGCAAAACAGCTCAAAGATATTGCTGTGTGTATATCCATTGATGGGGAAATAGGCCCCTGCCTCAAGGCTGCTCGACTGTTCCTCCCTGGTTTCACTTTCCCTCCCTTCCCTAACTGGGCTTCCCTGGTGGCTCAGACAGTAGAGAATCTGCCTGCAGTGCAGGAGACCCAGGTTTGATCCCTGGGTCAGAAAGATCCCCTGGAGAAGGGAATGGCAACCCACTCCAGTAGTCTTGCCTGGAGAATCCCATGGACAGAGGAGCCTGATGGGCTACTGTCCATGGGTTCACAGAGTTGGAAGCGACTGAGCGACTAACGCTTTGACTTTCTCTTCCCTAATTAACAATGGCTTGAATCTGTCCATTGGAACTCAGGGAAGGTCGTGGAGGCTAAATGAAGACTATTTCTTATAATCAAAGAAATGGGGGAGACAGAAAGCCCTTGTGCCCAGGAGCCCCACTGGGCTCTGCAGCGTATAAATAGTTAGCCAGGAGATAAGGCAGAAAAACGAATTCTAGTGTTCTCCCCCTAGTGAGAAGGGAAGAAAAATGAAAAGTAAAAGTGTCCAATGAAACAGGCCACTCTGGGCCACGTTCCCCATGCTGTCCTGCATGACTGGTGCAAATTTTGGGTGCTGAGCAAAGTAGGAGAAAGGACCAGGAGGAAGGACCCAGATTTGGGAGAACAGTTCCAACAGGGCTCAGAAACTCGGGCACTTTCTGTAGAGTCTGCAGGAGTCAGTGGAGGCCCAGCAGGTGTGGGCAGTGATCAGGTGTCTGTCTGGAGAGACGGCCCCTGGTGGTGATGCCCAGACAAGTGACTGACTGGAAGGAGGGAGGGCCTGGGGATCCGTGGGGAGCTCAGGTTATAGGGGACCTGTGGAAGGGAGAGTAAGGTCCAGACATAGGTACAGGATGGCCCTAACCCATTGCCTGAGGAGGGGAGAGAGACAGGGATGGAGAGGCGCACCAGGAGGACTCTGTGGTGACAAGAAAAGGTCACCGGGATGCAGCTGCAAGCCAAGGGATGCCGGGTGCAGATTGGCAACTCCAGAAACCAGGGGCAGGCATCGCACTCTCCCCCTGAGCCTCCAGGGACCGGCTGACCCCCCTGGTTTCAGACTTCTGGCCTCCAGAGCTGCGAGGGAAGAGCATTCTGCTGATTTAAGCTACCAGGTCTGCAGCACCATTACTGCAGCCCTAGGGATCCAATACACCCGCTCTGAAGAGGTAAAGGAGGGACATTCATGGTAGAAGGGGCGAGGATGAAGGAGGCCTTGTGCATATGGGAGGAGCCTCGGTGAAGCTCAGGCAGAGCCTGAGGAGGGCTGGGGAGGAAGGGGACGCAGGGGGCAGAGGACGGCTGGGGCAGCCTCAAACACCAGGCGGAAATTCCAGACTCTCAGCTGAAAACCCTGCACTGTCAACTGAAAGGCATCCCAGGCCTTTGAAAATGCAGGCTGGATGATGAAAGAGAGAACGTTTTTCTCTAAGCCTGCTCAAGAGTAAAAGAAAGGCATCCCACATGAAGGATGGACAGAGCACACGGAAGGAATCGGCGTCTGTTGGAACTCCACGCCTTAGTGGGGTCACTTCAGGCCAGGAGTGCTTCATCTACTCTGGGAGCTTCTGCCCTTGCTAGACGTAAAGAACATGCCAGTGTTGGGCCACATCCAGTCTCTGAACTCCAACACAGAATTAAATCTCAGAGACAGAGTTTTGGGTGGAGTAGAACACAAGAGCTTTATTACTTTGCCTTTCCAGACTGGTCATTGGGTTCGCGAGGTCTGTCTAGTCAAAGCTGTGGTTTGTCCAGTAGTCATGTCTGGATGTGAGAGCTGGACCATAAAGAAGGCTGAGAGTTGAACAATTGATGCTTTTGAACTGTGGTGATGGAGAAGGCTCTTGAGAGTCCCTTGGACTGCAAGTGGATCAAACCAGTCAATCCTGAGATGCGTGTGAAAGGAATGAATTCAGTGAAGCCAGAGCCTTGCCTCTTCACTAAATTTCTTAGCTTGATATCTGGTTTTCCTTGTCGTTGTTCAGTCGCCAAGTCGTGTCCAACTCTTCGTGGCCATGGACTGCAGCATGCCAGGCCTCCTTGTCCTTCATCATCTCCTGGAGCTTGCTCAAACTCACGTCCGTTGAGTTGGTGATGCCATCCAACCATCTCATCCTCTGTCTGTTTTCCTTACTACTTAAGAATAATCTTCGGTGTTCAGACTGCCTGCCCCCTTTGTTCCAAACTTGTATACAATCTGACCTCCTTTCCTGCCTCTTTGGATCAGTTTTTTCAGACTACTGAGATGCTGTCTCTGGGACTCAGAGTCCTTAACATTCTTACCAAATAACTCACTACTTTCAGGTTGTGACTGATTTTTAAGTCAACAAAGACACTAGTTGTTGAGCTAGAACCCAGCCTAATCCAGAATGACTTCTTCTTAGCTCACTATATCTGCAGAGGACCCGTTTCTCAAATAAAGTCACAGTAGGAGATTTAGGGTAGACAGGGGTCTTAGGGAGACATTTTCATACCCACTCTATGCCTTATAAATATTTATCTTCTTAAGCTCAGACCCCAGGTTCTGATGCCTCTCAGCTGTGTTCTTCTCTGACTGAATTATTCTTTTTGTCTTGAATACTGCCTTGAGATATTAATAGGTTTCATGGCATGAGTCATTTCACAGTAGAACAATTGAAGAAGGCAAAGTTATGTCTGCACTATACAAACCAGTTTTAAACAAAACAACTCTTTGTTAAACAAAAGAGTTGTAAAACCCTTTGTTTTAAACAAAACAAAGAGTGATTTGCAAATGTTTTATTTTTCCTCACCTAGGTG
Source organism: Ovis canadensis (assembly GCF_042477335.2). Classification (NCBI taxonomy): domain Eukaryota; kingdom Metazoa; phylum Chordata; class Mammalia; order Artiodactyla; family Bovidae; genus Ovis; species Ovis canadensis. The sequence goes on along the minus strand of NC_091260.1, from coordinate 80,913,567 downwards.
GCTGAAAAAAACCTTATTAGAAATCCAGAGACAATGTATGTTTTCCAAACATTATCTGTCTTCTATAAAATCATGCGACCTGAATATTTTAAGAACACAAATGCTTTTCTTTAGCAATGTCACCAAACAGATCATCTCTCTCCCCTGGTTGGTGTGAAAAGTCTTCCTGGCTCCTGTCCGCTCCAGCCTGGGAAGGAGCTGCTCTCTGGGCATTTGTCTTCTTAGGTTTCTCCCTAAGAAATCATTGAGGTGGATGTGTTTCTGACTGGTCTTCAAGACTTGCCTCAACTCGCCATTGTGGCCTCATGGGATACACGAGCTGGCAGGCGACTTCTCCTTTAATTGTGGTGTGAGGTCTCCTGACATTGAGTAAATGGACACTTGCGCCTCCTCAGACATGCTGGGCTCTGCTCCTCTATCCATCTTTTTGTGCTCTCATGTCTCACTCACTGTCTTGGCTTCTCATGTCTAAGTTGTGAAATAAACTTGCCTCTTAGCAGCGTCAGACTTGGTGGTCTTAAACTCTGGAAAGTTCGATTCAGACCCTTGTACACCAGCATTGCCAATTCCAAGGGCCTGTGTTTTTCAGTGGTTTCTGAGTCACAAAGAAATTATTCTTTTTCTTTCTTTTCTTTCCTGATTCAGAAAGACAGGCCTATTCGAGTGTTTTATCATGACATTAGAAACGTATAGATTGCTTTTCAGGAGAGTTCTCTTTTCAAAGGAATGTTAGATTAAGGTGCACACATCTGCCATCTGTAAAAGGCCTTGAGGATACATCTTTTCAACAAAGAGATTGTCTTTTTAGTTGCTTTGATTAAAAACAGCAGCATTCCCTGCTGCCAAATAACTCACCTGGGTTTCATCTCATCGCTATAAATAAGCAGAGCAGGCATGCATCAAAATGAGCTTCATTCAAAGCATCAGGGCAGAAGAGTCTCTGAAAGGCTCCCTGAGGCCACAAGTCACTGTACTTTCAAGCTCACAGGCAGCCAGTTTCTTAATACCTTTATTTTCAGCCATCCAGTCACACTGCCTCCCGGGACCGGGGCCCCTGTGCTTGGTGTCCATTGAGCTTAAAGCCGTGCTTTCTGGCTTCTGTCCCACACACTGCAGAGCTGGCTGTTGATATGCATCCCTGCCGCTTCACATGGTCAGAGAGGGAGAACCACTACTTTACCAGTGCGTCTGTGACGGGCGCAGTTGGGGGCATTTAGATCCACAGGTCTGGAGTGGAGCACCGGGAGTACGGGAGGCGGCACACAAGAAGGCAGGGCAGTCTACCAGCTCAGGGATGAAGCTGACGGTGGTGATGATGGTGTTAATGTTGATGACAATGATAGTGATGATGGTGATGACGGTGGTGCTGCTGCTGCTGACAATAATGAAGATGGTGCTGATGGCAGTGATGACACAGACAGTGATGGTGATGACGGTGGTGGGGGCGCTGACGGTGATGACAACAGTGAGAATGGTGGTGGTGATGGTGGTGATGATGGTGAGAATGGTGGTGATGGTGAGAATGGTGGTGATGATGGTGTTGATGGTGATGATGGTGGTGATGATGGTGGTGTTGATGGTGATGATGGTGGTGATGGTGATGATGGTGGTGATGATGGTGGTGTTGATGGTGAGAATGGTGGTGATGGTGATAATGATAGCAATAATGATGATGGTGGTGATGATGATGGTGGTGATGATGGTGTTGATGGTGAGAATGGTGGTGATGGTATTGATGGTGATGAGGATGATGGGGGCACTGATGGTGATGTCCACAGTGACAATGACAGCGATGATGATGGTGTTGATGGTGATGATGGTGGTGATGATGGTGGTGATGACGGTGAGAATGGTGGTGATGGTGATGATGATGGTGGTGATGATGGTGTTGATGGTGAGAATGGTGGTGATGGTGATAATGATAGCAATAATGATGATGGTGGTGATGATGATGGTGGTGATGATGGTGTTGATGGTGATGATGATGGTGATGATGGTGATGATGGTGATGATGATGGTGTTGATGGTGAGAATGGTGGTGATGGTGATGATGATGGTGGTGATGATAGTGTTGATGGTGATAATGGTGGTGATGATGGTGTTGATGGTGAGAATGGTGTTGATGGTGATGATGATGGTGGTGATGATAGTGTTGATGGTGATGATGGTGGTGATGATGATGGTGGTGATGATGGTGTTGATGGTGAGAATGGTGGTGATGGTATTGATGGTGATGGTGATGATGGGGGCACTGATGGTGATGTCCACAATGACAATGACAGCGATGATGATGGTGTTGATGGTGATGATGGTGGTGATGATGATGGTGGTGATGATGGTGATGAGGGCAATAACGATGATGGTGTTGATGGTGAGAGTGGTGGTGATGATGGTGGTGAGGATAACAGTGATGTGGTGATGCTGGTATAGATGGTGACGTGGACAACGATGTCCATGATGCTGGTGGCGAGGCCTGTCATTTATAGAGAATACTCTGTTTCAGTCACCTACCTCTAAATTAATCTAACTGAAGCCTCAAGCCCTAGGGCAGAGTGCCTATTATTAGCCTGGCTTGGTTGGCTTGGAAATGCTCCTTAATGAAGTCTTACTCCTCTTGTTTGGGATGATTCTTTTGGAAAAGCCATGATGTGCATTTTTGGAAGAGCCCTCGCATGGACCTATCCTCACACGTGTGGGTGTGCTCCTGTCACTAACCTATGAGATACAGAGGTTGAGACTAAAGACAAAACTGTTAAGAGGAGGTTGAGGACGGATGAAAACGGCTTATTACACCAGCCTTTGCCAGAATATCACAGTGCTCTATGCCATCCAAGATTAGATGGGCTCGCTCAGAGTTATGGTGAAGAAGTGGATTGATGCAGGAATCATTGCTAATCATGATTTTAATATTACCTGAATTGGACAGAGCTTCTCCTGACAGACCAAAGAGAGAGGTCTGAGCTCAGGGCACTTATTCTCCAGGATATACCAGCAGAGCCAGGTTTACATACTTATTCTGAGAATCCTGGAGCTGTAATATGCACTGGGACCCCTTATCGTCTCTCTGAAGACCCCTCAGTCACTCTAGATCTCACCAATGCCTCATCTGGAGCAACTTCTGGGGGACATTTGACCCACCTGATTCTTTATCAGATTTGCGTTCTGTGGTTCATTCACTCCCAACAACAGTGGGAGTTCTGATGAAACAACCACTTATACTTCATTTAAAATCTATATGAAAAAGGCCTTGGAATTGTATTGTTTCATGCTTACTTTATAGAATAATATAATAATCTATATTTTACCTTCTAGGTCTTCTGAAAACTTAATGTCAGCATTGAAACTAAACTGTAGGTGTTTTGATTTCAAATTCCATGTTCTTTTGTCTAATTCATGAAAAAAAATAAATATATTCACATTTGTTCAATCGCTAGGTTGTGTCCAGCTCTTTGTGACCCCATGAATGGCAGCATGCCAGGCTTCTCTGTCCTCCCAGAGCTTGCTCAAACTTAAGTCCGTAGAGTTGGTGATGCCATCCAACCGTCTCATTCTCTGTCATCCCCTTCTGCTCCTGCCTTCAATCTTTCACAGCATCAGGGTCTTTTCCAGTGGGTCAGCTCTTAGTATCAGGTGGCCAAAGTATCGGAGGTTTCCTTCCAAGCAACTTTTAATTTCATGGCTGCAGTCACTGTCTACAGTGATTTTGGAGGCCATGAAAATAAAATCTGCCTCTTATATATATTCATATCATAGTTCAAGATGACCCCTCTCTAGCAGAGGTCAAGATAAAGAGTCCAACTTTATGAGGGACCTGGGATCCTCTTACCAGATGCTGGCGTCTGGGCCATAAGACATACCTGTTCGGCAATCTACAAGGTCCTGTAGCTGAATCCAGCTTCTGTACCCCAACACTGAATTACATCTCAGAGACAGAGTTTTGGGTGAAGTAGAGAAGAATAGCTGTATTGCTTTGTCAGACACAGGAGGCCACAGTGGTCTAGTGCCCTCAAAACTGTGTCCCCTCCTGGAGGGGGTAGTGACAGGGTTCATAGTGGTGCTTCTCAGAGGGTGTGATCAGCTCATGGATGTTCTTCTGATTGGTTGGTGGTGAGGTAAGTGAGTGCCAGCATCAATCTTCTGGTTCCAACTGGTCTGGGGTCTACAGGTTGGTGGGCAGCACACGGTTAACTTCCCATCTGGTGGAGGTTTTGGTATCTGCAAAACAACTCAAAGCCGTTATTAGATATGTCCCTTGAGGGAGACCCGGGATCCTACCTGAAGGATGCACTGTTGTTAATTCTGACTGCTCCTCCCTTGCTTCTGCAGCCCCTCCCTTCCCTAATCAGCAACTGTCTGAACCTGCCCATTGGAACTCAAGGAAGATCATGGAGGCTGAATGAAGCCTATTTCCTGTGACCAAGAAATGGGGGACCCAGAAAGGCTTTGTGCCCAGGAGCCCCACAGGGTCCTGCTCAGTATTAGTTCTAGTGGCTGATTTAACAAAGGACCTGTTTTTTTCAGACGCTTCCCTGGTGTGGATCTGCCTTCTACTCCCAAAGAATAGCTATATTCTCGTTTGCCTTCGTTAAATGTTCAAGGTTCCATTTATTTATGGCATAAACCTTCGGGTCTTTTAGAGTACCAAATACTGGTAACTGTAAACAGAACCTGTTTTGAATCACATATCAAAATCTGATCAAAAGGGTAAGTTAGAGGCTTCCAAGGAGCATTTTGCCAGCTCCAGCTATCAAATTTTAAAGTTCTTGTGCTTTCAAGTTTGACATTTGAAAGCACACAATTCCCCCTTTTAAATAAAAGATAACACATGTCCATGAAATATACAAGTCACAGATGTGCAGCCAATGAATCGTTACCAGTTGAATACCCCAGTGTTGTTAATATCCAGGTCAAGATACGGAACACTGCCAGGCATCCAAAAGCACCATTCACGTTACCTCTTGATCACAACCAACCACCACGAGACTTTGATACCTTAGATCAGTTTTGCCTGTTTTTGAGTTTATGTAAGTGGGATCACACCGTATCATTGTTTTATTACTTTCCCCTCCGTTCAGCTTACATTTGGGAGATTCAGCTGTGTTGCGGTATGTGGATGTACTTTGCTCATTTTCATTGCTTTGCGAAGTTTCATTGTATTAGTATTCTTTCATTTATTTATACATTTTGCTATTGATGGCTATTAGAGTTATTTCCAGTTTGGGGCTTTTACGAACAAGGCTGCACAAGTATTACCATTTCTGTCTTTGGATACAAACCAAAGAATACCACGGCTGGGACATAGGACAAGCATTTGTTCAAAAGATGCAAGCATTTCCAAGCAATATGCTTGTTACTGTCAATCCAGGAATTTGTCTGTTTTGGAGGGTGTATCATGGTGTTCCAGTGTGGTATTAAAATATACATTTTTGTAGATGTCTAATAAGATTAAATGCATTCTCATGTGTTTATTAACCCTTTTGATATGCTGTTTTGTGACATTGCCTGTTCAAATCTCTCCTCTGTTTTGTTTTGTTTTGTTTTGTTTTTTTTCCTATGGGGGTTTTCCTTGTTATCCTCTAGGAGTGCAGGATGAAGGTTGTTAGCAGTTAGATAGGCTATAAATAGTATATGTGATATAATACAGTGAGAAGCTTATGTGATAATACTTCCTTTAGGATTGACAGATCAAACCAGTCAGTCCTAAAGGAAATAAATCCTAAACATTCATTGGAAGGACTGATGCTGAAATTGAAGCTCCAATACTTTGGCCACCTGATTTGAAGAACTAACTCATTGGAAAAGACTCTGATGCTGGGAAAGATTGAAGGCAGAAGGAGAAGGGGATGACAGAGGATGAGATGGTTGGATGGCATCACGACTCGATGGACATGAGTTTGAGCAAGTTCTGGAAGATGGTGAAGGACAGGGAAGCCTGGCATGTTACAGTCCGTGGGGTTGCAAAGAGCTGGACACAGCACGTGAGTGAACAACAACAATGATAATACTCTAGCCTTATTGAAACTGAAACCATGCAACTCGGATTGGAGCTTTAACCCATGTGCCAGGACTTGAACTCAGCCAAAACCCAGATGGGGATTCAAACTCATGGCCTTTTAACTGAGATCACACACCTGATCTTAGGATGTCATGAAGCTCAGGCTTTCAGGTCTCATCATAGAAATGATTCAGTGAGAGACAAAGTGAAAGCTAAGAAGTAGAATTGTTTAGAGAGAAACACACTCCACAGGCAGAGTGGGGGCCACCTCAGAAGGCAAGGGCTCTGAAATATGGTGTGGTTAGTTTATATGGGCTGGGTGAATTCATAGGCGGATGAGTGGGAGGTTTATTCCAACTACTTGAGGGCAGGGACAGAGATTTCTGGAAACTGGGCCACCACCCACTTTTCGACATTTTATGATTGGTCTCAGAATTGTCTTGGCACCTGTGGGTATGTCATTTACCTAATATATTACAATAAGGCCACAATGAGGCTCAAGGTCCCCTGGAAGTTGAATCCTCTGCCATCTTGGACCTAGCTAGTTCTAACCAGTTTTTGTCATGTCCCATAGCTATGTCCAGAGAAGGCAATGGCAACCCATTCCAGTAGTCTTGCCTGGGAAATCCCATGGACAGAGCCTACTCATTTATTGAAAAGACCATTGTTCCCCTGCCCCTACTCTTAGTACCATTCTGTTATCCAGCAAATGAACCTACTTAGCTGCCAATGTGAAACAGTTTTCCAAAGATCATTACTCCATTTTCTAAAAATTTGTTTATCCAGTGTGTCTTAATTATGATCATTTTACAGTAAGTCTTGATGTCTGGAAGAGAAGGTTTCCTTTCTTGTTTTTCTTCTTAAGAGTGTCTTTTTTATTGGACTGGTTAAATATTTATAAATCATTCTATTCCCTGCCCATATTAGCTTCATAGGTGTGTAATCTTTTTAAGCCTGTGATTACCCTAGGGAATGCAGCAGACAGTCTTGATTTACAAAGCCTAAAAGAAATCAGCCCTTTCACTTATTTCTACCCAGTGCGGGAAATTTAGCATGCCTTCACTCTATGCATTCTCCTCTTGACATATGCATTTAGGGTTCCCTGGTGGCTCAGCAGTTACGAATCCTCCTGCCAAGGCAGGAGATCGGGGTTTGATCCCTGGGTTGGGAAAACCCCCTGGAGAAGGAAATGACAACCACTCCAGTATTCTTGCCTGGGAAATCCCATGGACAGTCTGTGGGGTCACAAAGATCTGGACACGACTGAGTGACTAAGCAACAATACACCGCACGAGTCGCCGTCGTCGCTGGTTTGCATCCTACACTATTGTTACTGTTTACAGGGTATTCTGCTTAGATGCATTCGCATGTTTAAGCTTCACTCTTGCTTCTTTCAGTTTTCACCTGGAGCCTTTTCCACTTGAAGGACTGCCCTTAGCGTCTCCACTGTTGTGGTTCCTATGTTGGATATTCTCTTTGTTTTGATCTGAGATGTTTTCACTTCCATTTCGTTTTTGAGACACACTTTTCTAGAGTTAAAAGAAACTTAGGGTCTTGTATTTGTTGTTATTTGAAGATGCGATGTTATTTCTTCCTGGATTTCATAACTTCCAGCAAACAGTCAGCTTTAATTCCTGTTGTTGTTCAGTCACTAGGTAATGTCTGACTCTTTGCAGCCCCGTGGACTGCAGCACACCAGCCTTCCCTGCAGTGCGCCAAGCATCGCCAGCTCCCAGAGCTTGCTCAAACTCATGTCCATTGAGTCTGTGATGCCGTCCAACCATCTCATCCTCTGTCACTCCCTTCTCCTCCTGCCTTCAATCTTTCCTAGCATCAGGGTCTTTTCCAATGAGTTGACTCTTCATATCAGGTGGCCAAAGGATCAGAACGTCAGCATCAGTTCTTCCAGTGAATATTCAGGGTTTATTTCCTTTAGGATTGACTGCTTTGATCTCCTTGCTGTCCGGGGGACTCTCAAGAGTCTTCTCCAGCACCACGGTTCAAAAGCATCAATTCTTCAGCACTCTTTATGGTCCAACTCTCACATCCATACATGACTACTGGAAAACTCATAGCTTTGACTTTACACACCTTTGTTGGCAAAGTGGTATCTCTGCTTTTTAATATGTTGTCTAGGTTTGCCCCTTGCTCTGCTTCCAAGGAGCCAGTGTCTTTTAACTCTCATGACGTCACTTTGAAAGTAATTTGTCTTTCCTCTGTCCATTTTCTTTTTTTGTTTTTAATATTCTTCTGTTTGGGGCCGAGATGTGGTATCTCTTGCACTTACCCTCTTTGAGGTCTGTAAAGCTGTAGAATATGTGGCTTTCAGCAGTTTGTTAGTTTTGGGAAATTGCCATCATTTCTTCTGCCTCCTCACTGTCTTCTTGTGTTTCTGGAATTTCAGTTGTAGTTAATTTAGACTGTATCCCACACCCCTGCGTGTATTATGTTCTTTCTACTGTTTCCATCACATTGTCCGGATAATTCTTTATGGCCTGTCTTTCAGTCTACTAATTTCATCTTCAACTTTCTAAGACTTTGTGTCAAATCCATTACCCTGGCATCACTGTGGTTTTCCAGTTCTAGAATGCCCAGCTGGGCTTTTAAAAATAATTTCTAGTTCTTTAAAAGATTCTGGACCAAAATCTTTCCCAGTTCTTTACAAAAATTCTGTCTGGCCTTTTTCCCCCTTAAACATCTTAAGCCTTGTTATTTTAAAGCCTGTGTCTGAATCCCTTATAAGTCAACTGTTCCTCTTTGTTTTTATTTTTTGTTTGTTTGTTTTGTTTTTTTGTGTGTGTTTCGAAGGAGCTTTTCTTTTTTTTATTTTATTTTTTTATTTTTTAAATTTTAAAATCTTTAATTCTTACATGCGTTCCCAAACATGAACCCCCCTCCCACCTCCCTCCCCACAACATCCCCATGAATGGTCATTTTTCACTGGGTGGATGTGTTGTATGTGAAAAGTCATAGGACTTCCCTGGTGGCTCAGGGATAAAGAATCTGCCAGCAATGCAGGAGACACATGTTTGATCCCTGTGGCGGGAAGATCCCCTGGAGGAGGGCATGGCTATCCACTCCAGTATTCTTGCCTGGAGAACTCCATGGACAGAGGAGCTTGGTGGCAACAGTCCATGGGGCTGCCAAGAGTTGGATATGACTGAGCAACTAACGCTTCCACTTTCAGAAATAATTTAATGCTCTGGAGACCTCGCCTCCTACACAGGCTGCTTGTCTACTCCTGCAAGGTAGCTGGACCAGGGGTTAGAGAACTGGGGTCACCTTGTCCCTGAGAAGGACAAACATGGCCCAGATCTTGACTGCAGTTTGTCTCCGAGGGTCTGTCTACTTCTGGTTCCTCCTTATTACTCGGTTCACCCCCTCTAACATTCGGATTCAGTTTAGCAGAACCGCCTCCCTGCTGGGCTGCCCTGAGTTCTGGTTTCTGTGTCCACTCTGGGAAGGTGGCAAAGGTTCTGCCCACCTCTGCCTGTTCCGCAGCCCCTTTCAGCTGAAGAAGAGCGTCGGGGGTAGAATGGCCACAAATGCCAGACTCACTTTTTGATTTTTTTCGTAAAACCTCGGTTCTGTAATTTTTTTAATGGCTGTATTAATTTCCTGACATCTTTAACTAGATCTCAACAATATTTTCTCAGATCTTCCAGGGGTTTTCACTGGGAAGGATTAGTCTGCTTCCAGTGGAGCTGGAACTTGCCAGTAGAGCAGTATTCTCACCATATATTAGAGAGATCTGTTTCACAGGAATTTTGCATGTAATGTGTGAGAAAGTAATTAAATCTACCCATCAAGCTAATATCCTTTCTCACCAACCTCTTCTCCACTGCTGTGATTATGTTTTTAAAAAAGACAGCTCCTTTCTCAGCACTGCAGCCCCTTTGCTCTGAAGTGTTCAGGGCACTTGGATGTCCCGCCACCTTAGCTGTGTTTTGTGTTAATGGTCTGTGGAGTCAGCATGCAGATGGTCGCTCTGTAAACGCAGCGTGGACCCCCGGCTGCCCCTCCCTTAAATTCTGCAGGCTCCGCCCCCACCGCACCCCCCTTGCTTCCTTGAAGCTCAGGTACAACTGTTACAACCATTCAGCACCACTGCTGCAGTGGGAAAGCGGCCACAATACGTAGACCCAGGGAAGTAGCTGTGTTCCAATAAAACTTTATTTGCAAAAATGAAGGGGAGGCAGGTGGGATGGATCTAGTTCAGGGGCCATAATGAGCTGATCTCTGATCTAGCACCTCATTCTGGAGGATGGTCGACGCGAGCTGGCATACTTTCCTCTCCCGACTGTAGGAATACACATTATACGCACATGAATGCAGGGTAAACTCCAGAACACAGATAGATGTTTCATATCCAGCCAGCACCGTGCGTAGGCTTGAGAGCGCCAGGCTTATTCACTTAAATCTTCCTTGGAACAAACATGTTTTTCCTTTAGTAGAGACCTTGTTCAGCCTTGCTTTTGACTTCTAGAACACAAAATTACTTCAGTAGGGTTGGAAGCAAAGTTATGACAAACCTAGATAGCATATTCAAAAGCAGAGACATTACTTTGTCGACTAAGGTCCGCCTAGTCAAGGCTATGGTTTTTCCAGTGGTCATGTATGGATGTGAGAGTTGGACTGTGAAGAAGTCTGAGCACCAAAGAATTGATGCTTTTGAGCTGTGGTGTTGGAGAAGACTCTTGAGAGTCCCTTGGACTGCAAGGAGATCCAACCAGTCCATTCTGAAGGAGATCAGCCCTGGGATTTCTTTGGAAGGAATGATGCTAAAGCTGAAGCCCCAGTACTTTGGCCACCTCATGAGAAGAGAGGTGGCCACTCATTAGAAAAGACTGATGCTGGGAGGGATTGGGGGCAGGAGGAGAAGGGGACAACAGAGGATGAGATGGCTGGATGGCATCACTGACACAATGGACGTGAGTCTGAGTGAACTCTGGGAGTTGGTGATGGACAAGGAGGCCTGGCGTGCTGTGATTCATGGGGTCGCAAAGAGTCAGACACGACTGAGTGACTGAACTGAACTGAACTGAACTGAAGGGTTCCAAGTGTTCTTATTTTAAAGTGATTGGTCTGTCAGATGCTCAGCATAAATTCTCACTACATAGGGAGAGGGTTGGAGAAGGCAATGGCACCCCACCCCAGCACTCTTGCCTGGAAAATCCCATGGACAGAGGAGACTCATGGGCTGCAGCCCATGGGTTCGCTAAGAGTCAGACACGACTGAGTGACTTCACTTTCACTTTTCACTTTCATGCATTGGTGAAGGAAATGGCAACCCACTCCAGTGTTCTTGCCTGGAGAATCCCAGGAATGGTGGAGCCTGGTGGGCTGCCATCTATGGGGCCACACAGAGTCGGACACGACTGAAGTGACTTAGCAGCACAAGGGGGAGGGCTAAGGGGGGAGGGCTAAGTGCCTTCTCATCTGGCAACCACGACAGCTGCCATCACGAGAAGGAGACACCTGACTCTGAGCTACAGAAAGTGAAGCAAAATGAGACAGACCACCCAGGGGACATGAGTGTCAGGGACAGAAGGGGTGTTGGAAGGGCCGGACAGACAAAAAGCACTGGATCCTCATCGCCTTCTCTTAAAAAAAGTAAACTTCAGGGTTCACATCGGGCTGTGAAATACAGGTGGTACCTTAGGTGGCTTTTGAACAAATATAATGAAATTTCAGGCACATTTGGTGGCTTTTGAACAAACATAATGAAAAGTATTTAACCTGGTTCAGCTGTTAGAGTCAGTGAAAAAAGAGATTAAGAGAAGAAAAAGGTTATTTTACTTTCTGGGTGTGAGAAAACCAGCAAGCGTCTCACTTCACATTTTTCCTAGTTCAGATTTACCTAACGCGCGTCTCCTGATGGGCCCTTTCAGCAAGAAAAGATGGGTCACTGCTTGCAGTGAGCTCATGTTGCATTGTTCTCAGCGACTAGAAGAGGCTTGGAATGGGAATGTGGGCACCGCTGTGTAGAACAGAGAGGCCGTCTCTGAAAGCAATCAGCATTCATCAGAGGAAGAACGCATGCAGCCCTCACTCCGGCTGGGAACCACCTTTCTAGCTGTCCTCAGGATCCGATTTCGTCTGACTTTGTTCTCTGGGGCTCTCTGATGCAAGGTGCAGAGTTGTTTCCCTGGCAGGACTGGCAGCGACACAGCCTTCCGACTGACATGCTGCTCATTTGAGAGGCTTTGCCAGCTCCTTGCCAAGCAGGGGGAACTTGTGCCTTTCATGTGCCTCAGTTTGAAGGTGGGATCTGTGTCTTGTTAGGAGATCTTGGAGAGATCTCTGTCGAAGGGTGACATTAGAAGCAAAACCGTTTAACTCGTGTTGGGAGATGCAAGCATTTAATGATGTACACAGCCTGGGACCAGACTCAAGGCTTGTGTCTGCCGAGGTCTTAACAGAAGATAAAAACCAGACTCAGATGGTTCAAGAGAACTTAAGGAAAGGTCTGATCTCAGAAGTGTGGGCTTGTAGGAAGGAAACAGAAAAAGATTACTGTTTCTCTCCCAGACCCAGAGGGCCAGTGTGGTAGAGTGTTTCTCTTTCATCAAACTCTGGTTAGAGTTCTCAGAGCCCTTTTCCCAACTGAACCCTGACCTTTGGACCTTCGTGTCCACCTGAACATCGCCCAAGTTCAGTAGAAGTTCTGCTAGGTTGGTTTATCTGGAATGGCCCACCCCACTGTCTGATCATGGTGTCTGTCTGATCAGGCTCCTCACTCCAAAGTGATGAGTGAGCCCCCAGCCTGCCTTCAGCAGGAATCCTATCAGCTTAGTTTAGCCAGACCCCTCCTTGGCTATGGGATTTCCCCAGTGGCTCAGTGGTAAAGAATCAGCCTACCAAGGCAGGAGACTTGGGTTCGATCCCTGGGTTGGGAAGATCTCCTAGAGAAGGAAATGGCAAGATATTTCAGTATTCTTGCCTGGAAAATCCCACGGACAGAGGAGCCTGGCAGTCACAAGAGTCAGACACGACTCAACAACAGCAACAACAACAACTCCCTGGCTATAAATTCCCACTTTTTTTCATCATATTCAGAGTTGAGCCTGACCTTCCCCCACCCCCACCCCCACCCCCGCCCAGCCCCTCCCTTACTGCAAAATCCCGCTGGGTAGTTTCTACTGCTGCTGCCACAGTCCCTCTGAGCAAAGTCTGCCTAACAGTGCCTTGAATAAATGTTTCCTTAATAAAAGGGAGGAAGGGGTTTTATCCAACTTGAGCAGGAGTGGTGAAGGAAGGACTGCTGTCCCTGCTGGAACGCGTGGCCGAGAACAGAGAGTGAAGAGTCAGCTTGCCCTCCCCCTCGGCCCACTCCAGTCCCTTGCTGGTGCCACACGCTGGCCGCACCCCGAGGGGAAGCCAGGCCACCAGGGGGCCCCATCGAAGCAGCCCAGAGGGTCTCGTGATGGGAGAGCAAGGGGAGACTAGCACAGGTGAGGCCGTTAGGTTCCAGCTGGCCAGAGGCCTGGAACAAGTGCCCTTCTGCTCTTCCTCTCTGCAACCCATGAGCCCGGTCTCTCTGCCAGGTGCCTGGGGAGGGTGTGAGCTGTCGCTCAGTTCCGGCATTAAAAGAAACATCTGCAGCCTTTAAAGCAGCAGAGCTCGGAGGATGCCTGTGGCCACATCCACCAAATGACGGGACTGTTTGAAACTCGTTCTTTCCACTTTGCCAGCTCAGAATTACTGGGCCCGGAAGATGGAGAACTGTGGAGGGCTGATGCTCCTAGGATACCTCTCCTTTCTGTCTGTGGTCCAGGGTTTTGCCCAGTAACTGGCACGTAGTGAGTGCATCAGAGCTTTCTGAGAGTGTAACAGAATGAATGAATTCCAGTCAATGCATAAATAGGTGAAGAAATCAAGGCACAACATTGGAATGTGACTCTTTACATTAATTAATAATAGAGTTAGAGTGTGGGTCTGGGTCCCCTCCAATGCTGCAAGTTGCCTCCCTTAACCCCCTGTCACCATGGAATCAAAGAATTGGGGTGGCTGAAACCCCAGGATTGGTGGTTGAGTCAGGGAGGCAGTTTAACTCACAGACGTGTGACAGTGAAGGAGAAAGCGAGGAGTAAGCTGTGTGCTCTGGATTTGCGTAGGTCTGTCATCGCTGCGACATTTGTATCTGTAGCCACATGGCACAGAGACCCCACAGGGCCAAGAAGAGAAATGTGCCCACGGGGGGATTAGTATGTGCTCTTTAGAAAGAAAGGAGGCAGCATGTGGGCTGAGGGTGTGTTGCGCTAGCATGTGTCTTTATAGTCAGGGGGTTGAATTACATCCCATCTTATGAATTCATAAGCTTCTGTCCTAACCTACAGAGCTCAGAATGTGCCCTTGTTTGGAAATACCATCCTTGTAGATGTATTTAGTGGAGATAAGGTCCCACTGGGGGTTCTCTGGTGGCTCAGATGGTAAAGAATCTGCCTGAAATGGGCAGGCAGATCTCCTGGAGAAGGGCATGGCTACCCACTCCAGTATTCTCGCCTGGAGAATCCCATGGACAGAGGAGTTAGACAGGCTACAGTCCATGGGGTCGCAAAGAGCTGAACATGCCTGAGCGACTAACGTACATACGAACGGGCCCCCTGGAGTGAGCGGGCCCTGAATCCGATATGACCGCTATCCTTGTTTGAACACAGATAGTCACCCACGGAGAAGGCTGTGTGAAGATGAAAGCAGAGATCAGGAAGATGCCTCTAGAAGCCAGGAAACAGCACAGACGTCCAGCAAACCCTCAGAGGCCAGAGGAGAGGTCTGGAGCAGATCCTCCCACACAGCCTCAGAAGGCAGGGACCAGCGCACCTGACACCTTGATCGTGGATGTCCAGCCTCCAGGCTGCGAGAGAACACGCTTCTGCGGCTGGAGCCGCCCAGCCTGTGGCTCTCTGTGTGACAGTCCTCTCTGGCTAGGGCAGGCACACTCTGCATTTACATACCATCCATCTTTGGACGTGTTTGCTGCTGTCAGTTGCTCAGTCCTGTCTGACTCTTTGCGACCCCGTGGACTGTGGCACACCAGGCTTCCGTGTCCTTCACCGTCTCCCAGAGTTTGCTCAGACTCACGTCTATCGAGTTGGTGATGCCATCCAACCATCTCAGCCTCTGTCATCCCCTTCTCCTCCTGCCTTCAGTCTTTCCCAGCATCAGGGTCTTCTCTAATGAGTTGGCTTTTTGCATCATGGGGTCAAAGTATTGGAGCTTCAGCTTCAGCATCAGTCCTTCGAATGAATATTCAGGGTTGATTCCTCTAGGATTGACTGGTCTGGTCTCCATGCAGTCTAAAGGACTCTCAAGAGTCTTCTCCAGCACCACAGTTCAAAAGCATCAATTCTTCAGTTCTCAGCCTTCTTTATGGCCCAGCTCTCACATCCATACATGACTACTGGGAAAACCATAGCTTTGGCTATAGGAACCTTTGTCAGCAAAGTGATGTTTCTGCTTTGTATTATGTTGTCTAAGTTTGTCATAGCCTTTCTTCCCAGGAGCAAGTGTCTTTTTAATTTACGTAGGTACATGTTTATACGTATTTAAATATGTCATGCATAAGAGCCACACACATATGCAGACATGTTGAGGGAGTCTTCCAACATAGAAAGGCTCTCCCCACACCCCAAGTCCTGGCGGTCCTCCTGCTCTCCCTCCCCGCGGCAGAGCAGCAACCGTGGATTCCTAGGCAGCCCCAGCCTTCGCACAACCCCGCCCTCTTCCAGTGTCTGCCTTGCATGTACCCTCTCAACAGACTCAAGTGTGATGAGAGCCCTGGTGGGCTGACCATGCCCCCAGCAAGGGCCTCCTTGAGGGCACTGCTGAGGTCCTACCCTCTCCCTAGAGGAAATCCTCTGACTCCAGCTCTGCCAGGAGAGAGCTGGGTGTTCACTGCAACTATTCCTGGTAGCCAGGACATATAACCTCACTGTCCATGGACAGATGGATGGATAAGGAACCTGTGGTACATATACACAAGGGAATATTATTCAGCCATAAAAAATGAAATAATGCCACTTGCAGCAACATGGACCTAGATATTATCACACTGAGTGAAATAAGTCAAACACAGAAAGACAAATCTTATATGATATCACTTATACGTGATCCCTAAAAGAATGACAACATGTACTTAACACAAAACAGAAACAGACCCACAGACATAGACGGAAACTTATGGTCAGCAAAGGGGAATAGGGAGAGGGACAAATCAGGAGTCTGAGATTAAGATACACACACTATTATATATAAAATAGGCAGTCAAGAAGCACATACTGCATAGCATAAGAGACCCTACTCAATACTTTACAGTAACCTATATGGGGAAAAAAATCTGCAAATATATACATATGAACCATTTCATGTACGCCTGAAACTAACACAACCGAGTAAACAGCTGTGTCTGCTGAGTCCCTACAGCCGTGTCCAACTCTTTGCAACCCCACGGACTGCGGCCCGCCAGGCTCCTCTGTGCATGGGATTCTCCAGGCAAGAACACTGGAGTGGGGTGCCGTGCCCTCCTGCAAGGGATCTTCCCGACCCAGGGCTCAAACCTGGGTCTCCTCCGTCTCCCGCATGGCAGGCGGGTTCTTTACCACAAGCACCACCTGGAACATGACATTGTGAAACAACTATACCCCAACATAAAGTAACAATTCAGTGTAAAAAAACAAATAGATGAGATTTCTAAGGGGGAAGTAACAAGACTTGGGGAGAAGTTTCCTGTGGACGTGTGGGTGTGGACAGACAGCAGAGGGCGTGTGTAGGACGACTGGTCACTCTCAAGCACAGAGACCCAGGCACTTAATAAAATGAAGGCCCACAGCTTTGCTTATGTGACCGTGTGACCACCGAACCACCCCGAGGGGTAGGTGGCCCTCTGTATCCCCTCCACGTGTCTCCAAACAAGGATGGGGTCCACACCTTGGAGCCTAGAAATCAACTCATAGTTTTCAGAACTTTACAAATTAGTCAGTTTATTTTTGCTTTCAATATTATGAAAGCCTTATGCTGTTGTTTGAACATTGAAAACAAAACCCATTTCAGCACCTAAAATAATCCTAAAATGGAAATTGTTTTTTTCTTCATGATTGGAAAGCTTCAAGTTGGCCATGGTGATTTTTAAACCCTGATACAAATCAAGGGAGAAAACACCCAAGTCTGCTGTTAAAAATAAGACAACAGGCCCCAAAGGGAGTCGCTTAAGCTAGCTCCAAACAGAGACAATTTAATTACAGTTTTGTCTCTCCCAGAAATGGAAGCTTAAACCAGGCGTCTCCTGCTTAGCGCTGGTTAGGGAATCCGCCTGGTGGAGCCTGACATCCCCTTAAGGAAAGTAACCTGGCAACAACCCACCTGCTTTCTCTTTCTTTTCCCCTCAGAATAACATCTTTGTTTCCACCCCTTCCACCTATGAAAGTGTTTCATTCTGTACAGCTCCTCAAAGCTCCTGCCTTCCTGCTCAATTGGAAGCTGTCTGATTCAAATCAATTTTTCTCAAACTCTCAAACATTCTAAGATGCTTCAATTCATCTTTTAACACTGCCAAATGCCAAGAACATGTCCACATGCAGCTGAAGGACAGAAATGAGCAGGAGCAACATTGTCCAAAGTCTGACCATCTGGACGCACCTGTCCTCCTTTGCAAAGAGCACCTTGGGCTGGACACTTCCAGCCCTGCAGTGTCTCTGACCCTATGAATTTGATTGCAGGATTGACAAGTAGCTGGAACACTTTGGAAGGCTGAAGTCGGCCCTTCTCAGTGACATCAGAAAAGAAAGGAGATTCTGGCATGTGTGGGTGAAGGTCAGGGTCAGTCAGTCGCAGGAGGATGGGAACTAAGCATGCGTCAAAGAAATGAAGCAATGGTCAGAGTTGTCTCACCCCTCATGCGAAGTTCCTCCCAGCCCACTTCAACCTTCTTTTGTTTAGAATCTCCTCCTTTTAGAATGGTTGTGCCTTTCTCCTTCTCGTCCTCAGTCTGCACGCCCTCAGGGGTCCCCAGCGTGATTTCAGCCTGTGTAGGACGCACACTGCAATTTAGGTAACTGGTCTCTCATCCAAGATCTTGTTCTCTTTGCTAAATGTTGTGCAGACTTCACAGATGACATCTCGTGACCCTCTGTCTCCTCCCCAGGACCATCCAGAGACAAGGTTTGACTCCAGGATTGGGGACACATAGATGCCAGTGGTGGAGCTCTGCTTTGGGAGGAAGATCTCAGTGCCTTGATGTACAGGAAGCCTGTGCCAAAGGCTGCTATTGACCGTAATTGCATTCAACTCTCTCTGAGTCACAGAGAAATGAAGCTGCATGGAACAGTTAAGCATGGGGATGGCAGAACAATGCGCCTGGCTAATGAGCTGGGGATGACTTATGTTCTGTGTCATGCATTCATTTATCCTGTCCCAGAGTCGTGCAGCCCAGCACCCACCGGAACACGCTATTTAATTTACCATCCACAGACACCTGGTGCCGTGATCATTTTTGCTGTTTGCTTGGCTTTATTTTTTTTTGTAAGTCAATAGATTTTGAATGTCTTTTCATACTTAACTTCCTTTCCACTCAAAAGAATACATTTCATCAGATTTCCCAAGTGAAAGTCCTTCAAAATATTTTTTTGAAATTGTGATAAAATTGACATAATATGAAATTCACTTTAAAAAAACTTGAAGGTAAACATCATAGTACGTTCAAAGTGTTGCGCAGTCATCACCCCTACCTAGTTCCACATTTTCATCCCCTCAAAGGGCAATCACTACGGTATTTCCACCTCAGTTCATTTGCTCATTCTAGGCATAAGCAAAATTATATATAACACGTGCCCTTTTGCGTCTGGTTTCTTTCATTTAGCATAACATTTTCAAAACTCTTCCATGTTGGAGCATGGGTTATGCTTCATTCCTTTTTATGGCCAAATTATATGGGTTTACTGAGTTAGTTTATCCATCCATCAGTTAGTTGATGAATTCTTGAGTTGTTTCCAATTTTTGGCTATGTGGTAAGCAAAAGCAAGTTGTTGTTTTTTTTTTTTTTAAGACGTTTTTCTTTGTTGTTTTTGCCACAGATTAAAAAAAAATACATCACTCATTCTTATTCCAGGTTCATACTGGACTCCACTTTCTCTATAGCCTAGTGTCTGGAGTTAAAGAGTGGCCTTCATTTTCCTTTCCGACAGTTAGGACTAGATAAGACTTCCAGAAGGTCACAGGCTTCTGTGATGTCCTGAAAGACTTTAGGCCTCTGGAAAGTAGGATGTAGGTAAGAATGCCAGCCTTTGGGATTCCTGCTGAAAAATGGACACTGGCGACTCTGCTGCAGTCAACTCTCCGCAGTGCGACCCCACCCCCTACCGTTCACACATTCTGAAGCCTGCCCTGCTTCACATCCCTGTGTAATTACAGCCTTGAACACAAAGACAGTGCCTCAGCAGTAGATGAAGACAGCAACAGGGCATCACCCACACACACCCCTGTTTGCACACTCGAGTATGTGCAAGAAAGAAGGCAGAACCCAGGATCTGACTGTGATCCAGCTCCTGTCTCAGAGGTGGCAGAGGACAGCTCTGATTTTTTATGTATCTTTCAGTTTTCGTGGCGTCTCAGCCTCTGCTCTGCCTGCTTTGTGGCCCAGATTGTTGTCTGAGGGCCCATGCACTGAAGGATGATCAGCTGCGTCCCGGCCTCTGCCCATTAGATGCGAATAGCACTGTGCTGCCTCTGCCATTGTGATCACCAGAAGCATCTCCAGACATTGCTAAATGTTCCCGAGGAGGCCAGATCACTCTGCTTGAGAACCACTGGGTCAGAGCAAATAAACAGACTCATTATTCTCAAGACCTCCAGGCCTTTTTCTTGGAGGGAAGGAAGGGACAGAGAGGGATGCAGGAACTTACAGGCAAAGGGAAGGCTTATCTGGAGAGAGGAAGCCAAACCAGGGCAGATGTCTGTCTGTTTAGGTTCCAAGGGCCATCTTATCAGGGGACACGTTTTAACGGAGCGGCTGATCACAGACTCGGAATCATTGCTCCCAAATTGCCCCTCCGTCACTGCTCATTACAACAGCTCCCATTTGAAATCTGTTTCTGCTTTCTGCCTTCTCTGAAGAGACTAGTGAATGAGGTCACAAAGATGAATGGCTGCTAAAATCTACTCAGTTCTGATATTTCTCCAAGGAAAATGAATCGCCATGTTTTGTGAATGCAATCCCCTAAAATACGGATATTAGAAGTGGTTGGTTGTGGCCAATCAGTTGGTTCTTTAAGGAAGTCCTCAGAGTCGGACACGACTGAGCAACTTTCATTTTCACTTGGGATTAACTTTCATGTCCTTGACTCAAAATGCCTTTGGAGGATAAATACGGGATACCGGCAAGCTCTTTTAACCCACAGTATTGGAAAGCGTCATCAAAGTCCTGGATGTGTGAGTCACCTCTGCCTCGTTTTCTGTCTTGAGTCAGCATGGTTCTCCTCTGTAAAGCTAGGTTTTTCATGCGTCCCTTGGAAGTTTCCTCATCACCGGTTGAGTCTGTCGTGTTCGTTCTGCGTCTGGGCTTCTGTGACTTACACCAGCTCACTCTAAACTCTTCCCATCCCCCAGCTGCCATTTTCCTGACATCTGCAGGACAGCTGTGTCGTTCACTTATAGAATGAAGACCTGCTCCTGCCCCAGCCTTCTCTTTTTTCCCCCTTTGTCCAGAGATTCTTTCCACTTTGCTTCCTTCCATGTTTGAACATTGCCTCTACCCCAGGCCCTTCTGCCTGCTCCCTTCTGCTCTGCTTTCAATTTGGGTGCTTCCTTGTACTTTTGTCTTTTTAGCTGATGAGCCGACAGAAGTCAGAGACCTGCCACTGCTGAGCTCTGAGCTCTGTGACTTTTGCTCAGACCACACTGATTCAGCTGACGTGGAGGATGGATGCTACCTGCCCCTGAGGCATCACGGGAGAATATGAGATGACTGCTAAAGTGTTTTGTGAAGTGAAAGTACAAAACAGGGTCGATCTATATTTCCACGTACTTACCTTGCTCCCTGAGCTCATCACAGACTGCTTCTCCTGTTACTCTGTCTAGGAAATCAGTCCTGAATATTCATTGGAAGGACTGATGCTGAAGCTGAAACTCCAATACTTTGGCCCCCTGATGAGAAGAGCTGAGTCATTTGAAAAGACCCTGATGCTGGGAAAGATTGAGGGCAGGAGGAGAAGGGGACGACAGAGAATGAGGTGGTTGGATGACATCACCGACGTGATGGACATGAGTCTGAGTGAACTCCGGTAGTTGGCGATGGACAGGGAGGCCTGGAGTGCTGCGGTTCATGGGGCTGCAAAGAATCGGACATGACTGAGAGACTGAACTGAACTGAACTGAGCACCTTTTCATTATCTTTCTTTCTTCTGGTGTCTTTTACATTTCTTCTTATTTCCAATTTCTCTTCTGTGTGACATTCTTTAAGGTTCATGGAAGTAAATGCAAACTCCAGAAACTCTGCACCCTGGAATGTCCCTGCTACCGACTGATGCCCCTGGTACTTATGGCTTGAACACAAAAGTGTCCACGTGACTAAAATGGATGGTCCTCCTTTTGCATGAAAAGCTTCCCCTCAGATACGGCTCACCTGGACAGCTGGCGGGATGATCACACCAAGAAAATATACTGAGCTGTCCGCCTCTGCCCTCATCTGCTTTGCTCTCATTTTCATGTACTCCTCTTCTAGGGGATGGATGGGCCTCCTGGGTGGCTCAGTGGCAAAGAATCGGCCTGCCAGTGCAGGAAACATGGGTGCGATCCCTGGTCCAGGAAGATCTCCTGGAGAAGAAAACAGCAACCCATTCTAGTGTTCTTGCCTGGGAAATCTCATGGACAGAGGAGCCTGGTGGGCTCCAGTCCATGGGGTGCTGCAAAGTTGGACACAACTTAACAAGTGAACAGATAACACAGAATGGATATGAGCAGAGAGAGAGACAGGAAGGAAAGGAGAGACTCAATCCTGTGTGACCTGGAGAGGGCAGTGTCTAGCCTCGACATGGCCAAGTGGACTCCTGTGCCCACTCGGAATGGGGGCTCTGGCTTCCTGGAGCACCACGGAGAAACACTGGTTCACTCAGGAGGCGTTTGCTTACTAATCAGTGATGTCTGAGCAGGTGTTGAGCTGGAGGGTGGTGGCATGTGCGCTAGAATTCTAGTCTCCATACTCAAGCCAACCTTGGTTAATTTCCTCTTTGGAGTTGTTCATGATTCAATTACATAAGAAGCTTCTTGGGACATTTATCCTCTTGTCCCTTAATGCTTAAAAAGAACACTTCAAAGTGTTTCTAGTCAGTGAAAAGACCTCAGTTAGGAAACATTTTTGGCATTCTCTGAGTTGCAGCAGGCATCTCAGAATCGGAGACATTCAAAGCTGCGACGTTTGACTGCCTTTCACATGCTGTCCAGCAGCTGACCTGGTCGCTTTTCTTTTTCTCCACGTGCTTGTCAGCAACCACGGATCTGAGTTCCTTGCCAAGAAAGCTGTTTCCATCTCAGTAAAACTTCACAGCCCATGCGACTCTGGTGCTGTGAAGCCACAGAGCAGGAATTTCCAGAACTGCTTTTTCTCGGAGTGTACAGAGGTAGGGCAGGCTCCTGTGTGCAAGGAGGCATTCTTCTTCTCTGTCCTGCCATTCCTGCCCTGTGGGCTTGAACGGTCTTGTTTACCAGCACAGTTCAGTTGAGGTGAGTCATTGTATTTATGCTGAATAGTTTTGACCATTCATTACCAATCTATTATCTCTATTCTCAGGCTGTTACTGAGCGATGAGATTGCTCAGTAGAGATAAAGGATGCTAACCATCATCTCAGCTGTATTTAGTGGAGTCGATGGCAAGAGGCAATCTGGTCGTTTCTTACTGGATCATCACGAGGAACGGGGTTTTCAGGCTTTTTCAAGGGAGCTCGTCTTTTCAATCTCTGGACCAAAGAAGGAAAAAGAGAGTGTTATACCTTCAAGGCTATGGTTTTTCCAGTGGTCATGTATGGATGTGAGAGTTGGACTGTGAAGAAAGCTGAGCACCGAAGAATTGATGCTTTTGAACTGTGGTGTTGGAGAAGACTCTTGAGAGTCCCTTGGACTGCAAGGAGATCCAACCAGTCCATTCTGAAGGAGATCAACCCTGGGATTTCTTTGGAAGGAATGATGCTAAAGCTGAAACTCCAGTACTTTAGCCACTTCATGCAAAGAGTTGACTCATTGAAAAAGACTCTGATGCTGGGAGGGATTGAGGACAGGAGGAGAAGGGGACGACAGAGGATGAGATGGCTGGATGGCATCACTGACTCGATGGACGCGAGTCTGAGTGAACTCTGGGAGTTGGTGATGGACAGGGAGGCCTGGTGTGCTGCGATTCATGGGGTCGCAAAGAGTCGGACACGACTGAGCAACTGAACTGACTGACTGACTGACTCAAAGTTTGGGAATTTTGTGTATCTTTGTACCCAGTGATTCCACTACTAGTACGTTATTCTGAGAAATAACAGGTCTTTTAGGTGGTTTAATAGCAGGTTTAGGTGGTTTAATAGCAGGTTTAGATAGTTTAATAGTAGGTTGTTTCATTTGTTGGCTTCCGTGATGGCTCAGTGGTAAAGCATCCGCCTGCTAATGCAGGAGACCTGGGTTCAACCCCTGGGTCAGGAAGATGCCCTGGAGAAGGGAATGGCCACCCACTCCAGTATTCGTACCTGGAAAATCCCATGGACAGAGGAGCCTGGAAGCTATAGTCCATGAGGCTGCAAGAGTTGGAGAGGACTTCGTGACTAAACAACAACAACTTCATCCGTTAAGCTACTGGTGTGTGTGTGTGCATGTTCAGTCGCTTCTGACATGTTCGACTTTTTGTGACCCTATGGGCTGTAGACGCCAGGTTCCTCTGTCCATGGGATTCTCTAGGCAAGAATACTGGAGTGGGTTGCCAAGCCCTTCTCCAGGGAGTCTTCCTGACCCAGGGTTGGAACTCCTTTCTCCCGCATTGTAGGCAGGTCCCTTACTGACTGGGCCGCCAGGGGACACCATTATCATGGTGTTCTTGATTATAGAAAGATATGGACAGTGTAAACATGACAATGTTGACTCGTTATGATGCTATAGGAGATATTCAGTGTTGCAGAAATTGTTGTGTTTCTGAAGTAAAACCAAAGTTTAAGAAGCAACATAGGCAGAAACAGTCATCAAAATGTCACGGTGCTGGCATAAAGACGGATATACAGACCAATGGGATAGACTTGAGCGTCTTGAAACACATGCATACATTTACGGCCAATTCCAGGGCTTCCCTGGTGGCTCAGATGGTGAGAATCTGCAAGGCGGGAGACCTGGGTTCGATCCCTGGGTTGGGAAGATCCCCTGGAGGAGGGCATGGCAACCCACTCCAGTATTCTTACCTGGAGAATCCCATGGACAAGAGCGGCCTGGCAGGCTACAGCTGATGGGGTCGCCCAGAGTCAGACACGGCTGAAAGACCAGGGCAGCTAAGACCATTTGATGTGGGAAAAAGTAGTCTCTTCAACAAGTTTGGCTGGGAGCCCTCAGCCCTGCAAAGTTGGCGCACTGGGGGGATCTTAAGTGAGGGAAAGGGCGTCGGAGCTGGTGTGGTATAAGGAAGCGAGCCGTGAAACAGGGTTTGTTCCCATCCTCCCCACCACACATAAGAACATGTGCAGTTACTGCTGAGTCTTGAAAACTAACGGCTGTAGAGTAACAGCTTTCCAGCGGGGTTTCCTTGCCTGGAAGGCTCCGCCACAACCCTCAGGTTCATGCTGGGGTATTTTAATAATTCATTTCTTTTTCAAAAAATTATTAATTTATTTGGCTGCTCCAGGTCTTAGTTGCAGCGTTTGGGACCTTGGATCTTGGTGCGGCATGTGGAGTCTTTTTAGTTGCACAATGGGAATGCTTAGTTGCAGCACATGGGATCTAGGTCCCTGCTGCTGCTGCTGCTAAGTCACTTCAGTCGTGTCCAACTCTGTGTGACCCCATAGGCAGCCCACGAGGCTCCTAAGTCCCTGGGATTCTCCAGGCAAGAACACTGGAGTGGGTTGCCATTTCTTTCTCCAATGCATGAAAGTGAAGTCGCTCAGTCATGTCTGACTCTTAGCAACCCCATGGACTGCCGCCCACCAGACTCCTCTGTCCATGGGCTTTTCCAGGCAAGAGTACTGGAGTGGCTAGTTCCCTGACCAGGGATCAAACCAGGGCCCGCAGCATCGGGAGCTCTCAGTCTCAGTCACTGGACCGCAAGTGAAGTGCCCTTGCTGGCATTTTGAAGCCTCCTTAGTTAGGACCCTTGGAACACTGACCCTCCCAGCTTTCATTACGGTCTTAGTTATTTATTGTTGTAATTCAGGCGCTCAGTCGTGTCCGACTCTTGTGACCCCCATGGGGTGCAGCACGTCAACTTCCCTGTCCTTCACTATCTCCTGGAGTTTGCTCAAACGGATACTGAGTTTTGCTCAATGAATGCTCCTCTGTTGAAATAGAAGCTCCATGCGCTCAAGCTCAATGGACAAGTTGTCCAGTTTTCCCCCTGTTTCTGGCTCAGCACAGAGAAGCAGTGGATAGACATATTTGAATGAAGGAGGATGATGAGAAGGAGCTAGCTAGGTAACCATTGCTAGGCAGTAGGCTTCTGAGTCACTGATGCTCATAGACCATCCCTCACAAAGAAGACCTGAGAATTTCAGCAAGGGTGGGTCAGTGGGAACCCCACAGCCCTTCCAGGGACCACCGGCCCCTTTTCTGATGCTTCTATGCTCTTGTCCGCCTCTCCTTTCCATTCTGGCCGTTTGTGCATCCCTGCTTTCTCAGTCCCTGCTTTCCCGGTGGACAGCCCCCCAGGCCCACTGGGATGCCTGTGCATGGCCAGGCAGGTCCTTCACACACAGAGAATGACAGGAAGGGATGTGATTCTGCCTTTTCCTTTATTGCTTTGTGTTGAGAAGTGGTGTATTTCCTTCCTGTCATATCAGTAAACAAAGGTGTTACAGTCATCAGCGATTCCAGCCCTCCAGGGCAACCATGAAGGAGACCAATACCTGTGATTCCATCAGGCTACAGCCACCCGCTACACTGAGCCCCGAGGAACTCAGGATGTATAAAAAACTCAGGATACTGGCCGAGGATAGCTGAGATGCACACGAAGGGAATGATTTCATTGAGCCCAGACCCTTGCATTGTCCCCTACCCAGAAAAGCGCTAAATTCCATGACTCGAGATATCCGGTTTTCCTTAATCAACAATAATTGTTTGATGTTCAGACTACCTGCCCCTTGTTACAGAACTTCTAGATAACCTGATTCTTCCCCAGTCGCTTCGGAGCAGTTCTCCTAGGGTCGCTTGAGATGTGACCCTAGGCATCCCAGGCGTGAGGTCCTAAAAGTTCCCACTGAATAAAACAGAACTCTCAACTTTCAGGTTGTGACTATTTTTTAAGTTGATAGTATATAGTCGCTATCAGGCAGAATATGGAAAATAACCCAAAGCGAAATCTTCAGTCTCAGCACTGTCCTTCCAAACACGAGCGAGGGCCGTGACTTCAATTTCCAGCCTCATGTGACCACATGGCTTCGGATGATGACTGAAGACCGAATCAGCATCCTTCATGAGACAGCCTAGGATTCTGAATTTGTAAACTTTCCCAGGAGATTTTCACGATCAGACCAGTCTAGGAAAAGTTTCCTTAAATGGACAGTGTAAGTACAAGCTGTTTTAGAACCTTAGAAGCTTCTGCTTCCAGAGGAATCCTGCGATGGGCGAGGAACCTACTGGAGCATCCTCCTCTGTCTCAGCTTTCTCCAGATCCTTCCTTCCCGGGACCCCTTGGACTAAAGATCTGGTTTCCAGCCATGCCTCTTGTAGACTCTGCTGCACGCCCAAAGAAGTGGAGAAGCTGGAAGAACTCAAAACATCACTTTCTTTGATTTCTTTCTTTGGTGAAGAATTAGCATCAGAAAGGGGTGTCTTCAGGGTATCATTTCCGACACAGACACGGACAAACATGCCCATCTGAGACCTCCACCCTGAGAGGCCTGCTGACTCTTTCCAGCTCACTCTACCCGATGGAAACCTATTCACCCACAAGTCCCCTTTTCTAGGCAGAGAGAAACAGAGGTCTGGGAAATCAGGCTGGGAGCACTGTTTGTGACTCCACATGCTCGGATGATATGGAGAGTTCAGAAAGGAAGGCTTCTGCTCAGTTGTGGATTAAGCATCTTACAGCCATTCATTCTAGGGTCCCTGGAATTTGTAGAGTTGAACTCAGCATCAGTCAAATTAAAAAGCTGGAGACAGGGTGGAAGTGGAGGTAAGGAGGGCATTTATTGCCGTTTCCTAATATCGTCGCAGTGGATCATGGCAGGATGCAGGATGGAATGGAGCTCCGGTCCAGCGGGAGATGATGGGGATGCTGCCGAGACCTGCTCTCACTCTCTCAGGGGTCAGAAAGGCTCTGTGCTGGACATCAGTTTCCAGTCACCCATACTTTCATCGGAAGGTGCTCGTTGGGTTGGTCATAGCTCAGTGAAACTGGGGTTGTTCTGTGTGTCAATCAGACACCCGGCCCAGGGAGGTAATCCAGAGACCTTGGGTTGAGGGAAGGAGTGAGTTACTGTAATAAACAGGTCCCACGCAAAACAGCCATGGGGCCTCAGCCCACCCACCAAACCTGGACACTGCTGCCTCGTCTGTGGAATGGAGACCTCCCTAAAGACAAAGGCATGGAGGGGACCCGCCACACCTGATCTCTCCCTGTCCATCCTCTCTCTTTGGAGGTGCAGCCCACACTCAAGAAGGCAATTTGGGGTGGCAGGCCTGAGACTCACTCCTGGAGCAGGAGTGTTTGCAGGTAGAATTTTGGGAACCCATGTCAGCTTTGTTGATTTTCTCTGTGGTCCACAAATTCGTTTTAAAATAAAGACTTTGGGTGGTCACAAATTCTTTCTACTCAGAAAGAGGAAAAATCATCAGTTAAAGACATTCTTTTAAAATCTTCCTGAACTCTGAGACATTTGATACAATGCACCAGTTCCTCTTTTCGGAAACCCCTGTGACCTTGACCCTGGAAGATCTATATGCACAGATCTGTGAACTTAACCTCTGTGTCCCCCTCTCCAAGGTGTAGCCCTGACCTGATGTGATTTATTTCCTAAGCTGTGGAGATGCGCCCTCACCTTCATCCTGATCAGTCCATCTCGGATAAATGCAGCTCTTCTGTCATGAAGCCCACATGCTTGCTATCCAAGTCACGACCTTCTCCCCAAACAAATCCCCACCCTGAACTTCCCAAGCTTTATACACTGAGTGATTATTCCATTTTAAGACATTTTTCTTTTCTTTCTTTACCTCCTCAATTAATCAACCATCAAGTTGTATTTATGTGTGTGTGTGTGTGTGTGTGTGTGTGTGTTTAATTTCTAAAACCTCCCTATGAAGTAATGGACACACGCAGTCTTTGGAGTCAGACCCAAGGACACATCCTGGTGCATTACCTGTGCATTTTCTGCCAAATTACTTGACTTTGAAAACTGTCTGCATCCTCATCTCTGTGTGGGAATCAAGCACCTGCTACGGAGTTTCTGGGAGGAGGAGGAGGAGGTGAATACCATGCCTGAAGGGCATGCCTGCCATGGACTCCTGGCCCCTTGCACACGGGGCACCCCTCCTTCTCGGCTTCTCCCACTTCAGCACCTCAGCCCCTAGTGCTCATCAGCCATACCCTGTAAAGACGGTGGTGGGGGCAAGGGTGTCTTACATAGAAAATGCCACCCCCGTCACCCTGTGCCTTGCTCCACAGCCTTGGCGAGTACAAACCCTCAGGGTTTCCAGGACCCTCTGGACCTGCATGCATCAGTGCTTCCAGTCTACCCCATATTTATCCATGACAGCGTGGGTCAGACTTCTAAGCCTTCAGTCACTTCCTGCCTGCTCCATCCTCTCGTACTTTACTGCCCAGAGCTGCCTCTGTGAGGTTTTCTTACTTTCCACTCACACGGCCATGCTCCACACTTCCAAAACCCATCCCAACTCTTTACTCTGCTGGAGGCCTCCTGGCCCTCCTGCCAACCAGAGCTGCTGCTGCTCCTGCCATCTCACCACCTCTCCTCGAGTCTCCAGGGCCCCTGCAGGGCAGGAAGCATGAATGAAAGATTGTAATTGCAAACAGAGATGGGCTGCTTTCTGTCTGTCAGGATTCTGACTCTGTGGGAGCATCAGATGCTCCTCTAAAAGTCAAACAGCACCTTTCTCTTCACTAATCCTTGAAGCAGGGTTCTGAGAGAAAGATATCACCTCCTTACACCATATAGAACACTGGGGCCCCTCCAGGCTGGGCTGTGTGCTGGCTCCCGGGCTCTCTGACACCGAGTCAGGGGCTGGAGTTGCCTCAAGCCATCAGCGATGCAGCTGAGCATCCCTCAGGGTGGGTGTGTCCTCCCGTTGCCCCGAGCACAGCCAGGAGGCCTGAGCGGTGGTGGCATTATAGCCAGTGGTGAGAGACCTCCTTTCTTGTCCTGAGTTCAGGTTGTGATTGCTGAGCTGCAGCTGGGCCATGTCTGTCTGGGTCTCATGATTTAAAAGCACACAATCCCGCTTATGTGGCAAGAGGAGGAGTGGGTTAAGAGCACCGAGTCACGTGCTGGCGCGTGAGCGCTCAGTGGTGTCCGGCCCTTTGCGACCCCGCGGACTGCAGCCCGCCGGGCTCCTCTGTCCATGGAGTTCTCCAGGCAAGAATACTGGAGTGAGTTGCCATTTCCTCCATCAGGGGATCTTCCCCACCCAGGGATCGAGTGCTAATCTCCTCTGTCTCTTGCACTGGCAGGCGAAGTCGGGATCCCTTGCCAAATGGCCAGCATCCAGGAGCCCTGGGACCTGGGGAAGCTCCTGGAAACCCTCAGAGCCCCTCTGAACTCAGATGCTCAGAACACCTCCTGCGGCTTTGGGTGGCCTTGCAAACTCTGTATTAATGCTCAGAAAGCTTAAGATCTGGGACTGAGATGTGGGAAAGGTTTTGTCACTGAGGGGTCACAGGTAGGGTCCCGGGGGGACAAAGCCCTCTAGGAGCTAAGACTCCTTGTCTGACCCCAGAGAATATTCATGGTCCCTGCCTCTCAAGTTAGAGGAGGATTCAAGTCCACCCTCATGGGACCCGCAGAGCTATTCTTCTTGCTTTTGATCAGCTTCAAGAAAAAAAGTCAACTCCCGAGTCTGTCCAGGACACAGAAATACACACTCGACACTGGGCAGGAGTGGGCACTGTGTCAAGTCCTCTGTGTCTCTGCTGAGACCCATTCTGCCAGCGCCCGTCAGTAGCCCAGGTTTCACTGGGTGAATGAAATGGCTGCATGGACTACTTTTTGCGGCAGGGTTCTAAGATCAGGGACAATTTGATTTCATGATTCTTCTCATTGCTCTGTCCACTCCTCTCACCCACCTCCATTTTCATCCTCTCTCTAAAGTCACCTCCACCTGGATTTCCCCTGGAGCATCTGCTGTGGGGAAACACTGGAAATCCTGGTGCTGAAGCTGAAGCTCCATCCTTTGGCCACCTGATGTGAAGAACCGACTCATTGGAAAAGACCCTGATGCTGGGAAAGATTGAAGGGAGGGGAAGAAGGGAACAACAGAGGATGAGATGGTTACATGGCATCACCCACTCAATCGGCATGAGTTTCAGCAAACTCCAGGAGATGGTGAAGGATGGGGAAGCCTGGCATGCTACAGTCCATGGGGTCGCAAAGAGTCGGACACCACCAAGCGACTGAACAACAATCTGCCTTGGGAGGCCCCGGCATTACTGTCCCTGGAGCCACATATGCTGTTTCTCTCCTGATGGACCTTAGCCATGTAGCATCAGCCCACCTGTGGTTTGTCTGGAATGGAACAGGGGGCTCAGGAGCAAGCCATGTTGCCCAATTTGCATCCACAGTCCCACCTTCTATTCCTTGATATTAACTAACTGCAGAATAATACAGGGAAAAGCCTGGATCAAAGAGGTGACCTCCAAGCATAGAAACGGCTCTGTGCAACGTTAGGGGACGTTTGGATCCCTGAAACTGACTCGCATCTAGAGCTCTGAGAGCCTTTTTCTGTGACTGTTTTGGAAACGCTGGTCAGAGACCCCGAGCGCACACAAAATTCTGGGGTTCACGTACAGGCACTGAGAGTATCAGACAGTGACTGCTCTGGAAATGGATTCGTTCTGAGCCTCCTCATTTCTTGCCCAAATGTACTTTGGTTCACTTTAGCTAAATAGGAAAAAAATGGCTTCCTCGGCTGGAATTCTGAATGGTGATTCATTTTGGTGGAAGCGCTTTTAATTAAAAACAAAACAAAACGAAAAAACCCTGAGACGTCAGGACATATGAACCCCGGGCAGTGGCCGAGCCCAGGGGGCCCTGCCATCATGACAGCAGACGTGAGAGCAAATTAAATTTACAGATCACCGGTGCCCCTTTCCAGGGGCGAGCTCTCAAAATTGGTTGGTTTATGCAAGTGATTAAAAAGTGTGGAATGCCTTCCTTGGAAATGGTCATGCATATTTAAGAGTCACTAGGATGTCAGAAATGCATGGGGTGAACACCAGGAGGAGGTGGTGCTCGCTTCGGGCGAGTCTGCTGCAGACAGACCGACTGCCAGGGTGCAGAAGGGACCAGGATGCGGAGAGGGTAGCTGATGGGCAGACCGTTCCCTGGCAAGGTTAACTCGGTGTGGGGACGTCAGAGCAGTGTCGCGGTGACACTGACGCCGATGATGGATGAAGGGAGCTCATTTGTTTCCATGCTTTGCAGCCCACCTGTCCTCCAGCAGAGGCGGGGAGACATCAAAGGGGGTGTCTGACACCCAGATGGCAGGGAGGGATGACGCCAGTGCCCTGGAGAAGGGCTGAGAGATCTCCATCCATTCCTCCAAGCTCAGGCATGACAGCTCCGTGGCCCTGTGAGGGCTCCCTCCCAGACCCTGTAGACACCTACACGATCACTCCAAGACTGCCAAAGTGGACTCTGACCATTTCCTGTGTGTTCAGAAATAGCGCCCTTTTGAGATCTCTTCATTGGCTCAGAGCCATGGGAGGTGGGGCCAGGGATGTTCCCACCCTAGTGCATTCCTGGGTGCAGAGATTTCCTGAGAGGATGTCTGAGCAGGGAGATTCAGGCCAGGAACATGAAGGCTGAAGGCGGAAGCACTCCTGGCCTCTGGCCCTGAGCCCTGGCGGGCCAGGCGACAGGAGGCTGGCTGCACAGGGCCATCGGGGGACAGCTCCTGGCTGGAACAGCAGACGACAGCTCCTCTCCTCCCTCACGCTCTCACTCTCCATCTCACGGAGCTCCCACCCGGCTCTCCATGTGGATTTACGGAGAACACGGTCCTGAGGGCCTCTGGTTGCTAGGGAGGTGGTTCTGGAGTAAAGACAAGACCGCTTTGGGGCTGGGTGGTGGAGCGCCGTGGAGAAAGGGGGGACTGGGCCAGATGTGGCCGCGGCTCTGCTGGCTGGCCTGACGGGGCCGGGAGGTGTCACTGCTGCTCCGCCCGATGGCAGACCCTCCTGGCGTCTGTGGAGTCACGATGCGCCCAGGTGGCCAAGCTCAGCTCTGGCCTTTTCGGTATCAATGCCCCACCTCACACTCGGGAGGCGCTGGGTGGCAGGCGCACTGGGACCCCAGCTGTGGCCTGTCCTGGACACTTAACTGCCCAGAGAGCTGGGAGCCGCCCGGTCTGCACTAGGCAGAGCTGAGATGAGCTTGAGCACTGCCAGAAGGGGGTCTCAGGGGCTCGTGGGCATTGGAGTTGCAGGCACAGGGGGGTGGACTGAGCTGGGAGGGTGGGCCTCAGTACAGATGATGCCAGTGACCCCGGGGCCCGCCCCACCAGCAGCTCTGTGCCTGTACCCACCAGCACACAGCCCAGCCTGCTCCCTCAGCCTGGGTTTCAATCCCCAGTCTCTGTGGACTGGGGTGGGGGAGCACGTTGGGCAGCTCCCACCCCTGGATTCCCACCATCTTCCTGCTCTGAGCCCTCACGGCACTTTCTGGCTAACACTGCAGGGCAGCCTCAAGACAGGATCACATGTCAGCCCCAGTGACCCGGTGAACTCACTGAAGGACTGCTTCCTACCATCTTGGGGAAGCCCACCTGGATGCAGGACAGAGAGGAGAAGCCAGGCTTAGGGGCTTAGGAATCTCAGGAAGGAAGGGCTGGAGCTGCTGGGTCAAAGCATCCAAGAAAAGGGCAGCTTAGACAACACAACTGCATTGTCTCACCGTCTGGAGGCTGGAAGTGCATGACCAAGGTGTTGGTTCCTCCTGAGGCCATGAAGAGCATCTATTCCAGGCTTCTCCCAAGACCCTGGGGCTTATGGACGATCCTTGATGTTTCTTGGCTTGCAGGAGCATCATCCTGCTCTCCGCCGTCGTGTTCACACAGCGTTCTCCCTGAATGACAGTCTCTGTGTCCCAAACCCCTCTTTTTATAAGGACATCAGTCATACTGGATTAAGGGCCCTACCCTACTCTACTGCGACCCCTTCTAATTTAACTCACCACGTCTACGAGGACCCTATTCCCCGTGAGGTCACACTCTGACCACGATTATGAGGACTCCATTCCCCATGAGGTCACACCCTGACCACGTGTATGAGAACTCTAGTCCCCGTGAGGTCACACTCTGAGACTCTGATGTGATGACGTCAGTGAATTTGTAGGGACACGACTCAACCCACGGGGCTTCCTTAGCGGCTCATTGATAAAGAATCCGCCCGCAGGGCCTGAGACCCAGGAGATGTGGGTTCAGTCCCTGGGTGGGGAAGATCCCCTGGAGGAGGAAATGGCACCCCACTCCAGGATTCTTGCCTGGAGAATCCCACGGACAGAGGAGCCTGGGGGCTGCAGTCCATGGGGCTTCAGAGAGTCGGACACGCCTGAGAGACTGGGCAGGGCACACGACTCAACCCGTAACAGGCAAGGCCAGCTGCTGGGGCTGGAGTTCCCCACTCTCAAGCGTACTGGCTGGACTGGCCTTGGCAGAGAGAGAAATGGCACCAGTTTTAATTCCCGTTAAAAGTGTGGTCCCAGGCTTCCTGGAGCTTCCTGGGAGTGAAATAACTTCAGGTTTTAAGGAGCTGGTAGAGGACTCTGGGACCTCGAACTATTCTCCAAATAGAGTAGCAAGTTACTCTGAAAGGAGCTAAGTGTGTGAGCAACTTCCTCAGTCAGGTCAAAGGGATAGCCAGTGTTGAGAACTGGAGCCGCCTGGTGGAATTCATTGAAAAACCACTTTTAACGGTTCAGCCTGGGCACAGCCCAGCCTCACATGACAGACACCCTGGGTGCGGGGAGGCGCCAGACAGAGTAGGAAGGAACAAGGGCTCATAACGCTTCTGTCAAAAGGAAACGTTGAGAACTGATGGGGAAGTGAGATTTTCAGTGACTGTAGGGAATATTTTAAGTCGTAGCAATTTGATAAGTGTTTTCCTCATAGAACGTGGGAAATGCCAAAATCCCGGACTGGCAGACTTTACTTTAAATGAGCTTTAGTCGTGTCTTCAATAAGGAATACAGATGCTAGGACAGAAAGTCAGAGAGCTGAGGGGCCCTGCGGAGGGCAGGGCAGAGGGTTATTAACTAAGGGAGTTTGCTGGCGTTGAGCTGGAGCTCAAGACCCTCGCGGAAGCATCCTGCACCTTTGCCTCCAGCAGGCCTTGGTTCCTTGTCAGCTTTCTCTCCTCTGTCCTACACCAGGTGGTCAGAGAGCCTCCAGTCATTTTAGCCAACATTGCACCCTGGATCTGCAGCATGCCTGGTTCTCGTCCCTTAAATCTCTGCAGAAGATATCATACATGTGCTTCCAAATCAGATTCTCTACACACGTGAGAGCTCCCACTGTGCGACCTCCTGGAGTGTGAGGATGCGGGCATGAATGTGACGGACTTAGATTTACTGGGACGAGTATAGCAGTGTGATCTGCAATAGGACACAGGAGAGAGGAGAATGATGCCCGTGGGTGAGCAAGGAGCTTGGCGGGATCAGGAAGAGTGGATGGGGCTTCCCTGGTGGTCCAGTGACTGAGACTCTGTGCTCCCGACGCAGAGGGTCCAGGCTCCTTCCCCGATCTGGGAGCCAGATCCCACCCGCTGCAACTAAAGGTCCCTCCTGCCGCAACGAGGATCAAAGATCCCAGACCTGGTGCAGCCAAACGAACACATGAATATCAGAACGGAAGAACAGTGGCTGGTGCTTGACTTGCGGTTTGATGGGGAGTAAAGGGAGGCAGGAAAACACCTATTTCTGCTTTATTGACTGTGCCAAAGCCTTTGACTGTGTGGATCACAATAAACTGTGGAAAATTCTGAAAGAGATGGGAATACCAGACCACCTGACCTGCCTCCTGAGAAACCCATATGCAGGTCAGGAAGCAACAGTTAGAACTGGACATGGAACAACAGACTGGTTCCAAATAGGAAAAGGAGTATGTCAAGGCTGTAGATTGTCACCCTGCTTATTTAACTTCTATGCAGAGTACATCATGAGAAATGCTGGGCTGGAAGAAGCACAAGCTGGAATCAAGATTGCCGGGAGAAGTATCAATAACCTCAGATATGCAGATGACACCACCCTTATGGCAGAAAGTAAAGAGGAGCTAAAAAGCCTCTTGATGAAAGTGAAATTGGAGAGTGAAAAAGTTGGCCTAAAGCTCAACATTCGGAAAATGAAGATCATGGCATCTGGCCCCATCACTTCATGGGAAATAGATGGAGAAACAGTGGAAACAGTGTCAGACTTTATTTTGGGGGGCTCCAAAATCACTGCAGCTGGTGATTGCAGTGATGAAAAAAGATGCTTATTCCTTGGAAGGAAAGTTATGGCCAACCTAGATAGTATATTAAAAAACAGAGATATTACTTTGCCAAAAAATGTCCATCTAGACAAGGCTATGGTTTGTCCAGTAGTCATGTATGGATGTGAGAGCTGGACTGTGAAGAAAGCTGAGCACCGAAGAATTGATGCTTTTGAACTGTGGTGTTGGAGAAGACTCTTCCAAGTCCCTGGGACTGTAAGGAGGTCCAACCAGTCCATCCTAAAGGAGACCAGTCCTGGGTGTTCATTGGAAGGACTGATGCTAAGGCTGAAACTCCAATACTTTGGCCACCTGATACGAAGAGCTGACTCATTGGAAAAGACCCTGATGCTGGGAGGGATTGGGGGCAGGAGGAGAAGGGGACGACAGAGGATGAGATGGCTAGATGGCATCACCGACACAATGGACATGGGTTTGGGTGGACTCCAGGAGTTGATGATAGACAGGGAGGCCTGGAGTGCTGTGGATAATGGGATCACAAAGAGTCAGACACGACTGAGCGACTGAACTGAACTGAACTGAACTGAACTGAAAGGGAGGCAGAGCATCCTGGGCCTCACTAGGGTTGCCTGGACCAGAGACGAGGGCATGAGTGCCTTGGACATTTATCCAGTGGGTGCAGGTTAACTCAGCCCCCAACAATGTTCCTAACTCAGCAAGATGAATACACTCATTCATGTTCCAATGCACCCATCTGGGGCCAGAAATATAAGGAGTCACCCTTTGTGTTCCAATCATGTATCCTGGATGGGCTTCCCTGCTGGCTCAGTGGCAAAGAATCTGCCTACCATGCTGGAGACCCAGGTTCGATCCCTGGGTCCGGAAGAGGCCCTGGAAAAGGGAAGGGCAATGCACTCCAGTATTCTTGCCTGGAGAATCCCATGGACAGAGGAGCCTGGTGGGCTACAGTCCATGGGGTCACAAAGAGTCAGATATGACTAAGCGATTAACACTTCCACTTTCTTTCACCCTTGATAAAGGGGCATGTCAATGAATCACTTCTTCAAAATGTTGCTCCATCTGATTGGCCTTGAATATTGTTATTAATTTCCACTCAAGTCACATGTGGAACCTTTCATCCAGGAATCATGAGACCCTAGGCAGCCACAGAGCGTCCGAGCCTCTGAAATGGGATTGGTCCTTCCTGCCGCTCCAATCTTCCTCTAAAAGCTCCCTTGGCTGGGCGGCTTGGCGAAGACGTGAACACACTCCCTTTGGGCACCTGGCTGGGTTTTTGTGGCATTTACCTGATGGGAGCTCAAGTTCATCTTTTAGCAAGACAGTCGGTGGCGGGGAGGGAGCACCCAGGGCTTTGAGCAGCTGCCTCTCCCCTGCACCGACGCCCCCTGATGAGGATGATTTTTAGGCATCTTAAAGAGAAGATTAACAGCCAAGGTAATAAAAGCAACTGCATTCAATCATTTTCCTAATTAATGCTTTCATCACAGCTCCCTGCTGCCTTTCGGACTGAATGTAATGGGCAAGAAGGAAGTGAGTGGGCATCTTCACCCAAAGGTTAATTAACCTGGATATTGTCTGGGGCTGACACTGGCCGGCGCTGGCGGGGGCATCCCGAGGATGGTGCTGAGCCCGCATGGAGAGCAAGGTCATGTGAATTGAGAACACCGATGATGGGCTGCTGTCTCTGAAAGCGTGTTAATGTGGACGTTGATTTAACTTGGTGCTGAGCACATTATCCTGGGAAGCTTCTAGTAAATGAGAAATGAGAGAAAAGAGTTGCTGAGCAGAACTATAAATTGGAAAGGTGCTTCGGTGCTGGAACCTGAATAAAATTAGACTTAGTGTCAGTCTATGTACCGATCCAGACTTCTTTCTGCAATCTGCGGCTGTTCTGGGGCAAAGGGCTCTTCAAGTAAAGCTGTTGACAGACCTTGATGGTGTGGAGCCTCCCAGGGTGGTGTTGCTGACGGTCCAGGCTCCGATTTCAGGGAGCGCAGCACCCCAGCCCCGCAGAAGCACCCTACGCTGCACTGCATAGGGTGTCCGTGGCAGTGCTGAGGTTCTCCTGGTTCACCCGAGGAGCCCAAGGAGAGAAGGAGCCTCGTGTCTCTGGGAGGAGCCTCGCATTGGATGAAAACTGAGTTTATTGTGGTGCATGATAGGATTAGAGCAGAAATAGAAACATCTCCCCCACCAGCCAACAAAATTAAAAAACAGAATGGGGTGCTCACACAGCCAAAGTCTTTAAAATAAGCATGTGCTTAAGTGCAGCAATCACCCTTATGAAAAAACATTATCCTAGAGACATAATCACAGATATGCATGAATATTTGGCCATAAAGATACTCATTATATGAGTTTTAGCAAAAAATTGGAGACAGCTATAATTTTAGGATTTTTATAGCAAACACTGCCAAATGCAGTGTTTTCCACCCCAAGCAATTCTCCAGTTCTCTGTGGACAGCAACCTACAATTTCCTGTGATTCTGGCGCTCAGCAGGCAGAGCTTTCACAGGCCTTGCAAGTGGAGGGCTCAGACCTGCGAGGCTCCCCCACACACACGTCAGTCATGGGTCCTGATCTGACACCTGTGCTCTGGCTGTGAATCGGGGTCTCCAACCCCCTTTCCAGGTTTCATAACTTGCTATAAAGGCTCACAGAACTCGGAGAAAGACTTCACTCGTATTTATCAGTTTACTATAGAGGGCAGAACTGAAGATACAAATGAACAGCCAGATGTGGGGGTACACTAGGTGAGGTCCCTGAGGATAAGAGCTTCTGTCTCCGCAGAGTTGGGGTGCACCTCCATGCATGTGAATTCACCAACCCAGAAGCTCCCTGAACCTCATCAGTTAGTGATTTTGGGGGAAGGTTTTGTCACGAAGGCAGATTGATTATCAACTCAATCTCCAGCCCCTTTCTCCTTCCTAGAAGATGAGGGGAGGGGCGGTCAGGCTTCCAATCAAAGTTGCATCTTTCTGGTGACGAGCCTGCATCCTGAAGCTATCTGGGGCTCACCCAAGGTCATCCCATTAGAACAAAAGATGCTCCTACCACTCATGAAGCTGCAAAGGCTTTAGGAGCTCTGTGCCAGGAACTGAAGGTAAAGTCTAGATACATACATCCTGATATGTCACTATATTGAATAGTCGAAGAATTGATATTTTGAAACTCTGGTGCTGGAGAAGACTCTTGAGGTGACTTGCACAGTAGGAGATCAAACCAGTCAGTCCTAAAGGAAATCCACCTTGAATATTCAATGGAAGGACTGATGCTGAAGCTCCAATCCTTAGGGCACCTGATGCTGAGAGCTGACTCATTGGAAAAGAACTTGATGCTGGGAAAGATTGAGGGCAGGAGGAGAAGGGGGCGACAGAGGATGAGGTGGTTGGATGGCATCACCGACTCGATGGACATGAGTTCGAGTAAGCTCTGAGAGATGGAGAAAAACAGGGAAGCCTGGCATGCTTCAGTCCATGGGGTCGCAAAGAGTTGAACATGACTGAGTGATTGAGCAACAAGTGCTTATTATCTGTATAATGCTGGGCCAGTGGCCAATCTGTGCTTCACTTTACCCACTTGATACTTGATAGTGTAGCTTTGAGCTTTAAATGAAATGATGCTTGTGAAGTACTGAGACCAATGCTTGCCCTGCATCATCACTGCTGTTGAAATGACTGGTTAGATAGAGCATAACAGAGTGACTGAAGACTGAGATATTAAAGTGATGATGACTCTTTGCTGAATTAAAAAAATACAGTTTAAGTGAAAAGAGTAATTTGATAAGCAAAACATGATACTATTTTCAGAGAAAGCTGTGCGATATGTATTACACATAAAAAGAGAACAACTGCTAATATTTTATTGTTTCATCTTCATATTATTTATAGCTATATATATAACTATAGTCATATAGCTCAATAGTATATATTTATATGGGGTTTCCCTGGTGGCTCAGATAGTAAAGAATCCACCTGTAATGCAGGGATGCAGGTTTGATCCCTGGGTTGGGAAGATTCCCTGGAGGAAGAAATGGCAGCCCACTCCAGTATTCTTGCCTGGAGAATTCCATGGACAGAGGAGCTTCAGTTCATAGGGTTGCAAAGAATGGACACAACTGAAGTGACTTAGTAGCAGGGAATATATCAGTTCAGTTCAGTTGCTCAGTCATGTCCGACTCTTTGCGACCCCATGAATCGCAGCACACCAGGCCTCCCTGTCCATCACCAACTCCTGGAGTTCACTCAGACCTACGTCCATTGAATCAGTGATGACATCCAGCCATCTCATCCTCTGTTGTCCCCTTCTCCTCCTGCCCCCAATCCCTCCCAGCATCAGAGTCTTTTCCAATGAGTCAACTCTTCGCATGAGGTGGCCAAAGTACTGGAGTTTCAGCTTTAGCATCATTCCTTCCAAAGAAATCCCAGGGTTGATCTCCTTCAGAATGGACTGGTTGGATCTCCTTGCAGTCCAAGGGACTCTCAGGAGTCTTCTCCAACACCACAGTTCAAAAGCATCAATTCTTCCGCTCTCAGCCTTCTTCACAGTCCAACTCTCACATCCATACATGACCACTGGGAAAACCATAGCCTTGACTAGACAGACCTTAGTCAGCAAAGTAATGTCTCTGGTTTTGAATACGCTATCTAGGTTGGTCATAACTTTTCTTCCAAGGAGTAAGCGTCTTTTAATTTCATGGCTGCAGTCACCATCTGCAGTGATTTTGGAGCCCTCAAAAATAAAGTCTGACACTGTTTCCACTGTTTCCCCATCTATTTCCCATGAAGTGATGGGACCAGATGCCATGATCTTTGTTTTCTGAATGTTGAGCTTTAAGCCAATTTTTTCACTCTCTTTCACTTTCATCAAGAGGCTTTTTGGTTCCTCTTCACTTTCTGCCATAAGGGTGGTGTCATCTACATATCTAAGGTTATTGATATTTCTTCTGGCAATCTTGATTCCAGCTTGTGTTTCTTCCAGTCCAGCATTTCTCATGATGTACTCTGCATAGCATATATATGTATGTATGTGTATGTATATATATATAATATGAAGACTAAACTGCTAGCCATGGTTCTTATAGGAAATGGAAGTGATTTTAAATTTAGTCTGTGTGTTTACTAGGAAAGAAAGTGAAAGTCACTCAGTCGTGTCCAGCTCTTTGTGACTGCAGGCCTTCTCCAGGGGATCTTCTCAACCCAGGGATCGAACCCAGGTCTCCCACATTGCAGGCGGGTTCTTTACCAGCTGAGCCACTGGTTTCCAAATTTTCTATGGTAAAGCACATATTAATTTTCATTGAGACAATGTTGTTAAAAATAATATCTATTTAATTTAACTCAACATCAGATTCTGAAATTAAGAATTTAGGATTGAAACTAAAATCCACTTACAGTGAGAGAATGCCACTCACATATTTATTTATAAACACAAAGCCCAAGTTTTTTGTCGTTTGTGTCTAATGATGGAATCAGGTTGAAAGCAGGAGAGTAAGTGTGTAGGACAACACAGGGACCAACCACTCAGAGAGCTAGGGCGGGAGCTGGTCTGTACACCCCGAATCTGCTCAGTACTGAACGCATGTGTCCACGTTGCATGGTGGATACCACTGGCTCCCAGGACTGAGTGATAGGCTGACAGTCCCAGGGGCCAGTGTGGCATTTCTGGGGGTTAGAGGTATGGCACAGTCTGCCTGAGGAGTATGATGCCCCTGATCCATGTAATGGGTAGTTTTGGTCCTTTGATGGTAAATTCTTAGTGGTTGAGAGAAGTCAAACAATATAGAAAGACATGAACAAAGGAAATAAACACTTACCATCACTGTTCAAGCTCTAAAGCACTAATTCATAAAGCACAAAGGAAGTGACATATTAACATTTTTTTCTTAAAACAAAGTTCAGTTTGCAGTGTTTAAGGTGCTCAAGGATATTTTCTTATTTAAAAACAAAGCGATGTCTGAATGGGATCTAAAGTTTAGAAATACTGACGTTTTTCCTCTAAGCTGACCACAGAGGACAGCCTTAGTTTAGTGGGATGGGTGGCCCCTTTCTCTCCCATCTCACCCTTGTGCTCAGTCCACGCTCTGGTCAAATTACATAGTCTATTACTTTGCACAGGCCCTGTGGGCTCCCATCTCTGGGATCTGACTCACTTTTCTATTTTGCCCTTCCATCTGCATGACTAAATACTTCTTGTTAATCAAGGTACCAAAAGAGGCGTTTCAGAAACCACATCTGACTTTTGCAAGTGAGTCTCACGTCATCTTGCATGCCATGTTCTCGGAAGCATCAAGACCTCTCTCGTACCACTTGCCAACAGCTCCTTGGTGTCAAGGAGATCCTCTTGTCTGCTTAGATCTAAGTTACTCAAGAGTAGAGTCTGTCCCTAATTTACATTTGCATTATTGAGAGAGGGCTGTTCTCACCCAAGGATTTCCCCAATGAGCAGCACTGAGAAATGATTAGGTTAACACTGAGGTCAGCAGGCTTGCTGGTTAAGTCTCCCAAGATCAGACACTGAATTACACAGAAACATAACAGTACAACAAACAGTTTAAATATACATATTTGGGGGAAGGTACTTTTGGTTATGATGTGGGGCGTATGTTTGGGCTGTGAGCAAAGAAGTTCCACTGATATCTTTTAATCATGCCTCTCTGTGTTTAAAGGCTTCCCTGGTGGCTCAGACGGTAAAGAATTTACCTGCAATGCAGGAGACCTGGGTTCTATCCCTGGGACAGGAAGATCCCCTGGACAAGGGAATGGCTACCCATTCCAGTATTCTTGGGCTACCCAGGTGGCTCAGTGGTAAAGAATCCACCTGCCAAGCATAAGATGCAAGAGACATGGGTTCGATCCCTGGGTTGGGAAGATACCCTGGAGAAAAGAATGGCTACCTACTCCAGTATTCTTGCTTAGAAAATCCCATGGACAGAGGAGCCTGGTGGTCTATAGTCCAGAGGGTCACAAAGAGTCGGACACAACTGGGGATCTGGCACTTTCACTTTTCACTTTCTCTGTGCTTGAAATATGAAAACAATTGGAAAATGATTGGTAGCAGTGTTTTCTCT
Source organism: Ovis canadensis (assembly GCF_042477335.2). Lineage (NCBI taxonomy): Eukaryota > Metazoa > Chordata > Mammalia > Artiodactyla > Bovidae > Ovis > Ovis canadensis. The sequence continues at coordinate 80,870,667 of NC_091260.1, read as the reverse complement.
CTGAGAACAAGCTCTTTGTCATTTGGGTTAGGATTCTGAGGCTGGTCTCCACCTCTAACCCTGACATTGATAGTGCTCCATGTTGATTGCAACCAAGACCCAGGATTACTCCTTGGCCAGTACCTGATTTAACAAAGACAATATGAAACTGCTGTTCTCATTGTTGTCTGTTACCTGATAGTCCCTTTAATGATAAGAAGTGGGGGACTTGATGGCACTTAATTAGCATTTAAAAGAAGAAAACCTTGACACTGTGATTTAATGAGCTTAGTGAAGCTATTGCTCTGAGCATTGTTACAAAAATGACGTGAAGTGGAGCAGAAGTTTGCAGGGAATCTGAATATATTAAATCCATTAAACCCTTGTTTAGCAGTGTCCACAGAGCCATAAGGACAAAACTGCTGATGACGCAGATGACGAGGTTAAGACCGCAGCTGTGGAGCTGATGCTTGAGAGGCTGTGACTTCTTTATTTTGCTGCGTCTCATTTCTCTCATCTGCAAAAAGGAATATTAGCATCAACCTTAGCAGGTTGTAGTGAGAATTCAGTGAAACAATAAATGGCCAGTACATAGCCCTGTGCCTGGCACATAGTATGTACTTAAGGAATAAAGTGAAGGAATAATAAAAAGAAAATAATATAATGGTTGGGAGAGTCATCGGTGATATCATGTGAAGCTAAGGGGTTACACATTATCTGACAAGCAATGAATAGTCATTGTGGTTGCCAGCAGGGGGTGACTTGTTCAAAGCGTGGTTTGATGGTGATGAACTTTGTACTAATAGAAAAAACTGAACTGGAGGGGAAAGAGGGTAGAGACTGGAAATAATTGCTAAAGTCCATGTATAAGGAGTGGCTATGGCAGTGCAAAATCAAACCAAAATGCAGGTAGGAGAGAAAAATGAGAGATGGGAAAGTTGTCTGGTGAGAAAATGAGACGGAGATATTAAGGTAACTCTTCCAATTAGGAGACTCAAACAGAGCAGAAGATAGAAATATCTGGAGGTAGAATTAGTTGGGGAAGTGCTAAGTTGAACTTTCAGATCCTATTGAGTTATGCAACACTGCTGGAGGGGAAAGTTTGGGGTGAGGACTAATGATTAGGAGTGATTCCAAGGGAAGGTATTCAGATTTAAGTTTTGACTCAATGGTTGAAGCCACATACATGAATGAATGAACTCTTAGAGGACAGAGGAAAGAGCAGAGGCTAAGAATTTCACGACAACAGGGAAGTAGAGAGGAACCCTGAGAGGACTGCCAGACAAGAGGCGGTACCCAGGAATGTCCCGGTTATGAAGAGAAGGTCCGAAGAGAAGACTAAGGACAGGCCACTGGGTAGGTCAGAAGAAGGACTGGGAGATGCAGGGACATTCTCAGTGCAGTTCTGGTTCTGGGGGACACGAAGATGCAAATTCAGATGGTGCCATGCTGAGCAGAGAGACCGAGAGGCCAGGAGCTGTCCAAGTGCTGACCTGGTCTCCATCTGCCGAGGTTCATGGGCACTGCTGAGCCTGTTGTTGTGGTGTGGTGACTGGTTCTTTCCTAAGGTTGAGCTCTGTGACTTTGAAGGGGATCCCAAGTGATCTTTAAAAAAAAACAGCTACGGAATGATCCCTGGTGCTCTGCTAATATTCTGAAGTAGGAAAATAGGTTAGACTCCATTACCCTTTTGGAAAACTGAGCTTGGAACTAGCTTCCCCACCTGTGTGTGATACACTTGGATGAAATTTTTTCTTTTTGTTTAAAAAAGAAGACATTATGGATGTAAGGGTTTTTGTTTGTTTTAGAACAATAAACCCACAAGAGCAAATGACATCTTTCTAGAGTTTAGCTTCAGTCAAGGGATTAATGACGGTGCTATATTGGGACCTGGTTTCTCTTCTTCCTCCGAACGGTGACTATTGTCTGTCCCCAGAGACAGAGCTCTCCCCTCCCAGGCCCAGGAAACTCCCCCAGGCCTTCGTAGCAGTTGGGGTTCTGGTGTTTTCTCCTGGCTTCTCATAATCTGTAGTTATTCTGAGCTGAAGTGCTTCTTTCTCTGAAAACTGGCTAATAATCTGGATTTGTAAGAGCTCTGGCATGGGGGATGGGCTATAATGTATTGATAATTTATTCTGTCAACACTTTATAGTAATACTCTCATGTTAGTCTTATGTATGAAAAAGCTAAAATGACACAAATATCAGAATGAGTAGCAATACTTGCGATTTCTTCCCTCCAACAGAATTGGGATCAAATACAATTTAGCAGTTGAGGGCTGTGATGCACTTTCACTCCCCAGAAGGTCTAGTGGATTTGGGCGTGATTAGGAGGTGTGGAGCCCAGGGAGGACAAGTGTGGGGTGGTTCAAAAGAGTGCGGTTTTATTTTGAGTGCTTAATGTATGCCACACAGTCACCAGCCTCCCACCTGATCTGGGTTGCTGAGGTCAACGGGGGAGGTTGTTGCAAAAAATGAAACCGAAAACAAATATCTCATGTGGGATGGTAGGTGATCCGGAAAATTTTCTACTTGAAAAAAGAATCCAGATATAAGAGAGAAGGATGAACTGGAGATAGCATCCGTGTCAGGCTAGAATGGCCATATAACAGAAAGCATTCGTGCAAAGACCGGGAAGGAGACCAAGGGGGGAACGAGTGGAACGGGACGTATACACAGGCCATGTTCTGGGCTCTGTTGGCTTTTTCACTTCAACCTCCTTCTGGTTTCCCAGAGGCATCCTGGGTTTCAAACACCCCAAAATGTGGGGTTTCCTTCCCAGATGGATCAGTGGGTAAAGAATCTGCCTGCAATGCAGGAGACACAGGATATGCCAATTTGATCCCTGGATCAAGAAGCTACACTGGAGGAGGAAACGAGAACTCAGTCCAGTATTCTTGCCTGAAAAATCACAAGGACAGAGAAGCGGGCTGCAATCCAAGGGGTCTCAAAGATTCAGACACGATTGAACACACACTGAGCTGACGCACATACACACACACCCCATGGATAGCATTTGCTCCTACTAGTTAGATGGAAATTTCCTATCTACTTTACTGTGCTGCCTTCACAAGGGAAAAATAGGTCACCAAGCTGTGCCTACGTTTATTACATGGTGTCCTTGCATCCTTCTAATGTGATTATTGCACAAAGACCCAGACAAATTACTGTGTCCTCCAAAATTCCTTGTGTTGTACTTGCCAACCATATGCTGAGACGCAACACCTTCTATCACAAGTGACATTAAGTGTCACATTTTGCCTTGTTTCTGAAGACTTGACGGTTGAGTAGCTGCTTCATCGTGGGAGAGAGAGGAGCCAGGCCACCACGTTCTGTTCCCAGGCTCACGGCAGGGTGCTTGTGGATGCGTGAGGGGCCATGCAGATGGCTGGGATTTCACGACCAGCCAGAGGATGTCCAGGTGGTATGTCATGTCCATTGGCTGCATCTCAGACTTTTGCTGCTAAGAACAGAGTGATGCTGAGAGCAGGCAGGCAGAGCCATCTGTGTAAATGCCGCTTCCAGCTGCCGGCAAGACAGGGGCAGCTGAGCATAACTGCGAGGGTCTTACTCCATGGAGGTCTCTTCTTGCCAAAAGAAGGATGGTGGATATTTTGGTGGTGTGTTGTGCTAAGTCCCTTCAATTGTGTCTGACTCTTTGCGATCCTATGGACTGTAGCCCTCCAGGCTCCTCTGTCCATGGAATTCTCCAGGCAAGAATACTGGAGTGGATTGCCATGCCCTCCTCCAGGGGATCTTCCCAACCCAGGGATCAAACCTGTGTCTCCTGCTTTGGCAGGTGGGTTGTTTACCACTGAGCCACCTGGGAAGCCAGGTGGTAGGACTGTAAATAAGCAGATATCTTCTTGGGTGGGAGAGTTTGTCTTGTGAACTTAGGTGACTTCCCTCTCTGTGGCCCTGTCCCTTGCCTCATGGGCTCCATACTCTATGCTTCTTTCTGATCATGACTGTGGGGAGCAAGTAGAATTGAGTGATGCCAGCTGGGCAGCTTTTGGGGCACACACATTTCTACCCAGCTCTCTCCCCACCCCAGGAAGATAGGAAAGCATGGTTGTCCAAAGCCTAGATTTTGGAAGGGTGGGTCTCGATTCTGTCCCTCAACCTCTCAAGATTTCTGTTTCCTTACCTGCCATTTGAGAATAATTCCAACGCTATCTTGGTAGTGGTTTAGGGATAAATAAGATGATCCATTTAGAGATGCTTATCTACCATTTATCATTAATGTAATGTTGTGTCCTTTAACCTGCCTCCATCTGCCACTCGCTGTCCCACTGTCATTTTTCAATGAATATTTTTTAACCTATATAAATAAAGCTCTACTACCTGGCTATTTAACCTTACTACACTCATCATCCTTGACAGTAGCTACCTCAAGATGCAAGATGTGCCCTCCCTCAAATAATTAATTCCAAGAGGTCAATTCAGTGTTATCATTGCAATGAAATACTGCTTCTACCAGTTTGCAATTTTAATTTCCTCAGTCATTTTTTTCTTTTTAATTAGAGAAGCTCAAAAAGAATACATTTTCACTACAAAAAAAAAAAAAAAAAGAAAGAAATGGTAATTATGTGACCCAATGGAAGTGTTAGCTAACACTGTGATGGTAATTATTTTGTAATATGTAAGTGTATCAAATCAGCACATTGTACACTTAAAATTTAGGCAATGTTATAAGCTGCTTATATATCAATGAAGCTGGAAAAGATACATTTTCTGCCTGTTTCTTGCAAGCCTTCTTTGAACTAAAAGAGTGATTCCCAAAAGACTGGGGAAAGACCTTGGAAAATAGTGGAGTCTTAGAACAGAAAGAAATCCAGGAGGTCACCTGGCTCACTGTCCAGGACAAGAAGAAATCCACAAGGCCATGAGTCTTAGTCTTGTCTGGATTTTAGAATCACCTGGGAACCTCTTAAGAATCTCAGTGCCCAGGCTGTATTCCAGACTCATTAAATCAGAGCAACAGGATTTAAAAGATTCAGATGGTCCCAGTGGGCAGCTGTCAGTTCAGAGAGCTAGTGATTTAGAGATGTGTCTGCAGATGTCACTCCATCCTTGATTCAGGATCTTAGTGGTGAGGAACTCAATCATCTTATGAGCTGGTTGGTTACTTGGTTAGTGTCTTACAAAAGCTAGGGCTGCTGTAACACAACATAATAAGCTGGATGCTTCATACACATCAGATGTTCATTTATTGCACTTCTGAAGCCAGAGAGTCAGAAATCAGGTGCCAGTGTTCCCAGGTTCTGGTAAGAACCCTCTTCTGGGTAGCAGACATCTTCCTTTCCACTGTGTCCTCAAATGGAGGAAAACAAAACAAAACTCACCTGCTCTTTGGCTTCCTCTTATAAGGGCACTAATCCCTTTTGTGAGGGCTTCACCCTCACAACATTATCAAATCCAAAGGCCATCTCCAGAGAGCGTCACACTGAGGATTAGAATTCAATGCATGAATTTTGGGCAGACACACTCCGCCCATAACCGTGGGATGCACTGGGTGGCTACCCCTGGCCCTGGCCAATTGGTGCCACGTGGAAAAGCTGACTGAGCATTGCCAGGTATTTTATTTATGAAAAAAAAAAGCTGGAAATGAACATGCTCTTGGTTTTAAATATGAGCAATTAATTTTAAAGATTCGAAGCACAGAGTAGGGAAAATGCAAGGTACTTTCAGGTCATTGAGTTTGTAATGTCAGCTGTGTAGGGCTGGTCGTCCCTCTGAGGGACTCCAGCACAGTGAGGGCCTTGGCACTGGATGGAGAGAGGACAGTTGGAGAGAGTTGTGCCTACAGGAGAAGAAGATGGAAATGGAGCCAGGAGGCAGACAGAACTGCTGCTCAGTGAGAGTGGAGGCAAAGGGCTGATGACACATACAGGCTCTGCCCTCCCGGTGTGTGTACACTTTCCCTTCTTACCAACAATGCCTGATTGGAAAGAGTAAAACACTCACTACCCAAAATCCTCCTGTGGCCTCCCTGTCTTGCTGCGACCCCCCAGAGCCACCATGCACAAAGGAGACTGGAATTTTCCATGATCAGAGGAAAGGCAGATGCTTTCCATTTGGGCTGACCTTGAGAAGGTCCTGCAGGTTGTGAGTTGGAGTGGGAATGGGAGGCAGGAGAGGACCCTAAGACAGGGCTTGACCAGCTTATGTTAGAAGTTCTTCAAACAGGGCTCACTTCCTTTGGCTTATCCAAGGGGTCGGTGGCCTTAGTTCTGAGAATGCCAATAGTTCAGAGCATTAATGCTTCCCAGGTGGAAAAAAAAGGAGAAATGTTAGGGCTGAGCTGAGTGTTGGCTTCATCACAGGTGTGCAGGTGGCAGGGCTGGGGCAAGGCCACAGTGGTAAGGACAGAGAGGCTACCGGGAGAGCGTGTGAATCCTGAGGCCACTGTCCAGGGACCAGGGTGGGCTGAACAGCCCGTGGGGTCAACTGGCACTAGAGCAAGGAGAAGGTGGTCCACAGTGGGTCATTGTGGAGAGGCCACACGTGGGGAAGTGCAGTAATGGCCATTTCTGGGACACCTTAAACAGCCAACACTTGAAGTCAAGGGGTAATCCTCATTATCTTTTTCTCAAAAGAGAATTTGATTCTTTTATTCAAAGGAGATTAAGTAGGAAACAGCAACAGGGATAATTTGAAATAAAGTGGATGAAGGGAAAGGACATGAAAAGGGATATTGGCTGGGGAGACTGAAGGTCAGGTGATACTCTCCCTTCTGTACTGCAGTCCAATCCTAATCCGAATAGAGTAAAGACTTCTGAAAGACACATATGCATATGACAGGTGTTTTTCTACTTAAAAAAAAAAAAAGGCAAAGAATTCTTTGCTTGGACAGTTTGGTTGCCAGCCCTTGCTGGGTAGGGTGAGTTGAAAGTTACTTTACTCAGATTGCCCTTTCTGACCCCAGAGTCTTCATCCTATACTTGGGCCGAGTAGCCCCTGCAAGTCTGAGAAGCACTGGGTGCTGCACACTGTAGACATGCCCTAGGGACAGTGGGCTTGTAGGGACTCTGGACCAGCCCCAAAGGAGCCCTGGAGCCTCAGACAGATGTTCAGATGTGAAGAGGGTTTAGGGCAACCTGAACGCTTGGCCCATGTGGCTTCCCCAAGCGTCAGCTCCCATGGGGAGGTGCTCTGTCTGTTGCGGCGACCTGGTGCCAGAGCTGCTCACCAGTCCTGCAGAGCAAGGCCCACACGGATCCTCGCTGGTACGCTTGAGATGAGGGGAGGCTTTCTGGTCTGCGGCTAGCACTGAAATGGACTTTGCACAGAAGAGTCAGTAAACGTGCCTGGTGTCTGTCTTGCTTTAATCAGTTCAGTGCAGTTTAGTCGCTCAGTCATGACCCCATAGACTGCAGCTCACCTGGCCTCCCTGTCCATCACCAACTCCTGAAGTTTACTCAAACTCATGTCCATTGAGTCAGTGATGCCATCCAACCCTCTTGTCCTCTGTCGTCCCCATCTCCTCCTGCCTTCCGTCTTCCCCAGCATCAGGGTCTTTTCCAATGGGTCAGTTCTTCATATCTTTAATAGTAAACAGCAAAAGTACTGGGCTTCCCTGATGGCTCAGTGGTGAAGAAATTAACCTGCCAGTGCAGAAGATGCAGGTTCCATCCCTGGGTGGGGAAGATCCCCTGGAGGGAAAAATGGCAACCCATTCAAGGATTCTTGCCTGGGAAATCCCACAGACAGAGGAGCCCAGCGGGCTACAGTCCATGGGGTGGCAAAAGAGTCAGACATGACTTAGAGACTAAACAATAATGTCAAAGCAAAATAATGACCACATGGAACTCAGACTCCCGGTGTTAGTCCCCCTCATCTGATCTTTTTTTTTTTTTTTTGGCTCCTTTCCTTTGATCTGGAGAACAGTGATTGCTGCTGAGAGCTCAGGGTAGCAGAGCGCATAGCAGAGTGTGTGGCAGTCTGAGTGGCACCGTTGAAGATGCATTTACAACCAGCAGGGACAGAAAGTGGCTTGTGAGCAGTGACTAATCACAAACCAGCCGAGAGAGGTGGATGGGCACCTGCTTGATAGAACTAGCCCTGCATTATCTGACTGGTCTCCTGGGAAACCCCTGAGGAAGAGCAATGAAAACACACGTTCCCAACACTCTGGTGATCATCCCATAAAAAATATCGGACAATGCTTTGTTTTAGTTCCTGCCTCCCTACAAATGATGTGCAAACAATGAATAACGTATTGATTTACCTGCAATGGATCCCACTAGCTGTCTTGAGATTTGTACACATTAGATAGAGTCTGACACATTCACAGTAAGGAAAGGGGCTTCCAAGGAGTGCAGGATTCTGCAAGAAGGTCTGGACAGAAGGCTGACAGCTGGTCCCGGATGCGAGGGACGTAGAGAGGGCACACCAAGGTGTCCTCATATGTAGGGCAGATCCGTTCCCTGGTTCTGGTGGCTTTTCCGAGATTGACACAGCGGTAGGGACAGCAGCAGTTAGTGTCAGGAGGGGCAGCATTGTTCCCTTTGTGGTCGCCTCTCCTTGCTCCTGCGGGTACATTGCACTGACCTAACAGCCATTCATCTTTTGTCGGGCAGACTTCAACAAGTCCATGTGAGATAAAGTGGCGGACGATGGGGGGATGTGCACAATTCGTTAACTCTTTCATCAGTTTGAGCTAGAGCCAGGGAGCCACGTGGTCAGGAACTGGGCTCAAGTGACTCAGAGCCCCTGTACTCCTCCCAGGCACAGTACTAGGAGTCTCTGGCTCAGATGTTTGACCTTGTCACCTCTCTGTTCTTCCATCTGTGAAGTGGCAACTGTGATAACTGTTCTGAGTTATTGAGAGGGACAAAGTGGGACACTAAACTGTCTGCAAAATTCCAGGTGTGTGGCCAGTTCCCAACAAATGGGAGAGGCTGCTTTTGTGGTCCGCAGGCTACAGGAGAGGGTGGTTTCATGTGGTGGAGCCCAGGGCAGGGAAGGTGGCCATCCATGGACATTTTGAACATCCAGAATGTGCCACATGCTGTGCTAAACTCTGGGGAGATGTCTAAGAAGAAGGCAAGTGTGCTGATGTGAGGGAGCCATGTGTAACCAGGCAGCAAGCAGGACAGAAGACCACATGCTGAGTGGCAGGAAACAAGTACGTTTATGTGCACCCAGTGCCAAGGTCAAGGTGTCAGCGAGGGGTTCTTTCTGAGGGCAGTGTGGGAAACTCTCCCCGGATTCTGATGAGGGCTCGGCTTGCCATGGCTTGCGGGTGCGTCACCCCGTCTCTGCTTGCCAGGACTTCTAGGCGCCTCACCCAGGCTTTGTCTTTGTGGTCACGTGGCTGGCCTTGCCTTCTGTGTTTTCCTTTTCTGTCTCCTAGGACACTTGTCATAGCGTCCCCTCTAATCCAGGATGCGTGCGCGCATGCTCAGTGTCTCAATCATGTCCAACTCTCTGAGACCCAGTGGACTATGGCCCGCCAAGCTCCTCTGTCCATGGAATTTTCCAGGCAAGAATACTGGAGTGGGTTGCCATGTCCTCTGCTAGGGGATCTTCCCCATCCGAGGATTGAACCAGGGTGTCCTGCATTGCAGGCAGGTTTTTCACCATCTGATTCACCAGGGAAGCTCAACCCAAGGGATCTCATGCCAATGTCTTCATCTAGGTTATGTCTACAAAGGTCCTTATGAGGGTTACATTTGGGATTCCATGTAGGCCTACCTTCTGTGGTACACCATTCAATTCACTGCACGTGGGTGAACTGGGAGCCCCAAGGAGGTGCTGCTGGCTTCCCAGGAAGGTGGCCTCTTGGCTGAGGTAGAAGCCTCTGGGAGGCTGGTGGAGGTGGGAGAGGGGGTGAGCAAATGTTGTGAGCAAGGCACACAGAGAATGCAGAGGCCACGAGGAGAGAAAGGGTATGGAGATGAAGGCTTTCCCCTTCAAATGGCTTCTCTCTTCAGCTCAGTACTTAGCTGGCAATGTTAGGAATCCTGGGAGATCTTATCTTCTACATCTCAATATTAGATTTGGCTCACACTCTTCTGAATTTCAGGTATCAGCCTGGGATGGTGGCTTTTGGAGGTAGGGAAGCAAGTTTGCATCTAAGTTATTTCTGAGATAAATCCACTGATCTTTCTGAATTGCAATATGGGCTTCCCAGGTGGCGCTAGAGGTAAGGAACTCACCTGCCAGTGCAGGAGAGGTAACAGATGCAAGTGCAATCCCCAGGTCTGGAAGATCCCCTGGAGGAGGAAATGGCAACCCACTCTAGTATTCTTGCCTGGAGAATCCCCATGGACAGAGGAATCTGGCGTGCTGCAGTCCACGTGATCACTGAGTCTGAAGTGACTTAGCGCTGCACACCTGCAAAAACAGGGATCCTTGTGCAGACATGCAGTCTTGTTGGAGGATTACATGACACAGTGAAGGAAAGGTTACTGCATGTAACAGCAGCTCATTTTAAGGTTACTTCCTCCCCTCCTCTTGCCTACTCTCATAGGCCAACTCTTAGCAGCCTTTTGTAGTAAATTATAATTTAAATTGAAGAAATTAAAATGTCAGTATTTCCCGGAGAATGTTTCCTTGTGGATGCAGCTTGCTCTTTGCAACCAAGTTCATAATTTGCGGTGGGCTCTAGGAAGGAGGCAGGCTGCTGTGCCCACAGGGACTAACACAGAGAAAGATCTGTGCCTCCGGGCTAAGAATAGCCTCACCATTCATCATAAACCCAGGCTTCCTTTCCTTCTGTGGAAGACATGGTTCTGCTTCTCACCTATTTTCAGGTCTCATTTTCTTCTCTGATGTTAAGGTCAGCCATGTCTCTTGTATTTGTTTTGAGGAAGAGTCAAGGAATGCTCCTTGTCACCCACAGGGCATCTGATTTGTGCTGAAAGTGGGAAAGGGTGACTCCAAAGCTCCTGGGAGGACAGGAGTCCTTAGAGTCACGTGGCCTTAAATGACCAAGCCTGCAGAGTTCTCCTGACCTCGGGCAGGACTGTGGTCCTGCTGTGTTTGCCTCGCCATCCCAGGAGCAGCAGGTGAGTCTGTGGTCACACAGCAGGGCACTGTGACCCAGAACCGACCTGATGAGGGTCTTGGAGACGCTGCAGCCTGGTTCACAGACACTGCCTGGTTACATGGTCCAGGCGGTGCTTCACTTACTAACTGGTGAGTATTAAACACTGGACAGAGTCTAAAATCTTTGAACTTGAAGATAAATGTTAATCTTGACTGGAGCTGCATTACAATGAAATATTTTATTCCAGAATTTCTCAGCTGGCCTTAGAACTGTTTAAAAGAAAAACATTGAGAATAATGCTTTAAAATTGCCTAAATACAGCATCATCCTAGTGCTCCTAATGATGACTTGTGTCACCAAATTTTGTCCTGTTATGGGTTCCGAGTGTCATCCAATATGACCTGATCTGTCTAAGTTCCTCTGACCCTTAAAAATTCTGATATTGCTTGACATTCTTCAAGGTCTTTAAAGATTAATACTGTGATTATCAATAATCCTGCCATTTCCTGTATACAGAAGCACTTTTTACATTATAGGAAACACATTATATGACTCTCTGACTAACACAAAAATTCAAGATCAATACTCTGATAAAATAACTATGCACTAGAAATATCTATTAAAATCAGCTTTATATGTCTTATTGATCAGAAAAGGAAATGAACCTTAAGAAATCGGAAGCCAACCTACAAAGGAAATGTATATACTGAAACTTTTAAGATGCAGTTTAAGAAATTCCTATAGGGGACTTCATTATCTCAAATCTATATCTCACAAAAGAAAAAAGGTGAAAAATTAATAAGTCAAGTGTTGAACTTTTATTAGAGAAATTAGTGAAATAAATTGATGGAAAGAAATAATAAAACAAAAGAAAAAATTAACTAAATGTACAAACAATCTTAAAGAAGGTCAGCAACAACCATAAAAATCTGATGCCTCACAAAGAATGTAAAGTCAGTTAAGACAAAGACATGTAAACTAAGAGTAAGATAGGGACATAATACAGAGCAGAGTTTAAAAATTATAAGCCAAATCAACAGAAAAATTTATGGCATTGATGAAAAAACCCCTTCAAAAACAAAAATCTAAAAGCCAAAATTGATACAAGAAGATGAAAAACCCTAAATAAGCCCTGAATTAATTCTCAGGACTCCCCACAAAAAATGTATCAGGAACAGTTGACTAGACTGGCAATTTTACCAAGCCTTCATGAGCTAGATACATCTTATCATGTACAAACTGTCCCAGAACACTGAAGGGTCAGGCAAATATATGAACAGCTTTTATAAATCCAGGATAACCTTGCTTTCATTTCTAAATGAAACCTGGAGAACATAGACAAGGAAAGGCATCACCAAGGATCATGGATGTAAACACTTAAACAAAACGTTAGAGAACCAAACTCAGTAATGAAGAAATATAACATGATAAATACACGTATATAAAGCAAATTTTTTAAACGCATGCATTCATGTGTATATATAGACACACACACATATTCCTTTAAAGTGCATCACAGAAGAAGCATGGTAAACACCAAAGAATTATGGCTATGCTCAAATAATCACATCTTTTAAACAACCTGAGTTTCTATCAGTTAGGCATTATTAAACATATTGATACTCTCATGTGATAGAGTCTATATGGAGCAGTTAATCCAGATGGGCTGACCCTTCTCTCAGTATTCCACAACACCCTTTAAAAAAGTCTAAGATTAAAAAAAAATACATATGCCCTCACTAGTGGATAATTAGCTAATCATAAGTCTTTTAAAATAAAATAAATATTGTTACAATTAAAGAGAGATGAGAAAATTATATACACACAATATAAACGTGGGTTTCTCTAAAAAAAAGTTTAGTGTTAAAACATTGTTTTGGGAAAACAATATGAAATTTCCTCAAAAAATTAAAAGTAGAACCAAGACATGATCCAGCATTCCACTTCTGCCTATTTATTCAAAGGAAATGAAATCACTAACCTCAAAAGTTATCTATACCCCCTTATTCTTTGAGGAATTATTTACAATAACCAAGTTAGAGAATAAACTAAGTGTCCATCAGTGGATGAATGGATAAAGGAGAAGTGAAATACACACATACACACACAATGGAAAATTATTCAGCCATAAAAAGAAGAAAATCCTGCCATTTGTGATAACAGGGATGCACATGAAGGGCTTTATGCTAAATGAAATGTCAGAGAAAGCAAATATCGTATAATCTCACTTATATATGGAATATTTAAAATACTCGAAAAAATCCTCAAAAAACAAATTCATACAGAGAACAGATTTTTGGTTGCCAGAAGTGGGAAGCAAAGGGTGGGCCAAATTTTTAATTAAAGAAAAAGAAAAAACATTTGTTTTTCTGTTCTATTGGAATGAAGAAACACATCACAGAAGAACACATTCAGAACAATTTGTTATTCAAGTAAATTTCATGACACAGACACCACTCTATCATCTATGTACGTGAAAATACGAAATAAAAAATTTAAATGTCACAAATGATAAATATAGTTTCAGAATAGCAGTGACTTTTACAGATCGATCAGAATGCAGTTGTAAGAACTGGTATCAAACACATTAATTCTTCAAAATTTAAATCTTTAGTAAAATCTTCAGTAATGGGAGTAACCAGTTAATATTTCTTGGCAGAATAATGTTAAATGGGCGCTTGCTTTTTCCTACTTTTTTGTATATTTGAAATGTTCTAGTATTTTTTAAAAATGTCCATATATTTGGGTTAACTTTTCGTTTTCCCTTTTGTTATAAAACAATTGGTAGGCTGCTCGGAAATTCTCGGTCATGTTGGCGGTTGTCCTTGGCATCTAGAAATGGCTGCATGTAGCTTGGCAGAGATTCCCTGTGGGAGGAGAAGTCCTCCCAGTGGTGGGTGGAGGAGATGAACCTACTCTCCCTGGGGGACTGATTTTTTGACACTGCCACCCCTTACATGGAGAGATGGATCCAGGTTGGATGTAGAGTGTATCTGTGCGTGTGACGTGTGCTCAGCCTTCATCCCCCACCTGAAATGCCACCTTCAGGAAAAGTCTAGACTCTGGTCAGAGGCTTCAGTTCTGCTCTGCGATCATCACCAGCTCCTGGCACCGAGGCATTGTCCCCGAAGCAGAGCCCTTGTGCCCCGTGGGTGGGAATGCAAATCGATGTGGCTACTGTGGAGAAGAGAAAGAGGTCCTTCACAAAGCTGAAAACAGAGCTACCGTATGACCTGCAGTCTACGTCTGGGTACTCATCCAAAAGAACTGAAACCGGGATCTCAAAGAGACAGTGGCACTCCCACAGCATTATTCATTCAAGCCCAGGTGTGGAAACATTCTCAAAGACTGTCAACAGATAAACGGAGAAAGAAAGTGTGGTCCATACACACAGTGGAAGACCGATTCAGACAGGAAGGGGATGCTTCCACGGGGGACAACATGGATGAATCCCGAGGACAATATGCTGAATGAAATTAACCAGTTCCATAAAGACGACTGTTGCATGACCTCACTTAAATGAGGCATCTTAAATAGTGAAATTCATCGACTCAAAGTGCAGAATGAAGGAGTTCCTAACCAAGGGGCGTAAAGTTTCCATTAAAGAAGGGTGAGTCAGTTCTAGAGACCCACACACAACACTGTACCTGTGGTCAACCACGCAGTACTGCATACTTACTTAAGGGGGTGGGTCTCTTGTCAAGTATTCTTACCACAATAGAGTAAATTAAAAAAAAAAAAAAAGAGGCTTGAGGGAGATGTGAAGAAGTAGGCGTGGGTCTTGGAGATTCAGGCTGCAGAGGTTTTTCTGAGAGTCTCTCTCTTATATTAAATCTCTCTGTTGTCATTTTTTTTCTGTTTCATGACCTGGGGACCATCATACATCCCTCTGGTCTTTGATCTGTGTAATTTTAAAACTATATACACATATGCAATGGAGAAGGCAATGGCACCCTATTCCAGTACTCTTGCCTGGAAAATGCCACGGACGGAGGAGCCTGGTAGGCTGCAGTCCATGGGGTCGCGAAGAGTCAGACATGACTGAGTGACTTCACTTTTACTTTTTACTTTCACACATTGGAGAAGGAAATGGCAACCCACTCCAGTGTTCTTGCCTGGAGAATCCCAGGGACAGGAGAGCCTGGTGGGCTGCCGTCTATGAGGTCGCATAGAGTCGGACACGACTGAAGTGACTTAGCAGCAGCAGCACACGTATGCAAACACACCCACGTTCGGGCTGTTTGGGAGACTTTCTGCAAAGATTTCCATGTTTCTAAACCATGAGCAAAACTACATAATGGACAAGTTGTCACAGTTATGGTTGACAAGAGAGAAATTATTTTTAAAATATTATTAAAAATGTGTGTTTAAGTTTTGATGATGAGTTTCGGGGACCATGAGGGAAATAATCTTGTCAGTTGGAATGAATCACTTATTTTTTTGCAAAGATGGACCAATACCTCATATAGAATGGAATTTTAGCAAGCGACAACAGGAACAAATGAAACCAATCCATTTGGACTCTTGGGTAATTAGAAAGTCTTTCATTGATGACTCAGGGCTATGTATAGGAAGACACTGATTTTTTGATGAAGCAATTATGTCAGGCTGTGAAAGTCACTCAGTCGTGTCTGACTGTTTGCTATCCCATGGACTGTAGTCCATGGAATTCTCCAGGCCAGAATACTGGAGGGGGTAGACTTTCTGTTCTCCAGGGATCTTCCCAACTGAGAGATCAAATCCAGGTCTCCAGCATTGCAGGCGGATTCTTTATCACCTGAGCCACCAGGGAACCCAAGAATACTGGTGTGCATAGCCTATCCCTTCTCCAGGGGATCTTCCTGACCCAGGAATTGAATCAGGGTCTGCTGAATGGCAGGCGGATTCTTTACCACCTGAGCTACTACCTGTCAGGCTGGTGGTTTTAATTTTGCCATCTCAGTTGTTTAGAACATCCTTCTGTCTTGTACTCTAGTGAGTCTTAGCCTGCTGAATATTAGACTCAGTAAAACTTTAAGATGAGTTGTTAAAAACCAACTGCAAAATCAGAAGTTGTGTTTTTCTCCTTATGTGAATGATGATAACTAAACGTGGATTAACTTCACATCCAGTGGCTTAGGTTGGGGTCCTTAAAGGCAGAGTTCAAGACAGGGATTTGGGTGCTCACGATTTATTGAGGGAAAATCTGGATGAAGAGAGAGAAGCAGGGTCAGAAGGAGCAAGAGCCCAGCAAGGGTGAGGTCACAAAGTCCAGCTTTGGTCCAGTCTTGGGGAGGGGGCATTCTGGAGCATAAACCAACTGCTGAGATGTACCCCCTGAGTCAAGGGGGGCCAGATTCTGTTCCGTCAAATCAAAGGTGCATCAGTGAAGGGGGCGGAAGCGGGGAGGGGGGCTTGTGCTCCTTCCCAGTTGGAGCAGCTCCAGTCAGCAGGGGCTGTCAGCTCCAGGGAGCTGGGGGAGGGGGCTGACACACAGTAGCTGGGGGCTGGAAGTGACAGCCTGGTGAAGGGGATCCCGTGGGGCACCACTGCCTGTGACAGTCCACCCCATGCACTGCCCAAATCCATGGTCTCCATTAGCTTCACTCCAGCTACGCTTCTGTGGTTACAATGGAAACATACGAAACTCACGCTATGGTGGAGAAAAGGCAGCCACCACTGACACAGATGGCCACAGCGGAAAAGGCCCCGTCTTCCCCACCAGCTCCGAATTCTCCACTCAGCTACAATCTCAGCTGATTTGGGGACGGCCTGATGTGTTGACCCAATCCACATCCTTGATGGTTCTGAGACCCTGGAGATTAAACTCTTATCAGGCTATAGCTGCTCTATTTCAGTTCAGTTCAGTCACTCAGTCACGTTTGACTCTTTGAGACCCCATGGACTGCAGCATGCCAGGCCTCACTGTCCATCACCAACTCCTGGAGTTTACTCAAACCCATGTCCATTGAGTCAGTGATGCCATCCAACCATCTCATCCTCTGTCATCCCCTTCTCCTCCAGCCTTCAATCTTTCCCAACATCACAGTCTTTTCAAATGACTTAGCTCTTTGCATCAGGTGGCCAAAGTATTGGAGTTTCAGCTTCAGCATCAGTCCTTCCAATGAACACCCAGGACTGGTCTCCTTTAGGATGGATTGGTTGGATCTCTGCCGGGAGCCAGTGTGAGGAATCCCGCCCGTGACAAGGTCATGAGGAAGGAAGCTGACATACGCAAGGCGTGCTCAGACTTCAGGGACCCCTCTGGAAATTCCTAAGCATGTACCCCAGCAAAAATCTGCCGGCTTTTGTGCTCTGCTTTTCCACTCTTCTGACATTTTCTGGAAAAAGTCAATTCAGGGCTTTAGTCTTCTGCATTTAAAAGAGTGTTTCAATCCAAATACTCCTCTGATGGCTTTCTAGCCTGCCTGCAGGACTCGTACAGCTGCGCGTGTGATTGTTTGAGGCCTCCTGACCGCAGGAGGCACAGGAAGCTTAAAACATCCTAGGAATGTAGGGGCTTCCAAGGAGTCAAAATCTTTAGAATAGGACTGATTAAAGGTTTCATTTGTTGGGTCAATATTTGCTGCCAAATTTTCACATCCTTTAGTTGTAGATATAGTTAGAAAAACAAGTAGTAGACCTTGTGTTAGCAACATTAGATCTTTGAGTTGAGTACCTTCTTTGTTATATCCCACTGCACCTTTGTTCTATAGAGATGTAACTTTAATGTTAATGCTTTAAGGAGATGTAGATTAAAGAAAAACACTTCAGGGGAAACAAGATTAACATTCATTAAGGAAGAGAGCCAAAGAGTGTTAACAAGCCTCTTGGCCAGAAGATAATGTAAATCACCTGAGACCTTTTGTATACCAAATGATGTATAGAAAGAGCCTGAGCTGCGAACGCTACATAATCTTGTGTTACCCATTGATCTCTGTGTTTTATCAAAAGTATAAAAGGCCTTCTGAACATTAAAGGATGGGGCCAGCTTCCCGGGGCCGGGGGCCGGGGGCCAGCTTCTGGGGCCGGGGGCCAGCTTCTTGGACCAGCTTCTCTAACTGGTCTCCCGGCCTGGTTTCTTGGGGCTCTGGCTCCCCCCGTGTCTCTCTCTCTCTTTCTTCTTCTCTCTCTTTCCCTCTCTCTGCTCTTTACTTTAACTTCAGGCTGAATCTCCACCTGGGGCGCGGAGGCTCGCCAGGTCTACTTACTTGCCCTGGCTGTTAAGACCCGCACGAAAGGGAGCTTAAAGCGAGGCACCCTTAGATATTCAAGCGGGTGCCGGTGGCCCAACGTAGATGGTGCAAATTCCTTGTCTGGAATTTTATTGGCCTTCCGCGTAAACCAAGCTATTCAGCCCTCTTCCTCCACTTAATCTTCTTACTACACTATAGTTTCTTAATCTAATCTTTCATTAATAAATAAACAAGTCTTTCCACTCCGACGCCGTCCACCCTTCGAATTCCCTGGATCCACCGGGGCTGGACCCCGGCAGATCTCCTTGCAGTCCAAGGGGCTCTCAAGAGTCTTTCAACACCACAGTTCAGAAGCCTCAATTTCCTATTCCTAACTGTGTATGAGACACCTAGAAACCCCTCGTGGGCTACCGAAGCACACTAGTTCTGTGATGACCTCACGGTGGTCAGGGGAAGTTACCCTGGGGTCAAGGCAGCTGTTTTCTATGCCTGCTGAGTCCACAGCATGTGCAGCCAGTGGACAGCCTCAGCCTTGTCCACATGGACAAGGACCCTTCCTGGGTTCTGTTGGCAGCATCACCTCTCCTGGTGAAGGGACCTCTAGACGCCGAGCTAAGACTGGCCACACAGCCAAACACTGTTGAGATGGGAAGCACAAGCCCATCCTGTGTCGGTCACGGGGACTGATGGTGGTGGGGACGTGCCTTCTCCCTCATTTTCCAGGCATAGAAGTGGCACACTTGAAGACAAGAATCCGGCTGTCTTGGGTCAGGTTCCCAAGAAGCAGAGTCAGAGACAGAGATCTGGGTGTCCATGACCACTGAGGCAGTGATCCTCAGGGAGAGAGAAAAACTGTGAAAGAGTAAGAGGCTCAGCACAGGGAAGGAGGATCTGAGCAGAGGGTGGCTTCCGGGGAAGAGCCAGGTTGGGAGGGGCTGACTCTGGACCTAAGTCACATCATCGCATTGCTAACTCATTGAGGAGTGTCATGCGCTCTGTGTCAGTAACTCATTGTCTGTGGGCCACGAGGCTGGAAGTATCCCACCAGCTGCAACGTAGGGCAGCTGGTAGGTTGGCACCAGCCTGCTGGGGAGGCCTCGGTGAGACACCACAGCGCCTACTCTACCAGAGGTGTGTGCTTTCACACGGTAGCTCCACCACTGCTGATTTGGTGGGATTAGGCAAACGAGTGAACGTCTGTGCCAAATTTATGAAATGTCACATGACAAAGCCTCAGTAACGCTGGCTTTTATTGTTGCCATTTGTCATTATTGGCAGTGTTTGATATTCGCTGTTCATTTAACGGAATTTTCCAAAATGCTGAGTATGAACCCAACTTTTGGTTCATGAGCGATTAAAATATTAAAAATCTGAGATTAAGAACTGCATGAATTTTCACTATGTATTGCTGAATATTTAAAGGCACAATGAACAGCTATAAATTCTAAAATTGTCCATATTCATTCATTCTTATATGATGATACACTAAATACTCATGCTGAGTAAAATAGTTAATAGCCTGTTGGGTGGAATTTCTCATTATTCAAACACAGAAGGTAGATGGCTCAGTGGTAAAGAATCTGCCTGCCAACGCAGCAGACATGGATTTGATCCCTGGGTCAGGAAGATCCCCTGGAGGAAGAAGTGGCAACCTGCGGGGGACGACCCGTGAAGGGTTAAGTCTTGGGAGCTCCCTGGCAGGTATGTCGGGCCCTAGGACATGTGCCTAAGCTCCCTGTCCCGCCACCCTCAAGAATTTTTGTAGCACAATAAAGCAAGGTATCAGCCATTTTGGTCTGATCCTCTCAACCCCATCTTTTGTCTATCTCTGATTTTCTTAGCGGGGACGCTCCGTTCTCTCCCTGTGCAGGTGCGACTCTTGCTTGTGCTGGCCGCGGCAGCAACCCACTCCAGGATTCTTGCCTGGAGAATCCCATGGACAGAGGAGCCTGACAGGCTACAGTCCATGGGGGTCACAAAGAGTTAGACATGACTAAGCAAATGAACACACAAGCATAGGAGGTGTATCAACAGGTCCAGTTTATAGATCAGGAGAGTTTGGCCCCATGCTCAAATCCAATCCTGGCTTACTGTAGGAAAGACGTTTTGAAAATGACAGTCACCTCTACCCGCTACTGTATCATAATAAATAGGGACAGGGAGAAACCTGGCATCTTGGAGTGTCAGCTAAACCCGGACTGGTTGACTGTAAGAAACAGAAACTCATTTAAACTCACCCAAGAAAAGGAAGATGATTTTAATTTTACTGAGTTCAGGAATGTTTGCTATCACGCTCAGTGGCTCAGTCCTGCTGAACTCTCTGCGATGCCATGGACTGCAGCCTGCCAGACTCCTCTGTCCTTGGGATTTCCCAAGCAAGAGTACTGGAGTGGCTTGCCATTTCCTCCTCCAGGGGATCTTCTTCAATCTTCTTTGAGATTGAACTCAAATCTCCTGCATAGGCAGGCAGGTTCTTTACTGCTGAGCCATCTGAGAAGCCCATGTTTGCCATCAGTTCAGTTCAGTCGCTCAGTCGTGTCTGACTCTTTGTGACCCCATGAACTGCAGCACGCCAGGCCTCCCTGTCCATCACCAACTCCTGGAGTTCACTCAAACTCACGTCCATCGAGTCGGTAATGCCATCCAGCCATCTCATCCTGTGTCGTCCCCTTCTCCTCCTGCCCCCAATCCCTCCCAGCAGCAAAGTCTTTTCCAGTGAGTTGACTCATCACATGAGGTAGCCAAAGTATTGGAGTTTCAGCTTTAGCATCAGTCCTTCCAGTGAACACCCAGGACTGATTTCCTTTAGAATGGACTGGTTGGATCTCCTTGCAGTCCAAGGGACTCTCAAGAGTCTTCTCCAACACCACAGTTCAAAAGCATCAATTCTTTGGTGCTCAGCTTTCTTCACAGTCCAACTCTCACATCCATACATGACCACAGGAAAAACCATAGCCTTGACTAGACAGACCTTTGTTGGCAAAGTAATGCCTCTGCTTTTTAATATGCTATCTATGTTGGTTATAACTTTCCTCCCAAGGAGTAAGCGTCTTTTAATTTTGCGGCTGCAGTCACCATCTGCAGTGATTTTGGAGCCCCCCAAAATGAAGTCTGACACTGTTTCCACTGTTTCCCCATCTATTTCCGATGAAGTGATGGGACCGGATGCCATGATCTTCATTTTCTGAACGTTGAGCTTTAAGCCAACTTTTTCACTCTCCTCTTTCACTTTCATCAAGAGGCTTTTTAGTTCCTCTTCACTTTCTGCCATAAGGGTGGTGTCATCTGCATATCTGAGTTTATTGATATTTCTCCCGGCAATCTTGATTCCAGCTTGTGCTTCTTCCAGCCCAGCATTTCTCATGATGTACTCTGCATATAAGTTAAAATAAGCAGGGTGACAATCTACAGCCTTGACGTACTCCTTTTCCTATTTGGAACCAGTCTGTTGTTCCATGTCCAGTTCTAACTGTTGCTTCCTGACCTGCATACAGCTTTCTCAAGAGGCAGGTTAGGTGGTCTGGTATTCCCATCTCTTTCAGAATTTTCCACAGTTTATTGTGATCCACACAGTCAATGTTTGCCATGCTGCTGCTAAGTCACTTCAGTTGTGTCTGACCCTGTGTGACCCCAAAGATGGCAGCCCACTAGGCTCTGCCATCCCTGGGATTCTCCAGGCAAGAACACTGGAGTAGGCTGTCATTTCCTTCTCCAATGCATGAAAGTGAGAAGTGGAAGTCAAGTCGCTCAGTTGTGTCCGACTCTTAGTGACCTCGTGGACTGCAGCCCTCCAGGCTCCTCCGTCCATGGGATTTCCCAGGCAAGAGCACTGGAGTGGGGGTGCCATTGCCTTCTCCATGTTTGCCATAGTGCTTTACAAAGAAAATCCAAATGCTCAGCCTCTTTGTCTCTTAGATCAAATCTGATTGGCAGATAACATGATTGGCAGCTGAGCTGGTCGAATCTGCTTCAACAGCAGGAGGTTCCCTGTGGTGAAGCCTACTGCCCTGCTCAGGGCTGTAAATGGGGTGTGAGCTGGTGTGGGGGATTGAGCAGAGCTCTGCTTTGCGAGCAGGCCATGTTCTAGGCCCTGTGCCATCTGTTTTCTTCTTGGGCAGATTGTTGTTCAATCGCTCAGTCGTTTTCGACTATTTCTGATCCCATGGACTACAGCGCGTCAACCTCCCCTGTCCTTCATTATCTCCCTGAGTTTGCTCAGGCTCATGTCCACTGAGTTGGTGATGCCATCCAACCATCTCCTCCTCTGTTGTCGCCTTCTCCTGCCTTCAATCTTTCCCAGGATCAAGGTGTTTTCCATGAGTTGGCTCTTCTTATCAGGTGGCCAAAGTATTGGAGTTTCAGCTTCAGCATCAGTCCTTTCAATGAATATTCAAGGTTGATTTCCTTTAGGATTGAGTGGTTTGATTTCCTTGCAGTCCAAGGGACTCTCAAGAGTCTTCTTCAGCATCACAGTTTGAAGGCATCAATTCTTCAGCACTCAGCCTTATGATCCAATTCTCACATCTGTATGTGACTACTGGAAAAGCCATAGCTTTGACTAGATGGACCTTTGCTGGCTGGGTAGGCAGATGAGCTCATTTATGATTCTGCAGACTGAGAGGGATTAGGTTAACTTCCTAGCTCTTCAGGTGGAAAGGCAGAGTTGGGAAGTTTGATCTGATTCCCTTCAGGTTCCACAGATTACAGCCCCTGTCCGACACACCTCTTCTAGGATTTACTAATACTCCACCAGCCTGGATGAGCAGGTTTTTCTCCCAGGTGAGGGGAGGCTTGCCTTTCAGTGGTTATCAGGGGCTTCTGTCCACTGCCAGAAAACACTGAGGCACTGTCCCATGTCTGGTCTGTGCCCAAGTTTCATTCTTGAGATTCTCAAAGCAGAACTCCCTCCATGTAGGAAATGGTTCTTCCAGAGTTAGCTGGGGCAAACTAGGGGCCAGTAATTCAACAGCTAGAAGTGACACAGCTGTTCTATAAGTCTTGAATTAGTTACTCCATGAGCGGCCCCAAGGTCACCCACTTTCCCTATCTTGATGCCTCAGATCATGTGGTATATTTATTCTTATTTTGGTATTCTGTCTTTATTCAGTCAGACTTCCCTGATGGCTCAGAGGTAAAGAAACTACCTGCAATGCAGCTCTGAGCCTCGGGTTTGGTCCCTGGGTCAGGAAGATCCCCTGGAGAAGGAAATGGCTGCCCACTCTAGTATTAGTGCCTGGAGAATTCCATGGACAGAGGAGCCTGGTGGCCTACAGTCCACGGGGTCTCAAAGAAAGAGTTGAGCATGACTGAGTGACTACAACACTTTCTTTAATTCAGTAGAATAAAGACTGAGGCAGATTTGTGTGCTTAGCCATCTTGAAGCGGACGCCCTGAGCTTCAGTCTACATTATTGATAGAAGCCAGAGAAGAAACTTAGCTCTTCAACACATTCTGAGTCTTCTGCTTATGTGGAATAGTAATAATTTTAATCAAAATTTTTCATTTGTTAGTTTTGGCTCTAGGTAATGGTGGTTTCTATGTTTTTTATGGTATATATTTTTTTCTAACAGTAGAACATCATAGACACAGTCTCTGGGAAAAAATGCATTACGAATTTTTGATAGTTGTTCTTTTCATCTTTTTTTAAAAATCAATACATTTCCAATTAATAATGGTTTCAGGAAAAAAGCAGATTCTGTCATAGAAAAAAAAAAAACAAACAAGAAAACACTCTCTTTACTTTGCAAGACACCTGTACACATCAAATACCATATTCCCTAAGTGGCTCCCTTGCACGTGAGAATGTAGAGTCAGCTCCTTAGACGGTGGGAGGTAGGTATTTGAGACAAAGCCTCTGGCCTTTGGTCAATAGCATATATTATGAGTCATTAGTGTAATACAACTGCTAAAAAATAAAGTGTGGTCTTAAACGGCAATCCACAAAGTACAATATCCTTCGAACATTCTCTCAGTTTGGGGTACTGCAATTAAGTCTTTTAAAAATTACCTTAACAAATTATTAAAGGCAAACGGCCAGCCAGTGCTACCCAGTCAATACAGCTTGACGAGCTCACCTGGAGCTCCCTTGCCCCAGTCCCAAGCTCTCCTTCCTTTCAGAGGTTAATTATATCCTTGACTTTTATGGTCACCAGGTCCTTGCAGGTATTATTTATTACCCGTGTTCATGTCTAGACACAGAGGATTCTTAAAAACATTTTATATTCACTTTCATCTCAGTTTTCCCCACCACCCTGTTCATTTTCTTACCAATTGTCTCCTTGAAAACAGAAATTCAGAGTCTGGAATCTGAGAATTGCATTCTCACCTTGCTGGTCATCAATATTCTTCTCTGTCCTTCACGTTCCCTGCTAATTGACAACTGAACCTGGAGATCGACTGAGACACAGATTCTATCCTTGTAGCAGGAGGAATACTGCCCTCCCCCCACCCCCATCCCCTGGCATGATGTCCACGCCCAAATCCTTGGCGTCTGTGAATATCTTACCTTACACGTCAACAGTGACTTAGCACATTTGCTCCACCCCAGGATTTTGAGACAGACTACCCTGAGTTTCTCAGGCAAACCCAGGGTAATCACAAGAGTGCTCACAAGAGGAAAGCGGGAAGGCCATCAGAGAAGACGTGACGATGAAAGCAGAGGTCGGAGTTAGGTGGCCGCAAGCCGAGGTACATGGCGGCCTCTATAAACTGGAAAAGAGAGACAAACAGATGTTCTTCTGGAGGCTCCAGGAAGGAACACTGCTCTGCTGTCACTCGGGTTTTAGCCCCGCGAGACTCCTGACCTCAAGAGCTGTAAGGAGATTGTCTGTGCTGGTTAAGTCACTGAGTCAGTAGCAGTGTGCTGTACAACCACAGAAGAGTATGGGCTCCCCCTGGCAAGAGCGAAGCTGGTGGGCGATGTGTTCTGTCAGCGGCAGACAGGCAAGGTCTGGGCCCTGTCTTTCTGTGATGTCAGTTGAGACGATGCTCAATGCCTCAGTCCGTAATCTGCTGGGGCTGCAAAATGGTGTTATTCTATTCCTATGCCTTTTTGTCCATGTATTAGCTGGCATACTTATTTAAATAGATGTTTCTATGTGATATTGCTCACATAGAAAGGTATTGCTCTTTCACTTACCACTTTTTAATATAATGGGCTTCCCTTGTGGCTCAGCTGGTAAAGAATCTGCCTGCAATGTGGGAGACCTGGCTTCGAACCCTGGGTTGGGAAGATCCCCTGGAGAAGGGAAAGGCTACCCACTCCAGTATTCTGGCCTGGAGAATTCCATGGACTGTATAGTATAGTTTATGGGGTTGCAAAGAGTTGGACACTGCTGAGTGACTTTCACTTTTTAATATAATGAATCAATTTCCTTCCAATCTCTGAAAGTCATCAAGTCAGGTTTTTAATATAAAGGATTCATAAAGAGTTCAGTCCATTATAGACATGTCCTTTGATGAAGATCAGATTGTTCTGATTTTGGCCAATGGAAGACACTCAAGGTGGCTTCTGAGTCCCTTTGATGTGGCCCTGTCAGTTTTTGATTCTAGAAGGAACAACGGGTACAAGCGCCCTGTGGCAGGGAGGGTCTGAAGTTCATTGGATGGGGGAGGGGACAGTGAAGCTGGATGGGGTGATGGGCAGAGCAGACAGGCTCTATTTCCTGAGGGGTCTGGAGACCCAGGGGAGGCCTGTGGTTGAGAATTTGGCTCTAAAGTGAGGTGGGAGGTCAGTGGAGGGCAGGACACACAGCCCGACGCTTGCTCCAGAAGATCCCTCGGCTGTTCTGTGATGCAGGGCTGAGGGAGCAAGGGTGCACCCAGGTGGGGGCTGGTGGTAGCTCGGGTGGTGGCTGCAGGGTCTGGGATGGGTGGCTCTGGTGGAGACAACAGGTGAGGATCTTCAGGTTACACGGGAGGTAGGGGTGAGAGAGTGCTGGCCACTGAGGATGCCCCGTGAAGCTCTGGCTGCAGCAGGTGAGGAATGATGCTGGTTCCCAGGACCACTCTCTCCCCTGTGTGTCAGTTACACTTTGCAGGAGCCATCCCAAAGCGGAGCGAGGCAGGCCGGTGACGCGGTGTGTTTCACCTGGTAACAATGCCCTTGGGGAGGGGGGCAGGCTAAGGGCCTCGTGTTCCCACAGCGCAGGTCCCTGGGGGTGCTATACAGGACTGCGGCTGTCGCCAGGTGGTTCAGCTCCACCCCAGAGAAGGGACAAGGATGTGGCTTGTAGAGTTAACCCTGTCCCATCTGGCCCTTTGGCTGCAGGTTGGATGGGCTCGTGTAGTCGTTTCTGCATAATTATGCAATTGTTGTTGTGGAGTCAGCAAGTTGTGTCCAACTCTGCGACCCCATGGACTGCAGCACGCCAGGCTTCCCTGTCCTCCACCATCTCTGGGAGTTTGCCCAAGTCATGTGATTAGCGTGTCCTTTCTCTCGCTAGCTCCCCTGGTACCCTTGTCTAGTTCATGTCTTCTGGCCTTATTGTTCCTTTTTCCCTGCTGTGGACCTGCACACACCGTGACGCCGTATCACCCAGACTAGTTCAACATAAGGCCTCATACATAAGCCAAGGATTTGCAGAGCTGAGGTGGAGACCCATGCAGGGTCGCTAGTCTTAGTGCTGCAGGCAGACCACTGCCCAGCAGACTGGCATCTTCCAATGGCTGCACCACTCCATCACCGGGAAGGCAGGTCCAGCGTTCCCTCTGTCTCAGATGGTGTTCCCAGGTGCGTTTTATAATCAGTTCCTGAAAGGTTGTTGCTGAACCACGAAAGATGCCAGGATTCTTGGCCTCCAGAGAAGAGGAATTCAATCTGGGGCCAGCGACGAGGCTTGATTGCTCAGAGCTTTTGTGTAATAAAAGTTTTATTATAGTACAAAAGAGATACAGAAAGCTTCTGACATAGACATCAGAAGGGAGCAGAAAGAGTGCCCCCTGCTAGTCCTTAGCAGGATGTCACATAGCTACTAGTGGTCTGCTAATTAGAGAAAGGAAAAGTCTCAAAACTCAGAGAATGGCACCAGGGCCCTCACCCACACATGCATTTTGAGATAACATTGGCACCAGGTGAGTCATCCGGGCAATAAAATGATGGACAGGAATCTTGCAGAAAGGCAGATTTCCAAGCAAATATATAGTTTCATTAGCATAGATTAGGAGAGCAATGTAGAGTACAACACACTGGTTTGTCAAGTCAGTTCTGAGTCTCAGGCAGAACTGACTTGAAGACAGAGTCCAGGGTGGGTAAATACATAGTTCACTAACATAGCTTACGGCAAACACTTCCATAAGAAAAACACATGGCTTAGATCAAGGTTTGAGAAAAGTTAAGTTCTGGTGGAGCCAGGTGTCGTTATGGCAACCCAGAATTTTAAGAGAAGCCTCTTTATAAATCCGTATAGAGAAGGGAAAAATCTAACACTTGTTTGTTTCCCCCTACCACTTAAGAGAGAGACAAAAAACCTGCCTGACACTTGCAGCCGATTTCCTCCATTTGGAGACCCCTGGCCTTCCTGCCTGTTACCCTCTCACTCCATTGCAGACAGAAGAGAGATTTGAAACTCAAAGAATAATGTGAAACTCAAAAAGCCTTGGGGCCTGGGAACAAATAATTCTGTTTTTCCCACTGCACACAGACCCGTCTGCCCTGTCAGGACAGGGAAGCAAGTGAGCCATTTGTGACCCAAAACACAGCCGCTCCAGACAGTTTCACTTCCCGGCTTCATGGGGTTGGGTGTGGAAATCTGAGACCCCACTGGGCAACCGGACCTTCTAATTGTGAGCGATTCACTTAAAGCCTGTTTGCACAGACTTTGAGGGTTTTAACTATTTATATAATTTACATCTTATTTCAGGACTGTAATAGCCAATTAAACTGTCTTCAGTACCAGATTCTCACAGAAAGACATTAACAGTGGCATTTTCACTTGTGTTCCAGGAGCCACTGTGAGAATAATTAGGGTGCCGAAGTGTTTGCTAATAATACGTTAGGGGGGAAAGCGACTACTCTTTCAAGGAATCTCTGCACTCAAAAAGCTATTTTTTCACTTTAAAGATTACACTGTCTCTCATCGCTCTAAGTTTTTGGTTCTAGGAAGAATAATCTAGATGGAACACAGCAACTAGTGTTGACTTAAGAGATTCCGACTATGGCAAGCTTCTCTAGTCCAAGAATTACAATAGAAGGATCTTTTCTCGAAGGTCCCAGCTTGCTCAGGGAGTAAGAGGCAGTAACTCTCATTCCTTCAGAGTAGAAAACACAGTCCTTAGACGCAAGCCAGTTTTCAGCTTTCAAGCCTTTTGGAAAATGAAAGGTGCGTTTGAGAATGCACTTGACCAAATCAATGCTCGTAGCATCACCCTAGAAGAGTTTTTCTAAACGGCACCAAGTCACACTGGAGAAAGGTGCAGGCTTCCGGCCTTGGTGGACCATAGTATCTCCTGTTTATGCTCTTCTTATTGCCAGACTCACCACCAGAACAAATCAGACCAGCTGATGAATTCCCCCAATGCCCTCACCGGCTGCTTGACAATGATCTGCTGATGACTGAACCGAGGATGCTGCTTTTCTGGCGTGTTTATTGCTTGTGAGATACTGATTTATCCCCCACCTCATCACACACATTGTGCATGAAATGAGCTGGATAAAGCCAAGTCATTAAAATTATTCATCATTTAAAGAGAACTTTCTATTCATTCATTGATTCACTGACATTTGCAAGACTTTATTAGCTGACTGCCGCTAGAGGGAAGTCATTCTGCTCTGTACTGTGGGCCAGTGGGGCAAGACTAAGTGAGGCTCCTTCGTTGTGCAGACCACAAACTTGCTTCTTCAAGAAACTTACACTCTAATAGGCCTAATGCTTCAGAAAGCTTTTTTGAATTAGCTTTTCAAACGTAATACAGTTATTTTGTTTTAGTTTATTTTAGATAAACTCCTGTGTGTGTGTGTGTGTGTGTGTGTATGTGTCCATCATGTCTGACTCTTTGCAACCCCATGAACTATAGCCTACCAGGCTCCTCTGCCCGTGGAATTTCCCAGTCAAGAATACTGCAGTGAATTTCCAGGGGTCAAACCTATGGCTCTTGAGTCTCCTGCATTGGCAGGCAGATTCTTCACCACTAATGTCTCCTGGGAAGCTCTAGATAACACCTAGGAGTGGAATTATCAGATCACAAGGTAAGTGCGTTTAGTTTTATGAAAAACACCGGCCGATTTTCATCCAAGGTGTTTGTTACATTCTACTTTCCCATAAACAATGTACAAGAGTTCCCGTTAGAACAATCCCTTCAAACTTTTGCATGGTCAGCCTTAATTTTAGTGATTCTAGGGGGTGTTAAGTACTATCTTTTTGTGGTTTTCATTTGCATTTCACTGAGAACTAATGACGATGAAAGCATTTTTAATGTGCCTATTAATTATTTGTGTATTTTTCTTTTGTGAAATGGTCTGTTAAAATTTTTCCCCTTTTGATTAGACTGTTCCTCTTTTTTTATTATTGAATGTTATCTCTTGAACATGAAATAGGGGCATGTATACCAGGGTTTCTGCAAAGTAGCAAATGTTCTCCATTCCAGACTCCTGGTCTGAGTTAGAATCGAAACACTGAGCTCTTCAGTCAGTCAGTCAGTTCAGTCGCTCAGTCGTGTCCAGCTCTTTGCGACCCCATGAATCGCAGCACGCCAGGCCTCCTTGTCCATCACCAACTCCCGGAGTTCACTCAGACTCACGTCCATCGAGTTGGTGATGCTATCCAGCCATCTCATCCTCTGTCATTCCCTTCTCCTCCTGCCCTCAATCCCTTCCAGCAGTAGAGTCTTCTCCAATGAGTCAATTCTTCGCATGAGGTGGCCAAAGTATTGGAGTTTCAGCTTTAGCATCAGTCCTTCCAATGAACACCCAGGACTGATCTTTAGAATGGACTGATTGGATCTCCTTGCAGTCCAAGGGACTCTCAAGAGTCTTCTCCAACACCACAGTTCAAAAGCATCTATTCTTCAGTGCTCAGGTTTCTTCACAGTCCAACTCTCGCATCCATACATGACCACTGGAAAAACCATAGCCTTGACTAGACAGACCTTTGTTGGCAAACTAATGTCTCTGCTTTTGAATATTACTAGTCAAATATTTTTCACTGCTCAGATTGATACATCCACAATGTTGCTCATTGCTCCAGAAACCATTTTTTCTTTTCTTTTCTCTTTAATTTGACCACACCATACAGCATACTCGACCTTAGCTCTCTGACCAGGGATCAAACCCACACCCCCGCACTGGGAGTGCAGAGTCTTGACCACTGGGCTACCGGGGAGTCTCTCTGTAGCTCTCTGCAGGCTGATTTTGAATATAGTTTAATTTAATATTGATAGTTTCAGTTAGATGTTTTAAACTAGACTACTTAATGATATGAGAAACATGTTTGTTTCATATTAAGTTATCAAACTTACCAAACAGCAGGAAGAACAGAAATTAATGTTTGAAAATTTTTTAAAAAAGAGGAGAAAAACAACTGGAACAAAGATTAGCAAGATAAATAACGTTATCACCATTGTTGTTGTTGCTTAGCTGCTCAGTTTGGTCTGACTCTGTGACCCCATGGACTGTAGCCTACCAGGTTCCTCTGTCCAGGGGGTTTCTCAGGCAAGAATGCTGGAGTGGGTTGCCGTTTTCTCTTCCAGGGAATCTTTCCAATCCAAGAATCAAACCGTCTCTTGCATTGACAGGCGGGTTTTTTTTTAAACCGCTGAGCCACCAGAGAAGCCCCATTCATCACAGCAGCCACTTCTAAGTTATACGTATATATAGTCTCTGTTTCTTCCGTTTTATTGCTTGCTGGTGCAAAACCTTTCCACTAATGCACATGTACTATTGTGCAATGAGAACTAAGTTTATTTCTAAAATCACAAAGAAAAAAAAATATTCATGGCCAATTTCATTTCTGAAAAGAAACTTCCTGCTACTAACGATTGGTTTGCTCTTCCAGTTTTTAAAATTAAAATTGTGATCCTTCAGATATAGTCACGTATACACGCAACTGTGTAATCATTTAGTGACTCAAAGATAGTGGTTTTGGTTTTTGATCACTCACCGTGAAATAACCTCAAAGTATGAACAGCAAGTGCTTTAAACAAGGAAGGAGCTGGGAGCGTGAAGAAATGAAGCATGTCTTCCTTGCCTTGGCTGCAAGGAAGCAACTCTTGTGGGTATCAGTGATGGAAAGGGTGGGTATCAGTGATGGAAAGGTTGGGCATCATCATAAGAAGCTATTAATCCAGGCAACCTCAACTCTTTCAGTACTGTAGTGAATTTCCTTACAGATCTGTTCATGATGTGGCCAAACATCTTCCTCGCATCTCACCAGGCCCATCAGCAGTCACAGGACTCCTTTTACATGACCGCCATAAGCGTCTCTGCTCCAGGGTTCAGCCCCAGGCCGGTGATGGGCTCATGCGACCCAGGAGCCCACAGGACTCACAGCAGCAGCTCTGACGCCTGTGTGTTCGGTGGTCCGTGAAACGTGCGTTTTTCTTAAGGTGCATCTTTCCCTAAAGAAAGACCTTCTGAAAAGGAAGCGTATAGGCTCGGGCGCCTCTAGGAAGCTTTACGGCTGTGATCTGTGAGACAATTTCCCATCGCTGGCTGACCGTGAACTAAATGAGAAGCGAAAGCACTTTTCATTCATCCGTCGCCGTGGTTCCCTGGCCGCATTACGCTGGTCTATTGACTCCTCCGAGGCCAATGCTAACACCACCATTTCTATTTAATCAGTGCCTTGAAAACTCACTTTACAGACGAGCTTTCTTTGCATAAATTCCAGCACCTTGAATGCCAGATAGTGACAGCCTCCAGACTTAAAGGACACGCTGCGTTTATGTGTGATGCTGAATGCGCACTGGGCGTGATGTTACGTTGTTGTTTGCGCTTTGAGAAACCTCCTCCCTCCAGGGATCACACGCATACTGCCCTGGAAGCGGCTAGGCAGCAGAGGAAGCTTCTTCTTCCCACGACTCTCACCCGTCTTGCTGAGAGTCCTGTGCCTGCAGGAATATTTCACTTTGCATCTTGTGCAGCAGATGGAGGCCAGGGCTTTCTTGAAGTTTATAACCATAGGATCCGCCTGCTGTTGTGGACACAGCAAAAAAAAAAAAAGAAAGAAAGAAAGAAAAGAAAAATTTTAAAAGCAAGACTAGGCATTTTGTGAGTGTGATGCCTCTGAGGGCTCAGATTCCACCTGTCTCTACGTCATCCCTTCGCCTCTCCCGACACTGGGTGTTATTGGCTGAGACCTTCTAAGGCTGTGCTTTGTTGCAGGTTTCTATAAAGGCATGGCGGAGACCAAACCACCCTTTCCTACACACACCAGCCCCAGAGGTGTGGAAAGGCCCCCAGGCAGGTGAAACACGTTACTTTTCCTTCCCATTGCATGAACTGATGGCATCTTGGGGTCATGGAGTGACAATAGTCTAGCCTCGCCCCTGTATCTCTACATCCAGGTGTGAAGGGGTGGTACACTGCAGCCGCTTGGGACAAATAGGGCAAACTTTTGTTTCCCCTTAGCCGGGAGGATGAAGACAGGCATTCTACCTGAGGCTGTCATGTGAAACAAACCAGAGCTCATTTCTGGGTCCGTGGCCTCGTGGGGGGGGCCCTTTCCCCCTTGGAATGTCACCAGGATCAGGTCTTGCCTGCCCCAGGGCTCCTCTCTGTGAATCTGCACACTGACCTGAGGTTCTGGGTAAGAGTGAGTCACGGTTCATACACGGCTCGTATTCCATTCTCACTGCAAAGAAGAGCTTCTGTATCTTCACTCTGAGGAAAGGTAACCAGCTGGGTGGCAGCCTGGGGCCCCTGTGAGCGCGGTCATCTCTGGTTCACTTAGTGGAAAGAGGTTTAAAAACACATGTATTATAATAGCCAGGACATGGAAGCAACCTAGATGTCCATCAGCAGATGAATGGATAAGAAAGCTATGGTACATATACACGATGGAGTATTACTCAGCCATTAAAAAGAATACATTTGAATCACTTCTAAAGAGGTGGATGGAACTGGAGCCTATTATACAGAGTGAAGTAAGCCAGAAAGAAAAACACCAATACAGTATACTATTGCATATATATGGAATTTAGAAAGATGGTAATGGTAACACTGTATTCGAGACAGCAAAAGAGATACAGATGAGTTAACAGTCTTTTGGATTCTGTGGAAGGGGATGGGATGATTTGGGAGAATGGCATTGAAACATGTATAATATCATATACGACATGAATTGCCAGTCCAGGTTCAATGCAGGATACTGGATGCTTGGGGCTGGTGCACTGAGATGACCCAGAGGGATGGTATGGGGAGGGAGGAGGGAGGAGGGTTCAGGATGGGAAACACGTGTACGCCCGTGGCGGATTCATGTTGATGTATGGCAAAACCAATAAAATATTGTAAAGTAACTAACCTCCAATTAAAAAAAAAAACATGTATTATAGCATATTCCTGAGGGCACCCTAATTATGTAGTTATCTTGAAAGTTAATTGTACTGGATTTTAAGTGAACCTGGAATAAGATTTCACAGTCCTCGAGTCTTCCCTTGAGAGCCGTGTGTCTCGGGAGCTGGTTGGGGTTGGAGGTCAAGCAGGCTTGGAGGGAGTAGAGTTCTCACTGGACTAAGAACATTCCTTTTGAGTGGTGGCAAGCTCGTAAAAGGGAGGCAAGCCATGGGAAACGTGCCCAATTTTGAGGGGCCCCTGGGTTTTTGAGTGCATGTTTAAAGAGAGAAATAAACCAAGCAGATAGGGAGTATCTGTGCTGGGGAAAGAAGCTACATCAACAGGTTTTATAAGCGTTGAGAGGAGGGACAGGCATTAAGGGCTACTGAGAGCTCCTGACTGCTAAGAGTGGCTTTGTCCATTTTGTCCCTTAGTCCTCTCAGTGACAGCAGGTGGTGTATGGAGGAAGGCCTGCATCTGAGGCTCAGGAGAGTCTGCTAGGAGCCCAGGTTCACTCAGGCAATGACTGGCGGGCCTGTAGTCATTCATTTGCCTGTTTTAGAGGCCACATCTCAGGGGCTGCAGCCAAGGATGCCTGCCTGGGGTGTTGGCACTGTGGGCACCTGGGGCTGGAGCTAGGCAGGATTCAGCCTCATTCTGTGAGAGGAAGCAGGGGGATTCTTCTACCTTTAAATCAGCCAGTTCCAGTCCAGTTATTGGGAGTGGGACAGCCTCTTCAAAACACTCTCACGGGCAGAAGAGGACATGCCTGGGGTCCCTCCCTCTCTGCCGGCCTGGGCAGGGGACCCCGAGAGCTGGGTCTTTCTGTTGACCAGGTAAGTGGACATCCGAAACGTTTACAGACCACTGTGGGTATGCTACGTGCTGCTTCAGGCTCGAAGACCCTTGCCCTCTGCCCTTTCACCTTGATGGTGGTCTCATCGTCACAATTTCTGCCGATAAGGAGAGCAAGATGACCATGGTGTGTTCTGCATGTGTGGACCCAATCAACACTGGGTTGAAAATATGTGGAAAAAAATTCCAGAAAGTTCCAAAAAGGAAAAGTTTTAACTTGCTGCAGCTGGCAACTATTCACATAGCATTTCCCTTGCCCTCAGTGTTGTGAGTGATCTAGAGACGATTTAATGCGGGAGAGTGTGTGTAGGTTCATGCAAATGCTGTAGCATTTTCCATTTAGAGGAAGAAACCAAGCAGATGGGAGGTGTCTGTGGTGGGGATAGAAGCTATATCATCAGGTTTCATAAGCGAGGAGGGAGAAGGGACAGACATCAAGAGTTACTGAGGGCTCCCAGGATCGCTAGGAATTGGCATCTCTCTTCCCATCTCTCATTTCCCTTCTCTCATTTCCATCCATCATTTTGGATTTTGGATCCTCTGGGGTCCTGGGACCAATCCCCTAGGGATATTGAGGGATGACTGACCTCATATTCAAATGGATTACAGTCGACTAAATGCTTTCTTGACTGCTTTCTTTGCTATAAAACTCTTCCTTAGATTCCAATCTAAAATCATCTTTCATAATGATTGGTAATTTGGGTGTAAAAATTATCTATAGATTAACAACTAGACAGAGTTTTAGGGCTGGGAGCAGAACTCTAAAATGCGAAGGCTTTTGATTGCCTGTGATCAATAAATGGAATTTACAGGGCTGAGTTTTGGAAAACGATATTTGTAAATTACCCTCTTTGCAATGGAAAACTAGATTTTCTTTTCCTTTTGCACCAAAATGTACAGAAAGAACAGGCCTTGAAAGGAGAATGAATCAGCAGATGAAGCACAGAAAACAGGAAAAAAGCTTTTACTGCAGGGGCTATTTGGGGAATTTGGTTGTTTTCTTTTGTAAGGATAATTTGCCATTTCTCTTCTCTTTTGTGTGCACAGCATTTTGTTAGATGGCATTTTGGTAAATCACTACTTTCCAATGTGATTAGAAAATGATTGCTCTGAATTATAACCAGCCAAACACGCTTACTGTGCAAGAGACAGGTGAATGATGGAGAACCAGCTATTATTGAGCAGTAATTATGGCCAGCATCAATTTGCAGACCTGCCTTGGCTCTGGGAGAGCCTCCACCAGGGCGGTGAACATCCTGTCTCTGCTCCCCAAGTCCACCTAGCCCGCCTCATCCCTGTAAAGACTCCAGAGCTGAGGAAGCAGAGATCAGGGCTAGAGACAGGCCCAAGACTTACCCGTCTCCATGAAGGGAACCAGATTCTTGCCTGTGCTACCTGGAGCCCTTTTTCAGCCCATCAGGCCATGTACAGACCATCAGTTCTGTGGGTCCCACTCAGAAGGCTCCTTGCCTTGGTGCCCCTCCCAGGTCAGGGAGGGAAACACAGCCACCCTGGGAGGACCGTGCCATCAGTTGCTTCTGCTACATTTTCCTGAAATGGAAATAGGGCCGACACGAGTTGACAGGAGACGCCCATGTGTGAATGAGAAAATCCATCTCCGTTAGCACCGGAACTGAGTCCTTTGCTGGGCACACAGCCCATGTACGTATAGGCGGCAGCCCTAGGTGAGCCTGGCGAGTGCTGGGATGCAGTGCCCAGGGCTCCCTTCTGCAACAAGCCACCTCCCATCTCAGGTGCCAGCGTGCTGCCCAGAGACAGCCCCCCTGGCGCCTCGCCCCGGGGCACAGCCCTTCTTGTGGTGACCTGCATTCAGGGTTAAGGGATGTCCCAAGTTCAGGCAAGCTGGAAGGCCATTCCCAGCTGCAGCAGGGTGATGTGGGGCTCTACAGAGACTGCATCATCCATCCTGATTTCTCCCTCAACCTAGTTCTTCCTGTAGGTCATGATTACAGGAACAGTTGCTATTAAGTGGCTTGTGCACTGAGCTTTATCCAAAGCCACATCCAGGAAACCCAACCTGAAATCATGGACAGGTCTCATAGCATTCCTCCAACTCTTAGCCAGGAGTCTGCACCTCAAAAAATGCAGTCCCTATTTGTTTTCCAAATGTGGTATTTGCAAAATGCTAGTTCAACCAGGCATCCCTTCCTTGGAACCTTTCATTGGCTTATCTTTTGCTCTTAGGGACAAACAGCCACTTCCTTCTTGTGGCTAAGTTGTTGTTTTTCTTTAATTGCTACATCATGTTCAACTCTGTGAGGCCCCATGGACTACAGAACCCTAGGCTTCCCTGTCCTTCACTATCTCCTGGAAGTTGCTCAAGTTCATGTCCATTGAGTCGGTGATGCCATTCAACCATCTCATCCTCTGTCACCCCTTTCTCCTCCTGCCCTCAATCTTTCCCAGCATAGCGGTCTTTTCCAATGAGTCAACTGTTTGGATCAGATGCCAAAGTACTGGGGCTTCAGCTTCAGCACCAGTACTTCCAGTGAATTTTCAGGACTGATTTCCTTTAGGATTGACTGGTTGGATCTCCTTGAAGTCCAAGGGACTCTCAAAAGTCTTCTCCAACATCACAATTTGAATGTGGCCAAGTAGTTTGATCAAATTTGCCATCCAAACTGTGACAGTTTTGGGAACACAAGAGAGGAAATAAACATAATTTAAATAATTTAAAAATGTTTATTTACTGAATAACAGTTATTTTATACTACATTGATGGGCCTCTAAAATAATTCTATTAAATGCTATGAAAAATTGTATAACCATTAAGGTACCATATACATTAAAGGAAAATTTAATTTTTCTATTGGTCATATGAAATTAAAATAACATTAGCAGAATAATTATTTTGCTACATATTCACAAATTTTATCAGTTATTTAGCATATTTATTGTTCCTATTTGGTCACTGATATTTTTCTCTATAATGTAGTTTTAATATAACTTTTTGTAATATTTTCAAAAAATTTGCTATAATACCACAAAATTGCATTTTATGGTTAATTAACTTGAAGCTGTTGATGTCCTTAATTGACTCTTTTCTATAATCATAGTATTTTTAATTGAGAAAATATTCTTCCTACAGATGCTGATATATGTGGTAAGCTCAAAGCAAATTCCTCAACAAAGGAGGAAATTCTCAATTCTAATTTTATTTTGAAATAAGCAAATGTTTCAGGTCAGATACCTTCATAGTTTCTGACTTTCTTCCTCCATTCAGACTATTGTTCTTATTCACATTCAAATTGTGGTGTTGGAGAAGACTTTTGAGAGTCCCATGGATTTCGAGGAGATCCAACCAGTCAATCCTAAAGGAAATCAGTTCTGAATGGAGGAAATAAGGCTGGGAATGGCCTTATTTTTGAAAGACAAGTTTATTAAATAAATTGTCCTTATCTATGAATATTTTAAATGTTTAATTGAGTTTTGATGTTGAAAATTATGGGTTTCAATTTCATCCCATCCTGGTGCTAAATACCCATTTATGCAATTAAAAGTTCCATCAAAAATCCTTCACAAGAGCTGAGACATAAAACTTCAAAATTATACTTTGAGCACCATATAAATTCTCATCTTTTATTTAGTAGCTTAATTCCTCTTTAGGGTTAAATTTCATTGTCCTTTTTTTTTAAAATAGCTTAGACAATTTAAATTTGCTAAAAGCTTCAAAAGTTAGGGTTTTTTTACTCTACACTATTAAATACTCAGATCTAGAAATTTTCAGGGCTTCTCTGGTGATTCAGTGGTGAAGAATCTGTCTGCCAACGCAGGAAATACGGGTTTGATACCTGGGCTGAGGAGATCCCCTGCAGAAGGAAATGGCGACCCACTCCAGGATTCTTGCCTGGACGATCCCATGGACAGTGGAGCCTGCGGGCTACTGTCCACTGCCGACTCAATGGATGTGAATTTGAGCAAACTCCAAGAGATCGTGGAGGACAGAGAAGCCTGGAGGCCTGCAGTCCAGGGGGTCACAAAGAGTTGGACAAGCCTGAGCAACTGAAAAACAACAAATATTAAATTGATCTGTTTTTGTTACCTGTTGTTTTTGCTTTCTTGTGTAACTTAAGGTAAATGTACAAACTGTAAACTTTTATTTTGCTAAGAGTTGGCAATGGCATAGATGCCTATGTAACCAACATCCCAATCAGACATAGACTAGTTCCTTTATCTCAGAAAGTCCCCTCAAGCTGCTTTGCAGTCAGCCCCTCTCCCCAGCCCCAGAGAGACCATTGCTCTGTTTTCTATCCCCATGAATTAGATTGCCTGCTGTTGAACTCTGTATAAATGGAATCATAAGCCATGAGTGTGTATTCTTTTATGTCTGGCTTCCTTGGCTGAGCAAAATGTTTTATGCAATCTCTGGTTGTGGAAGTTGGATGGTTTCCAGTTTAGGGCAATAACGAATATAACTGCTATGAATATTATTTTATAAGCCATTTTCTTGGCATTGTCTTTCATTTCTCTTAGATACATGCCTTCGAGTGGAGTTGCAGGGTTGTGTAGTAAAAGTACGTTTAACCTGAAAAGAAGCTGCCTGTTTGTCAAAGTGACTATACTTTGCCATGCCCAGGTGCTCTAAATTCCTAAGACTTGGCACTGTCAGTCATTTTAATTATCGCCCTTCAAGAGTGGAACCTCACTGTGATTTTAACATCCTATCTCTGATGACTAATGATGGTGAGTTCCTTTTCGTAAGTTTGAAGTTTAGTTCAGTTCAGTCGCTCAGTAGTGTCCTACTCTTTGTGACCCCATGGACTGCAGCACACGTGCCAGGCTTCGCTGCCCATCACCAACTCCCAGAGCTTGCTCAAACTCATGTCCACTGAATCAGTGATGCTATCCACCCGTCTGATCCTCTGTTGTCCCCTTCTCCTTGTGCCTTCAATCTTGCCCAGCATCAGGGTCTTTTCCAATGAGTCAGTTCTTTGCATCAGGTGGCCAAATCTGGAGCTCCAGCATCAGTCCTTCCAATGAATATTCAGGGCTGATATCCTTCAGGATGGACTGCTTTGATCTCCTTGCAGTCCAAGGGACTCTCAAGAGTCTTCTCCAGCACCACAGTACCAAAGCGTCAGTTCTTCAGTGCTCAGCCTCCTCATGACTACCGGGAAAGCCATAGCTTTGGCTAGACGGGCCTTTGTCAGTGAGTCGACGTTTCTCTTTTTAAGACCGGTATGTATTTTCTTTGGTGAGTTGTCGCTTCAAATCGTTTGCCTCCTTTTAAGATTAGGTTGTTTGTTTTTGTTATTGATTTGTTGGAGTTTAAAAAAATGTACTCTGAATACATATCTGTTGTCAGATGTATATGTATCGTGAATATTTTCCCCTGGCTAGGTCTTGCCTTTCCCTTTTCTCAAATGTGTCTTCTAAAGAGCATAACTTTTTTCCTTTTTCTTTCTTTCTTCATTTTGTTTTTGGCTGCGCTGGGTCTTCATTGCCCTGTGAGCTTTTCTCTGGTTGCAGTGAATAGTGGTTACTCTCCAGTGTGGTGCACAGGTTTCTCATTGTGGGGCACAGGCTCTAGGCTCTGTCGCTTCTAGGGTCCCCAGGCTCTGGAGCGCAGGCTCGGTAGTTGAGGCACTGGGCTTAGTTGCCCTATGACATGTGGGATCCTCCTGGGCCAGGGGTTGAACCCAAGTCTCCTTCTTCTCAGCAGGTGAATTCTTTACCACTGAGATACCGAAGAGGCCCCTGAAGAACATAAATTATTAGTATTGATGAAGTCTAATTGATCATTTTTCCCCCTTTTCTTGTTAGTGCTTTTGTGTCTATAGTTATCATGAAGATAAAAGCTTACATTTAGTTCTAGAAGCTCTGTGGTTTTAGCTTTCTATTCAAGCCTAATAGCCACATTGAATTAAATTTTTAGACCGCATGACATAGAGGTCAAAGTTGATTTTAATTCCCCTAGATAGCTAACACTTATTCATATTTAACATCATTCTTAACCAAAAAGTATATGGTTTAGTTGCTCTTTGCATATATTAAAATTTTGTACCTCTAATAATCGAACTCCTATTTTGACAAGGGAATATCTGAACCAATAGAATACAGTCTGAATGTAGCTGCATTGGAAGAAAAGCTATGAAGAACCTAGATAGCATATCAAAAAGCAGAGATACTACATTGCCAACAAAGGTCCATCTAGTCAAGGCTATGGTTTTTCCAGTAGTCATGTATGGATGTGAAAATTGGACAATAAAGAAAGCTAAGCACAGGATAATTGATGCTTTTGAACTGTGGTATTGGAGAAGATTCTTGAGAATCTCTTGGACTGCAAGGAGATCCAATCCTCAGTCCATCCTAAAGGAAATCAGTCCTGAATATTCGTTGGAAGGACTGATGCTGAAGATGCTGAAGTTGAAGTTCCAATATTTTGGCCACCTGATGTGAAGAACTGACTCATTAGGAAAGACCCCGATGCTGGGAAAGACTGAAGGCAAGAGGAGAAGGGGACGACAGAGGATGAGATGGTTGAATGGCATCACCAACTCAATGGTGATGAGCAAGCTTGAGCAAGCAATGCTTGAGCAAGCTCTGGGAGTTGGTGATGGACAGGGAGGCCTGGTGTGCTGAGTCCATGGGGTCCTAGAGACTGAGCGACTGAACTGACTGGTGCCTTGTAGAGGCTTCCCCAGTGGCTCAGTGGTAAAGAATCTGCAGGAGACCAGGTTCAATGCCTGGGTTGGGAAGATCCCCTGGAGAAGGAAATGGCAACCCACTCCAGTATTCTCGCCTGGAGAATCCCATGGATGGAGCCTGGAGGCTACAGTCCACGGGGTTGCAAAGAGTCGGACATGACCTAGCACACGTGCACACGCATTGTGGATGCACTATAATCAGTGCAAAGTGGAAGTCGCTCAGTCACGTCCAACTCTCTGCAGTCCATGGAAGTCTCCAGGCCAGAATACTGGAGTGGGTAGCCATTCCCTTCTCCAGGGGATCTTCCCAACCCAGAGATCCAACCCAGGTCTCCTGCATTGTAGGCAGATTCTTTACCAGCTGAGCCACCAGGGAAGCCCAATCAGTTCAAAGTGAAATTCTAATTCATGGATTTATTTTATTTCAGTAAGAATTTTGTTTTTGCCATGATGTTTTGCTTCACCAAAATGTGCCTTCACATCATTACCCCAAAATAATTCTACATTCAGTGTTAAATTTTTAGCTGAATATAGTGGAACATTAATCATAATGTTTCACCTTCATCAAAATAAACTTCAGAAAGCTTTTTATTGATTTCATGAATTGTGTAAAATGTTTAACAATTACTATAATGATCTTGTTTTCTATTTGAAGCGTCTGACGACACTGATAGAAAACTGCGTCATTAGCGGTTTGCAGAGCTTTTCTGTTATGGGGCCAAACTATTAATAGATGTTTCTTCAATTTTTGCCCATGCATAAGAGAACTTGGAATTGAAAACCGGCAAAATTAATTTAGAAAACAGCTATCTGATTTAAAATCAAGCTACTCAGAGTGAGTAGCTTACTTACTTTCTGCCAGCTGCTTGAGTTAAATCGGCACCTTGAGGCATTATCTTGTTAAAATCGTTGCTACTCCCCCAGCAGGTGGGTGTCTTTGATTGCTGGGTGGGCTGTGACGTCACCATGTCCTTCCCGGCCATGTGGGTGATAAACATTGGCAGACAGGTCATGCCTGGTACACGTTTACCATCAATGTTCTTGAAAAACAGAAGTAATTTTTCACCAAACATGCATTTTTGTTTTTTAGCTCGTTACTGCTGGATGCATTTAATGGAAAAAAAAAATCCGATAAGATAAACAGGTAATTGTAGATTTTTCTAATAGGAAGCTGCAGATCACTCAGATGCTCTAGGTCATGTGCCTCTGCCTAATCTGTGGTTTCCCATGTCCACCACTAACCTTGCTGATGGGAGGCAAGGATGCTTCGCACAGGCATCAGCAAGCAAGTGACAGAACTGCCTCGTAAATCAATTGGTGGCAGGTGTAGCAGGTTTAGAACTGTTTCCTTTATGATTTGCGAGAAGGACTTAGCTACTCCTGGTTGCTAGCATCCAAGCATTTTTCTCACCAAGTGCCCTGCACTCTGCCCTTGAAAGAAAGGTCATGCAAAACTCGTGAGCTCTTCTTAGACTAAATCACACCTGTAGCTGGAGCTGTCAAGAAGAGCATTGTGGAACCCTTTTTACTTTATTTTGGTGCAGCTAACAATAAAGATATTTTGCTAAAGACTAGAATTTGGGAGAAATACTAAATCAAGTGGGAAGACAGAGCAAGGGTCACAATCATGCTTTCCCCTCCTAATTGGGACAAACGGCCGCCCTACATTGCAAAGTGGCTGGCCCTTGCCCCCGCTGACTTCATTCACCTCATGGTACCCGAGAACTGGGACATTCATCGGGGCGGTTGGTTCGTGCCTGTCTGTATCACTAGCTTGATGGACTCGGTTCACCACTGGGTCCCTGTGCCTGACACAGGCAGGATGCTGAAGCGTATCTGCTGAAAGAATCAGTCAAGAGAAGGAAAGACACAGGAGGGGAGGGTTCTCAGGGAGACCGCACTCCCTCTGGAGAGCTGTGCGCAATGCACTCTGAGGGCGCAAGCAAGGTGAACTGGCAAAGGTGTCCCAGGGACCAAGAGATGCGCTTACTAAGGGTCTGACGTCCTTTACTTTTTAAGTTAATTTTTATTGGAGTATAGCTGCTTTACAATGTTGTGTTAGTTTCTGCTGTGCCGCAAAGTGAATCAGCTCTCCCTGTTCATGCATCCCCTCCCTTTGGACTTCCTTCCCATTCAGGTCCCCACGGAGCACTGAGGAGGGCTCCCTGAGCTCCACAGTGGGTTCTCAAGTCATCTATTTTATACACAGAGTCCATAGTGCATATTTAACTAGTTTTTCACTACTCCGCTTCTGCTTGTTACTTTGTGGCCATAGTACATGAACAGTACTGAATGTAGTGTCAGGTTCTAGGGGAAACTTACTCCAGGTGTGGTCTAAATCTATGGTTTCTTTCCCTCTTACATCCCAACACACACACACACACACACACACACACACACACACACACACACACACACACGGTCGCATGATGACCCTCCAGACAAAATTTCCAATAGACTTAATTGCTGCAAACTTTCCAAACTACATATATAAACAAATGGATATGTTTTCAAGTAACGTTGATGTGTGCTGCAGTCATAGATTCACTCTCAAATTCCACAGAATCGGATGTGGGCTTCGGGGACTACATCTGTTTGGGAAGGTGGAGAGTTTTGTCAGCCTCCAAAATGCCTGGAACCCAAGTCTCACACTCTCTCGTCCCTTTCTAAGAAGGACCACGGTTCATATGGCAACCCTCCTGTGTAAACTGAGTGAAGCCTGGTCTGTTTTCTATGAATATATTCACAGCTACTTTCCAGGATGCTGTGGAAGAATCCCATGGGACAGAGTTGAGCAGGCAAAGAAGACTTTATTCAAGACTATCGCAATTGAGGAGAGACTGGACTCAGCTAGGGGTACAGCAAGGCCAGTGGGGATTAAAGTCCATAGGGAGAGTAAGGGAAAATCACTGGGAGGAACTGGCTAGCTATCAAGGGTTGGAGAAGAGGAACTTGATTGGCTATCAAGGGTGGAGGGATTCTCATTAAACTAGTTTAGCAGGATTCTTGCCAAAACTGGACTTAGTGGACCAAAGACTAGTTTCAAGGTCTAGTTCAAAGGAGGACTAGTTAACAGGAGGACTCAGAAGAACTGGGCGGGGTTTGGTCAAGGAGGCGGTCTCATCAGGGCACAGGTCTTGTACGTACTATGTTTCTTTGCTTTATCATCCCCAGGAAATCTCCCTTTCCTTAACAGAGGCTGCTTTGAAGTTTTACTGTATTTTTACTCTTCGGTTATTTAAAGTCCTGCTTTTCAGTCTTTGGAGTCTAGAAAGAATCAGGTCATCCAACCTTGCAAGGGCCCCAGATTCTGGAGTCTTATTATTTTCTCTCATCTGTGTTTGCAAATGAGCTGAGTCTTTCTGGCTCAATTGTCCTTCTTGTAAACTTCTTCTGAACCCAAGTAATTAAGCGAGCACACATTACCCCCTTTCTGTTTTGTGAAATGGGCCTCCCTTGTTTTAGCTTCTGGAGTCCGTTTCCTTGCCACACACTCTTCTCCCATTGAGTTCATATCACATGCTTTAGGCTTCTATTTCTGCAGCACCCTACCTTTGCACCAGAATTTATGGTATTATGATAACACCGTGGTCTGCTGTGGTCACAGATAAGGCCTCAGGTTACGCTGATTTGACGCACCAAACCTTTATGTCTTGCCCAAAATACACACACTACACAAATCAGTGAGATGGTGCGTAGAGGGCCGTGAAGG
Source organism: Ovis canadensis (assembly GCF_042477335.2). NCBI lineage: Eukaryota > Metazoa > Chordata > Mammalia > Artiodactyla > Bovidae > Ovis > Ovis canadensis. Next base: position 80,825,796 of record NC_091260.1, on the reverse strand, counting down.
CCGTCTGCTGAATCAGATCCCACTGACAGACAGCTGCAGATGTGGGACAGACGGCCACAGGACCAGCCACGGCAGGAGGGAAGAGACTGGGGTGTCTGATGCTTCTGGCCGCTTCAGCCTGGAACTGGCATCATCACTGCTCTTGTGTCCTGTTGGCCAGAAGTGATTACATGGGCCAGAGAGACTGGACTCTGGCAGGGGACTGAGGTGTGTGCTGAAGCTATTGGGTAGTTAATAGATATATCACAGTAAGTTTCAAAATACTATTCACAAATAAACATACACAAGCGTGCTGCCTCTCTCTTAAAATAACCTTGGTGTTGTCATTGCTGTGCTCAGTTGAGTCCCACTTTTTGTGACCCCATGGACTATAGCCCGCCAGGCTCCTCTGTCCATGGGGTTCTCCAGGCAAGAACACTGGAGTGGGTTCCCGTGCCCTCCTCCAGGGGATCTTCCTGACCCAGGGATCGAACCCGAGTCTTCTACATTGGCAGCCGGACTCTTTACCACTGAGCCACCTGGAAAGACCCAACCTTTGTGTACAGACCACAGTAATCAACAGCTTCACATATGCAGATGATACCACTCTAATGGCAGAAAGTGAGGAGGAGCTGAAGAGCCTCTTGATGAAGGTGAAAGAAGAGAGTGAAAAAACTGGCTTAAATCTCAACATTCAAAAAACCAAGATTGTGGCATTCAGTCTCATCACTTCATGGCAAATAGACGTGGAAACAGTGGCAGATTTTATTTTCTTGGGCTCCAAAATCACTGCAGATGGTGACTTCAGCCCACAATATTAAAAGATGCTTGCTCCTTGGAAGAAAAGCTATGACAAACCTAGACAATGTATTAAAAAGCAGAGACATCACTTTGCTGACAAAGGTCCATATAGGTAAAGATATGTTTTTTCCAGCAGTCATGTATGGATGTGCGAGTTGGACCATAAAGAAGGCTGAGTGCCAAAGAATTGATTCTTTTGAACTGTGGTGATGGAGAAGAGTCTTTTTTTTTTTTCCAGTTTTATTTATTAATTTATTTATTTTACTTGAGAAGAGTCTTGAGACTCCCTTGGACTGCAAGGAGATCAAATCAGTCAATCCTAAAGGAAATCAGTCCTGAATATTCACTGGAAGGACTGATGCTGAAGCTGGAACTCCAATACTTTGGCCACCTGATGCAAAGAGCCGACTCACTGGAAAAGACCCTGATTCTGGGAAAGACTGAGGGCAGGAGGAGAAGAGGGCGACAGAGGATGAGATGGTTGGATGGCGTCACCGACACAAAGGACATGAGTTTGAGCAAGCTCTGGGAGATGGTGAAGGACAGGGAAGCCTGGTGTGCTGCAGTCCGTGGGGTCACAAAGAGTTGGACACGGCTTAGTGACTGCAAAACGAAAAACAAACCCATGAAAGTACAACATGAAGAGCGAATCCTAATAATAGGATCACAGATCCTACAGACTGTGAGTAATTATGACGTGTCAGTCAGTGTAGGATCGTTGATGATAACAAACATCCCGTCTGGATGGGGGTGTTAGCAGTGAAGGAGGGGTGACCCTGCAGCTGCTTCACCTGGACGCCTTCTCCCAGCTCTGGGGCACGTGGTTAAATGCTTAGTTACTATCATTTAAGATGATGACCGTTGGGCCAGGTGCCTTTTTTCATAGATGGCAACTTTGTGACTTCATTCATGTATTTCCTCATGTGTGTGAGAACCCGTGATTCCAGGGCCTGATGGCCTTGCACGCAGGCCTGAGGACTTTCTGAGATTCAACAGGGCTCTGCAGCCTCACATTCTGGTGCTGTTTCTCTCCAGCAATGGGGCTGGTCTGTCTTTGTTAGGATAGGAGGCCTCATCCTGTCGTAAGTAACATGCAAACGCAGAGTGAGCTCCACCCAGAGACCCCTGGTGTCCCCTGGAATATTCATCACACACACACACACAGCCGGTCTAACGTCTCTGATGGGAAAATTTAACTCCAGGTCTTGTGCATATCCATCTTGCGATGACAATGAGAATCACGTCTTCCAGAGTTTTCTATTTCACATAAGTTGTCCATTCTCCTGGGCTGCGCAGATACATTCTCTACAAGGTCTCTCCTCCTCTGTCATCATCTCCTAACTGGACACCACACAAGGTGGAGGGGTCAGACAGGACTAGCCATGGAGGCTAGTCCAGGCTCCGTTTTCCAAAAGAAAATGCACAGGGCTGAGTCACACCTGCCACCAGGCGCCTCCTGTCCGTGGGTGTCACGGCAGCTTGCTGTGAGTTGGGCCAGTACTGCAGGAGTTGTCACTTGGCACCATGACCTCGATGATACTCCTGATGCCCGGAAGCACCTGATGAATGCAAATCTTCCTGAGAAAGCCCAGAGTGGACCATTCAGCATCCTTGGCTGACCTCAGCTCCCAGCACTGGACTTGGCCTTGCTCTGTTTCAGGGACATCGAGGCTACATTTAGTTTGTGACTCTGAGGTCCTGCCAGGCATCTGGCAGCCTCTGCCATGGGACGTGCCAACAAGCTGGGTGAATGTCTGCATGCGGCGGGCAGCAGCTGGAGGAGGTAAACAGGGCCCGTTCCAGGCAGAGCCCAGGGCTCGGGGGCTGGGTCCCTGTGCCCGGGCAGCATGATGCTCACCTTCGCACCGAGCTTTCAGGCATCAGCCCACCTGGAGAAGGCCCCTTTCCAGGTTAGCAAAAGTAGCAATGCTCCTTTCTCTTCAGCCTTTGTGAATCTTCCACAGGTCAGTTGCTGAGCTCTGTCAGCATCCCATCTGAAACCTTCGTCGGGCTTTCCTGCTTGTTGCTGCCTGGGTCCTGCAGAGTGCCCGGGGTGGCCGGTCAGAGGAGGCCTTCCGCACAGAGCAGCACCGCCCAGGCCAGGGCCGGGGGGCTGTGGCTGTGGCGGTAACAGCGGGTCCTGCCTCCAGGGCCCCCAGGTTGGGGGGGAGGCGGTCTGCTCCGGACAAGGCAGCACCACATGGAGGTGGGCACAGGCTTGGGGGGCGCAGGGGAGGGCCTGCCTTCTGGACGTTGAGCTCTCACCCCTCAGAGAGGCCTGCTGTGTGTGCTGAGTGTGTGCTGAGTGTCATGTGCGTGTACACAACCCCTTAGGAGGACATGTCTGCGTCCTTCCATGCTGGTGTGTGTCTCTGTGTGCTCACATGTGTATGTCATGATGAGTATGCATGCACTGGCGTGTGTGAGCACTGGAGTGTGTGAGCACTGGAGTGTGTGCATTGGAGTGTGTGCACTGGAGTGTGTGCATTGGAGTGTGTGCACTGGAGTGTGTGCATTGGAGTGTGTGCACTGGAGTGTGTGCACTGGTGTGTGTGAGCACTGGAGTGTGTGCATTGGAGTGTGTGTGCACTGGAGTGTGTGAGCACTGGTGTGTGTGAGCACTGGAGTGTGTGCATTGGAGTGTGTGTGCACTGGCATGTGTGAGCACTGGAGTGTGTGCACTGGAGTGTGTGTGCATTGGAGTGTGTGTGCACTGGCATGTGTGAGCACTGGAGTGTGTGTGCACTGGAGTGTGTGTGCACTGGAGTGTGTGAGCACTGGTGTGTGTGAGCACTGGAGTGTGTGCATTGGAGTGTGTGTGCACTGGCATGTGTGAGCACTGGAGTGTGTGAGCATTGGAGTGTGTGAGCACTGGAGTGTGTGTGCACTGGCATGTGTGAGCACTGGAGTGTGTGAGCATTGGAGTGTGTGAGCACTGGAGTGTGTGAGCATTGGAGTGTGTGTGCACTGGAGTGTGTGCACTGGAGTGTGTGTGCACTGGCGTGTGTGAGCACTGGAGTGTGTGCATTGGAGTGTGTGTGCACTGGAGTGTGTGAGCACTGGTGTGTGTGAGCACTGGAGTGTGTGCATTGGAGTGTGTGCACTGGCATGTGTGAGCACTGGAGTGTGTGTGCACTGGAGTGTGTGTGCACTGGAGTGTGTGAGCATTGGAGTGTGTGAGCACTGGAGTGTGTGAGCACTGGTGTGTGTGAGCACTGGAGTGTGTGCATTGGAGTGTGTGTGCACTGGCGTGTGTGAGCACTGGAGTGTGTGCATTGGAGTGTGTGCACGTGCTTGTGTGTGCACTGGAGTGTGTGTGCACTGGAGTGTGTGAGCATTGGAGTGTGTGAGCACTGGAGTGTGTGTGCACTGGCATGTGTGAGCACTGGAGTGTGTGTGCATTGGAGTGTGTGTGCACTGGAGTGTGTGAGCATTGGAGTGTGTGAGCACTGGAGTGTGTGAGCATTGGAGTGTGTGAGCACTGGAGTGTGTGTGCATTGGAGTGTGTGTGCACTGGCGTGTGTGAGCACTGGCGTGTGTGAGCACTGGAGTGTGTGTGCACTGGCATGTGTGAGCACTGGAGTGTGTGTGCATTGGAGTGTGTGTGCACTGGAGTGTGTGAGCATTGGAGTGTGTGAGCACTGGAGTGTGTGAGCACTGGAGTGTGTGTGCATTGGAGTGTGTGTGCACTGGCGTGTGTGAGCACTGGAGTGTGTGAGCACTGGCGTGTGTGAACACTGGCGTGTGTGTGCATTGGAGTGTGTGTGCACGTGCTTGTGTGTGTGGTGCAGGGACAGGCCTATTGAGACTCAGCTGCTCAGGGTGATCCTATGCTACTCCGACTTAACCGTGAACATGGACATGGACATGCCAGGCTTCCCAAGCCTCCCTTTAGTAACAATGATGAATTTGATGTTCACTTCCTGAGCAGCTCTGGCACAAAGAGCTGCCCTCATTCACACCTGGAGAAGCAGGAGATCACCTGGTTCATGAGCCAAAGCTTAGGCGTCTTGCAAAGCTCTGGGCCATGTCCACCTCTGGTTTCTCCGAGCCCCGGGGGTTATCACGTGCTGTGAAAGGCCAGTGCCCAAATCCAACTCAGGATTAAGGAAATGCTTTCTGTTGATTCAACACTATTTGCGAGTTGGAAGCGTGACCTCCCATGGGTGTGTCAGCTTGAAGGGGGCCGTGAGAGCTCCCTGGGACGTCGTCTCTGGGGCCAGACTTTGCCCAAACGGCCAAGTGCTGTGTGCTCTGACTTGGCTCTGATGCCTGCAGGGAAGGCCCTTCACAGCTGCCCTGGCAGGTGTCTTGGGGCTCAGCTCTGCTCATCACAGGGTCTCCCGAGGTTCCTTCTAGACCACCGTCATCCCTCTGGGCAGGTGCCCTTCCTGAATCATTCCCAGGACTTCCTAATAAGAGGAATGAGGAGGGTCTGTGATGCCCTTGGGAGGCGGGCATGGCCAGGTTCGTGCACTCCACAAGGTCAGGCTCTCCTGTTCTGCACCCTCCATGCGCACTCTCTGAAAACATGTGCCCCACAGGGACTACATGGCGCTGTCTGCAGACCCTCTCTGTTCCCAGCAGACACCTCCTCCAGGCGCTCTTCTGGGACCGCGTGCATGGCTTTTAGGCTGGTGGCTGCTACCTGGAACGTCATCCTGAATATTCAGGGTTGGCAGAATGTGAAGTCATCTCTGAGACTCTGGTTAAGGAGAAGGTATGACAAGCTGGATCCTAAGGTTTTCATTGTTGCATTTTTTATTATTATGCATTTATTTGTGAAATCTACTCACAATGATTCGATGAGCGTGCAGATAATGCTTTCCCCTTCTTTCCCCTTGCTGGGACTCCTGGCTCAAAGGATTCTCCCTCCCTCTCTCTCTGTCTTAAAGTTCATATCCAAATACAGGTGCCCTGCCCTCTACCCTAAAATTCTATTGTTGAGGCAGTACGAGTGTGGATTGGAAAAGAATCTCTAGACACAGAGCTTTTCAGAAGGGAGCGAGTTTATTAAGAACAAAGAGCAGAGATAACGTGGGCGCTGCGAGCACAGCATGCTGACCTCCTGACAAACCAAAGAAAGCTGACAGTTTTGTGAGCTAAGAGCTGACTTTTATAGCCTCAAGACAAAGACAATTCCTGCTGGAGGGGGATTAGGTGATCAGCCAGGGTGCGACCGGTTGAGAACTGGGGTGGGCATCTCTGCCCAATACGGCGTCAGGAAGCCTGGTGATTATGATCATGGGGTCTTTTGGCAATGGTTACAAAGGGCCTCAGCCAGCTCCGGAGGTTCTGAGCTCCGCTTCTGCGGCCTTGGGGCAAGGTCTCGCGCCTGAGGCCCTGGGGGCAGGACTCAGCGTCTATTATTGCCTCCTTTTCAGTTCTGCTTCTTGGCCATTTCTTCACACCCATGGCTTCATTCAACATCCAAGAACAAAGATAACAGGTTTTAATCTTCTTATTGTTGTTGTTTTAATAGATGTGAAGACCGCATGTTTACACAGTGAAGGGGTCAAGTCCAGACTGAGAAAGAGAGGGTGACTACAGTAAAGAGAGAGAGGGGAGGACTGTTGGGTCAGCTTTGAGAAGGATGAACTCGGCAGAGAGGGGAACAGGAAGGAGGGGGAGGAGAGAAAGTGAGAATCAAGATACACTTACAAGTGAGGAGATGAGACAGCCTTTCCCAGGAACAGAATGAAGGCCACTGGTTTGAGAGCGAGACCCCTGGGGATGGATGCAAGGGTTGGCTAAGGAAAGAACACCGTTTACAGCAGCCGGTGGGAGGAGTCTTCTGGAAACGCCGAGTTTGGTATGTTAAGATTACCGAGCAGCACTTGGGGGAGGCGGGCTTCGGATGGCATGAGTTGCCAGTGCGAGAGGAACACTTCAGAGCTCCAGGTAGCATGTGTCAGCTGTGGTCACCTGGGTGACACGCAGCTCTAACCCCACCCAAGGTGGGGGCAGGCGCGTCACACGTTTTCTCTGTAACCTTGTTTCGCATCGGAGCTCTCCCAGCCCATTCGCCCAGCTATCTGCGTGATGGTCATATTGAGTTTCCCCGTTTTTGTCAGTTCAGCGAGTCCCACTGCTTGGTGAACAAGCCTTGAGGGGCACTGCCAGGGTGATTTCCTTCCTCACCAAGTGACTCCCGGTTTTGCAAGAACATTTGTATTTAATGACGCTGCGGGAGATCCAAGTTCCTCCACTTCTTGGGGAAGAAAGGCTAAAAATAGAGATGCTTTAGAAACGTGAGTATAAACGGAGCTCTTTGCCTAAATTAAACCCGGATATATTTCCAACCTACATTACAATTTGTCACGCTGTGGTTTTAAACTCCCATCTTGTTCCCTCCTGCCCTTCTCTGCCATCACTGCCTATGCCATTGGGTTAGTATATACGCCAACCCTAAAACGTGAGAAGAGCATTCACACTGATACTTCAGTGAGTAGATCAGAAGACATGAAGAAATCGCCCCGAATTTCTCATCTGGAGCCCAGATTTGGGGTTACATCCAGGTTTTTCTGAACTCTGATCCCTGTTTGGGCATTCACGGGCTAGAGCCTGCACTCTACGTGTGTCTTGCTTCTAGTTCGTGCTGACACTTAAATGAGAGTATTTATTTTGCTCTTAATCAAGGGAATTAAATGCTGTGATCAAACTATTAGGAGCATCCACAGGAGATCGGTTCCTGGTGGGCTGTTCCTGCCAGCTGGTTCCCACTGTCTCTGGCCCTTGGCGTGTGCCCCCAGTCTGCAGTCAGGGTACCGAGGGCAGGTCTTCCACGTGGGAGGAGCTTTGTCACGACGCTCTCCTGGCCCTGTGACAGCAGAGGCTGTGTGTCTGGGTCTGGGTTTCCCTTTAGAAGAATTGCAAGGCTGCTGCTCACCTTGGTTCTGGGCTCCTTCTTCATTAATCCCTGTGACTTGGCAAGTAATAGCTCTGTATTATTTTCTTTGGAAATTAGTCGTGGTATTCAAAATCTCATGTAGAAAGGCAAGAGGCAGGTGTGTGTGCCAGACAGTAGCATCTGGGAGTGTGTGTGTATGTGTGTGTTTGTGTATGTGAGACAGACAGACAGATAGAGAGACAGACAGAGAGGCAACAACCTGATGTTAACAACCCTGGGGAGTCACTGCTGAGGTGAGCGACACTCACGCTCCTCCCACAGCGCCCCGGGCATCAGCAGGCTTCCCTCCTGCCCCTCCGGCAAAGTGCAGACTAGGGCAGTTATCCAGGCTCTTTGGAGATGTCCCTCGGGAGACCCACGGCCTTGCCCGGCTCTCTCCACAGCCAGCACTCTGTCAAAACCAACCCCGCCGTCTTCACAGGAATGCACAGCATATGCTTTTATGTGGGAGTTTATTTTCTAGCAGATAGGACTTGGCTCTGTGCCTCTCCGGAGGAAGAGGGAAACAAAAATCACTTTTGGGGGGATTTTTTAAAAAAAGCTGCAGGCCACGTGGATTGAGAGAAGCTGCCTGGTCCTTGACTGAAAGCAGAAGGAGAAAACCCTTCGCTCCCTGGACCTGCCTGGTGACCCTGAGCCCCAGCTTCAAAGACTGAGGTGGGATGGCGAGGGGGCGGGGGTGGGGGGGGAAGGATGGGGAGGGGAGGGGAATTTGAGCTCCAAGCACCCCCTGCCGTCCCTCCCCCCCCCCTCCCCGCGCCATCACAGGGTGATGGTTCTGCCTCTGGGTTTCCAGGCAGACCTGTTCAAGGCCTCTGAGAAGTTCTACCTGTCAGTTATTCAGTGAGACATAAAAATCCCCTGGGCGGGTGGGGGGCTGATTACGGGGGAAAGGGCACATCCTAAATCAACCAACCTTTCAGAAGCAGCAACCTAGGTCTGAATGCAGAGAAGGACATGGGTCAGAGGAGGCTGGGGGCTAGAGTCCGGGGCTCCCGAAGCACCCTGATTCGGGCTCACCCCCAGGACTACTCCAAGCTGCTCGGGCTTGGAGCAGCTGAGGGAACAGCACCCTGATGCTCAGGGGAAGGTGGGGTTTGAAGCGAGCAGCCCCACGCTGCGCTCTGCCTGCTGGGGCCTGTGCTGTCTCGGGCAAGCTCCTCCCCTTTCTGGTCCTCGGATTCCACGTGCCATCCGGGAATAACACGGCCCGCCTGGCAGCGTCCTGATTAACGGCAACATCACAGGTAAGCGTGAGCCCCCACGCTGGTGCCCAGGCAGGGGAGTGGACACATTGATGGCAGCGCTGAGCACATCCTCTCAAACTGGATTATCTCATCTTCCTCAGAATGCTGACTTTTCGAGGTTTATTTTTGAGAACGGAAAGGAGAGGAATTGGGGAGGGACCGACCTTGAATCGCGCAGGCAATGGTACAGGGGATGAAGTCAGGGGCCGGAAGTCCAAGTCACCTGGACTCTCACTGCCACTAGCTGGGGATGCGGGTCATAGCCGGGCCTCCTTCAGCTTCCCCAGGACCAGAGTGAGAGCTTTAATCTAAACGGTCTTTTATTATGGATGCTGATTTAGAGCAAGGTTGCCGTACCGAGGTAGATTTTGCTACCCAGAGGCACCTAGTCATTTTTGGCGACGTTTTCAGCTGTCACCACAGGAGGATGCTACTGGCATATACTGAGTAGATAAAGGGTGCTATTAAGCATCTTAAAAAGCACAGGTCGTCCCCATGACTTGCATGTGTGCATGGTAAGTCACCTCAGTTGTGTCTGACTCTTTGCAACCCCATGGACTATTGCAGCCCTCCAGGCTCCTTGGCCCATGGCTGTTCCCCAGGCAAGAATGCTGGACTGGGTTGCCATGCCCTCCTCCAGAGGATCTTCCCAACCCAGGGATCCAGCCCATGCCTCCTGGGAAGCCCATGACAGAGAATTATCCAACCCCAAGTGTCAGAGCCACCAAGGTTGATTAGATGAAGTAAACGAAGTAAGTGTGTGTGTGTGTGTGTGTGTGTGTGTAGAGAAAACTTACTCCAGGATGGTCCAGTGGTTAAGAATCTTTGCTTCCACTGCAGGGGGCACAGGCTTGACCCCTGGCTGGGGAACTAAGGTCCTCATGCAACTCTGTAGTCAAAAAAGGAAAATTAAAAAAAGAGAGGAAAATTGCTCCAAGCATAGGCATGTCTTAGAAGTTTTGGAGCTTATCCTTGACTTACACAAAACCAAGGAGATAAAGCTTATGCACATTTTTAAAACAGATATATTTTAGTACACCTTTCAGGAAAGAGTCTTATGAAATCTGGGTACGTATGAAAGATGCTAAAATTTCAACCAAATGCATCACCCGCTTCAAAGGTAACATGTTGTTCTTTGAAAGAAAACATAATTTTATATTTAGTTTCAAGACTCTTTCCCACTTACCCCACCTGGTTTGAATCTAGTTTATTTTCCCACGTAACAGATCATTCCTGGGACCAACTGACGTGAAAAGTGTTCAATATGCTCTCTCCCGTGGCTCCTCCTTGTCTTTATACTGCTGTGTAACTCAGTTTAGTAATAGTTCAGCTTCATCCAGATGGAAGGGTAGATCTCTACCAACAGAATGACCCGCACATGCTACATAAAATCCATCTGGCCAAGACAAACGTGAAGCTTAGCGGTTCTTTGGGTAAAACGTGTTTGGCTGTGGATACAAAGCAATGTCTTCTCAAGAGTGCTTACGTTTAACGAATGAACACAACCTGACCTCTTGTTTTCACTCCATTCCAGCTCATGCCACGTTTCGGACACGCATCAGTTGAGGATGACAGCCAAGCGTACTGGCTGTCCTGCATGGTTCAGCTGGCCCGATGCTAAGGCCAGATGAGCGACCCCCACCTCTCTCTCTTTCCCCCCATCCCTCGCTCCCTCCCCTCTCCCCCTCCCTCCCTCACTTTCTCTCTCCTCACTTGGATTTAGTGTTATCACCTTTACAGGAATAGAAGTAATTCCTAGGAAGAAAAACAAATCCAAGGAGACAGAGGTCAAGTTTGTGTCATGTGTATACTTGGGTCCCTTCCAAAGAGTGTCTGGACTAAACTGGACCCTGAATTGCCCCTACAACCGACTTTAATGTCAGGCTAATCTATGCGAGGCTGACCTCTTGCTCATCCTAGAGCATATCACAGCCCAGGTCAGTCTTTCTAGACCTTTCAGGACTCGCTTTCCCATTTAATCATTCCATCATTCTTAAATGCCTACCATGTGGCAGGTGCTGCTATGAGTTTTTCCATCCTAACCTATTACATCCACTCACCTATGTGACCTCAGTAATTCACTCAACCTCTCCACGTTCCAATCCCCTCATCTATAAGCACACAATGACACGGAAAATCATGCTTTTCTTAACGCACACGCTCCCTCTCACCGTACACGCCACGTCTTCACGTGAGTTCAGTCGCTCGGTCATGTCTGACTGTGCGATCCCGTGGACCATAGCCTGCCAGACTCCTCTGTCCATGGGGATTTTCCAGGCAAGAATACTAGAGTGGGTTGCCATTTCCTTTCTCCGAGGGATCTTCCCAACCCAGGGATAGAACTCACACCTCTTGGGTCACCTGCATTGGCAGACAGATTCTTTACCACCAATACTACCTGGGACGATCGTGGATTTTCAGAGACCTGGACCAGGCTTATCCTGAGAGTCTGTGAACTTGCCTACCTAAGAGACAAGTCTGGTCTGTGCTGTCATCCTGGGTATTTTCACCAGTTTTTCCTCCCACGAGCTCAGTTATACGGGTTATGCCTCTCTGAGTACACTGTGATCTGGGGGTCTTGACTGTAGCCACATATTTTACATAATCATTCCGGAATTTAATTCAAAACTTCTTGGCATTCTAAAAATAGTCTATTGCTTTCCTTATTTTTTATACCCCTAACAAGGCTGCCAAGTTTTTGCTTGGAGTGAAATATGAGTTAGAACTGATACACCAGAATGGTATTAATTATAGCGTCCCATATATAATTATAGCGCCCCATATAGTAACAATAAGCTGCGTTACGAAAATTACTAGTTAACCACATACAAATAGTGCTTACTGTCAGCTTTTCATAGCTAAAACTGGGGCTAAGTTGGGCTCCATTTGTCTTGAGCAGTGACAAAGCAGTGTTCAAAGCTGCTAAAACCTCCAAGAACCGGTCATCCGAGAGGTTAATCTAGAGACGTGGAGAGTGAGGACCGTAAGGCAGGTGCCCTGGATTTGAGGTCAGGTTTCTTATCGTGTCTGAAACACATTGCCTTTACATATTTGGAGAGTCAAGAAGAAAACACCACCTTATAATGCTACTGGAGGAGAAGCTGGTTAAAATATTCCAAGCATATTGAGTTTTTACACTATAAATAAATCTGCTGTTTTTAAAATTTTCTCATCAAGTTACAATAGTTGCGGTGCAGTGCAGTAAAGTAATATTTAGACTCTCCCAGTGATCTAGGCTTTTGACTCTGTGGTGCTTTTGTTGTTGCTTGTTTTCCTTTTTAGAAAGGTTCCTTTGTAAAGAAAGTGATTCAAATTCTGTAAAGAAATAATGATTTCTTGGCAGGGACAAAGGAAAGACCCAAGGTGAGATTGTAATATAATAAAAGTGCAATTGAACCAAATCAGTATTGTCCCTGGAATTTAGGAAATTTATTTTCTAAAATGAAAACTCTTCCCATAATCTCAAAGGTATGTACATTTAATTTTTTGGTAAAAATGAATAAGTAAACAGAGTTTCATGAGCTGTTTTACAAAATTACTCAAATAATGTGGGCTTTATTTCTTGCTCTCTCTTTAAAAACTCTGGTGGATTTGGCAAGCATGCCTCACATGAGACATTAACAGAAAAAGCTTGAGAGAATTCCAGCAACTGCTAATAAACTTTGTAAATTTTTTCTAGATAGTAGGTTTGCCTTTTAAGGGCTATTGGTTTTATTAATCATCCCCAGTTGCTAAGCTATTCCATCCTATGCCTGGTTTCATACAATGCTTTGCAGTCCCCAAGGGATGAGTTGAATTCACGGGCTCACGAGCAGACGTGTGGAGCACGCACCGTAAGCTTCAGACTCACTGTCTCGACAGTCACTGGCTCATGTTCAAGAGTGAGGGGCTTGGGAAGGTAAGAAACCTACTTGGCTAACACAGATCTTATTTCTGTGTCATAAAGAAGAAGGACATGGCATTATTTCTTCTGCAAGGAAGAGTACTTTTTTCCTCCATAAAGTGGTTTCCCTACCAGGACCATTTTCTTTCTTCTGGTACTTCCTGCCTCCAAGTGAAGGTTTTTGGTGGCTACTATTTAGCAAACAGGGGACTTAATAACAGTCTCAGGAGGTTATGAAAGGGACTTGCCTTTTGCAAAGGAAATGGGTTAATGTGAAGAGAAAACGGTCATGTTTTCCTTGGGTCGTCTCTGATCTGTAGCTGCGGAGAATCTCTTCTGACATGGAGTTCAGGGACATCCTTGAGTTCAGGGAACAATCTTCACAGTCAGGAGAATTTGACTAGACTTCATGCTGATTCTATTCCAGTTCCCAGCCTCTGACTCAGTCATTTCACTTCTCTTGCTTCTGCCATGTCTGTGCCCTCCCATCATTAAACCTGAGTTCTGCATGGCTGTCTCTGATCTTTGAAAAAGAGATGCTGTTAAAATATTTATGAAGCACGTTTTTGGGGAACAAGGGGTCTGCAAAGCTCTGCAATGGAACGTTATATCCTGTTTGACGCTCTCAGCCTTCCTGCTTACTTGGTGTCCTGGTGCCTGCTGTCTTGAGCTTATCCTGAGATTCCTGGCCCAAATCTTATACAGCTGGGCTCTTCCTTCTGTGACGATGGGCCCATGAGGGAAGCCTACGTCAGTGCTTGCCAAAGGGTGGTTCCAGGGCCGCTTGAGTCAGTCATGTGGGATGTCTATTAGATACTCAGAATTCTCTCCCTCACATCCCTACAGCATAATCCCCTGAATCATAGTCTCTGAAGATTACAGTCCAAGAACCAGCATTTAAACAAGCTGTTCAGCATGCTGAGATTAGAATGCACACCAGAATATGAGCCTGAGATATAATATAATATATAATTGTGTGTTATATAATCTCGGGCTCATAATTGGATAATGGAGAGAGCAAGGGAATTCCAGAAAAACATCTGCTTCTCTTTCATTGACTACCCTAAAACCTTTGATTGTGTGGATCACAACAAACTGTGGAAAATTCTTCAAGAGAGGAGAATAATAGACCACCTTACCTGCCTGCTGAGAAACCTGTATGCAGGTCAAGAAGCAAGAGTTAGTGCCGGACATGGGACAACAAACTGGTTCAAAATTGGGAAAGGAGTATGTCAAGGCTGTATATTGTCACCCTGCTTATTTAACTTATATGCAGAGCCATCAAGCAAAATGCCGGGCTGGATGAAGCACAATTTGGAATCAAGATTTCCGAGAGAAATACCAATAACCTCAAATATGCAGATAACACAGATGATACCACCCTTGTGGCAGAAAGCAAAGAGGAACTAAAGAACCTCTTGGTAAGAGTGAAAGAGGAGAGTGAAAAAGTTGACTTGAAACTTAACATGAGAAAAACTGAGATCAAGGCATCCCGTCCCATCTCTTCACGGCAGATAGAGGGGGAAATGTGGAAACAGTGACATTTTATTTTCTTGGGCTCCAAAATCCCTGCGGACAGTGAATGCAGGCATGAAATTAAGGGACTCTCGCTCTTTGGAAGGAAAGCTATGACAAGCCTCAATGGCGTATTAAAAAGCAGAGATATCACTTTGCCGATAAAGGTCCATATAGTCAAAGCTATGGTTTTTCCAGTAGCCATGTATGGATGTGAGAGTTGGACCATAAAGAAGGCTGAGTGCCAAAGAATTGATGTTTTTGAACTGTGGTGCTGGAGAAGATTCTTGAGAGTCCCTTGGACTGCAAGGAGATCAAACCAGCCAATCCTACAGGAAATCAACCCTGAATATTCATTGGAAGGACTGATGCTGAAGCTCCAATGTTCTGGCCACCTGATGCAAAGAGCCAATTCATTGGAAAAGATGTTAATGCTGAGAAAAATTGAAGGCAAAGAAGAAGTGGGCAGCAGAGGACGAGATGGTTAGATAACATCGCCAACGTGATGGACATGAATCTGAGTAAACTTCAGGATATAGTGAAAGACAGAGGAGCCTGGCGTGCTGCAGTCAATGGGATCACAAAGAGTCGGACACGACTTAGCAACAAAGAGAGTTACTAGCAGATCTTCACTAAAAGAAATTCTAAAGAAAGTTGTCTTCATCAAAGGACATTCATCATAGATGGAAACCCAGAAGTACAGAAAGAAATACAGAAGAATGGAAAGAGTGAATTAAGTGAGCAAGTATAAATGGATGCTGAAGGTATAAAGCAATAGTAGTATATGATGGGATTTAAAATATACTTGTGATTGAAACACAGCAATAACACTGAATCTTCAGAAAATGAATGGAACTCTGAATTCTTAGCATTATCAGGGAATTAGTAAAAATAATAATTTAAGTTAAATTGTATAAAGCAGAAATGATATTTTAACTTTTGGGTTACTGCTAAAGAAATAATAAAAAGAATTTGTAATCAACAAAAATAGAGGGTAAAGCATAACAAAATATTGACTGATTTTAAATCAAGGAAAAAAAAAAGGAAAATAACTTATCTACAGTCCACCTTCAAGGAACCCCATGCTGCCCTACAACAGTATATATACGTACTTCCATTTTTCCTGACCTGGAATTTGTGTTGACACACATATATTTTATTTCTTTATGTGATCTGACCCCCACGATATGAATATGTTTTGGTTACTTTTACTTTAAATAATCGGTTATCTCTTTAGGGATGTAACTGATGAACAAGCAAGTGCTGTTAGCATCCACCCACACGGTGAACGTCCTGATACTGTCACGCCTTCGCGTAGGTCCAGCTTTCATCAGGACCACCTTTTCCTTGCTTGAAGGACATCTTTAACATTTCTGTCGCGTGAGTTCTTTACAACGAATTCTTTCAATTTTAGTACATTTTGAAAGTGTCCTTATGTCTCCACGGTGGTTGAAAGATCTTTTTGGGGAATAAAGAACTCTAAGTTGACAATTTTCTTTCAGGATTTGAAAGCCGCGTCTCTTCTGTAGTCTAGTTTGCCCTGTGTTGGATAGAGAATCTCCTCTCATCTTTTTCTTTGTTCCTCTGTACCTAAAGCACGTTTTTTTTCCTCCGGCTGCCGTTAAGATTTACTTCATGGAACTGTGAGTTCACAGTTTTCATCAGACTTGGAAACGCTTTGGCTGTTGGTAGTTCAGACGACTTTTCTGTCCCCTCCCCCCATCTTCTCCGGAGACTCCAGTCAGATGTGTATTTGAGGACTTAACATTGTCCCGCCATTCATTTATTTTAAAATTCTCCTTTCTCCTTGACTTTCTTATATATATATATATATATATATGTGTATATATAAATATATATATATATATAATTTTCAGTGTTTAGATTCTCTGATTTTTCTCTTTTTTTTTTTTTTTGTGAAATATGTGTTTTATTTGGCATGGACCCTAATGATCAGATAATGAACAGCTTCATTCCTATCAAGAGGATCTTCTTTTTTTTTTTTTTTTAGTTTTTTATTTTTTAAATTTTAAAATCTTTAATTCTTACATGCATTCCCAAACATGAACCCCCCTCCCACCTCCCTCCCCATAACATCTTTCTGGGTCATCCCCATGCACCAGCCCCAAGCATGCTGCATCCTGCGTCAGACATAGACTGGTGATTCAATTCACATGATAGTATACATGTTAGAATGTCATTCTCCCAAATCATCCCACCCTCTCCCTCTCCCTCTGAGTCTAAAAGTCCGTTATACACATCTGTGTCTCTTTCCCTGTCTTGCATACAGGGTCGTCATTGCCATCTTCCTAAATTCCATATATATGTGTTAGTATACTGTATTGGTGTTTTTCTTTCTGGCTTACTTCACTCTGTATAATCGGCTCCAGTTTCATCCATCTCATCAGAACTGATTCAAATGAATTCTTTTTAACGGCCGAGTAATACTCCATTGTGTATATGTGCCACAGCTTTCTTATCCATTCATCTGCTGATGGACATCTAGGTTGTTTCCATGTCCTGGCTATTATAAACAGTGCTGCGATGAACATTGGGGTACATGTGTCTCTTTCAATTCTGGTTTCCTCGGTGTGTATGCCCAGCAGTGGGATTGCTGGGTCATAAGGTAGTTCTATTTGCAATTTTTTAAGGAATCTCCACACTGTTCTCCATAGTGGCTGTACTAGTTTGCATTCCCACCAACAGTGTAGGAGGGTTCCCTTTTCTCCACACCCTCTCCAGCATTTATTGCTTGCAGATTTTTGGATCGCAGCCATTCTGACTGGTGTGAAGTGGTACCTCATTGTGGTTTTGATTTGCATTTCTCTAATAATGAGTGAAGTTGAGCATCTTTTCATGTGTTTGTTAGCCATCCGTATGTCTTCTTTGGAGAAATGTCTATTTAGTTCTTTGGCCCATTTTTTGATTGGGTCGTTTATTTTTCTGGAATTGAGCTGCATAAGTTGCTTGTATATTTTTGAGATTAGTTGTTTGTCAGTTGCTTCATTTGCTATTATTTTCTCCCATTCAGAAGGCTGTCTTTTCACCTTGCTTATATTTTCCTTTGTTGTGCAGAAGCTTTTAATTTTAATTAGATCCCATTTGTTTATTTTTGCTTTTATTTGCAGAATTCTGGGAGGTGGATCATAGAGGATCCTGCTGTGATTTATGTCTGAGAGTGTTTTGCCTATGTTCTCCTCTAGGAGTTTTATAGTTTCTGATCTTACATTTAGATCTTTAATCCATTTTGAGTTTATTTTTGTGTGCGGTGTTAGGAAGTGATCTAGTTTCATTCTTTTACAAGTGGTTGACCAGTTTTCCCAGCACCACTTGTTAAAGAGATTGTCTTTACTCCATTGTATATTCTTGCCTCCTTTGTCAAAGATAAGGTGTCCATATGTGTGTGGATTTATCTCTGGGCTTTCTATTTTGTTCCATTGATCTATATGTCTGTCTTTGTGCCAGTACCATACTGTCTTGATGACTGTGGCTTTGTAGTAGAGCCTGAAGTCAGGCAAGTTGATTCCTCCAGTTCCATTCTTCTTTCTCAAGATCGCTTTGGCTATTTGAGGTTTTTTGTATTTCCATACAAATCTTGAAATTATTTGTTCTAGTTCTGTGAAAAATGTGGCTGGTAGCTTGATAGGGATTGCATTGAATTTGTAAATTGCTTTGGGTAGTATACTCATTTTCACTATATTGATTCTTCCAATCCATGAACATGGTATATTTCTCCATCTATTAGTGTCCTCTTTGATTTCTTTCATCAGTGTTTTATAGTTTTCTATATATAGGTCTTTAGTTTCTTTAGGTAGATATATTCCTAAGTATTTTATTCTTTTCGTTGCAATGGTGAATGGAATGGTTTCCTTAATTTCTTTTTCTACTTTCTCATTATTCGTGTATAGGAATGCAAGGGATTTCTGTGTGTTGATTTTATATCCTGCAACTTTACTATATTCATTGATGAGCTCTAGTAAGTTTCTGGTGGAGTCTTTAGGGTTTTCCATGTAGAGGATCATGTCATCTGCAAACAGTGAGAGTTTTACTTCTTCTTTTCCAATTTGGATTCCTTTTATTTCTTTTTCTGCTCTGATTGCTGTGGCCAAAACTTCCAGAACTATGTTGAATAGTAGCGGTGAAAGTGGACACCCTTGTCTTGTTCCTGACTTTAGGGGAAATGCTTTCAATTTTTCCCCATTGAGGATAATGTTTGCTGTGGGTTTGTCATAGATAGCTTTTATTATGTTGAGGTATGTTCCTTCTATTCCTGCTTTCTGGAGAGTTTTTATCATAAATGGATGTTGAATTTTGTCAAAGGCCTTCTCTGCATCTATTGAGATAATCATATGGTTTTTATTTTTCAGTTTGTTAATGTGGTGAATTACATTGATTGATTTGCAGATATTGAAGAATCCTTGCATCCCTGGGATAAAGCCCACTTGGTCATGGTGTATGATCTTTTTAATGTGTTGTTGGATTCTGATTGCTAGAATTTTGTTGAGGATTTTTGCATCTATGTTCATCAGAGATATTGGCCTGTAGTTTTCTTTTTTTGTGACATCGTTGTCAGGTTTTGGTATTAGGGTGATGGTGGCCTCATAGAATGAGTTTGGAAGTTTCCCTTCCTCTGCAATTTTCTGGAAGAGTTTGAGGAGGATAGGTGTTAGCTCTTCTCGAAATTTTTGGTAGAATTCAGCTGTGAAGCCGTCTGGACCTGGGCTTTTGTTTGCTGGAAGATTTCTGATTACAGTTTCAATTTCCGTGCTTGTGATGGGTCTGTTAAGATTTTCTATTTCTTCCTGGTTCAGTTTTGGAAAATTGTACTTTTCTAAGAATTTGTCCATTTCTTCCACGTTGTCCATTTTATTGGCATACAACTGCTGATAGTAGTCTCTTATGATCCTTTGTATTTCTGTGTTGTCTGTTGTGATCTCTCCATTTTCATTTCTAATTTTATTGATTTGATTTTTCTCTCTTTGCTTCTTGATGAGTCTGGCTAATGGTTTGCCAATTTTATTTATCCTTTCCAAGAACCAGCTTTTGGCTTTGTTGATTTTTGCTATGGTCTCTTTTGTTTCTTTTGCATTTATTTCTGCCCTAATTTTTAGGATTTCTTTCCTTTTGCTAACTCTGGGGTTCTCCAATTCTTCCTTTTCTAGTTGCTTTAGTTGTAGAGTTAGGTTGTTTATTTGGCTTTTTTCTTGTTTCTTGAGGTATGCCTGTATTGCTATGAACTTTCCTCTTAGCACTGCTTTTATAGTGTCCCACAGGTTTTGGGTTGTTGTGTTTTCATTTTCATTAGTTTCTATTCATATTTTGATTTCTTTTTTGATTTCTTCTGTGATTTGTTGGTTATTCAGAAGTGTGTTGTTCAACCTCCATATGTTGGAATTTTTAATAGTTTTTCTCCTGTAATTGAGATCTAATCTTAATGCATTATGGTCAGAAAAGATGCTTGGAATGATTTAGATTTTTTTGAATTTATCAAGTTTAGATTTATGGCCCAGGATGTGATCTATCCTGGAGAAGGTTCCATGAGCACTTGAAAAAAAGGTGAAATTCATTGTTTTGGGGTGAAATGTCCTATAGATATCAATTAGGTCTAACTGATCTAATGTATCATTTAAAGTTTGCGTTTCTTTGTTAATTTTCTCTTTAGTTGATCTGTCCATAGGTGTGAGTGGGGTATTAAAGTCTCCCACTATTATTGTGTTATTGTTGATTTCCCCTTTCATACTTGTTAGCATTTGTCTTACATATTGTGGTGCTCCTATATTGGGTGCATATATATTTATAATTGTTATATCTTCTTCTTGGATTGTTCCTTTGATCATTATGTAGTGGCCTTCTTTGTCTCTTTTCACAGCCTTTGTTTTAAAGTCTATTTTATCGGATATGAGTATTGCCACTCCTGCTTTCTTTTGGTCTCTATTTGCGTGGTATATCTTTTCCCAGCCCTTCACTTTCAGTCTGTATGTGTCCCTTGTTTTGAGGTGGGTCTCTTGTAAGCAGCATATAGAGGGGTCTTGTTTTTGTATCCATTCGGCCAGTCTTTGTCTTTTGGTTGGGGCGTTCAACCCATTTACGTTTAAGGTGATTATTGATAAGTATGATCCCGTTGCCATTTACTTTATTGTTTTGGGTTCGGGTTTATACACCCTTTTCGTGTTTCCTGTCTAGAGGATATCCTTTAGAATTTGTTGGAGAGCTGGTTTGGTGGTGCTGAATTCTCTCAGCTTTTGCTTGTCTGTAAAGCTTTGGATTTCTCCTTCGTATTTGAATGAGATCCTTGCTGGGTACAGTAATCTGGGCTGTAGGTTATTGTCTTTCATCACTTTAAGTATGTCTTGCCATTCCCTCCTGGCCTGAAGCGTTTCTATTGAAAGATCAGCTGTTATCCTTATGGGAATCCCCTTGTGTGTTATTTGTTGTTTTTCCCTTGCTGCTTTTAATATTTGTTCTTTGTGTTTGATCTTTGTTAATTTGATTAATATGTGTCTTGGGGTGTTTTGCCTTGGGTTTATCCTATTTGGGACTCTCTGTGTTTCTTGGACTTGGGTGATTATTTCCTTCCCCATTTTAGGGAAGCTTTCAACTATTATCTCCTCAAGGATTTTCTCATGATCTTTCTTTCTGTCTTCTTCTCCTGGGACTCCTATAATTCGAATGTTGGAGCGTTTCATATTGTCCTGGATGTCTCTGAGATTGTCCTCGTTTCTTTTAATTCGTTTTCTTGTTTCCTCTCTGATTCATTTATTTCTACCATTCTATCTTCTATTTCACTAATCCTATCTTCTGCCTCCGTTATTCTACTATTTGTTGCCTCCAGAGTGTTTCTGATCTCATTTATTGTGTTATTCATTATATTTTGACTCTTTTTTATTTCTTCTAGGTCCTTGTTAAACCTTTCTTGCATCTTCTCAATCCTTGTCTCTAGGCTATTTATCTGTGTTTCCATTTTGATTTCAAGATTTTTGATCATTTTCACTATCAATATTCGGAATTCCTTCTCCGGTAGATTCCCTATTTCTTCCTCTTTTGTTTGGTTTGGTGGGCAACTCTCCTGTTCCTTTACCTGCTGAGTATTCCTCTGTCTCTTCATCTTGGTTATATTGCTGCGTTTGGGGTGGCCTTTTTATATTCTGATAATTTGTGGAGTTCTCTTTATTATGGAACTTCCTCACTTTGGGTGGGGTTCTATCAGTGGCTTGTCAAGGTTTCCTGGTTAGGGAGGCTTGTGTTGGAGTTTTGGTGGGTGGAGCTGGGTTTCTTCTCTCTGGAGTGCAGTGGAGTGACCCATAATGGGTTATGAGACATCAAAGGTTTTGGGATAATTTTGAGCTGCCTGTATATTGAAGCTCAGGGGAGTGTTCCTGTGTTGCTGGAGAATTTGCGTGGTATGTCTTGTTTTGGAACTTGTTGGCCCTTGGGTGGAGCTTGGTTTCGGTGTAGGTATGAAGGCATTTGATGAGCTCCTATTGCTTAATGTTCCCTGAATTCAAGAGTTCTCTAATGTTTTCAGGCTTTGGGTTTAAGCTTCCTGCTTCTGGTTTTCAGTTTTATTTTTACAGTAGCCTCTAGACTTCTCCATCTATACAGCACCGATGATAAAACATCTAGGTTAAAGATGAAAAGTTTCTCCACATTGAGGGACACTCAGAGAGGTTCACTGCGTTACAAGGAGAAGAGAAGATGGAGGGGGTAGTTAGAGGTAACTGGAATGAGATGCGGTGAGATCAAGAGAGGAGAGAGCAAGCTAGCCAGTAGTCACTTCCTTATGTGCGCTCTATAGTCTGGACCGCTCAGAGGTATTTACAGAGTTATACGGGGAAGAGGAGAGGGAGGAAGTAGACAGAGGTGACCAGGAGGATAAGAGAGAGGAATGAGTAGGAGAGAGACAAATCCTGCCAGTAACCAGTTCCTTAGGTGTTCTCCACCGTCTGGAACACACAGAGATTCACAGAGTTGGATAGAGGAGAAATGGAGGAGAAAAGAGACAGAGGCCACCTGGTGGAGAAAAAGGAGAGTCCAAAGGAGGAGACAGTGGTCAAGCCAGTAATCTCGCTCTCAGGTAAACTGGGGTAGTGAAGTTTGGGTATTTAAATGTACAAAATTGACAGCAAAAACCTAAGAGCAAAGATTAAAAATCTGGAGTAGAGGTTGGATTTTCAAAGATACAATATTAAAGAACAGAAGCAGAATGAAAAAGGAAGAAAGAAAAAAAAAAGAATTATTAAAAAACAAACAAACAAAAACAAAACAAAACAAAACACCAACAACCATCCAAAGAGTATATATGGTGTTTGCCTTAAAAAAAAAAAGTCTTTTTTTTTAAAAATAGTAATACTAGGTTATAGAAATAAAAATTAGAGGAGAAATAGAAGACTTAACAATTAAAAAAAAGCTCGGAAAAAAAAAGGAAAAAAAAAAGCAAAAAGCAAAAAAAAAAAAAGAATGATTTTAAAAATATTAAAAAATTAAAAATATATCTGGCTCTTCTCTGATGTTATGGGCCGTGTGGGATCACTTCCAAGGTGGTTCCCTCTGTTTAACTTCTTCTGTTTGCTGGTTTTTAGGCTCACTAGTTCAGTCGCGCTGTGGGGAGGGGGGATGCTGCAAACAAATAGCACTGTCGTGTGTACACAGTATCTCTGCCCCGCTTGACCTGTCCTTTCTCACGGCGCACAAACCGCTCTGGCTCTATGATGCTCAGCTGGGAACCGTCTGGGGCCGGCCCTAGGCTGTGTGCACTTCCCCGGTCCAAGCCGCTCAGGTTCGGCCCTCAGGCAGCCCTCAGAGGCACAAATGCGGCTGGGACTGCGCTTTGTGCTCTTCCCAGGTCCGAGTAGCTCAGGAGTTTGGCGAGCGTGGTCGCCGCGGCTTGTCACCTTTTCCGCCACTGCTGCTCAGCTTTCTGGGTGGACCGCTGGCGCACCCCGTGAGGCAGACTGTGAGTGTCCAGCACCCCCAGAAGTCTTAGCAAAGGAGCCTGCTTGCAGTTAGGTACGTAAAGTCTCTCCGGGTCTGCAATTGCCCCTTTCCAGTCCTTACGGCTCTGGCTGCCTGTCCCCGGCGGGGAATGGTCTGCAGCCGGCTTTTTCCGCTCCGTCCTTTGTTCTGTGCTCGGTCCTGGCGGTGTCTTATGTCCGAGCTTTTCGCGTGGTAGCTATCCCACAGTCTGGTTTGCTAGCCCAAGTTAGATCGTTCTGGTTGCGCGTGGGGCGTTCCTGCCCGATTCTTGCAAAGCTCTGCAGCCCGCGCCTCCCGCGCGTCCCTGCCCTGCCCCCACTTCCCAGTGGCGGATGCAGGCGTCTGTGCTGCTTTTCCGCTGGGGGAGTTACTGGTGGGCTTGTAATCTCTTGGTTTTAATTATTTATCTATTTTTCCTTCCTGTTATGTTGCCCTCTGTGTTTCCAAGGCTCGCCACAGACTCGGCAGGGAGAGTGTTTCCTGGTGTTTGGAAACCTCTCTTCTTAAAATTCCCTTCCCGGGACGGGCTTCCCTTCCTGGGACGGAGCTCCCTCCCCACCTCCTTTGTCTCCTTTTTCGTCTTTTATATTCTTTCCTACCTGTTTTTGAAGACAATGGTCTGCTTTTCTGGTTGCCTGATGTCCTCTGCCAGCCTACAGAAGTTGTTTTGTGGAGTTTGCTCGGTGTTGAAATGTTCTTTTGAGGAATTTGTGAGGGAGAACGTGATCTTCCCGTCCTATTCCTCCGCCATCTTTCCCTCCCCGATTCTCTGAGTTTTCTTCCTCAAAGTCTAATCTTTTTATTACCAGCCCCCATTGTATTTTTTATATGATTTGTAGTACTTTTCACCTCTGGAAGTTTGATTTGGGTGTTTTCCAATAAATTCTGTGTCTACAACACTCTCAGTCATTCCTGTAGGCTCTTGAACACGTGGTGTACCGTTTGACCCTTGTTTGACTGTATCGGCGCCGTTTTTGACGGATTGACTTCCCCTCATTGACGTTTCTGCTTCTCTGTGGACTTGCTGGTTTTTGACTGGATGTCAGATGTGAATTCTGCCTTGTGTGACAGTTAGTTTTGTGTTCCTGTAGTTTTGTGTGCTTGAAGGCAATAAAAGTGGCCAGAGACAGCATGGGCCTTTCACAACTTGCCTGTGAAAAAGGAACTAAATTGGGTCATTTGTAGTGATGTGGATGAACTTAGAGCCTGTTGTACAGAGTGAAGTAAGTCAGAAAGAGAAGAGCAAATATATACACTAATGTGTGTATATATATATATATATATATATATATATAGAGAGAGAGAGAGAGAGAGAGAATCTAAAAAAAATGGTGCTGGTATTGATGACCCTACGTGCAGGGCAAAGACACAGACACAGAGGACGTATTGCGGACACAGGGGAAGGGGAATGTGGGGTGCATTGGCGGAGCAGCATTGATGTCTATACACAGCCGTGCAGAAAAGACAGCTAGCAGGAAGCTGCTGTGCAACAGAGAGGCTCAGCTCTGTGCTCTGGGATGACCAGGAGGGGTGGGAAGGAGGATTCGGAGGGAGGGGATATGTAGCTGGTTTATTGACGTCATTTGTACAGCAGAAACTAACAGACCATCAGAAAACAATTATCCTTCAGTTAAAAGAATTAATAAAACAAAAACAAAACTGGCTTGTAAGCTGATCCGGGTGGGGTCAGGAGCACGTTCAGTGTCCAGTTGCTTAGCCGCGGCCCTTCCTAGGCGTCTGGTGGATGTTCCATGACCCTGAGACATTGCTCTCTGGCTGGCGGGCACAGGGCGGGCTCCTGTCTGCCCCAGTCCTGCTGGTCCCTTAGCCCTTCTTTCCGGTAGTTTGCTCACGCATGGGCTGGTCACTGCTCCCCGAGGGCCGACCCTCCATCCTGTGAGCTCCGTGCACCGTGGTTTCCGTGAACTCACAGCCGTCCCCTCTTTGTGGGCTCACCAGGCCCCTCCCTGGGCCTCACACTGCCTGTAGACAGTGAGCTGAGGGACGGTTCACAGGGACCAGTGCCCGGCCTCTCACAAGGTTCTGCCCTTTGCTGCCTTACATCCAGTGTTCTAACATCGCTGTTTATTTTCTGCAATAACCGGTAAGGAAAAGAATCTAAGAACAGATGCATGTAACCGAGTCACTCTGTGCACACCTGAAGCTAACATGCCACGCTGTAAATCGGCTCCACTCCAATCTGAAGTAAAAAATAAACATTGTTTAATATTGCATGTCAGTCTTTTTTTTTCTCCTTGGGCTAGAGAGTTAATCCAGGTCTTGTTATTTCATCTAGACTGAAAGGAGAAATCTCACCGTAAATAATTTGTCAAATAAAGGGAAACTGGGGCAAGTGTTTGCAACATACCACTGTAACAGAGGAATAAGGTTAATATTCTTCTTATTAAACAAGCTTTTAGGACCATGACGCATATTTAATCATAAAAAGAAGCTAAAAACATAGCGTTTGTAAATGGTCTTTTGAGAGAGGTTGAAATGCAAATGGCCAAAGGGCAAAAACAAAAATGCTCCACCTCAATGATGTTTCAGTAAATAAAATGTACACATAAATGAAATCCTGTTTTTCTCCATCTCACCATAGCAATGAATGTGCTGATACCTATTGTTGAAGAAAAGTGAAAGTCGCTCAGTCGTGTCCGACCCTTTGCAGCCCCATGGATTATAGCCTGCCAGGGTCCTCTGTCCATGGGGTTCTCCGGGCAAGAATAGTGGAGTGGCTTTCCAGTCCTTTCTCCAGGAAAGTGAAAGTGAAAGTCGCTCAGTCATGTCCGACTCTTTGCGACTCCATAGACTGTATTCTCCAGGCCAGAATACTGCAGTGGCCAGCCTTTCCCTCCTCCAGGGGATCTCCCCAACCCAGGGATCAAACCCAGGCCTCCCACATTGCAGGCGGATTCTTTACCAGCTGAGTCACCAGGGAAGCTCAAGAATATTGGAGTGGGTAGCCTATCCCTTCTTCAGGGGAACTTGCCGACTCAGAGAATCCAGCCAGGATCTCCTGCATTGCAGGTGGATTCTTTAGCAGCTGAGCTATCAGGAAAGCTGTTGATGAGGAAAGAGGCAATCTTACACGATGCTCAGGAGAGGGTGGCGTGGCACCCTTTCAGTTACACATGCATTCATAGCCAAATATATAGATATACATGCACACATATTCGGTGCTATGCATATGTATATATGCACACATATATTTGGTCATAAGTGTGTATATGTTTTAAGTTTTAAAATGTGATTTCCCATTGGTCTAGTTTTTGCTACTGGAATTTCTTCTAATGAAAAGAAAACCAAGTTCGCATTACAAGGATGACATTAAAACTTTGTAGATAAAAACCAATTTTGAAATTCTCTTGTCCACAAGTAATATTTTCAATAAATAAAGTGTGGTATATCCATAAAACAAGATACTACGCTGCTATTAAAATAAACATGCCAATATAGTTTTTTTTTAAACGTGGAAAACTTTGTTATATAATAATGGATGAGAAGACCAACATTCAAACAAAATTGTGACATGATCCCATTTATAAAAACGTCTGTGTCTGTGTATCACTGTGTCTGACTATATATGTGAGTGTGATTGTGCATGGGTGTGAGTGGATACACATGTCTAAATGAGTGTGTGTGTATGGGTGTGATGTTTATTGTGTGTGAGAATACATATGAGAATGTGAGAGTGCATGTATTTTAAGATGTGTTTTATCCTCTTCTTTCTTCGTCTTTATTTTTCAAAATGTTTTCATAATGAGCATGCATTTCTTTCTAATCAGAGATAACCATAAAATCTTCCTCAGGGAGAAAATTATGTTTGTACACACAGAACACTGCACTGGTAAGGAGGCCTAAGCTTAGTAGTTCAGTGGAAATATAACCTTGGAGAAGAATGGGGTTGTCTTAGCTCCTAATTTTGAGAACAAAGTGCTGGTTCCAGAAAGGTTAGATGCACAAGTTGATGCAGATCATTAGAGAACAAAAGCTTATGTTTGGAGAAAGAACAAAGTTCTTGATCTCAGAGGACGCCAGCAGCCCTGTCTGAGCATCTGCCCTCGCCACTCCACCTCATTATCTAAGAGCAATCCAGAGAAACTTTTTTATTTTTTTGTACATTGCTTCCAATGTCCAAAAGGTCCAAGGCTTCCCAGGTGGTGCTCGTGGTAAAGAACCTACCTGCAATGCTGGAGGCATAAGAGATGTGGTTTTGATCCCTGGGTTGGGAAGATGCGCTGGAGGAGGGAACGGCAGCCCACTCCTCTATTCTTGCCTGGAGAATCCCACGGACAGAGGAGCCTGGCCGGCTACGATCCATAGGGTCACAAAGAGTGGGACAGGACTGAAGCAACTTGGCAAGCAGCATGCAGGTCCAATTCAAGACCCTCACTATGAGGCTGGCGAGCTGTGCGCCCTGGCTCTGGGTCTCCATGAGCTGTGGTGAGACAGCGTGTATTAAGCGCACAGCATGGCCCCTGATCTCAGTCATCAGGCACCATGACCACTAGTTACAGCCTAAGACCCCAGGCAGTGACCCCTGCATCAGCAGGCTTTCCACGATCCGAGGTTTGTGTGGTTTCTATCAGCAGGACTGCTGCCTTGCAAACTGTGGTTCCTGTGGTAGGAGGTATGAGCATGTGCTCCAGTTGAAAGAATTAGGGCAGGGAGTTTCTACTCCCCTCCCCAGAGTTTCTGATTCTCCTTCCCCCAGAGTTGTCAGAGCTGATGGCATCAGAGGGACAGAGAACCGTGCTTGTATGGCACACCACCTCTCCTCCAAACGCCCTGCACCCTGAGGCGTGACTCAGCATGTTGCTGGGTTCTTCCATGCAACGAGGATTCCTTAATCAACACTTCATCTTGCCATGTTCCCGGCCCACCCATCCATCTTTTCACTTCATTATCGAAGGGGGTTTCCTGGTAACTTTGTCAGATAGTTATTTTCCTCCCTGCTCTCCAAACAGCTGGAAAGTCCAAGAGTCAATCAACTGATAAACCAAATAGTTGATAAAGTCTTTACCCGCGGTGGCTCCCGGTTTTCTATTTAATAGAGGCTAGTTCTGGTGGAAGGATGCGAGACTGGACAGGGGCTCCTTTCTAAGTCGTGAGCACACTGTCTTTACTGGGACTGCAGGCTTATCATGGTTGCCTGGGTGCAGGCGTTTGAGCGGGTCGAGCAGGGCCGTCTGTCTCTTTCACCCTCTTTCTGCTGCAGCTCACCATGGTGCCGAGGATCAACACAGGGCAGGGAAGACAAAAGCTAGTCAGAAGGCAAGCGCAGGCTGTTTAGGACCTGCCGAAGGAGGGTTTTTGGGTGCATCTTGATATTGTACCTGTTCAGCAGAAGTCCTTGATCTCGTGCACATGGTGTCTCATTAAGACGGATAAATATGGGCAGCGCTCTCCCTGATGTTCTGTGAGGTTAACACAATGGCGCATCTGTCAGGGCCCGAACACAGAGCAAGCCAAGTGTGGATCACGCCCAGGACATCATGCCCAGCAGTGTTCAGCTCCTCTGTTTCGAGGCTCACAGTCCTGAGCCATGGAGGGGGCTGTGATTCCACAAACACTGTCCTGATAATTCCTCCCAGAGCTCCCGTGAGGAGCACGGGTGGCGAACGTCGCTGTCCTCATCGCTCCAGACAGGAAACATGGTGCCAGTCTTCCAACCGGTGGTCTCGCTTGCATATCCCAGGCGTGCAGATGGGGCAACCACCCAGGACCTGGGGCAACCCCCTGCTTCCCGCCCCACACCCCACTCCCCCACCACCCGTCTGCTGGGATCACAGGTGGATGAGGAGACCCTGGGCCATCCTGCTGAAGTCGGGTGCAGGCTAAGAGGCAGTCTCCTTTTTGGGGCAACACAGCCACGGTCTCAGTCACACAGCGATTGATTTGGCAAAGATGCTGTGAAGGTAATCTATAGACAGTGAGGAGTCAGGGAGGAAAATGGTCAATAAACAGCCACCACAAACTCTTCCAATCTTTGACTTTGGGGAGAACAGCAACCAGCCTTTCCGAGCTGCTCCTGCCCCTGGAATCGTGATGAGAGCATTTATGCATCTTCTCTTGGCAGCAACGTCTATTATGGAGCATCTGCCAGGGAGACTTTCCTCCCCTGTTAGTTTATCCTTGGGAGCAATAAATGCAATGAGATTATGTTAATGTCTTTATTGGATGAAGAAACCTTTCTTAAAAGCCAAAAACTAAATATCTAATGAACCCTGAGAAGGATGGATAAACGTAATTTTCTATAGATTCTTCAGGTTACCATACATCTCTCCCATTTTATGAAAAGATTTACAGCAGATTATGATTAATTTATTGCAGAATCATTCCAGGCAAAAACTAAATCAAAGTGCAGAGAGGACAGGATGTAATTCACTGGCTGCGGATGGTGCAGCCGTAAAGAACCCGCCTGCCAGTGCAGGAGACGAAAGAGATGTGGGTTTGATCCCTATTTGGAGGAGACCCCCTGGAGAAGGGAATGGCAACTCACTCCAGTATTCTTGCCTGGAGAATCCCATGGACAGAGGAGCCTGGCGGGGCACAAAGAGTCTGCATGACTGAGAGACTGAGCGCACAACACGCACGCGGAGAGGACAGGAGTCTAATTTACTGACCGCAGTGTGAAAAGAAAACAGATTCTGACCCTAAGCTCTTCTGACACAGAGGTTCTCTGATTCAGGATTAGCAAAGCCGCCAAGCAAAGGCTGGGCAGGGGCTTCCCGCAGGGGTGATGGGGACCTCCGAGCGAGACGGTCTTTTCTGTTTTGAAACAGAGGGGGCAGGTGTCTCCTACCGTGGGTGGAAACAAAAGCCGGAGCAGCCCTGGGCGGACCCGCTGCCTGCTGGCTGAGCAGAGTCATCCCGAGGACAAAGCACACTTCGAGCATTAAGACAAGTTTTTGGATGAGGAGGTGGAAGGAGAGAGAGAAGGTACTCCTCACTGAAAATCCCACGGAGGTTATCCCTAAATCAGAGGTGCGGGGGGGTGGGGGGAGGTGCCCACGGGCAGGCAGAGAAGGCTCTTCTCAGCGTGAACAGTGTCAGAAGTGCCGCTGACGGTAGATTTCATCTGAGCACGACCTGGCCTTCAGGGTGCGTGACAGGGCAGTGCCCGGTGCAAGGTCAAGACTTGCACCCAGGTTTCCTGGGGTAAGGAAGACTGATCACCCCACACCACAGAGTCCAGGAGCCCCTCCGGCAGGTTGTGTGTGAGCTGAGCCCTGGGGCGTGACTCAGAGGGTCAGCCTTGGCTGCAGGGCTGAAGGTTTTAGTTTCTGGGCCCTAAGGAGCTGTGTGTCAGGGCAGGCGACCTGATTCCTTGGTGAGTTGGGACCCTCATCTGCAACAGGGTCCCCAGCCTTGCTGTAAAGGGCAGTCACATGTGAACGTGCTGAGAAGAGGGCCTGGCGGTCCTGAGCGCTGCGGAGACGTCGGCTTCTCCTGCTGTTGCAGTGATGATCCGCTTGTTAGGAGCGCACACCCTGCAGGCCCGGCTTTCGCTGTTTGCATCCTCTGTGACCTTGGTCAGGTTAACCTCCCCGAGCTTCTCCATCTGGACGCCTTGATCTGAGATGCTCTGTGCTGTCTGCCCTGTACTCGCCATCTGCCCGTGAGTGCAGACAATCCTGGAGAGGAGGTGGTCTCTCTCTGGGGCTGTTACTGTATCACCAACCCCCAGAGTGAGACCAGCGTGGACAGGGAAATGAGGTGTGATGTTACCGCATGGACACTGAGTGTTAGTACCTGCAGGTGTACTGACTGCAGGTGTACTGAGCATCAGTACCCACAGGTGCTCAGGTGCTTTCTCCAGCCCAAGGAAGCGTTGCCTTCCCTCCTCTGACCTCCCTCATCACTGCAGCCCAAGGAGCTCAAAAGCCACCATCAGCTTCTCTGGGTGATGCCAGGTGGACCAGATGACCCCTTCCACAACGACAGCTTCTTTCCATCCCAAATATCTCATCAGAGCAATCCGGCCACCCATCCTGCTCATGGGGTTTTTTGGGGGGTGGAAAAGCAGACGTCAGCTCAGCCTCAGACCTCTGTGTCCATTCAGTATCCTCCTTTCTTCCTGCCTACACTCAATCCGTGATTAACGGGATGTTTTCTCGCCTCTGCTCCAGACCCGGCTGACGTAAGCGGTCTGCTCCTGGTTGATGAACTCCTTTCTGTTCTGCTCGCTAACCTTGATGTCATTCCCCTCTTCCTTCATTGTAGGTGATTCCACTCAGCCAGGCGGCCATCCCCCCACCGCTCCTGCAGGTCGGGCACACAAGGGAGGGATCAATAAGTGATAATTAGTTATCATAAAATGATTTCAGCAGAAAGTAGTTCTCGCAGGCCAGAAAGTTGTGTGAAGAGCCAAGAAGAGCCAATAAACTAAAGTTCACCAAAAGGCATCTTGTCTCATATTGGATTCCACGTCAGGTAGGGAGAGGATACGTTTTGATCAGAGGTCCCACCCTGGGATTCTGCCTCTAGTTACTCATGAGATGCATGACTTTCTTAGGCTCCATCTCCTCATTTGAAATAGGAAGGACACTGGCGGCTCAGTGGTGGAGAGTCTGCCTGCCAATGCAGGAGACATGGGTTCAATCCCAGGTCTGGGAGGATGACATATGCTGTGGAGCATCTAAATCTGTGGGCCACAAGCGCCGAGCCCGTGCCGCAGTGCCCGGGAGCCGCAGGCGCCGAGTCCGTGCCGCAGTGCCCGGGAGCCGCAATATTGAGCCTGTCTCTCGCGCCCGGGAGCCGCAGTGACTGAGCCAGGGGCCACAGCCACTGAAGCTCTTATGCCCCAGAGCCCATGCTCTGCAACAAGAGACGCCTCCGCGATGAGAAACCCATGCACTGCAACGAGAAAGCAGCCCCCACTCTCCGCACCTAGAGAAAAGCCTGAGCAGCGGTGGAAACCCAGCATGGCCAAAAATAAGGGTGCATAAATAAAATTATTTCGAGAAAGGAATGTGAAGGACAGAGCAGCACCCGGCATCCGCCGTGATGAGAACTTCGGCGCCTGGGCCAGAGGAGGGCGCACTTGAGGTCATCGGCCAGCCACTCCTGCTGCGTGGCCAGAGCCGCAGAAAGTCACCTCACTCGGCGTTGCCCCTCCCGGTAAAGATGCAGAGTTTCGTTTTGACTTTTACAGAAACTATCGATTGCGGCTCCTTTGCCAGCCCTGAAGCGCGGCTCACGGTGGCTAAAAGGCCGGACGGAAGTAGCCACTCACGTTGCACCCACTCTCAGGTGAGGGGTCTGAAGTGTTTACAGGCAGAACCTGCAGAACTTTCCTCGGTGTCGCAGAGCAACTGAAGCCGCAAAGACGACGCCCGTGGCTCAGACAGCGCGAGAACACACAGCAGGCGAGGGGGCAGGTCGCAGCCGGGGTGCAGGGGCCTGGGGGCTGCGATGAGGCGGGGTGGCAGGACACAGGCCTGCCTCGCCAGCGCAGGGCCGGTCCTGGTCCTCAGCAAACACCCACGGAGCACCTGTGTCTCAAAGACAGAGAATCAGTTAGATTCAGTGATCTGCTTCACCCAGGCATTGCTTTAACTCATGTATTGTAAGTCAATAACATATGAACACAGAGCAGTTTGGATAATCTTGACTCCACTTCCCACAATGCCTATTTATATATTACATCTAACAGGACCTTAAAAACATGTACATCAAAAAATGAATTGCTGTGTATTGTTCTTCTAAGAAAATGGAACAATTTTCTTAATTTCTTGAGACAATCATTTGGTTTTTGTCCTTTAATCTATTCATGCTGGGAACAACATTTATAGACTTTCTAGTGTCAAATTCTACTTCAGTTCCTGTAATAAATGCCTTGTATACATATGGATTATCATTTTTAATACACTGCTGGATTCAGTTTGCTGATATTTTATTTAAAGGATATTCACGCAGTGTTCTGAAGTGACTCTGTCATGTATTTTTTTCCTTTTGTGTTTGCTTTCCCCCTTGTTCTGTTCTTGTTTTTGCTTGAGTATCAAGATAGTCAAGTCTTATAGAAGAGTTGGGGGATATTTTTCCTTTCCCTATATTCTGGGAGAGTTTGTTTAAGATCAAGAGCTTGGTAGAACTCTCCTGTAATACTGCATTAGCCTGGAATTTTCTCTGCAGAAAGATTTGCAACTACTACTTCATTTTATTCAGTAGGTCTTATGCTATTCAGACTTTTCTCTAGATTAAGTTTTGCCAAGTTATATTTTTCTAAAATTTCTCCATTTTGTTCAAGTTTTCAGATTTTTTGATATAAAATTGTATTTTATTTTAATATGTGTTGTATCTGCAGTTATGTCTAATTTAATTCCTAATATTTCTTATTTCAAGTTATTTTCTGAATCAATTTTATTACCTGTTTATATATTTTATTAATATTTTCAAAAAACAGCTCTGGCTCTGTTTTCTCATTGAATGCATTCTTAATTGATTTCTACTTTTCTCTTTATTAATTCCTTACCTTTACTTTATTTGGGCTTATTCAGCAGTTTACTTTCTTTTTAAGTCAGATGTTTAGCTCATTTATATTCAGAGCTTTATCTTTTTAATAAAAGAGTGTAGGTTTAAAATCTTCCCTCTAAGTGTGATTTTATTTGCATCTCACACGTTTTAATGTAGTATATTCATCATCATACATTGCTGAATATTTCTAAATTGTCATTATAATTTCACCTTTGCCCCATGAGTAATTCAAAAGTGAGTTTAATTTCACAAGTGCGCAGAGGCCTTTGACTTCCTGCTTTTTCTGTTGACCTCCAGCTTGATTCCACCCTGGTCACACAGCTCGATCTGGACCATACAAACTGTACATAGTTTGCACAGTGTTGAGACTTGTTTTGTGTCCTTGAGCATGGCCAAGTTTTGTAAATGTCCCGTGGGTTTTTAAGGTCATGTGATTCTTTAATTCTGGGATGCAGAATTCTGAAAGTCCATTAAAACAGACTGGTTAATGTTTGTATTTGTCAGGGTTTTCCAGAGAAACAAAACCGGTAGGAGATATATTGATACATACGGAGAGATTTATTAAGGAACTTGGATCCTGCTGTTATGCAGACTAAGTCCCAAGCTCTGTTGTCTGCAAGTTGGAGACCCGGGAAAGCCAGTGGTGCAGTTCAGTGTGAGCCAAAGGCCTGAACTCCAGGGAAGCTGGTGGCACACGACCCTGAATCTGAAGGGCCAAGAACCAGGTGCTCTGATGTCAGGATGGATCAGGAGGGGATGGACATCTCAGGTGAGAGGGGACAGAACTTGTTCCACCACCTCCTTTTTGTTCTGGACTGGGCGATGCCCACCTTCATTAGAGAGGGTAGACCTTCTTCACTCCATCAACTGAATCAAATGCTAGTCTCCTCCATAAATACAGACACACCAGAAAGTGTGAAAGTGGGAAGACCAAAAAGTGTAAGCAGACAAAAGTGTGTGCTAGTCACTCAGTTGTGTCCGACTCTTTGCTTCCCCATGGACTGCAGCCTGCAAGGCTCCTCTACCCATGGAATTCTCCAGGCAAGAATACTGGAGTGAGTTGCCATTCCCTTCTCCAGGGGATCTTCTTGACCAAGGGATCAAACTCAGGTCTCCTGAGTTGCGGACAGATTCCTTACCAACTGAGCCACCAGGAAAGCTCAAAAAAAGAAAAAAAAAAAAAGCTAACCAAAAGAAGGTTGGCAAAGAAGGATGCTGTATCAATAGCAATTAAGATCAACTTTTAGGCAAAAAGCACTTTAGACAAAATCACTACAAAACGGTACCAAAAAAATCCGTTCAAAAAGAGAATTCAACAGCATAAAACCACTGTGAAACTTTTGAATGTGCCTACCTATTTGAATTAGATATTAATACATGTACAAGAAAAAAATAAAAATCCACTCTCACAGTGTGATAGACCTTTCTCAATCATTATTGGGTCAAAAAGGGAATGATTACCAAAGATAAAGATTTGAATAAGATAATTGCAATGCTTAATGGGACGTCAACTACGTGGGCTTAAGGGATGCCCAGATGGCTGGCAAAACATTATTCCTGGTGTGCCTGTGTTTATGGAAGAGACTAGCATTTGATTCAGAAATGGTTCATGAACTGACCTATAGACCAATCCTAACACGTTTCGCTTTTGACCCTGAATTCTCGCCCACATAGGAGCTGCTGCTCTGGAGAACGTTGGCTTGTTTTCAAGATTATTCTTGCTGTTGGTCCTCTCCCCCTGTTTTACAATTAAAATTTTTACAGTTTAATTTTTCCAATTAAAAATTTTGCAGCTTTACAATTAAACTCCCTTCCCCAGTTCTTGACTGGATATATGGAGTGTTGCTTACTTTGACCTGTTTCTACCAATGGGGCCCCATGACTCATTTTTGAAATTCCAGGAATTCACTATTAGTTCATTCTACCGCCCTCTCTGATAATCTGGATTCAGCTCAGGTCTCTTTGTGGGGCCCTTACTTTTTCGCATGTGCCCAGTAACACAACCCCCAAGAAGACAGGCAAATGGTATGTGGATGCCCACACACACACACACACACACACACACACACACACTCTGAGTACAATCCATTCCCTCCTGCTGCCTAAATGCCACACCGTTTCCTGAGAAAGCCCCAACAGGCTTTTCCACTGACCTGTCCTACAGGTGGAATTGTTTTACAGAATCCATCCAACTCCCAAAACACCTTATGCAAGCCATGTGCTTCTTTCACTTGTTAAATCTTTCTATGCTGGTCTGTATTAGATCATAAACTCTGGAAACTATGCCTTCAAGTCCTTTGGAATCAGTGTATCAATGCAAGTTGGTCTATCGTGGATGCTTAGTGAATGCTTACATAGGTGAATCTCAGCTGCTCAGAGCCTCCAGCTAGAAAATCTTTAAAAGGCTGGCACAGTCTCAGGCATGTAAAGGAGCAGTGAGCTTTCCATAATTACAAGCTAAGCTTCACACCAGCTCAACAGTCTTCAAGTGCGGAGAGTGCTGTCTGAGTCTGTTGTATTATACAAGTTTTTATACAAATGTACAGACTCTGTGTAGCATTTCATAAGTCATTGTTCTAAACTCTGTGTGCATAACCATTCAATATCTCATTCAACATACATAAAAGTAAACCTGATTAGTTACCAGGATCATGGTCTTCTGCCTTCTCCTCAAGAATAAGTACTTCCCATGTTATGCAGAGTAGAATTTTAATGTAATATGTTAATACCCTTCTTTATATGCATTTAGCAACTTGCTGTTTGAAAGCACTTGAATTTCTCTTTTAAATGAAATACCTCCGGTAACACATTGAGTCCTGATGTTATTACTCTCATTTCCTTCCCCCTCTCTTCTTGTGTTGTATCTGAATTTGTTAATTCTTTCTCCCATTATATAGCAAGTTTTAATTTCTGCCTGTAACAGAGTGTGTTAGTTATTTCATGATATGTACCATCCCGAGACTGGTCAGCTAATTCGGTAGTCTTCATAGGAGGCACAATTTTTCAGTCGCCTTTTCTCATTTTCACCTTTTAAATACTTTTTGATGGTTGTCTGCCCTGCACTGACGTCTGGCCTCTAAAGTGAGATAGAGTTCATTGTCATATTTGCTGAAGAGAAAATGTTTGTTCTTATCATGAATATGTTCGTATTTTAGGGGTTAGAAACGTAGATAACTTTAAAACAGTGTATTATTTTTAAATGTAATGACAGGTTGAGTTGGTATGCTTGCAGAGATCAAGAATC
The DNA here is from genome assembly GCF_042477335.2 of Ovis canadensis. NCBI lineage: Eukaryota > Metazoa > Chordata > Mammalia > Artiodactyla > Bovidae > Ovis > Ovis canadensis. The sequence continues at coordinate 80,788,762 of NC_091260.1, read as the reverse complement.
AGGTTTCTTTTTGTAGCTTATGACAATTTTATGTTTCCTATGTCTTTCTTAGGACTCCATCTTTTTTTTAAATCTTGGTGTGCTGATTCACGTTGGTTCGATCTCTGGGTTGGGAAGATGGTAGGAGAAGAAAATGGTAACCCACTCCAATATTCCTGCCTGGAAAATCCCATGGACAGGGGAGACTGGTGTGCCACAGTCTGAAGGGTCCCAAAGAGTTGGACATGAATGAGCATGGACATGCTCACACACAGACACACACACACAGACACACACACACAGACACAGACACATACAGACACAGACACACACAGACACACACACATACAGACACAGACACACACAGACACACACACAGACACACACACACACAGACAGACACACTCACACAGACAGACACACACACACAGACACAGACACGTACAGACACAGACACAGACACACACACAGACACACACACACACATACAGACACAGACTCACACAGACACACACACATACAGACACAGACACACACAGACACACACACAGACACACACACACAGACACAGACACGTACAGACACAGACACACACAGACACACACACAGACACACACACACACACATACAGACACAGACTCACACAGACACACACAGACAGACACACACACAGACAGACACACTCACACACACAGACACACACACAGACACACACATATACAGACACGCACACACAGACACACAGACACACACACATACACTGACACACACACAGACACACACACACACACATACAGACACAGACTCACACAGACACACACACATACAGACACAGACACACACAGACACACACACAGACACACACACACAGACACAGACACGTACAGACACAGACACACACAGACACACACACAGACACACACACACACATACAGACACAGACTCACACAGACACACACAGACAGACACACACACAGACAGACACACTCACACACACAGACACACACACAGACACACACATATACAGACACGCACACACAGACACACAGACACACACACATACACTGACACACACACAGACACACACACACACAGACACACACACAGACACACACACAGACACACAGACACACATACACAGACACACACAGATACACAGACACACATACACACACACAGATACACACATATACAGACACGCACACACAGACACACACACACAGACACACACACACACACACACAGAGACACACACCCCGATCCACATTTCTTTTTTAAAAGAGGAGAGTAAATACAAGTTGAACTACTTAATGTTGTTATTTGAGACCTTCTCTCTGAGAACTAGAACAACAAAAGTATAAACTGCAAAGGACAAGGTAAATACATTTCATTCAGTAAGAAGCCATAAACAGTTAGAATTTGATCTTCAGGTGAGCCCCTGGTGGCTTAGACAGTAAAGAGTCTGCCTGCAGTGCGGGAGACCCGGGTTCGATCCCTGTGTTGGGAAGATCCCCTGGAGAAGGGAATGGCAACCCACTCCAGTGTTCTTGCCTGGAGAATCCCATGGAGCCTAATGGGCTACAGTCTGTAGGGTTGCAAAGAGCTGGACATGACTGAGCACGCGTGTTACATATATACATACACACAACCCGACTATGAATTCTCTGCCAATCCTAACACAAACTTTCCATCTACAGTCCATGGGGTCACAAAGAGTCGGACACGATTGAGTGACTTCCTTCACTGCCACTTTAAATAGAATAATCCAGAAAGGGCAGAGAAGAGATGTCTGCTTAAGGATTTGTAGACACAGGTAAGGGTGGGTACCACGCGGGCACGTGGAGCACAGAGCTTGGTCTCCAACGGGAAGAAATAGGTTAGGGAGCAGGAGGGCCAGCCGTCCACAGGAGGCCGCCAGACCTGAAGAGGTGCCTCCTGCCCCCCACCTGCCTCTGTCCAAGCCCAGGGAGGTGCTGAAGACAGAGGGTGAGAGGCCTGCTGTGAAGACAAACAGCCCCAACACTAGTCAAAGGCAGGCTTCACTCAGGACTCTTGCAAGAACGGCTTCAGTAAGACTGAGCCTGACTCCACACACAGCAAGCACAGTGGCAGATTCATAGTCAAGGACCGGGGCGAGGGGTCAGGTGATGGAAAAGTATTTAGAGGGGACATCAAGGATAGGGCTTTGGCTCAACTGCAGCAGGATTCTTGCCAGAGTCAGGCCAAGACCTAGACACCAAGCTTGGGGCATGGAGGAACCTGATCAGACATCAAAGGTGGGAGATTCTCGCTCAACTGTCTTAGTGGGATTCTTGCTAAAGTTGAGCTTGTGAAGGCCGAGGTCAGGTCCCAGGGATGAAGCTTCCTTGAAAGAAAGCTCAGAGGAGCCTGTCTAAAGTTGGGTCAAGGAGAGCCTTTGTGTGTGGTGAACAGCTGAACAGGGAGCAGGGGAGAGGCCGAGCATGGGAGGAGGTCTCCTGTATCCCGCCTCCCCAGCAGATGTCTTCTCGGCCTTGGCCTTGCTCTAGCCCCCTCCTCCAAACCCCAACTCCTGCTTTGGCCCCTCAGAGAAGCACATCCCCTTCAGGGGAGTGGGCCTTCGAGGTCCTGGCCTTTGTAGCAGACTCCTGGCTCTATTTCTTTGCAGCAGACCCCTCTGGGCTTCGAGCAGGGGTTCCTGGCCGTGTGGGGCATGGAGACCCTACTTGAGTGGCCTTGGGGCCCACCCTCCTCATAATGCCGGCGTCTCCCTCCCTGGCTCTCCCTGTGAGATGGTGCGGATGCAGTGGTTTTACGCACCTCCCCAGGGAGCATCATCTCTGAGCCACCGGCTGCTCCTTTCCCTCTGGTAGACAGATCCTGGGGGTCCCTTTCAGGAGCCCCTTCTTTTCTGCACGGAGAGAGTGTGGGCAATTTGAAGTGGAAAGAGACGGGAGTCTGGCAGACACAGCACACCCATGGTGGGACCGTGAGAAGCCCAGGCTGTGTGTGTGTAGGGTGGGGCGGGCGGAGAGTGGCTGGTACCCCAGCTCCAGCTGGATGTTCCCAGCTCCCATCACCACACTGCCAGGTGGCCCATACCTGCTGTAGCCCATTGAAGAGAGAAGAGGATGGGCTGGGATGGCCTGGGCATTCCCTGCAGGGAAATATACTGAGATATTGTGGGGTGTGTATGTGTGTGCTTAGTTGCCCAGTTGTATCTCTTTGCAACCCCGTGGACTATAGCCTTCCAGGCTCCTCAGTCCATGGGATTCTACAGGCGAGAATACTGGAGTGGGTAGCCATTCCCTTCTCTGGGGGGAGGGGAGTCTTCCAGACACAGGGGTCCAACCCACAGCTCCTGCATTGCCAGGCAGATTCGTTGCCATGGAGTCACCTGGTAAGCCCTTTTTGCTTTTTGTCTTAGACAGAGACCTAAGGCATTGAAGGGCTGCAGGGACATGCTTGAGCAAACTTGGGCAAACTCCAGGAGATAGTGAGGGACAGGGCAACCTGGCGTGCTGCAGTCCGTGTGGTCGCAGAGTCAGACGTGATGTAGCAACGGAACAGCAAGGGGCGTGCTGGGGGGGACTCTGAGAGACATGGTGCATTTTAAACTGGAAGTCTCTACCTTTGTAACAGGCAAGCCCAGAAGTCCTTCTGACCACGGCACCCTCATTATTCTTCCTGTGGGTGGGCAGCATTGCACCCTCCCCAGAGACACACATGTAGCTGAAAATGGGGTGCCTGGTCTCACACAGTGAGGGGTGCTGAGGTGATGGATGGAATCAAGGCTGCTAATGAACTGACCTTAAGAAGGGAGATTCTCCTGTGCTCTCCTGGGCTTCAGATCACGTGTCCTTCACAGCGGGAGAGGGAGGCAGACGAGGATGTCCGCGATGCAACAGGAGGGGCTTTGAAGATGGAAGACCATGAGCCAAGGAGGCTGGTCCAGCCCTGGCAGCTGGAAAAGGCAAGATTCCAGAAAAGGAAGCTGTCCTGCCGAGGGTTTTAGCCCAAGGAGATGCCCAGGTCCGGCCTCTGACTTCCAGAATCATGCAATGGCATATTTGTGCTGTTTTAAGGCACTTCATTTGGATAATTTGTTATAGTGGCCATAGAAAATGAATGCAGAGCTAAAGTCTTGATTTACTGTAGTTTAAGCGCAAGGAGCCCTGCGTGGCCGGTGGCTCCCTCACCTACCCGTACACGGAGGCTGTGTCAGTCAAGACGCAGACGGTCCTGCCTTCTGTGATCCGGTCTTGGGCTGAAACTGACTCCTGCCAGACCCGGAAATCTGCCTCCTGGCACGACTTGTCACTTCTTGTCTGGCATTTCTGTACAACGGTTCCCACCCTGCCAGCTCCACGGGGATCAAGCGGTTGGCCCCTGCCATTCCTGCCCTATGGCACACCCTGAAAGGAACTCAGGATGCAGCTCTGAGCCGAGGGCCCAGGGGCTCCTAGGCCTTGAAGATGCACAGCTAAGGGGAGATTCCAGCGCCCCTCACCCCACCCACCCCTCGGCCTACCCTTGCATCTCCCCAGGCGTAGAAAAGCTCTCAAGTCCACTCAAGAGTGTCGCTTGTGATTACCCGTCATCTGCTTATTCTTGACCACATGTATTTTGCAGCCGAAAGATGCATATATTTACCAGCTCCTCCCCCTATGTCTTGTAGACAGTTTTTCAGGGCTAACAGCCCTGGATACAGTCATCAGTAAGGTCCCCAAATAAAACTAAAACTCCCTGCTCTTATGTTGCATATATACTTTTTTCAGCCGACATCTCTTTTGCAACTGCTTCTGCTCTCTGATAAGGCAGAGAACAGATGAGAGACAGGTTCCCCGCGGGATGCAGGCAGAGCCTGGAGTTATCTGTCACCAGGAGCTCCTGTCTGTCCCATGCAGGTCCCTCTGGGACTCTCAGTCACCACCGGCCTGTGCCACAGGCGGGTCATCAGAATGAGCTCATAAGAGCCAGGGACGTCCTTCTCCTGGATGACGGGCTCTGCAGGGGAGTAAGGGATGACCTTGAGGGTGCAAATGAGGCCCAAGGGTGCCATAGGCAAGGGCCGGCCTCGCCTGGAAGCAAAAAAGAAACAAACCTGCTGGAAACAAAAAAGGAGCAAACAGAACAAAAGAAAACCCAGGGAAACTGAGAGAGAAGAGGGTCGTGACAACCGTACTGCTTTTACTGCAGTGAACGGAAGGACAGGAAGCTATCCCAGGTGCCTAGAGCACAGATGCCCTCTGAGTGTCAGGACCTGAGCCTCTCCCGCTGGGAGTGTCGTGATCTGCTTGTGAGTCAACAGTCTCCTGATTTCTGCAATTTCCGGGGCTTCCTGCTTCCACGCAATCCCCGCTAAGGTGGAACAAAAAGGCAAAGGTGTCTGCTCTTTCCATTAAAATGTGTTTAAGTGGGAAAAAACGCCTTATTTTCTTCCAAGAGAGGTCTCATTAACTCTTTTTCTTTATATTATTATAAAAGCAATTGCTACAGAGCTCATTATTTTAAAAATGAGGAAAATTTCCAAGAATTATATAGAGGAAAAGGTACAAAAGAATAAATAATCAACCGTTTGCATGAAGCATATCATTATTAATGTTTTCCCGCAATAGTTACTCCCAGTCAAGAGAGGTATTTAGGAAAACAGATTTGTGGCTGGTCTTGTAGGGTAAGGAAATTAGGGAAGACAAGTTTCAGGAAAAGAATGAGATGGGCACTTTACAGGAACAGATCACCTTTAATGAGGTGGGAAGGGACAGCAGTCAGATTAGTGAGCTGCTGCACTAACCCAAGAAAAGAGTAAGTGTATATAGGCTAGTATGTGGAAAGCTACTGTCTTAAGGGGGCCTGTTCTTCTCCAAGGTTGTTCTGAGTAGTTACCTCTTAAAAAGAGCTGGAACAAGGAATTCTGGAGATCGGCTAGAGACTGGGACGGGCTGGGAACTGGGCGTAATCAACCTTAATGTCCATTCTTTTCCCTTCAGGTGAGAAAGTTCTTTGTTTTGCATACAATGGTGGGGAGGACCTGGAGGGGAGTCTGCACTCCAGGCTGTTTTGAGCGCGTAACTTTCCTTCGGGTCTTACTCCGTGGGGCTTCCTGGTGGCTCAGAGGTAGAGAACCCGCCTGCCAGTGCAGAAGACACAGGAGATGAGAGTTCTATTCCTGGGTTGGGAAGATCCCCTGGAGGAGGAAATGGCAACCCACCCCAGTATTATCACCTGGGGAATCCCATGGATAGAGGAGCCTGGTGGGCTATGGTCTGTGGCGTCACAGAGAGTCGGACACGTCCTAGCATTCATGAGTGTGAACACTTACTCTGTGGCTGGATCAGGCAAGGCCATGGAAGTCTTGCCCCGGGGGTCAGGCTCTGGGAGTGTACTCGGTGGGGAACTGCAGGTGTGAAGCCAGGCAGAGGCGGCATTAGAGGTCGCTTGGGAGGGTCCTTGCGGCTGCAGGTGGAGCGTTGGTGATGCTGGAGGCCGGGACTCTGCAGGGACCTGGGAAGAGGTGACGCGGGGGAGCTGCCGGGCAGCTGTAGGTGGGCAGAGAGAGTGGCCGCAGACGCCCCTGCGAGGGCACAGTCTCAGGATTCAGCAATTTGGTGAAAGGATCAGCGTGTAAAGAACAGGGAGACACACCCCCCGTTGACGGATTATAAAGGGTGCTGGGAGACAGGCAGCCTTGATGGGCATTTTCCAAGCCAGCTCCTCCTATGTCCCCAAGCAACTCATAAAAGTAGGACAGGTGAGTCCAAAGGGCAGCTGGACTCTGGGGACTCTCAATCTGCACCTCTTCTTTCCTGCTCAGAGCTACGGGAAGGGGCATAAGGAGCAAGGCAGCGGGCGACTGCAGGGCCTGCGCTCCTTCCTGGCGGGCCAGGGAGGGGAGCCGCTGTGCACACAGTGCCAAGGGCTTCCCAGCTGGACCCACCCGCTCTTGGGGGCATGCCCCCTGTTAGCGTAGGGCCTGTGGAGGTCCAAGGGTCCACACAGTCCTGCTCCAGGAGAAGGTTGGAGAAGGACCGAGGTAAACAGACTCCACACTCAGCCAGGTCCCATTCACCATGGGCAAGAATAGGGGGGCAGTAGGTCAGGCCAGTTAGGGCCTGGTGGAAACCCACCCAGGGAGGGAAGAAGCCCCAAAGGCAAAGGCGGTGAATACACGCGGCTGTCAATTTGGTATCTTTATGGCAACGGTAAGCAATGCTGGGCAAGACCTTGAACTGAAGGTGTATCGCATCCAAAGAACACGGTCAGGTGAGGGGAAGACGTAACCTGCAGTGGAGGCACCTGGGCACACCACCCAACCGAGTGACAGGGTCAACACCATGGTTATCCCGTGGGCATCCTGCATCCCTGGCGTGAAGGGACAAGACGGGCATCTCACTCTGTGCTGTCCTTCCCCAGACCCATCAGCCCATTTCCAGGGAGGAAATGTCAGACCAGCCCAGACTGGACTTTCCACAGGAGACCTGACCACTGACCTCAAGACCGTCGGCGGGGGACCCACCGAGACGCTGAGGAAACGTGGCAGGTCGCTGCGAGGGGGGCCCTGAGTGTGATCCTGGAACAGAGAGGAGGCGGGGATGGAGAACTGACGGCAACCCATTTAGCCTGGGTTTTAATAATAATAAACTGCGTCTGGGAAGCCCTATTCCCAGGTTGCTCAATGGTAAAGAACCTGCCTGCCAATGCAGGAGACGCAGGTTCCATCACTGGGCTGGGAAGATTTCCTTGGAGGAGGAGATAGCAACCTGCTCCAGTATTCTTGACCGGAAAATGGCATGGACAGAGGAGCCTCTCCGGCTAAAGTCCATGGGGTCACAGAAGGAACCAAACAACAACAACAAATGTACCAAAGCAGATTTTATCCTCTGTATTTTTTTATTTCTTGAGAATTTTCACTAACGTGCCATGGCGATGTCAGGGGCTGGCCATGGGGACTGCTGGGTAAGGGGTACCCAAACTCGGGACCAATTTCTGGTGAGTCTAAAATTATTAAAAAAAAAATAAAACATTTAATACTAAAAAAAGTACAGTGTTTAAAGCACTCAACATAGCCTGGCACGAGTAAGAAGCCAATATATATTAGCTGCTCTCAAAACAAAAATATAAAACATATTAAAGAAAAAATATTAAACATTTTAAAATTTAACCTCTTAAAATATTAAGTATTAAAAGTCCCACTTTGGATTGGTTATTAGTCCAGTCTAGTTTTGAGTCAGGCCCCCCTCCCTACCGCAACGTGTTCTTCAGGCTAGGCCAAGGTGTATGTGCTTTATTCAGAAGAACTGGAAGGGCTTCTCTGAAACGTTTTTGTTTTTTTTTTTTTTAATTTTAAATTTTTATTTTTTATTTTATTTTATTTTTTTGTTTTTAGTTTTTTATTTTTTAAATTTTAAAATCTTTAATTCTTACATGTGTTCCCAAACATGAACCCCCCTCCCACCTCCCTCCTCATAACATCTCTCTGGGTCATCCCCATGCACCAGCCCCAAGCATGCTGCATCCTGCGTCAGACATAGACTGGCGATTCAATTCTTACATGATAGTATACATGTTAGAATTCCCATTCTCCCAAATCATCCCACCCTCTCCCTCTCCCTCTGAGTCCAAAAGTCCGTTATACACATCTGTGTCTTTTTTCCTGTCTTGCATACAGGGTCGTCATTGCCATCTTCCTAAATTCCATATATATGTGTTAGTATACTGTATTGGTGTTTTTCTTTCTGGCTTACTTCACTCTGTATAATTGGCTCCAGTTTCATCCATCTCATCAGAACTGATTCAAATGAATTCTTTTTAACGGCTGAGTAATACTCCATTGTGTATATGTACCACAGCTTTCTTATCCATTCATCTGCTGATGGACATCTAGGTTGTTTCCATGTCCTGGCTATTATAAACAGTGCTGCGATGAACATTGGGGTACATGTGTCTCTTTCCATTCTGGTTTCCTTGGTGTGTATGCCCAGAAGTGGGATTGCTGGGTCATAAGGTAGTTCTATTTGCAATTTTTTAAGGAATCTCCACACTGTTCTCCATAGTGGCTGTACTAGTTTGCATTCCCACCAACAGTGTAGGAGGGTTCCCTTTTCTCCACACCCTCTCCAGCATTTATTGCTTGCAGATTTTTGGATCGCAGCCATTCTGACTGGTGTGAAGTGGTACCTCATTGTGGTTTTGATTTGCATTTCTCTAATAATGAGTGATGTTGAGCATCTTTTCATGTGTTTGTTAGCCATTCGTATGTCTTCCTTGGAGAAATGTCTATTTAGTTCTTTGGCCCATTTTTTGATTGGGTCGTTTATTTTTCTGGAATTGAGCTGCATAAGTTGCTTGTATATTTTTGAGATTAGTTGTTTGTCAGTTGCTTCATTTGCTATTATTTTCTCCCATTCAGAAGGCTGTCTTTTCACCTTGCTTATATTTTCCTTTGTTGGGCAGAAGCTTTTAATTTTAATTAGATCCCATTTGTTTATTTTTGCTTTTATTTGCAGAATTCTGGGAGGTGGATCATAGAGGATCCTGCTGTGATTTATGTCTGAGAGTGTTTTGCCTATGTTCTCCTCTAGGAGTTTTATAGTTTCTGATCTTACATTTAGATCTTTAATCCATTTTGAGTTTATTTTTGTGTGCGGTGTTAGGAAGTGATCTAGTTTCATTCTTTTACAAGTGGTTGACCAGTTTTCCCAGCACCACTTGTTAAAGAGATTGTCTTTACTCCATTGTATATTCTTGCCTCCTTTGTCAAAGATAAGGTGTCCATATGTGTGTGGATTTATCTCTGGGCTTTCTATTTTGTTCCATTGATCTATATGTCTGTCTTTGTGCCAGTACCATACTGTCTTGATGACTGTGGCTTTGTAGTAGAGCCTGAAGTCAGGCAAGTTGATTCCTCCAGTTCCATTCTTCTTTCTCAAGATCGCTTTGGCTATTTGAGGTTTTTTGTATTTCCATACAAAGCTTGAAATTATTTGTTCTAGTTCTGTGAAAAATGTGGCTGGTAGCTTGATAGGGATTGCATTGAATTTGTAAATTGCTTTGGGTAGTATACTCATTTTCACTATATTGATTCTTCCAATCCATGAACATGGTATATTTCTCCATCTATTAGTGTCCTCTTTGATTTCTTTCATCAGTGTTTTATAGTTTTCTATATATAGGTCTTTAGTTTCTTTAGGTAGATATATTCCTAAGTATTTTATTCTTTTCGTTGCAATGGTGAATGGAATGGTTTCCTTAATTTCTTTTTCTACTTTCTCATTATTCGTGTATAGGAATGCAAGGGATTTCTGTGTGTTGATTTTATATCCTGCAACTTTACTATATTCATTGATGAGCTCTAGTAAGTTTCTGGTGGAGTCTTTAGGGTTTTCCATGTAGAGGATCATGTCATCTGCAAACAGTGAGAGTTTTACTTCTTCTTTTCCAATTTGGATTCCTTTTATTTCTTTTTCTGCTCTGATTGCTGTGGCCAAAACTTCCAGAACTATGTTGAATAGTAGCGGTGAAAGTGGACACCCTTGTCTTGTTCCTGACTTTAGGGGAAATGCTTTCAATTTTTCCCCATTGAGGATAATGTTTGCTGTGGGTTTGTCATAGATAGCTTTTATTATGTTGAGGTATGTTCCTTCTATTCCTGCTTTCTGGAGAGTTTTTATCATAAATGGATGTTGAATTTTGTCAAAGGCCTTCTCTGCATCTATTGAGATAATCATATGGTTTTTATTTTTCAGTTTGTTAATGTGGTGAATTACATTGATTGATTTGCAGATATTGAAGAATCCTTGCATCCCTGGGATAAAGCCCACTTGGTCATGGTGTATGATCTTTTTAATGTGTTGTTGGATTCTGATTGCTAGAATTTTGTTGAGGATTTTTGCATCTATGTTCATCAGAGATATTGGCCTGTAGTTTTCTTTTTTTGTGACATCTTTGTCAGGTTTTGGTATTAGGGTGATGGTGGCCTCATAGAATGAGTTTGGAAGTTTCCCTTCCTCTGCAATTTTCTGGAAGAGTTTGAGGAGGATAGGTGTTAGCTCTTCTCGAAATTTTTGGTAGAATTCAGCTGTGAAGCCGTCTGGACCTGGGCTTTTGTTTGCTGGAAGATTTCTGATTACAGTTTCAATTTCCGTGCTTGAGATGGGTCTGTTAAGATTTTCTATTTCTTCCTGGTTCAGTTTTGGAAAATTGTACTTTTCTAAGAATTTGTCCATTTCTTCCACGTTGTCCATTTTATTGGCATACAACTGCTGATAGTAGTCTCTTATGATCCTTTGTATTTCTGTGTTGTCTGTTGTGATCTCTCCATTTTCATTTCTAATTTTATTGATTTGATTTTTCTCTCTTTGCTTCTTGATGAGTCTGGCTAATGGTTTGTCAATTTTATTTATCCTTTCCAAGAACCAGCTTTTGGCTTTGTTGATTTTTGCTATGGTCTCTTTTGTTTCTTTTGCATTTATTTCTGCCCTAATTTTTAGGATTTCTTTCCTTTTGCTAACTCTGGGGTTCTCCAATTCTTCCTTTTCTAGTTGCTTTAGTTGTAGAGTTAGGTTGTTTATTTGACTTTTTTCTTGTTTCTTGAGGTATGCCTGTATTGCTATGAACTTTCCTCTTAGCTTTTATAGTGTCCCACAGGTTTTGGGTTGTTGTGTTTTCATTTTCATTAGTTTCTATTCATATTTTCACATCTTTTTTGATTTCTTCTGTGATTTGTTGGTTATTCAGAAGTGTGTTGTTCAACCTCCATATGTTGGAATTTTTAATAGTTTTTCTCCTGTAATTGAGATCTAATCTTAATGCATTATGGTCAGAAAAGATGCTTGGAATGATTTAGATTTTTTTGAATTTATCAAGTTTAGATTTATGGCCCAGGATGTGATCTATCCTGGAGAAGGTTCCATGAGCACTTGAAAAAAAGGTGAAATTCATTGTTTTGGGGTGAAATGTCCTATAGATATCAATTAGGTCTAACTGATCTAATGTATCATTTAAAGTTTGCGTTTCTTTGTTAATTTTCTCTTTAGTTGATCTGTCCATAGGTGTGAGTGGGGTATTAAAGTCTCCCACAATTATTGTGTTATTGTTGATTTCCCCTTTCATACTTGTTAGCATTTGTCTTACATATTGCGGTGCTCCTATATTGGGTGCATATATATTTATAATTGTTATATCTTCTTCTTGGATTGTTCCTTTGATCATTATGTAGTGGCCTTCTTTGTCTCTTTTCACAGCCTTTGTTTTAAAGTCTATTTTATCGGATATGAATATTGCCACTCCTGCTTTCTTTTGGTCTCTATTTGTGTGGTATATCTTTTTCCAACTCTTCACTTTCAGTCTGTATGTGTCCCTTGTTTTGAGGTGGGTCTCTTGTAAGCAGCATATAGAGGGGTCTTGTTTTTGTATCCATTCGGCCAGTCTTTGTCTTTTGGTTGGGGCGTTCAACCCATTTACGTTTAAGGTGATTATTGGTATGTATGATCCCGTTACCATTTACTTTATTGTTTTGGGTTCGGGTTTATACACCCTTTTCGTGTTTCCTGTCTAGAGGATATCCTTTAGAATTTGTTGGAGAGCTGGTTTGGTGGTGCTGAATTCTCTCAGCTTTTGCTTGTCTGTAAAGCTTTGGATTTCTCCTTCGTATTTGAATGAGATCCTTGCTGGGTACAGTAATCTGGGCTGTAGGTTATTGTCTTTCATCACTTTAAGTATGTCTTGCCATTCCCTCCTGGCCTGAAGCGTTTCTATTGAAAGATCAGCTGTTATCCTTATGGGAATCCCCTTGTGTGTTATTTGTTGTTTTTCCCTTGCTGCTTTTAATATTTGTTCTTTGTGTTTGATCTTTGTTAATTTGATTAATATGTGTCTTGGGGTGTTTTGCCTTGGGTTTATCCTATTTGGAACTCTCTGTGTTTCTTGGACTTGGGTGATTATTTCCTTCCCCATTTTAGGGAAGCTTTCAACTATTATCTCCTCAAGGATTTTCTCATGATCTTTCTTTCTGTCTTCTTCTTCTGGGACTCCTATAATTCGAATGTTGGAGCGTTTCATATTGTCCTGGAGGTCTCTGAGATTGTCCTCGTTTCTTTTAATTTGTTTTTCTTGTTTCCTCTCTGATTCATTTATTTCTACCATTCTATCTTCTGTTTCACTAATCCTATCTTCTGCCTCCGTTATTCTACTATTTGTTGCCTCCAGAGTGTTTCTGATCTCATTTATTGCATTATTCATTATATTTTGACTCTTTTTTATTTCTTCTAGGTCCTTGTTAAACCTTTCTTGCATCTTCTCAATCCTTGTCTCTAGGCTGTTTATCTGTGATTCCATTTTGATTTCAAGATTTTGGATCATTTTCACTATCAATATTCGGAATTCCTTCTCAGGTAGATTCCCTACTTCTTCCTCTTTTGTTTGGTTTGGTGGGCAACTCTCCTGTTCCTTTACCTGCTGAGTATTCCTCTGTCTCTTCATCTTGGTTATATTGCTGCGTTTGGGGTGGCCTTTTTATATTCTGGTAATTTGTGGAGTTCTCTTTATTATGGAGCTTCCTCACTTTGGGTGGGGTTCTATCAGTGGCTTGTCAAGGTTTCCTGGTTAGGGAGGCTTGTGTTGGAGTTTTGGTGGGTGGAGCTGGGTTTTTTCTCTCTGGAGTGCAGTGGAGTGACCCGTAATGGGTTATGAGACATCAAAGGTTTTGGGATAATTTTGAGCTGCCTGTATATTGAGGCTCAGGGGAGTGTTCCTGTGTTGCTGGAGAATTTGCGTGGTATGTCTTGTTTTGGAACTTGTTGGCCCTTGGGTGGAGCTTGGCTTCTGTGTAGGTATGAAGGCATTTGATGAGCTCCTATTGCTTAGTGTTCCCTGAATTCAAGAGTTCTCTGATGTTTTCAGGCTTTGGATTTAAGCCTCCTGCTTCTGGTTTTCAGTTTTATTTTTACAGTAGCCTCTAGACTTCTCCATCTATACAGCACCGATGATAAAACATCTAGGTTAAAGATGAAAAGTTTCTCCACATTGAGGGACACTCAGAGAGGTTCACTGAGTTACAAGGAGAAGAGAAGATGGAGGGGGTAGTTAGAGGTAACTGGAATGAGATGCGGTGAGATCAAAAGAGGAGAGAGCAAGCTAGCCAGTAGTCACTTCCTTATGTGCTCTCTATAGTCTGGACCGCTCAGAGGTATTTACAGAGTTATACGGGGCAGAGGAGAGGGAGGAAGTAGACAGAGGTGACCAGGAGGATAAGAGAGAGGAATGAGTAGGAGAGAGACAAATCCTGCCAGTAACCAGTTCCTTAGGTGTTCTCCACCGTCTGGAACACCCAGAGATTCACAGAGTTGGATAGAGAAGAGATGGGGGAGAAAAGAGACAGAGGCCACCTGGTGGAGAAAAAGGAGAGTCCAGAGGAGGAGAGAGTGATCAAGCCAGTAATCTTGCTCTCAGGTAAACTTGGGTAGTGAAGTTTGGGTTTTTAAATGTACAAAATTGACAACAAAAACCTAAGAGCAAAGATTAAAAATCTAGAGTAGAGGTTGGATTTTCAAAGATACAATATTAAAGAAAAGCAGAAGGAAAAAGGGAGAAAGAAAAAAAAAGAATTACTAAAAAACAAACAAAAACAACAACAAAAAAACACCAACAACCATCAAAGACTATATATGGTGTTTGCCTTAAAAAAAAAAAAGTATTTTTTTAAAAATAGTAATATAGAAATAAAAATTAGAGGAGAAATAGAAGACTTATCAATTAAAAAAATTTTGAAGAAAAAAGAAAAACAAAAAACAAAAAAGCAAAAAAAAAAAAAAGGAATGATTTTAAAAATAGTCAAAAATATATCTGGCCCTTCTCTGATGTTATGGGCCGTGTGGGATCACTTCCAAGGTGGTTCCCTCTGTTTAACTTCTTCTGTTTGCTGGTTTTTTAGGCTCACTAGTTCAGTCGCGCTGTGGGGAGGGGGGATGCTGCAAACAAATAGCACTGTCGTGTGCACACTGTATCTCAGCCCCGCTTGACCTGTCCTTTCTCGTGGCGCACAAACCGCTCCAGCTCTACGATGCTCAGCCAGGAACCGTCTGGGGCCGGCCCTAGGCTGCGTGCACTTCCCCGGTCCAAGCCGCTCAGGTTCGGTGCTCAGGCAGCCCTCAGAGGCACAAATTCGGCTGGGACTGCGCTTTGTGCTCTTCCCAGGTCCGAGTAGCTCAGGAGTTTGGCGAGCGCGATCTCCGCGGCTTGTCACCTTTTCTGCCGCTGCTGCTCAGCTTTCTGGGTGGACCGCTGGCGCACCCCGTGCGGCAGATTGTGACTGTCCAGCACCCCCAGAAGTCTTAGCAAAGGAGCCTGCTTGCAGTTAGGTACGTAAAGTCTCTCCGGGTCTGCAATTGCCCCTTTCCAGTCCTTACGGCTCTGGCTGCCTGTCCCCGGCGGGGGATGGTCTGCAGCCGGCTTTTTCCGTTCCGTCCTTTGTTCTGTGCTCGGTCCTGGCGGTGTCTTATGTTCGAGCTTTTCGCGTGGTAGCTATCCCACAGTCTCTGAAACGTTTTGAATACAGGTGTGGCACATTTAATTTTGGAAAGATAATTCTGGTGGTGGTTCATAGAACAAAGGGTGGTCTATTTAAGGCCACTGAGATAGTTATAATGACACACTGTAAGTATGCAATCTCCGATGGGGGCAGTAAAGTCAGGGCAGAAAAGAGGAAATTGACGGAGAGCTTGTAGGAGGAGCTCACGGGACTTGGTAACCAACTCAATAAGGGAGGAGACGAAAAGCTTGCTTGCCACCCCTACGAATGTATTGACACATCCCCTGGTGTCCTGTGATTAAGCCCACCTTCGGGTACAATCATGGCCTGGCTCCCACTACCATCTGACACCCTTGGGTCCCCAGCAAGGCTGGCAGGGGTGGGGGCCCAGGACCTGCATGCTGCCTCCCCAGTGGGTGTCAGGGGAGCAGAAGGAAACCTGTGAAGTGATGGAGAGGTTATCACCTGTTCTGGAGGCAGAGTCCAGAAGCTGGACGCCCCCCAGAGAACTGGCGCTGCCTCGAATCCAACCAGGACGTCAGGCCCGACTGGTGAAAATACCTGCTCTCCTGGTGAGTGGCACTCTGTGGAGAGTCTCCACTCCAGAGTTTCCCAAGGGGGTCAGGAATGGATGATATTTAATTCAGACCTCCAGAGCCCTAGGGCCAGAGCGCTGGGCTGGAAAGGAAACAAAAGGTGGAGAGAAAGTTGCTTCTCTAGCATCACTCCCAGGGTAAACGCCCCTTGCTGTTGCTGCTACTAAGTCACTTCAGTCGTGTCTGACTCTGTGCGACCCCATAGACAGCAGCCCACCAGACTCCCCCGTCCCTGGGATTCTCCAGGCAAGAACACTGGAGTGGGTTGCCATTTCCTTCTCCAATGTGTGAAAGTGAAAGGTGAAAGTGGAGTCGCTCAGTTGTGTCTGACTCTTAGCGACCCCATGGACTGCAGCCTACCAGGCTCCTTCGTCCATGGGATTTTCCAGGCAAGGGTACTGGAGTGGGGTGCCATTGCCTTCTCCAAACCTCCCCTGCAGACAATCAAATGGAAGCAGGGTCTGAACTGAAAAGAGATAAAGGTTACTGAGGTATTTTCCCCACCGTGCAAAACTGAGTCAGCAAGCAGGGTGAAGGGGAAGCATTTAAGCCTGGCATTGGAACCAGCTGTGAGGAGCTACAGAAGCAGAGGAACCAAGGTGGGGTGTCTCTAACAGATTTCCAAGCTGATGATAAAGACGGCATTGAATGTTGACAGTCATCACAGCCACACTGGGCAGAGAGCCTTGTGAAAGATTGTAACGGAGAAGTGGTTAGGGTCAAAGCTGGAGGTCTGGGAACTGTCTACCAGCGTGCTCCAATTTAGAGGCAAACCACTGAATTTGCATTCTCCTGAGCCAAAAACAAAAAAAAACAAAAAAAACCCAACAGGCTTTCTCTGATGTTAGTGGTAGCAGGGCCTAAGGGCAGCCCTCTGCCCCCTTTTTCCCATTAAATGTGTCTTCAGCTTTGAGTCCACAGTATAAACAAGGAGTTGGGAAGTTTACTGGGTTTAAACTACCCACTAGGTTTTTTCTGTCTGTCTTTTCAAACCGAAGTCTTTCTCGGTAGCTGTTTTGGGTTTCCTCTCAAATCATCTCATGTTGTCACAGTGCAGCTCAGACAACGGGAAGCTTCTATAGAGCTGCAAGGATTCCTCTGCATCTTTTCAGTGCAGATTTAGAAAAGCCTGATTCAGGGCTATTACAGTCGCTTACGGAGCCAGTCTAATTCACCTTGAAGAAAAGATTTAGACAGAGTTGTTAAATGAGCTCAGCCAAAGCAGAATGATCCAAAAAGGAAGGGAAAAAAAAAAAATCACAGCCCCTCTCTGTGTGCTCAATATAAAGGCTAAACACACAGTTTGAAGGGAAAGGACAGAATGGGCTTGTTTCTTTCTGCCCAAGCGCACACAGCATCTTGAGTCTGAATCCACATGGACTGCAGAGAATGGGACATGCAAATCCACCTTCCTGTGCCAACACTGGTAAAGGGATCGTTTCTGGGAGGAAATCTATGCACACCAGGAGCCCAACATCTGTATCCAGAGGCTGCCCCCTACAGACAGCCTGAGCCCAGCTGCCAGAAAGCACAAGTTCTGCACGTTGCTTCCTGTTCCCTGAAAAGCAGGGGGAGAGCTATCTGTCAATTAAGGCACAGCCTTGATACACGGTGCTGTGTTCCCTGCAAGGACCAGTGGCAGAGACTTCCTGTCTGGTGTGTGGACTTTGCTGAGGAGCGACCACCTTGAGCCCCGCAGGATCCCACCTGGGACCACACTCACGCTGATTTCAACCTCACACCCTGGTCCGAGGCAGTAGAAAATAAGCCGGCATCTCAGGTCACCTTTGGGCTAGCTTCGGACACTTGCTCTTCTTTTATTCCATAAAGGGCCTTCTGTACCTTCCTTTCCTCAGCGCCTGCTGCCTTCTGTCCGCAACTGTTCAATTGTGGGATCAACTGCTCAGCTGTTGGCTGCAGGGATCAGGTGCACACTGAGTGGCGCTGTATGCACAGATAGTCTGAGAAATCACTTCTGGGCACCGCTCAGATGATGTAGACACACTCATGCAAGCTCGATATACCCACACGCCCTGATGCTAGGAAAGACTGAGGGCAGGAGGAGAAGGGGGCGACAGATGATGAGATGGTTGGATGGCATCACTGACTCAACGGACGTGAATTTGAGCAAGCTCCAGGAGATAGTGCAGGACAGAGGAGGCTGGTGTGCTGCAGGCCATGGGGTGGAAAAGAGTCGGACAGGACTTGGCAACTGAGCAGCAACCACAACGTGCACACTAGACCCAGCCTGTGTGTAGTCCAGCTCCTGGCCAGTGTGTCCCAGGACAGCAGAGGAGTTTGGTGAAGGCTCTTCGGTCACTGGGAGCCCTGGTAGGCAGCCTCGTTGGAACAGAGAGGAGCCGCCGACGGGCCAGGCGTGAAGAGGACCCACTGAGCATGCTGCCTCCAGGATGCTCTGGGGCCAGTCTCCTTCCAGGCTCCTCGCAGCACTCGGCCAGGGCAATGGCAGAGAATGGGGCGGGGGCTGGGTCAGACCTGGGCTGACTCGCCCTTTCTGTCTCCTGCATCTCTTCCAAATTAAAGATGATGAGTAGGAGGAGGGGGTGGGGCGATGTCTCTCCCTCCTCCCTGGGCGGGGGCTCTGCTCCAGGGAATCTCAGGGTCCTGCCTGGAGAGGTCAGATCTGCAGGATCAAGTTTAGAAGAAACGGCCTCTGAGCCAATTAGCACTTCTGGCTGTGGCCTTGTTTGTAATTTATCTGTGTGCCCCGCTACTTTCTCTTCCTGGGCCTCTAGGATCAATTATCACATTTCTCCTGGTCCTGAGAAAATCACTACTGACTAAAGGAAGTGGAGGCCCTGGCCTGAATCCGTATACACCTTTAATGAAACGCGCTCAAAAGCTTTTTGAGTATTTCACAGCGTTACAGGGAAAAAGCAGTAAGAGCAACTCAGCATCAGCATTGTTTCTTGGGATTTGGGTCTATGTTAAGCTGCTGTTAAAAATAGTTAATTGTTCTGACATAGTTTTTAAATTTTCACTAGATAGTAATATATCCAAACGGAACCTAAATCAATCATTTTACTTTATTTTGCTAAAAACGATTTTTTTGGGTAGTTTTTCCTGGATATGTGTAAGTCACTGAATATGTAAATAATGGACATTCATTAATTCTTAACAAATGAAAGTGCAATTTTGTTAAAAATTAACCCCTCTGAGTTTTGGAACATAGAAAAAAAGACTTAAAACCTGATACATATATTGATTAGACATTAGTTCTTTCTAAACATAAAATAAGCCTTCAAGAGTTCATGCTAGACAATAATTAGAGATGCTCCAAATTATATAAAGATATCTGGTTCAGTATTTTTAAAAAGCAAACTTTAGAAACAATTTGTAGACCTCCCAGGACCCTGGTTTAGTAAATGGCAGTGCAATAGATACTCATTAAAAACCGCCTTGTAAGAGAAACAATGCTGTGGGCGAACAGATGAGTTAAAGCAGGCGGCGTTCACCTTACAACGTGAAGCTTGTAGAAAAACGTGTATACAACCAAGGGAGAGAGGGTACCTGCAGTTTTTAAAAGGTGCTTGTTCTGGAGTCATTTAATGATCCATCATTTTCATTTTTCTTCTCTGCACTTTCTTTATCTTCCCCAGGTCTACATACACTGACTCAATGGACATGAATCTGAGCAAAGTCCAGGAGAAGGACAGAGGAGCCTGGCCTGCTACAGTCCCATGGGGTCACAGAGAGTTGAACACAATTTGATGACTGAATAACAACAATAACGAAAAAATACACACTAAAGTTGGCTGGCAAAATATAATACAAATTAAGCAAATATTACGTTTCTTTATATATAGTATTATTTGCTAAACAGCTTTATAGGATACTGTTGACATTCATCATACCGTATCTATTTAAAGTGTACAGCTTGGTGCAGTTTTGACGTGTGAATACACTTGTAAAATTGTGACCGTAATCGAGATAACGAACCTACTGTTGAATTTCCTCACGCCCTGTGGCAGTCTGCCCTCCAGACCCTCCCAGCCCCCCGCCCTGCTCCTTGCATCTAGGCAACCATTCATCTACTTCCTGTCCTCTGTCATCTTCAATCAGCTTGTATTTTCCAGTGGTGTGTGCACTTCTTTGGTTCTTTCTTTCACCCTGTACAATTATTTTGAGATTATTCCAAGTTGTGATATATTTCAAAGGTCATCCTTTTTCTTTGCTCAGCAGTATCTCTTTGTAGAAAGAAATGGCAACCCATTCCAGTAATCTTGCCTGGGAGATCCCATGGACAGAGGAGCCTGGCTTCTACTGTCCACGGGGTCGCATAGACTGGGACACAACTGGAGCTAAATAGACAACAGCAACAACAGGACTTCGTTGTGTGGACTCACCAGCTTGTGCTTCCTCTCACCTGTTGGTGGGCATTTGCATTGCTTCTAGTGTTTGTCCATTTAAAAAGGAACCGGGATCAGACTTCTGGAGTCTGGTGGCAAAGGGGTATTTCTTGGGATTATTTTGACCCACTAGACTTTAAGACAAAAGCTAATGTCAATAGCGTTCTCCTTGGGAAGGAAAGCTTCAGTGCTGGGCGCGGGCTTATGAAGAAACGCCACGCGTAACACAGCGAACTCTACTCAGTACTCTGCTGCTCACTGGGTTGCCTGCACTGTGTGCTAAGTCGCTTTAGTCGTGTCTGATTCTGTGTGACCCCATGGACTGTAGCCCGCCAGGCTCCTCTGTCCATGGGATTCTCCAGGCAAGAACACTGGAGGGGGCTGCCATTTCCTTCTCCAGGGGATCTTCCTGACTCAGGTATCGAACTCATGCGTCCTGCATCGGCAGGGGCGTTCTTTACCACTAGCGTCACCTGGGAAGCCCTAGAAAAGAGAGGACGTACACATTCGGTGATTTGATCCTTTCAAATTAGAACACTTTCTGTAGTTCATGGTTTTTGAGAAACAAGGGTTCAGGAGAAGCAGCAAGGCTCTTAGGTGGGATCAGGACCCATGAGATCTCGGACGCCCGCGAGTGGTGGGTCTTTCTACCCGAACCAGACTAGTGTCCCTGCTGGGTGGTTACTCCGACAGCAGAGGAAGCTGGACCAGGGAGAAGCTGACTGTTGTGGAGGGAGCGATGAAGTGAAAGGTGGTGTCTGGAGTACTTGGAGGAGCAGAAGATCATCAATGCTCGTGAGTCCAAACTCTGATGCTGCTGTGTGGTCGCCCACAGAGCATCCTTTCCCATAGTAACGTTTTAAGGCATGGTCATTTCCAAGGACAGAGCGGGACCCCTTGGAATGCCACGTGTCCTCTTCACTGGGTGGTTTGGACTGATGTTTCTGGAGAGCAGATCCTCCTCCCGAGGGCTTCCACGCCAAGCTCACCTGAGTATGTGTTACACTCTTGGCTCATCTGTGCAGCTTGCACTTCAGGTCCTTTTAATTTCTAGAGAAAGTTTTGCTAAAATATATCTTATGTCTCAGTACATACATTAGAAAGTAGACCAGAAACAGTCATACCATATCACTGATTACTTTAAAATTAGAATAAGTTCATCGTGTCTTTGTTTAACAGACAGTAATAAACAAATTGTGGTTCTTAAGCACTTAATAAGTGTAATCACTCATGTGTAATTGGATATATACATTTTTAAAACCTTTAAATTTAACATTATTAGTATTATTGTTTAATTTAACACTGTTAATCAGTAAAGCTGGTTAACAATGCTGTGATAGTTTCAGGTGAACATCAACGGGACTCTGCCGTACGTATACCTGTATCCATTCTCCCCTCAATTCCCCTCCCATCCAGGCAGCCACATGGCGTTGAGCAGATTTCCCTTTGCTACACAGTAGGTCAAGTCCAGTTTATTAGCCTCATTTTTTTTTTACTGGCCCTTTATTGTCATGTGTTAGGTTCCCCGATGGAAATGTCTGTGAGTCAAGTGGGGTGTTTTGAGAAAGAAGAGGACAGTTGATACTTACTGTAGGCCCACCACCATAGAGATGTGCATTTGCTCTTGGGTTTCCTCTTTATAATACAGGGAGTGGCTGTTCTGAGCCCATTTTACACATGCAGACACTGAGGCACAGAGTGCTGCGTAAGCAATGTACCTGAGTTCACAGAGGCGCCCAGTGGAGGAGACTGCAGTCAAATCCAGGTCTATTGTATTCTAAGCCAGTGTTTTTATTTGATGAAACAAGCATTGCTTGAACACTGACTTCGTATCAGGCACTGTTTAAGGTGCTGGAAATGTAACAAAGAACAGAACAGGTTAAAATTTCTGCTCTCATGGAGCTTCCTCTCTAGTGGGTGAGACAGACATTAAACAAAATGAACAGCGTATGTAGCATAAAGTTGGGAAGGATGGTGGGAAAACATGGACAAGGGCTGCAGTTTTAGGAGAGGTGGTTAAGGAATGAGGACAAGATGTGTGGCCGTCCAGGAGAAGAGCTGTCCAGGCAGAGAGCATAGCAGGTGTGAAGGCCCTGCGGTGGACGTGCTTTACGGGAGTGGCCCTGGCGTTTAAGAAAGAGTCTCAGTATGTTAGCCTGAGAGAGACTTTTTACACAGGGGGTTCCCTCAAGGACTTCGTAAATGACAGGATGAGACTATATTAAAGGTGCATTAAAATATAAATAAAATTTTAAAAAGGATCAATGATGGTTTAAAAAGAAGTAAATGTAGTACTCTTCCAGTACTGTAATAATGTGTAAAATTTTAGTTCATTGAATAATTAATTCAGAGCAACTATGTATATAACCACACTATATTTTCATATTTAGGTGTACAGATACAAATCCTTCTTTAAGAGACAAGTCTTTGGAATTTTAAAACACAATTTTTTTTTGTACCTGCAGTATAAGCTTTCTGTTTTCATTATAATTTCAGCCAAGTGACATTTAGCAAAGCCCCAAGGAAATGTCTGCACATTATGTTGGCACGTTTGACTCTGCTTTCTCACTTAGTTGAAATGGCAGACCAAGAGAAAGACCTAGACTCTAGACTGAAGTCTGACCCGTCCACTTTGCTGTGCTGAGCCCAGGTCAGTGGGGCTCGCCCGCAGGAAAGGGCAATACCTTCCTCCCTGCCACAGTTATCCCGGTGATCTGCCTCCGTTGTGCATGGATCTTTGGGTTTCCTCTAAGAGCTGGGAGTAGGAAAAAACAGCCGCAGTGGGACTGATCAGACCACATCTGCGTGCACCCCAGGAGGGAGGAGAGGCTTGTGAACAGCCGTGCAGAACAGGACGGCAGATAAGGGCGGCTGACCCGCCAGTGGAGATGGGGCGGGGGTGGCAGGAGGTGGGAGACAGGTTGTGGTGCCCCCTGGGGAGAGACGCGTTTCTGTTTGGAACTGAAAAGTGAACACGGGACAAAAGTGAGAAGAGCCACTGACACACTGGGGCATTTCAAGCTGCTCAGAAGGGTGAGGAGCGCCAAGTGCTTTGTGTGTATGTGTATGTGAGTGTATGTGTGTATTTGTGTGTGTGTGAGGGTGTATATGTGTGTATGTGTGTGTATGTGTGTGTGAGTGCATGTGTGTGTTTGTGTGAGTGTGTGCATGTGGGTGTTTGTGTATGTGAGTGTTTGTGTATGTGAGTGTATATGTGTTTGTATGTGTATATGTGTGTATGTGGATGTGTGTATGTGTGTGAGTATATGTGTGTGTGTTTGTGTGTATATGTGTGTGAGTGTGTGTGTGCATGTGTGTGTGTTTGTGTGAGTGTGTGTGTGTGAGTATATGTGTTAGTGTGTGTGTATCTGTATAAAGTACAGAAAGAAGTGGGCGCAGAACAGCTCATGTAGGACCTCAGTATTGTTCTGCGTTTTCCAGGCTTCTCTTGTAAGCACTGCGGAAGACAATGATGTTCATGTAAAATGGCATGTCTCCTTTGGAAGGCCAATTATGTGAAAAAAGCAAATAGTTCAATAGATTATGCTATGCAGAAATTAAATAAAGCACAATATTGGACTCTACATTATTTGGTATACTTATATGTGCTGAAAGTATAAAATCATGGACTAGAAGGACAAACTCCTCTGAAAAGGGGGAGATGACAGGGACCCAGAATTTATTAAAATCTGTGAAGGCAAAATGAGAAATAGTTGTTGATTTGAGTGGTGCATACATGGGTAATTGTTATTGTTATTTTTCTGAATTGTAAAACTTTTCAAGAAAAAAAAGGACATTGGTATTCCTGTAACTTTCAGCCGGGAAGAGGACTGGACTGGGAGGATCCAGATGGTAGCTAGAGATTAAGGGGCTCTGACGGCAGGCAGAAAGAGGTGCACCCTGGAAACAGCAGGGTGAGCTTATCATGGTTGGTGATGACAGGGTGGAGGGAGAGAGGGAGAAGGTTTAGAGGCACCTCAGTTTTAAAAATTTTAATTGTATTATTATTTGTAATGTTTCATTTATTTTTTTAATGGTAGAAAATCGTCTTACAGTTTTGTGTTGGTTTCTGCCCTATAACAACACGAATCAGTCATAAGTATACATATGTCCCTTCCCTCCTGAGCCTCCCTTGCCTGCCGCACCATCTTACCCCTCTAGGTCATCACAGAGAGCCAGGTTGGGTTCCCTGTGTGATTTAGCAATTTCCCAGTAGCTGTCTGCTTTACACATTTTATCTTGGGTGATGGGTCATGGAACAGTTCTGCATGGAGAATGAGTGAGCCTGAGCTGAGAAGTAATGACCCAATCTTCAAAGAGCCAAGTGTCTATAGACTTCTGGGTGGGGACATCTGGTAAGTTACCAGGCAAAGACTTCAGGAGTCCAGGAGAGCTGCGGACCAGACGCTTAGGTTCAAGAGCCTGAAGAAGGGGAAACATTTTCCAGCAACAGTGGACAGAGGAGAAAATGGTTTTGGAGACTTCTTAGCAGACGACCAGGTCTTTGATGGAAGGAGAGGGGAAACAGGTGATGACTATCGCAGAAACTGCCGTGTTTATACGTTGCCTAGTTGATTTCCCATAACAACTCTTTTGGGCTGTGGTCCCACTTTACAGAGGAAGATGAGGGTCATTCGTCCATAGTCATCCCAGGAACACGGGTGGTCTGGCTCCAGGTGGTGGCACTCACAGGGGCAGTGGGAATGGCTGAGTCCAGAAGGAAGAGGAGTCTTCTTGCTTTCCCCCGCCACCCACACTCTTTTCTAGTTGAGCTTTTGTTCTCTGTGGTGTGAACACTTGACTTCAGAGAATGTCAGCTGGCGACCTCCCGAATTTCAAATGCCAGGAAGTGTATTTGTGCCCTCTGATCTTGATGCCACATTAAGTGTTGCCACTGGCTCTTCCATGTATGTGACTCTGCACCCTTACTTTACAGCTGCTGCATAGAGAAGGGCCCAGGCCCTGCGGGCACTGAGTCTCCATAGCTGCTGCATAGAGAAGGGCCCAGGCACTGCGGGCACTGAGTCTCCATAGCCGCTGCATAGAGAAGGGCCCAGGCCCTGCGGGCACTGAGTCTCCATAGCCGCTGCATAGAGAAGGGCCCAGGCCCTGCGGGCACTGAGTCTCCATAGCTGCTGCACAGAGAAGGGCCCAGGCCCTGCGGGCACTGAGTCTCCATAGCTGCTGCATAGAGAAGGGCCCAGGCCCTGCGGGCACTGAGTCTCCATAGCTGTGGCATAGAGAAGGGCCCAGGCCCTGCGGGCACTGAGTCTCCATAGCTGCGGCATAGAGAAGGGCCCAGGCCCTGCGGGCACTGAGTCTCCATAGCTGTGGCATAGAGAAGGGCCCAGGCCCTGCGGGCACTGAGTCTCCATAGCTGCTGCACAGAGAAGGGCCCAGGCCCTGCGGGCACTGAGTCTCCATAGCCGCTGCACAGAGAAGGGCCCAGGCCCTGCGGGCACTGAGTCTCCATAGCCGCTGCACAGAGAAGGGCCCAGGCCCTGCGGGCACTGAGTCTCCATAGCCGCTGCACAGAGAAGGGCCCAGGCCCTGCGGGCACTGAGTCTCCATAGCCGCTGCACAGAGAAGGGCCCAGGCCCTGCGGGCACTGAGTCTCCATAGCCGCTGCACAGAGAAGGGCCCAGGCACTGCGGGCACTGAGTCTCCATAGCCGCTGCACAGAGAAGGGCCCAGGCACTGCGGGCACTGAGTCTCCATAGCCGCTGCACAGAGAAGGGCCCAGGCCCTGCGGGCACTGAGTCTCCATAGCCGCTGCACAGAGAAGGGCCCAGGCCCTGCGGGCACTGAGTCTCCATAGCCGCTGCACAGAGAAGGGCCCAGGCACTGCGGGCACTGAGTCTCCATAGCCGCTGCACAGAGAAGGGCCCAGGCCCTGCGGGCACTGAGTCTCCATAGCCGCTGCACAGAGAAGGGCCCAGGCCCTGCGGGCACTGAGTCTCCATAGCCGCTGCACAGAGAAGGGCCCAGGCCCTGCGGGCACTGAGTCTCCATAGCCGCTGCACAGAGAAGGGCCCAGGCCCTGCGGGCACTGAGTCTCCATAGCCGCTGCACAGAGAAGGGCCCAGGCCCTGCGGGCACTGAGTCTCCATAGCCGCTGCACAGAGAAGGGCCCAGGCACTGCGGGCACTGAGTCTCCATAGCTGATGCACAGAGAAGGGCCCAGGCCCTGCGGGCACTGAGTCTCCATAGCTGCTGCACAGAGAAGGGCCCAGGCCCTGCGGGCACTGAGTCTCCATAGCTGCTGCACAGAGAAGGGCCCAGGCCCTGCGGGCACTGAGTCTCCATAGCTGTGGCATAGAGAAGGGCCCAGGCCCTGCGGGCACTGAGTCTCCATAGCCGCTGCATAGAGAAGGGCCCAGGCCCTGCGGGCACTGAGTCTCCATAGCTGTGGCATAGAGAAGGGCCCAGGCCCTGCGGGCACTGAGTCTCCATAGCCGATGCACAGAGAAGGGCCCAGGCCCTGCGGGCACTGAGTCTCCATAGCTGCTGCATAGAGAAGGGCCCAGGCCCTGCGGGCACTGAGTCTCCATAGCTGTGGCATAGAGAAGGGCCCAGGCCCTGCGGGCACTGAGTCTCCATAGCTTCTGCATAGAGAAGGGCCCAGGCCCTGCGGGCACTGAGTCTCCATAGCTGCTGCACAGAGAAGGGCCCAGGCCCTGCGGGCACTGAGTCTCCATAGCTGTGGCATAGAGAAGGGCCCAGGCCCTGCGGGCACTGAGTCTCCATAGCTGCTGCATAGAGAAGGGCCCAGGCCCTGCGGGCACTGAGTCTCCATAGCTGCTGCATAGAGAAGGGCCCAGGCACTGCGGGCACTGAGTCTCCATAGCTGATGCACAGAGAAGAGCCCAGGCCCTGCGGGCACTGAGTCTCCATAGCTGCTGCATAGAGAAGGGCCCAGGCCCTGCGGGCACTGAGTCTCCATAGCTGTGGCATAGAGAAGGGCCCAGGCCCTGCGGGCACTGAGTCTCCATAGCTTCTGCATAGAGAAGGGCCCAGGCCCTGCGGGCACTGAGTCTCCATAGCTGTGGCATAGAGAAGGGCCCAGGCCCTGCGGGCACTGAGTCTCCATAGCTGCTGCATAGAGAAGGGCCCAGGCCCTGCGGGCACTGAGTCTCCATAGCTGTGGCATAGAGAAGGGCCCAGGCCCTGCGGGCACTGAGTCTCCATAGCTGCTGCATAGAGAAGGGCCCAGGCCCTGCGGGCACTGAGTCTCCATAGCTGCTGCATAGAGAAGGGCCCAGGCACTGTAGGCACTGAGTCTTCACCTACCGTGAAATCACGGGGGTTCCAAAGAGAACTTTCTCAAGCTTGCTCCGTCAAGTGCGTGCCTGCGCACACATGCACACACACAAATTCAAGAAATGCTAACTCACAAAGCCTACTGAAGTCTAGATAAACACGTTTTCTGGAAGCACACTCCTTGCATTATTGGAATACAATACACTGGGTGGTGGGAGTACATTGGAATGAACAGTGCTGACCTAGGATGAGATAAGAGGGGTCATAGCAGCAGCATCTTCTCCGTGTAAGATCAGATATATCCCCCCCATCCTTCCACAGTTCATTAAATTGTTAAGGTAATAAAAACTCAATAGCCTTGTTGACCAAAATTTGTCAAGATGGAGCTTATTTTTGTGATGTTTAATGTAAATTCTCTTGGTTTAAAATGGGTTATTAACTCTCTTTTCCCCATTACTGTATAAGAAAATGGCACTTTCGGCTACATTATAAATGTTAATAGCAGGAGAGATAATTTAAACAAAAAAGCAAGCAGAAGGGAAATTGTGAGCAGAATTATTTTAATTTTGACTTGAGTTCCATTTGAGTCCTTGTTATTTCATTCTAATTAGGGGAGGAAAGAGTTTTGAATTTAGACATTCCGTATTTCCTTCAGTAATTTCAGCTATTTCTAATCAATTTCGCTTGCAGCTAAATGTTGAGTACAAAGTATTAAATTCTGTACGTGATCCTGTCTTGCTATTTTCTGCCTTTATATAGTGCACATCTTAAGAAATAAAGAGAAGTGTGAAAGATGGAAATATAATTTATATTCTTTGAGATTAGAATTTCATTACTTATACAGAAGCATTGTTTTAGCAGTCATTTCTGAGTACTCCTTTAAATGAGATCGAAGTGTATCACATTTAAAACAGATATTTAAAAATGATAACTATAAGAGTATCGTGGTACCATTTTAAAAATTAAGAAGGAGAACAGGTCCTAGAATGAACCACTACCTATCTATTCTATCTTTAAGTGACTTTGAGACTGTTGAAGTTCTCTTCCCTTATATAGACTCCATCTTCTTCCAAGTTGTTTGGCAGTGGGTTGAATGATTTAGATGAGGAGAAGTCCTATCTGAAATTTTAATCCGTAGAGACCAAAAGTTTCCCCATTTGATAAATTGATGATTGAGCATGTGCTCGACATTACTCAGTCCATCAATGCTAAAGCTAAGCCCAGATGAAGATCATTTCTGCTGTCCAACAGCAAAAGAGGGCTAGGTTGAAAAAGCCTGGATGAGGAACAGGCATCACGGGATGCCTGGGCTCTGCTTATGGCCAATGACCAAGGAACAGAAGGTCCCCAGCAGGCAGCACCACCTCTTGGCACTTTGAAGACAGGTATCCTGACACTTCACTGAGAATGGGAAGACACTTGAACTGACATTATATTGAGTTGGCCAAAAAGTTCGTTTGGCTCTTTCTATAATATCTCATGGAAAAACCCAAACAAAGATTTTGGCCAAACCAGTATTCTTTTCTATCTCTGCACAACAGGGATTGTGAGTAGCTTTAGGGGTAAGAAAAGGCAATGACATTCGTTATAACTTGAGATTTGAAGGTTTTATATGTCCTATGGGTCATTTAGATGAGAAAGTCTTCACAGGTTGACCAGATGTCCATCTGTTTCTAATGGGGTGTGCATAAGCAGACCCTCTTAAGGTGCTTGATAAAAATCAATTCTTACCTTGTACGATACTGACCACCATCACCCTGTTAGTCACTCAAGTAGGAGCCTTCGTTCCTTTTGCTCCTGAAAGCAATCCATTGTGTAGCTTACAAATGACTAGATTCGCTTTTCCCTTTTTTTCTCTTCTTCAGCTGCTACAGATCCTAAAGAATGTTTGCTTTAAATCCTTTAATTGACACCTCTGGAATTCAGGACACTGATAGGCTGTAAAAGACACTCACATTCTTATGTGGTCCCCTTCCACGTGACTGGTGTTATTATGTGGCCAGCTATGGCTAGCAGAGCCTCATCAGGGTTTGGGGTGGTCAGTTACGCATTCCTCGGTACAGAAAACGCCTTCCCTTTTTTCTGTCTTCTCTCTCACCCCACTGCGCTTTGCAACAAGCCTACCTGCAAGTCACCTTCTCTTACTCCTCTGTGGACGCCCCGCTTCTCCAATCAGAAGAATGCTCACCATTCCCTGTACAGTCAGTCCCCTGCATTAAAAGTTCGAAGATGCAAACACTCCCTTGTACCCCAGCTGTTGTACTTCTGCGCTTTCCAAGGTGCTGTACCATTGGGGTTAAAAACGCTCCCTTCGTTTTTTGTGTTTGTTCTTTAATGTACTATTTGTGTGAAAAATACTATAACCTTATTACAGTACAGTACTGTATAGCCCATTGTGTTAGCTGGGTATCTAGGTTAACTTGGTTGGATTTACAAATGCACTCTCTAAACAGAACTTGTTTGTAGGTAGGAGACTTACTGTGCAACCATTTGGCTCCTGCTGTCTTTCTTCTGCTTGCTGTGGCTTCTGAATTATCAGTCAGTGTCTCCTATGAACCAATTCATCTCCCAGAGCCTTAGTTTCATGAACTCCCTAGGCTGGCCTGCTTTGCTCCAGAGCCCGGGGGCACCTTCTTGCTTATCACTGGCTCTCCCCTCTCTGCTCCTGCTCTGTGGATTGCTAGCTCCCGGAGTGTCATTCTGTGTCCTCACAAGGCCTGGCACATACTGAATGCATGTCTCTTGAGCTGAATTTCTTAAGTTGTAAACCACAGAACACAGTGCTCTTATAAGTACAAGCGTCTCAGTGAGCAGGAGAAACCAACAGGCCACACAGGGAAGTACCGGTAGAACTGGCATTATGTAAGGCAGAAAACAAAGAGCAAAGGAACAATGCAATAACAGTCTCCACATATTGCCAAACCCTCTGTAACACTGGTGCTTAACGAATGTGATTGACACTGGGCTTATGAGTTTCCTAATTTTTAAAACATAGAAGTGCAATGTTTTCAAAGACACGATTAAATTCTGCAAAGTATTTCCAAAGGGTAAAGAGACATATTTAGACAGTCAGATAGGCAAGTAGGTAGGTAAGTAGATAGATGGATGTAAAGATAATAGATGGATAGATTCTTAGTATAGCTTCTTGAAGACGACAATTTGGAGAACTAGAGTTAAAGGCTGAATGAAAAACAAACTAAGCCTTGCACATGAAGAATGAGGGCTGTGCAGGCATTTCTTTGGTGGTCCAGGGGTTAAGAATCTGTCCAATGCAGGGGGCATGGGTTTGATCCCTTGTCTGGGAGCTGAGATCCCCGGAGCCAAGGGGCAAGTAAACCAGCACACCAGTACTGAGCCCGCATACTGCAACTAAGACCCAATGCAGTCGAAAATAAACAGTTGTTTGTTTAAAAGTACTGCTGGAAAACTAAAGCTATTAAACACATACACACATATATATAAGGATGAGGGCTGTGCAATATTATTCCCCAGTCCAGGACACTCAACACTAAAAGGCAGATTTTTCTGAAAGGTGCTCCAATGAGCTGAGACTTCACTCTGCAGCAGGAACTCTCTACCTGGTTTTGCTCAGTCTGGGGCCTGGGCTGTGGGTCTTATTTCTGGTGTAATAAGCCACATGGTCCAGGATGACTTGTGAGTATGTTGGTGTCAAAGTAATATTGTTTTGGAAGCCTCTAATTGTTCAATCTCTGTGCTTTGCAGCAGGATAGAATTTCATGGAAAACAAAATAGAGGCTGCATAAGGACCCCAGTAAAGCAGAAAGCAAAGAGGAACTAAAGAGCCTCTTGATGAAACTGAGAGTGAAAAACTGGCTTAAAACTCAATATTCAAAAAACGAAGATCATGGCATCTGGTCCCATCACTTCATGGCAAATAGATGAGGAAACAATGGAAACAGTGACAGATTTTATTTTCCTGGGCTCCAAAAATCACTGCATATGGTGACTGCAGTGATGAAATTAAAAGATACTTGCTCCTTGGAAGAAAAGCTATGACAAATCTAGACAGCATATTAAAAGGCAGAGACATTACCTTGCTGACAAAGGTCCATCTTGTTAAAGCCATGGCTTTTCCAGTAGTCATGTATGGATGTGAGAGTTGGACTGTAAAGAGAGTTGAGCACCGAAGAACTGATGCTTTTGAACTGTGGTGTTAGAGAAGACTCTTGAGAGTCCCTTGAACTGCAAGGAAATCAAACCAGTTAATCCTAAAGGAAATCAGTCCTGAATGTTCATTGGAAGGACTGATCCTGAAGTTGAAACTCTAATCCTTTGGCCATCTGATGCAAAGAGATGACTCATTGGAAAAGACCCGACTCATTGGAAAAGACCCAGATGCTGGGAAAGATTGAAGGTGGGAGGAGAAGGGGACGACAGAGGATGAGATGGTTAGAGGGTATCATCAACTCGATGGTCATGAGTTTGAGCAAGCTCCAGGAGTTGGTGATGGACAGGGAATCCTGGCTTGCTGCAATCCATGGGGTTTCAAAGAGTCAGACATGACTGAGTGACTGAAATGAAGGACCCCAGTGGGGCTTCCCAGGTGCCGCTAGCGATAAAGAACTCACATGCCAATGCAGGAGTTGTAAGAGACTCAGGTTTGATCCCTGGGTCAGGAAGATTCCCTGGAGGAGGACATGGAAACCCACTCCAAGATTCTTGCCTGGAGAATCCTATGGACTGAGGGCTCTGGCAAGCTACAGTCCTTAGGGTTGAACAGAGTTGGATATGACTGAAGCAACTTAGCACACACATACAAGGACTTCTGGAGAAGAAAATGGCAACCCACTCCAGCATTCCTGCCTGGGAAATCCCACAGACAGAGGAGCCTGGCGGGGTACAGTTCATGGGGTTGCAAAGAGTCGGACACGACTGAGCGACTAACACAACAGACAAACAACAAGGACCCCAGTGGCAGAGAATGCCGCAGCCCATCACTCTGTTCATGCCACGGAGTCTGCTTCCCCAGCCCTCTGTCATCACATGACTGTGCAACGTCAGTCTGAACACCTGAGTCTCTTCCTCCCCTCAGTTCAGTTCAGTTCAGTCTCTCAGTCATGTCCTGCTCTTTGTGATCCCATGGACTGCAGCACGCCAGGCCTCCCTGTCCATCACCAACTCCCAGAGTTTACTCAAACTCATGTCCATTGAGTCTGTGATACCATCCAGCCACCTCATCCTCTGTTATCACCTTCTTTTCCTCCCTTCAATCTTTCCCACCGTCAGGGTCTTTTCAAATGAGTCAGCTCTTCACATCAAGTGGCCAAAGGATTGGAATTTCAGCTTCAACATCAGTCTTTCCAATGAACATTCAGGACTGATTTCCTTTAGTATGGACAGGTTGGATCTCCTTGCAGTCCAAGGGACTCTCAAGAGTCTTCTCCAACACCACGGTACAAAAGCATCAATTCTTTGACACTCAGCTTTCAAATTTGCCACCAAATTTGGAAATCTCAGCAGTGGCCACAGGACTGGAAAAGGTCAGTTTTCATTCCAATCCCTAAGAAAGGCAATGCCAAAGAATGCTCAAACTACTGCAAGTTGAACTTATCTCACACGCTAGTAAAGTAATGCTCAAAATTCTCCAAGCCAGGCTTCAATAGTACATGAACTGTGAACTTCCAGATGTTCAAGCTGGTTTTAGAAAAGGCAGAGGAACCAGAGATCAAATTGCCAACATCCACTGGATCAGCGAAAAAGCAAGAGAGTTCCAGAAAAACATCTATTCCTGCTTTATTGACTATGCCAAAACCTTTGACTGTGTGGATCACAATAAACTGTGGACAATTCTGAAAGAGATGAGGATACCAGACCACCTGACCTGCCTCCTGAGAAACCTACATGCAGGTCAGGAAGCAACAGAACTGGACATGGAACAACAGTCTGGTTCCAAATAGGACAAGGAGTGCGTCAAGGCTGTAGATTGTCACCCTGCTTATTTAACTTATATGCAGAGTACATCATGAAAAACTCTGGGCTGGAAGAAGCACAAGCTGGAATCAAGATTGCCGGGAGAAATATCAATAACCTCAGATATGCAGATGATACCACCCTTATGGCAGAAAGTGAAGAAGAACTAAAGAGCTTCTTGATGAACGTGAAAGAGGAGAGTGAAAAAGTTGGCCTAAAGCTCAACATTCAGAAAACTAAGATCATGGCATCTGGTCCCATCACTTCATGGGAAATAGATGGAGAAATAGTGGAAACAGTGACAGACCTTATTTCTGGGGGCTCAAAAATCACTGCAGATGGTGACTGCAGTCATGAAATAAAAAGATGTTTACTCCTTGGAAGGAAAGTTATGACCAACCTAGACAGTGTATTAAAAAGCAGAGGCATTACTTTGCCAACAAAGGTCCATCTAGTCAAGGCTATGGTTTTCCAGTGGTCAAGTGTGGATGTGAGAGTTGGATGTGAAGAAAGTTGAATGCTGAAGAATTGATGCTTCCTCCCCTACAGCTTATCTAACTGGGGCCTTTCCTCTGCCCTTGCCCCTGGCAAGGATTTTGGTTTCAAAAGGATTTTTAGATTAGGTAAGAAAGGAAGTACAGAGATACTAACTACTCTTAAAACTTCTATATCGATTTGTAAAACAAATTTCAAGCAAAACCCTTTATCAATGACAGTTTTAATGAGCATGTAATTCCAGAAGACACAAAACAGTTTTATTTAGCATTATGAAATTACGAGGCATTCCCCTGATTATTATTTCTTTGCCATTATTAAGCAGATTAAAGCATGCCTCTGTGAATTGAGGAAATGGGAGAAATTCATGAGGAGATGGAATGGACTTTTAATAGGATTTTGAAGTCAAACAGCATTAAGATCTTCAAGGAAATAAGAAGAGCTAAGGGGTTTAACATATGAAATGGTTTAAGTCACCTTCAAGGTTGAGAGCCCCATAGACCTAAATGGATTATTTCTCCTTCAATGTTCATCCCACAGCGAATTCCAAAATGCTTTTCCATTTCACTCAATTACTGCATACTTTTAAAATACGTTAAAATAAGTGGGTTGGAATGGCTTTCCAATTAGCTCACCAGATCTTCCTCGATTAGACCAGGATCCAGAGGCCCCGACACTCCAGCTGGGATGGCTGCTAATCAAAGGGTAAATAAAAGATTTCTCAGAAAATCACACTACAATCCAATACATGTAAATAGTCATTGTTCTATCAGTGTTTATAACATTCTAAAAATGTTGTCAAAGCAGATAAAACAGTTGTTTTAGGTACCTTGTATCTTCCGTTTTGGAGACGGAATAAAGACTGTACTATCACTGCTATGTTTAAAGTGGAGACCCAACCAATAACGACCTAGGACATGAGCCTCTGCTCAATACTATGTGGCAGCCTGGATGGGAGGGGCGTCGGCGGGTGAATGGATACATCTGTATGCATGGTGAGTCCCTTTGCTATCCACTTAAAAAAAATAAAAATCTTGTGGGGGTTCCCTGGTGGGCCGGTGGTTAGGACTCAACACTTCCACTGCAGAGGCCGGGCTTCAATCCCTGGTCAGGAAAGTGAGGTCTCAGAAGCCACGCAGCCAAAAAAGAGGAAAGGAAAGAACAAGAAATTGCGCTGAAGTCTTGGTCCTCTGCTCCTGGACAGCCTCATGGCCACGCCCAGCTCGACAGCATCTCTAAGCAGGAATCCGCCCCGCTGGTTCAGACGACCAGCCTCATCTGTCCACTCCCACGTAAACACACGTTCTGGAGACGTGTACAGGATGTGGGATCTGATGGCCCTGGACACAGAGCTTACCCTGCAGTGTGAACACGTGGCGGGGATTCCCCTGGACCCAGTCAGCACCGTCACAGGCGGGGAGGAAGCCGCTGCTACGGGCTGAAGCCCCACGTGCTCTCACCTGGAGAATCCCGTGGACAGAGGAGCCTGGTGGGCTGCAGTCCATGGGGTTGCGGAGTTGGACATGACTGAGAGACTAACACACACACGCACACACACACACACACACACACACGTGCTCTCTGTAGGTTTTCATACGCGACGTCTCCTCTGTCTAGAACACAACTGCCTCCCATCTCTACCTGCCATAACCAGCCCACCCTCAATGCTACATTCTTGGGGCAGCCCTGTCACTAAGCCCTGGAAACCTGAGTGAGACACCCTCCCACACGCTCTCATAGCAGCTGGGCCTCTCCAGTCCTGCTTGTTTCATCACCTTGGGCATCTTCACCAGCCCTATGATTAGTGTCCTGGAGCAGGACTGATGTATCCATAGAGATCACAGCGGAGCTCTGCGCTGTCAGGCCCATAGCCGTGAATCAGGGGTGGCATCAGGGCCCTTGGAATACGGCTGGTGTGGCCGAGAGACGGCCTTTTCACTTGAAGCGAAAGGCACCGCAAATACAAAATGCACCCGGGGCAAGACCTAGACCAGAAAGAGGTACGCATGATACTCATCAAGTCCATTATCACATGCTGAAGTGGCCCTATGCTGGATATATTGGGTTAAATAAAGTATATTAAAATAATTTGCTTGTTTTAAATTTCTAATGTGACTACTAGAAAATGTGAAGTTACGTGCATGGTTAGCATTGTGTTTCTGCTGGAGACACTAGTATGGCACAGAGTAGATTCTCTGTAGATGCCAGATGAATGTCTAGACTTTATTCTTATTTTGTAATGGAGAGTTGAGTGGGCTTCCCTGATAGCTCAGTCGGTAAAAATCTACCTGCAGTGGGGAGACCTGGGTTCGATCCCTGGGTTGGAAAAATCCCCTGGAGAAGGGAAAGGCTACGTACTCCAGTATTCTGGCCTGGAGAATTCCATGGACAGTCCATGGGGTCTCAAAGAGCAGATATGACTAAGTGACTCTCACTTTCACTACAGAGTTGAGTATAAAATACACAATTTAGATCTGATTAATGGTGCAGAGGAAAGGGACAGTCTATTTTGACCAGCAAAAGAGATACATTTGCTGGGGGAGGGGGGTCCAAATGATAGTATATAATGCAGCATGGAATAGATGAAAGTCTTCTTGATGCAGACTTTTTAACTGGACCCTTGATAACGTTTTGGCCTCCTTTTCGACGTGAAATTTCATCACCAGTCTAGGATTTGGGCAGCAATGGAGTGCACTATCCCTGTGAATTCCTTGCTGCTACAAATCCTCATTCTCAGCAGCTCTGCTGACCTTGAGCCCTGTGTTCTGGGGACTTAAACTTCCTACCCATGACCTAGAGGGTGATCTTGGTTAAGGAACCCATCGGACTCAGAGATCTGGCCATGCCCCATGCTCTCTTACAAGAGGAGGTTTCTCTTTCTCCTCTGATCTTCCTGCTAAACCTGCCAAGGGGCTCTTTCCCCTCTGCATAGTTTAGCTCTCAGCCAGGGATCTAAGCAATTTTTGCTCTGAATTTCAGTCTTGTTCCTGTGGTTTCTGTGCTGGCAGAATTTCCTTTTTTAATTTCCAGCTGCTCTCCCCTTCTGAGCTCAGAATGCTGCTATCTTTAGCTGATGAAGCTCAGCTTTACCCCCCACCCTCCCTCCACCACCACACCATTGTTTGCAGTCACAGGAGAGGGGGCTGGGCAGCGCCCTCAAGCCAGGGAGCAGTCAGAAATTTGTCACTCAACCATTTCCAGTTACTTCTGGCTGAGTTCTAGTGTATCCAATGATTGTTTTATTTATTTTGAACATTGATATCTGCTAGGGATTCACATGACCTACTTCATTTTTTTTTTTTTTTTACCATTTCCATAAGCAAACTTCCACTTCCAGTTTTCATGGTAGGTGGACAATGACGGTAGCCAAAACTTGGGAAGGCTGCGTGGCCAGTCACTTGCCTGGTCAAGCACAAGGGTATGGGTCACACTTCCAGGAAGCCAGCTAAGCTACTAGAGGTACTAGCTCAGAAGAAAGGAAAATGGAGTAAATAGAAGGAGAGAGAGACGGTGAATTAGTCAGCTTGAGCTGCCAAAACCATAAAGTATCGTCAACAGAGTGGCTTCAGCTACAGGAAATCTCAGCTTCCAAAGGCTGGACACCCACGATGAATACAGCTGCAGATTCGGTTCTCACAGTGAGTCCTCTCTCCCTGTGACAGTCACCTTCTCATCGTGTCCTCATGTGCTGCAGAGAGAGAAGAAGCAAAATCCCTGTTTTCTGTTCTTGCTATTGCTATTGTTTAGTCGCTCAGTCTTGTCTGACTCTTTGTGACCCCACGGACTGCAGCTTGCCAGGCTCCTCTGTCCATGGGATTTTCCAGGCAAGAGTACTGGAGTGGGTTGCCATTTTCTTCTCCAGGGGACATTCCTGACCCAGGGATTGAACTTGCATCTCACAAATCCCAACACAGGGCCTCATCCTCAACCTCGTCTGAATTATTTACCTCCAAAGGCTCCCCTCCAAATACCATCATACAGGGGCTTAGGACGTCAGCATATAAAGTTGTCAGCAGGGCACAGTTGGGTCCCTAATAGACAGATCAGTTGGGATCCTAAACCCACTGCCATATTGGAGGCTTTAGTTTGTCACAGTAATATCCTTCTTTCATCTCTCCCCAGGAACTGAGGGTAACCAGAATGTGGAGAAGCTGTTTCCAAGAAGAGCAAAACCTCAAGGTCATCGTGCGTCTGAGACGTTGACTCACAGCTGTATTCATCTTCAGAAATTCCCCTGTAGGGAGAAGTCTCACCCACGGGGCTGAAAGGCCGTCTCCTTTCCCTCAAGTCGGGGGGCAGCTCTGAAAGGCCATCCTATCTCTACCGTCTGCTTTTGCAAACTCAGTGCATTTAAGACTCACCTTCTCTCCCCTCCACGTTGTCACACGTCACTGGCTTTGGGGGCCCCATGTCATATGTCAAGCTCGCACTATCTGCTTTACATCCGGTAATGTGTATGTTTCAGTGCTATGCTCTCAAATCAGAGGGAGGTGGCAGGGGGTGCAAGATGGAGGGCACATGTATACCTATGGCCGAGTCACACTGACGTGTGGCAAAAGCCCTCACAACGTTGTAAAGGAATTATCCTCCCGTCAAAGTAAACAAATTGAAAAAAAAAAACAAAACACCTTGCCTTCTGCTCAGTCCTGCTGCTTCCCTCCCTCCCCTTCAGGGCTGTTGCTAAGAGCAGTCCCTGAATATCTGGCAGCGACCCCTACCTGCCACCAGGGGTGTGAGGAGCCTTGGTCAGAGGGTGAGCAGAGGGTGAGCAGAGAACGCTAGCCATTCCCGTTCTGCACGCCTCCCTGTATTCAAGCCCTTCAACACACAGTTTCGTAGTTTTCTTACTAACGAGGTGCTATTTACTTCATTTACTTTTTACTCATTGATTGTGGCTGTCCAGTTGCTTTGCATAGTAGGCTGTTAGCTGTGTGCTTTATGCATATAGCTGAAAGCTGCCTTTGGATTCTACTTGGCCCTTGATCCTCTTTTATCTCCAGGAATTATGCCAGGAAAAGCCCTTTACAATACAACACAATTGAAGATACTGTCCCTCTGAACTTGAGACCGGTTCCTCTCATTACAGAATCCTTCACCAGCTCTGTTTGGCAAGTCAAGCTTAGTGGAAGAAGTACATTTTTTTATCTGCATAGAAGATGGAAGATCACACAATCTTTCGCTGGATCAATATTCTGCTGATGACAAGACTCAAAACACAGAACAAGAGAAAAGAGGGCCTGCAGGTCCTGCTGGACCCTCCTGCAGCGGGGGCAGAAGGCGAAGCAATGTCACCATCACCTGCAGAATAAGGATGGATGCTCCTGGGGTCTCCCTAATTGAGGCCAGTTCAGTTCAGTTCAGTCGCTCAGTTGTGTCTGACTCTTTGTGACCCTATGGACTGCATCACACCAGGCTTCCCTGTCCATCACCAGCTCCCAGAGCTTGCTCAAACTCATGTCCATTGAGTCGGTGATGCCATCCCACTGTCTCATCCTCTGTTGTTCCCTTCTCCTCCTCCCTCAATCTTTCCCAGCATCAGGTTCTTTCCCAATGAGTTGGCTCTTTGCATCAAGTGGCCAAAGTATTGGAGTTTCAGCTTCAGCATCAGTCCTTCCAATGAATATTCTGGACTGAATTCCTTTAGGATGGACTGGTTGGATCTCCTTGCAGTCCAAGGGACTCTCAGGAGTCTTCTCCAAGAAGTAATTTTTTATCTGAAGAGATAAACAAGTACGTGACTCCCTCCTTGACAAATGTACATAAATTTGATTGTCAAATAAATATTGTACAAATCCTATGTCATCTAACTCTGACTCTCAGTCAGTATCCCCTGATAAACACTAACTTGTTTTTCGGATAATTCCATTTCAGAACATGACACTGATATGCGGAGGAAACTCTGCTCTCAGAAACCATTGTTAGCAAACAAGGCATTTGAGGCATCATCAGTGGTTGCCCCTCTTAGGGTTCTCTCTGATATGCTCTGACCTACAATTTTAAAGGTAGTTTTTTTATTTTTCTGAGATGTCCCACTTTAATTCAAGTCTTGTACACAGTCCAAAGGGATTACACACGTTTCTTTTACGTGCAGAGGTTCTCCCGGATTAAATAAAATGGCAGTTGTTTGCCTGGCAGTTCTAAGTCTATTGCTCAGCTGTGTGGTGCTAACCCATGCAGAGCTGGTGAATTATCTGATTATTTTGTTAGTGAGCATCACATGATCAAGATCTTACCTGTATGAATGTTAGTTTGAGTCAGTGTGTCCTTTTTCAGTCTTGGGAGAAGGGAGCAGAACTTGAGAAGGGGAATCAACACAGAAAGAGGAAATCCTCGGGTCTAACGGAGAGACAGTGAACCCTGATCTCGGAACCAGGCACGGGGGCTGGGATGATCATGCTGATAGGCAAGAGGCCCCGGTGTCTGAGTCTGGACACTGCACGTCCCTCCCATCCAGGAGGAGGATCCCAGAGGGTGGCTCAGCGGTAAAGCATCCACCTGCCAACGCAGCAGACGAGGGTTCAATCCCTGGGTGGGGTAGATTCCCTGGAGTGGGAAATGACCACCCACTCCAGTATTCTCGATTGGAAAGTTCCTTGGATAGAGGAGTATGGCAGGCTACAGTCCATGGGACCGCAAAGAGGCAGACACGACTGAGCGCCTGAGCAGCAGCCCCCCACCCCCACCCTGGACGCGCCCCTCTGTGCAGATTCAGGCCCCTCCATGTCCCCTCTACGCTTCTCTCCATGACCCCTCCAGAGCTGAGCTTCCTCTGGGTCCTGGCTTCAGGAGATTCTCACGTCTCCATCTCTTTTCTCTACGATAGGTGAGTTAAGTTGAGACAACAATACCCAGATCCTGAGGAATAGGATTAGATGGAATAACATGGGCAAAAGCATGTCATCAAAGGCCAAATGCGATTCAGCTGCAGGATGTGTAGGAGTGAACGTCCCCTCTTAGCAAGTCTCACTTTCCTGTGTATCATTATGAGGCTTAGAATTTGCTTGTGCTTGCAGTGAGTTATCCCTTCTTCTCTGCACTTCAGCACTGATGTCTGTATGTGTGGGAAAGTAGGAATAGTAAAATGTTAATGGCATAACCATTACACAGCATCGTATAACCATTGTGAGATGTACCTCTTATACGGTATGACCACTATATGACATGACCATTATATGGTGTGACGATTTGGCATTCATGACAAAACCAGTCAATTTCACTGTTTGAGGTTTTTTTAAATAAAAAGTTAGGGAAAAATCAAATCCCAAAGCAATCTTTCATCGCTTCTGAGACTTTTTGTCTCTCCCTTGGTAGTGATGGTACTGAGGAAGCATGGCTGCAGTCAACAAGTGCTGCTGCTGCTGCTGCTAAGTCACTTCAGTCGTGTCCGACACTGTGCGACCCCAGAGACAGCAGCCCACCAGGCTCCCCCATCCCTGGGATTCTCCAGGCAAGAACACTGGAGTGGGTTTCCATTTCCTTCTCCAATGCATGAAAGTGAAAAGTGAAAGTGAAGTTGCTCAGTCGTGTCCGACTCCTAGAGACCCCATGGACTGCAGCCCACCAGGCTCCTCCATCTATGGGATTTGCCAAGCAAGAGTACTGGAGTGGGGTGCCATTGCCTTCTTCAATCAACAAGTGAGTGGTTCTCAAAGTGTGGCCTGGGAATCCACCCTGAGACCTTTGAGGGATCTGCAGGGTCCAAACCATTTCCTTAATAATAGCAACTTATAATGCTGAGATGTTATTTGCTTTTTAAAGCTCATCCTTTCGCAAGTGTGTAGTGGAAATGTCTAAAGGCCACTTGACTTGTGGCATCTCAGTAGATTAAATCCAGAAGCAGCTTGAGAATCCAACTGACTTCTATTAAGTTAGGTAATAAAAAAAATTCCAAAAATATACAAAAAGTTTCATCTTCTCACTAATTTTTGGTTGTTTTGGAAAACATAGTTATTTTTGATGGAAACATATGATGGATGTTGACATGTAACAGTTTTATTTTGCCATTTTAAACTGCATAGATAAACTTTTTATAAAGGTCACAGCTTCACTGTTACTGCGAGCAGCCATTCTCAGCTGTAGTAGATGAAGCCTAGATCGTTTCGATCATGGTGTTTCCCTGGCAGAGCCTACATTAGTGCTGTTTGCACCACTGAAGTTAGGGAGGCCTCGGTACATGGTAGGACAGCAAGTGGTCCTGAGAGCAGAAAGCTTGAACAACTCTGTAATCGCCATTTATTTCTATTTCATGAAGACAGAGACTTGCATGAAGGTCAGGAGGACCTCTCCTGGCCCTGCTCCCTTACAGCACCATGCTCCTTAAACTCTCATGAAAGTGAGAATGTTAATGGTACCTACCTCACATGGATGGGGAAAGGTCAGAAGAGTTGGCAAGTAGAAGGTCCCTGGAGATGGTGAGTGTTAGAGGAGTATTTGCAGAACAGAAAGCAAAGTTCGTATTCTGATCATTTTTACATAGTGTATTTCACTCTTCTCCTGCGTCACGGCCTCCTTGAGGAGGAAAGATACAGCTTCACACTTGCCTCACAAGTGTGAGGGCCCCGCTGGAGCCCTCACGCGTTACGCCTGAATTACTGCCAGGTGGAGGTGATAAAGTTTCCCTCACCGTGTGTCCAAGTTCCTGGCACAGAGCAACTCCCCCACACAAAAGTATTCCTGTGTGAATTAATACATACATTAATGCAAAGGCTTGCATTTTATCTAGTTGGAAGTTGAATGATAAAAGTTCTCAAGGAGCCTTTGTATATTATTTTCACATGTGCAGATATTAAACAGAGCCACACTTGAAACAATGCATCTAAAAGGGGTTCAGAAGGAAACTACTTAGTAAAGAAAGAAGAGTGATTTCCAATTAGAATGCCGAGTGTTTACAGTAAATAGATGCTTCTAGACACTCGGAGGTGCTTGAAAAGAGTGTTCATCTAAACACTCTGAGCATTTGCTTGAAATATTATTTCCACTACACAAGGTTGTTTAATAGATGCTCTTCAAATGAAGGGCTACATTAAATGTGAGTTATCGCTCTGACTCAACCATTCAGCTCAGAATAACAGTGGGAGACAAACCTGGACATTATGAAGTCTCCGTGTACGCAGCATGCATGGAGATAACTGGTGCAGCTGACCAAGAGCACGTGCGCAGAGACATCAGTTGTCAGCAAGCCCTGCATACTGAAAAGAAAAAGCTCTGTTCCTTCAGCTGCCGCATCCAGGAACCTGAGCCAACAACCCAGCTCTTTTCACAACATAGAAAAATGGAAAAGGAGAGGGAGAAGGCTAGGGGACATGGTTTCCTGTCCCTGATTTTAGCTATGCACATTAAATTTTGCAGGAAAAGGTTGATGATTAAAATATATCTGATTTCCAATCTCTGCAGTTTAGAATTGCCTGTTACAATGCTCAGGCTATGATGGCAAATTTGCTAAGCACACTGAATTCTAGAATGAGCTGACAAAAATAAATTATGGATAGAGCATGCATTAATACAAATTGCCTTCATTTGCTGCAC
Organism: Ovis canadensis; assembly: GCF_042477335.2. NCBI lineage: Eukaryota > Metazoa > Chordata > Mammalia > Artiodactyla > Bovidae > Ovis > Ovis canadensis. The sequence continues at coordinate 80,745,101 of NC_091260.1, read as the reverse complement.
ATTAATTTCAAAATGAAAAGACATCTATGAAAGCAAAAATATTTTCAGGTCTGATGCCATTATTTGGTTCAGCTTCCGTGGAATGGCAGTAATGAATGCTGGACCAGCACAGAAATGGTTCTATTAAAGAGCTCATAAGCGCCAACCCATAAATACTGCTGACACTGATTTCCACTTTGGAGACCTTCTGCTTATTTTATTCAGAGATATTTTTAGGTACCTGAAATCTGTTATATTTTACCAGACCCTCTAGTTCTCTCTGCCCTGTTGGTTGGACCTCAATGTCCAAATGTTTTGTTGAAAAAAGATATCTTGTAACATTCATTTTAAGTGTGACCTAAGAATGTTATGATGCTGGAGAAGACTCTCCAGAGTCCCTTGGACTGCAAAGAGATCCAACCAGTCCATCCTAAAGAAAGTCAGTCCAGAATATTCATTGGATGGACTGATGCTGAAGCTGAAACTCCAATACTTTGGCCACCTGATGCGAAAAGCCAACCCATTGGAAAAGAACCTGACGCTGGGACAGACTGAGGGCAGGAGGAGAAGGGATGAGCTGGTTAGATGACATCACCAAGTCATTGGACATGAGTTTGAACAAACTCTGGGAGAAGGTGAGGGACAGGGAAGCGTGGCGTGCTGCAGTCCATGGGGTCGCAAAGAGTCGGACATGATTGAGTGACGGAACAACAGCAACAAAATGGTTTTGTTGGCTTCTTGCTTTATCTTAGTTAAATTCCTTATGTTTAAACACATCCAGGAATGTTTCCGCTTGTTTTGAACATGAGATGAATTTTTCAGGACTTCACCACATGGCCACCCCATCCCATGACCGCTTCCTGACTTTGCACCAGAACACCTGTCTCCTCTCCCAAACTTGTCACCTCACCAGGTACTTATAGGTATCTGCTCACTCCTGTTGACTTAAAAAATAGCCATAACCTAAAAACTGAGAGTTATATTTTATTTGGTGAGAACTTTTAGGACTCCAAGCCTGGGAGACAGCATCTCAAGGGACCCTGAGAGAACTGCTCCAAGGAGGCGAGGGGAGGAGCCAGATTATACAGAAATTTTATAACAAAGGGCAGGTAGCCTGAACATCAAGAGATTATTGTTGAATAAAGGAAACCAGATATCCCAAATTAAGGAAGTTAGTGCTTCTCTATGATCAGGAAGGTGCACCAGGCTGGGCTCACTGAGGTTGCTCCTTGCACATGCAGCTCAGCTCTCTGGGACCAGTATCCCGTTTTTCACAGCCGGAGCTCCTCAGCGCTCACTGTAGGGAGTGGCTGTAGCCTGCTGGCTCTTGGATAGCAGGTGTTCTTCCCCTTGCTAAGGGCTCTGGACTGTACATCAGGAGGGCCAGAATAGCTGATGACTGTGACATCCTTGTTTACTGATACTGCAGGAAACACTCCATTTCTCATTCCCCTTTATCAGAGCCAAGGTTAGGCTTATGAAAATTAATCCCCACTTCGCAGGAGCCGTGACCAGCATGGAGCAGAGGGCAGGGGGCATCCCAGGCGTTGCTGGCCCCACTGCCTCCTGTCAGGGAGGACAGGCCCCGCTGTCTGCGGGGCCATGAGCTCCGCCCTCAGTATGACTTTCAGGTCCTGTCTCGCCCCTGATTTTGCACGAAACACTTGTTTTGACTCCAGTTATTTCTGTATATTGTCTCCCCTGATTTTGACCTCTGGCTTTTTCTGATTTATTTCTAGCTTCCATGAAATGAAAATATCTCCTGCCATATCAATAAACAAGGAATGCCAGAGCCAGCATTGATTTCTGGCCTCCAGATGAGAACGAGGGCTCCCCGAACTGCGATCCAGGAGGTGCTGCCACCCCCCATGGTGATTGCTGAGGGGCTAGAGGAATGCAAGAAGCAAGGTCGACAAGGAAACAGGCTTGGCCCCAGATAGCTACCTGCCTATGAAAGGAATGAATCCGGTGAGCCCAGAGGCTTGCATTCTCCCACACACAGAATGCTAACTTCCTCAGCTTGACACCTGATCTTTGACATCCAGACTGCCTGCTCCTTGTTTTGCAAACTTGTCTATCACCTAACTTCCCCTCCTGCTTCCTTGGAGTAGTTTTTTCAAAGCTACTGAGATGCTGTCTCCTGGGCTCAGAGTCCTAAACATTCCCACCAAATAAAATAACTCTCTTGCTTTCAGGTTGGGACTATATTTTTCAGTCAACACCTCCACCAAATATCCCTGATCCCCCATGTTCATGAACACTTTCCGCTAACATTCTAACACCACGCCCTCAGGTTTCATTTCATTTCCCTCATTGTCATGGGTTCTACAGAGTCCACTTTGTTTTTTGCATTGCCCTAAAATTAAAGTAGGAAAGAGGCTCCCAGAAAAAAATATCATAAAGTCCTGAATATTCATTGGAAGGACTGATGCTGAAGCTGAAGCTCCAGTATTTGGCCACCTGATGTGAAGAGCTGACTCATTGGAAAAGACCCTGATGCTGGAAAAGATGGAAGGCAGGAGAAGTGGATGACAGAGGACGAGATGGTTGGATGGCATCCCTGGCTCAATGGACATGAATTTGATCAAGCTCTGGGAGTTGGTGATGGTCAGGGAAGCCTGGCATGCTACAGTCCATAGGGTTGCAAAGAGCAACTGAACTGACTGAATTGATATCATCTATATATCTCACTCCCTAAACAAACCTCAGTTCAGTCACTCAGTCATGTCTGACTTTTTGTGACCCCATGGACTGCAGCACACCAGGCCTCCCTGTCCATCACCAACTTCTGGAGTTTATTCTAATTTATGTCTATTGAGTCAGGGATGCCATCCAGCCATCTCATCCTCTGCCATCCCCTTCTCCTCCTGCCTTCAATCTTGCCCAGAATTAGGGTCTTTTCCAATTAGTCATTTCTTCGCATCCGGTGGCCAAAGTATTGGAGTTTCGGCTTCAACATCAGTCCTTCCAATGAACACCCAGGACTGATCTCCTTTAGGATGGACTGGTTGGATCTCCTTGCAGTCCAAAGGACTCTCAAGAGTCTTCTCCAACACCACAGTTCAAAAGCATCGATTCTTTGGTGCTCAGCCTTCTTTATAGTCCAACTCTCCCATCCATATATGACTACTGGAAAAACCATAGCTTTGACTAGATGGACCTTTGTTGGCAAAGTAATGTCTCTGCTTTTTAATATGCTGCCTAGGTTGGTCATAAGTTTTCTTCCAAGGAGCAAGCATCTTGTAATTTCATGGCTGCAAACCTACTCTCTCCTTGAAAAGTCTTTGCTTATATACATTTTTCCCTCTACCTTTTCCTCAATCCACAAGAACTTGAATTTTAGTGGTTTCAAATCACAATTTGTTCTATGAAGGAGAGAGAGGCAGGGAGGGAACAGAGTGGACACTGGCATTTGAAGAAAGACACAGCCAGTGGCCTAGAGTCTACACAGATTTTTTTAATGAATAATAATAGCTATGGGAAGCCTAGGCGACCCAGTGTTAAAGACTCTGCCTGTCAATGCAGGAATTGCAAGAGATGTGGGTTCGATCCCTGGGTCAGGAAGATACCCGAGATTAGGAAATGGCAACTCACTCCAGTATTCTTGTCTGGAGAATCCTATGGACAGAGGAACCTGGCAAGCCACAATTCATGGGGTCACAGAGTCAAACACAACTGACTGCACACACACACACACACACACAATAATAAATATAACCTGCTGAGTATTTACTCTTTAAAAGTGGACTATAAGCAATATTGTTCAGCTTTAATTTATGTGTTTATTATTTAGTATAGTGAACACAAAGGCTTATTAAGTTTCCCTACCAATTTCCCCTGAGAGGCTTTCAATTCCTCAATCCATTCCACTCTTCTTAATTAAATTTACTTCAGCCAATGTTTATTGATTATCCATTCCATCATTCTCACTACAGTCGAAACATAACCCTGAATAAGACATAATGCCAGTCTTTTAGAAGCCTGCAGACTACAGGGGGTTTTGGAGAATTGGACAATTGGGATTCGGGGCTGCTGATGCTGAAGCTGAATCTCCAATCCTTTGGCCACCTGCTGCGAAGAGCCGACTCATTGGAAAAGACCCTGATGCTGGGAAAGACTGAAGGCAGGAGGAGAAGGGGACAACAGAGGATGAGACGGCTGGATGGCATCACCGACTTGAAGGGCATGAGTCAGTGTGGACCTGAGTCGATGTGAATAGTGCTGAGTTGCCACATGACGTGAGAGAGGGCAAAGCCTGGAGGACATAGGGTCTGCACCAAGAGGACATACTTTTTTTCCCTCTACCTTCCATCCAGCTGATTTGGAAAGGGGCTGCCCTGATGCCACACCTCTGTGCAATTTTAATAAAAGCTTAATTTCCTGGTTGGCCCTCTCATAGCTCCCGGGTCATCGCAGCGCTGCAGCCATCCACCGCTAGTTCACACAGGCAGCCTGGGATGCTCTGTTGTGCATGGTCCTGTGGGCTAAAAGCTGACTCACAGTTTTCTTGGGGAAAATGAAGAAAGCTACATTGGATAACACCCCATGGAATACACTTGCACTCATTTTCTATTGTCGCTGTAACCGTGCCGCAGAATGAGTGGCTCAAAGCAATGTAAGCGTATCACCATACACGCCTGGCAGTCCGAAGTCTCACTGGGCTGGAGCCAATACATCGGCAGGGCTGTGTTCCCCCTGGAGCCCAGGGGAGAGCCTGTCCTTCTGGTTTTCTAGCTTCTAAAAGCCACCTCTGTTCCCTGGTTCATGGCCCTCCCTCTGCAAAGCCAGCTTTAGCAGCTTCAAATATCTCTGTGGCTTTAATTTCTCTTCTGTCCCCTTCTCTTACTTACACAGTCCCTGCTGATTCTATTGGGTATCTAGATAATTCAGGCTGATTGTCCAGTTCCAGGATCACCTGATCAGCAACTTTGCTTCCATCTTCACCATAATCCCTCTTTGTTGTGTGATCTAACACGTTTGCAGGTTTTGGAGGTTACGACGTGGACGCCTTGGAGGGGAGCGTTATTCTGACTACTGCAACATTCAAGATTCTTCTCTTTAAACATTTCAGCAAAACCCAAATGCATGTCTGGTTTAAACATTTCAGCAACCCAAACGCACGTCTGGTTTAAAAACCTGAATAGGTTCTGTTTCTGGTGATGTTGTAACATCTTCTTTCAGATTAATCTACTACTGAAAACCATCAGAAAATCTTGACAAAGAAACCCCTCAGATTTGCTTAAGTGAATCAGAGAACTCTATATAGGAGGCCAGAAATTACAGCGTCCTGGAGAACTCACTGAGATGAGCCCAGCATTCTGAGACACTAGACTCTGTAAAGAATTTGTTAATTCATAAGGGTTGTAAGACCCAGAAATCAAAAATCTGAGTAAGAAACAGGAGTCTAGGCACTTGAGCTAAGGTTGGCTGCTGATACAAAAGTTGGAGTTGTGGAATCGAGAAAAATGCTAGAGAGCATCTTACTTGCAAAGCAGAAATAGAGAACCAGACTCGAAGGATAAGCATATGGACACCAAGAGGGGGAAAGGGGATGGTAGGGTTAGTTGGGAGACTGAGAATGACATATATATGTACTATTGATTAAATGAAAGTGAACGTCACTCAGTCGTGTTCCACTCTCCGAGACCCCATGGACTATACAGTTCATGGAATTCTCCAGGTCAGAATACTGGAGTGGGTAACCTTTCCTTTCTCCAGGGGATCTTCCCAACCCAAGGGTCGAACCCAGGCCTCCCTCATTGCAGACAAGTTCGTTAACAACATTTTCCAGTGGGTTTTCCTGACCCAGGAATAGAACTGGGGTCTCCCGAACTGCAGGTGGATTCTTTACCAACTGAGCTATCAGGGTGGCACTGTGTATAAAATAGATAAATGATGAGAACCTTCTGTAGAGCTCAGGAAACTCCACTCAGCGCTCTGTGTTGACCTAAATGGGAAGGAAATCCAAAAAAGAGGGGATGTGTGTGTGTGTGTGTATGTGGTGTGTATGTGTGGTGTGGTGTGTATGTGTGTGTATGTGGTGTGGTGTGTGTGTGTGTATGTCATGTGGTGCTTGTGTGTGCATGTGTGTGTGGTGTGTGGTATGGTATGTGTGGGTGGTGTGGTGTGGTGTGTGTGTGTGCTGTGTGGTGTGGTGTGTATGTGCTGTGTGTGCTGTGTGTGTGGTGTGTATGTGTGTGTGGTGTGTGTGCTGTATGTGGTATGTGTGTGTGTGGTGTGTGTGGTATGGTGTGTGTGTGTGGTGTGGTGTGTGTGTGTTGTGTGTGTGTGGTGCGGTGTGGTGTGTGTGTGTTGTGTGGTGTGGTGTGTGTGTGCTATGTGTGTGTGTGGTGTGTGTGTGTGTGTGTTGTGTGGTGTGGTGTGTGTGTGTGTGGTGTGGTGTGGTGTGTGTGTGTGTGTGGTGTGGTGTGTGTGTGTTGTGTGTGTGTGGTGCGGTGTGGTGTGTGTGTGTTGTGTGGTGTGGTGTGTGTGTGCTATGTGTGTGTGTGTGGTGTGGTGGTGTGTGTGTGTTGTGTGGTGTGGTGTGTGTGTGTGGTGTGGTGTGGTGTGTGTGTGTGTGTGGTGTGTGTGCTGTGTGTGTGGTGTGTATGTGTGTGGTGTGTGTGTGGAGTGTGTGTGCTGTGTGTAGTGCATGTGTGGTGTGTGTGTGGTGTGTGTGTATGTGGTGTGGTGTGTGTGTGTGTTGTGTGTGGTATGTGTGTGGTGTGTGTGTGGTACGTGTGTGGTATGTGTGTGGTGTGTGTGTGGTACGTGTGTGGTGTGTGTGTGTGGTGTGTATGTGTGTGTTTGCTGTGTGTGGTATGTGTGTGTGGTGTGTGTGTATGTGGTGTGGTGTGTGTGTGTGTGGTGTGTGTATGTATGTGGTGTGGTTGTGTGTGTGGTGTGGTGTGTGTGTGGTGTGTGTGGTGTGTGTGTGTATGTGGTGTGGTGTGGTGTGTGTGTGTGTGGTGTGGTATGGTGTGTATGTGGTGTGGTTGTGTGTGTGTAGTGTGGTGTGTGTGTGTGGTGTGTGTGGGATGTGTGTGTGTGGTGTGTGTGTGGCGTGTGTGTGTGGTGTGTATGTGTGTGTGCTGTGTGTGGTATGTGTGTGTGGTGTGTGTGTGGAGTGTGTGTGCTGTGTGTGGTGCATGTGTGGGGTGTGTATGTGGTGTGTGTGTGTGTGGTGTGTATGTGTGTGTGGAGTGTGTGTGCTGTGTGTGGTATGTGTGTGTGGTTTGTGTGTGGAGTGTGTGTGCTGTGTGTGGTGCATGTGTGGTATGTGTGTGTGGTGTGGTGTGTGTGTGCGTGGTGTGTCTGTAGTGTGTCTGTGTGGTGTGTGTGTGGTGTGTGTGGGGGGGTATGTGTGGGGTGGGTGTGTGTGGTGTGTGGTGTGTGTGCAGTGTGTGTGGGGGGTGTGTGGTGTAGTGTATGTGTGTGTGGTGTGTCTGTAGTGTGTGTGTGGTGTGTCTGTAGTGTATGTGTGTGTGTGCTGTGTGTGTGTGTTGTGTGTGTTGTGTGTGTGTGCTGTGTGGTGTGTGTGTGGTGTGTGTGGGTGTGTGGTGTTTCTGTGGTGTGTGTGTGTGGTGTGTGTGTGTGTGTGTGGTGTGTGTATGTGGTGTGTTTGTGTGGTGTTTCTGTGGTGTGTGTTTCTGTGGTGTGTGTATGTGGGGTGTGTGTGTGTGGTGTTTCTGTCATGTGTGTGTGTGGTGTGTGTGTGGGGTATGTGGGGTGTGTGTGTGTATGGTGTGTGTGGGTGCGTGTGTGGTGTATGTGTATGTGGGGTGTGTGTGTGTGGTATGTGTGTATATGGTGTGTGTGTGGTGTGTGTGTGTGTGCGTGTGTGGTGTATGTGTATGTGGGGGGTGTGTACGTGGGGTGTGTGTGTGTGTGGTGTTTCTGTCGTGTGTGTGTGTGGTGTGTGTGTGGGGTATGTGGGTGTGTGTGTGTGTGGTGTGTGTGTGTGTGTGTGTGGTGTTTCTGTCGTGTGTGTGTGTGGTGTGTGTGTGGGGTATGTGGGGTGTGTGTGTGGGGTGTGTGTGTGTGTGTGTGTGTGCTGTATGTGTATGTGGGGTGTGTGTGTGTGTAGCTGATTCATTTTGTTGCACAGTATAAACTAAGACAACATCGCAAAGCAACTATACCTACAATAAAAAATTCATCTAAAAACCTTGGAGTTTGAAGTTACCGAGGCATCCAATATTGAGATGCAAAAAACATGGAAACAAAGGAAATGCTTTCAGGTGAACAGGAAGCTTTCTGTTCCCCTCAGACCTTTGCGGACCTTTAAGCAGCTGCCGGCAGAGAGAGAAGGGAAGGAGGACTACCCTCAGCCTTCCGAAGACAAGGTGGCCTCAGAACCTTCCAGGTTCACAAGAAGGACCCCGGAACCAGAAAATAAAAACTCAGTGTCAGCCGCCTTAACCTGAGTCTGGACTGAAGTCATCTGCTCATGGTCCAAGTGTCTTCTAAGAAAAGATATGCACATTTTTCTTAGAGGAAAACAACCACAGTAAGAGACTCAGTAAGAGACTCGTGTATTTCTGTAGCTTCTCCACTCTCAGGGTCTAGCATTCTGTAAACAATCGCCAGGCCTGTCGTGAGGCAGAAGGAAACAGTTAAAAGCCAGGAGAGAAAAGAGAAAATGGAAAGGGGTCTGGGGAAACCCTTGCTGTCTTGGGTGACTCCCTCTGGGGAGAGGCAGGGGTGAGGCCGTCCAGCCTCAGGGACAAGCTTGGGGACAGGATCTATGTCCCCCGGCCAACATCCCCCTCACGTCCTTTCGTCCCAGCTGACAGCTGGCGGCATCCAGAGGGGAGTCTACACAGAAACTGCCCAGTGGGGTCCCTCCAAAACAATGGGAGAAAACAAAGGATTATTGTCCAGCACACTGAGCTCTGGGAAGATGTGTTAATTATCATTAGATAGGCAATACAGCACCCCAAAATACATCTGCATATGTCCATCAAAAGACCTGCATGTAACGCTCATAGTAACATCCTTTGTAATAATGGAAAATTTCCCCAAACTGAAAAAACTCAATGACCATCCACAGTGGAACGGATAAGTAAATTGTGCTATAGTTATGCCAAGGAATACTACAGAGCCATGAGAATCAATAAAGTGCTGATGCATGGAACAGTATGGATACATTTCACAAATATAATATTGAGCAAAGACTGTGTAGTAAGTGGAAGTGAAAGTGTTAGTCGCTCAGTCGTGTCCGACTCTCTGTGACCCCATGAACTGTTGCCCACCAGGCTCCTCTGACCATGGGATCATCCAGGCAAGAATACTGGAGTGGGTTGCCATGCTCTCCTCCAGGGGATCTTCTCACCCCAGAGATGGAACCCAGGTCCCCCGCTCTGCAGGCGGATTCCTTACTGTCTGAGCCACAGGGAAGGCTACTGAGTGGTTCCATCTATATAAGGCTCAAGAGCAGACAAAACTGATTGACGGTGATGATGTCAGGAGAGTGACCTTCCGGGAGGGTGTAAGTGGCCATTGAGAAAGGCATCAGGACTCTTTCCAGGAGATAATAAGATTCTATTTCTTTATCAGATAGTGGTTGAAAGAACTATTCAACTTTTGACAATTTATCAAGATCTATAATTCCTTTTGATAAACAGCTCATAATATCCCTGTATATTTATGACAATGCGATTGAAAGCATACACAAGCAAAGAAACCTCAGAATATTTTGGACAAGCAGTAACTCTTCTAGAAATCTCTCCAATTAAAAAATCGAGCAGAGACATCTTTGGCAGTCCAGGGGGTAAGACTCTGCTTTCCTGTGCAGGGAGCACAGGTTCGATTCCTGGTCAGGGAACTAGGATACTGCAGGCCATGCAGAGCAGCCAAGAAAATAAGCAAGTAAATAAATAAAACACAAGATAAAAGAATATTCAATCATAGTATAAAAAAATTAAAGAAATAAAAAGAGAGTAGCTTGGTCTGGAGATGTAGGCCTGCTATTTGATGGGAGAGCCTGGGAAATCAAAGAGAAGGTGTTTTCTACTGTTTGGTTGCTGCTGCAGCTGCTGCTAAGTTGCTTCAGTCATGTCCAACTCTGTGCGACCCCATAGACAGCAGCCCACCAGGCTCCCCTGTCCCTGGGATTCTCCAGGCAGGAATGCTGGAGTGGGCTGCCATTGCTTTCTCCAGGCTTGAGTAACTGCTGCCTTCCCTGAGAAGCAAGCAGGCAGCGAATGGTGATGAGGGAGCGCCTCCACCAGGCTCTGTGTGATGCATTGCGGAGCATGACGAGCCTCCTGGCTATTGAAGTCTGTACACAGAACGCCAGGGATGCCTCAAGATGGTAAATCTCTCCCAGGCCCAGGATAGCTGGTAATTGCACGGAGCTGATTCTGTCGCACCGTGGAGGAGGCTCAGTGCTGCCCGGGGGGCAGAGCCTCGTGACGGAGGACCGGAGGACTGCAGGGTCTTTCCCGCTGCAGGATCTTCAGGTGATTTATGTGAAGGTCATGGAGATAAATGAGCCTTTCTGAAACTTCATCTTGAAAAATTGCTTTCAGTCTGGCGACTCAGAAATGCCAGCCAGCCTTCAGCAGACTCAGCTCTGTCCTGGATCAGAACCAAGGTTTTGCCTGCTTTCTGGGCATCTGAAAAGCATAATCAAATTGCATGGCTTTCACACTGAAAATCATAAAACGGCAACTCCAATACTCGGCTGATCACTAAAATACCAACCTTAAAATTACTTCATGGGCTTTGGGAATAAATTAGTTCCTTTGCACCTCATTGCCTTCTGTTTCCCCAAATTAAATCGTTCTCAGAGTCTCTTTTGCTCTTAAAAGAGTTACGCAACAGCAGATGTTTTTTTGTCTTGCATGAGGTTGTGTTAGTAGCTCACTTGTACCCAACTCTCTGTGACCCCACAGACTGTAGTCTGCCAGGCTTCTCTGTCCGTATTGGAGTGGGTCGCCATTCCGTTCTCGAAGGGATCTTCCTGGCCCAGGGATCCAACCTGGGTCTCCCACATTGCAGGCAGATTAATGTAATTTCATTAATCGACAGGGAGGTGGTTGAAGCTACTCTTGTTGAAAATATGGAGTCTCTGCAAAGTGCACCATGAACACTACAGCCCATTAGCTAATGGCCATTGCTTCCAGCAAAAGAGAAAAAATACAGCAAAAACTCTAGAGGAAATTGGCTTCATCAATTCTAAAAAATAGTTTCTTTGCAATGCAGCTATGTGAAAACATCAAGAAACAGATATTAAATCTATGTTTTTCCCTCTACTGGTTTTCCCCAGCATCCATCTATTTTCGAGACCTGGGAAAATTTCTGTGTTGATTTTTTCTTTTTAATCTCTTCTCCTGTGAGAAAGTGCATTTTAAATATCAGTTCAGTTCAGTTCAGTTGCTCAGTTGTGTCCAACTCTTTGTGACCCCATGGACTGCTGCTCACCAGGCCTCCCTGTCCATCACCAACTCCTAGAGCTTGCTCAAACTCATGTTCATCAAGTCGGTGATGCCATCCAACCAACTCATCTTCTCTCATCCCTTTCTCCTCCTGCCTTCAATCTTGCCTAGAATCAGGGTTTTTTCCAGAGTCAGTGTTTTGCATCAGGTGGCCAAAGGATTGGAATTTCAGCTTCAGCATGATTCTTTCCAATGGAAATTCAGGACTGATTTCCTTTAGGATTGACTGGTTGGATCTCCTTGCAGTCCAAGGGACTCTCAAGAGTCTTCTCCAGCATCACAGTTCAAAAGCATCAATCCTTTGGCGCTCAGCTTTCTTTATAGTTCAATCCTCACATCCATACATGACTACTGGAAAAACCATAGCTTTGACTAGACGGACCTTTGTTGGCAAAGTAATATCTCTGCTTTTTAATATGCTGTCTAGGTTGGTCATAGCTTTTCTTTCAAGGAATAAATGGCTTTTAATTTCATGGCTGCTGTCACCTTCTGCAGTGATGTATAGTTTAAGTATAATGTGTACCTAATTGATTTCTAGTTCATGTGCATGTTCAGGAACTGCTTCTTTAGGAAAGCTTTTATTCTTAAATTCTGACCTGCAGTGAAGAGGGACAGTCTTCTATTAGTTATATAATGTAAAAGAGTGAATATTTAAAAGGCAGGATGTCTATTTTTTTATCTTTGTTTCTAACTCTAGTTCACTGTGAAAGTGAATTTTAAAAATTGGGCTCTACAGCCCAACTCAAAAAAATCACGACAAAGTTTTCATTCATTTCACCACATATCACTAATTTGATATGGACCAGAAAAAACACTGGTTCCAGAGACATAAATAGGGATGAAGCTGCTCAGTCCTTAGGGCAAGGAGGCTCTTCAAACAGTCTCGCATTATTGAAAGGTAGATAATTTGATCCAAAATGTAGAGATTCTATAAGAATTGGGGAGCTTTCTTTGACTGAGAGTCTTACACATACACACACACACACACACACACACACACACACTACTTTCTTCATCCTGTAAATAGTTTGTTTAGCTCTGTTTGCTATTTAAGAGAGAAATAGAATAATTCCTATTTGGTTTGCAAATTAGTAACGGGAAATAGCAATTTCCAGTTCAATGAATATAATATTTTAAAATTATAAGTTCAGTTGAGTAGAGTATAAGACAGAGAAAAATCTAGGAAGGAGGAAAGTTGATGGTAGAAAATGACGCAGACTGGGAGGATAGAGGGCACGGCTGCAACGTAGCCCTGGTGACAGCCCCACAGCTTGTCCGCGCTCCGCGGCGCAGCTGGCACATTGCGCGGCGTCCTGCAGACGTCGTCAGGCATGAGGGCACGGTGAAGGAGCCGCACAGCACCTGCGGGGCGTTTTAGAATTAAAGGCACAACTCTTCAGCCACGGCACCCACATATCCTCAAGGCCAACCCTACACCCACTCCCTCTTCAAATTAGTTTAGAAACAAACAAGATCATGAATGAAACACAGCCACAGCGAACCTGAGTTTGTGAACCCTTTTTCAATGTAGCGTCATATATCCACATGCCCAAACCCAGCGCCTGGAGAGCTGAGATCTGATGTCATCTGGATGATTCCCAGGAACCCGTAGGGGTGGATCCAGGGAGATAAGCTTTCCCACACCCTGTGTGCCTGGGTTTCAATTCCCAACAAGCCTCTCAGTAAGAGCCAGGGCCTCAGACCAAAGGATGAGCCAGACAAGCCTCCGAAGCACCAGCCAGAGCATGCTGGCAAGGCATTCGGTGACTCTGCGTATTGCCTTTCAGAAAATGTTTCTGGTTTTCAAGATCAAATAGCTGTCTTCTGTTATGGCTCCTAAAGTGAAGACGCTTGTGCTGAGTCGCTCGGTCATGTCTTAATCTTTGTGACCCCATGGACTGTGGCCCGCCAGGCTCCTCTGTCCATGGGATTTTCCAGGCAAGGATACTTGAGTGGGTGGCCATGCCCTCCCCCAGGGGATCTTCCTGACCCAGGGGTTGAATCTGTATCTCCTGCATCTCCTGCATTGGCTGGTGGATTCTTTACCACTGCACCACCGAAGTGAAGATGAAGTCAAGTGTGAGGTGTTAGTCACTCAGTCATGTCCAGCTCTTTGCATCCCCATGGACCGGGGCCTGCCAAGCTCCTCTGTCCTTGGGAATTCTGCAGGCAAGAATACTGGAGTGAGTTGCCATGCCCTCCTCCAGGAGATCTTCCTGACCCAGGAATTGAACCCAGATCTACTGCTTTGCAAACAGACTGTTTACTGTTTGAGCCACCAGGGAAGTTTATAAAGTGAAGATAGATCTCTGCTAAACTGACTTCCTAGAGCCCACCTCCACAACGCATGTTCACAGATACACATACAGGCACACACGTGCACACACACAGGCAGGCACACACGTGTGTGTATATACACAGGCATGCACATATGCAGACCCACACAAGTGCACACAGATATATCCTAATCCTAGCAATCAGAGCATATCCAGGATGACGGGAGGTAAGTTGCTTCTATACCATATGATCCACTCAGCTTTCCTCTCTCTATCCCTGTATCTCTATCTCTATAGAACGTCTGGAGCAATGGCACTGAATGGGAAAGATTTACTCATCAAAACAACGCTGGCGGCCTCCCTGGTGGCTGAGCATCAAGAATCCGCCTGCCAGTGCAGAAGATGTGGATTCGATCCCTGATCCGGGAAGACCCCACCTGCCTCGGGGCAGCTAAGCCCGTGCGCCACGTCTACTGAGCCTGCGCTCTAGAGCTGGAGAGCCTCAGCTGCTGAGCCCACGACTGCAGCTCCTAAAGCCCACGCGTCCTAGCCCCGGTGTTGCACCTCCTGAAGCCCACACGTCCTGCTCCGGTGCTGCACCTCCTGAGGTCCACGCGTCCTAGCCCCTGTGCTGCACCTCCTGAAGCCCTTGCGTCCTACCCCGGTGCTGCACCTCCTGAAGCCCTCGCGTCCTACCCCGGTGCTGCACCTCCTGAGGCCCTCGCGTCCTAGCCCAGTGCTCTGCAACAAGAGAAGGCCCTGCAGGGGGAAGCCTGGGTGCTGCAGCTAGAGAAAAGTCTGCGAAGCAATGAAAATGCAGCACAGCCAAAAATCGACTCAACGGACATGAGTCTGAGTAAACTCCAGGAGATAGCGGAGGACAGGGAAGCCTCACGTGCTGCAGTCCATGGGGTCGCAAAGAGTTGGACACAACTTAGCGACTGAACAACAAAAGCAATTTAAAAACAAAACAAGGCTGGTACGCTCTTCCTTATGCTAATATGTGCATATGGAACAACAAGGCTCTGTCTTGTCTTCAGTTCTAAAATGCCTTATGCTCTGCATGGTCCCATAAGCATCAGTCACTCTAAATGTCCTAGAAAAATAGAGTAGAAAGTTTTTCTATCTGCCTTGAGGACACTGCTCTCCATCAGGGAGAGGAGCAAACAGCATCCATAACGTCACATCAGAGCTGGTCCTCGCTTCTCTGCGAAGTCTGAATGATTTGGAGTTGGACAGTTGCAGCCAAAATGTGCCTCCCGACATCCAATGTGAAAAGATGTGAAAGGAAGCCTACAGCTTTGTTCTTTTATGAGCATTTTTCTATGTACTGTTTTATTAAATTCTGCTCAAAGAACCTGAGGTCAGGCACCAAATAAGCCAAGAGCATGAAGGATCAGTTTCTTGGCATTATGGTAAACTAATTCAGGATCCTTCACCTCCAGAGCCAGTGGCATGGGACTCAAAGAAGGAAAGTGCTTCCATGCAGGGGGTGACCTCTTTCTGCTGGGGGTTAGTGAGGGGGTTGGCACAGACAGGTGGACGTAAGGCAAGACAAGCACAGATGGGTGGTTTAGGTCATCAGTGACCTTGACAATGGCCATTCTGTTGGGAAATCGTGGTGAGATGGACAGAGAGCTCGTCCTGCTCACTTCCGCTCACAAAACACAGAGACACATGGACATAACTGCACATGGATTCCCAAAGAAAAATTAAACAATGTCTGTGTGATGATTTAGAATAGTGAACTGCCTTCTGAGCAGTATCTCTGACTCCCCTTGGGTTCCTCTGTTCTTGCTCTGCACAGCACTAGAATGTTCCTCCTACAAAGACAGTTAGATTGTGTTCAGTTTAGTTCCGTTCAGTCACTCAGTCATGTCCAACTCTCTGATCCCATGGACTGCAACATGCCAGGCTTCCCTGTCCATCACCAACTCTTGGAGTTTACTCAAACTCATGTCCATTGAATCGCTGATGCCATCCAACCATCTCATCCTCTGTCATCCCCTTCTCCTCCCGCCCTCAATCTTTCCCAGCATCAGGGCCTTTTCCAGTGAGTCAGTTCTTTGCATCACATGGCCAACGTATTGGAGCTTCAGCTTCAGGATCAGTCCTTCCAATGAATAGACTGTGTTGCATGTGCTCAAAACTCCAGGGAACTCTGCACTCAGAACAGAAGCTGGCTCCTTACCTCTCTGAGCTCTGCTATCAGCCTCCCACCCCTCACTCATGCAGCCACAGCTCTCCCACATGTTCTGAGTATCACCCCTGGCTAAATAAATGGTGCAGGTTTACATTACTAAACTCAGGCCTTGCTGCTCACTGCCTAAATGTCAATACTCCAGAGGTAAGTGCTGGTGGAAGGGGAAGTTTGCTTTATCCTGGAGGCCAGCAAACATGGAGAAAGTGGACGCATGTCCAAAGGCCAACCCCTCACTCCCAGTTTGGGTCAAGAGCTTTTAAATTGGAGTTCCAGAGGTGTATACACAGAGGAAGGGGGCTACATGCAGAGACAGCACAGTCATCTTGACGTTGGTCATGAGAGGTCTGACCAGCGTCATCTTGGTTGTTTTAAATACAGGGTCAACGTGTTTGCATTTCTTGAGGCCGGTTCTCAGAAATGTGGCGCTGAGGTCATGCTACGTCTGGTCATCACGCAGCTGACTTCTACCTAGCGGGAGTTTCAGTATCTATAAGACGGCTCACAGGATATGGCTCGGACCATTATCTACAGACACTGAGGAGGAACTAAGGTCCTTGGTTACTGACTAAATTATTATTATTTAATCCTGTTTGACTGCTTTTCTTTGTTTCTTCATTTTCTCACGTCTTTGGTTAAATTTGTTCTTTGCCTAAAGTTTATCTATGGGTAAGAGACAGGCAAAGGGCATGGGGGGTGTCTGTCCTAGGAAGTCCTCATTAGAGTCCTTCTCCATTTCATTTACATGAGGTAGTAAAAGTTCTCCTGTAAATATACAAGAAAAAAGACAGCTCAGTGGGAAAATGAGCGATGAGATGGACAAGGAGTACACAGAAGAGGAAATAAACAGTCAGAAATCTCAACATCATCGGCCTGCAGGAAAATGGAAGCTAAAACAACCTTACCTCATATTTTCCATGCAGCTGACTAGCAAAACACAGCAAGTACTGTCCCTTCCAGTCTGAAAGAAGATTCAGAGAACAAGATAAAAAACCCAGCTAGTCAAGATGAGGATTGCTACAGCTTTCTGAAATAAATCTCTAATAATTTGATAGACACACACCCTTTTCCCTAGCAGTCCCATCTTTTTAAAGAATCTATCCCGTTACAATCAAAGAACAAAAATATCCAATTAATTGCACAAGAATATTTTTGAAACATGAATTTTATGAATATGTTTGAATATCAACAAACTATAAAATTATGGCTAATTTGCATTGTTGTATAGCAGAAACCAATGCAACGTTGTAAAGCAGTTTTCCTCCAATTAAAAAATTAAATTAAAAAAGCCACCTTTTCAAACGCCTACCTGAAGCTATAGTCACAGTCTAAGGTATTGAGGGCTAAGGCTTCAACATATGAATTTGAGGGAGGGGTCATGATTCAGCCAGTGCTGGCTGGCTGTGTGTGACTCAGTCATGTTCGACTCTTTGTGACCGTATGGACTGTAGCCCTCCAGGTTTCTCTGTCCATGTCATTTTCCAGGCAAGAATACAGGAGTGGGTTGCCAATTCCTACTCCAGGGTATCTTCCCAACCCAGGGACTGAACCTGAGTCTCTTGTATCTCCTGCATTGGTGGGCAGATTCTTTACCACTAGAGCTACCTAGGATGATTCAGCCAGTATGTTGTTGTTTAGCTGCTAAGTCATATTTGACTCTTTGATACCCCATGGACTACAGCACTTCAGGCAGGCTTCCCTGTCCTTCACCATCTCCTGGAGTTTGCTCAAACTCATGTCCATTGAGTCGGTGATGCCTTCCAAACATCTCATCCTCTGTCGTCCCCTTCTCCTACCTTCAATCATTCCCAGCATCAGAGTTTTTTCCAATGAGTCAGTTCTTTGCATCAGATGGCCAAAGTATTAGAGCTTCAGCTTCAGCATCAATCCTTCAAAAGAATATTCAGGATTGATTTCCTTTAGGATTGACTGGTTTTGATTTTTTTGCTATCTAAGGAACTTTCAAGAATCTTCTCCAGCACCACAATTTGAAAGCATTAATTCTTCAGCACTCAGCCTTCTTTATGGTCCAATTCTCACATCAGTGCATGGCTACTGGAAAAACCACAGCTTTAACTATTAGCCAATAGTCTTGAATGTATTTCTTTAATTATAATTTTTCACAATAAAACAGCCCCTAGAGCAACATTTTCTAAACCATATATTGTAGCACAGAAATGGATTACAAAATAGTTTAATGAGTCACAAGCCAACTTGTAAAAAAGTTGAAGTTGGACAGACATGTCAGATTGAGGAGAAAATAGTACAAGTTTGAGTCAGGATAATTTTATGTTGCACACAACTCTGCTTTCAGTGTTATCTATGGTGAGTGGCATGGATTGAAAGGTCCCAGAGGTTCCCGTGGAACTCATGGCCAGTGAACTTTTAAAAGCCACCATGGTAGATAATTGGAGAAGGAAATGGCAACCCGCTCTAGTATTCTTGCCTGGAGAATCCCGTGGACAGAGAAGCCTGGTGGGCTCCAGTCCATGGGGTCGCAAAGAGTCAGAGACGACTGAGCGACTAACACACACGGTAGCTCATCCATCTTTCCTGCTCGATAACGCGGACGGCCCTGCGGCTGCCTCCTCCATAAGCACAGCCCCAGAGACTGCGCCTTGAAGGAGACTACAGTCCTCCACCCAGAGAAACAGCCCCATGAGTGCTTCCACAGGCTTGCATCTTCTTGGAAAAGGCACAGTTGGTTTTTGTTCCTCTTAAAAATAATTTGAGATTGAAAAGGGCAGGTAGAATATTTGAG
The DNA here is from genome assembly GCF_042477335.2 of Ovis canadensis. Classification (NCBI taxonomy): domain Eukaryota; kingdom Metazoa; phylum Chordata; class Mammalia; order Artiodactyla; family Bovidae; genus Ovis; species Ovis canadensis. The sequence continues at coordinate 80,726,444 of NC_091260.1, read as the reverse complement.
ATTAAGTGATGGGAAATATTTCTTAAGACGGAACTAAAAACAGAGTTCAGAGGCAGAGTCAAAACTCAAAGAGACAGTAGACAAGTGGTTTAGGTGAATTTTTTTTTTTTCTCTCCAAACTCCTCCATGCCACCTAAATAATAAAAATAGTTCAGTTCAACAAACACTAGCTGGGCCTTTCAGTTCAAGAGTGCGTATTAGGTACCCTGTGCTGTGTGCTTTACGTGCCCATAGGCCCATGTTCAGGCTTCCCAGGTGGCACAGTGGTGAAGAACCTGCCTGCCGATGCAGGTGATGTAAGAGACACGAGTTCGATCCCTCGGTTGGGAAGATCCCCTGGAAGAGGGCTTGGCAACCCACTCCAGTACTCTTGCCTGGGAAGTTCCATGGACAGATGAGCCCAGTGGGCTGCATAGAGTCCACGGGGCTCTCAAAGAATCAGGCACGACTGAGCAACGTGTTCAGCACAGCCATGAGGTGGCAAGCATTTTGATCTCTGATTTTAGGAGAGGACACAGGGTTTAGACCATCACACGGATGCTCCAGAGGGCAGAGCGGTCGGAAGCCAGGACTCACAGCCCTGCCTTGACTGCTTCTATTCTGCCTCCTCCCCAGGACAACCACAGAGCTGTGCAGCCCAGCACAATGAGAAGGCAGGGCCCTTCTTGATGACATTAAGCATTTCAAGAGGGCCACAAGCAGAATGCCAAGCAAACGCAGGGTCCTCGGGAGCCCAGCTCCGTGTGGCTGCTGAGTTTGCACATGTGCAGCTGCCTGGGATGCCCTCAGGAGTATCTCTTTCCTCCAAAGTGCTCTGACCCTGTAGCTCCTGCTCCTGTGTCTTGCCTGCTGGGTCCTTCCCGGGCCATTGGTGCTGTCTCCAGAGAGAGGGAGGCACAGGGGACGTGCGTCCTGGGACCAGCGTCAGCCCACCCGCCTGCCCCACGAGGGTTGGGCACCACCTCCCGCCCAGGCAGGTGCTGACACGGCAACTCACGCCCTCGCCGGTGACGTGAGACCTGGAGAGAAGGCCTCCTCGAGTGCTTCTGTTCTTCGGACAAAGGGGAAAACAAAGCTTGTTCTGATGACATTTGCGCGTAAATGGAATATTTTGTTGCTGCTGTTTTGACGTCTGAAAAGCCCTCATGGTGTGGGGAGGAAAGGCAGGGGAGGAACCAGGTGGGGTCTGCGGGGCTCTTAGCCTGAGCACTTGCTGCTGGACCACGACGAGTTTGTATGGCACTTTTTGTGTTAAATGAGATTTCATGGAACAGGTTTATTCCAGCAAAGTGAGCTTTAGTCTTATTTCTGCGTCTTTCATGTTGTTCCCGATGGACTTACTCTGAGAGCTTCTGTTCTCACCACATGCCCTAGGGGCTCTGAGTCCCTCTGGGGATTTACGTACAGCAGGCAAAAAAAAAAAAAAAAAAAGGAATTAGTTTTCAAAATGTTTTAGATAGTCAAGGCCCCAGAAACAGGTTTCATACTGAGCCGGGACTTCAAGGTTCTTGTCACAGATGGAGAGGGGCTTGTTGACAAAAACGTCCTTTCTCAGGCTTCTTTCTAAGGAGGTGGTCATGGAGTCTTAGAGCTCTGCTTGGGCTGGGTGGGGGAAGGGGGACAGACAGAACAATGTGGGTTTTTCTCACATACACAAAGCAGATTATGTCTCGAGTGTGTTTTGTATCTGGTTCAGCCCAAATATTCTATTTAAACTGAAAGTGAAGATCACAATAATTTGGATCAGAATTTCTGTGCAAGCATTCCAAAAAATAGAGCGCCTCTTACCTTTTAAAGACTTACTTATATTTGGAAAATGCTTAAAAAGATGAAAAGAGTAAGAAATTTCAAGAGAAAAAGATAACAAACACGTAAACATATTACCAAGAGAAAATGGTTGGAATGAAAATCTGGCTAAGTATCTTATTTGCAGAGAAACTAAGTTGAATTTATCGTGTTTGTTTCCAAGAGACTGAATGAGAATTCTTTTCTGCAATTCTGCCGGTATGGTTTCACATGAACATTTCCATCTGCCTGTTGGGTTCTCATCTGAACATACAATAGGTAACCGATTTAGATCCCCATTAGAAGTGATAACTTTAAAAGTGCTTGAGTCAAAGACGTCAGAGAGTCTTGAATACTCAACCTATGATCCTGCAGTGAGTTTGAGTCGATATTTCCAATTAACTTGCGCATGAGATTGGGTGTTACCCAAGCGAGACGAGAAAGATGTGTGATATAGCAAGTGCAAATATAGACACTCTATTTCAGAAGACTCAGCTTGGTTTTATAACTCGTATAACAACAAATTTTTTGATTTTTTTATCATGATGCTAAGTTTAGCTTTTTGGGGAACTTATCTCATTGTTGTCAAAGTTTTCTTAAGGAAAAAACTCATCCCATGATGAAAGCAGGCGCAAATCAATGCCACAGACAGCAGGGGCTGGGCACATGGCGGAGGGAAGATCTGGGCTAATCTTGACTAGTGTCTCCTCGGGACCTTCATTAGACTTGGGTGTAAGGCCACCTTGCGTGAGTGGCATTTCTAGTGGTGATTTGTCATGCTTTCTGTTGGGTCTTCATGATGGTCCTCTCTGATGGAAATGAAAAGCCCACAGAGCAACCTGAGATTTCTTCCTCCCAGTTGTTGAAGGTGGCATGTCCTTCCACTGGCTTTCAAAATTTAAAGCGTAGAAAACAATAAACTAGAAAAGCATGACGAGCATGCCCTAAGAGAAGGAGGACATGCCGAGTTATCCCAATATCTGGGAGCAGACCTCCCAGGGCTGTGTCAGGGACATGGCCTTGCTTGTGATCTCCAGGCCCACCTGGCAGCTGCTGCAGCTCTCAGGAAAATGAGCTTTTCCAAGCCCCTCTTCCTCGTCCCCTGTGTGTCCCCAGCCCCGGATCTGCCCCTCCCTGTCCTTCCCTTGGCTCCATCCTCCTCCCCCAGAGGGACTACTCTTCTTAGCTGGGGGACTGCGGCACCTGGGTCTTTGCAAGGTGTCCAAAATCCCAGTTGTCTTCCTTGACCCCAGTGCCTTTCCCGGCAGATGGCAGTCACTCATTGGCTTGCTCTTTTCTCGTGCCAGGAGCCTATTGTAAATGCTGTCGATTGCTCCAGCATCTTCTTGTGGAAAGTCCAGCTCACAGGCTTGTCTTTGGGGTCCTCTGAAACACTTCTGTTGGACTTCACAAGCTGAGGTCCACGTAGATGATCTGAGTGGGCCATCCATGTGATCACAGGGCTCCCTTTCAAGAGGGAAGGAGGGTCCATGGGGGGAGAGGCGGCAATGACAGTGGTGGCAAGGACTGGAGCGAAACAGGCAGGAGCTGAGGCATGGGGCGGCTTCCTGAAGCTGGAAGAAGCAAAGGCTGAGTCTTCACCTGGAGCTTCTGGGAGGAACCAGCCCTGCCCACACCCTGATTTCTGCACCTTAAGGCTGGCTTCTGCAACTGTAAGATGGTAAGTGTTCATTGTTTTAAGCCACCAAGTTTGCAGTGGTCCATTAGAGCAGTTGTAAGAAAAAAATACATGGGTCAAAAGTAGAAATGATGTACAGAGAGGTGATCACTCTTGCTCACTCTGTCCAGCTGCTTGGGAGATGCTGCTGTCCTAGGAACTCAGACTGTTCTGCAAACCCAGGGGCTGTCCTCTGTACCTCCAAGCTGTCTTGTATTTTTATCTCTCGGAACACTGCCAGAGCATACTATTCGTTTTTCTGGCCAACCATGCCTCGCTTCAAAAAGCCATTTGTATGTTCAGTAATGGCCATTGGAGAAGGCAATGCAACCCACTGCAGTATCCTTGCCTCTGGACATCCCAAAGCCAGAGGAGCCTGGTGGGCTATGGTCCATGCGGTCGCAAGAGCTGAGCACGACAGCAACTAAGCCAGCAGCACCCATGTCTACCCCCCGTTTCTACTCTAACCGCTGGATTGCGTCAGCGTTACACCCGCAGTGCTCAGTTCAACCGTCTTTTGCACTGCTGATTCTCCGAAGCTGGGTTTACTTCCCACAGTGGCCTCCCAGCTCCCATCAGACACAGTCCTCGTGCTGAAAACAAGCGCAGGGGCAGCTTCAGGGAGCCCCCACCCCAGACGTCCGCCCTGCAGCATTCACCCTGCTGCGGTGCCCCTAGTGCCCCCCGCCGCCTTTCCTGGGCAACGTCTCTTGTCAGGCACGCGGAAGAACTCCTGGGCTGTGGGGGTTGCCTGGTGTTTTCTGATGACATTGACATTCTGCGTGTTGGCAAGAATAGCACGGAAATGGCGTGCCCCTTGACATCCTCCATCGCCGGGAGACTCAGTTGAAAGGTGCCCTTCTCTAAAGAGGAAGCTCATTACACGGGCAGTAGAAAGGAGGAGAGGAGCATGACCTGGAACGTTGAATAGGCTGCCATCCCCGACACCTTGTCCAGTGACACAGCTCAGGGAACCTTCCGCTGAAACGGGGATCTTGAACTTCTATGTTTTCAAGAGTGATGTCGAAAATGCCCTTGTCTGAACAGAAACTCCTGTGTTCAGGTATCCCCTGAGCCCTCTGACTTTGTTTCATGGGATCCCTTCCCACTGAAACTGCCTGATCTCTTTTCTAATGGGTTTCAGGATGTTCCTGGTTTTCCTTTTAATCCCCAATTCCCATCACCTTCCCTGGTGGTGAGATGAATGGGCAAGTTGTCATAGTTCCCTTTTAGGTTAGAAGCTACGACCTTGACTTGTCTACGTGACATAAACACACAGACTCCAGGCATATAGGCAATCGAGGAATTGATTCTTGCTCTCTCCATCTGACAGTATTTGCAGTTCAACTCGGAATGCGAGAAACTCATCGCTTCCTTGACACTCTGGGATTGCTGATTTTGCCTTTAACCAACCATCTTTGGGTATGAAAAATGCATTGAGGATCTTACAAATCAAAACACCAACCCAAAGTTTTCCCTTTATAGCATAAATGGCTTTTTCCATTGTGATATCCATGATGACTTTTATAAATAAGTGGTCGGCAATTGGGAGGCAGAGAGTTGAGATCTCTTCAAGTCCCCAAGTCTTCTAACTGAATGGGCAGAGTGGGTACCTGTATTGGGTCATCAGAGGTCAGTGAAGACCTTCCCTCTATCTAGTCTCTGTGTCCTTGAGCCCGAAGCTGGTTCCAAAGAAAGCCCCAGGCTCTACCTGTCTGCAGTTTTCTGCCCCGGGCCTTGAAGATACCACAGGTGGGGAGGTCAGGAGAATGTTGATGATGGGCTCAGAGAAGATTTTATTTAGCGAAGGATCTCAAGGAGAAAGAGGCTCTCTGGGTTCTGCTGCTCTCCCCAAGGGCAGGTGTGTCAGCAAGAATTAGAGTGCTTTGTCTTTGCCATTATCCTGGAAACATTCCTCTTGGGAGTAGAAAAGAGGATATGAAAGATGAATTAGTGTCATAAGAAAGTACAATCCAATTATGTGAATTTTGACATAATTGGACCCACATGAGTGCTGCTTTCACTGAAAGATGTGGCAGGCTGAATAATGCCTCCAAATGTCCAGACCCTAATCCCTGGGATCCATGGACATGTTTTGCCATGGAAGAACTCTGTAGATAGAATTAAGGTTACTCCTTAAATATGGAGACTAGGCTGGATTTTTTTTTTTCCCAGTGCAATTGTGTGAAACTTGAAAGTGGAAGAGGGAGACAGAGTAATTGTCAGAGGGATGTACCATCAAAAGATGAAGCAAGAAGGTCTGGAAGCACGTGAGAGACTCAGCCCTTCATTGCTGGCTTGAAGGTGGACAAGGCAGGCAGACGGCCCCCAGAAGCTGGAAACAGCCTTCAGCTGGCAACCAACAAGGAAATGGGTCTCTATCCTGTTGTAAGGAATTGAACTTTTCCAACCTTCCAGATTAGCAGGAGACAGATTGAGTCTTCCCTACAGCCTCCGGGAGGAACCATGTCTTGCCAAACTTAGATTTTAGCCTGGGGAAAGCTGTGTCAGATTTCTGGTCCCCAGAATGATGAAGCAATAGCACTGTTGACTTAAGTCAATAATCTGGCTGATTTGTGACACAGCTCAGTGGCCTGCAGGACTGCACACAGTCAGTACAGATAAACAAAGGAAAAGGACCTTGTGTCTCACATACAATTTCCCAATCTAAGGTGGGTATGAAAACACTGAATCCATGGGCTCTGTCTTGGGGTTTGCTAACACAAATTGAAATTGCTGAAAATGGAGCCTTTGGGTAAACAGGTGTTGCCACAGCTAACTGGCCATCCATTGAGAACTAGCATCCACTTGGGCTGGGAAATAAGAGCTTGTCTGTTTTTCTTGTCATTTTCTATTATTTCCCTATTTAATTTTACTTTTTTTTTTTTCAATAAGCATGCTGTTTTAGAAAACCAGCATGACAATTAGAGGCCTGTCATGTATTTTGCCGTTGTAGTTGGAGATCTGAAAACCAGTTCATTTTTCTCTCACTTTCTCAGCGACAGTTCCCTAAATTGCTACATATTTTTGGGCCCAATGGGACTCCCGGGCCTTATTATAGTCTCTGCCATGAACTCCTGATTTTCTGTGTAATCTTCTCGTTATGCATGTGTTCCAACTCTCTTTACCTACCGTCTGGCATATGGCAAGGTAACCTACTTCACAGAGGTCTCATCTCTTTTTCTGACCTCAGAAAACAAGTGCTCTCCCAGATAAGCCAGGAAAGCTCTAGAAAGTTCCCATAAGGAGGAACATCAGGCGAGATGTTGCCCCCTTGGGCTAGACCTGGAAGGCAGGCATGGCCCACCCCCTGCCTGTGCTCTCAGAGCCCCTCCTTCTTCGGAGCAGCCCTGCCCTTAATCTCTGACGCCCGGCTCCCCCTTGCTGCCTTCTTGGGGTCTTTTTCTGGGGCCCCAGGAGAGGTCCTGGCCCCTCTCAAGCTGAACCCCTCCACACAGTCGTTAAGACCGTAGACAGCGTTCAAAAGCTATTGGCTTTATATTTGTTGTTTTACCAAATCCTAATTTTATTTTATTTATTTACCTTTTAGAGATGCGGAGGTAGGGAATAAATGTATGGATACCAGAGGGGAAAGGGGGTGGGTGGGAGGAATTGGGAGATAGGGGTTGACATATGAACACTATTGACACTCTGTATAAAATAGGCAACTGGTGAGAACCTACTGTGGAGCACAGGGGACTCTATTCAGTGCTCTGTGGTGGCCTGGATGGGCAGGAAGTCCAAAAAAAGACTGGACAAATGTACATGTACAATCGATTCACTTTGTTGTACAGCGGAAACTAACACGGCTTTATGAAGCAATGATATTCCAACAAAAATTAATCAGAAAAAGAAAACTCTTGGCTGTAAATCTTAGCACACGATTGGTTTGAGGAATGACCAGCGTTGCCATGATGGCAACAGCCCCAGGGAACCCATGGCCTTGTCCTGATGATGCCAAATTCGTCTCTAGTTCATACACGGTGTCCTCCCCAAGTGTCTTGGGCAGCCTCTTAACACACCTTACACTTTCTGTGGATTTCTTTGTTGTTGGAGATGCCTGTTTCCACCAGGAACTGGCTGTAGTCTCCAGCCAGAGGCTGCAGGGTTTTCATTTCAGTTTTATGGCTATGTATTTGATTTCATTCTTGCCTTGACTGATTTTCATTGAGGATAGTTCCTCTAAGTGTATTGCCCCTGCTTTGGGCGTCAATCTTATGGGTCCAATTTTATTTAATATAAGTGATTTTTAAAAATAGACAGACTATATTCATCTAAAATATTTTATGTTTATAGAGCAATGATCAGGTGAAGAGAGTCCCCCCAGACCAGTCTCTTCCTCAGCACAGTTTTCCTCTATTATCAAATTTTGTGTTCATGTGGTTGTTGTTGTTGCTCAGGCCCTAAATTGTGTCTGACTCTTTTCGACCCCATGGGCTGCCAGCACGCCAGGCTTCCCTGTCCTTCACCAAGCCCCAGCTTGCTCAGACTCATGTCCCTTGAGTCAGTGATGCCGTCCAACCATCTCATCCTCTGTCTTTCCCTTTTCCTCCCTCCTCTAATCTCTCCCAGCATCAGAGTCTTTTCCAGTGAGTCAGTTCTTTGCATCAAGTGGCCAAAGGATTGGACTTTCAGCTTTAGCATGATTCCTTCCAATGAATATTCAGGACTGATTTCCTTTAGGGTTGACTGATTTGATCTTCTTGCAGTCCAAGTGACCCTCAAGAGTCTTCTCCAACACCACAGTCCAAAAGCATCAATTCTTTGGCATTCAGCCTTCTTTATGGTCCAACTCTCACATCCATACATGATTACTGGAAAAACCATAGCTTTGAGTGGACAGACCTTTGTTGGTAAAGTAATGTCTCTGCTTTTCAATATGCTGTCTAGGTTGGTCATAGCTTTTCTTCCAAGGAGCAAGTGTCTTTTAATTTCATGGCTGCAGTCACCATCTGCAGTGATTTTGGGGCCCAAGGAAATAAATTCTGTCACTGTTTCCATTGTCTCCCCATCTATTTGCCATGGAGTCATGGGACTGGATGCCGTGATCTTCATTTTTTGAATATTGAGTTTTAAGCCAACTTTTTCACTCTCCTCTTTCACTTTCATCAAGAGGCTCCTCAGTTCCTCTTTGCTTTCTGCAATAAGGAGCAACCTAAACTTTTATTTCTTAAGTGCCTTACACTTCAATGATTCTGTTTTTAGCAGGATGTTACAGTTTTCCATCTATATTCACCTCCATGAAAGTACTGAAGTGAACACTGGAGATTGCCTGGGTTTTAAACAGCAACACCTGCTAGGTCTTCCTGGTGATCAGAATGAATCACTTACTCCAGCAAACACAGAATCATGTGGCATCAAGACAGCTGTAGTCTCAACTTGGATCCAATGGAGCCGTCGCTGTGTGGCCTGGGGATCATTCCTCCCTTAGAGACAGTGATTCAATGTGATGTTTTAACTTGACTGGGACAAGGAGGAGCCCAGATATTTGGTCAAAGCACACTCTGTGTGTGCGTGTGTGGTTGTTTCTGGATGAGATTAACATTTGCATTGATAGACTCAGTAGTGCGTCTAGCCCTCCCTGACTTGGACAGACCTCATCAACTGGCAACCTGAACGGGAAGAAAAAGGCTGACACTCCCAAGAGAAGGGGAGGAGCCCTCCTTCCCGGCTGCCTTGAGCTGGGACACTGGTCTTTTCCTGTCCTTTGGACTCACACTGAAAACTGGCTTTCCTGGGTTCTGAGTTCACTACTTTCAGACTAGAACCACACCATCATCCTTCCTGGCTCTCCAGCTAAATGAATGCATTTCTCAGCCTCCATCATTGTGTGAGCCAATTCCTTATAATAAATCTTTAGCTATAGATCTTATTGACCTGTTTCTCTGAAAAACCTTGATACAGAACTAAATCCCAGGATTGGAATTCAGGAGGGACAAGGGAAGCAATTATCTAAGGCATAGAATTTAAGAACCACACCAAAAAACTCTAATAAAGGTAAATAATATTTTATTGCAATATTCTAAAAATCAATACTGATGCCAAAAATCCGTGATGAACAGAAATACTAAAATTTGAAATGAAGCCACAATCCAATATAAGCCAAACCACACTGGAGCCTGCAGGAAAAAGATGTACTTTAATATATGTGATTCCATGCATTTTGTTTTTATGGATGATTCTTTCTAGAACATTAAATTAGTTGAAAAATTATTGAAGAATTGAACATAGGCATATTGGAACTTGAAACATGTTTAAATATGATATTTATATCAAAAGCAGAACTTATTATAATGTTACTCTTCTGGCTTTAATGGAAACAAAATGCATCAATAATAGTTTCAAAATCAACTTCTTTATCTCAGTTTCAACTGAGAACTGCTCTGTAAAACAATTTCTCTTCACCAAATGACAATTTTAAATAAAGTTTAATTATCCCAGGTTACTGATTCTATCTTTATTTAAATTTTTGATATTTTATTCATCAGAGATATATTTTTAATTACATTAAAGTATTATTTGTATTGATGATGAGGTTTTGATGCTCCTTGAATTTTACACATGAGGAGTTGCCTCAATTGCCTTACTGCAAACTTGGTCCTGTTAAGACCACTTATTCAGTGAAGTTTGTTATTAGATGTTAATAGTGAGAGGGAAGTATACAAGGAGCAGCCCCGATTTTTAACCCATACATTTCCAGATACATACATATTGCCTCTGGGAGAAACAGTGCTATACAAGGAGCTCATGGATTTAGAGGAACATTGCTTCCTGTGAGATAGTGCCCAGGTTTTTAGGGTATTGTTTCTTGGCTGGAACCATAGCTAAAGACTTAGCAAAGCCATTCACTGTTTCACCTGACCACGTGTTTCTATACTACTAAAACCAGGGAATTCCGGGCACGTGAGTCCATCGCTGCCTGACTTGCTGGGACATTTCTTGCTCTGTTAGGAGAGTGATGGTGAGGTAGCATGTTGGTGGATCGGGCAGTTCACATACCCGCAGATGTGGTGCTGGCGGAGGCACCGCAAGTTAGAAACTCAAATCCATATCCGTTTCTACTTGGGAAACGACCAATCAGCGCTCCTTCCACGATGGAAGGCATTTCATATCATTAACTTGGCACAAGCATTCGGATGGTGCCCTCAAGGAATGACGGCCGTGTCAGGGCACAGCGGTCCTGTCAGCGTAGAAGCTCCTGGGTGACAGGGGCCAGACCGGCATCAGTGAGAGGAATTCCGTGGTGCCGAGCCGCGCGTTGCCTTGTAGCAAACGTCATGCCATTCCGTTTGGTGCCGCTGTGGCTGACGGAAGAGGACCCCTGAGGGAACAGGAGTCTTGTCCACCTCTTTCTCCCTGTTATTTTCGCGTATCTATTCTTCCCGAAACTCCCCTCCCATCCAGGCTGCCACTTACCACTGGGCAGAGTTTCATGTGCTGTAGAGTAGGCTGTTGCTGGTCATTCGTTTTAAATACAGCAGTGTGTCCATGTCCTTCGCAAACTCCCTAACTATCCCATCCTTCCCCCCGGCAACCATCATCTTGTTCTGGAAGTCCACAAGTCTATTTCTGTTAGATAAGGAAGTTCCTTTGTATCGTTTTTTTAAGATTCCTCCTATATGTGATGCCGCACGATGCTCCTCCTTCTCTGCCTGACTTCACTCAGTGTAACACCCCCTAGGTCCGTCCATGTCGCTGCAAACTTGTCCACTTGGTTTTGACAGCCTCCTTCGCAGAGAAGCCCTCTGCTGTGTATTCACAGTTTCTAGACATCTTCACAGCCTGGGTCCAGCCTCAGAGGCCCATCCTTGTACCTCTTCCCCGGCTTTCAGCCAATTCATTCCAAATGCCCCACCTCCAGGAAACCCATTCACTGAAGCTTGCAAACCAGCATGGAACTTTGCTCTGCTCCGCTTTAGTTGAGAAAAACGTGGACCACAGACTGCATTGCTTAAAGCGCTGGCAGTGGGAAGAATTTGTCTTCAACCCCGGTCATTTATGAACATCTCTCTATGATGCTATAATAGTGCAGCCATCAATCACTGGTAAGGGCCACTAAGTTATAAAAATCATCTACCAGGTTGGTTGTTGTTCTGTGCTTCTGGAATTTAATCAAGGCCTGCGTCTTATATGCCTCTGCCATTTGATGATGGATTCAATGGTGGGCATGTCGATCATGCAGCTTGCTGACCAAAGGGCTCAGCAGCAAGCTGGAACATCTGTCTTAAAAACGGAGTGGTGGACTGAGGTTCTGTCCCACAGACCGAAGGTTCCGTGCTGTGATCACCTGCTGAGGTCTGTGACAGTCTGCACCCAGTGTCCCTGCTCAGCACAGGTGCTCTGAGGAGCACTGCTCCCACGACTCACATGGGAGGACACGGTAGCCATAAATGGACAGAAATATGGGCTTCCCAGGTGGTGCTAGTGGTAAAGAACCCGCCTGCCAATGCAGGAGACGTAAGAGACAAGGCTTCGATCCCTGGGTCGCGATGATCCCATGGAAGCAGGCACAGCAACCCACTCCAGTATTCTTGCCTGGAGAATCCAATGGATAGAGGAGCCTGGGGGGCTATAGTCCTTGGGGTCACAAAGAGTTGGACACGACTGAAGCAACTTAGCAAACATCATAATGTTGCTGGGGAAACAAAACTATCACCTTTATACTCTAACATGATTAAAACATTTTTAACAACTGCACTGATTTCTCCACCATACAAAGAACTTAAAACACCAGTTACCTAGTTATTTAATGCTTCATGAACTCATTAGACTGTGCAGTTGTTTGCAGTATGCAATGATATTGTACAAACTCAGGTGCAAATTATATTTTTCCTCTATACTTCCCAATGCAGCATAAATAAAGAGTGAAATAATTGGGAAACATACATAACTAATGCAAAAGACTTTGCAAAAGAAAATTCATGAATAAGGCAGTATTAACATGAAGTTTTCTTAATGAGGAAAGACTAGTTGCTTGAGTAGGTTTGAGTGATGACAGGGACAAGACAGAGCATTTGGTCCAGTTTGGTGGAAGGTGAACGTGGACAAGAGTTAGCAGGTGAAAGAGTGAGTGAAAGGTCCACGTGGGGCCTGACAGAGATGGAAGATGACTTCCCTTCTTCCTGTATGAGGTCCTAGAAGTGATTGATCCTAAAGTGTGTGCAAAGCAACATCAAAGCAATGCTGGGAAAGAGGAAGATAAAGGAAAGGCATGTGTGTGAGTTTGCTAGGGCAGCTGTTACAAGGTACCACCAACTGGGAGGCTTAACATACTTGAAAGTATTATCCCACAGGGCTTCCCAGGTGGCTCAGGGGTAAAGAATCCTTTTGCCAGTGCAGAAGACACAGGTTTGATCCCTGGGTCTGGAAGATCCTCTGGAGAAGAAAATGGCAACCTACTCTAGTATTCTTACCTGGAAAATCCCATGGACAGAGGAGCCTAGCATCCCTGGGGTGGCAAAGAATCAGACACAACTGAGCTACTGAACAACAAAATCGTCTCACAGTTCTGGAGGCCAGGAGTCTGAAATAAAGGCAGAGCTGGCTTCTTCTGAAGCGGTAGAGAGAATCCGATCCCTGCCTCTCTGCTGGCTGCTGGTGGTTTGCTCACAGTCACGGGTGTGCCCTGGTTTGTGATTGCATAACTCCAGCTTCCTCACAGCATCCACCCTGAGAGCATGCCCGCCTCTGTGTCTAAGCTCCCCCAACGTACATGCTCACCAGCCGTACTGGAGGAGGGCCATCCCGATGACCTCAGCTTGATCCCCTGCAAAGAGTATTTCCAGGTGAGGCCACAGGTATGGGGATTAGAACTTCCATACCTATTTCATCTTGTGTATTTTCTGCTCGGTTGTAGAACGGGGCGTTTCTCTAAGGAGCTCCTCTTCCTTTTCCTGGAACATGGGGCTAGCAGCTGAGATCTGGGTGCATGGTGTGCTCTCCCTGACTGGAGTGTCTTTCCAAGTGTTTCTAAGCCCTCTCAGCTGACAGATCAAGGAAAACACATGTATGCAACATACCTACAAATGCCCCCCACGTGGCCAGGCATCGGTGTTAAAGCCGGACGTGCGCATACATTGAGGTCTCCAGTCCTGACCCTCCACCACATGGATCCTCTTAGCCTTCTCCTCTTGCTTATTCTGTTAACTCACTCCATCACCTTGGAAGCCTGGCTCACACCATCCACCATCCACTTTGAGATCCGCTGGAATCTCAAAGAGTCAGGCGTGACTGAGTGACTTTCACTTTCACTTTACTATGGCAGAAAGTAGTGAACATCCTAATGCAGAGCTAATCACAGTTTAACCCTCAGTTCAGTTCGGTCCCTCAGTCGTGTCCGACTCTTCATGACCCCATGAATGGCAGCACGCCAGGCCTCCCTGTCCATCACCAACTCCTGGAGTTCACTCAGACTCATGTCCATCGAGTCCGTGATGCCATCCAGCCATCTCATCCTCTGTCGTCCCCTTCTCCTCCTGCCCCCAATCCCTCCCAGCATCAGAGTCTTTTCCAATGAGTCAACTCTTCACATGAGGTGGCCAAAGTACTGGAGTTTCAGCTTTAGCATCATTCCTTCCAAAGAAATCCCAGGGCTGATCTCCTTCAGAATGGACTGGTTGGATCTCCTTGCAGTCCAAGGGACTCTCAAGAGTCTTCTCCAATACCACAGTTCAAAAGCATCAATTCTTCGGTGCTCAGCTTTCTTCACAGTCCAACTCTCACATCCATACATGACCACTGGAAAAACCATAGCCTTGACTAGACGGACCTTTGTTGGCAAAGTAATGTCTCTGCTTTTGAATATGCTATCTAGGTTGGTCATAACTTTTCTTCCAAGGAGTAAGCATCTGTTAATTTCATGGCTGTAGTCACCATCTGCAGTGATTTTGGAGCCCCCCCTAAAAAAAAGTCTGCCACTGTTTCCACTGTTTCCCCATCTATTTCCCATGAAGTGATGGGACCAGATGCCATGAGCTTCGTTTTCTGAATGTTGAGCTTTAAGCCAACATTTTCACTCTCACTTTCATCAAGAGGTTTTTTATTTCCTCTTCACTTTCTGCCATAAGGGTGGTGTCATCTGTATATCTGAGGTTACTGATATTTCTTCTGGCAATCTTGATTCCAGCTTGTGCTTCTTCCAGCCCAGTGTTTCTCATGATGTACTCTGCATAGAAGTTATATAAGCAGGGTGACAGTATACAGCCTTGACGTACTCCTTTTCCTATTTGGAACCAGTCTGTTGTTCCATGTCCAGTTCTAACTACTGCTTCCTGACCTGCATGTAGGTTTCTCAAGAGGCAAGTCAGGTGATCTGCTATTCCCATCTCTTTCAGAATTTTCCACAGTTTATTGTGATCCACACAGTCAAAGGCTTTGGCATAGTCAATAAAGCAGAAATGGATGTTTTTCTGGAACTCTCTTGGTTTTTCGATGTTTCAGCAGATGTTGGCAATTTGATCTCTGGTTCCTCTGCCTTTTCTAAATCCAGCTTGAACATCTGGAAGTTCATGGTTCACGTATTGCTGAAGCCTGGCTTGGAGAATTTTGAGCGTTACTTTACTAGCACGTGAGATGAGTGCAGTTGTACGGTACTTTGAGCATTCTTTGGCATTGCCTTTGGGACTGGAATGAAAACTGACCTTTTCCAGTCCTGTGGCCACTGCTGAATTTTCCAACTTTACTGGCATATTGAGTGTAGCACTTTCACAGCATCATCTTTCAGGATTTGAAACAGCTCAACTGGAATTCCATCACCTCCACTAGGTTTGTTCATAGTGATGCTTCCTAAGGAGCACTTGACTTCACATTCCAGGATGTCTGGCTCTAGGTGAGTGATCACACCATCGTGATTAACTGGTTGGTGAAGCTCTTTTTTGTACAGTTCTTCTGTGTATTCTTGCCACCTCTTCTTAATATCTTCTGCTTCTGTTAGGTCCGTACAATTTCTGTCCTTTATCAAGCCCATCTTTGCATGAAATATTCCCTTAATATCTCTAATTTTCTTGAAGAGATCTCTAGTCTTTCCCATTCTGTTCTTTTCCTCTATTTCTTTGCATTGATCACTGAAGAAGGCTTTCTTATCTCTTCTTGCTATTCTTTGGAACTCTGCATTTAGATGCTTATATCTTTCCTTTTCTCCTTTGCTTTTCACTTCTTTTCACAGCTATATGTAAGGCCTCCTCAGACAGCCATTTTGCTTTTTTGCATTTCTTTTCCATGGGGATGGTCTTGATCCCTGTCTCCTGTACAATGTCACAAACCTCATTCCATAGTTCATCAGGCACTCTATCTATCCGATCTAGGCCCTTAAATCTATTTCTCACTTCCACTGTATAATCATAAGGGATTTTATTTAGGCCATACCTGAATTGTCTAGCAGTTTTCCCTACTTTCTTCAATTTGAGTCTGAATTTGGCAATAAGGAGTTCATGATCTGAGCCACAGTCAGCTCCTGGTCTTGTTTTTGCTGACTGTATAGAGCTTCTCCACCTTTGACTGCAAAGAATAGAATCAATCTGATTTCAGTGTTGACTGTCTGATGATGTCCATGTGTAGAGTCTTCTCTTGTGTTGTTGGAAGAGGGTGTTTGCTATGACCAGTGCATTTTCTTGGCAAAACTCTATTAGTCTTTGCCCTGCTTCATTCCATATTCCAAGGCCAAATTTGCCTGTTACTCCAGGTGTTTCTTGACTTCCTACTTTTGCATTCCAGTCCCCTATAATGAAAAGGAATCTTTTTTGAGTGTTAATTCTAAAAGGTCTTTTGGGTCTTCATAGAACCATTCAACTTCAGCTTCTTCAGCTTTACTGGTTGGGGCATAGACTTGGATTACTGTGATATTGAATGCTTTGCCTTGGAAATGAACAGAGATCATTCTGTCGTTTTTGAGATTGCATCCAAGTA
Source organism: Ovis canadensis (assembly GCF_042477335.2). Taxonomy (NCBI): domain Eukaryota; kingdom Metazoa; phylum Chordata; class Mammalia; order Artiodactyla; family Bovidae; genus Ovis; species Ovis canadensis. The sequence goes on along the minus strand of NC_091260.1, from coordinate 80,710,078 downwards.
CTACATTTCAGACTCTTTTGTTGACCATGATGGCTACTCCATTTCTTCTGAGGGATTCCTGCCCGCAGTAGTAGATATAATGGTCATCTGAGTTAAATTCACCCATTCCAGTCCATTTTAGTTCTCTGATTCCTAGAATGTCGACGTTTACTCTTACCATCTCTTGTTTGACCACTTCCAATTAATCTTAGGAAAAGGTTGTTGCCAAAATATCTTACATGCTTTATAGTTTGCTATCTGGGGGATAGGCCAGTCTATTGGGAATTTAATATTTATAATCCTTAAAGTAATTTAAGCCAGAATGTTTAAACTCAGCATATATATATTTTTTGAGATCTAACTGTATTGATTCATTAAAATCTAAGTTGCTTGTTTAAATGTTTTATAAGGGTTCATCATATAAATGGACTAAATGTTAAGATTCATTGTTTTAAGGAAGGGCAATTACATTGCTCATTCTCTGATTTAATGTTATACACCCTGTGAAATGTTTTGGCATCCATAGATTTTGTGAATGTCCCTCTTCCAGTACTTACTTACTATTTTGAATAGAAGTATTGCAATGAAAGCTTCTCCAAAGTTCCGAGGTACACTGAGACTGGGAAGCCTCTAGAGAGATGAGAGGCTGAAAGAAATGAGGTCTGAGCTGAGACCTCCCATGAGGCTGAGGCAGGCGATGTCCAGAGCTGCCAGGCCTGGAGGAAGCCCAGCCTGGCTCCGGGCATCGGCACTTGTGACTTTGTGAGTACGCGTGGAGTGAGAGGACGCAGTGCTGAGGCTGCGGGCGTTAACCGCACTGCAAAGGTCGACCCCCCAGGCTCTGAGTTGGAGACTGGCAGAGAGGATTTTCACGGGTTGAGACAGTGTCTGTCAGTGGAGGACGTGCTGGCCCCTGAGCTGAGTTCCAGGGCAGAACTCCTGTCCTGGGGAATTTCCGGAATAAATGCTTAAACCCACAGTGCTTGTTGCTTAGCTGCTCAGTCGTATCTGACTCAGACCCCATGGACTGTATGTAGCCCGCCAGGCTCCTCCGTCCATGGAATTCTCCAGGCAAGAATACTGGAGTGGGTAGCCATTCCCTTCTCCAGGGGATCTTCCCCACCCCCTCATCTCCTGCTTGGCAGGCAGATTCTTTACCAATGAGCCACCAAGGAAGCCCTAGACCCATGGCCCAAGTTACAAAGACGTGGGTGAATGATGTCAGGGAAAACAATTCTGGACCTGGGATATGATGATATATTTTAGATCATTTGAAAAATCAAAATGAAGTGACTATGGTTCAGGCATCCAAAATGCAGCTGGTGGGCCCTGGGGATATAGATTCAGGCACTTCCCTGCATCAGGAGAAATTGAACTTTCTGAACGGCACCAAACTCAAGGACGCAGGTAGCCATTTGGAAAATGTTATCAGCTAGTCCCTTCAGAAACACGTAATCATTTCAGCTCCAACCAAGCCTTGCTTAACAAGCGCACTTACTTCTTACAATTCCAATTCTAATGCTTTTTTTTTTTTTAATACTGCTGACCTTCTTTTTCTTCTTTTATTTTGGCCGTGCAGAGTCTTAGTCGCCACGTGCAGAATCTTCATGGTGGCACTTGGCCTCTTTAGCATGTGGGCTCAGTTCCCCAACCAGGAGTTGAACCCATGTCCCCTGCATCACAAGGCAAGTTCTTAACCACTGGACCGCCAGGGAAGTCCCTCCAATCCTAATTCTTGACAAACAACTTACATAGCCTTGCTTTTTCCCTTTACGAGCTTCCCCCATCTTGAAGTCCTGTGGAACACAATGCAAGTGTTTTCTAGGCTGTAGTTCTAACAAACCCCAAATTAAAACACTGGTTTTTGTTTGTTTTTGCTTCAGTGAGATCTCTGTGTTTGAAATTCTTGGTTAACAGCAAGCAGAGCCTTTGTTCTAAGGGATTAAGGCAGTAAGGGAAGGGCTCTGTTGCTGTAGGGAGAGTGTTCTGATCCTAACACCTGCAGGTGTCTCAAAGGGCAGGCGTCCAGGAGAAGGGGAGTCAACGGGGCGACAAAGAACCAGGGGTGGGGGCTGGGTGGCATGAGGGGACAGCTATCAGGGGACGTTTTCCTTGTAGGTGGCTGATCCTTGGGAAACGTGGTAAACTGGCTCAGTGAGGGTGGGTTACAGTTCAGAGGCCTGGGAGCTGGAGAGACAAGTCAGGAACTTTTTTCAGATTGGTCGGTGGGCATAAAGAATTCAGCTGATCGTTTAGAGGCAAAGAATGGGAACTGAGAAGTATGTGTTGGGACTTTTCATAGATAAACAAAGGGGGATCCCAGAGTCTTATCTTCGTCATCTGGAAACGAATGGAGCTTTTTTTCTGAAACTTTTTATTTTATATCGGAAAGAGTAGGGCTTTGCAGGGAGCGCTTTCCTGGATCCTGGAGGGCAGGACATACCACTCTCCTGCTCCCACTGGGACTGACCTCGGAAGCTAGAGGAGAGGGGGCTAGGTCCTAGCGGTGGAGCGAAATGACACCTGGACCAAGAACCAGGTGGGGCCCAGCCTGAAGCAATGGACAAGACACAGTGTGATGGGGTCAGCCTGAGGGGCCCTGAAGCCCTCCTACAAAGCTGGGTCCATCACAGAAAGTTCTGTAGACTAGTCCCTTTCATTGCGGTTCAACAAACTCTTAGAACAGAAAATGACAATGTACATCTACGGAGAGAGCAAGAATGACGATATTACAAACACAGGAACCTCTCATTTCCCTAATCTAATCCACTACTAAATTTTTGGGAAGCAGGAACCAACACTTCATTTTATGTTGAAAAAAAGTATAATGTGTCTTGTGGTTCCCAGCCCAAGAAAAATCCCTGCCCACCAGTTTCCCCGAATGTCGCTAAAAGACATTTAAACTTTTAAATAAAACTACACTGAAGGTTTGTGCAAATTATAAAATAGTTTTAAAGCTATTTACTTAGTTTTTTGACATTTAATGCACCGATAGCGGCTCGCCTACAAAATATAATATAGATACAGATCACGTTTTCTTCCTACACTGAAGACACATACTACCTTGACACTTAAAGAAATTACAGTCACTAGGATACGACGGATGCTAACAGCACTCAAACAATCAGAAGGCAGAGAAACTAATGCTAGGGTTCTTATGCTAGTGGGAGAGTTTGTTGTGTTGGACTTGAGCTTGAGGAAGAGAAGACAGAGGCTCTGGGGTCACAGATATTTGGGGGTGGAGGGAGCAAGACCAGAGGGGTAAACTGAAAGTTGTTTATACAGACTTTGAGGTGTAGACAGAGCCATGGGTGAACAGAACCCAGCATAATTGTGACATGAGTGTAAGGCTCTTAGAGATGTGACTCTGTGCTTGGAATTGCACTTTGAATGTGATACTAGCAGTCATGCTCTCTGCAGGAGCTATGTCCTTTGACTGATGTACTGAATTCTTTCATTGCTTTTTTTTAGGTGGTGCTTAATTTTAACATTTATTTAAGAGCTTATCGGTCTTCTGTGGGTTACATTTTTTTCTTCTTCTCAAAGTGTTTATAAGTTTCTTTTGACTTTTGATGATCTTCAGTTTTATTAGAATGCACCTCGATACAGATTTTTTAAAGTGCATCCTGCAAGCACTGAATGCATGCTTCTGCCACATGCTCTGAACACGCGTGTGAACTGTCTGCCTGCTTGAAATTCCTAAGCCGTCATCACTGCAGACGCTGCTGCTCACCCCGCAGCCAGTGCTCCCTCCTGTGCGCTGGAGCGTCTTAATTTACCTTTAACCCTTTGAGGATCATTTTCACGTGTTCTATCTCTATATTTCTTAGTATTTAGGTTCCATATTTTAGTAGTCTTTTAAATCTCTAATGAATCCAGTACTTATCTTGTGAAACTATATTTTTACACTTTCTAACTGGTCTTCAAAAATCTCTTTCTGCTTGTTTCATATCAGCCTTTCTGCTTTACCATTCTTATTTTGGCTCTTAGACATCATTCCTTCTTTTTTGTGTATGGTTTGTGTATTCTTTTGAATGCCGGGGCTTCCCTGATAGCGCAGTTGGTCAAGAACCCACCTGCAGTGCGGGAGCCCTGGGTTTGCTCCCTGGGTTGGGAAGATTCCCTGGAGAAGGGAAAGGCTGCCCACTCCATATTCAGGCCTAGAGAATCCACGGGCTGTATAGTCCATGGGGTCACAAAGAGGCTGACACAACTGAGTGACTTTCACTTCCACTTTGCATGCTTGCTTCCTTTGGTCAAGTTTGTGAAGCTTGGATTTCCATGGATTTCTCTTCTCCATGTGCACTGGGGCTGGTGAGCTTAAGTCCGTCTCAAGGAATGACCTGTGTGTGATGTGTCGGTGGTGCTCCCGGCGTGTGCGTGTGCTATGTTTTGTGTCAGTATATGTGTAGTTTGGGGTATTGTGTGTGTGTGATGTGTTGCACGTGGGAGGTATGCTTTGTGTGTGGTATGTATTGTGTATGTACTGAGTGTGTGAATGTGGTGTGTGAATTGTGGGTGGTGTTTTGTATATTGTATGTTGTGTGGGGAGTTTCTGGTATGTGTATGTGGTGTGTATGGTGTGGGGCATATGCGTGTGTGTAGTGTGTATGTTGTGTGTTTTATGTGCTGCATGTATGGTGTGGTATGTGTAGTCTGTATGGTGTATGTGGTGTGTGTGTGTGTGTGTGTGTGCTGTGTATGGTGTGTGTGGTGTGGTGTGCATAGTGTATCTGGGGTATGTGGTGTGTGTGTGTGTGTGTGTGCGCTGTGTGTGGTGTGTGTGTGGTGTGGTGTGCATAGTGTATCTGGGGTATGTGGTGTGTGTGCGTCTGTGTATGTACAGTGTGTGCTATGTACGATGGATGCTGTGTATGCTGTGTGTGGTGTGTTGGGCATAGTGTATGCGTGTATGTGGTGTATCTGGTGTATGTGGTGTGTCTGTGTATGGCGTGTGAGTGGTGTGTTTGTTTTCTTCTTCTTGTTCACACAGATGCTGCTATTTCCTGCCTGCCCACCAGAGTCTCCGTCTGAACGGTCCTGCCTGAGGCCCCGCGTGTCCACCCCCAGCCCTTCAGGCCCGCCCCAGGAGAGCAGGCCTCACTCTGCCCCTGCTCTCCCAGGCCGCTCACCCACCATCCTGCAGGAAGGCTCTCCCATCACCTGTGTTTGCCCCACTCAACCCCTTCTATGCACCTAATCGCTCAGTCATGTTTGACTCCGGGTGACCCTATTGACTGCAGCCCACCAGGCTCCTCGGTCCACAGCATTCTCCAGGCAAGAACCCTGGAGTGGGTTGCTATTTCCTCCTCCAGGGATCTTCCCGACCCAGGGACTGAGCCTACATTTCCTGCATTTCAGGCAGATTCTTGACCCACTGGGCCATGCTCCGCAGAGACACTCTCCTTATTATTGTTCTCTTCTGCTCCCCTTATTTTGAGTGGCGTTCCGCTCTTTTAATGCGTGTGTGATGGACGTTGCACAGGAGAGAGTGCATTGAGGCAGGCCCCCGAGGACTCGGAGGGTCTTCTGACCAGACGCTTCCTTCTGAGATCTTTGCACGATGTGCTTGGAGCCAGGTGGCCCCTGCTAACCTCCCTGAGGCCCTGTCCTGACACCGAACAGGGACGGCCCTTGGTGGCGTCTGCCAGATGACCAATTTTAGAGATTAAACGCACAGGGACAGCGCTGTAGAATCCTGCCGAGTGTAGGTCTCCATCACAGGTAGATTGCTAATCTGATGGCTTTCTTTGTTTCGATGTTACTAACAACCAGGCTGATTCCCTTATGCGAGGCACGCCGACGGACACCGCCCGCCCAGGCCAGGCACCATAGTAACCATCTGCGTGAGCTGTTGTGCGACAGGAGGTCCTGGCAAGGAACACGGAACTAATACGCCCCCACCAACCAGGAGAGCTCAGGAAAGGTCAAAAGGAGACCCCACACGGCGGACCGCCTCCCAGAATCCTTCTCTCTGGCGTCCATCTTGGCTGAACAAGGCGTGCACCACCAGGAAGGACTCTGAGTCAGAATGATTGGCTAAAGTCAACCCGGAAACAAATCCCATCATCATAAAACCTGAAACTGCAACCCCACGTGGCAAAGCAGTTCTCCTGGGTTCCCTTGCCCTCCTGCTCTCCGCCTTGGCGCCCTTTCCAAGATTTCTTGCTTTCTCAGTACATGTGTCTCCTCGGACAATTCATTTCCGAGTGTTAGACAAGAGCCCAGTTTTGGGCCCTGGAAGGGGTCCCCTCTTCATGCAACAATTCTGTCTCGGAGATTTGGAGCTCGGTTTGAACCCACTCCAGTATTCATGCCTGGAAAATCCCATGGACCGGGGAGCCTGGTGGGCCATAGTCCATGGGGTTGCAAAGAGTCAGACACGACTGAGCAACTTCACTTCACTTTGCAGTAAGCAGACGGGGTGAAGGTGTCTGATGAGTGTTCTGCCTCACTGGAAACAGAATTGCCTTGAAATTGAAGAGTGAGCTCTGTTTCCTACCCGGACTTCCATCATTGGAAATTAAACCAAGATCATGCCGGGAGTAAAATGCATATTTCTTCTTGAAGTGAGCATTGTGGAAGCTCTCTGTCACTATGAAAAGACTGCTTACGTTGCAGAATGGGTAAACGTTGGAAAACTGAATGGGCTCAGATATTTACAGAAACAAGCATTTACCTCAGACATTGAAATGAGCATGAAATGTATGCATTTTCCCCTTAGTTTATAAACAGACTGTTTCCCTGTTGAGATTTCCCCCTGCTGTTAAAACACTCATCTCTGTTACTCAAATGCTAGCAGGCAGGCCGTTTGCAGTTTAAGTGACTCAGGTTTTACAGGAATCCTGGCTTTTTCTTGTGTGGATGCCCTCGTTGTCTTCTGAATTAGGTATGAAATAAGGACAAATGCTCTAACTTTTTGGTGACCCCATGCATCGAGCTGGCCTATCTTTCACTTGTTTTCAGAACTTCAGTGAACATAGGATTTGAATATTTCTTAGTTCTAGGGAATCCTGTGCTGTTTGAGGCATATTTTGTGGGAAAACTCAGGAACATCAAAATTCACATAAGTTGCCAGTTTTCCTCATGTTTTTAGGAAGAAAATGGTAGCAATATTTGACATAAGAACTGTTTTAAAGTAAATGACCATTGATTATTTCTGATAATATGGAGAATGCGTTTTTTTTTTCCAAACAATTCCTGAACACAATATACTCCTACCTACAAGAAAATTACTTTGCCAGCATAAGTCCATCTAGTTAAAGCTATGGTTTTTCCAGTAGTCATGTATGGATGTGAGAGTTTGACTATAAGGAAAGCTGAGCACCAAAGAATTGATGCTTTTGAACTCTGGTGTTGCAGAAGACTCTTGAGAGTCCTTTGGACTGTAAGGAGATCCAACCAATCCATCTTAAAGGGAATCAGTCCTGAATATTCATTGGAAGGACTGATATTGAAGCTGAAATTCCAATACTTTGGTCACCTGATGCAAAGAACTGACTCATTGGAAAAGACCCTGATGCTGGGAAAGACTGAAGGCAGGAGGAGAAGGGGACGACAGAGGATGAGATGGCTGGATGGCATCACCGACTCAATGGACATGAGTTTCAGTAAACTCCGGGAGCTGGTGATGGACAGGGAGGCCTGGCATGATGCAGTCCATGGGGTTGCAAAGAGTTAGGCACGACTGAGTGACTGAACTGAACTGAACAAGAAAATAAAATGCATTCATGCACCATGGGCCCTGTGGGCAGAGGTTTTGAGGCCAGGTATTAACACAATTCATATTCTGCTCTGGCCATGGTTTCAGGCATCCGGGAGAGGAGCTGGGTGTGTGAGCTGGGAGGGAGAGATGCTTTCTTGATGTGGGATCAAACTCATCAGGTCAGCAGACCTGGGCTACTGACATTCCAAGTGTGTGTGTGTGTGTGTGTGTGTGTGCGCGCGTGCGCGTTCAGTTGTGTCTGACTTTCTGTGACTCCACAGGCTCCTCTGTCCATGGGATTCTCCAGGCGAGAATCCTGAAGTGGGTTGCTGTTTCCCTCTCCAGAGGATCTTCCCGACCCAGAGATTAATCCTGCTTCTCTTGCATTGCAGGTGGATTCTTTACCACAGCGTACATATGATTTCATTTTACTGGAGTGGAGAGACCATGTAACACCCTATGCCACCTTCAGTATTAAATTTCATCTTTGTTGATGATTGTCTTTGATCATTTTCCTAATGGTTGGATCCCTCCTTTCTCCTAACAATTAAAGGCAAGTTGTGTTTGCAAAAACACATGCCTTACTTGGCTGATTATTGAGATTGGCCTGGATTTGTTATTATCAGTCATGTTTGTTCATGATGAAAGCTGTTAACATATTAGAGATAGAAAGAAAACATCTCAACATAATGCAGGCCACATATGACGAGAGTACAGATAGTTCATACTTAATGATGAAAGTTTGAAAGATTTTCCTCTGTGATGAAGAACCAGACATGGGTGCCCAGTCTCACCCCTCGTATTCAACACGGTCCTGGAAGCCCTAGATAAAGTAACTAGGCAAAAAGGAAGTTAAAAACTATCCAAGTAAGAAAACAAGAAGTAAAACTGTTACTGCAGATTAAATGAATTTATATAAGTGAAATGCTGAAGAACCCAGTCTTGGAAGTAATAAACCAGTACAGTAAAGTTGCAGGATGCAAAACCAACAGACAAAAATCGGCTGTTTCTATACACTAAAAACAAAGTCTCTGAAAAAAGGAGGAAAAAATCTCGTTGACAATAGTATCAAAAATATTAAAACAGATGGAGATAAATTTTTACAAAAGAGATGAAAACTTTAAGACATTAGAAACTATAAGACACTGATGAAAGAAACAGAAGACAAGCAAATGGGAAGATATTCCACATTCATGAATGGGAAGAATTAATGCTATTAAAATCTCTATAAGCCATCTATGGATTCAGTGTAATCCTTATCAAAATGCTAAGGACATTTTTCATAGAAAATAAAACAAACACAAATCAGACTGTTGTTGTCCCAACCCAGAGAAAAGAAATCCTGAGAAAGACAAGCAATGCTGGAAGTATTATGCTTCCTGATTTCAAACAATACTGTGAAGCTATTCCAGGTGGAGCAGTGGTAAAGAATCTGCCTCCGAAGGCAGAAGATGCAAGAGATGAGTATTCAAGAGTGGAGAAAATCCCCTGGAGAAGGAGGTGGCTACCCACTGCAGTATTCTTGCCTGGAAAATCACATGGACAGAGGAGCCTGGTGGGCTATGATCCAGGGGTTTGCGAACATGACTGACCAACCGAGCGCATACACAGATAAGAATCAGCCGTATGGTACTGGTGCAGAAACAGACGCATGGACCAATAGGAGAGAACTAAGATCCTCAGAAACAAACCCACTCAGATAAGGCCAACTAATATCTGATGTCGGAGCCAAGAATGCTCAATTGGGAAAGGACAATCTATTCAATAAATGATGCTGAGAAAACTGGATATTCACATGTGAAAGAAAGAAATTGAAGCAGTATCTCACACTCCTCACAATAATTTACTTGAAATCTTAATTTAAGGTCTGAATTCTTAAAACTCCTAGATAAAAACTCAGGCAGAAAGCTCCTGGACACTGGTCTCGGCAATGATTTTTAAAATATGATTCTAAAGAAAAACAACAACAAAAATATAGACAAGTGGGACTATATCAGACTAAAAAGGCACAATCAGCAAAAGACATAAGAGACACAATCAGCAAAAGTAGCAACCTCTGGGTGGGAGAAAATATTTGCAAGACAGTTATATGATTAGTGGTTAATATGCAAAATATATAAGAAACTCACACAATAGCAAAAAGGCAAATGATAGAAATGGACAAAGGACCTGAGTAGATTTTTTTCCAAAGAGGGCATACAGTACAGTTCAGTTCATTTCGGTTCAGTTCAGTTGCTCAGTCATGTCCAACTCTTTGCGACCCCATAAATTGCAGCATGCCAGGCCTCCCTGTCCATCACCAACTCCCGGAGTTCACTCAGACTCACGTCCATCGAGTCAGTGATGCCATCCAGCCATCTCATCCTCTGTCGTCCCCTTCTCCTCCTGCCCCCAATCCCTGGACAACAAATACATCGAATATACTGAACACTAATGACCAGCAGAGAAATGTAAATCAAAACCAAGTGATATCACCTCACACCTGTTAGCGAGACTGTTATGACAAGAGCAACAAGAACTGATGAGGATGCAGAGAACAGCGAGCTTTCGGCACTGTTGGTGGGAATGTTAATCAGTGCAGTCACTATGGGAAAGAGATGGGGTTCTTAAAAACTTGAGAGTAAAACTTCCAGATAATCTAGTAATCCTACTCCTAGGTATATAACCAAAGGATTTGAAATCGCTGTCTTTAAGAGATAGCTCCACCCCTATGTACATTGCAGCATTATTCCAAAATCAAAGCACAGAAACAACCTAAGTGTCCATTGACATATGAATGGATAAAAGAAGGGTAGGTATAATATTAGTGCAATGGAATATTGTTGGTGCTTAGTTGGGAGTTGTGTCCAACCCTTTTGTGACCCCGTGGGTTATAGCCAGTCAGGCTTTTCTGTCCATGGGGTTTTCTAGGCGACTATACTGGAGTGTTACCGTTTTCTTCTCCAGGGGATCTTCCCAACCCAGGGATATAACCTGCATCTTCTGCATTGGCAGGCTGGTTTTTTACCACTCAGCCACCAGGGAAACACAATGGAATATTACTCAGCCATAAAAAGAAAGCAATCTTGTCATTTGTGACAACATGAATGAACATTCAGGGCTTTATGCTAAGTGAAGTCAGACAAAGACAAATACTGTATGATGTCACACATGGAATCTGAAGAAGCTGGACAGACAGAGCGTGGTTTGGTGGTTGCCAGGGGCTGGCGTTAGGTGGAAATGGGAAGAAGTCAGTCAAGGGATGCAAACTCCCAATTATAAGCTAAGTTCTAGGGATCTAATGTACAGCATGGTGACTATAGTTATCCATTTTTTTATACCTGAATGTAGCTAGGAGAGTAGATCTTAAGTGTTCTTAAACCAAAAGAGAAAGGTTATTATTATGTTGGGTGAAATAATTAACCTTATTGTAGAGGATGTGTTCACTGACTTTACTGTGATGATCATTTCACTATAATATATATATATATATAGTGAAATGATATATATATATCAATATGTAAATATATAATATATATTAAATATATAGAGATATATAAAATATATAAATATATATGCATCAAATCGTCACATAATCCATCTTAAACTTACATGATGGTAAATGTCAATTATATCCATAAAGCTGGGGGGAAGGGATATTTTGATCATGTAAGGATGGCTCTCTCCATGTAAGGATGGGCTTTCCCAAGTGAGGACAGTGCTCTTGTCTTTCCCAAATTAGGCTCTTTTGTCAGACTCAGAATCTTTGATTTGAATATTAGGGTCCCATTTGGAGCCTGGTTCCTTAAACTATGGCTTATTCTCCTCTGGAAAGAGTGACCTAGGTGTCTTTGGGGTTTTGAGTAAGCTCGGGAGAGCTCCGGGCTTCTGACATTGTGGACTTGGGTTTTGTGTTACCGTGTGGAAGTCATCAAAATGCTGCATTCAGCTGACATCTGTAAGGAGTAACCCAGGCGTTAACCACACGGAGTCATAAGCGCCTCTCGTTTCCACCGCAAACATGGCGCTCCCCTTGACAAGAGCCAAGCTTGGCATATCAGAAAGAGTATCCTAAGTGCAGCTGCAAGGACGCGTCTCAGCACCATGTCTCCTGATCTTTCCACACAGGACCCAAACTGCCCTGAGATGACCATTTCATGAATCTTGCTCTGTTCAGCTTGGTGAACAGTCACTGCGCCGGCTTGCGCATCTCTCCTTGTGGTGCAGGATCCCACACGTGCTTCATCTGACAGCAAGCTCCCTTCATGACCGATGCTGCCACCTAAATGTAGACAGTGGCCCGAAGGAGCAGGCTGTGGCCGTGTCAGCACCGACAGCTTACTTCTGCCCCAACTGTTCTTCAGTTACACCCCTCAAATGGTACAACTTACCACCCTGATCCTCAGTCTGCAAATGTGTTCTGTTCAGAAGTGCAGAGAGCAACTCTCCTCACTCAAGTGGGAAAACGTGAAGGGTATCATCAGCAGATCAGCCATGTCGTTACCTTCAGCTTGCCATAGGTTGTTCTTTAAAATAGCTTGGGAAAACTATTTAAAAGAGTGAAAGCCGTTTCGATTGCTTTCATGGTTAGTTAGCATCCTTGCCTCCAACTTCTATTCTGTGACATCCATGCTTCTATCAGCTTATATGTTTACAAATAAGTTGAATTGAAAACAGAGAAAAAACTCTGAACCTTTGGACCATGAGTTCTTCCCAGATGGTGCAGTGGTAAGGAATCCACCTGCCAATGCAGGAGACTCAAGAAATGAGGGGTTCAATCCCTGGGTCAGGAAGATCCCCTAGAGAAAGAAATGGCAACCCACTCCAGTATTCTTGCCTGGAGAATCCCATGGGCAGAGGAGCTTGGGGGGCTACAGTCCATGGGGTCACAGAGCCAGACCCAGCTGAGCACACACTCACATTTGGAGCATGGAATTTAGGGCAAGTCCCATCTTCTCTTTAAGCCTTGAGTCCCCGACTTCTAAAATGATGCTCTAACGGTTCCTGCTTCCTGCAGCTTCCGTGAGGGTCAGTGAAGCACTGTCCACTGGCTCGTTTAAGAAAAACCCCTAGTTGCTTTAAAGAAAATGTACATTCGGATGATAAGTTTCTTTACTAAACATTTTTGGTTGTAAATGACTAAGGCTTGCCTTCAGAGTTGTTCTTTTGTGAATAATTTTTATCCTAATTCATTTAGGTTACCACAACCCATTACAGTTTGTTCTATGAAACCGTTATCCTTAGAAGTAGGATTTTGAAGCATCAGGAGTCTTGTCTTTTTCCATTTCACTTGTTTCCAACTTAAACTCGTAAAAATTCAAAAAGCTATGCGCACACATATATACTTATGTATAGATGCGCACGTAAGCTGAATATAGACCACACGTCATACAGATGTGTGTATGCCTTCCTCATCTCGCTCTGTCTCTATATACGCACGCTCAGAATGCATATGTAGGAAAATCCTGTGGGTTACGTGTTCAATAATCCCAAGACCAAAATAATAAAACAAAACCTAAGAAAACACCAAGAAAGCAAAACTCCCCAGCTGTTATTTCCCAGTGGAGGTCTCGACTAGCTTCCTAGTGAAATGATCTTGGAGTCTTGAAAACTAAATAACACCTTCTCCCTACTCGTGACTCCATTTTGGAAAGTTCTGAAATCAACTGTGAACCAACTCCCGATTTTATAAATCAAAGCTTTCAAAAAGCACTGCCTAGTTGAAGCCTTGAAAATTCGAGTATATTTTACACATTCTAGTGGAATGCCTAAGGCAAAAGAATAATATCTGAAAAGCACACAGTCCGTTTAGTGTGAGATGGGGAAAGCGGGCTTTGAGTTCTGGCTCCGCCCCCTGCGGGGGGGGGCCCAGCAGGGGTGGAGGTGGAGGAGGAGGAGGAGGTCCCCCCAGATTCACCCCAGGATGCTCCCAGCCAGTGACTGAGCATGGCGGGAGAGCAAGAAGAGCCCACTCCTGTCCGTATGGGACTCCCCCTCCATTACACCTGCACATCACGTTCGTAGCACCTTGTCATAATATACTGAGTCAGGTGCGCGCGTGCATGCGTGTGTGTGTGTGCGTGTGTGTGCGTGTGTGTGTGTGTGTGTGTGACATTGGCCTCTCACAGGGTTCATTTTTGCAATATGCTCCTGTCTAAAAGCCTTCTCGTACAGGTAAGCCTTAACTTTCAGAAGCCTTAACTGCGTAGAAATAAACCTTTCGAAGCGGGTGATTATTTACTTGAGAGTGGGGCTTGACCGTGGTGCTTCGAGAAGTCCCCTTTGTATTGGACTGTAATTGCTTCACAATACAGCATTTGTTTCTGCTGTGCAACAGCGTGAATCAACTACCTGTAGATGCATGTCCCCTCCCTCTAGAGGCTCTCTCCCCCGTCCCAGGCCTCTAGGTCAGCACAGAGCACTGAGCTGAGCTCCCTCTGCTACACAGCAGCTTCCCACTAGCCATCTGTTTTACGCGTGGTGCCCTTTTAAGGAGACTAGATCTCTAAGGAGTCTCCTCATCCCCTGCAGAAAGGTAGCTACACCTTTGAGTACAAGTGAGACGTATGACTTGCTTTTCAACAGCAAGATATGCAAAAGTCATCTCTGGGATTATACTGTATTACCTGAAGCGGTCTAAGCAGACTGGCTCTAGAGAAGCCTTTGCTGGTTGAGGAAGTAATTGGCCAAAGAGCTGAGGGAGGGCAGCCCCAGCTGAGAGCTACAGGGAGTGCTTTCTGCCCACACCCTGGGGGTGCTTGGAAGTGGGTCCTTCCTAGTGTCTCTAAGTGAGAACTTACTTCTGGCCAACACTTCGCAGGCTTGTGACTATAATCAGAGGACCCAGTCCATCAGCTGCGCCCTCCTCATTCCTGACCCACAAACCCTGTGGGATAGTACAGTGTGGTTGAATTAATATAGTATTGTGCTCTTAAAAACAGATAAAGAAGATAAATCTCATATTAAATGTTTTTACCAAAGAAAAAAAAGAAAGAAACCACACACAAAAAGAACACAAGAACGTGCTTTGGAGGTGGTGGGTTCCACTGGTGCGGTGCTCCCATCATCGTTGTTGTTCAGCTGTAAGTCATGTCCGACTCTTTGTGACCCGTGGACTGCGGCACGCCAGGCTTCCCTGTCCTTCACTATCTCCCAGAGTTCACTCAGACTCACGTGCATTGGGTCAGTGACGCCATCCACCAATCTCACTCTCTGTCTCCCCTTCTCCTAACCTCGATCATGGGTGCGTGCATATCTCCAGACCTAAGAAGATGTGTATATTAAATCTGCATGTTTTTGTATATCAATTAAAGCTTAATCTAAAAAACTAAATGTATATATGGGATCCCTATATATATATTCAACCCTCAGAGCTTTGGGAATTCCAGAACAGCACTGTGGAGGCTGAATGTTTTTCACTGAGATTGCAGAATTTTTTTTACATAGAAACAGATAACTGATCTGCATACACAGATAAGTCTCAGCTGTTACTCAGGCATATCCGTTATGCTTCGGTAGAGACTCATATAAAATAAGAGTTGGGTCCTTTTTAAATGTGCTGAAATGAGCAAATCCTTTTGAAAATGATTCATGGGACCCAGTCATTTGGCCATCATGCCTGCAACCAGCTTTCTTGTTCTTTACACAGAACAAGGAAAGGAAACCAGGGACGTGCTCAGAGGGGCTGGACTCAAGGGGCTCCAGGCAAGTCATGTGGGGGCAGTTACCCTGGGTCTAGCTGAGATTCTAAACATAGAGACTGAGGGATCTCGAGGCACTGTTTTCCTATATGGATTTTTCTGTATAAAGTTGTCATTCATATAATTTATAGTCTTTATAGTTTTATAGTATAGTTTGGGAAAAATAAGCTCTATGATAATAAAGCCTGAAAATACAGTCAAAGCTATGATTTTTCCCGTGGTCATGTACAGATGTGAGAGTTAGAGCATAAAGAAAGCTGAGTGTTGAATAATTGATGCTTTTGAACTGTGGTGTTGGAGAAGACTCTTGAGAGTCCCTTGGATGGCAAAGAGATCCATCCAGTTCATCCTAAAGGAAATCAGTCCTGAATATTCATTGGAAGGACTGATGCTGAAGCTGAAGCTCCAATACTCTGGCCACCTGATACGAAGAATCGACTCATTTGAAAAGTCCTTGATGCTGGGAAAGATTGAGGGCAGGAGGAGAAGGGGACAACAGAGGATGAGATGGTTGGATGGCATCACTGGCTAAATGGACATGAGTTTGAGCAAACTCTGGGAGATGGTGATGGACAGGGAAGCCTGGCATGCTGCACTCCAGAGGGTCGCAGAGAGACGGACGCGACTGAGTGACTGAACAGCAACAACAGTCTCACTAGATATTTGCAAAAAACCCATGAGAGAGCAAAGCCAAGCCACTCATGCTTTGCTCAGCAGAATGAAGCTGGGGCGTGGAGGGTGGGGCCAGCCCCTCCAAGGTCACAGGGCTGGTGACTGGGGGAGGCTGGCTGGGGATGAGGGAGGAATCCCTCCCCACCCCCCGCCCCAGGGCTCTTTCTTCTCAGTGAAGAGAAGAAGCTGCGGCTCTGACTTCACATTTCAATCAGACCTGGAAGCTGGCTTCATCTCTTGTTTGTGGAAAAAAAAAAAAGAATAGTGAATGCCAAGAGTCTTCTTACATTATGTTCTTATGTTTATTCTCTTATTATAAAGCACCTCCAGCTCACTGACAAAGGGCACAGCGTTAATTTAAAATTAATAGATAGCACCATGGAAATTGGAAGTCTGGGTTATAGCCTGTGTGATTAATTGTTCTAGTCGTGACTAGAATAAAAGTACACAGTTATAGTAGCTTTGTATAGTACATTGCATCCCGTTACTATTAGCTGTGCGCCACTAATAACACTCCTCCTAGGAGACTAAGGCAGCCCGTTTTTATCAGTTTCACCCTTCAGAGAGAGCTTTGGGAATTCCAGGACAGCACTGTGGAGGCTGAATCTGCAGGTTCAGCACCTGGGCCAGGGGATGGCTGGAACCCCTGTGTCCAGGTGCCTCTTTGCTTGGCTCTTATCAAACCTGAGCTACTCTGAGAAATGGAAGTGATGTATACCCTCACATTTAAGGTGAACTTTTACCAGTAGACACTGAATTAGATTACTAGCACGAACTATAGAGACTGGCTGAATTTACTACATGAAGTCATATAGCTGCAACATAGCAAAGGGATCAACTAAACAATTGCTATTTTTCTCCTGTGCTCCAGCCTCTGTCTATGAAAGTACTGAGATAAGACCTTTTTCTCATCAGTTTCACAAGCTGGAATCAAGATTGCCCAGAAAAATATAAATAACCTTAAATACGATGGTGACACCATGCTAATGGTAGAAAGTGAAGAGGAACTAAAGAGCCTCTGGATAAGAGTGAAAGAAGAGAGTGAAAAAGCTCAACATTCAAAAACTGAGATCATGGCATCTGGTCTCATCACTTCATGGCAAATAGATGGGGAAAACGTAGAAGCAGTGGCAGGTTTTCTTTTCTTGGATTCCAAAATCACTGCAAACAGTGAGTGCAGCCATGAAATTAAAAGACACTTACTCCTTGGAAGAAAAGCTATGATCAGCCTAGACAGCATACTCGAAAGCAGAGACATCACTTTGCCAACAAAGGTCCATCTAGTCAAAGCTATGGTTTTTCCAGTGGTCATGTATGGATGTGAGAGTTGGACCATAAGGAAAGCTGAGTGCCAAAGATTTGATGCTTTTGAACTGTGGTGTTGGAGAAGACTTAGAGAGTCCCTCGGACTGCAAAGAGATTAAACTAGTCAATCCTAAAGGAGATCAGTCCTGGGTGTTCATTGAAAGGACTGATACTGAAGCTGAAGCTCCAATATTTTGGGCACGTGATGCTAAGAGCCAACTCATTGGAAAAGAACCTGATGCTGGGCAAGATTGAAGGTGGGAGGAGAAGGGGATGACAGAGGATGAGATGGCTGGATGGCATCACTGACTCGATGAACGTGAATTTGAGCAAACTCTGGGAGATAACAGAAGGACAGGGAAGCCTGGTGTGCTGCAGCCCATGGGGCTCACAAAGAGTGAGGCGTGACTTAGCCACTGTAAAGCAAAAACCTATTACTTTGAGTCTAGAGAGGGGGACACACATCCAGAGACATACGTTGGGTGGCCATCGTTATCATCAGTTGTAAAACTAGCAAGGCCTCTATGCAGATGGGCCCCTTTTACTAAACCAGTTGATGAGCATTACAGATGACCCACTCCAGCATTCTTGGGCTTCCCTGGTAGTTCAGGTGGTAAAGAATCCACCTGCAATGTGGGAGAGCTGGGTTCAATCCTTGTATCAGGAAGATCCCCTGAAGGAGGGCATGGCAACCCACTCCATATTCTCGCTGGGAGAATTCCCATGGGCAGAGGAGCCTGATGGTCTACAGTCCATGGGGTCACAGAGTCAGACATGACTGAGCAACTAAGCACAGTCACTCAACACTGACAAGGTTAGAAACCTTTACCTTTTCTTACCTGTCCTTGGGCTCCCAGGTTTTGAGACACTTCCCCGTGATTGAGCCAGATGCTCCCAACTGGCTGCTTTAGCCTGAACATTGCCGGCGTCCCCCAGCTTGATGCATTCTCACTGTCTTCATGCTCCCAACATCACATTGCCAGAAATTCTGTTGGGGATCAGGAATATCAGGATGAACAAAACAGCAACTCCTGGTTCACCACCAGGGATGTTCCAGGCTAAGGCGTGCTAGGTGCAAATGCCCTGAGGCAGGAAGGGTTGGACTGAGTTGCCAAGGAGACCTGGCGAGGGGCACGAAGCAGCTGAAAGGCTGGAAATAGAGACGCCCGCACGGCGGGGTCTTCAGGCCAGGGCAGGGCTGGAACGACTGGACACGTGTGCAGCTCACTGAAGAACAGAAGTGGGAGATGATGCCAAGAGTGGCTGCTGGGAGACCAGGCAACTTGTTAGGTAGGGCGTAGGGCGAGATGGGCTCAAGGTTGAAGCTGAGACGGTGCAGGAGGAGGGAAGGCAAGGATGGGCATGGCCGGGACTTCCGACTCCCACCAGTGTTTATGCCTGGATGCATTTTCTCTGGTTCAGATAGAAGTGTTGTCTGTTCTTCCCATAATGGTTTCCATGGCAACATGCTGGCCTTTCCCTTCCATATCAGCAATAAATGCCTGAGGACCTTGGGCTGGGTCCCCAGGCGGTTAAAATGAGGAACTGTGCGATTAATGTGCACCCCATCCTCCTGAGAGTCAGCGCAGACTTGTGAAAGCTCGAGAAACTAAGAGCCCATCGGAAAGCCCGAGTTTTCTGTCTGCTCTGCATGACCTCCGAGTATGCGTGTCATCACACTCGATATCTGTTTTTAAACGTTTAGTTCCTTCCTCCTCCAAGCTTGCTGCTGTTGTTCAGTCGCTCAGTCATGTCTGACTCTTTGTGACCCCAGGGACGGAGGCAAGCCAGGCTTCCGTGTACTTCACCACCTCCCAGAATTTGTTCAAATTCATGTCCACTGTGTTGGTGACGCCATCTAAGCATCTCATCCTCTGCCACCCTCTTTTCCTGCTCTGAATCTTTCCCAGCATCCGGGTCTTTTTTCCAGTGAGTCAGCTCTTTGTGTCAGGTGGCCAAAGTATTGAAGTCCTTCCAGTGAATATTCAGAGTTGATTTCCAAGTGTAACACTAAGGAAGCAGGAATGCTAAGCTCTTTCTTTAGGAGGAGGTGGTCAATGGCGGCCCCACCAAGGTTTTAGCCAGGCTCCCAAAGCCAAATATGCAGCTCACTGATACTCAGGTTCCTTTCTTCCATCTCATGGAATCTCTGAATTGTTGAGGACCCACACTTTTATTTTAGTCTAATGCCTGTTTTTTAATGGTGTTGCAAAGAGCAGCCGCATTTTGTGTGATGTTTTAACTCTTCTCAATTGCCGATCTCTCCGTGCATGTTGTGCTGTAAGTCATGAGCTGTTTAGATGTGCTTTAGAGAAAGAGAACGTGAGTGTCCACAGAAGCCTGGAGAGGCCTGATATCTGCAGGACCAGCCGGCAGGCAGGGAGGGAGCTCAGGGAGAAGTGTGGCAGCTGGGATCTCGGGCAGGAGCCTTCATTGGACTGGGCGGCTCACTGGAAGTGGGAATGCGGAGAAGGCGGAGGTCAGGATCACCCCCAGGCAGAGATCAGGGTGGCCGGGCAGGGGTCATTAAAGGGGGGAGGTGCAGCAGACACCATCAGGGAGGTTGGGTTAGCTGCGGTGTGTGAGCACGCCCTGGAGATGGAGATGTCAGATGGGTGCTTCCAGGAGCAGAGCTGCCCTGGGACCGGCTGGGGAGAGGTCAGTCCACTACTGTCCATCTCCCAGCATGGACACGCCCCCAAGGGGAGGGGTCAGAGAAAAGGCATGAGGGCAGAACCCTGGGGAAAGGCTCCTCTTGGGGCTGAGCGCTGCTGGAGTTTGGCCTCTGTTCACAGGAGCCGAAGAGAAACACGGAGACGGAGGTTTGGGTGAAGAAGAAAAAAAAAAAATTAGCTTTACTGTTTTGACATGCAAAGGGAAGTCACAGCAGGCTAATCGCCTCAGAACTCCGTGTCCCGACCTATAGAGGGTAGTGAGGAGTGTTCAAGGAGCAGGGCGCGATCAGCTCAGGGACCTTCTTCTGCTTGGTTGGTGGTGAAGTGATCTGGAGTCAGCATCGTCAACCTCCTGGTTCCAACCCATCCGGGCTCTGTGTGCTTGTGGGCTACACGCTGTTAACTGCTCCCACCTGGTGGGGTTGGAGGGTCCCCCCCAAAACCCAAGGACATGGCTCAGAATATTATCTCTAGTCCTCGAGGAAGAACTAGATAAAGATCCTTGACTTGGTTTAATGGCTAAAGTATAATCTTGTCTTGCCTAACTGTTTGCCTTTCTGCATTCTCTCACTCCTCTGATTACATTTATTTGGAATAAAGTTTTTCCTATGACAAAAGTCAGGCAGAGGACATCGGTGAGGGTCTATCTGGGTAGACCCCTTGGGTCCTGCTGGGTTTCAAGAGCCGAGGTAGATGAGGGGACTGGTCCAGAGCGACCTGCAGGTTGGGGAGAGCAGAAGAGAGTTGGGCACGGTGAGGGGTTTGTCCTGAAACCCACTTCCCCGGCTTCTTCATCCAGCCGCGAACCAGAGGCTGACCCGGACCGACTGCATTCACAGGCTTCTCTGCGTTTAGGTCTAGGTGGAGTTGGCCGATGGGCGGTGCAGGCAGGGGATGGGAGGGGCCAAGACTGGGTGGCCAGTGGTGGGCTTGCTCCCCTGGTGATGCCGGTGCCCAGGAACTGGAGCCTACGCATAAACTTCACGTGGTCCCTTCCTTGAATGTTTATTGGTTGTGCTGCATTGAGAGCAGTGCATTTCCTAGCTTGCACTTTGAGTGAGGCAGGGATCCTAGTGTGCACCAGGTCAGGGAGATCCCAGTCCTGGCTTGCACCTTGAGTGAGGCAGGGATCCTAGTGTGCACCAGGTCAGGGAGGTCCCAGGTTGCACTCAGCACTCAGGCCTCTGTGATGGTGCTGGGGTGGGGAAGGGCTGCCTCAGTGAAGGTGAGTGGGGAGGAGATCACGTGAGCGTCTCTGAGGGGGCGGCTGTGTTCAAGGGTCGTCTCTGCAGATGCCTTGCCAGCCCCCCTGGTCTAGGAATGGTCCCTCCCAGAAGGAAAGCGGCTGCCTTCATTAGTTTACGATTGCAGCACTTGACTCACTGAGGTTGTTGGTTTTCCGATCTTTCTGTAATAGGGGCTGTCTTGTATTTCTTGAACCTTCATCAATCATTCTTTTTACACGAAAGGAACAAACAGAGGTAGGTGGTTTCCCAGCATGTTGTGCCGGGACTTTACCTTTCTGGGCCACGTCTAGAGTGACTCGAGGCTCTTGGGCACAAGTCCGGTCCTAACAAAGACTCAAGACCTACCAGGCATCCCTTTCATCTCTCCATCAGTCCGGGGGAAAGAGACACAGAGACAGGTGAGACATTAAAGCGGGGTGCCTGGTCGAGGGAGCCCCAGTTAACCTCTAACGAGCAGGGACCCTCCATTTATCCAGAGACTGTGATCTCTCGGTAAGGGGGCCGGTGGATGTGGCACCATTGTGCCAGCGTTTTCATGACGCTTGATGGTACCACACGTCTCAGGATTCCCAGTCTTGGGCAGCATTCATTCTCAGCCCCGAAAGGAATTTCCTTCCCAGCATGTCTGACCTTCCCATCTCACAAATATTCATTATGTTCTGGCCCAAGGTGACTGGAGCACAGGAAATAATTGATTCACATAAAGAATAATGTTTTTCTACCGAAAGAAATTCTTTTTAATAGCTGGACTTTATTAATGGAGCCATGCGGATTGGAGGAATAAAAATTTTCTTCAGAAAGCAATAAACACCAAAAGGTGAGGGTTTATTTCACTTCTCCAAATATTATCACTCCGTCTCTATTCCATGCCTAATACAGTGGTCTTCCTCTGCGCTTAGACTTTTCAGACCCCCGAGGGGCAGGCAGAAAGATCCACTCCACACGTCGCAGTGATGGCCTTGAAGGGGGACAAAGGACATCACTGTCCATCGAGGATGTTCTTCAAAGTTCCCCTCATTCAGATAAGGAGGGA
This sequence comes from Ovis canadensis, assembly GCF_042477335.2. Lineage (NCBI taxonomy): Eukaryota > Metazoa > Chordata > Mammalia > Artiodactyla > Bovidae > Ovis > Ovis canadensis. The sequence goes on along the minus strand of NC_091260.1, from coordinate 80,687,783 downwards.
CACAGGGGTGATTTTAATCAACTGTGCTATCTTTCAAAATGGTTGCAAAATTTTACCATTTTCCCTTAAAATTTCAGGCTTTGCCTTTTGAAACTTTGATGATCCTAGAATCACATTCAGCAGAGAGGAAAATCCAAAGATTATCTGTAAGCCTACCTCTTAAGGTTTATTTTAAAATGACGAAATCTATTACAAGCTGGCACCCAAGGGGGGTGGTGTGAAGCCAAAGTCAGTGGCCAACGTCTGCTGTGTCTAGAGAGAGACTCTGGGCTGGGACCCAGACGAGCCCTGCTCCTGACTTCGCTGCCTCTCCTCAATCTCTGCTTTCTCCCAACCTCCATGAAGGAATGGAGACAGAAATACAGGCCTTTTAGGTCTCTTCCAGCCCTGACAGTCCTTGTCTTCATGAATTTTCTCTTCTGAGGCTCCTCTATAAATCAATAATGAGGACAATAGGTCAAGGTGACATCAGTCTTTTTTATTTTCAAGCAAAAAATAGAGGAAGCCACCAAGCTGCTTGGGTTGGTTGCTCCCTCAATGCCTGAATTCTGACTTCTATTTCGCCCCGAGCTCCTTGCTTAGCCAGCATATTTTATCAATGGGCAAACATCCAGAAAGAAACAAAAGCATGGGGATGTCTAAATTACGTCCTGGGTTTGGCGCGTCCATCGCTGTCTACGGCCCAAAGAGGGGTTCCCCGACGTGAGCAGGACTCTTTCCTTGAGGAATGCCTTCTGGCTCCCCCGAGTTGAGACGAGGGGGCGGAACGCTGGTCTCTCCTCTGCACATAAGAGGTGGGGGACACACGAAAGAGAAAGGGGAGGAGGGCCTCCGGAGCTAAAGACAGAGACGGCGAGACCGATCCGTTCCTATGGCTTGTTTTTTTTTTTTTTTAATCCCAGGGATTGTTCTTTTTCTTTCCACTCTGGTTTGTCATAGGATATTGAATAGAGTTCCCTGTGCTGTCTGTAAGGTATAGTTCGGGCCAAGGCAGAAAAGAAGGAGAGAAGACCTCAACGGAGGCAGGTGACCTTTATTCAGGCAAGGAGCGGTGGCAGGTGGCCTAATGACCAGGCTGAGAGTGGGAGGGATCAGGGAGGTTCCATATTTAAAGGGAGGCTTGTGGAAGCAATAAGGGACACGTTCATCAGGCGGGACCTTTTGGGTATTCTTTAGTTGAGATGGCATTTGTAGTTGAACAGGGGGTGGGAGGTTCCTGGGCAGAGGGTGATAAGTCCCAGGTGGATGCAACCAGCCCGGAGCATCAGGGTGGACCTAAAGTTGGCTTTTGTTTTCCTTGAAGTTAGATGATTTAGCAAGAGTCTTTGAGACCGTTGTTTTCTTTTTGAGGCCCAAGGACTCCTTCACTGTCCAGGAGGACAGCTGCTTGTCCTTCCCGTATACAGCAGTCTGCATCTGCCCATCCAGACCCCCAGTCCTTCCCTCCCCTGCCTCCGCCCGCCTTGACAACCACACTCTGTTCTCGACGTCTGTGAACCTGTCTCCGTTTTGCAGACAAGTCCACTTGCTTCCTATTCGAGATTGCCGTTGTCTAAAGAACTCTTGGAGGGTGTAAGAAAGAAGAGTACGCATTCTGAAGAGAGAAATTGACGTGGACCAGAGAGGTTAGACTGCTCGGGGCGTGCCATAAACCCTCCAAGAACGCAGCGGCCAGGCTTCCTGAGCAGGCGATGGGGTGGTTCCCTAGAAGGGGAAGGGGAAGGGGGTCACTCCTCTGGGTCTGGGTCTCCTGCCATGTCTGGAAACGTTGCCTCTCTGAGATCTTGGGGGCAGTGGTCCCTCGGTGAGTGGGGAGCTACAGCAGTGACTCACCAAGATGGAGAGGCAGGCGGGCGCCCCCCACCCCCGCACCTCCTTGGTGACATCAGCGCTTCTCCTCGCTAAGGTGCCGAAAACCTGAAGGGGTGTTTCCTTCCATGGGGGTCGGCGTCGCACGTGCCAGAGCGCCATGGAGCCGATGGCTCTGCCAGGGTCTCAGGGCAGGACGCAGATCACTTTTCCTGGCAGGCATGATTCAGAGAATCCTTCGCTGCGTGCTGGCTTTAATGCAGCTGGCAGCTTCTGACTCGGACACTGAGGACGCAAGAGGGAACATGGGGGGATGGCATTTCAGAGGAACACGCAAGTGCTCTGCAGAACACGTGGTCAGCCACCCACTGCAGCCCACACGGGGGCGGGAGCAGCAGGACTGCACGTGGGGATGGAGGTTAACTGAGAAATGCTGAGCTGCCCATCGAACCCAAGTTGAGGCTTTCCTGATCCGTACTCCGGGGAGCTGGTCCGAGGCTCTCTGCTCACAGCCCCTGCCATCTGCCCCTCACCTAGAGGTGGCCGGGCACGATAAGGGGCTCTGCCCCCCACCTACGGTGGCCGGGCACGATAAGGGGCTCTGCCCCCTTACTCAGCTGGTGGGAGATTCCTGGCACCTCTAGCAGCATCCGGCCGCCTTGGAGGAGGAGGGGAAAGGCCAGCGGGGTGCAGGGCTGGCTTCGGCCTGGCAGACGCAGCTTGTGCTCAGCACTGGGAGGACATGAACGCTGGTGACCACAGGGCTGAGCCCGGGTCCAGGAGTGACGCTGGCCCCCGACACCAAGAGCAGCCGGGCTCCACCTGGGTGTCTGGCTCTATCTCAGGATCGGTGCTTTAGGGAATGTCGACCATGTAGACGTGCAACGCGGAGAAAAGAAGCCTGGGCTCAGACAAGCACATGGCGTTGCTGGAAAAGCTGGCCTTGGTCAACGAGGAATCCTTTTATCTGGGATTCAGCCTGGACTGGAAGTTCTCTCTATTATTATTGTCGTGGTTAAGATCTTTCAGAGGCGAGCCGGGAATCTGGGGCGGGCACTGCCCGCTGTTTAGGAGGCGACAGGTCTTACCCAAGGCTTGCCATCCTGAAGAGTTGCATTTTCCTGGGGAGACCCAGGAGAGCAGATATCAGAAAGACGAAGGTGAGAATGAGACACACGGTAACGACGAAATGTCGCCGGAAGACTTCCTTCCTCATTTTGCAAAAGGCCATCGAGATAAAGAAATCACGCCATTTCAATAAATCTCTGCTCCCTCTCCCCGACATTCAGCAGCACAGGGAGGGGGGCTGCTGGGGGGCACACGGCGTGCGCTGCTGTCACTGGGTCGTAATGGATGTGATTGCGGAGCTCGACCCAGGCGCACCAGCGCCGGGAAAAAGCGACCAAGAGAAAGGCAGTATGTAAAGATCAGGGAGCGGCGAGAGCCACCCACCAGCTTCTCGGTGGCGAGGAAATTAAAAGGAGAGGCAAGCGGGAGCTGAGTGTCACTGGGTGGGCCTGAGCTGCGAGTGAGCTGGTGTTTTACCACACAGTGCTTGTGTGTGTGTACACGTATGTTTGCATGTGTGAGCAAGTGTGTCTCCACATGTAGTTTCTCTTACACCTATTAGTCCCTGCAGCCATCAAACTTTATATTTACTTGCCACGGCCTCTGGGCTTCCCAGGTGGCGCTAGTGGTAAAGAACCCACTTGCCAATGCAGGAGATGCAAGAGACGCGAGTTCCATCTCTGGGTCAGGAAGATCCCCAGAGGAGGGCCTGCAATCCACTCTAGTGTTCTTGCCTGGAAAATCCCATGGACAGAGGATCGTGGAGAGCTATAGTCCACGAGGTTGCAGAGAGCCGGACACGACTGAAGTGACTTAACCAGCATGCATACATGCCACGGTCGCTAGAGTGATAGCAAATGCTGCTTTAGGCGTGCCCACATTGAAGACAAGTTGAAATACATTTTGTGTCGCAGTAGTCAAGTACAGATGTGAGAGTTGGACAACAAAGAAGGCTGAGTGCTGAAGAATTGATGCTTTTGAACTGTGGTGTTGGAGAAGACTCTTGAGAGTCCCTTGGACTGCAAAGAGATCCAACCAGTCCATTCTGAAGGAAATCAGTCCTGAATACTCATTGGAAGGACTGATGCTGAGGCTGAAACTCCAGTACTTTGGCCACCTGATGCGAAGAGCCGATTCATTGGAAAAGACCCTCATTCCGGGGAAGATTGAGGACAGGATGTGAAGGGGGTGGCAGAGGATGAGATGGTTGGATGGCATCGCCGACTCAGTGGACATGATTTTGAGCAAACTCCAGGAGATGGTGAAGGACAGGGAAGCCTGGTGAGCTGTAGTCCATGGGGTCGCAAAGAATCAGACACGACCGAGTGACTGAATAACAACAAGCCTGAATTTTAAACCCTTGAAGAGGAAAGGCTTGCCTGTCACACTAAGTCTGAGGACAGAAGCCTGTGGAGGCCAGGGACATGTGTATCACTTCACTTCAGTTCAGTTCAGTCGCTCGGTTGTAGCGACCCCAAGAATTGCAGCATGCAGGCCTCCCTGTCCTTCACCAACTCCCGGAGTTCAGCCAAACACCTGTCCAACAAGTTGGTGATGCCATCCAGCCATCTCACCCTCTGTCATCCCCTTCTCCTCCTGCCCCCAATCCCTCCCAGCATCAGGGTCTTTTCCAATGAATCAACTCTTCGCATAATGTGGCCAAAATATTGGAGTTTCAGCTTTAGCATCAGTCCTTCCAATGAACACCCAGGACTGATCTTTAGGATGGACTGGTTGGATCTTGCAGTCCAAGGGACTCTCAAGAGTCTTCTCCAACACCACAGTTCAAAAACATCAATTCTTTGGCGCTTAGCTTTCTTCATAGTCCAACTCACATCCATACATGACCACTGGAAAAACCATAGCCTTGACTAGACGGACCTTTGTTGGCAAAGTAATGTCTGCTTTTGAATATGCTATCTACGTTGGTCATAACTTTCCTTCTAAGGAGTAAGTGTCTTTTAATTTCATGGATGCAATCACCATCTACAGTGATTTTGGAGCCCCTCAAAATAAAGTCTGCCACTGTTTGCACTGTTTCCCCATCTATTTCCCATGAAGTGATGGGACCAGATGCCATGATCTTCATTTTCTGAATGTTGAGCTTTAGGCCAACTTTTTCACTCTCCATTTTCACTTTCATCATGAGGCTTTTTAGTTCCTCTTCACTTTCTGCCATAAGGGTGATGTCATCTGCATATCTGAGGTTATTGATATTTCTCCCGGTGATCTTGATTCCAGCTTGTGCTTATTCCAGCTCAGCGTTTCTCATGATGTACTCTGCATAGAAGTTAAATAAGCAGGGTGACAATATATAGCCTTGACGTACTCCTTTTCCTATTTGGAACCAGTCTGTTGTTCCACGTTCAGTTCTAACTGTTGCTTCCTGACCTGCATATAGGTTTATCAGGAGGCAGGTCAGGGGGTCTGGTATTCCCATCTCTCAGAATTTTCCAGTTTATTGTGATCCACACAGTCAAAGAATTTGGCATAGTCAATAAAGCAGAAATAGATGTTTTCCTGGAACTCTCTTGCTTTTTCGATGATCCAGTGGATGTTAGCAATTTGATCTCTGGTTCCTCTGCCTTTTCTAAAACCAGCTTGAACATCTGGAAGTTCACGGTTCACGTATCGCTGAAGCCTGGCTTGGAGAATCTTGAGCGTTACTTTGGAAGGCAACAAATGGAAGCCCCCAGCTTTGTGCTGACTGCTCCAACCTTGTAGGAATCTGAGACATGTTCCTGTCCTGGGTAAGACATAGGTTGTTCTTATCCTCTCTGCTCAGCAGCCAGAGGGCCAGGAGAGGTAGGAGGTTAATGAGCGGAAACCTGCCCTTGGGATGGACCATGGGGAGGTCAGTGTGCTAACCAGAGTGGCCCAGGCCTCTGTTGTGATGAGTGACAGAAACTGCTCTGGAGAAAGAGGATCCGGCTCCTGGGTGCGGGCTTCCGCTCCTGGAATTGCCTACATCCCACCCAACAGAACCCGGGGGCCAGTGTCAGCAAGCGCCAGGCCCGCAGCTTAGCGATGATGCTGGCTGCCTCACCATGAGTGGGAGGATTGAGCGAGATCAGCCATCCTTGGCCCAAGTGGGGACCCATCTCCCCTCTCGTCCCCCTCTGCCCCTGCCCCTGCCTCTGGTGAGGCCGTGGTGCTGGGCTGGGAGATGATCCTGGGAGGGAGGGGCTCTCAGGGAGGCGCAGGGGGCCCTGCAGGCATTTTAGGCAGTAGGGGCTGAGGAATCTCTACAGGAATCCCCCCATTGTCCACCCACCGACTGGACCACAGCTGCCCTGGAGCCCCAGGTGGGTCTGTAACCCCCCTAGGTAGCCCACTGGCTCCCTCCAGGGACACTTCCCACACATACATCCTCTTGCCAACCTGACTTCTCAGCACAGGCGTGTCCGTAGTCTGAAGGGTTGCTTAAACAAATACTGTAGCCCTGAGATTGTGGCCAGGATAAATCCTGAAGCTCCGGAGCCAGATAAGCCTGCTTTCATCTCGATTCCATCACTCTGTAGCTGTACCACGGGGGTAAGTTAATTATCTCCTCCGAGCATCAGTGTGGTGATCAGCCAGAGGAGGTGTAACAATACTTACCTTCAAGGTTATTAAAAGGTTGGATGATCTATTAATGGAATTAATGACATTAGCATTTCAAATAGGAAATTTATGTGCATATGATTATCTCGGATGCCAAAATAGCGTGGGGTAAAATCCACCACCGTGTCTTCAAAAAGACTTGGCAAAGGAGGAATAGGAGGAGAGTTCTTTGAATTGACACAGGCTGCCTGCTAGACTCTTGCACTAAATGTTCCATGTGCCTAAAAAGAGATGTTAGAGCTGTGTGTCTGTTAGAGTCATGTGTCTGCCAAGGGGTTCTGCTCTTCATGCTCCTGGTCCCCGCTGACCATGTTCTAACCACAGGGATGACAATACAATAAATAAGTAAATACCTCGGAGGAAAGTGACATTTACCAACCATGTAATTAGCCGTCCAGGAGAGCTGGGAGGAGGCACGGAAGCTCTTTGCCAACTGAGAAAGCAGCCAGTTACAAAGACGATAAACAGAAACTTGTCTCTGTGCAGGCATCACCGATTAGAACACTTTAGAACAAAAATTCCCAATTCCACCAAAATAAAAGCAAAGCAAAGAATCCCCCAAGTATACATGAAACGCACATGAAATCCACAAACATTTTTGGAAAACAGCAAAAGAGAATGAGCTACAGGACAGTCATACTGGATTCCTGAGTGGGGGCAGTCAGCCGTGAACACGTCAGTGTCTCTCACATCCAATCAAAGGAATACCTACCAACATAGCAACAAACTTTTTGAGGAACTGGACAAGCTAATTACAGCATTTACGTAGAAGGTACAGACATTATAACACCCATGAGAAACATCTGTGGAAAACTCCTCCTTCTTATGGTAAATGTTTGATACAGATTTCATTGTAATGAAGCTGGGAGAATATGGACCATGTTTTGGCTGTTGTAGAAAAACTGACTCTCAACATGGGAAATTTAAGTTTGATATCTTCCTACTTTGCATCATACAAAATGGCTATCATGTAGATCAGCATAATACAAAAAGAAGATGAGATGGTCCAAAGAAAATACAGAATAATATTTTATAAAACAGACTTAAATGATTAATGGATCATGCTCTTAGAAGTTAAAAATCTTCAGTCTAAAATTTCCCATAAACCAAACAAGCAACCACCTAGAGAAATGTGCAACACAGTTGCGTTGCAGCACGTACAATTGACAAGAAGTTACTGTTTGTTCCTAAAGTCTCTTTTATAAAGTAACTCAGAGATCCAAGTAAATACACCAACTATATCTTCAACAAAGAAACAAAGGCAGTACAGTGGAGAAAATCACAAGTGGTCAGGATACTAACAAGAAAGAAAATGAATCAGGACACAGGCTCTTTACCAAAATTTCAATCAAAATGATAGTAGCCCAAAATGTAAGACAGAAAACTATAAACTGCAAGAAAATAACAGGAAAAATCTCGATGATCTTGGGTCCCGAGATGACTTTTTAGATACAGCACCAATGACAGGATCCTTGGAAGAAATAATTGATAATCCAGGGTTCATTTAAAATGCAAAACAGCAAGCTGCTATTGTACCACAGGGAGCCCGGTCTGGAGCCCTGCGACAACCTAGAGGGGTGGAATGGGAGCGGGAAGGGAGGCTCCAGAGGCAGGGGATATACATGCAATTATGGCTGATTCACACTGTTGTCTGGCAGGAACCAGTACAACATTATAAACCAGTTACCCTCCAAATTCAATAAAGAAAGCCAAACAAGCAAATACATATCTGGTCTGAGAAAGACACTGTCAAAAGAATTAAAAACAAGCTACAAAGAGGGCGAAAATACTTGCACGAGACATATCTGTTAAAGACTCTGATCCAAAATATACAAAGAACACAAAATACAACAATAAGAAAACAAATTTTGGTTTAAAAATGGGCAGAAGTCCCAAACAGACACCTCACCAAACAAGATATATAGATGACGATAATCATATGCCAAGAAGCTCATGATCTGATCTCATCAGCAAACTGCAATTTAAAATAACCATGAGACACCACTACACAGCTATTAGAATGACCAAAATCCAAATCACTGACACCACCAGAGGCTGGGGAGCATATGGCTGGAGCGATGGGAATTCTTATTCATCGCTGGTGGGAAAGCAAAATGGTACAGCTACACTGGAAGACAGTTTGGTCATTCCTTTGAAAATGAAACAAACTCTTACCATATGATCCAGCAATCACGATCCTTGGCATTTACACAAATGAATTGAAAACTTATGTCCACAAAAACCCTCATACCCATGATTATAGCAGCTTTATTCATAATTGCCAAAACTTAGAAGCCAGCAAGATGTCTTTCAGGGAATGGATAAATAAACTGTATTGCATCCAGATAATAAAACTTCACTCAGCACTAGAAGAAATAAGCTCTCAAGACACAAAAAGACACGGAGGAAACTTAAATGCATATGGTTAAGTGAAAAGACTCCATCTGAAAGGCCCCATACTGTATGCTTCCAGCTCTGTGACATTCTGGCAAAGGCAAACTACGGAAACAGCGAAAAGATCGGTGGTTACCAAGGTTTGGGAGGAGGGAGGGATAAGAGCTATCACAGAGGGTTTGTAGGGTGATGGAAGCATTCTGCACAATACTGTTTATGCTTGTCTAAACCCGTGGAATGGACAGCCTGGGAGTGAGCCCTCGTGCAAGCTATGGACTCTGCGTGATGACTATGGTCAAAGGAGGTTCCTCAGTTGTAACAGGTGTACCATCTGGAGTGGGATGTTGAAAATGGGGGTGGTGGTGGTTTAGTTGCTGTTTGACTCTTGGCGATCCCAAGGACTTGTAGCCTGCCAGGCCCCTCTGTTTTCCAGGCAAGAATTTTCCAGGCAGGAATACTGGAGTAAGTTGCCATTTCCTTCTCCAGGAGATCTTCCCTACCCAGGGATCGAACCTGGGTCTCCTGCCCTGCAGGCAGATTCTTTACCAACTGAGCTACCAGGGAAGCTACCAGGGAACACTCGTGGGAAAGGCCTGTGTGGAGGAAGGGGGTATATTGGAAACTTCTGTGTTTCTCCCTTAATTTCACTGTGAGCCCAAACTGCTCTAAAAAACAGCCTGTTAAAAAATGAGAGAGCGAGAACAATAGTGCAATGATACAGCCTAGTATTAGCTACTACTTAACGAGGACCTACTGCTTGCCAGGCATGCACAACCCCTAACTGTGTGATCTTGATCAAGTAATTTAACTGTCCTGAACCTTAGTTTGTCCATCTGTAAAATGGGGCAATAACAATCACTCTGCTTCATTGGATTGTTTTGAAGATCCAATGAAGTCATTCTTGTTCAGCCGCTAAGTCATGTCCAACCCTTTGCGACCCTATGGGCTGCAGCGTGCCAGACTCCCCTGCCTGTCACTATATCCCAGAGTGTGCTCACATTCATGGCTGTGGAGTTGGTGATACTATTGAACTATCTCATCTTCTGCCACCTTCTTTTTTTTTTTTTTTGCCTTCAATCTTTCCCAACATCAGGGTCTTTTCCAATGAGTCAGTTCTTTGCGTCCAATTAAGTAACGCAGCTTCCCTCGTAGCTCAGTCAGTAAAGAATCTGCCTGCAATGCAGGAGACTTGGGTTCGATTCCTGGGTTGGGAAGATCGCCTGGAGAAGGAAATGGCAATCCACTCCAGTGTTCTTGCCTGGAGAGTCCCATGGACGGAGGAGCCTGGCGGGCTACAGTCCATGGGGTCGCAAGAGTCAGATGTGACTGAGCAACTACCTCCCCACCACCAAGTAATGTGTATGAGGTCCTTAGCACTATGCCTGGGTCCTAGTAAGTGTCCAGAAGATAGTTATTATTACTATCATTTTAACTAAAATATATATATATATATATATAAAGACAACCTCACAGGTAAAAGAACAAAGCCTGTAGACGGCAGTAGCAGCAGAGATCCCGACGGGCTGTGCTGATAACAACAGAAATGGGACGAAAGCAACGACGGCATATGCTTCCATCATCAGCTTCACAGCAGTTTAAAACGACGGATCCTCCTGAATCCATCTCGAGTGTGGGGATTTGGGGCCCCCTGGATGTTGGCGGGGGGCATGCAGGTAAGCGCTGTGGACCACACTGGTAGTAACAGTGCTCAGCTCTGAGATGGCCATGCGTTCACATTCGGGGGGCCCCATGGCAAGTGCTGTTCAGCCTGCTGCGTATTTACTATCTCTTTCCACGGAGGAGACCCCATCATATGCCCTGCACTCAGGGGCACATTAGTCGACCCTAACGGGCTGGGAGGAGTAAATAGGAAAGAGCTTTTAGGCTCAGCTTTTCCTTGGCTGCCTTTTTGAGTTCTGTTTTATGTTTTGTGTTTGAAAGTAAAGTATTTGTTGCTGGGTCATTTATAGGAGTGTTTTTTCCATCTGTTCTATATGATCTTGGATCCCCTCAAGAAATCTCCCCCACCCCATTATCAATAAAAAAGTATTGCTCCATTGCCCGTGTTCCTACTTGCTTTATTGCTCCCAGCCTCCTGCTCCAGAAGTCGTGTTGGATGATGGCAGAGGATCAGCTTTTTTGCGTACGTAGCAGCCCTGGTGACTCAGCGGTAAAGAATCTGCCTGCAATGCCGGAGACCTGGGTGCGATCCCTGGGTCGGGAAGATCCCTTGGAGAAGGGAAGGATAGCCCGCTCCAGTATTCTTGCCCGGGGGAATCCCATGGACAGAGGAGCCTGGCGGGCTATGGTCCATGGGATCACAAAGAGTTGGACATGCCTGAGCGACTATCACTTGCATTTTCTTTTCACAGGAGCTCTGCGTGGCTCCTCCAGTTCAACTTATCAACTTTAAGACCTGCTAGTGGCTGCCAGCTGAACGTGGAAGAATGTGGCTGTATGATTAAAACATGTTTTGGGCTCAGTCTTGATAGACTGTACTTTCTAAGATGAGCTAACTTAAATATTCAGGAGTCGACACTCCAGGTCTGCAGAACTGTGCAATGGGCTTACCTCCCGCTCAGCTTCTTGCCTTTAAACCAGGAGCCACACGGTGATGTAAGGAGGGGGTGCAGAGACATAGAAGACCCCCAGGGGACAAGCAGCAGGTGCTCAGCACGCAGAGGCACAGGCTTCCTCCTCCTGAGCTGCTGACCCCACACCCACAGCTCCAAAGACTCATGATCTCCTCTCCAGGCTACGCCCCTCAGTTCCAGGGATGGACATCTGAGTACTGCACACACACGAAGCCCCTGTGTCACAGATGTGCAAAAGGACAAACACACCAACAAGCCAAGCACCAACTTAGGCGAGCTTCACCTTCAGAACATAAATCTGTGTGTCTATCTCTACATGCGTGTGCATATATGTATTTTTTTCATAGAAAGACACTTGTAAGAAACGCACCAAATTACCAAATCATTCAGTTCAGTTCAGTTCAGTCACTCAGTCGTGTCCGATTACCACTGGTTATAAACAAGCTAATGAGATACAGATAAGTTAATTGTTTTTCTTTTCACTTCTGAATTTTCTATAATGAACCTATAATTCTATAATAATCAAGACAAAAATGAGTTTTCCCTGTAATATTCAGAAGAAAAACAGTGAGAAGTGGCTCTGAGCATGGGCTGACCCCTGCAGAACAGAGCAGGTTCCCAGACCCAGTTCCCTTAGTTCTGCACTCTTTCAGGACTTGCTGTCCCAGCAATCAACGTCATCAGTAAATGGATGCGTTTGTCTCTCTAGATGCTAGTGTAAGAACATCCAACATGAACGTCATGGTGCCAACCTTAATTCACTCTCTTCATCAGTTCTAAGTGATGGTTAGATTATCATAACAATGGCTCAGTACAAAGTAATATTTTCCGTTTTTAAACAGAAGTCTGGGTTGTTTCCCCCTGTTCCTCCTTGGTTTAAAATGAAATTTGATTAGCAATTGAGTTAGATTTCAGCATTTAAGTGCCAGTTGATTCAGAAGTTATAATTTGACCAGCCTAAAGCTTTTCTTTGCTAAATAGAATCTTTATTTAATGAAACTGTGGGCTCAATGCAGGAGTTCAGCTTCAATGAAATTCAAAGAGTAAATGTTTTAAATACTTAGAATAAACCATTCAAAACAATTTTGCAAAGTAGTCAAACACTATAAAAGTACCCATCTCATGTATATATATATACACACGCACATATAGGTTGCACACACACACACATGCTTTATATGTACACATAATTTTGTGACCCATATGTCTGGATATATGTATATAGAAAATAATTATATATGCAATGAAAGTGAGAGTGTTAGTCTCTCAGTCGTGTCTGACTCTTTGCGACTCCCATGGACCGTAGCTTGCCGGGTATTTGTCTGTGGGTTTCTCGAGGCAAGAATACTGGAGTGAGTTGCCATTCCCTTCTCCAAGGGATCTTCCTGATCTGGGATCAAACCTGGGTCTCCTGCATTGCGAATGGATTCTTTATGACCTGAGCCACCAGGGCTTCCCTTATATATGGATTAATGTGGCATATATTATATATGAAACATGCTACAGGAATCTGGTAAATTCGACATCACTAATATATATTCTATATAATATAAAATATATATTGGGGCTTCGCAGGTGGCGCCAGTGGCAGAGAATTCACCTGCCAGTGCAGCAGTCATAAAAGACAAGAGTTCGATCCCTGGGTCAGGAAGATCCCCTGGAGAAGGGAGACATTCTCCAGCATTCTTGCCTGGAGGAGTCCAGGGACAGAGGAGCCTGGAGGGCTCCGATGGGTCCATAGAGTCAGAAAGAGTCTGATACGACAGAGCAACTAACTCAACATGCATATTATAATTAATAATTTGCATTAAATGTCACTCCTAATAGTCTTAATTCATAAAATGTTAAAAATCAGAAGGGGCTTTGGAGACGATGCGGTCTGGCACAAAGGGACACTGTTTTCTTGTTTGGATTTCCTTGGATTGAGTACAAATGTAATAGGAACCGTGGGCATCTGCTGGATGTCAGGCAAGCCACGTCGCTGTCACGTATATTTTATTTTGTCATGACAACCGTGTGCTCTGGCAGGCAGACGAGGACCTCACAGTGGAGGACATAACCGTCGAGAAATCTATTGACATAAGCCTATCTATGTCTACAGGTCGCTCAGCCATGTCCAACTCTTTGCGACCCCGTGGACTGTAGCCCACCAGGCTCCTCCATCCATGGGATTCTCCAGGCAAGCATACTGGAGTGGGTTGCCATTTCCTTCTCCAGGGGATCTTCCCAACCCAGGGATCGAACCCAGGTCTCCTGCATTGCAGGCAGACGCTTTAACCTCTGAGCCACCAGGGAAGCCCGTATTGACATGAGTAGCCCTGCTCCATAATCCCTCTGACTCACTCTTGCCAAGAGGGTCTTTGGAAGGGATGGGAGTGAGGGTTCACCCAGAAGAAGCGGGGGCAGAGAGAGGAAGGGAGGCAGGTCACTGCCCCCACCCTCCCAAGGGACCATCTGTGCATTCCTGACACGGCGGTGACACACGCCTCTTTTCTCGAAGCAGAGGCAAAAGGGTTGGATCATTTCTCCTTCCTTACTTTTTGAGAACACACATCTTTACTTAAAACAAAGATTCTCTTGAATCCCTTTTATAGCTTTCTTCCCTCCGGTGCCAAAGCTGATAGTCCATTAAGGAATCGCATGCCAAATCTGCTTCTTTCCCTTCTCTAATACATTTTTCAGTTTCATCCTTTTAGAAAGGAAAAATGCAAAGACTACCCATGGCAGCTTCCAAGGCATGCAGGGAGCCTTCTGGGAATGTTTATCAAAGGATGTGGAAGGCTTTCTGGGGCATACTTCTCTAAGCCTCAGGCTGCAAGACAGAGATGCCATATTTATTATTCTTATTACGCAGAGGCAAAATGAGAGCTTGAAAACAAATGTTCACATTCAATCTAGGTGATAGAAAAGAAAGCTTTTTAAAAAAGAGGGTTATTAAAATTCAGAGACAGCAAATGCCTCCGGCAAGTTTCATCAGGGGAATTCTGGTGAATGAGTTTTCATTTTCAGAGTTTTAAGCAACTGAAATTTCCATTTTCAATTTCACTGAAAAAGAATATATATGTATATATAAAATCTCTACTTCTCAATTTGGAAAGAAGATATTAGGAAGGTCGATATATTTACAAATATTGGAAAATACATATTCATTAATTTCTGTATTCTGTTTTAGACATTTTAAAATTACTATTAGCTTTCCACTGTCAGTAGTATTTTTTTTTCTATAAAAGAAAAAGATCTCAGTTTTTCCTTATTTGTCAGACTCCAAGGAAATGAAATGGTATTTTCTACTAGAGAAATATAGTTTGATAAACCCAGTCTGAGATCTTGATAGTCTTCATTAAAAAGTTCCCCAAGGGTAAGCTCTGCTGGCTATATGAAGAATAAATACATACATATCAAGATCTGGGCATGAGGGATGACAGTGGTTATACTTTTGTCCTCATGGACATATTGATAAAGGATTTCAATAGGAGGGTAGATACACATATTTCCCACAAATAATTATTTTTTGGACTTTACCTAGTTCAAACTCTTAAATCTTCATCATCATTATCATTCAAGTCTAGTGAAAGAAAATTCTGGGTTATGTGGAAATCATGATTTCTCGCTCCAAGAGAAGAGTCACGGCACCATAAGAAGATGTGTCCCAGAGGATTATGGTGCCTATACAGAATTCAAGGAGAGCCACTAAAATGGCTAGACCTGGAATTTGAAGGAGCGCATCTGAGTCTCTTTTGAGGCAGGCCGGCTGCGTGGCTCTAGGCTCTCCGTCTGAATTTCCATCTTTGTGAAAGCTGTGGGATCATATGAGCTGAGCATCGGATGAGAAACACGTGGGGTACTGCACGTGAAACCTTGTCAAGCTCATTTCCACGTAGGATGGAGATCGTTTGAATCACAGGTAGGCATGCTGAGCGCATGAGGCAGTTCCAGGTAGGACGGAGTAGGCACACTTCACCCGGCAACCCCCCATCCCAACCCCGCCATTGAATTCAGCTCTAGGACCTGGATAGAATGCTGACATCAGCTATTTGGGAATTCTGGAAGATTCATACTACCGGGTGGATTGGAGAAGAAGACCAGAATTCAGACTTTCATCAAACTGACGCAGGGTACCATTTCTCACAGTCTGAAACTTAGACACGGGCATTGGATGGAGCAAGAAACTCCAGAAGACACTCCCTAGTTCAGGCTCGAGGGGCAGCAAAGGTGTCTCGTGAGGGACAGCAGCAGGTAGAGTAGCCTAACCTGGAAAAGAGAGAATCTTCCTCTTTCATCGGAGGAGCGCTGGCCTCATGAAAATAGGGTATCTTTGTCTTTTCTTTCATGTGTTTATGTCCTCCCATCACTTGGCCTTAACTGTGGGCACAGTTTGGGGAAGTGCACGTCAGAGAAGGATAAATAAACCCTAGGTTTCCCAGGTTCATAAAGGGGAACCTTAGGGAACTGAAGAGTACTGAGTATGGAGAGAGAAGGGCCTGGAACAGCTGCCCTACACATTGTTAAACACCGGGGCTCAGCCTCAGAGTGCCCCAGTGTGGATCTTACCTAGAGCAGCATACGGAAGAATTTAAAACTAGACTGAGGGACAGACCTCTGCCTTGGTTCTGAGCTCAGCATCACACACATGGCTCGGATCATTCCAGTGCTGCCCAGGATTTGAAAGTGGAATGGATGTTCAAACCACAGCCTAGGGAAGACTCGGTGTGACTCACAGCCTAGACTCAACCATCACCTACTAAACTAGTGCTGAGATAAGTCTCTAAGCCCAAGATGGAGCTGCTCCTGCCTCAGTGCCACATCAGGAGAACTCAAACGTGGTAAGTTCTGTGTTCATGGAAATGTTCCACTTGAGTAGAAATACAGTACATGCTGTCACTTCAGTTCAGTCGCTCAGTTGTGTCTGACTCTTTGCAACCCCATGGACTGCAGCACGACAGGCTTTCCCGTCCATCACCAACTCCCAGAATTTACTCAAACTCATGTCCATCAAGTTGGTGATGCCATCCAACCATCTCATCCTCTGTTGTCCCTTTTTCCTCCCGCCTTCAATCTTTCCCAGTATCAGGGGCTTTTCCAATGAGTCAGTTCTTCGCACAAGGTAGCCAAAGTACTGGAGTTTCAGCTTCAGCATCAGTCCTTCCAGTGAACACCCAGGACTGAGCTCCTTTAGGATGGACTGGTTGGATCTCCTTGCAGTCCAAGGGACTCTCAAGAGTCTTCCTGCGCACCACAGTTCAAAAGCATCAATTCCTCGGTGCTCAGATTTCTTTATGGTCCAACTCTCACATCCATACATGACTACAGGGAAAACCATAGCCTTGACTAGACGAACCTTTGTTGGCAATGTCTCTGCTTTTTAATATGCTGTCTAGGTTGGTCGTAGCTTTTCTTCCAAGAAGCAAGTGTCTTTTAATTTCATGACTGCAGTCACCATCTGCAGTTATTTTTGAGCCCTCCCAAAATAAAGTCTCTCACGGTTTCCATTGTTTCTCCATCTATTTGCCATGAAGTGATGGGACCGGATGCCATGATCTCAGTTTTCTGAATGTTGAGTTTTAAGCCAATTTTTTCACTCTCCTCTTTCACTTTCATCAAGAGGCTCTTTAGTTCTTCTTCACTTTCTGCCATAAGGGTGGTGTCATCTGCGTATCTGAGGTTATTGAGCCAGTCCCCAAAGCCAAGCCATCTCTAGGTATTACATTTATTTCCTTTTTCCTTATTCTTTATCCTGCAAAAGAGTCCTGCCTTCCTCCCCATTTTTGCAGTTCTGAATGGAAACTGTCTGTTTCATGAAGAGTTCAGTTCAGTTCAGTTCAGTTCAGTCACTCAGTCGTGTCTGATTCTTTGCGACCCCATGAATCGCAGCACACCAGGCCTCCCTGTCCATCACCATCTCCCAGAGTTCACTCAGACTCACGTCCATTGAGTCCATGATGCCATCCAGGCATCTCATCCTGGGTCGTCCCCTTCTCCTCCTGCCCCCCATCCCTCCCAGCATCAGAGCCTTTTCCAATGAGTCAACTCTTCGCATGAGGTGGCCAAAGTACTGGAGTTTCAGCTTCAGTATCATTCCTTCCAAAGAAATCCCAGGGTTGATCTCCTTCAGAATGGACTGGTTGGATCTCCTTGCAGTCCAAGGGACTCTCAAGAGTCTTCTCCAACACCACAGTTCAAAAGCATCAATTCTTCAGCGCTCAGCCTTCTTCACAGTCCAACTCTCACATCCATATATGACCACAGGAAAAACCATAGCCTTGACTAGATGGACCTTAGTCGGTAATGTCTCTGCCTTTGAATATACTATCTAGGTTGGTCATAACTTTCCTTCCAAGGAGTAAGTGTCTTTTAATTTCATGGCTGCAGTCACCATCTGCAGTGATTTTGGAGCCCCCCAAAATAAAGTCTGACACTGTTTCCACTGTTTCCCCATCTATTTCCCATGAAGTGATGGGACCAGATGCCATGATCTTAGTTAAAGTTGTTTTTTCAATCACCTAAATTGTGTTCTTTACTTATTTTTTTAACAATAGGAAATATTAGCATTCTTCATAAGCTTTATATAAGACCCCAAAGTCTTATAATATAATACTCAAAGTGCCCAAGATACAATCCAAAATCATCCAGCCTATAAAGAACCAGGAAAACCTCAGCTATGTGGGGACATTTAGTCCATGTAATGTCAAGCTGGCACAAATGTCAGAAATATCTATCAAAAGCTTTAAAGTGATGACTATAAAATGCTCCAAGAAGGAATGGCAAACATTGTTAAGTGGAAAGACAGAAACGTTTAACAAAGTGAAATATATATAAAAAAAAAAAACAAATGTACAAGAAACATTGATTGACATTGCATTGACCCCATGGAATTTTCACAAAATAGTATTAAATGAGAAAAGAGAGGAGCAGAGAATACCGTGTATAAGTTTGCAGATAAAGATGTGAATGAGAAGGAGTTCAGAAGGACACTTACATACTACCCACACTGATGGTAAATCCCGCAGATAACTGTATAGGACAAGATTTTAATGGAATGTATGAAGGCTTTCCAGGTGGCTAAGTGGCAAAGAACAAGCCTGCCAATGCAGGACGCTTGGGTTCGATCCCTGGCTTGGGAAGATCCCCTGGAGGAGAGCATAGTAACCCACTCCAATATTTTTTTCTTTAATATAAATTTATTTATTTTAATTGGAGGCTAGTCACTTTACAATATTGTAGTGGTTTTGCCATACATTGACATGAATCAGTCACGGGTGTACACGTGTTCCCTATCCTGAACACCCCCCACCTCCCTCCCCATCCCATCCCTCTGGGTCATCCCAGTGCACCAGCCCCGAGCACCCTGTCTCATGCATTGAACCTGGACTGGCGATCTGTTTCACATATGATATTATACATGTTTCAATGCTATTCTCTCAAATCATTCCACCCTCGCCTTCTCCCAGAGTCCAAAAGACTGTTCTATACATCTGTGTCCCTTTGGCTGTCTCACATACAGGGTTATCATTACCATCTTTCTAAATTCTATATATATGCATTAGTATAATGTATTGGTGTTTTTATTTCTGGCTGACTTCACTCTGTATAATAGGCTCCAGTTTCATCCACCTCATTAGAACTGATTCAAATGTGTTCTTTGTAATGGCTGAGCAATACTCCATTGTGTATATGTACCACAGCTTTCTTATCCATTCGTCTGCTGATGGACATCTAGGTTGCTTCCATGTCCTGGCTATTGTAAACAGTGCTGCGATGAACATTGGGGTACATGTGTCTCTTTCAATTCTGGTTTCCTTGGTGTGTGTGCTCTGTAGTGGGATTGCTGGGTCATAAGGCAGGTCTGGTTCCATTCTTTTTTACCACTCCAATATTCTGGCCTGGGAAATCCCATGGACAGAGGGGTCTGGCGGGCTACAGTCCATGGGCTCGCAAAAGAGTCGGACATGAATGAGTGACTAAACAATAAACAAGACAAGACATTGTGGACATGCAGAGCTAGAAGACGCACACTAACAAAGAATAAGACAGGCAGACAGGAGAGCGGGTCTGCCCTTCTTAGACTCCTTATAACTTTACAGAGCAGTTCTATCAAAGTATTTTTTAAAATTACCCATGGGCTTGTTTGTAACAGGAGTGATGGTGCTTCTCGTGTTTGCGTGCCTGCCTCAAAGTATTATTCGAAGATGGCAATATGCTCTCAGGTGTGGGCAGGCTCGAGAAACTTCGGGGATGGCACACAGAGCCAGAAAGCCTGCCCCATTCATGTCAGATGCTCTTGGGACCACACCCCCTCTCCAAATGCCAAGAACACCAGTTTAATGCTGCACATCTTGTAACTCAGATTAGTTAACTCAGTCTTTATTCAAGTCTCCCGTCTCCAGGATTTCAGAAGGTCCTTGTGGTTGGCAGAACAGTGGCCCCCAAAGATGCCCATTTTCTAACCCATGGAACCTATGAACAGGTTAATTTACAGGCATAGAACGGGACTTTGCCAACGTGATTATGTTGAAGCTCTTGAGATGGGGACAGGACTCTGGAGTATGGGAGTGGATCCAGGCAGTAACAGCAGGAAGCTAGGAGGTCAGAGAGAGAGAAGGGAGACGTGAGGATGAAAGCAAGAGTCAGATACAAGGGGGACCGAGCCAGCAAACGTGGGTGTCTCTGAGAAGCCAGGAAACGGCGAGGACAGGACTCCTCTCCCCGCGCCTCCGGAAGGCACAAGCTCTGCTGATACCTGGGTTTTATTTAGCCCAGTGAGACTCCTGACCCCCGGAGTCCTAAGGTAACAGTGGTTGTGGTTTAGTCGCTTAAGTCGCGTCCAACTCTTGCAGCCCCATGGACTGTGGCTCACCAGGCTCCTCTGTCCATGCGGATTCTCCAGGCAAGAATACTGGAGTGGGTTGCCATTTCCTTCTCCAGGGGATCTTCCCGATCCAGGAATCGAACCTGGGTCTCCCGCATTGCAGGCAGATGCTTTACCAACTGAGCTACAGCGGAGGCCCTAAGGTACCAGAGGCGCATTCAAGTTCGTGGTGACCTGCTGCAGCGGCCACAGGGAGGAGCACAGTCCCCTTGGGAATCCTTGCCGCCTTGTCTCCATCTCTTGCTGAGTGAGTCCACGAGCTGTGCTGGAGACTGCTCTCACCGGTCTTCATGTTCCCGACGTTTCTGCTTTCTCTTGGCCCCAAGTGTGGTCCTGCACTGGACCAGCTCTCTCTTCTGTCACTGCGCTGAGGCATCATGCACATAAACATGTGCGCAAAGTCATCCAGACACTGTGTGGCCAGTCGAGGAAGATTCTGGGAAGAAAACAATTTTATTTGTGAGCTGGGATGGAAATGGTTTCGGCTACCGCATCCATAAAAATGCATCGGCGCCCCAGGCAGGAACAATTCCTTTCCCTGACAACGTCTCTTGAGTGGCTTCGGACTCCATCCTCTCAGCAGCCCCTAGGAAACCTTCCCTGTTCGTCTTCACACTCCCCCCCGCCCCCCACTGATCCCCAGCTGCTGGTGGAAACTCTACAGTCTGGCCTTTAATTCCGCCTTCCAGATCACACTCTTAAGTTTTGCCATGGGAAACCAAAGAGATCATTTAGTATGCTTTATCCCACATGAAGGAGAATTATGCCAGGGGAAAGCAGCTGCAGTTAATTTTTATGTAGATTTTTAAAATTTCATCATTTCTGCTATAAGATGACTCTTTCCTCCCCCTTCCCCATGTTAACTTCTTTGGCTTTGTTTCACTCTTGACTTCACTGGTCCTGAGGACACTGTCAGTTACTCCTGGGGAAGAGACTGGGGCAATGATTCTGCTACTGTGGTCTGTCTACACACCCACCTTCCTCTGCTTTAACCTCCCGAGAGTGTCAGTAAATTCACTTCTGGACTTCAGTAAATTCAGTAGATTCACTTCTAGACGTCTCTCCCTTTAAGGTGGCCAGAGGGGCACATATTCATTTTTGCCCTGATTCCTTCCCAAGGAGGTGAGTCTTGATGTTTAGCCCAGCTTCTGAGAGCTGAGCGCCCGTCTCCTAGTTGCCATGAGGGCTTGATGGTGGCTCTGCCAGTAAAGAACCCGCCTGGCAACACAGAAGACATGCGTTCGCTTCCTGGGTCAGGAAGTTCCCCTGGAGAAGGACACGGCCACCCACTCCTGTATTCTTGCCTGGAGGATCTCATGGACAGTGGAGCCTGGTGAGCTGCAGTCCACAGGGTTGCAGAGTCAGACAGGACTTAGCAATTCAACAAAAACAACTAAGGGTGTCATGAAGACACAGCAGTGAGCGGGGGAACTCAGCTCCCTCCATGTCCCAGAGTGTGAAGAGCTGACACTCAGGTGGGCCCGGGGGCAGACGTGGGGTGAAGGCAGGAGTGGTCTCAGGATGCGCCCAGTGGGCTCTCCTTTCTGTCTTGCGGATGGAGGCCGCCTGAGGGGCCACGTACCAGGCCACCCTTCCACTGTTCCGGCTCCCAAGGGCTGCTCCTGCAGGGTCACGGATCCTTCCTGTGTCTTCCCTGCTCCTCTGGAAGGGGAAGCCTGGGCAGTGTGGTAATAAGTGCAGGAGAGGAGGGCAGAGAGGGAATACACCACAGTTCACGCCCCCAACCCTGTCTGGGGTTCCAGTACACACACCAGGGGCTGTCCGAGAAGTGAGGAGAACCACGAGCTGATGCGATGGAGGGACCCTGCCGCCAGAGGAGCGCCTCCAACAGCACCCAGGATCGACTGGGTCAGCCTGACAGTCTCAGGAGCTCCATGGATGGAAACACTGACATGATCAGTATTATTTCACAACCTGAACACTGAGGAGAAATGCTACCACAAAATAAGTGGATTTTTTTTTTTTTTCCTATCCTCTGGTTCCCTGCCCTGGCTCATGAGATGAGCATGTTGAGAAAACGTGAGTCACACACTCGCGCTCCTTGGGAGCAAAAAAGTGAGGTCCCTGACTGGTCATCTCCAAAATGTGGAGCTCACACCTCTGCAGGCTCCACAAACATTTCCTGAAAAGGTCTGAAAGCAGGACACATGGCTTCCCCAGTGATCGGCTGCACTGACGTCACTGTCCCAGTGTTTTGGGCGTGAGCAGACTTGGGTGAGACTGCCTGTGCCCAGGAACACATCGCGAGAGTGATGCTGCCTTGCCAGTTCAGGCCGCCGTAATAGGCTATGTGGCTTGATCAACAGGCTTTCATTTTCTCCTGGTTCTGGAGACTGGGGGTCTGAGACCACAGGGGCAGTGAGGTTGGTCCCCAGGAGAGCACGTCCTCCCTGGCTTGCAGACGTTTCTGCTTGCCGTGTCTTCACATGGCTTCTCTGTGTGCTTGAAGAGAGAACGAGAGCCCTGTGGTGTCTCTTTTCTTCTTGCAAGGACACTGGCCCTGATAGACTAAGACCCTCCTCTTATGCCCTTGGGGCTTCTCAGGGGGTGCTAGAATCTGCCTGCCAGTGCAGGAGACGTAAGACAAGCAGGTTCAATGCCTGGGTCGGGAAGATCCCCTGGAGGAGAGCATGGCAACCTACTCCAGTATTCTTGCCTGGAGAATCCCATGCACAGAGGAGCTTGGTGGGATGCAGTTCATAGGGTCACAGAGAGTCAGACATGACTGAAGTGACTTAGCATGCATGCCTTTGCTCTTATTTAACCTTAATTATCTCCCTAAATATCCTGTCTCCAAACACAGACAATCTTGGGGGTCAGGGTTTCAAAAACATACATTTTGACAAATAAGTTGTCTAAAATGAAATGAATTACTGTAATTAAAAATGTAAACCATAGCAATTATAAACATTAAGATAGTCCTTAGTGTTCACTCCTGGGATGTTTCAAAAGGTGATAAAATGTGAAATTAAGCAGAGCTTATTAAGATCCACCATTTTTATCATATGACCTTTTCATCTCAAAACGTAAATGTACATAACAAATAAGTTTCCTAGCACGTGTGACTGCTTGGAGGTTTCTACAAACTCTGAAAAAACCAAGCTAATTAGGTGTGAAATATCAACTGGTGAGCATTTACAACCTAACAAAAAATACTCTAATGACTCTGAACATTTTATAAATGTATGATTTAGGCAAATCTCAAAGTTACATCTGCATCATGAATTCAGAAACAGCTGTAAAACCCGGTCACCATGAACCTTAAATATCGTGCTATCTACTTTTCTTCGGCTGGTAGTAAGTGTACATGCCTGTCTTTCATTTGTTAGATTTCTTTGCATTTTTCTGTTACCGTTCCTTATCAATGCAATGGTAATGAAAGCACAATGTCTTCTGCGCAATAATCTCTCAGAGCTCTACTGAAAAATCCTCAGAAGCTCTAAATTCTGGAAGGCTAGTAAATCCACAAACTGAAATCAAAGGTGACTTTTTAGCTCTTGATATAGGGACAATTTTGGCAATTCTTACCAACTCATATGAACAGGTGGAGATTTTGACGGTCTTCTTCCTTGGGGGTTATCCTAAAGAAGAACCTGAGATTAGGGCTTGAGCACAGGTGGTTTATTTGTTCAGGAACAAGTCTGTGTGGGGCATAGGATGACGTGAGGCACCCAGAGCCACACTGCCCCCAGCACCACCCAGATCTTACCATGATCACACTAAATCCACTCTGTCTGCCTCTTCAAGGTGATGTCTGGCTAATGACTTTGAAAATACATAGAAGGATCCAAGTATTCCACTTCTGGGTAAATACCCCAGATAACTAAAGGTAGGATCTCAAAGAGATAGCCCATGTTCATGGATGCCGTATTCACAATAGCTAAAAGGGAAAGCAACCCAAGAATCCACAGATGAATGAATTCATAAACAAAATGCAGTTCTTCCGCACAATGGGCTAGTTTTCAGTCGTAGAAAAGGGGAAATGTGACACAGTCTACAACCCAGGTGAACCTCGGGGACATCATGCTAAATGAAATGAACTACTCACAAAAGCCAAATACTGTGTGATCCACTTTCTTGAAGGCCCTAGGATAGTCAAAACAAACTAGGATGGTGGTCGTCAGGGACAGGGGAGGGGGGTTGGGCGCTTGTTGTCTAACGACATTTCAGTTGGAAATATGAAAAGACTTCTGCAGAGGGATGGTGGTGATGGCTGCAGGGCAATGTGAATGTGCTCTACACAACTGAACTATACACCTAGAAGGGCCAAAACGGGAAGTCTTATGCTAAGTATATGTTACCAGGGGCTTCTCAGTGGCACTAGTGGTGAAGAACCTTCCTGCCAATGCAGGAGACGTAGGAGACACAGGTTTGAACCTGTGTCGGGCAGATTCTCTGGAGGAGGAAATGGCAATGCACTCCAGTATTTTTGCCTGGAAAATGTCATGGACAGAGAAGTCTGCTGGGCTATAGTCATGGGGTCACAAAGAGTTGGACATAACTGAGCATGCATGTAGGAATGCATATGTTAACAGACTTAAAAGACAATAATACATAAAAGAGGGGGTTTATGGGACACAGTACAATCTCTGCTGCACAGCTGTGGGTTGTCTCAAGGCATGACTGAAATATGTCAACTCCTGGCTCCCCCAACCATTCTGGATGTACTCACAGTTGTATTCACACCTTCTTTCTTGAGAGATCTGATCCTTGATTACATTTCTCTTCCTGGCTGTGGTTGCTGCAACTTTCCTATCCACGGTTGCCATGGACACAGAGGCACCCGGAGGCATCTTGGCAACTCCCTGACCTTCAATATTCTCCTACCTGCAACACTCTTCTCAGGGACTCTAATTCATCCAAACATCAGGGTCACTTGCTTTTGTCAACATGTTTTGTTTTGTTTTAAACTTTTCTGGTTCGCTAATTTTTAAATTCCTTTCAGGGTCAAGCTTGTTAGCCACTTTAAGGCAAGGGTTTGCATTTTCTGGCTCCACCAAAAAGTGGTCTCATTGATAGAGGTCAGGAAAGACTAGGTGTCCAAGACAAGTTCAAGTTCTTGGAGACTCTCTTTCTCTATAGGATCCTTGGATTAGGGAAGTCCTTAACAATGTACCCAGGTGGCACTTCCTTCTTGCCTGGAGAATCCCATGGACAGAGGGCCTGGTGGGGTGTAGTCCACGGGGTCACCAAGATTCAGATATGACTGAAGCAACTGAGCACAGCGACAGACCAGGATTGGAAATGGACATGGCACGCAGTTCATGAACCAGGAAGTGTTTGGAGTCTGCCTGGCATGGCGTTTCAATTTTAGGATCCCACACAGAGTTCAGGAGAATGAGATGGTGGGCAGGGAAACTAGGCAGACAAATAGGAAGGTGGGGCGGCTGCAAGTTTGGGGCATTTTATTGGCCTTCCCTTACTCTCTGTTTGGGCAATTCTAGAGTTCGATTTGCATCTGGAGGGTTCCTTACATGAATTAAAGAATTTAGTCCATAGGATTCTTGAGATTTTGTTTCTAAGTTCTGCTCCAGTTCTCTCTCAATCTTGTTTGGGTCGATATTCCTCAAGGTGGCCACTTGGTCATTCCAGCTTGTGTTTCATGAAAGAGTCCACTTAGACAGATGTATCAATTATTAAGTTTTCAGGAAGCATAAGCTCTTGAAAGAAATCAGTGATCTGGCCTGAATGGATGTGGACTCACTAGAAGGGCCACCATGTGACACCTCTCAGTACAGCTGATGCATTTACAGTCACGTGACTCTAAATGTGTCCAAACGGAGGAGGGCTCTACAGCTCCAGCTTCAGGTCCATCCTTAGCACATGGAGACAAGACAGAGGAAGGCTCTCACAGAGTTTCAAAAAGGCAAACCACATTGGTAAACTTTCACAAGATACTGGTCTGAGGAGAAGGCTGGACCACTCCACCTGGGGCTGGCTCGAGTGATGGAATGCTGGGTCCAGGCCAACCCCGGCCCTACAGGCTTCCTCTTATAGTTAGGGGAGGGACAGGGACAGGGACAGGGTGCCACAGAGTCCTGTGTTAGAAGCCACATTTTTCCAAAGTATAACACAATCTAAGATTTGGACCATAAAGGAGGCTGAGTGCTGAAGGACTGATGCTTTTGAACTGTGGTGCTGGAGAAGACTTGTGAGAGTCCCTTGGACTGCAAGGGCAGTCCTAAAGGAAACAAACCCTAAATATTCATTGGAGGGACTGATGCTGAGGCTAAAGCTCCAATACTTTGGCCACCTGATATGAATAGCTGACTCACTGGAAAAGACCCTGATACTGGGAAAGATTGAAGGAAGGAGGAGCAGGGGGTGACAGAGGATGAGATGTTTGGACGGCATCACTGACCCAATGGACATGAGTCTGAGCAAGCTCCAGGAGGTGGTGAGGGGAGGGAAGCCTGGCATGCTGCAGTCCATGGGGTTGCAAAGAGTCAGACACAACTGAGCAACTGAACAACAAAAGCAACACAGTCTGATTCTGACTCAAAAGTCCTAGGAACCAAAATGAATCCCAAACTGAGGGACTCAGTGAAGTGGAGGCACTCGTTATTTTGACACTTGTCACTGGAAGCAAGGCAGCCTTGACTTCTTGGAAACTCGAAAGGTCTCACGTGTGCTGGGTCACTGAGCAGAGGGGTCTGCTGTGATAGCCAGGGTCATAGTCAAACCTCAGTGAGATCTCCCCTTGCTGAAGTCTTCAGGGCAAATGCCACCAGGTATACACCTGTGGTGGGAAGTTAGGTTTGTGGAGATGTCTGAACATCCCAGCAAGAGGGAGCTGGGAGGATTGGACTCATGATGGATGATCTTCAGGAAGTTTATGAAAGTGGCTGAGTTATGGGTGGGGTGTTGTCAAAAAGCGGGGATAATTTGGCGATTGGGCGTCGTAAGTTCTTCCAAGAGGAAAGAGGGTTCAAGTTTTCACTGGTAAACCTCACTCAGGTTGGAAGAGGGGCTGTGACTTGGTTTGGTGGCATGAGAGGGCCATCTGTCTCTGTCTTGCTTCTCACATGGCCTTGGAATGGCCTTATCTGGGCACTATATTCTTGGAACAGGGTTTGTGTTCACTTGAGAACGTCATGGTTCAGCTGCCAGTGAGGCTGTTTTCCACTTTCTTGTGCTCTGCACTCTTCTTTATTTTTACTGATAACAGAGGGAAGCTGATTATTGAAGTCACTCATTCCAATGGGATTCTTCCTAAAATAGCCTTTGGGACTTTCCTCTCTTGGACAATTAACAATTATCACTGGTAGAGAGCATGAGTGCATCCAGAACTGATGTCAACAGGATTTCACAACTGCACACTGAGACTTATGTAGAATGTTAAGCACTAAGTATGCTTCTAATTCCGAAGAAATTGGAATTGCTCACTTGTGTAGGCGAGCATTTTATTCATCGCATGTGTGCACAGAGACCAAGTCCCCACAGCTAAAGTGATGCATGAGACATGGGGGGTGGCTCAGGGCGCCTTGGTGAATTATGCAGAAATGTTCCTGAGTTTTTAAACAACTTGCTCTGGATTTGATCCAAGGTATGATAACTATTTTCCAGTGGTCATATATGGATGTGAAAGTTGGACTGTGAAGAAAGCTGAGCCCCGAAGAATTGATGCTTTTGAACTGTGGTGTTGGAAGAGACTCTTGAGAGTTCCTTGGACTGCAAGGAGATCCAGCCAGTCCATTCTAAAGGAGATCAGCCCTGGGTGTTCTTTGGGAGGACTGATGCTAAAGCTGAAACTCTAATACTTTGGCCACCTCATGCAAAGAGTTGACTAATTGGAAAAGACTCTGATGCTGGGAGGGATTGGGGGCAGGAGGAGAAGGGGACGACAGAGGATGAGATGAGTGGAGGGTATCACCAGCTCAATGGACATGAGCTTGAGTGAACTCCGGGAGTTGGTGATGGACAAGGAAGCCTGGCGTGCTGCAGTCCATGGAGTTGCAAAAAGTCAGACACGACTGAGCGACTGAACTGAGTGCCTGCCTGCTCAGTTGCTTCAGTCGTGTTCGACTCTTTGTGACCTCATGGACTGCAGCCCATGAGGCTCCTCTGTCCATGGGATTCTCCAGGCAAGAATACTGGAGTGGGCTGCCATTCCCTCCTCCAGGGGATATTTCCAACCCAGAGATCAAAACCGCATCTCCTGTTTTGGCAAATGGGCTCTTCACCACTGAGCCACTGAGGAAGTCCAGATATCACGTTACATTGAGCAGATTTCTAACGTGGGGAGCGTTTCAGCACTTTGAATCGTGTGCGCTGGGGAATAAGTAATTTGCCTAGAGATGACATGATACCAACTTTGATCTTCACAACACCTGATACTCTTTCCAAGTCTCACTCCTGGGAGACTCTTTCATAGAGAAAGACCTGTTAGCAGTGGCTATGACATCTGCTGCAGAGAAGGCAATGGCACCCCACCCCAGTACTCTCGCCTGGAAAATCTCATGGATGGAGGAGCCTGGTGGGCTGCAGTCCATACGGTCGCTAGGAGTCAGACACGACTGAGTGACTTCACTTTCATGCATTGGAGAAGGAAATGGCAACCCACTCCAGTGTTCTTGCCTGGAGAACCCCAGGGACGGGGGAGCCTGGTGGGCTGCCGTCTATGGGGTCGCACAGAGTCGGACACGACTGAAGTAACTTAGCAACAGCAGCAGCAGCAGCAGCAGCATGACATTTGCTAAGATCTTCTTAGACCTCCCTCCACAATCCTGTGAGCTTCTCCTGGTGCCCACGCCTGCCATCAAGCTGACCTCTCCTACTGGGCATCGTCTGTAGGGACACAGTAGTGAAAGTAACAGCTGATGTGTGTGGCTGCTCTGAGGGCAGAGACGCAGTGGGGTGGCCCTCCAGAGGAGCTCGCCCCAATGCCTCCCTGGACAGAGTCTGCATCTCTCCATTTGGTCCCCCTGTGGCAAGTTCAGAGGGAGATGAGGCATCATGCTGAGGGAAGTGGCCGCTGTGTTTGGTGGGAGATAACTCACAAAAGGCTGCTATGGGAAGCTCACACCTATTGTAAGAAACTCTCATCTGATCTGTTCCCCAGAAACCATCTGTGGGTTTAAGGGCTGAGATTGCTCAGACTTTGATTATCAAAAAGCCAGGGAATTTGTCTCGTGCAGAGAAACACCAGCTTTTGTGCTCCAGGTGAACTTTTGAAAGTAGCATTTAGTTTATTTATGTATTTTTTTCTAGTATCTATTAAGTCACGTTGTCTACAAATGACAATTGTTTTTATTTTTTCTGTCTGTAACCAGTCTTTGTGTGCATGCTCAGTCACTTCAGTTGTGTCTGAATTTTTGCAGCTCTACGGACCGTAGCCTGCCAGGCTCCTCTGTTCATGGGATTCTCTGGGCAAGAATACTGGAGTGGGTTACCGTGACCTCCTTCAGGGGATCTCCCCAACCCAGGGATGGAACCCACATCTCTTGCGTCTCCTGCATTGTAGGCAGATTCTTTACTGCTGAGCCACCGGGGAAGCCCAACCAGCACCTCAGAGTTTCCCTAACAGCTTCTCTCCCTCACCTCCCGCCGTCCACACACCTGTGCGTGTTTTCTCACTGCAGAGAATGATTGCCTTCATTGTACACTGATGCTGGGGTGTGTGTGTTTCTGGCCACCCCAGGGAGCAGAGGATGACACACTGCCCTTCAGCTCAGCCTTAGGGATGGCCCACAGCAGGGAGGTCGCCCTGCTCCTGGAGACATGCACCCCTCCTCCTCCCGTCCTCAAGCATCAAGACCCGTTCCTGCAGCTGGCCCTGGAAACTGCCTGGAGATGGGTTAACTCTGACATTACCCCAGGAGTGGCCCTCAGCCTCCAGGATGCCCCGAGGTGAGCCCTGTCTCTTTGCTTGCACACTCTGTGAGTCCTCTCCTGCGTGGAACAAGGCTCAGTCCGTGTGAGCAGCAGCAGATGGCAGAAGCAGTGATGTCACTGTCCGGTCAGGTTATAAAATGACATGGACCGGCATCCTGGTTCTTTCCCTCTCCCTTAGGTTGCCTGCTCTGGGGAAAGCCAGCTGCCACACTGGGAGCAGCCCCAGGGAGAGGCCACATGGTTAGGAGCTCAAGTGTCAGACCCACAGCCAGCAGGGGACCAAGGTCTGAGGAAAATGAGAAGCTGAATCCTGGCTGAATCCCTGCCTGAATCCTGGGATGACTACACCCCAGCCCATAGAACATAAGCAATTCACAGAAAAGACCCTCAGCCCAGGACCACCCAGAGCTAAGCCAGTCCTGGATTCCTGACCCACAGAAACTGAGGGAGGACCTATTGAAACCTCTACGTTTGGGGGTGACTTGTTACACCCCTTGGATGACTGATACCAAGGCTCCAACCTTGTGTCCTTAGGTCCTGGTGAGTTCCAACACTTTACCATCAAGATGCAGTCCCCAGACCAACCAAGCTGAAAGGGTGTTGCTGCCATAACTCCCATTTATCTTGCCGTGTACGCAGTTCTTCCGCCAGGAGATCCAACACACAGAACAGTGTCTGGAAATAGGAAGTGCCCAGTAAATACTGGCTCTGTTAATAATACGAAGGGTCACAGACCACACTCTAATCAGATCCCTAGAAAATCACTCAATCTGAAAGACCGTGCCGTCACCTTACCTTCCTACGAGCTTGTGGAATGATTCCAAATTCAAGGGCATCACTAATACACTGCAGAGTCTCTGAGAAGGAAGTGCACCGCTTGGGGCCCAGGTGAAGACTGGAAATATCACATCACATGAGGCACAGCTGTGAGGCGCCAGTGATAAAGACCTTACGTCATCCTTAAGCACCTTGAATGCGGCCATACATTCATTGCCAAGCTGAATATTCAATTTTCTAGGCTCCCTGTGTGTTCAGGTTTTGGTAATCTGGGGTACATTTATCTTTAAGCCACAGACTTCCTTTAGAATAAAGTATTCATCAATCTTTCTTTTTTCAAGTTATTTTATAGGATTGTAGCTGCTTTACCAGGCTGTGTTAACCTCTGCTGTGCAGCGTGGTGGCTCAGCCACGCGCACACGTGTCCCCTCTCTTTCGGATTTCCTTCCCACTTAGGTCACTACAGAGCCCTAAGTAGAGTTCCCTGCGCTTCACAGCAGGTTCTCCTCTGTTATCTGTTTTATACATTGCAGTGCGTATATGTCCTTTTGATGGTATGGGAATGTTAAAAATGACTTAGCTTTTTAAAAAATGAATAAAGTAGTTCATGTGAGTGGGGAAAAAAAATAAAAAGAATGTGTCCTAAGTTAAACGTGGCCCAGTAAGGATCACATAATTCTACCCAGCTTCCCAAGACCGCCTCCATCCACCCTGGGTCCCTCTGTCCTTGTGATTTAGTCCTTCCCGGAGAGGTAGTTTCCACTCCAGGCTGTGAGGACTCCACTGAAGGCTTTCTACCTGGGCTCCAGCCACTCTCCAGCCTGGCCTTGCATGGAAAAGTGCTGTCCGCATCCTTCCCTGGGGCCTCTTCCTCTCCTGTCTCTCTCGCCTCCCAGACTGCACCTGGGATGGTCAGCTTCCTTGCTTGCCTGGGAACCCCTCTTCCATGTGAGCCATCTGTGGCAGCTCATCCCGGCAGGACCACAGCTCCGCCTACAATATACTGGTCACGTGAGCCACTCTTGGGGGTTAACTCTAGGGATTCACTGATTGACCACCATCCTCACAGTGTGACACCACCCGTCACCTTTGACATTCAGCTGCTGACCTGGGCTTCAAGAACATTATCAGCACGGACTCTTCAGGCAGAAGGGAAGATGGAGGCGTCACCCCAGCCCTGCTGTCCTGCCTGCATCCTCTGCAGACAGAGAAGTGTCTCTAGCCCAGCCAACCACTCCCTGTGATGCCCCTAAGGGCCAGGGGTGGGCACAGTCTGACCGTATCTGTTGCTTAACCACTTTCCGTGTCTCCCATCATCTAAGACAGCAGAAATGTCAGTGCAACACAGCCTGTAGGGCTCGCCAAAATGCAACTATTTACTGTCTGGCCCTTTAGGGGAAATATTTCCTGATCCCTGCTGTTTAGATCAGTGGATGCCAGAGGTTTGTAAATGTGACTATAGTTATCATAAAAACAACTAACACTCCAGCATTTTAACACTACAAGGAAAGAAAGTCACTATTTAGGAAGAGAACTTAATGAATAAATTTAATTAGCCATCCTGGGATTTTCTCATATTTAGTGTTTCCAACCAAAACCAAAACAAAAAAAAAAAAGGGCTTTCCTTGGTGACTCAGACAGGAAAGAATCCACGTGCAATGCAGGTGATGGGGGTTCAATCCCTGGGTCAGGAAGATCCTCTGGAGAAGGAAATGACAACCCACTCCAGCACTCTAGCCTGGGAAATCCCATCAACAGAAGAGTCTGGTGAGCTAAAGTCCATGAGGTCACAAAGAGTCAAAACCACCGAGTGATTAAGCAGGAACCAATAAAAACACCATCCAAGCCTAACTCTGATGCATCCAAAATGACAGGGAGGGACATGTGCACACTGCAATATTTAATACAGATCATCAACAAGGACCTACTGTGTAGCACAGGGAACTCTGCTCAACACATTTTCTGTAATAACTTAGCAAGAAAAGAATTTGAAAAAGAACACACATATATATACATGCATTACTGAATCACTTTGCTGTCCACATGCAACTAACACCATATTGTTAATCAACTGTACTCCAACATAAAATAAATTTTTTTAAATGATCACTAGAATTTTAATGAAAACACCAGAGGGTGAGTACTGGCCTTTTTCTTTTCATTGAGAGTGCCGAATAAGTTGAGTGGGTTCCACGACCTCACATTCATTCTGCAGGAAGGAAGGAGGGAGAAAAGGAAGGAAGGGCTCTCCCGGGGTGGACAGTTACCTTGTGTTATCACTGTGACACACTGTGACATCTTTTTTCCATCACGGTTGTAAATGAGGTTGTTAAGGCTGAGGGGGCGGAGTCCACAGCTCCTGTTTCACAGACAGAAGTGGCTCTACAGAGACGAGAAGGAAATCCTGCTCACCTGTGTCCCCTGCACCTCAGAGGAATGAAATGAGGTAGCCCTGGCAAGTCCAGGTGATGCACACGGGACCAGGAGGAGCCCTTTACCTGGAATGGAGAAATCGCATGGTCCACCCTGTCACGTGACTAATGAGAGCGCCCCTGCCAGCCAGCAACGGGGCTGACTTTCCCAAGTGCTTCTGCCAGGTTTGTACTGGGAGGTCTGATGAGGGGAAGGGCAAAGAGAGCTGGTGCCTGGTGGCCCTACTCCCCCTCAGAGAGAATGGAGTTGCTGGGGATGGGGGTGCAGCATGTGAGTGTGAACGGACGTATGAATCCCAGTGAAGCCTCGGAGCTCCCCCACCCTCTTGGCAGGAGCATAAAATGTAAGCCGCTCTGGAAAACAGTCTGGCAGTTCCTCAAGCAACTCATTGTATGTGACCCAGCAAACCTGGTCCTATACCCGAGAGAAATGGACAGGCGTAGCCCGCAGACACTTGTGCACTAATATTTACAGCATTATTCGTGACACCCAAAAGCTGGAAACAACCCAAGTGTTCATCAGTGGAGGTGGATGGAGAAAATGTGGTCTAGCCAAACAATGCAATATAGTCAGCTAGAAAGATGAATGGAGCTCTGATATGTGATACAACGGGGCTGATGCTTCAAAACAGTGTGCTAGATGCTAGAGGCCAGTCACAGTGTGTGATTCATACTGTGCGATTCATTTCATGGGAAAGGTCTCAAATAGGCAAACATACAGAAAGCAGACGGAAAAAGGATGAGCGGTGGAGGGGAGGGGGTGGGCGCTAACTACCGGTGTGGCTTCCTCAGGGAAGCCCTGGTGGCTCAGACAGTGAAGAATCTGCCTGCGATGCCGGAGACCCACCCAGGTTTGATCCCTGCATCGGGAAGATCCTTTGGAGAAGCTACCCACCCCAGTATTCTCGCCTGGAGAATCCCATGGACAGAGGAGACTGGCAGGCTACGTTCAGTTCACTTTAGTTCAGTTCAGTCACTCAGTCGTGTCCAGCTCTTTGCTGCTCCATGGACTGCAGCACGCCAGGCCTCCCTGTCCATCACCAACTCCCGGAGTTCACTCAAACTCACATTCATCGAGTCGGTGATGCCATCCAACCATCTCATCCTCTGCCTTCTCCTCCTGCCTTCAATCCCTCCCAGCATCAGAGTCTTTTCCAATGAGTCAACTCTTCGCATGAGGGGGCCAAAGTACTGGAGTTTCAGCTTCAGCATCAGTCCTTCCAGTGAACATTCAGCATCTCCTGATTTCCTTTAGGATGGACTGGTTGGATCTCCTTGCTGCCCAGTTCAGGGGTCACAAAAAGTCAGACACGACTGAGTGACTAACACACATTACACATACATGTGGCTTTTCTCTAAGAGATGATGGGAATGTTTTTAAATTGGCTGTGATAATGGTTGCACATGTCTGTGGATATACTGAAAACCACTGAATCACAACCCTTGACATGAGGGAACCTGCGTGATCTGCAGATGATAACAAAGCTGTTAAAAATATCCGTCATCATAGCTGTGCCTCTCTCTCCAGCTCCCCTGCTGTCCTCTCACACTTGTAGGTTTCAATTTGGAAATAACTTGGAGGGTGTAGAGAAACTATGTGTCTGTCTGTTCTCGGGCACCATTCCCTCCCACACACACAGAGCCGCATCTACTTAGCTGAAAATAGCCGAGTCTGGCAAACATTACCGCCCAAACTTAAAATAGACGCTTTCTTTGTGTCCTTTAATCGCTACTTGCCGGCAACAATGTAAGTAAAGGCTGAGAAACCGTCATTATGAAAAATCGGAGAAGCACGCTAACAATCCATGGAACTCCATCTCAGCATCTCCCCAGTACCACGGCTGGGAGATAATTAAGTTTGACGCTGGTCAGTGATTTGAAAGGAAAACCACCGCGATTTCCTGGGAGCAGGTCTGTTCAGGCTCCCCCGCCAGGAAGTGTACTTCACAAAGAGCCTGAAGGTCAGGAGCTT
The DNA here is from genome assembly GCF_042477335.2 of Ovis canadensis. Taxonomy (NCBI): domain Eukaryota; kingdom Metazoa; phylum Chordata; class Mammalia; order Artiodactyla; family Bovidae; genus Ovis; species Ovis canadensis. The sequence goes on along the minus strand of NC_091260.1, from coordinate 80,652,413 downwards.
CTTTCATGGTCTCTCTGCCCTCGGCTAAATGTTCTGTAAATAATTAGACATTAAAGTCTTGGAAATAATCAAGCCACCATATTCCGCGGGTAGAGGACTAATTGGACTTGCTGATCATTAAATCCCCGAGTCTGAAATGCCCGCGTTGGGGGAGGAGAGACTGGAATTCTTGTCTAATATTGATATTTATAGCCCTTTGTTTTCCAGGGAGCAGATGCCTTCCACTCTGTGAGCATAAATTCAGAGCCTTTTAATTTCACATTGCCATCCACAAATTATTTAAGAGCTGGGGTTCTTCTATAAACAGTGTTACCTTAAAAAAAAAAAAAAACCTCAAAGGACTGAATAATGTGGAAGTTGAATATAAAGCCTGGAAGCTGCAGAGGCTCAAAAGGGCTGAGCTCTGCTGATGGGTGAGGGTCTAGAGCTCATGAATATTCATGACCCACCAGGACTTGGGAGAGATGCTGCCGTTAGCCCAGAGGATGAACCCCAACCCCTCCAACTGGAGAAGCCTGGGTAGGGGTGGGGGGGAGCCCCACCCTATTAAGCCCCAGCTTTAATTGTCTTGTGTCTTAATCAGAAAAGAAAGGCTGGTTTGATTTCTTCCGCCTTCCCCAGGGTTTTTATGAACACTGATAAGATCAATACCTGGATTGTACTGTGAGTCTCCTGAGACAAGGCCTGAGATTCATATCGGCTGTCATCATTTTAAAGACGTCTCCCAGCCACTTTCCACAGCCACCAGCAGGGCTAATGGATCCATCTTCACCCTGATCAGACAGCTTCTTCTAAAAGCAAATGAAAATCCATTTTGGTTTAAAATATACCTGGTAATTTAGCATATGTTTTAAAGTAATGGGGTTTCCCTGGTAGCTCAGCTGGTTAAGAATCAGCCTGTAATGCAGGAGATCCCAGTTCCATTCTGGGGTTGGAAAGATCCCCTGGAGAAGGGATAGGTTACTCACTCCAGTATTCTTGGGCTTCCTTTGTGCCTCAAATGGTAAAGAATCAGCCTGCAATGCCAGAGACTTGGTTTTAATCCCTGGGTGGGGAAGATTCCCTGGAGGAGGGCATGACAACCCACTCCAGTATTCTTGCCTGGAGAATCCCATGGACAGAGGAGCCTGGTGGGCTGCAGTCCATGGGGTCCCAAAGATTTGGACAAGTGACCCATATATAAAATAGATAACCAACAAAGAGCACTGTATAGCACAGGGAACTCTACACAATACTCTGCAATAACCTATAATGGAAAACAACCAAAAAAGAAAATATTTGTATATATATATATATGTAAAAACCTCTGTGTATAAGTGAACCACTTTGCTGTACGCCTGGAACCAACACGGCACTGTAAGTTACCTGCACGCCAAGAAAGAGGACACTGAAGGAGCAACAGTGGCCGGCTGACGGCCCTGTCACTCTGGGGAGTGGGAGGCAGTAGCCTGGGAAGCCGCGCACCCCGTGAGTCTGAGCTTGCAGAAAACGGGACCGGCTTTCGGTGTGCTTAGCTGCTGGGGGACAGGCCGCGGGGAGGACATTCGTGTTGGTCTCCTGCGTCTGCACTTCCAGCCTCAAGGCACGGGTATGAACGCACTCTGCAGTTGCCACTAGACTTTAGTTTTACGACCGTCTTGCCCAGTCAGCCCTCCAGAGCAGGGATGTGCGGGATGCGGCTGTGAACACCAGGACCGCCTCCCTCTCTCAGCGTGCTGGGCACCCCGAGGACACGTGAAATAGCTGCACGTGGCTGTGGGGATCCCGACTGAGCTCACCCAGAGCCCTGGGACACTGCCCACGATCTGTACAATAAAATCCACCGGACCGTTAATCTACCGTGAATGAATGTTATTGCATGCTTCTGTGGGGACACAAAGGCAAATTGGGTTCACTCTGGAGATTATCTCTCTCCTCATTTCATATAAAAATGCCTAGAAGTCTCCCAAGAGACCATGTCAAAGATGAAATTTATCCACTGCTATGCATTTGCTAATTTGGTGAGAATTCTGATCTCATTTGCGGGGCTTAATGTAGAAATCCGCTGAACCTGAACAGACACACAGCAGTGGGGAATTTATCCAATGCCATTTTCTGTGATATGTGTCAGAAAATACACACAGTATGCTGCCATCTCTTTACAGAAACACAAATACACAGAGACACATATATGATCATGCATATGTCATATATATAATGTCAAAAATTGAGGCAAAAAAGCACTTAGCTCCTAACGGAATCCTATTTCCAAAGAGCATGTGTGTGTGTGTGTGTGTGTGTGTGTGTGTGTGTGTGAGTCACTAAGGCATGTCTGACTCTTTGTGACCCCATGAACTGTAGCCTGCCAACCTCCTCTGTTCATGGAATTCTCCAGGCAAGAATACTGGAGTGGGTAGCCGTTCCTGTTCTGGGGGATCTTCCCAACCCAGAGATCGAATCCAGGTCTCCTGCACTGCAGGCAGATTCTTAACCATCTGAGCCGCCAGGGAAGCCCCCAAACAGCATAATGCCTTCCAAATTCCTCCTAATTTATTTCCTCTGATTTTTGAAAGGTGTTCTATTTAAAAGTATAAACATTTTGTATTGAAAGAACATGTTATAACTCTACATCATAATCTTCAAATTTCAATCAAATAACATGAGATGAAAATTCCAAGTTGAGGGATAAAAATGAAAGACCCAGCATCATCCTTGTGACATGCTATTAGACAAAAATTTAGACTAACTTAATCCCTTCAACAAGTCTTGGAGAAGGAAATGGCAGCCCACTCCAGTATTCTTGCCTGGAGAATTCCATGGATAGAGGAGCCTGGTGGGTTACAGTCCATGGGGTCACAAAGAGTCAGACATGACTGACTGACTGGCACACGAGACTAATTTATGGGACTTGACTGTCTCCCAAGGCCCCCAGTGCCATATGCTCCCAGGCAGTTTTGGGGGTGCAGCCATCAGAACCGCACTCCTGACAGTGTGATTGTTCCTGTCAACCTCGGAGTCCCACCCCCACCTGCCCTGCTGGTGCCCACTGTCCCTTTCTGCTGCTGCCTGCTTTATTTTGTTAAAAAAATTTCTCCTTGATCTAAAAAGAAATTATACAAATGAGCTTACTTACAAACCAGAAAGAGACTCCCAGATTTAAGAGAACAAACGTGGTTGCCAGGGGAAGGATGAGGGCAGGGACGATTAGGGAGTTGGGGACGAACATGGGCACACTGTTGTATTTAAAATGGATAAGCGTCGAGGACCTCCAAGGCTCTGCTCAATGTTGCTTGCTGGCCTGGATGGGAGGGGAGTTTGGGGGAGAATGGATACATACGTATGTATGACTGAGTCCCTTTGCTGTTCACCTGAAACTATCACAACATTGTTTGTTCAGCGGTATGCCCCAGTACAAAATGAAAAAAAAAAATTTTAATGACCTTTGTTGAACTAAGATGAAGGAACAGTCTGAATGGAAAAAGAATGGGTGGATTAAATAGTATCTTCAAAGCAGCGTTTTTAAGTTCGTGAATGTTCCTTCCTAAGGAGTGTATGAGGCGTGTCTATTCCTGGCAGGTAAGAGCTCAGCCTTTGCTACGCTACCCTGCTAGTCGCATAGCCGTGCACGCGAAAGCATAAAGGTGTCTGCGTGTATCGTCTCAATTTCTCAGATTTAGCTGTGAGCAAAGAGAAATCTCCGGGTTTGCTGCCTCTGTTCGCTGTGATTGGACAGGTTCTAATGAGGGAGAGTGAGAGCGTGGGGCCATCGGAGTCATGCTCAGTATATCAAGTCCAAGGTCCTCTGAGGATGCTAACGGTTTAGAGCCAGTTTTATGGTCTCCAGTGAAACATCGTATATGATACCACAGCCATTTGTACTTTCCTGACAACAAGAAGCACAGGGGACTTGACAAAATTTCATTGTGCCCCTTATTGGAATTTATTAGGGATCGTCAGCAGTGAGTTATGTTATTCTGTCATAGTTCCGAATGTGTTGTCTTCGTGAATGGAGAGAGCACAGGATAAATGGAACGTGTGCGGTTGACAAGACAAAATCAGTGACTCCAGCCTGGAACATCCACGGCTTCCTGAGGCTGCTAGAACAAATTACCCAGTGGAGTGACTCAGACAATGCAGATGTGTGGCTGTATTGCTCTGGAAGTTGAAGTGTAAGACGGTCCTCAGTGGACAAAAATCAAGGGGCTGTGCTCCCTTTGGAGGTTCTAACGGGGTGAACTGGCTGGAGTGATGTACCTCCAAATGCATGTCTATCTGGAGTCCCAGAGGGTGACCCTTTTTTGGAAAGAGAGTCTTTACAGATGCCATCAGTGAAATTAAGATGAGGTCATACTATACCTGTTGGAATGACCATCATCAAACATTCTACAAACAATAAATGCTGGAGACAGTGTGGTGAGGCACGAACCCTCCTACACTGCTGGTGGGAAAGTAAATCATTATAGCCACTATGGAGGACAGTATAGAGGTTCCTTAAAAAACTAAAAAGAGAGCCTCTGTATGACCCTGCAATCCCACTTTCTGGGCCCATGTCCAGAGGAAAACCTGGTTCCAAGGGATACATGAACACCAGCGTTCATTGCGGCACTGTGTAAAATGGTCAGGGCATGGAGGCCACCTAAATGCCAACAGAGGGACGGGTAAAGAGGAGGGGCACGCACATACATACAGTGGAATCTTACTTAGCCATGAAAAGGAACGCAATGATGCCATTTGCAGCAACATACGTGATCCTAGGGGCTTCCCTGGTGGCCCAGCTGGTAAAGAATCCACCTGCAATGCAGGGGACCTGGGTTCGATCCCTGGGTTTGGAAGATCCCCTGGAGAAGGGAAAGGCTACCCACTCCAGTGTTCTGGCCTAGAGAATCCCTTGGACTGTATATTCCATGCGGTCACAAAGAGTTGGACACGACCGAACAACTTTCACAAGTGGTCCTACAGATTATCATACTCAATGAAGTAAGTCAGAGAAAGACTACTGTGATATGATACCACTTATATGTGGAGTCTAATTTTTCTAAAAAATAAAAGAAACAAATGAACTTATTTAGGAAACAGAAACAGACATATAGATAGCGAAAGCCAACTTATGGTTGCCAATTGGGGAAGTGGGAGGGCGGAATAAATCAGAAGCCTGGGATGAACATACACACGGCAATGTATAAGAGAGATAAGCAACGAAGATCTGCTGTGTAACACAGGAACCTCTACTCAGGATTCTGTGATAACCTATATGAGTAAGTGAAAAAGTGGAAGTGAAGGCTCTCAGTCGTGTCCGACTCTCTGTGATACCATGGACTGTAGCCTGCCAGCCTCCTTCGTCCACGGGCTTTTCCAGGCAAGAACACTGGAGTGGGTTGCCATTTCCTTCTCCAGATATGAGAAAAGCATCTAAAACAGAACGAATTTATACGTGTATAACTGAATCGGGGTTTCCCAGGTGGCTCAGGGGTAAAGAATCTGCTTACCAGTGCGGGAGACATAAGAGATATGGGTTTGATCCCTGGGTTGAGAAGATCCCCTGGAAAGTCCCACGGACAGAGGAACCTGGCCTGCTGTAGTCCATGCGGTTGCAAAGAGTTGGACAGGGTTGAGCAGGGGCACCTGCCGGCACGCATAGCTGAATCACTGTGCTGTATACCTGAGGCTAACACAACATTGTAAATCAACAGTGTTGCTGCTTTCAGTGGTCCAGTCATGCCCAACTCTGTGACTCCATGGACTGCAGCTCACCACGCCTCCTTGTGTCTTAGCATCTCCTGGAGTTTGCCCAAGTTTATGTTCACTGCACTGGTGATGCCATCCAGCCATCTCATCCTCTGACTCCCGCTTCTCCGCTTGCCCTCGCTCTTTCCCAGCATCAGGGACTTTTCCAATGAGTTGTCTGTTTGCACCAGATGACCGAAACACTGGAGCTTCAGCTTCAGCATCAGTCCCTCCAGTGAATATTCAGGGTTGATTTCCCTTAGGATTGACTGTCTGGATCTCCTTGCTGCCCAGGGGGTTTCAGGAGTCTTCTCCAGCGCCGCAGTCAGAAGGCATCAGTGCTTTGGCCCTCTGTCTTCTTTACGCTCCGCCTCTCAACTATACTCCAATAAAATGAAAAGGGAGATGACGTCATACTGGACCTCATGCTGCTGCTTCCTCTGTGTCTGACTCTTTGTGGCCCTGGGGCTGCAGCCCACCAGGCTCCCCTGTCCGTGGGATTCTCCAGGCAAGAATGCTGGAGTGGGCTGCCGTGCCCTCCTCCAGGGGATCTTCCCGACCCCGGGACTGAACCCCACATCTCTTGCGTTGTCTCCTGCGTTGAAGGTAGATTGTTAACCTCTGAGTCACTGGAGAAGCCCCACACTGGATTAGGGTGGGCCGGAAGGCAACGATTAATGACCTCACATGAGAATTAGACTGACAAAGGCACAGGAGAGCACCGTGTGAGGGAGGAAGCAGAGGCTGGAGGGGTGCATCTGGGTGCATCTGGATGTCAGTGGTTGCGGACAACCACCAGAAGCTGGAGAAGGCAAGGGAGGGCCCTTCCCTAGAGCATGAGGAGAGCATGGCCCTGCGGCCCCTTGCATGCGGGCTCCCAGCCTCCAGAACTGGAAGACAGAAATTTACTATGATTTTAAGCTGCCCTTGTTTGTCGTTACTTGTGACGACGGCCTTGGGAAACGGACACTTTATTTTCCAGCTGCTAGAGGCTGCCCCATTCCTTCCTTCCTGATCCCCTCCTCCATCTTCAGAATAATCAGTGATGGGGTGAATCCTCAGGTTGCGTCTCTCCAACCTTCTCTGTCACCATATCCATGTCCGACCAGAGCCAGGAAGTGTTCTCTGATTTTAAGAACTCACGATTCGATGGAGCTCTCTGGGATAACCCAGGATAATTGCCCCATCTCAAGGTCGGTGACCCCAGTGATAACTAGAAAGTCCCTCTTGCCATGTAGGTGACAGGCTCGCAGATCGCAGAGGTTGGGGCCTGGGCGTCTTTGCAGGGGGTTGGAGGTGCTATTCCAGCTGCAGAAGATGGGCTGGCAGAAAAGGATGCTGCCGCTTTGTTGAGTCGCTCAGTCATGTCCGACTCTTTGCTACCCAGTGGACTGTAGCCCATCAGGCACCTCTGTCCATGGAATTCTCTAGGCAAGGATACCAGAGTGGGTAACCATTTCCTTCTCCAGGGCATCTTCCTGACCCCAGGACTGAATCCGAGTCTCCTGCTTGGTGGCAGATTCTTTACCACTGAACCACGTGGCAGAAAAGAATATCTTAAATTAGAAAGAAAACTGTGAGCAATGTAACTTAAAGTCTTAAAGAGAAAAAGTCAGCACCCCCTGAGCACTCATCACATTCAAGGAGAAGTGCTGGGGAGGAGGAGGAGGAGGAGAAAAGATGAAGGAGGCAAGTCTTCCTTTAAGAAGTCACATGTTACTGGAGTAGGCAACATGAATGCATCTCACCCTAGCAGCAGAGGCGTTTCCTGTTCACCCTCCAAAAAGAAAAGCACACGAGACCTTCTGAAATTTCACACGGCTCATTTGTTAAGAGTCTGCAAGATGTTTCCCGTGAAATCAGACGCCAGGCAACCAGGAGTTCAGTGAGGAGGCAACCAGAGGTCTGCGGGGAGGGGGCAGGGCAGAGGGACAGTCTCCCCAAGAAGACAACTGAACTGGTGCTTGAATAACGTGTGTGGCTTAAGCAAGAGGGAAAATGAGGCTCCAAACAGCCAGAACAGCGTGAGCAAGGGAGCTGAGCCGTGAAAGTTCAGCGGACATTGAGAAGACCAAGTGGGATTGTTTTAAAGAGGGTATCCCGCCTGAGAGTGAGGGTGAAGCTTAGTTTGCTTTATTCACCAGCGACCGTGGAGCACGGAAGACAGCTGCTCTAGATGGTTTTCTCTTTGCCTTTCAATTATTTACTGCTCAGTGGCCCAGATGATGGCAGAGTGGACATTATTTTTCAAAACCAAAGCCAGCATTCTTTTCCTTTTCAGACTGTTTGTCTACATGTTGAAAATAAAATTAGAGTTTAGAGATTAATAACAAGTATTGTTGATGATGTTTTTTAAAAAAATACATTTCCGGTAACCGGCGTCTCTATTTCGTGAGCAGGCTGACAGCTACAGGGAAGCTATGACTGCCCCCCTCCATTGCCCTACAAATGTGTCTCTTTGGCATGAGGCTTATTTTAGGCTGGCTATTTTTAAGAAAGCGAAGATTTGGGAATTCTCTCTTTTTACTTTTCCCTCACTACCTAAAGAACCTAACTAACTGTTCCTGAAACAGAGTCATCCCCAGAGATGTCGGCAAACAATATGTCTAAGTGTGGTGGGAAAGGGCTTCCCAGGTGCCGTTAGTTGTAAAGAACCCGCCTGCCAGTACAGGAGACAAGAGTTCGATCCCTGGGTCGGAAAAAGCCCCTGGAGGACACGGCAACAGATTCCAGTGTTCTTCCCTGGAGAATCCCGTGGATGGAGGAGCCTGGTGGGCTGCAGTCCATGGGGTCGCACGGAGCCTGGCACGGCTGAGGGGCTGAGCAGGCGGTGGGGAAGCTCTGCAGCACGTAGGGGTCAGGGCCCATGGTGTCTCGCTGTCTGCCCCTGGCCCAGCAGAACATGTTTCCCAAGCTCCCAGGAAGCATCATTTCTGGAAGAAATCCAACAGTTAATCGTCCTGAATTACCTCTTGGGTAGAAGATGTCCCAGGACTGAACCTCCCAAAGCTCCCAGTGAGGCCAGCTGTACTGGAAGCTTTCTGAGGCCAGTCAGGTGTCAGGGAGGGACTTCAAGTCGGTGGTACCCAGACTGTGGGGTGAGGTTAGGTAGGTGGCGTTTGGGTTGCATATCTGCTGCACAATTCTCACACATCCCTTTTTTTTTTTTTTTTGCCAGCCACTTTTAAATTTGGAAGTGTATCTGCTCAATAGCAGATGTTCTAAAAATCTTTCACAATTATCTAAACTGATAAGAAAAATAAGTTTTAGTTTAAGCCTGCTTGAAAGGTAACTCTCATCTCACAGACTCATTCCTGTTGTTGAAAAGGAAGACACTTTCCTCTGCCATTCTGGGGTTAACTGGCTGGTCTAAGAATGAAACGAACATGAGATAGATTAACAGGAGAAAACCAAACACAAGTTTCATAACACGTATAGATGGGAGAGACCCAGGGGAACTGAGGAACTCACCAATATGCCAGAAGCCTCCACTTTAAATACCATCTTCAGCCAAAGACAAAAGATGTCAGGGTAGAGGTTTGGGACCTCAGTTCAGTTCAGTTCAGTTCATTTCAGTCGCTCAGTCGTGTCCGACTCTCTGTGACCCCAAGGACTGCAGCACGCCAGGCCTCCCTGTCCATCGCCAACTCCAGGAGTTTACTCAGACTCATGTCTATTGAGTCAGTGATGCCATCCAATCATCTCATCCTCTGTTGTCCCCTTCTCCTCCTGCCTTCAATCTTTCCCAGTGTTAGAGTCTTCTCATTGACATGGGATGGAAAAGGAAAGGCTTTAGATTTCTTTCAGATGGAATAAAATGGAAAACCCACACCCTTTCCAGGTAGTAACAGATAAATTGCCTGAAGATTTAGGCTCTGCAAATACATTTCAGTGTGCCATTTTCTAACACATGGGGAATTATATTCATTATCTTGTAATAACCTATAGTGGAAAAAAAAACCCTGAAAATATATAATAAATATACCCCCATCAATAGATAGGGATACAAAGGAACATCAAAGGAAAACAAACACAAAGTGAACTGAAAGATTAGTTGAAAAAACACAGGAGTGGGTTCTGGGCAGGGGATTCTCGTCAGCGGTGAAATGTCACAGGCTTCCCAGGCTGTCAGGGTGTGACATGTGGGGTGTGGTCCCGTTGTAGGTTTCTAGAAAACACTGATGAGGTCCTTGGGTCTTCCTGTCACCCAGATGGTGGAGAAGAGAGTCAGAGGGTCTTGGGTGTCGCAGGCGTGTCCCCTGCTCTCAGCTGGCAGCACACGTCTCTCCCTGGGCAATGTCCTCGAGACCAGAGGAATTCGGATGTGTGGCCGTGTAGCCTCTGTCCTTGATGGGTGTGTCCTTTCAGCACAGCTCCTGGCATGGTGGCTGAGTCTTTCCCACGTCCTCATCTAGTCAAGGCTTCGGTTTTTCCAGTGGTCATGGATGGACGTGACAGTCTGACTATAAAGAGAGCTGAGCGCTGAAGGATTGATGTTTTTGAGCTGTGGTGTTGGAGAAGACTCTTGAGCATCCCTTGGACTGCAAGGAGATCCAACCAGTCCATTCTAAGGGAGATCAGTCCTGAGTGTTCATTGGAAGGACTGATGCTGAAGCTGAAACTCCAATCCTTTGGCCACCTGATATGAAGAGCTGACTCATTGGAAAAGACCCTGATGCTGGGAAAGATTCAGGGCAGGAGGAGAAAGTGGTGACAGAGGATGAGATGGTTGGATGGCATCACCAACTCAATGGACATGAGTTTGAGTAAACTCTGGGAGTTGGTGATGGACAGGGAGGCCTGGCGTGCTGCGATTCACGGGGTTGCAAAGAGTCAGACACAACTGAGCGACTGAATGGAATGGAACGGAACACTCAGGACATTCAGGGTGCCCCTTGCCCCATTGGAGTCTGCCTCCAAAAAGCTTCCTGGGTCTTGTTACCTTGCTCGGCACCTGCCCTACCAGCCTGCCTTCCTTATCCTGTGGGTCTGTCCTTAACTGATGGCCAGGCTGGTCCACCTGCAGTGACAGACAGCAGATGCTGCAGGCTGTCCTAGGTGAGCACCAATTCCCGATGGGGTGCAGCCCCTTTGGTACCTGAGTGACCCGACGGATCATCCCAGCCTGTCCGGGTTCCACGTGCTTTGGAATCGCTGAAACACAGGGGCTGTGAGTGCTGGCCAGGCTTTCATTCCCTGAGCCTCTTGGGAGGCGAGCTCTGATGACGCAGGGCCCTAACCTCGCACCTGTGCGTGTTATGACCTTGCGCCTGTGGGTATTGTCATAAGTGGCTGCACAAAACAAGGACGCCGCCAGCCAGGGGAGCACAGAGGGGACTGGAACTGGCAGAGCAGGGGCGACATCAAGCCCGTCACCTCCTCTGGACAAACCACGAAAGGCTTCCCTCTCTGCGGGCCGTGCCCTTGGGACCGAGGTTTTAGGGTGGCTGCTCTACTTTTGGGGGCTGAGCCTAGTGGCACATCATACGTCTCCTTGGGTGTGGGCCCTGCAGCCACGCGGTCATCACAAGGCAAGCGTGTCCAGTGCTGTGGTGTTGCAGGGAAAAGCCAGTGCTGACCCCCACGATGGAGCTGTTGCCTTTGACTTGCTCTCCATTGCTTTCGCTCTTGTCATCATTCACAGAGGCCTGCCTCAGAGAATCCTGCCCCTCGGCCTGACGGTTAAACTGAACTGCCTCTGTTCAGGACCCTGTCCACCTGTGGATGGCAGGAAGGAAGAAATTAACACATCCCCTGCGTGAGGCTTGACCGTTCTAGGAGATATTTGCAGGATTAATGGCCTTTTTACTTTGTTTAACCACCCCCACTCCATCTCCATTCTATAAAAGAACTTGCCGTACAGATGCCTATAGGGTGGTTATTTTGAGACAGTCTGCAGAGGTTTGTCTAAGGAACAGGGTTGTGGGGGTGTGTGGGGGGGCGGGGGGCTTCTACTGATTTAAACAATAATCACACCTAAAAAATACCTTCATAGCAACCTCTGGACTAGTGCCTGAACACAACAATAAGGCACCAGAGCCTAGCCCAGCTGACGCATATAATTGAGTCGTCATAGATTCAACCAACATGAGATGTCTGTGTTTGAACCCAAATGTCCACTCTAACTGCCTCTGAGGTCAGGGCTGGGCTGGGGGAGAGGCCTGGGGGAAAAGGCGAGAGGGCATCTGATGGGTAGGGCTCCACTCTACTCGTTTCAGCCGGAGCTGCCTTCTTTCAGAGTTCCTACACTGGGCATTAGTGAAAGACTGTGGGTAGGTGGGTAGCATGCTTGGCATACGGAAGAAAAAAATGCGATACATAAAAAAAAATGTTTGCCGACTCGCACCTTAGATGACTGACTTTCAAGTATGATTGTGCATTAAATCGTGTTTTCCTGTGTGCCTGGATGTGCTTGCAGATTCCAAGTCACTTCCTCGATGATCTCCTGCCTGCCCCTCTCCTGCAAGTACACAGCCACAGGGAATCTGATGCCCCAGCTTGTCGCTCCTAGGAACTCAGAGGCTGGTCCAGGTCTCCAGCTCAGCCTCGTCACTTCTAACTTGCTGGTTCTGACCCAGTTGTGCTCTCAAAAAGAGAAGTCACGGGCGTGACTGTGGGGCCTGGGACCTGCTGGGCTGGTGAGTTTCTTACAAAGGTGGCCAGGCTGCTGACATTTGTACACTTGTTACTGTCGTCCAGCTGCTAAGTTGTGTCTGACTCTTTGCGACCCAATGGACGGCAGCACGCCAGGCTTCCCTGTTCCTCACCATCTCCTGGAGTTCACTCAAACTCATGGAGTCAACGATACCATCCAACCATCTTCCATTGCTCCCTTCTCCCCCTGCCCTCAGTCTTTCTCAGCATCAGGGTCTTTTCCAGTGAGTCCGCCCTTCATATCAGGTGGCCAAAGGATTGGAGCTTCAGCTTCAGCATCAGTCCTTCCAATGAATGTTCAGGGTTGATTTCCTTTAGGATGGGCTGTTTTGATCTTCTTGCTGTCCAAAGGACTCTCAAGAGTCTTTTCCAGCATCAGTTCTTCGGCGCTCAGCCTTCTTTATGGTCCAACTCTCAAATTTGTACATGACTTCTGGAAAAACCATGTGTACACTTAAGATTATTTAATTGGCCTGCTGAGAAGATAGAACCTTTCAGATTTCCTTCTGTCTATGTGGCTCCTTGAGGACTTTGTTGAAAATCAACAGCTCTCTTTGACCTTCATTACTCATTTTCCACTGAATGCCCACAAGACTTAGGATCAGCTATTCTTGAGCTACAACCTGAAAAGCAGCAACAGGGCCTAAACATATATCATCTTGACACAAAAGACAGGCTTCCTGTTATCCCAGTTGGAGTCATTCATTTACAAACTTAGATGATTTTTTTGAGGTCATTTTTTGAAAGATAATGATCTCATCTAGACTCATTCATTGTCAGATTTCTGTTTAGGCAAACATTTGCATACACATTTTAAAATATATTGAAATGAGACCCAAACTCGGTAACCTTGGACAAGTCATCCAAGCTACTGGCTCCTAATTTCCACCTGTGATAGGAAGAAGGAGGGGGATTTAACGATCATAAAGGGTCACGCTCCTCCCCGCTACTAGGCACAGCAACGGTTAATTCCCAAAAGCACCTGCCTGAGGAGCATGGAAAGGGCAGTCCCTGGAAATTGTTGCCTCTTGTAGGTTTTACCTATTATTAAGGTACCAAGAAACTTAGTTTTAATTTAGTATACAGAAACATAATAGTTACTCGGTATTTCATTGCTCAGGTATATGGCCAGTCAGTATATATGCTGCAAAAAGAGAGATGTCCTCCCAGTTTAGGGATGAGGCTGGTAAGCATCACTCTGAATTATGATAAAAATCATTATAAAATAATGAGTTAGCTACCCTAGAAATTGAGAGTCCCTTGGAATGCAAGAAGATCAAACCAGTCAATCCGAAAAGAAATCAACCCTTAATATTCTCTGGAAGGACTGATGCTGACATTGAAGCTCTAACACTTTGGCCACCTGATGCAAAGACCTGACTAAATGGAAAAGATCCTGATACTAGGAAAGATTTAAGGCCAAAAGAGAAGGGGACAACCGAGGATGAGATGGTTAGATAGCAACACCGACTCAATGGACATGAATCTGAGAAAACTCCAAGAGACAGAGAAGGACAGAGAAGCCTGGTGTGCTGCAGTCCATGGGGTTTCAAAGAGTCAGACCTGACTCAGTGACTGAACAGCGAAATAACAACATCTGAGACATTAGTCCTCAGTATGGAGAACTGACAGATGATAAGTTGATGTCTGATGAGATTCCTGTTACTTCTCAAAGTTATACCAAACACAGTGAGGCATCTTCACCAATTTGGAAAGTCTCCAGGGAGACAAGGGAGGCTGCTAGTTGAAAGGAAGTTTATTCCCATCTTTGCTGTCACTTGTCCAGTTTCAGTGATTTCATATGAAATAGTTCCCATTTAAGTGGAACTGAGCCACAAGACGGCAGTGGACAGGACCACAGCGTGTGTGGCCTCTGCCTGGGACAAGCCCCAGGGTCTCTAGGACCCTGATAATGGGGATGGTGAAGATGCTTCTGACGCAGGGCCCTCTGAAGGCTCCAGGAGCAATTCAAGAAGGATGAGGAGAATAGACAACATTCTGAAAGCTTCTGTGTGGCCAGACCTGCCCCAAACACTTTGTTTCTATCATCTCATTGGATTCTCATGCAAACTCTAGAACCAAGCCCCCACTTAGTCACTTGACATACAGCAGAAGGGTCAGGGCAAGTACTTGCTGGGGCCACAAGCACATCAATAGAGGAAGGACTCGAACCCAGGTAGACACTCTCCATCATAAACTACTCAAAGTGGGCAACAGTCTGAGCTTCAAGTGGGAGGTTGTTTTACGTGCAGACCCTCGGGGGTACCAGGGGTGATGAGCTTGTGCACTTGGCTTCCCGAGGGCTACCAGGCTGCCCCTGGGGTAGCATTCCTCTCCTGGGACTGCCTTCCCCTCCCAGCTTCCGCCTGGGTGGAGCTAGAACACTGTTCTCTCCAGGCGCCTTGCCAAGCTCAGGCAGTGACCCTTTTACATATTTCAGCCTCTAGTTTCATATTTCAACACACTAGTTCCCACTGCGATGGAGACATGGGTCATAGGTGTTCCCTTCCGTGGTCTCTTTCACAAAGTTAATGCCAGGATTAACACTAATCCAAAGGACTTGAAATCACGAAGAGGAACATGCATTTAAAGCTTTGTGATTTAATATTCTAAGTGCAATTTTTAACCACATAAAAGTGTGATGGAAGAGTGACCAGGATGCCCTATTTTATATTCTCCAGATGTACAAACAGACAAGCTCGATGTTTGCGGGAGGAATAACCTACACAGAAGTTCAGTACTGTCAGCTCCCACTGTAGAAAACAGCAAGATTTCTTCATGTGTGCATAGATGTAGACCCAGACCCAATGGCAAACACAAGCACAACAGAATTCATTAATGTTAACATGGAGAGCTGCACGCGTGAGTGCCCCAGGCCTCTGTAGCCCCTCAGATACGGTAGACATCTAAGTGGTCCGTCCCATCAGGCTTTTTTGATATGAAAAGTGACAGGCTTATAAATAAAATATCATTGGCTAGCCCAGTGGGCTTTGTGGTTCTTGGAGGTGTTACTGTATTCATACACTGACTGACTTGATGCCTAGAAACTTCTTTTCTGCTACTCTTTTGCTTCTAAGATGTAAGTGACAATATTATTTTGAAGTGAAAGGAATAGGACAGCATCTCCTGGGATCCAGGAAGATATAGTGCAGATCTGGGAGTAAAAGTTATCCGTGAGTTAGCAGATTTGCAATATGTTTATAGTCAATATTGCTGCCATTTAGCCTGTATAAGATAACAAGGCAAACCAGTCTTCAGATACCCCTGGATACCCCAGAGTGTAAACAGCAATTATTTATGTCTTGGAGACTACCATTTATAAATGGCATGGATTCCTCCTCTTTAGGGCTCAGGAGCATCATACATCAAGACTATGGAAGTTAACTTCAACACTGAATCTTTCCTTTTCAGTTGAGAAGGATATTGATTGAATTAAACTGAATTTGCTCAAAGCTATCATCACTCCTCTTTGCTCCAAATACATGACATTTTCCAAATAAATTGAGTCTTCAGATTTAGATATCTGAACAGCACAAGAATGCACTGGGATTTCAAATTATTTGATTGACTTCATCACAAAATATCCTGACATCTCAAACATCAAGACACAAATGTACTGGGGCCCAAATAATCTGTTTTATTATATGGGTTACAAAATCACTTGTTCTCATCTCCACTTTAAACTATGGAGATGGGTGGAATGCCTACATAGAGAAGTTCATTTTGGTGGTAGGAGAGGGGGTTAGATTTAGCAGCATGCCTAATTTGTTTGGGCTTCCCAGGGGGTGCTAGTGGTAAAGAATCCACCTGCCAGTGCTGCCGATTGAACAGGGCTGGGTTTGCTCCCTGGGTCGGGAAGCTCCCCTGGAGAAGGAAATGGCAACCCCCTCCAGGGTTCTTGCCTGGGAAATATTATGAACAGAGGAGCCTGGTGGGCTACAGTCCACGGGGTCACAAAGAGTCGGACAAGGCTGAGCACAAGAATCTCATCATCATCTAATTTGTTTGCAAAAATAAGACAAGCTTCTGATTGGTAGCCTGATTGATTTAAACCATTATAGATTTGGGAAGACAATAGAGTCTGTTCAGTATGCTGAGTAACTGGGGCCCCTCTTAGTGAGGTCCTTGGAAGAAAAGTTATGACCAACCTAGACAGCTTATTAAAAGGCAGAGATATTACTTTGCCAACAAAGGTCCATCTAGTCAAAGCTTTGGTTTTTTCAGTAGTCATGTATGGATGTGAGAGTTGGACTATAAAGAAAGCTGAGTGCTGAAGAACTGATGGTTTTGAACTGTGGTGTTGGAGAAGACTCTTGAGAGTCCCTTGGATAGCAAGGAAACCCAACCAGTCCATCCTAAAGGAGATCAGTCTTGGATGTTCATTGAAAGGATTGATGTTGAAGCTGCAGCTCCAATACATGGGTCACCTGATATGAAGAACTGACTCACTGGAAAAGACCCTGATGCTGGGAAAGATTGAAGGTGGGAGGAGAAGGGGACAACAGAGGATGAGATGGGTGGATGACATCACTGACTCGATGGACATGAGTTTGAGTAAGCTCCGGGAGTTGGTGATGGACAGGGAAGCCTGGCGTGCTGTGGTTCACGGGGTCACAAAGAGTCGGACAGGACTGAGTGACTGAACTGACTGACTTAGTGAGGTCTGGGTCTCCAGCTTTACCTGCCCAGAACCTTTGATGCTGTACCATCTGAGAGAGGCACACTTCCCTTTCCAACCAGTAGGCAGCAACCTAAGGGAAATCAGCTCTGGTATTTTTTGGCACCCTCATTTCTATCCCTGCACAGAAAGAACCCCTGGAGAAGGAAATCATAGCCCACTCCAGGATCCTCGCTGAGAATTCCATGGACGGAGGAGCCTGGCGGGCTACATTGCATGGGGTCTCAGAATTGGACACTACTGATCGACTGAGCATGCACGCAGCACGCCACGCTTGGGTTTTAATTAGCTCCACTGACTGCTGCTGCTGCTGCTGCTGCTGCTAAGTCGCTTCAGTCGTGTCTGACTCTGTGAGACCCCATAGACAGCCCACCAGGCTCCTCTGTCCCTGGGATTCTCCAGGCAAGAATACTGGAGTGGGTTGCTATTTCCTTCTCCAATGCAAGAAAGTGAAAAGTGAAAGTGAAGTTGCTCAGTCGTGTCTGACTCTTAGCGACCCCAGGGACTGCAGTCCACCAGGCTCCTCTGTCCATGGGATTTTCCAGGCAAGAGTGCTGGAGTGGGGTGCCATTGCCTTAGAGCTCCACTATTTACTGAACCAGCCCTAAGACAGCAGGGCTAAGCCCTAAGACTTTGTACTACAAAGTGAACCCTGCTCTCTGGGCTATTCAGAAGAAATAAAATGTCACCCACATGAGTCAGGATGCTCACACACACTTGTCTCTTGTGAGTGATCGGCCTGCTGGCCTGACGGGATAAGTGAAAATATTCTGGGGTCGTGTCAGCGTCCTCACGACCTGCCTAGGTCCACCAGCTGAGATTAGCTTTGGATTTAGTCTTGTTACTTGATTATGCACGTCCTTCTAAAGAGGCCCTGCTCGCCCCCACTTTGATACGGCTGCTGTGGTCATTTACCGGAGCCGTTTCTCCTCCCTGAGTCTGGTCGGTCGGTGTTTTCATGTCTCCCTTACACTTGCCTCAAGGCCTGGCTGTATGTGACAGTAGCCCTTGGATCTTCTGGGAAATGCCAAAAAAAAAAAGCTGCAATAAATGACTGAACTCTGAGTTGCTCTTGGTCATTCCCACTACAGCGACTCTGCTCAAGGACGCATAAATCTCCGTGAAAGCTGACAGTGTCCCAAGGAACATGGGGACAGGTGTCCCATCCTGGGACTGAGCGACAGCTCCCAAGCTTTATTCCCCAAACAGATGACTTTGTGAAAGTCATCTGCTCAACATTACGTCATCAAAAAGAATTTACTGAGGATGCAGCGGCCTCAAAGACTGGATTTAATCATGATTAGATGCTTTTAATGAGCATATGAAAAGCTATCTTGTCTCTTCCTCATTTATGTGTAACACGCAGTTTAACAGCCAATAGTCACACAGAGTGAAACGAGACAGTCTTTAAACAACATCGTGTTTCAACTAATCCCTCAGACTTGAGAAAAAATAAAAAAGATCTTATAAAAGTTCTTATATATTAGATATATATATAATAAATGGTTAGCACACTTAAGTATAGCAATTCTAATTGAAAATATTTATATATGTTAATTGTCTCTGTCTACAAACCTTTTTGAAAAATGATGCCAATGGTTAACTATAAAGTAATTAATTTTCCTAAATCATGTTTAGGCTTCCCTGATAGCTCAGTTAGTAAAGAATCCACCTGCAATGCAGGAGACCCCAGTTCAATTCCTGGGTGGGGAAGATCTGCTGGAGAAGGGATAGGCTACCCACTCCAGTATTCTTGGGCTTCCCTTGTGGCTCTGCTGGTAAAGAATCTGCCTGCAGTACAGGAGACCTGGGTTCCATCCCTGGGTTGGGAAGATCCCCTCGAGAAAGGAAAGGCTACTCACTCCAGTAACCTGGCCTGGAGAATTCCATGGACTATAGAGTCCATGGGGTCTCAAAGAATCGGATACGACTAAGTGACTTTCACAAATCCTGTTCACTTTTCTTGATCATGTAATTATTTACATATGGTCAATAAGAGTTCTTTATCCTTTCCAAAGAATAGCAAGGAGAGATAAGACAGCCTTCCTCACTGATCAATGCAAAGAAATAGAGGAAAACAACATAATGAGAAAGACTAGAGATCTCTTCAAGAAAATTAGAGATACCAAGGGAACATTTCATGCAAAGATGGGCTCAATAAAGGACAGAAATGGTATGGACCTAACAGAAGCAGAAGATATTAAGAAGAGGTGGGAATAATACACAGAAGAACTGTACAAAAAAGAGCTTCACGACTGTACAAAAAAGAGAATCACAATGGTGTGATCACTCACCTAGAGCCAGACATCCTGAAATGTGAAGTCAAGTGAGCCTTAGAAAGCATCACTGTGAACAAAGCTAGTGGAAATGATGGAATTCCAGTTGAGCTGTTTCAAATCCTGGAAGATGCTGCTGTGAAAGTGCTGCATTCATTATGCCAGTAAATTTGAAAAACTCAACAGTGGCCACAAGACTGGAAAAGGTCAGTTTTCATTCCAATCCCAAAGAAAGGCAATGCCAAAGAATGCTCAAACTACCGCACAGTTGCACTCATCTCACATGCTAGTAAAGTAATGCTCAAAATTCTCCAAGCCAGGCTTCAGCAATACGTGAACCGTGAACTTCCAGATGTTCAAGCTGGTTTTAGAAAAGGCAGAGGAACCAGAGATCAAATTGCCAACATCTGCTGGATCATGGAAAAAGCAAGAGAGTTCCAGAAAAACATCTATATCTGCTTTATTGACTATGCCAAAGCCTTTGACTGTGTGGATCACAATAAACTGTGGAAAATTCTGAAAGAGATGGGAATACCAGAACACCTGACTTGCCTCTTGAGAAACCTATATGCAGATCAGGAGGCAACAGTTAGAACTGGACATGGAACAACAGACTGGTTCCAAATAGGAAAAGGAGTACATCAAGGCTATATATTGTCACCCTGCTTATTTAACTTATATGCAGAGTACATCATAAGAAATGCTGGGCTGGAAGAAGCACAAGCTGGAATCAAGATTGCCGGGAGAAATATCAATAACCTCAGATATGCAGATGACACCACCCTTATGGCAGAAAGTGAAGAGGAACTAAAAAGCCTCTAAATGAAAGTGAAAGTAGAGAGTGAAAAAATTGGCCTAAAGCTCAACATTCAGAAAATGAAGATCATGGCATCTGGTCCCATCACTTCATGGCAAATAGATGGGGAAACAGTGGAAACAGTGTCAGGTTTTATTTTGGGGGGCTCCAAAATCACTGCAGATGGTGACTGCAGCCATGAAATTAAAAGATGCTTATTCCTCAGAAGGAAAGTTATGACCAACCAGATAGCATATTAAAAAGCAGAGACATTACTTTGCCAACAAAGGTCCATCTAGTCAGGGCTATGGTTTTTCTAGTAGTCATGTATGGATGGGAGAGTTGGACTGTGAAGAAAGCTGAGCGCCAAAGAATCGACGCTTTTGAACTGTGGTGTTGGAGAAGACTCTTGAGAGTCCCTTGGACTACAAGGAGATCCAACCAGTTCATCCTAAAGGAGATCAGTCCTGGGTGTCTATTGGAAAGACTGATGCTAAAGCTGAAATTCCAATAATTTGGCCACCTCATGCGAAGAATTGACTCGTTGGTAAAGACTCTGATGCTGGGAGGGATTGGGGGCAGGAGGAGAAGGGGACGACAGAAGATGAGATGGCTGGGTGGCATCACTGACACGATGGACGTGAGTTTGGGTGAATTCCCGGAGTTGGTGATGGACAAGGAGGCCTGGCATCCTATGATTCACGGGGTTGCAAAGAGTCAGACATGACTGAGCGACTGAACTGAACTGAAATGAAAGGAACATGATTTTAACGATGGACATGCCGGAAACCCTATCTAATTGGTTACAACAAGCCTTCAAATACAGAGCTGGAACTCTTCCTCAGGTGTGAAAAGATGCCGAGGAAGACTTCCCAGGAGTGCTGGCTGGTACCTGCTCTGTGGCCCATGGAATCCTGGCCCTATGATAGTATCACTTCTTGGCAAGTAGAAAGATTGACACATCTCATCATCTCAGAGAAAGAAGGCACCCTTATTGTTGAAAGTGTTAAAGAAAAAACACAGTAGTGGTGGATTAGATGCCTCTTTATGTCTCATGCGAGAAATGCACTGATAAGTGCAATAAAATAAATCTGACCAACAACTATAGTTCTAGGATTTACAAAGCCTCATCAAAGAGGTTAATCCTTAGTCTTAATGGTATATAACTTTTAAGCATTAAAGTAAGGTTGCATTTATATACTAAGAGACATCCTCTGTAATAAGTAAATAAAGGTGGTAAATAAAGCAAACCATAAAGCTTACCATGCACATTCAGAAAGTCACAAAACAGTGAGGTCAAAGCTATGTCGTAAAGGCTCCAGGAGACTAGTGTGCACCCAGCCTCTCAGCCCTCTCTGCATCCACACACTCCTGCCCTCCTCACAGTGCGCCTTTCCTTGCCCCTTCACTTTGGACTCGGCCACGGGACTTGCTTCACCGGACGGTATATCCACAGAAGAGACGGTGTTCCGTTTCTTATCACAGGAGGTCTCACACATGTCCACTCAGCATCTCAGGTCTCTGCTGTTGCCATGAGAACATGTTCCCATGGTGACTGCTGGGCTTTCAGCCTTGACTCCAGAGTAAGATGTGTGGGTGGACCTGGACCACAGGTCTGATGGGGGAAGCAGTGCCAACCCCACCCATCCCAGTGGAGATCCACAGAACCCTTGAAGACCCACAGACATGGGAGCAAAGATAGACACCTTGTTCTAAAGCCTTGGTTTGGAGGATGGCTGTTATGCAGCAATGAGTAACTGATACAGGAGTGAGTAACTGACCACAGGGTGGGGCTGTGGTGCCTGAGTGGCTCCTTGTCTCACTCTGTTATCTACAAGCTCTCACAACACAGCTCACATTCGAAAACAACATCTTGTACCTGAGATAACAGAAAAATAGCAGATGTACTCTGTAGAACACTAGGAGCGCTAATAAATGATACCTTGAAGCTTTCCTGTGAGTTGCTGTTTCCTTAGGGTAAATGATTTTGTCACTGAATATTGTAACACCAATGTCTAAAGATATATTTTAACTATGAGAATGTGGAAATCACAAGAAAAAATTGCCATTTATCCACTATGATCAAATTATGAATTGATAGTCTATAGTTTTTATTTCTTTATATTTTGAAACTTTTAATGAGAAGTCCATCTGGACTGTCTTGTATCTCTTTTTAAACAAGAGTACTTTTTAAGTACTTTGTCTCTGATCGTCCCTTCATGAAGAGGGTCTCCTACAGCCTCCATTAGCCCCCTTTTCCTTTTAGACTCTAATCTCACTTCTGTGAATTCCTATTGGGCTTCACACCTCTCTTATATAGCTGAATCATTATTGTCCTGCATCCATTTGCATTTTGAAACCTGGCCTTTAATGCTGGTGTGAAAATGCCCCTAGCTCACAACAGGTGCTCAGCAATCTTGAATTGCTTGCATGACCAAACCTGAGGCACACCATCTCTTAGGGTCCTCTAACAAGATTGTTGGCAGAACAATACTTAAGAAGATGTGAAGGGTTAATAGGGTAGCAGAGATGTGCCTGCAAACGGGTCTCTCTGCTCAGGCTGAGCGTCCTTGCATACGAGGCGTTCTGCCAAAGAGTCTGGATACAGCCTTGAGTTTAATGGTCCCTTGCAAACGAGGGAGCATTCCCTTCTTGAGATAAGAGGGAGATGAGGGCTTTGTGCAGACTCTGCAGTAGACGGAGATTTCACTCCCCTTTGCTGTACGATAACATGTACTCACCTGCACTGTACTGAAAAGGCTTATTCTCACAGTCTGGAATTCTGCCTAAGGGGGGCTTTATAATAATAAACGGCAATTAGTTTGCCCAGTTCTGTTCCTCTGGCCAGAGTGGTGTCCTGTCTGTCTCTTGTGTGTCTTGTATGTTCTGTGTCATTTCACTCGTAGTAACCAACAAAGATGTTTGTCTTATGTGCAGTGGTGAGACAGTGAAATGTTTGGGCAAAAGATCAGACTCCAAACTTCTTGGATCATCTAAGGCTAGGTCTAATCAGGACAATGTCCTTCTTAGCAGATTAGTGGACAAATGAACTTCCATAAGGCATATTTTCTTCTTAAGTGAAAGATGGTTACTAACAACGACCTTATGCATCTGTCATAATGGTTAAGTGGAATCATTGTGTACAGGGCCTGGCACACACTAGGTCATTTCATCCAAGCTTGCTAATACTGGGCAGTACAGATCCTTGATATTTGAACAAGTGTGGTTCCCTCTGGCCAAGGATCCTGCATCAGATATTAGTAATTTTCACCCAGCACCTTCATGCTCTCCTTCAGCAATATTTAGGAGACCACTACACCATTACATCACCCCAACTAAGTTCAGTTCAGTTCAGTTCAGTTCAGTCGCTCAGTCATGTCCAACTTTTTGCGACCCCATGAATCGCAGCACGCCAGGCCTCCCTGTCCATCACCAACTCCCAGAGTTCACTCAGACTCACGTCCATCGAGTCCGTGATGCCATCCAGCCATCTCATCCTCTGTCGTCCCCTTCTCCTCCTGCCCCCAATGCCTCCCAGCATCAGAGTCTTTCCCAACGAGTCAACTAAGGGATCCCGCAATTCATCTTTTTAAAAACAATTTTAAAGCCTTGAATTTGTTACAATATTCTTTTTTATGATTTGTGTTTTGGCCTTGAGGCATGTGTGATCTTAACTCGCTGACCAGGGATCCAACCAGCACTCCTTGCACTGGACAGTGAAGCCTTATCCAGTGGGCTGTCAGGGAAGTCCCCTGCAATTCTTCTTAACAACAACAAACCCAACACTCTACTTTTTTAAAAATGATGAGAGCAATTCACTCTGGAAACAGGAAGGTCTAAAGCTTGGTAGATGAAGCTGTCATTTTAATCCGCGACTCACCCTGACATGTTCAGAAGCAGTACCGAGTATGGACACAATTTAACGCGCCAGCTGCGCTCACAGGGAATTACCCAGGCTCGAGAATCTGATTCCATTTGCACTGACTCTCCTGTGGATTCAGGTGGGAGCTGCAGGAGCCCAGGCCAGGCCCCTCACATCCTTGGGGCACCACCTGTGTGCTTGGATGTCAGGAGCCCCCTTCCCTGTGGCATGCATCACAGATGGACAGCCGCTCCTTCCATCTTCACTGCCTGGGGTTTCATGAAGTATTCCCAGAGGATGCAGGGGCAAGCATTTTCATGACATCCTTTCTCATTGGTACAACAGAAACACTCAAGCTTATTCAAGTATTTGGTCAAAGAATGTTACAAATTATGTATTTAAAATAATTGTGCATGAACAGCAGAAGATTTTGATAGCATATTAAAATGATACTAATGAGGCTCCCCAGGTGGCACTAGTGGAAAAGAATTTGCCGGCCAATGCAGGAGACGTGGGTTCGATCCCTGGGTCGGGAGGATGCCCTGGAGGAATCAGTGGCAATCCACTTTAATATTCTTGCCTGGGAAATCACACGGACAGAGGAGCTTGGCAGGCTATAGTCCATGGGTCTGGCAAAGTAGTCTGATACAACTGAGCATGCACGCACAGGTACATTAATATCAACCAAATGATTTCTAGGTAATTTAGTTGTCAGTGAGACTCACTACCAAAATGAACAAAAATCTGAGTGTTGTCGTGAAATTGTCAGAGGAAGCAAAAACCAAAACACCATCTTGCTGCTGCTGCTAAGTCACCTCAGTCGTGTCCGACTCTGTGCAACCCCAGAGACGGCAGCCCACCAGGTTCCTCCATCCCTGGGATTCTCCAGGCAAGAACACTGGAGTGGGTTGCCGTTTCCTTCTCCAATGCATGAAAGTGAAAAGTGAAAGTGAAGTCGCTCAGTCATATCCAACACCATCTTAACGGTTTCTAATGCAGCCTCTATTACAGGCCAGGTCAGTTATAAACAAAAAGTAGGCAGAATGATGTATATCAGTGGATGGAGTGTTTGGAGCACTGGTCTCAGACTTGACCATCAGCTGCAGAACTGTGAGCAGGTCACGAACAAGGAGACTGAAGCGGGTGACAACTGAGGTAGGTGTGCAGTGGCAATGTGCGTAGCTCCAGACTGACGCAACCACAACGAGGCAGAAGTTCATAGGCTACAAAAACTGTTAAACATTGAAGTCCCATAGTTTGAAAATCTCTGGCAACAGACTCAGAGGGACCATAAGCAGAACCAAACCCGGGCACACCCTTTCTTAGGGACGTCTGTGTACGTGTGGTTTTAGTGACGGTGTACAAAGAGGCAAGCACGTGTTTTGGCAGAAGGTTGCGACCAGTCCGTCCTGAAGGAGACCAGTCCTGGACATTCACTGGCAGGACTGATGCTGAAGCTGGAGCTCCAGTACTTTGGCCACCAGATATGAAGAACTGACTCACTGGAAAAGAACCTGATGCTGGGGCAGATTGAAGGCAGGAGGAGGAGGCGACAACAGAGAAGGAGATGGTTGGATGGCATCACCGACTCAACAGACGTGAGTTTGCGCAAACTCTGGGAGTTGGACAGGGAAGCCTGGTGTGCTGCAGTCCATGGGTTCGCAAAGAGTTGGACACGACTGAGTGACTGAACTGAACTGCAGATAGTCACAAGAAACAGATGTCTCCTTTAGTGATCTTAGTGGGTTTTTTTTTTTTTTTGGTATGAGAAAATGCAAGATGGTGGGCTCATCAATCTCCTGAAAGTATCTGGCTATCTGAAGGCCTGTTCTTCCAGTTTCCCAGAGCACAGAGGGCCTCATTCCTGAGCTCCACTCTGAAGTGCTTTCATGGTGTGTTAATGGTCAGGGCCTGCAGTGACCAGTGACTTTGTTCTTATAGAACCAGATGGTGAACGACAGTTTTTAGTTGGTATCCCCCACCTTGCAATAGCCTCAGATTAAGTCTTCCTAGCCATTTTTAACACGTGCCAGAATAATTTTTCCTCTCACACTTGTCAACAAACTTAGGCTCTTTTTCATCTTCCCAAATCTTAAATTAGCATAAAACTTATGAAGAGCTTGGCTAATTCAAACTGATGGCTTGAGAAGCCCTCACAGATTGCCAAATTGTGTGATTTGGACTGTCAGCTAA
The DNA here is from genome assembly GCF_042477335.2 of Ovis canadensis. NCBI lineage: Eukaryota > Metazoa > Chordata > Mammalia > Artiodactyla > Bovidae > Ovis > Ovis canadensis. The sequence goes on along the minus strand of NC_091260.1, from coordinate 80,626,251 downwards.
CACAGTGAAATGAGATTTGCTGGAATCTATATTTATCAGTGATGGGAAACAGCTGAGGGCTGACGCCCAGCCGACATCAAGCCCTGCACTGCCAGTGTGCTGTTACAAGGCTTTTTGTGCCTGCTTGCTAAGTTGCTTCAGGCGTGTGTGACTCTTCGCGACCCCATGGATGGTAGCTCTCCAGGGTCCTCTGTCCACAGGACTCTCTTGGCAAGAATATTGGAGTGGGTTGCCGTGCCCTCCTCCAGGGGATCCTCCAGACTCAGGGATCGAACTCGCATCTCTTAAGTCTCCTGCATTGGCAGGCTGGTACTTCACAACTGGCCCCACCTGGGAAGCCCGCAAGGCTTCTGAGGTTCCTGCAAATGCGTTAGATTACGTTTCTCTTCTGAGGGTTTAAAGCCAGACCATGGGATGGAAGAAAGAACAAAGGCCTCTCTGAGCTCACACTTACTCCCCTGGGCCACGTGTCTCTGGCTCTGTCACATGGTCCATCCTGCAGAAACCCCGCAGCGAACCACAGGTGCAGCGGGATATGCGCAGAGCACCTCCCAAAAGGACCTGAGGAAACTGCTGAGTCATCACCTACGATCTGCTGAAGAACAGAGACCACCTCCCTAGGGCTCAAAATTCCCATGATGACGGGCAGGCTGCAGAGAGCCTGACTGAATCCCACGGGAGACGGGAGTTGAAGGGCTGGCTTTATCTCAGGGCATCACAGCTTGCTTGGACCAGAACCTGTCTGGGAGGCCACAGAGAGGTGCGGACAGGCCCCTCCCACAGCTGCTGCAGGACTGGCTTCATCTGGAACATGTCCTTGATGGTCCAACCCCTGGTTCAGTTCAGTTCAGTTCAGTCGCTCAGTCATGTCCGACTGTTTGTGACCCCAAGGACTGCAGGACACCAGGCCTCGCTGTCCATCACCAACTCCCGGAGTTTATTCAAACTCATGTCCACTGAGCTGGTAATGCCATTCAACCATCTCATCCTCTGTTGCCCCCTTCTCCTGCCCTAAATCTTTCCCAACATCAGGGTCTTTTCAAATGAGTGAGTTCTTTGTATCAGGTGGCCAAGTATTGGGATTTCAGCTTCAGTCCTTCCAATGAATATTCAGGACTGACTTCCTTTAGGATTGACTGGTTGAGTCTCCTTGCAGTTCAAGGGACCCACAAGAGTCTTCTCCAGCATCACAGTTCAAAAGCATCAGTTCTTCAGTGCTTTGCTTTCTTTATAGTTGAACTCTCATATCCATACATGACTACTGGAAAAACCAAAGCCTTGACTAGACAGACCTTTGTTGGCAAAGTAATGTCTCTGCTTTTTAATATGCTGTCTAGGTTGGTCATAACTTTTCTTCCAAACAGCAAGTGTCTTTTAATTTCATGACTGCAGTCACCATCTGCAGTGATTTTGAAGCCCCCCCCCCCCCAAATCACTACAAGTTTCTCTTCTCCCAATTTGCATGGGCTCATCTGGGGTCTCGCGTGTGGACAGACATCTGGTGTAGCGGCCCCAGAGCAGCCGCCTTTGGGACATGAGGCCCATGCGGGGAGGGCGACGTTTCCGCCCGAGTCTTGGTTTCTGCTTCCTGCGCACAGGAGACCCTGGCTAACTGCATCTTCACCACCACTTCTCCCACATCAGCATCCCATAGTGTCATCTGTATTAACTTAATTTAAGTGTTAATCATTCTGAAGTAGGAAAAAAAAATGCTTTCTTAGGAAGATCATCTTTCAGATAAAACCTGAACCTAGCCTTATAACAATCAGATGAAATGAAATATATCCCAATGTGTTTCATGAAGACAGCAACATTTTCTGTCTTTTAGGCACTGTTAATATGCCAGGGCTTCCCTGTTGGTTTAGTGGTATAGAATCCACTTACCAGAGCAGGATCATAGAAAAAGCAAGAGAATTAAAAAAAAAAAAGCCATGTACTTCTGCTTCATTGACTATGCGAAAGCCGTTGACTATCTGAATCACAACAAACTGCGGAAAATTCTGAAAGAGATGGGAATACCAGACCACCTGACCTGCCTCCTGAGAAATCTGTATGCAGGTCAAGAAGCAACAGTTAGAACTGGACATGGAACAGCAGCCTGGTTCCAAACTGGGAAAGAAGTACGTGTATATTGTCATCTTACTTATTTCACTTCTTTGCAGAGTACATCATGCCAAATGCCGAACTGGATGAAGTACAAGCTGGAATCTACATTGCAGGGAGAAATAGCAATAACCTCAGATATGCAGATGACACCACCCTTATGGCAGAAAGTGAAGAGGAACTAAAAATCCTCTTGATGAAAGTGAAAGAGGAGAGTGAAAAAGTTGGCTTAAAGCTCAACATTCAGAAAGCTAAGATCATGGCATCTGGTCCCATCACTTCATGGCAAATAGAAGGGGAAAAAATGGAAACAGTGACAGACTGTTTTTTGGGGCTCCAAAATCATTGAAGATGATGACTGTAGTCATGAAATTAAAAGACGCTTGCTCCTTGGGAAAAAAAAAAAAAGGTATGACAAAACTAGACAGCATGTTAAAAAGCAGAGACATTACTTTGCCAACAAAGGTCTGTCTATTCAAAGCTATGATTTTTTCCAGTAGTCATGTATGGTTGTGAGAGTTGAACCATAAAAAAAGCTGAACGCCAAAGAATTGATGTTTTTGAACTGTGGTAAAGACTCTGATGCTGGGAGGGATTGGGGACAGGAGGAGAAGGGGACGACAGAGGATGAGAAGGCTGGATGGCATCACTGACTCGATGGATGTGAGTCTGAGTGAACTCCGGAAGTTGGTGATGGACAGGGAGGCCTGGCGTGCTGCAATTCATGAAGTCTCAAAGAGTCGGACACGACTGAGTGACTGAACTGAACTGATTGGAGAAGACTCTTCTGAGTCTCTTGGACTGCAAGGAGATCCAACCAGTGAGTTCTAAAGGAAATCGGTCCTGAATATTCATTGGAAGGACTGATGCTGAAGCTGAAACTCCAATCCTTTGGCACCTGATGGGAAGCACTGACCCATTGGAAAAGACCCTGATGCTCGGAAAGATTGAAGGCAGGAGGAGAAGCAGCCGACAGAGGTTGAGACAGTTGAATGGCATCAGACTCGAGAATTGAGTTTGAGGAAGCTCTGGGAGATGGTGATGAACAGGGAAGTCTGGCTTGCCGCAGTCCATGGGGTCACAAAGAGTCAGACACGACTGAGCGACTGAGCTGAACTGAACTGGACCAATGCAGGAGATGCAGGTTCGATCCCTGGGTTGGGAAGATCCCCTGGAGTAGGAAACGGCAACCCACTCCGGTATTCTTGCCCAGAGAATCCCCTGGACAGAGGTGCCTGGAGGGCTATGGTCCATGGGGTTGCAAAAGAGTCAGACATGACTTAGCAACTAAACAACAACAAATTGACAGACCTGGTTAAATGTATATTTTTACAGAGAAAACTGTGCAAGATGCTCATTGGAGACATTTAACTGTACTACATCTGTTATTTAAAAAGTTTGGAGAATAGTACTTAATATGCCTTTTAAAAATTTTATGAAAATAATATTGGGTCATGTTTTTGTTTTAGGGCTTAGCTTCTTTTATAATATTGATTGAGAATTTAATATAAGCTAAGTACTTGTGGTGGTTGTTATTTTTTGATGACTTGAGATAGCACAAAGGATTGGGTTTGAAATTCAACTCCTAGGAGTCAACTGCTGCTGCTAAGTCGCTTCAGTCGTGTCCAACTCTGTGTGATCCCATAGATGGCAGCCCACCAGGCTCCCCCGTCCCTGGGATTCTCCAGGCAAGAACACTGGGAGTGGGTTGCCATTTCCTTCTCCAATGCATGAAAGTGAAAAGTGAAAGTGAAGTTGCTCAGTTGTGTCTGACTCTCAGCAACCCCATGGACTGCAGCCTGCCAGGCTCCTCTGTCCATGGGATTTTCCAGGCAAGAGTACTGGAGTGGGGTGCCATCGTGTTACCCAATTTCCTGGCTACCAGAGAGTGCAAGACACAGGCTGAGCAGACAAAGGGGACTCCGTTTGGTTTGCATTGTTCCAAGATTAATGCCTATAAAGCCCTTAAATAGATATGGAGCTCCATTTCCAGGCTGCAAAGAGTGCATTTGGTTATGAGGCTTCCCCTTTACACTGAGATAGTTATTTAACTTCTGTGTCATTTTCCAAAGAGCGTTGCCCCAGAAATGCCCAGCTTCTAGGTTTGTTTTCGGTCAGCAACTCTAGTCAACCAGCTACATTCCGCTGAAAGCAATCCATAGATACAGACCCTCTAAGGACTCAAGTATCATTGATTTGTTTGCCAGCAATTTATCAATTCGTTATTTCCAAGAAGGCTTGACCTGTTCACCCTCTATCAATCTAACGCCTATCTATCCACCAATCAACCTCTTGATCTATTTATCCCTCCTGTATATATTTATATCTCCATCTGTTTTTCTATCAATAGATTTAGAAAGACCAAGAAATAGTGAAGAAAACTTGAGAAACCCATATACCTTCCCAGCACTAATGAAAAGATCTTTTATTGGCATAAATGCAAAACTTTCCCCCAACTTTCATTAAATTAAAGCTTATTGAGAGGAGTTACATGGCCAGGAAGCTGATGTTTCACCAGTGACCTCTCATACACTAAGATCTTACTGTAGATTTGGGGGCTTTAAATCCCCCCCGGGGCCCATGTTCCAAATTCACATCTTTCCACAAGCCACTTCCCTCTCAGCTTAGAAGATGCGTTTGTCCTTCCATGAAAAAAAAAAAAGTCTCCCCGGGATCCTGGCTTTTTCTATGCCTTTTGGGCTTTTCCATATCATCCCATTCGGTCTAAAGCACCTGGAGGAATTATTGAGAATAGAGTTTCTTTGTCCCTTTTCCGACAAATCGCAGTCTGGCTTCTGACCACAGGTCCCATCACAGCCCTGAAGGGACTACTGGGAGGACTTCCTACCCTGACGGAAACCTCCGGTGGGAGCCAGGGGGCTTTTCTGCCTTTTCTCATTAGGGGTGAGTAACCCTAGGGGCAGGCACCGTCCTTCCTGTGTTCTGCAGCCTCCCTCCCCAGGATGCACTGTTGCCCTGCCTGACTCTGCAAGCTGAGGTTTCCCAGGCCCCATAGACACTGCTGCAGGGCTGGCCTCACCCCCAGCTGAGGACAGAACCACTGATTCCCAAACCTGTCCTTGTGGTCCCGATCTGTGCCGTGAGCTCCAGCCTCGACTCCCGGCAGTTCTGGGAGAGTCGTCTGAAGTCCCACCTACACCTCAGGTACAGCTCACAGTGACTCTGCCACACACCTGCCCCCCCATCCACATACCCCCTCTCTGGCCCGCTTCACAGAGTCTCCCCCGTGATCACCTTCATCTCCGCCAGAATTTGAAGTCATCATCCACCTTGCAGGGGGTCCAGCCCCGGTGGATCCAGGGAATTCAAAGGGTGGATGGAGTTGGTGAGGAAAACACTTATTTATTTATTAATATAAGATTGGATTAGGAAGAAATAGTGTAGTAGGAAAATTAAGTGGAGAAAGAGGGCTGAATAACTTGGATTACACGGAAGACCAATAAAATTTCAGACAAGGAATCTGCACCATCTACGTTGGGCCGCCGGTGCTCGCTTGAATATCTAAGGGTGCCCCGCCTTAGGCTCCCTTTCGCGTGGGTCTTAACAGCCAGGGCAGGTAAGTGGACTTGGCCAGCCTCCGTGCCCGAGATGGGAGTTCAGCCTGAAATTAAAGTAAAGAGCAGAGGAAGGGAAAGGGAGAAAAGGAGAAAGAGAGAGAGAGAGACACGGGGGAAACCAGTCCAGGACTGGCTCTGTCTTCTATTGTTTAGAAGGCCTTTTATACTTTTGATAAAACATGGAGATCAATGGGTAACACAAAGTTATGCAGCGTTAGCAGTCCAGACTCTTATCAAAACCAGGCTTTTCTCTCTGCAATACCTAACTGTATACACAAGTCTTAGGTGATTTACATCATCTTCCAGCCAAAAGGGCCAATCAACATTTTACAGCCTTTTTTCTGATAAGGGTTTGGCAACCAGAAGACTTATTTGTGTTGATCTTCCCAAAGTCTGGTGCCATTCTCAGAAAGCACTAAATAAAGTTACTTTCTTACATAGCAAGGACACAAGAGGAGTGCAGTAATTTATAACAAAGAGAAAAGTAATTAACTCAAAAGTCTAGTGTTGCTAACATCAAAACTATTATATATCTTTTTCCATATCCCGTTTACATTGATTAACATCCTCCCAGGTGCCTAAAAGATAAAGAATATGGAGGCCTGGCAGCAGTCATTGAGTCAACAGTGAAAATCCATCACCAATATGATTTTTAACTCTTTAGAAAAGGCTCTGTATCTTTAAGACGCTTTTAAGCTTTGTGTCTCTCGCAGTTGTGGGGCTGTAAGCAATTCACAAGCTGTAAGAGGTCCGGGGAACCTGTTAGGCAAGTTAAAGAGCAATCAGAGGGGGTTTAACTGAAACATCCCTTTCAAATGCAGAAGGCTAAAGCCCTGAGTTGACTTTTTCCAGAGAATATCAGAAGAGTGGAAAAGCAGGCAGATTCTTATTTTTGGGGGGTGGATGCTCAGGAAATTCCAGGGGGAAAACCTGAAAGCCTTGCCATCAGAGCTCTTGCCGCAGGACCTTGTCACAGGTGGAATTCCTCATGCTGGCTCCCGGCACCACCTCTTCTCCACGTTCGTCTCCCAGACACAGCCTCCCTTTGGTTCTGTTCCCTAAATAAGGACTGACACACGTTTGCCTCTTTATCCACCTTTTAATGCGTGGTTTCAAGACCTCAGCGTATTTTTTAATATTGGAAAACATTTGAAATGTTTTCTTCACTGGCCTCTTTCATTCAGATCTGATTTCTCTCCAATTCCTTTTTTTCATCCCCCGGCCCACATGGGCTTTCTGGAATGCAGACCTCACACAAACAGATATGGCCAACTGGGTGCTGATAAATCATGGGGGAGCCAGTAATTATAGAGCGCAGCATCGAACTGGAAGGCTCCAGATTTACTGGCAAATATGCAAATGCTGACCTAGCAGAACACCCAGGCACATGGTGCTTCCTGAGTAAATACCCTTTCTGAAAGCCGTGGAAGAATATCTCACTGAAAGGGTCTTTCTTTCTGAAATATGCTTTCAGAAAGACACTGCAGCAAGACTGTTTAGTAAATGAGGGCTCTATATGTTCATGGAAGGAGTATGCCTAATGGGCAAGGGCTGCCTTGCAAATCCTTGAGGTTAGGCATTTGATACAGCTTTTCCTAAACCTTACATAAGATATTTCTGTGAACTTGGAAGAGGGGATCCCAGGGAATGATGCTGAAACTGAAACTCCAGTACTTTGGCCACCTCATGAGAAGAGTTGACTCATTGGAGAAGACTCTGATGCTGGGAGGGATTGGGGGCAGGAGGAGAAGGGGACGACAGAGGATGAGATGGCTGGATGGCATCACTGACTCGATGGACGTGAGTCTGAGTGAACTCCGGGAGTTGGTGATGGACAGGGAGGCCTGGCGTGCTCCGATTCATGGGGCTGCAAAGAGTCTGACATGACTGAGCGACTGAACTGAACTGAACTGAACTGTGCTCCCTTAAAAGAATTTATCATGTGAGAGTAGGGTGCTTTTTGCTTTCTTATAATGTTTCTGAGCTTTGCAAGATCTTTAAAAATAGACATATTTATCTTATAATTAGGAGAAACAATAACAGATTTAATCAACACATACTTTTAATGACAAACTATGCCCGTCTTGGTTCTTGGTTCTCACAAGCAGTCCCAGCTGGGAGAAGCCACCTGCCTACCTCCAGAGAGGTTTGCTCTTAAGCAGGATAGAAGAAGCGCTTTCTTGCCACCTGGAGTCTCTCCTCCTTCTCCTCCCGCCACTCCTCCTCTGTTTTATTAAATCAGCGGGGTCTCCTGCAGGAAGAGAGAGCGCAGGACCAGGGCCTGTTTAAGCAGTGTTTGCATGCTAATGAGAAGATAGAACAGTGCAGCAGGAGGAATGTGTCTCTTTGTCTCAGCTGTAATAAACTTGACCTTTATCTGCAACTCAGCCTTCTTGATGAGAGCTGCCTTGGGTGTAGGGGTGTGTGTGTGAGAGAGAGAGAAGGGGTGTGTGTGTGTGAGAGAGACAGAGAGAGAAAGAGAGAGAAGGGGGGTGTATACAACTCCCTTGGACACAAAGAGGAACTGAGACAGGAAACTGTGATCTTCTGTCTGATCTTAAAGGCTGTCTTTGTCAATGGAACATGATTTGGGTTAAGGCTGCACCCCTGGGATCCATCCCCTCTCTTTTACAGGAAGGTGACCTTCCCCGGTGAAGTGCACCTCTGAATTCCTCTGAGGACAGAGCGGAAGTTGGAGACCTGCGACTCCAGGAGAGCAGTGGGGAATCTGTTTACTAACCTGGAAAGCCACGGGACTCTTCAGCTGGGCTGGAGGCCGCAGCTGAGACCCAGGCAGGGGGCCTGCAGGGCGTCACCCAGGGATAGACCGGGCTTCTGAACCGCGCTCCGGTGTGCAGTGGCTCAGAAGCCAGCGGGGAGGACTGGTCTCTCTCCCGGGGGGAGCTCTAGAGCCCTGCGGTCACTGTCATGGGGCCTCTGGGCTGCGCACCTTTCTTTCAGTCCTGTTTTGTTTTGCCCTGAGCGTGTGTGTCCCTAGCTGCGCGACTCCCCCACTGCCCGTTGAGTTGCAGACCTCACTCTTGCAGGGGAGTGGGTGTTCAGGCCCCCTCGGGGTGCCAAGTGTCCTGGCAGGGGGGTAAGGACACCCCTGAGTCTCCTTGGAAGAGTGGACTTGGGGGTAGGGTGGGTCTGTTGGGTCACCTATGGGTTTATAGTTTCTACTTCACCCAGGACAGGCGTCGTGGGCTCAGCCAATGTGCTCAAATGTGCTTTCTGTCTCTACACCCCTAGTCCTGCGGAGAACTCTGAGCCCAGGAGAGTTGTGCTCTCTCCCATGACGTCTGCAGGAAAGGGTCTACAGCTGCAGGGCAGCGTGGAGCCTGGGCTCCCACCCGCGTGGACACGATCACAGCGGCCTCACCCCGTCGGGCCAGGCCCCGAGGGCTCTGTGGGAAGCACCCCTTTCTGGGGCGCCGTGAGGACTGTGAGACCACGGGGCAGACATGAGTTCTCTTTTCCTCCTTTCCCCAAATCAAGGTACCTTTATTATCTCGGCCTGCTTTAGAATGTTGTAAGTTATCTGAGGGTTTCCTCTTTTTTCTATTTCCTGGATAATACAGGTTTGTATTTGATCCTTCACTATGGATTTTTGTTGGATTCTGATATGTAAGTCAGGGTTATTTCGTGCAGTTGTAAGCGGTCAGCAGGTAATCACGGCTTCAGATTTGCGATGCGTGTCGGCGGAGGGTGCTAATGTTGGCTGGAAGGTGCGCGTGTGCGCATCTGAGTGCTGTGTTGTGGAGCACGAAGTGCATAACTATCGGTGACCGTCGCTGTACATTCTGCCAGTCTCGCTGATGAGACCAGAGCTTGTTAGAGGAGACGCACCATCTTCACCTTCGCCTTGCTCCCAGCCTCAGTGGTCCCCAACACATCCCCAGGCAAATTAAACCGTCTGTGATGTCCTGAGAATGTCCCTTTTGCCCGCCACCTTCTTGCCCCTCAATCAGCATCACTGCTTCTGCAAGACAAAGGAAGCCTTCACGGTCCACTGGCCAAACCCTGTCCAAGTCCATCCTACAGCGTGATCCATACTTCTCACTCTCCATCCACACAAGCTGCCACAGGGCCACCTCAAGCCCTCAAGACTCTCCTCTCTTGCAAGATGCCCACTTGGTGCTAAAAGAAATTCGATTTCAATCCAGCACGGGGTTTCTGAAGGAGCTCTGTCTCTCCCTTGGACATTTCTAACTTACGCTTAACAGATCTTCACAGAGATGGGAGCTGGAAACTTTTTTTTTTTTTGTCTGCGTTTCGACACTGTGAGGCATTTGTGATCGCCTGGTCCAATTCCCTCATCTTGTAGGTGAAGGAGACACTTTCTACTGTCTGCCCTAAGTCCCAGGCCAGGCTGAGGACAGTGACTTCGCTTGCCCTCCTGTCTAGTAACTCCTGCCCACAGGTGCTGTGTCTCCTGTTCCAGAGGGATAACAAGTCTCATCAATGTGCCTGGGAGGAAAGAAAATGACAACATGACCAGATGCAGTCACAGGGTCTCCACGACCACTAGGCGCTTTTCTCAGTGATAGCTGGGAGAGTGACCCTGAGTGGACCATGAGGGAAGCCTCATTTCAGAAAATTTTTAACACCCCAAAGAGAAACCCCATCCCCATCAATCAGTCACCGCCATGTCCCCTACCCCAGGCCCCAGCAGCTCTGCTTTCTCTATCGGTAGATTTGCCTAATCTGGTTGCTTCATGTAAGTGGAATCATACAATACGTGGGGTTTTGTATCTGGCTTCTCTCACTTAGCATAGCAGTTCCACTCTAAGATATAGGGGTGGGGCTTCCGTGGGGGCTCGGGTAAAGAATCTGCCTGCCAACGCTTACACGCAGGTTCTATTCCAGATCTGAGAAGATATCACAGGCTGCAGGGCAGCGAAGCCACAACTACTGAACCCCGAGTGCCTAGAGTCTGTGCTCTCCAACAGGAGCAGATGCTGCAGCGAGACGCTCACACACGCAACCAGAGAAGAGCCTGCACAGCCGGGGAGACTCGGCACAGCCAAAAATGAGTGAACGAACAGTGAAATGCACACACACATACAGGGGTGATGACTGCGTGGCCTGGTGAGTGAGCTGGATCCGGGCTGCTGAACTGTACCACTGACAGTGATAACATTTATGTTATATGTATTTTCCCTCAGAAATCTACTTAAGGAAACAGAGCTTTGTTTCTTTTAAATGTACCGAATAAGTTGATTGAGAATTGACAGAAATTTTTCAGGGATAGATTTGGTTGCCTACTCATCAATGAATAGATGCAATGGTTGTGAATTGAAAACCTATTGCCTTTGCTCAGTAAGGGAGATGCTTAACCTTAGAAATCTTATCCTTGTTCCGCTTAAACCTGCTCTAATTCTTGGAACCATATATAGCAGAAAGTAGGTTTCAGCTCAGCTCTGGTCAAATTGCAGTGAGTACTTATTTAGTATGATAAACAAGTGAAGCTTTACTGAATAGTTAATTCACACTCAGCTTTACATCATATTTTCTTTTTTTTTAATTTTTACTTTATTTTACTTTACAATACAGTATTGGTTTTGCCATATGTTGACATGAATCCACCACGGGTGTACATGCGTTCCCAAACATGAAACCCCCTCCTACTTCCCTCCCCATAACATCTCTCTGGGTCATCCCCGTGCACCAGCCCCAAGCATGCTGTATCCTGCATCGGACATAGACTGGTGATTCGATTCTTATATGATAGTATACATGTTTCAATGCCATTCTCCCAAATCATCCCACCCTCTCCCTCTCCCTCAGAGTCCAAAAGTCCACTATACACATCTGTGTCTCTTTCCCTGTCTTGCATATAGGGTCATCATTGCCATCTTTCTAAATTCCATATATATGTGTTAGTATACTGTATTGGTGTTTTTCTTTCTGGCTTACTTCACTCTGTATAATCAGCTCCAGTTTCATCCACCTCATTAGAACTGATTCAAATGTATTCTTTTTAATGGCTGAGTAATACTCCATTGTGTATATGTACCACAGCTTTCTTATCCATCCATCTGCTGATGGACATCTAGGTTGCTTCCATGTCCTGGCTATTATAAACAGTGCTGCGATGAACATTGGGGTACATGTGTCTCTTTCTATTCTGGTTTCCTCGGTGTGTATGCCCAGCAGTGGGATTGCTGGGTCATAAGGCAGTTCTATTTGCAATTTTTTAAGGAATCTCCACACTGTTCTCCAAAGTGGCTGTACTAGTTTGCATTCCAGGATAGATATGATCCTGGCTGAATAATCAAGAAATAGATCAATTTTAAAGGCACTGCTCTGCCTTTATAATTCCTTTTGCAAAGAAGAGGAAAATTATATTTTGTCTTGCTCTTTGTTGAATGTATATAAGCCTGAAAACAGATGTCATTCTGCTGGTATCTTCAAGCTATTAGTGGCGATATAAAAACCAGTGCTCTCCATGGGAGAGAAGAGGTTTGGACCACGTTACAGCTGTGCTCACAGCATATAAACATTTCAGTGATGAAAATAGAATTCAGAGCCAACAGCCCTATGTGTTAGTAAAATTCACTTTCAAAATATGCTTTTCATGTGTGAGCCATATAGACGCCAACACGTGACTATATTAATAGCACACATTTCTGGCAGGAACAAACAGAACTTGACCTGGTTAACCTCTTTTTGGTCAATAAATATGTCAGAGCATCAGAATTATTTTGGTGATACTTGATTTTATAGTGCCTGGAACCCAAAGTGATTATTTTCAAAAAGTGCAATTAAAAGTTCAGAAAACCTGCTGAAAATCCTTTTATTGCACTTATCCAGACTTTAAAAGATCCGTTGCTCACAACAGACTCTTATGTGGTGCCGTTTCCAGTTTTTGTATCAGAACTCGGGAACCTATACAGACAGCATATTCCACTGCCTGCAGCTCACCTCCAGACTCTTGCCATCTTCTAATGGGCATTGCAATTGTCTTTTATAGAATTCATTATTCCTTGGAGGGAAATGCAGCCGGAAGGAGGGTTGAAAGGGGTTTGTTTAATACAAGAGGAGGTAGATTTCAGCGACCCAGTTCCTGGTATGTGGTTCTGGAAGGCTCTCCTTCCCCTGTGTGTGCCCCTTCAGGATGCCACTCAGAAATCCTTCCCTTCCCTAAGCTAGATACCCCCTCTTCTTCTGCATCTGCACAGCTTGTGTTTGATGGCACCTGGTGTGTGAGGCTCCATCCCCCCAGGCAGGTATGTCTGCACACTCACCTCCACGTCCCCACTTCCAAGGCTTGGCAGACAACCTGCCGATCAAATGCGTGAAAGAGAGTAAGTGAACGAAGGTGCAAATACTCCTTAATTACATGACACGGTAAGATCCGATGTGGCCGCGGAGGAGTGGTTTTCATGTTTTGTGACTGCCCTACATCGTCACATTTGCTCTTCCTTTTGGGGGTACAGACCTTCCTCTAAGATAAATAAAGGCCCTGGCAGAGAGTCACGGGAATGTCCCCTGGCTCCCTGCCCAGTGTCTTTATATTGACAGATGTGTGTTCAGTTGCTCAGTCGTGCCCGACTCTTTGTGACCCCATGGACTGTAGCCCGCCAGGCTCCTCTGTCCATGGAATTTCTCACGCAAGAATACTGGAGTGGGTTGCCATTTCCTTCTCCAGGGGGATCTTCTCAACCTGGGGATTGAACTCATGTCTCTTGCATTTCCTACACTGGCAAACACACATATTTATATATACATGTGTCATGATACATGTATCACAAAATATATAAAATGGTACTGTGGTCAAATTGTGTGTGAGTATTTTGGACAGTATCAGAATTCATTTACATAAGTGAGTGTTTCTCACTTGAGCTGGCTATAGCATCAGAGAAAGGTATGGCCAAGTATGACATTTTACATAACCCATATTTTACACGGGTGCAGCTATTAAGGATGGTTATTAATGATTAAATGTTGGCAGCAAGAGCTATTTCGGGGTCCTCACTGTCTGTGACATCAAGAATAAGCCAGTTGAGCTTTCCTGCCTTAATTTCCTCAGGTGAAAAGTGGAGATGGTAAGACCACCTTCCATATGATGCTGTATAAGGATTAAATAGCGCATACAGGCAACCCCTTAGAATGGTGTTTCCACAGAACAAGGGACCGGCGCCTGCGTGTCGATTGCATCTTGTCAGTTATCCCAAGTGAATGACAGACCTCTGAGTTTTAGCAGCTAACGAATTTATTAACACTTCCATGTGCATAAGGCACAATCTAATGGGAAAAAATAAAAAAGAAACTAACAAATCCACAATCATCATAGGAGTTTCTTTAAATCATATTTTCCATAAATTAATAGATGAAGTATAGGCTTATTCCTGTCATAAACCCAAAGAAAATCAACATTAAAAAACAAAGTCATATCTGTTATGTTTGACTATAATTCATGAATTATAAAATAGTTGCAAATGATAGACCAAAAATACACTCATTAAGACCTCCTAGTAACCCTGTGTGAAAGCCAGAATTTAATTTTAAACGAAGCCACTTTACCTTTCTGTAGTTACTTTTTAATTAAACAAATGATGCTTTATAAGAGAAGGTATTTAAATGTACACATAAATAAATTTCATGTACAAGGGGCAAGATAAGATAACATTTAGGAAATATGTCCAAAATATCAAGTATTTATGTAAAAACCTTATAACTTTTTAAAATGTGAAGTTTAAACTTCCTTAGAACTTTGATTCAGCAAGACCTGGTGTTCAGAGGTAAAGAAGCCTACTGTGGAATCTTTTTCTTTAATTTGCTAGAAGTATCTTAGTCTGTGAATGTGCTAGTGACCAGACATTAACAAGCAACACTTTGCAGAGGCAGCAGCTCCCGGTGGAATTGTAGTGCCCGAAGATACAGAATAAAGTCAACACCGAGACTCACCTCTGGAAGTCAGCCAGCTTATTTCTCCCACTTCGGTAAAAACAAACGCAGTTAACGGAGGGCTCAGAAAAGATTCAGGTTGGTTTATACAACTACAGATGATGTCACAATGTGCAATTATTTTAATTCCAAATGTCTAAAGCATGCAAACTATAAAAGTAAGTGTTTAGTATTTAACTACTGAACACGTTTAAAAGCTATTTTCCTGGAGGAGGAAATGGCTGCTGCTGCTGCTGCTAAGTCGCTTCAGTTGTGTCTGACTGTGCGCGATCCCATAGACAGAAGCCCACCAGGCTCCCTTGTCCCACTCCAGTACTCTCGCCTGGAAAATTCCATGCCCCGTGAGCTACAGTCTCTGGGTTTCAAAGGAAAAGACAGGACTAAGCGGCTAACACATACAAAGCTGTCTTAGGGCTTCCCTGGTGGCTCAGATGGCAAAGAATCAGCCTGCAAAGCAGGAGGCCTGGGTTCAATCCCCTGGTTGGGAAGATCTCCTGGAGAAGGCAATGCCTACCCACTCCAGTATTCTGGCCTGGAGAAGTCCACGGACAGAGGAGCATGGCAGCTACAGTGCATGGGATCGCAAAGAGTCAGACACGAGCGAGTGGCTTTCACTTTCAAAGCGATTTTCAACCATCTCACTATTTTGCTCTTTAAAAAGAGCTGCGGGGATAATAATGCCGTCATTTGTTTCTGCTCTTCTGTCCTCCTCCGTCATACAGACGGACCAACAGACGTAGCTCCATTTCAGGGCTGACCGAGAAGAGAAAGGAAGCACGCAGAAAAATAACGGTGGTGTTGCTCTAGTCCACTCTGAGGGAGAATGTGATGAATGATGTCCCCAATAAATAGATACAGAGATAATAAAAAGGTGTCCTCGTCTGTCTGGTCCTTGGAGAGTGTATGGGTCAGGAACCCAGCAGGACACAGACGGCCCATTCACGGTGACTGACCTCTTCCTGCCCGCCTTGCATCCCTTACGAGGGATGTGGGTAGGTTGAAGCCACGGGATGCAGAGATTCAGGGCCACTGCGATGGCTGAGCTGCCTGTTACCCCTTGCAGGCAAGATGGGGTACCGGGAGACCAGGCTTATGGAAGCCAGAGCAGAGAGTCCTGCAGACGGGCCACCTTGAGGATGCTGTGTCCCTCGGTGAGGACATGCAGCCAGCACAAGCCTCCTCGCGGAGGAAATGCCAAGGGGAGCAACGGCTTCACTCTCCTCCACCCACAGATGTGCCACCCCGGCTCCTCCCTGGCAGCCCAACAGGACGTCTGAGAACAGGGCACCCTCGGCGTGGCCCACCTCCTCCACCAGGGAGCCGGGTGGAGCAGAGAGAGCAGACTGGAGGGGGCGAGGGGGAAGCCCAGTCTCACGTGATTCATCCTCGGAAGGTGGTGCTGCCGGGATCTGATGTAAAGGGAATTCCCGGGTGTAACGTGTTCTCGTGACGCACTTCATGGAGTGAGAAAGCTAAAATCGTCCTGGGAAAATAAATCGTTAACATTTCCTCTAAATCATTCTTCATGATACTAGTTGTCTGAGTGTGGTTTTTATAGCATTTCCCTCCCTGACACTTCACAACTGAAGTTTAGAGCGAGAAATTAAATAACAGGTCTTCCACATCAAAGGGGCTTCCCAGGTGGCTCAGTGGTAAAGAATCCACCTGCCAATGCAGGAGACGTGGGGTTGATCCCTGGGCTGGAAAGATCCCCTGGGAAAGGAAATGGCAACCCACTGTAGTGTTCTTGCTGGGAAACCCCATGGACAGAGGAGTGTGATGGGCTACAGTCCACGGGGTTGCAGAGAGTCAGACCTGACTGAGCTACTGAGCGCACACACACACACACACACACACACACACACACACATTTCACAACAACAAATGTCAGAGTTGCAGATGATGGTTTATTTGATGGGAGGCTATTTCACTAGGTGTCTATATTTAGCAAATAAAAATAAAGATCCTCAGTTAAATTCAAATAAACAATGGATTTTAAAGTACAGGTATGCTCCAAATACTGCTTGGTACATACTTATATTAAAAACTCTGTTTATCTGAAATTCAAATTTAACGGGACATTGAGTTTTAATCTGGCAACACCGCACTTCACCGCTGCAGTTTACAAGGTCACCATTTGTAAGTTGTTTTTTTTTTTTTTTTTCTCAAAAGGGAGCTTCAAATCTGTTCAAACATTTAAATGTGGAACAGATTCATTGCTCCAAGCTCTACAACATGGCCTGGGATAATTTCAAGGTTGGGTTTCACAAATTCTTACCTCCACTCTAGAAGAATTTTAATATGGGAAGTATTCTGTTGTTTATTTATACATTTCTTTGGTAAATGTTAATTAATATCTCTTTAGTGCTAGGGGCACTTTCCCTGGTAGCTCAGCTGGTAAAGAATCTGTCTGCAATGCTGGGTCCAATCCCTGGGTTGGGAATATCCCCTGGAGAAGGGAAAGGCTACCTACCCCAATTCTTGCCTGGAGAATTCCATGGACAGAGGAGCTTGATGGGCTACAGTCTGGGGGTTACAAAGTGTCAGACAAAATAGTGCTAGGAATTATTCTAGATGTAGAGGACACAGCAATAAACACCAGAGATAAGACACCTGTCTCATCTATCCTGTCTCATCACGGCGCTCAGGGTCTGGTGGGAAAGACAGGTAAGAAGGAAACAACACAATTTAAAGTAGTGGCCAGGAAGTCCAGTGGTGAAGACTCTGTGTTCCCAGCGCAGAGGGTGTGGGTTTGATCCCAGGTCAGGAAACTAACATCCGACATGCCACATGGCCAAAAATAAATAAATAATACAATTTTTTTTTAAAGCAGTTAAAAAAAACACTTGCAATGGTCACCATATGACTATAATGAAGAAGGAAGCAAGGAAGCGAGTGGCCGATCACGGAGGCGATCTTAGGCAGATGCTCTTGGGCAGCTTCTGTGCAGAATGACCAGGGGGCGAAGATCCAGAAAACTAGAGGGTCATGCACAGACCGGAAGGAAAGCATCTCAGAAGAGGAAACAGCACTTGCAGTGTCCCCGAGGCTGTGAGAAGCAGGGAGAGTGTGTTTAAGTGCAGTTACAAGCCAGTGTGGCTGGAGCTGAGGGAAGCGGGGATGAGGAGAGACACCGGGGTCAGGGGCAGCTGGTTCTCTTAGACCCTCAGACCTAGTGGGGTAAGCGAGAGGCTACCAAGTGGTTTGGAGCAGAGGAACCATATGTCCTGATTCTTACAGCTGGAGTCGGGATGCTGCCTGGAGAGCAGGACAGACGAGCACAAGCAGGAGAGAGGAGTTACAGGGCTGTCAAGTCCAGGCGGGAATCCAAGGCAGCTGGAACTCGGCGGGCTTCCCTGGTGGCTCAGACAGTAAAGAATCCGCCTGCAATGCGGGAGACCTGGGTTCGATCCCTGGGTGGGGAAGACCTCCTGGAGGAGGGCACGGTAACCCACTCCAGTATTCTTGCCTGGAGAATCCCATGGACAGAAGAGCCTGGAGGGCTACAATCTATGGGGTTGCAAAGAGTCGGACATGACTGAGCAACTAAGCACAGCACAGCAGAGGTCAGAGAGAACTTACCTGAGGTCTGCTTGAAAGGTGGGGCCAAAGGGACTGAAAGGCGATGATAGAGCAGTTTGGCAAGGACTGAGTCCTGGGATGAGGAGATCCAGAGTTCCACAGGGAAAATGGCACATTTCTTTCTACATTTGAGATGTAATCGCATTCTAGAAAGGGTGCTGAGGGGAGAGATGGAGAGCCTGGAACTCCAGGGGGACGTGGAGGCATCTGTTGGAGCCCTTGATGTGTTGACTGGAGCTTCGAGTTGGCTCTTGCCAGTTTGGTTCCCCAGGAAGCTGACTCTGAGATGGGCACAAACCTGTGGGTTTCTTAGAACAAGCTTCACCAAAAATTGATAGCTTTACGTTCACGCTTTCTGATTTCCCTGCTGCACTGCTCTACCTGCATTCGGTCCATCTTGTCAACCCTCTTTTTAAAGGCAAGTCTCTTCACTTGCCCACTTCACCTTGAGTTCTCAAAGCCCTTGCTTCTCCAGTGAACCCCACTCTTTCCATGTCATCGGTTCTCCCCTAATCACTCCTGTTGCGCAGTATTATTTTCTCTCTTCCCCTTTGATCTTATGCCTGTTTTCAACTATTGTCCCATATTTCAGCTTCCCTTTATGCCCAAACATTCTCTTAAATCAATTTTTCTGGAGTTTAGTTGCTTTGTGATGTTGCGTTAGTTTCTGCTGTACAGCAAAGTGGATCAGCCGCACGTGCACATATATTGCTTCCACTTGGGATTTCCCTCCCATTTAGAATACCACAGTGCATCAGGTGGAGCTCCCTGGGTATACAGTATATTCTCAGTAGTTATCTATGTTATACTCAGTATCCATATACGCTGGTGGCCTCAGATGGTAAAGAATCCGCCTTCAATGCAGGAGACCTGTGTTCAACCTCTGGGTTGGGAAGACCCCCTGGAGGAAGACTTGGCAACCCGCTCCAGAATTCTTAAAGGAGAATCCCCATGGACAGAGGAACCTGGCAGGCTACAGTCCATGGGGTCACAAAGAGTCAGACATGACTGAGCGACTAAGCACATCCATAGTGTATATGTGTCAATATGCCTAAACTTTTTAAAGAGGCATCTGCTCCCAACCTCAATAAGACTCTCATTCTACATCCAAAGGAGCTTCTGCTTGTCCCACTATACCCAGACTGCAGTGTTCAAGGCCATTTGCAAGTTCTCTGCTAGACCCATGGACGGCCTTGTCCTCAACTTATGGGACGTCTCAGTATTGTTGGAGATAGCTGAAGACTAGACATTGATTCAGTGCTCTCTTGACCGCAGTAAGGTCACTCCCTGGGGTCCCTTCTGCTTCAAAGCCACCCCGCCCGTGTCTCCTTGCCTCATACCCATCTTCCACTTTGCCTTTTTTGTATTTTCCAGCCTTTGCCCCGCCAGGTACTTGCCTTGCATTGTATTGTTTATTCCCATGGATTTAAATATTATTTGTAGGTGGATACTTTCAATTTTTAACTCTCCATTCTAGCCCTTTCCTCTCATGTTTTTGACACCTCCTTGTGAATTTCTCCCAGGTATCTCACTCCCCCCATGTTTTCTCTCCAAATTTCCACGTTTCTGGAAATCATGCAACTGCAAACCATTGCTTATTTCGGATCCCCTTCCCCCCTCAGTTTCCCATCTACAATGGTCACCAAATGCCATCAGTTTCCTCTCATACTGTATCTCAAATCTTCCCACTTCTCTGAATCTTCCGCTTTCACACTTGGTTATTGACAAAATCTCCTGTATCTTCTGTGGCTTTCTTTTTGCTCCCTTCAATGTATTTTTCACATACAAGACAAGCTTTCTGAAATATACATCAGATAATTTCTCTCACCTGCTTAAGGCTTTTCAAAGGCTTCAGAGTGTGCCTTAGAATAAAATAACCTCCCTGAAGGAATTTGGGTGAATTGATCCCTACCTGTCCTTCCTATGGGCTTCCATGACAGCTCAGTTGATAAAGAATCCACCTGCAATGCAGGGGACTCTGTTTCGATCCCTAGGTCAGGAAGATCCGCTGGAGAAGGGATAAGCTACTCACTCCAGCATTCTTGGGCTTCCCTTGTGGCTCAGCTGGGAAAGAATCCTCCTGCAATGCGGGAGACCTGGGTTTGGTCCTTGGGTTGGGAAGATCCCCTGGAGAAGGGAAAGGCTACCCACTCCAGTATTCTGGCCTGGAGAATTCCATGGACTGCATAGTCCGTGGGGTCTCAAAGACTCAGACATGACTGAGTGACTTTCACTGCCTCTCCTATTTCATTTTCTCTCCTCCTCCCTCATTGTCTCACATCCTGCTCATCTTTTCTCAGTTCCTGGTTCTTCTTGTGTTCCTGCTTGACCCACAACCTACTGTTGTATCTCCAGGAACTCCACGCAGCCCCTACTTTATCTTTTGAATTGCTATTTCCTTACTATTCCTCAAGTCCCCACTTAAAAGTAATTTCCTCACAATGGAGTATTACTCAGCTGTTAAAAAGAATTCATTTGAATCAGTTCTGATGAGATGGATGAAACTGGAGCATTATACAGAGTGAAGTAAGCCAGAAAGAAAAACACCAATACAGTATACTAACACATATATATGGAATTTAGGAAGATGGCAATGACGACCCTGTATGCAAGACAGGAAAAAAGACACAGATGTGTATAACGGACTTTTGGACTCAGAGGGAGAGGGAGAGGGTGGGATGATTTGGGAGAATGGGAATTCTAACATGTAGACTATCATGTAAGAATTGAATCGCCAGTCTATGTCTGACGTAGGGTGCAGCATGCTTGGGGCTGGTGCATGGGGATTACCCAGAGAGGTGTTGTGGGGAGGGAGGTGGGAGGGGGGTTCATGTTTGGGAACGCATGTAAGAATTAAAGATTTTAGAATTTAAAAAATAAAAAAAAATAAATAAATTTTAACAAAAAGTAATTTCCTCAAAAAAGTCTTCCCAGCCCCTTTCCCTTAGAGAATACCCCTATTTGATTTGAATTCTCATTCTCACACTTAACATAGCTGGTTCCAAGCCTGCCTCTTCCTCCAGTTCATGAGGGGATCTCACCTGTTATGTTCTCCCTTGGGCTCACTGGCCTTGTAGGACAAAATGAAATCCAAGAGAATAAGAGGCTTATTGGAACAATGGACTGGTTTCAAATTTGGAATGTCTTCCCTGAAGCTTAAACGGTAAAGAATCTGCCTACATTGCAGGAGACCCGGGTTCATTCCCTGGGTCAGGAAGATCCCCTGGAGAAGGGAATGGCAGTCCACTCCAGTATTCTTACCTGGAGAATCCCATGGACAGAGGAGCCTGGCCGGCTCTAGTTGGTGGGATCGCAGAGTCGGACACCACTGAGCAATTGAACGATGATGATAGGGCAGGCCATCAGAGAACGAGAAGGATTGCTGTCATTGTACCTGAATTTACGTCAAGACATCCAGAAAGCAGAGCATAGCATTCAGCAAAGGATGCGTAGGCAAGTACAAAGACAATATTCTAGATCTGTGGTATTCTCTGTCCCTTGTGTGTAATCAAGTGCGGTCATCAAAAGATTCAAACATATGCGCAAAACAGGAAAATCATTAAGTGATCATTCTTTCACATAGTTATCACAAAATTATGCATGCGTGCACGTATACAAACATTCATGAGAATGCGTGTGTGCACGCTAGGTCGTCTCACTTGTCCCTGACTCTTTTTGATGCCATGGACTGTACCTCACCAGGCTCCTCTGCCCATGGGATTCTCCAGGCAAGAACACTGGAGTGGGTTGCCATGCCTCCCTCCAGGGGGTCTTTGCTACTCAGAAGCGGAAACCGAGTCTCTTACATCACCTGCACTGGCAAGCACGTTGTTTACCCCTAGCACCACGCGGGGAGCCCTTACATGAGCATACATATATATAGACACGTGCAAGCAATAACCACACAATATTGTCACATGGCAGAGTTGCTTACAGAATGATTGCTTTTCTAAATGACCCACAGGCTCTTAAGAAAATATCCTATTTATAATTCTGTTTATTCCCAGAACCCATGTTTCCCAGCTGCCTCCTGTGTGCCAGGCACTGGAAACACGTCATTCAACAACAACAAATGACACCCAGCTGTTGTGTCAGGAGTTGAGAGATGCCAGGAAGAGTAAGGAGAGGTCAGGTGCCCTCTAACAGGTGCATACACATATGTGGGGCGGGGCGCACAGCAGGTGCAAAGAAGCAGGCGCAACAGCTCTGGGGCAGGGGTGGGCCCGGCGGAGAACACAAGGACCACGTGCCTGCAGGAGGGGGCGGGTATAGAGGGGCAGCGGGGCAGGCCATGTGCGCACCTTCGGGGCCAACCTCAGGGCTTTGGTTTTCTCCTGAGTGGGAGGGAAGCCTCTGGGCGTGTCGAGAGGAATGGTGTGATCTGACCCCCAGTTCTCGGGGGTGATTCTGACTCCATGTTGAGAACCTGTGGTCATGCAGGTGTGGACACAGAGGAGCGGGCAGGGCCACAGAAGTGACCTGCTGGGAATGGTGGAGATGTGGGCAGAGGGCAGCGGGAGGCGTGGTGACCACCGCCCGAGTCCAGAGGTACTTGGTACCCGGGACATTACTACTCGCTGATGGGCTGGGTGTGGGCGTAAGAGAAACAGAGGTGTCTGGTCCGTCACATTTGGCCCAAACAACTGAAGAGTGGAGTTCCCATCTGCAGACGTGGAGAGAGTCAGTCATCTGGGCGGCCTTGGAATACTGATGCTGCTGTGGCTGTTTCTATTGGAAAGAATTTCAGCATTGACAGGATGCCGAAGTTGGTAAAAAAGCCAACCTGCAATGCGGAGTCCCGAATTTTATTCCTGGGTCTGGAAGATCCACTGGAGAAGGGGTAGGCTACCCACTCCAGTATTCCTGAGTTTCCCTGGTGGCTCAGCTGGTAAAGAATCCACCTGCAATGCAGAAGACCTGGGTTCAACCCCTGGGTTGGGAAGATCCCTTGCAGAAAGGAAAGGCTACCTACTCTGGTGTTCTGGCCCAAGAACTATACAGTCCATGGGGTTGCAAAAAGTCAGACACAAGAGTGACTCTTACTTCATGCGAAAAACTGGCAGAGGCAGCTTGTCCTTTCTATAATGCCCCAGGGCCATTTCGTACTTCTGCACATAGAGCAGCTATGAGAAGGACATCTTGGATACTGTTCTCAGGGCCCTCCGCAGCCTGAGTGCCATTCCAGCACCTGGAAATTCTCGACGTGCCGTGTTGCAGTCATGAGCCAACGTGCTCCAAGGAGACCTTCCCTGGTGCCTCAGGTGGTAAAGAATCCACCTGCAATGCAGGAGACCCTGGTTTGATCCCTGGGGTCGGGAAGGTTCCGTGAAGAAGGGAATGGTTACCTCCTCCAGTATTCTTACCTGGAGAATCCCATGGACAGAGAAGCTGGAGGGTTACCCTTCATGGAGTTGCAAACAGTCAGGCACGACTGGGCTACTAACACTTTCATGCTCCAGGGATGCAACACATCCTGTTTTGTTTGCTGGAGGGAATATAGTTTATACCTAAGGTGATCCCTTTTGTGTGTTTTGAAAACAGTCATGCCCTGGATCCTCCTCACTGTCTACTTTCTTGACTTTTGACTAAAAAATGTCTCTTTATAGATAGTAATATGCTTTTTGATGTCTCCAGTCTTGCAAATGGCCAGGAGTCAGCCGTCTAAGCCTGAGGGGCTGAGGTAACCACTCCTTCTCTTTATTTTATTTTATTTTTTTTTGGAAACCCTGTTGATGCCAGGATTTGTCTGTACATGGATGCCTTATTCACTGTTCTCCCAGCCTGACCTGGAGGGCGGCAGGTGGGTTGAGGTCTTCTGTTCTCTGTAACCTTGATAATTCTCCAGATTAATATCACACTTGAGAAAAATATATTTCTACTATCTGTGTGCATGCTTGCTCAGTCAGTCATGCCTGACTCTTTGTGACCCCATGGACTGTAGCCTACCAGGCTCCTCTGCCCATGAAAATTTCCTGCACCAGAGCATCTTCCTGACCCAGGAAGTGAACCCAAGTCCCTGCCTCTCCTGCATCGGCAGGTGGATTCTTTACCACTCCACCACCTGGGAAGTTCACTATCCACAACGCTGGTAATTTTCCAGATTGATGTCACACTGAAGAAAAGCATGTTTCTACTATCTGCATTTCCAGGCAAATCCTTTGCAAATATTTTGTGATTTTTCTTCCTCCCACCAAAAAACATTCTTAACATGAAATCCATCTTTGTAGGACTCATGCTCGCCTCGAACCCCAAGAGAACCCTGACCATGTGCTCTATTGATTTTCTTAAAAAATCTGTATTAGCCAGACTGTGAATCATGGCATCATTCTGGGATCAAGGTCATCAGTGGCAGCCCAGGTGAAGATGAGGAATGGGATTACAAAAGGGTATTGCGTCTCACGTAACACCTCCAGCCAAGTCTGTTCCAAGTTTCCAGTGGGCACGTGGGGTATTGATCCAAAGCTGCCACCTGCTACTTAGCCACGTAGAGAGGCAGAAGCTTAATCTATCAGATATTATTTTCCGCTGAGTCTCAGGTGGTAGCCCAGGATCGATATCCTTAAATCCAGCATCTCTGTATTAAGTCAGAGCAGGGCCATTTATCACCATTCTGGTCCTTTCTTCTCATCAGCATCCGGAAGCAGGTCCAGCACTCCCTACCGTGTGGCCCTGAGTAGTCCCTCGCGTTATCCTCCTTAAATACATTCTCTCTGAACTGTACAGAGTCTGGAACTGGCTTCCATTAAAGCCTGTTTTCCAAAGCACTTTGACTATTTGAAGAGATTAACTATTAAGAAGTGACAGAGTGGCACGTGCGTTGAGAACTGGATAAACGTCAATCAACACAAAGTGAAGGAAGTGCGAATCCCACAGCAATGGAAAAGTGAGGGTTAGTCGCTTCAGTCTCATCTGATTCCATGTGACCCCGTGGACTGTAGCCCAACAGGCCTCTCTGTTCATGGAATTCTCCAGGTAAGAACACTGGCGAGAGTTGCCATTTTCTTCCCCAGGATCGAGCCCAGGTCTCCTGCATTGGCAGGTGGATCCTTTTATTTTTTTTAACAATAAAAGTAGTGCTCAGTTATTTTAGTCGTGTCCGACTCTTTGCAACCCTGTGGACTCTAGCCTGCCAGGCTCCTTTGTCCATGGCAAGAACACTGCAGTGGGTTGCCATGTCCTTTTCCAGGGGATCTTCCTGACCCAGGGATTCAGCTCTTGCGTCTCCTGCATCGCAGGCAGACTCTTTACCCACTGAGCCACCTGGGAAATCCAAAGGTTAAAGTAGTGAAAGTGAAGTCGCTCAGTCGTGTCCGACTCTTTGCGACCCGTGGACTGTAGCCCACCAAGCTCCTCCGTCCATGGGATTCTCCAGGCAAGAATACTGGAGTGGGTTGCCATTTCCTTCTCCAAGTAAAAGTTATTGTTTATTAAAAAATACAGCTAGTTTTTAAAACCACACACAAAACAATATGTGGTACATAATACGCAAAATAGTAACATCATTCAAAATGTACAGTATACTAACACATATATATGGAATTTAGGAAGATGGCAATGATGACCCTGTATGCAAGACAGGGAAAGAGACACAGATGTGTATAATGGACTTTTGGACTCAGAGGGAGAGGGAGAGGGTGGGATGATTTGGGAGAATGACATTCTAACATGTATACTATCATGTGAATTGAATCGCCAGTCTATGTCTGACGCAGGATGCAGCATGCTTGGGGCTGGTGCATGGGGATGACCCAGAAAGATGTTCTGGGGAGGGAGGTGGGAGGGGGGTTCATGTTTGGGAATGCATGTAAGAATTAAAGATTTTAAAATTTAAAAAATAAAAAACTAAAAATTAAAAAAAAAAAATCAAAATGATTCTCAAATTGTTAGATTGCGTATGTATTTCCAATTGATTTTTTAAAATCTATTTATTGTTTTTAATTGAAGGATAGTTGCTTTACAGAGTTTTGTTGTTTTCCGTCAAGCGTCAACATGTATCAGCCATCAGAATCCGTGCGTCCTGGCCAGTGGGTTCTTTACCGTCTGAGCCACCAGAGAAGCCTGACAGCGATGGAGATAGGACCAGCAGCAGGAAACCAACAGCCACGGGGACATTCGACGCATATTGATGGCAGTGGGGCAGGATCGGCACTGAATATCTCAGGAAGAAACCCGTTTACCTAAAAAAATTGTTTTTAAGTTTTGATAGCTTGCGGTGAATGATGTCAGACTCTTGATCTCTGAAGAAGAAGATTTAGCTTTGGGACCAGGGACCAGGCTTGATCGCTGAAGAGCTTTTGTGTAGCAGAGTTTTGTTAAAGTATGAAAGGGACAGGGAAAGCTTCTGACACAGACATCAGAAGGGGGGTGAAGAGTGCCCCCCTTGCCAGTGTCAGCAAGGGAGTTAAATGTTAAAAAAAAAGAATTAAATTAGTTATTACAATAAATCAAAAGAATGTCTTGAGGTTGTAAAGATCTTATTAGACCCACTCCCACAATATACATTCTAAAATCAGGATTAGTCAGAAGGTTTTCAGGAAGGAGAAGCTGTCCTCAAGCAAGATACATTGTTGTTATATAACCCTTAGTACAGAGTTTAAACCAATTTGTTTGTTGTGTGAACATCGGTTTCCGGCTTAAAGAAAAAAAATATTTTATATGACTAAGACTAAGGACATGAAACAACAGACTGGTTCCAAATAGGAAAAGGAGTACGTCAAGGCTGTATACTGTCACCCTGCTTATTTAACTTCTATGCAGAGTACATCATGAGAAACGCTGGGCTGGAAGAAGCACAAGCTGGAATCAAGATTGCCGGGAGAAATATCAATAACCTCAGATATGCAGATGACACCACTCTTACGGCAGAAAGCGAAGAAGAACTCAAAAGCCTCTTGATGAAAGTGAAAGAGGAGAGTGAAAAAGTTGGCTTAAAGCTCAACATTCAGAAAACGAAGATCATGGTGTTTGGTCCCATCACTTCATGGGAAGTAGATGGGGAAACATAGGAAACAGTGGCTGACTTTACTCTTTTGGGCTCCAAAATCACTGCAGATGGTGACTGCAGCCATGAAATTAAAAGACTCTTACTCCTTGGAAAGAAAGTTATGACCAACCTAGATAACATTAAAAAGCAGAGACATTACTTTGCCAACAAAGGTCCATCTAGTCAAGGTTATGGTTTCTCCAGTGGTCATGTATGGATGTGAGAGTTGGACTGTGAAGAAAGCTGAGTGCTGAAGAATTGATGCTTTTTAACTGTGGTGTTAGAGAAGACTCTGGAGAATCCCTTGGACTGCAAGGAGATCCAACCAGTCCATTCTAAAGGAGACCAGTCCTGGCTGTTCATTGGAAGGACTGATGCTGAAGCTGAAACTCCAATACTTTGGCCACCTCATGTGAAGAGTTGATTCATTGGGAAAGACTCTGATGCTGAGAGGGATTGGGGGCAGGAGGAGAAGGGGACGACAGGATGAGATGCTTGGATGGCATCACTGACTCAATGGACATGAGTTTGAGTGAACTCTGCGAGTTGATGATGGACAGGGAGGCCTGGTGTGCTGCAGTTCTTGGGGTCGCAAAGAGTTGGACAGGACTGAGCGACTGAACTGAACTGAACTGAAGGAATATAGAGAAAAAAAAATATTTGTCCTTTCCTCTTCAAGAACCCCAGACCCCTCTCTCCTCAGGGACCCCTCAGCTTCTTATCAACCTGTCCAGGAACTGATGCTCGGCTTCTTGACCTGATGCTCTGAGGGGGTTGGGGGCACTCAGTGGATTGCTGAGCATTGTAGCGGTTCTCGTATCTAACTAACAGTTTCGTGTGAAATTCAGAGGGTGCTGTTAGAGGTTGCTTTTGCATGGCCTTTTGCTGAAAGTCAAGTTCACTCTGAAGGGGCTTCGATCATGTCAGTATTACAGGGAAACAGCTGGTTGGCTTCTTCTGTAGTTTTGTGGAGCTTCAACTTTATTGAAAATTTCTTGGGAAATTTCAAGTTCTAAATAAAATAACAGAAAGCATTGTTTTATACTAAATTATACCAACTGTTTTATGAGATAGAGTGCAAGATTTCATCAGTTCACATCAGTGTTGGAGCACGTCCTACAGGCTGTAAAGAAGGAGGTTTACTAAACCCACTCTTACCCTTTCTAACTGGGAATGTGACTCATTAGAAGGGTTTTCCTGCTTTTCAAAATATCTCAGTGTTTTGATAAAGATTCAAAGGGAACTTAAGAGCCTTGGATCTGTATTGTATGTGGCCCACAAGTACACAGTTCCTGTCTGTGATCTGAGTTACTGAAAATCACAGAGCTAATGTGGGTGTAGAACATGCCAGGTGACTAGGATCTGTCCTAGTCACCATACTAAATTCCTCCTCTGAGTGTTCTCGTAAGCTAAAGACACAGATTCGCTTCCATCTTTAACCATGAGGAAGAGGAGGCATGAAAAAGTTCCAGAATGTCTTAGGGTCACCCTGCTGATGAGTGACACGGTTGGATTGTAGCACAAATGCCTCTCTCCACCTTGGGGCATCCCAGGGGCTCAGCAGGAAAGAGCCCACATGCAATGAAGGAGACGCAGGAAATGTGGGTTCCATCCCTGGGTCGGGAAGATCCCCCTGAGGTAGGCATGGCAACCCGCTCCAGTATTCTTTCCTGGAGAATCCCATGAACAGAGGAGCCTGGTAGGTTGCAGTCTGTAGGGTCGCAAGAGCCGGACATGACTGAGCACTCTCCACCACAGCACAGAATTTATAAAATTTAATTTGTACTTTGCCTTTTTATTTTTGATAAAATAATGATAAATACCATTAAGTCCAGCGTGTTTTTACTCTTTCCTGTAAGATAGTGCATCTTTTAACAAGGAGAAACAATGAGAAAGTCATCATGGAAATTCCAGAGGTAGCCAGCTAGGATGTTTAGGCTCTATTTCAAGGGGTCCAGCTGGGGTTTTGCTTGTTTCCCTAACAAAGCTTTCACTCAGGGCCTCTTCTGCTGCTGGATGGAGGGTAAGGTAGGTGAGGAAGTTAGCAGAATTGGGGTCTCCAGATGTCCGGAATCTAAGTGACTCAGCAGATGTCTATTATTATGGTTGTGGCCCTGGAGTGCTTTCACAGCGATGATGATAACAGCAGGGCATGACCAACACTCGCTATAACTTCAGCAGCACCTGCTACAGACCCACTGTTTCTCTAGATCATTTCATTTAAACTCACGCAACCCACTAAGGAGAGCCAAATGCTGCCTGCTTGAATACCAGCTTCAGGGCCAAGGCTCCTAATCCTCTGGTTATGCTGTTTCCAAGGAAAAAGCAGGAAGAGAAGCTCTTCTTGGATAGAGCGTGGGTTCCTGCAAGTTGAGGGTGGGTGGAATGCGTGCTTTCATTCAGCAGGCTCCAGGTGATACTGACTGAGGTGCTTCTGTGAGCAGTGTGTGCTACAGTCTGTAGCTGTATACACTGCGCCTGGGGAACCTGAAAGGAAATCACCGGGGAGGGCGGTCAGTCCCCACTGACAGGTGCAGGGAAATATCTGCAGAGGGCAAAGCCAAGAAGTTGGAATTAAAGACGGAGGAGGAGAATGGGTGGAGAAGGGCAGCATCTTTCTCCCAGCAGGCAAGCAGCCACGTTGTTGTGGTTCTGTCGCTCAGTCGTGTCTGAGTCTTTGCGACTCCATGCACGCAGCACAGCAGGCTTCTCTGTCCTTCACCATCTCCTGAGCTTGCTCAAACTCATGTCCATCGAGCCAGCCAACCATCTCTTCCTCTGTCGTCCCCTTTTCCTCCTGCCCAGAATCCCTCCCAGCATCAGGATCTTTTCCAATGAGTCAACTCTTCGCATCAGGTGGCCAAAGTACTGGAGCTTCAGCTTCAGCATCAGTCCTTCCAATGAACACCCAGGACTGATCTCCTTTAGGATGGACTGGTTGGATCTCCTTGCAGTCCAAGGGATTTTCCAGAGTCTTCTCCAACACCACAGTTCAAAAGCATCAATTCTTCAGCATTCAGCTGTCTCTATGGTCCAACTCTCACATCCACACATGACCCCTGGAAAAACCAGTAGCTAGGTAAAAGCAGAGAGACGGGGGCAGGGGCCAGGTGGCAAGAAATCACACAACTTGTAAACAGTGGGGGTCCAAGTGTAGACAAAGGAAAGCTGGGGCCTCTAGACTGACAGGAAACCACGCATTTCGGTGAGAAGGGTCTGAGGAGCAAAGAAAGGTGGGGAAAGGGGTCTGCACTGCAGGGAACTGTGGCCTTTCGCTCCTCGTGCTGCCACTGAGATAAGATTGCACAGAGGAGAAGGCGATGGCACCCGACTCAGCACTCTCGCCTGGAAAATCCCATGGACAGAGGAGCCTGGTGGGCTGCAGTCCATGGGGTCGCTGAGAGTCGGACACGACTGAGCGGCTTCACTTTCACTTTTCACTTTCATGCATTAGAGAAGGACATGGCAACCCACTCCAGTGTTCTTGCCTGGAGAATCCCAGGGACAGGGGAGCCTGGTGGGCTGCTGTCTATGGGGTCGCACAGAGTTGGACACGACTGAAGCGAGGCAGCAGCAGCAGCAGCTCACACAGAAGTATTCATGCTGCACTGAGGCCCGCGGCGCTTCTGATCTAAGCTAAAGAAGGGCAAAAATCCCCCTTCCCCTTGGGAAGATGGAACTGGGATGAAAATCAGGGAAGAGGACCCCCAAACTCCTGCATTCCCAGCGAATATCCCACCCCTACATTTGCACGTGCCTTGCGGCAGGCTTGTCAAAAAAACCCAGGGTGGACCTGTGGGTCCTCACCCGCCTGCCCACTCTCCATCTGAGCACATGTCCTTGCTTAAATAAATTCTCACTTCCCTTTCTTAACCTTTCGGCTTCGCCTCCAAATTCTTGACCGATGAAGAAAGAACCTCAGATTCACCGACAACACCTTCAAGAGTGTTGCCGTGAAAAAGAAAAAAAGAGGGTTGAGTTTTCCCCTTTCCCTTTCCTGAGAAGAGAGAAGATGAAGAGAACAGTCAGCAGGCCTGAACACTCCTGGTATTTTCACTTAACTTCTCCTAACTCTGCATGTCTGTAATTAAGCTTGCTTTTCTGCCCCCTAACTCGGCAGGAGCTACAATTCACATTTTTTCCCTCTGACTCTATGCTAAATACATTCCCGTCTGGTGCTTACCCTTGCAACACCCTTCCCTCGTTGTTATATATCAGAAAGAAGGCCGGAGGGCCACTGAACCGCCAGACGCAGTTGCTGGGTTACTGATGCCAGTGTGTGACCATCTTTGAAACAATGCAAGGGGAAGAGATAAAGATCCTGTTGCCTCTGCCTCTCGTCACCAGCTCCTGACTGCAAGCCCGGGCCTTCTATAAGCCCCTAGACTCCTCACACAGAGGGGCACGGTTCCTGAAGTGGGCGCCTACTGTGTTCCGCGCTCTGCCAGCTGGGAATGAAAGCCACCATTCTATTTCCTCCAAACTCTGTTTCCATACTTTTTAATTCAGCTTCCATAGGCAGAGAAGACCAAGATTTTGGCCACCCACAAGAGGAGAGGAAAATTAAAGGTACAGAAATGGGGGGAAAAACAATTTTGCTTCAATAAAGCAATGTCGACTAGAATGGAACCCCTCTTTAAGTCAACTAAAATACAATTATTTTAACTCAAGATTTAAAATTAAAAGAGATTGCACAGAGGGTTAGAAAGAACCAAATATAGATTTGGTTATTGCAAAGGTTAAGCACATAGAATTAATGGCTGCGGCATGGAAAACAGTCCCCTTATGGAAAGGGCAGAATGAAAAAAAGCTTCCGAACAATGTTCTTAACCCCATTGTGTGGAGTTTTGCATAAATGTTGCTGGGTGGCCACCACCTTTTGCTGTAAAATTTGCTGTTTATCCACTCTGCTGCAGAAGTGCTTCCACAGAATGTGTTTCTCACCAGGGTTTTAAAATATTTACATCTGCTGATTAATAATGCATGGCTGGCATTCAGGACCTCAGAGTCATGAATAATTGACATGTTCATTTAAGATTTGCAACTGTTCTGTATAATGATGAAGTGTGCCAGTCGAAGTTTCCCCAGTGCTTCCCATAAGGAAAATTTGCAGTAAAATCAAGCTTTCCTGTTTTAGAGAGGCGGAAACTACGGACTCTAAGCAAATAAGGCAGGAAAACAATTGTCTGG
Source organism: Ovis canadensis (assembly GCF_042477335.2). Lineage (NCBI taxonomy): Eukaryota > Metazoa > Chordata > Mammalia > Artiodactyla > Bovidae > Ovis > Ovis canadensis. The sequence goes on along the minus strand of NC_091260.1, from coordinate 80,593,902 downwards.
GCCAGATGTTCTCTGTTAAGAATTGGGCAGCCACAGTGCTCGCAGCCACCAGAGAAAATGGATTTTTTTTTTTTTTTGACTGTTTTAGTTGAAGGAATGGGACTTGGGATTCTGGTCAAACGCCACCCTGCCTCTTCATCCTACTGAAGTTATTTAGGAGTAGTCTGAGATGCAAGCGTGCATGTGTGTGGTTGCATGTGTGTGTGTGTGGTTGTGTGTGTGTGTTTCCAACCACTATGAGTTTAATTATTATGACAGTGGTTTCAGAAAAGAAAATTGGTTAAAAAAAAAAGCAATGGGAAGCCAGTATAAGGTTTTGTCTGGCAGCCATCTTCACTGAATGAACAACGAACCCCAAAATGTTCATTTCCAGCCACACTTCTTTCAAGAACTAAGTGCTTGTTATTGGCAGTTTAACATCAAAAGTTTTCTTTTGAGATTTTTTGACGTGGATCATTTTATTTAAAATCTTTATGGAGTTTTTTAAGATGTTGCGTCTGTTTTATGTTATAGCTTTTTGGCCTCGAGCCACGTGCGATCTTAGCTCCTCTACCACTGGAAGGCAGTTTTAACCGCTGGAGAAGTCCCCAAAATAATTCTTTACTTTCAGAAAAGAAATGTCAAATCTGACAGTTTTAGAAGATTTATACAAAAAAAAAAAAAGAACAATACTGAATGTAACTTTTCACTACATTTTTCCCTTTCCCCTGGCAATTCAGCCTAGGGGTTCACGTAATAATCCCCTGCATGGGTCATTAGTCACAAGCCACATCATGGAAAAGGCATAATTTTGTATTTATTTTTCTAATTTTACACAAAGATCCCCCTAATTCTCTCCTCAGGACTATGCCCCATTAGCTCCATAATCTTTCCATATCATTTCTGGCTCCTCTGTAAGAAAATCTCACTTTTAGCTTTTTTTTTTTTTCTTTTATAAAATGGTTTTCTAACTCTTGTCAGGGAAATACAGAAAAGATGTCATGACATTGTCATTTCTGGGGATATGCTCCGCAGTCTTGTAATTCTGAAGGGGTGACTTTTCTAACACAAGGACAAGGCAACAGGTGAAACTGCTTTCTAGGGACCCTCACCTAATCCCACCTGAGCCCATGTCCTCGTCTCTTATTCTGAAGATACTTGGTGATTTTGCTCACGATGCGCTGGAAGTGGGTGCCTCGTTGTAATGTGTCTGGTTGGAGTCTCAAGGTCCTAGTAGCTGGCAAGCATCCCCGCCCCAGTGTACAAACAGACACTTTCTCATCTGCCTGTTTTGACAGATATCTCTTGCTCTTGTCTTCCCTGGCTGTGTGAAAAATCTCTGGTTCCCAACTTCGGGTCATGCAGTTACAATCACATGTCTTCCTGGCTTGTGAAATCTGTCTGAAAGTGTCAGTAGCTCAAGTCATGTCCGATTCTTTGCGACTCCATAGACTGTAGCCAGGCTCCTCTGTCCACGGGATTCCCCAGGCAGGAATACTAGAGTGGGTTGCCATTTCCTTCTCCAGGGGATCTTCCCAACCCAGGGATCGAACCCGGGTCTCCTGCATTGCAGGCAGGTTCTTTACCATCTGAGCCTGCAGGGAAACCCGAAATCTGTTTGACGCAGCTGCATTTTATTGACTTCAGCTGCCCCAGAGGAACCACCAACGGCACCTTCAGTTTTATCTATCCGTGTCTGAGGGTGAGACACAGGAAGCAAGCCAGGCCTGGCCGTGGAAAAAGAACACACTCTACAGTTCACAATACAGGGGGCTTAATCGAGGGCATCGCTTACACAGCAAAGCCAGCGCTAAGAAGCTAAACGGGAGCAGTAATGTAACAGAGATGAACCGATAGGCAGTTTCTCAAGGCTGGGGGTGAGGAGTGCTGCCAGGGCAGGGGCTGGGGTCCTGGTGCAGAAAAGAACCTGAGGGTGGAATTTTCCAAGAAGAGCCTGAGCCTCAGAGAAAAATGTGAGGTTACAGAGATAGCACCCAGGCCAGACGCTGAAGGCGGATGGCACCCAGCGTAGAGTGGGGGAACAACGAGCCCTCTCCCTTCCCCCAACCGTGCCTCCAACCCGTTGTCCAAACCAGCAGGAATCAGCTGACAGGGAGCGTGGGACTCGCGGCCCATTGAGCTACTATTCTGAGCCACAGATTAGCATAGGGAAGGTTTGAGGGTTAGCTCTGCAGCCAGACAGGTCAAAGGCCAGGCCTGGCTGCCCTGCCACCACCTCCATATGCAGAGAAAGGAGACTGAGGTACATTAATACACGTCTCCAAGATGTCTGGCTCCACCGTCTTGGCAAATAAATCAGTGTAACAAGTCAGAATTTATACTTTTCCCAGTAGAATATACCATGATGTGAAAAATACTTGAATATCTTTTGGTTTCTTCTTGTTTAACAATATCTTTAAGATATTTAAGATGTTTCTTTAAGAATATCTTTTTGTTCTGAAAAGCTACAGAAATACATTTTACCTGAGGAGTGGACTAATTGTCAAGCGAAGTCGAATTTTATTACATGAAAAGTTCTCAGAGTATATATATATATTTTTTTAATTTTTATTTTTACTTTATTTTGCTTTATAATACTGTATTGGTTTTGCCATACATTGACATGAATCAGCCACGGGTGTACATGAGTTCCCAATCCTGAACACCCCTCCCTCCTCCCTCCCCATAACAGCTCTCTGGGTCATCCCCGTGCACCAGCCCCAAGCATCCTGTATCCTGTATCGAACATAGACTGGCGATTTGTTCCTCACATGATAGTATACATGTTTCGATGCCATTCTCCCAAATCTCTCCCTCTCCCACAGGGTCCAAAAGTCCATTCTAAACATCTGTGTCTCTTTTGCTGTTTCGCATTCAGGGTTATCATTACCATCTTTCCAAATTCCATATATATGTGTTAGTATACTGTATTGGTGTTTTTCTTTCTGGCTGACTTCACTGTGTATAATCGGCTCCAGTTTCATCCACCTCATTAGAACTGATTCAAATGAATTCTTTTTAATGGCTGAGTAATACTCCATTGAGTATATGTACCACAGCTTTCTTATCCATTCATCTGCTGATGGACATCTAGGTTGTTTCCATGTCCTGGCTATTATAAACAGTGCTGCGATGAACGTTGGGGTACACGTGTCTCTTTCCGTTCTGGTTTCCTCGGTGTGTATGCCCAGCAGTGGGATTGCTGGGTCATAAGAGTATATTTTTAAAAGGGAACTTCAAATTAAATTGACAGAAGTATGCGTTAGGTTTGGGAAAATGTACGCACATATGTACAGAACGTTAGAACAGTCGCAAGACTAAGATACGTGGGCGAGATGAATTTGAAAGAGTCATGGCCTTCAGCTGAATCCCCGCAGAGTTAGTTGTGCAGCGAGCTCAAGGCAGAGACGATCTGTTTCACCTCCATAGGAAAACAAGATGGCAACAAATGTGCGGAGAGCTCACGAACGTGAGCGCCTCACTCTTAAAAAGGGGTTAGCTGTTTCCATGGACACCTTGGACAGACAACCACACGGGGCTGAACCACGGTTAGTTAAGACAAAGGTATCAGGGACCTAGGATGTGAGGCAGTCACTGCTAGCAGCTCACCCAGCAACCGTCCCCCTCCCACTTTCCCTTCTGCCAAAAAGTCAGCTTTTTATTTCCAGGTGTTGGGTAGCAATCCCCTCATGGACTCTGAGTCTCTTGTCCAGGCTCTGATGGTACCATTCGCTGTGTGTACCAGTCAGGGCTCAAGGCAGGAAATGCAATCCACGTGGAATATTGCAAAAAGAAAATCAGTTAGCAATAGGCTTCCCTGGTGGCTCACACTGTAAAGAATCTGCCTGCCAATGCAGGAGACCCAGGTTCGATCCCTGGGCTGGGAAGATCCCCTGGAGAAGAGAATAGCAACCCACTCCAGTGTTCTTGCTTGGAGAATCCCATGGCCAGAGGAGCCTGGCGGGCTGTAGTCCATGGGGTCGCAAAGAACTGGACACAGCTGAAGCGACTTAGCACACACATGTACTGTCTGGAACTATGATTGCTTCTTGAAATCCTAGAAGGTCAATATTCAAGGCAAAAGTCTATAAACTGGGAATAATAGTACAAAGGAAATTACCAGGTAAATGAGTCAGTGATCTAACCAATCTAGAAAAAACTTACCTCTCTAAAGTTCCAGGTGGATGAGACATTAAATCCTCCTCCTCATTGGGTGAATATTCTTAACATGCAGCCAAAAAAAAAAAAAAAAAAGACTTCCTCACATGAGCTATGTATTTTACTGCAACAGCTTGTAGAAACAACTCCATGGAACTTGTAATGAGCAGGTAATAACAAAGTGTAAAACTGCAGCTGATGTCACAAAAAATGGTTGAAGTCTTTCTCCAGAAATAATTCTACGTAATCCAGGCATTCAAAAATACACAAGAAATTCCTCACGAATAGCCAGCAGGTTGTCCACTTTCCTGACATTTCTGCTTTTGACTTTACAATTTTAAATAGTTGGGAATCTCTTATCTCAGAGCCATTCTTCTGAAACTAATATAAGCATACGGTAAGAGTTCTGTTCTGTTTCAAACATTTAGTGTCAGGTAGTTTATATCACTCTTCCTGATTTAAGAAAATTTATGCCTTATGTTCATACAATTTGCATGCCAAGTTTCCTAGCAGAGAGATTGGTCCTGTTTAAGACATCTGCATTACCAGCTGTCATGATGGCCATTGGGCAAACCATGAAATCTAGCAAAGCTTTCCACCATTTCTTTGGGGTGAGGTACTTTTAGACTGGAAAATCTATCTTTCTTTCTGAAGAGGAGCATGGCAACTCACTCCAGTATTCTTGCCTGGAGAATCCCGTGGACACAGGAGCCTGGCAGCCTACAGTCCATGGGGTTGCAAAGAGTCAGACACGACTGAAGTGACTTGGAACGCACGCATGCATCTAGCTTTCTTTATGTCTGCCGGCCCATCTAAAAGACTTTAAAAATCTATTTCAATGTACAGTGTGTGCTATGAATGTTTTAAAATAGGTAGGGGAATCATGCAAATTTGGAAACATTGTGTGCCTGTGTGTGCTGAGTCATGTCCGACTCTTTGAGACTCCATGAACTGTAGCCCACCAGGTTTCTTGGTCCACAGGATTTCCCAGGGAAGAATTACTGGGGTGGGTTGCCATTCCCTTCTGCAGGGGATCTTCCTGTCCCAGGGAGCGAACACACGTTTCTTGAGCCTACTGCATTGGTAGGTGGATTCTTTACCATTGAGTCACCTGGAAGCTTCAGACCCATTGATTATTTGCAAGGTGCTAATTTTTTCCTGATATTTTTTATTCACTGTGCTATACATTGAGCCTGCAGGCTGAGAACAGGACATGGTCTCAGGAAGACACAGTCTCCCTGGGGATACCAGCATGTAAACAGGAGACCCAGCTTCCCAGTATCTCTTCCCAAAGCATCACACAGCAGTTGACAGACTGTTCACTGATACTAGCTGATGTGGTCCTGCCCTCACGGGCAGGACATTGAGTCCTAAGGTACTCGGTGCACATTCTACAGAACAGCAGCAACCACACTTTCATTTTCCATGCATGATATACCCACATAGTTAAGTGAACTTCAGTGGTTCAGCTTTTATAAGATCCCAGTTCTTGAGTATGCAATTAAATGGAGCATCAGTAGTCCATTGATTCAGTTAATGCATAATCTGTAAATGGTTTTACTGAGAAAATTGCTTACCCTCACCCTTCCCTTGTAGAAAGATAGATTTTTATGAAAGATTCACATAGGAGTGGATCCATCTACAAGGAGCTGAAACAAACTAGCAATGATGCCAGTCAGTAAAGTTACTGTCCTATAAGGAACCCCAAGCCACAGGGCCTTATCACTGAAAGGTGGATGTTTTGCTTAGACCTCAGGTCCAGGGGGCTCTGTTCATGTGTTCCCTTGGATCCGTGGCAACCTTCATGTTCCGCAACAGAGGGAAGAGAGCAGGGCTGGCCACACAGCGCCTGTCTGCAAGTGGCCAGGTCAGGCTCCGTGTTTCCACTGCCACAGCACAGGGCTGACTGTGCTCGCTGGAGAAGAAACATGCCACCCTACTGGGTGTCTGGAGCGGTGAGAGCTAGAAGCACAGACACCGCCCTGGGCCCTGAGCCACAGACAGCTCTGGTCATGCCCTTCGCCTACCTCTTGAAGGCAAAAGGAGAAGCGGGTCACAGAGGATAGGATGGCTGGATGGCGTCCCCGACTGAATGGACATGAGTTTGAGCAAGCTCCGGGAGACAGCGACGGACAGGGAAGCCTGACGTGCTGCAGTCCATGTGGTCGCAGAGTCATTCACGACGCAGCCACTGAACCACAGGTGATTTTTTTTTCCCCCTCCCTCAGCCACAGAGGGCTCTGGTCATTTCTTTCTTTAGGTGGTTTTGTTTTGGTTTGGTTTTTTTTCTGGGAAGAAATGGAAAGAGGTAGAGTTTGCCTCTGAGCTTGTCTCCTTGACCAGAGGTCCAGAGCCTTCTGTCCTCTGCTTTCCCCGGCACGAGCATCAAGCCCTGACCTCCTCCGTGGTACCACATCCTTCTCTTCTCATCCTCAGCTGGATACGGATGACCGGAGATGTGTAATCCTGTTCATTCTAGCGGGAATCACCCGCTATTCTAGGAAGTATTCTCACCATGCAAGCAGAAACTATCAGTCCAAAATAACTCCTTCTGGGACTTTGCTGGTGGCCCAGTGGTTAAGACTTTGCCTTCCAATACAAGGAGTGCAGGTCTGACCCCTGGTTGAGGAACTAAGATCCCACATACCAGAGCCATAAATAAATGAATGTTGCTGTTACTGTTCAGTCGCTAAGCCAAATCTGACTCTTTGCCACCCCATAGACTGCAGCACGCAGGCTTCCCCGTCCTTTACTATCTCCCAGAGTTTGCTCAAGTTTATCTCCATTGAGTCACTGATGCTGTCTGACCATCTCATCCTCTATCACTCCCTTCTCTTTTTGCCTTCAACCTTTGCCAGCATCAGGGTCATTTCCAGGGAGTAATAAATATTTAAAAGACAAGCAAAACAAGCAAACAAACAAACACCAAGTAATTCCTTCTGTATAATCAAAGCATTACTTTTAAGAGCAGTTCCTATGAAATACTTATTTACTTCTGTGCATCCCATTCCCAGGAGGAGGTTCAGATTTTCCCATGAGCCAGACAATTTGCCAGACAAATGCCTCAGCCTGTCTGAAACTTTCACTGTGTGCCAGGCACATGGGAGCCGCTTGCCATCAAGCGTTTGGCTGCAGCTCTCTGAGCCTGAGCCTCTGCCTCTGTGAAATGGCTCCAGTCTCTGTCTACATCTTCACATGCTTCTCATCGGTGTGTTTCCCATCTCTCCCTGCCGCTTCCTTGTACGGCCAGTTGCGATGGCAGTCAGGGCCAATCTGGATATTCCAGGCTTATCTCTTTACTTCAAGACCCGTAATCACTTTTGCAAAGGCCCTTTTTCCAAATAAGATACCATTCATGGGGTCTAGGAATTAGGACCTGGATTTGTCTTTGGGAGCTGTTATCAGCCTACCTTCTTGTTCTGGACTTTCTTTCAACAGTTAATGTTGAGTCAATAGCCTGACTCTTATTTTTCTTATCTTTACCCACCCTACCTCAATTTTTTTTTAATTTTTATTTTTACTTTATTTTACTTTACAATACTGTATTGGTTTTGCCATACATTGACATGAATCCACCACAGGTGTACATGCGTTCCCAAACATGAACCCCCCTACCTCAATTCTTTATCTTTTGCTATCTTCTGGGGGATTTTTTTTCTCCAATTTTTTCTGTCTCATAATGTTCTATTGCTTCATCTTACTGTTTGGCTATCCTATTTAACTTCTGGAGTACATTCTTTTCCCTCTGAGGTTCCTTTTTGATAGTGTTCCAGTTTATTTGTGCTCAGCCACTCAGTTGTGTCCAACTCTTTGTGACTCTATGGACTGTAGCCCGCCGGGTTCCCCTGTCCATGGTACTCTCCAGGCAAGAACTCTGGAGCGGGGTGCACTTCTTCTCCAGTTTATTTATATGGACGCGAACTTGCGCCTGCCTCTCTCTGTATTATTTCTACTCTCTTGCACTTGCCTTGCTTATGCTGCGTTCTATTTTTTTGTTCTTTTCGTTTCTCTGTCATGTGAGAGCTCTCCTCAGTGTCTTCTTTGGTCCCCTGTTTATATTTTTAAATGAGGTTAAAAAAAAAAAAGCATCCCTGCGGAAGCTCTCTGCCAGTGAGTGTACAGGATGGGAGAGGGGCAGCTGGTAAACCCATAGCCTCTGTCTTCCATGATCACATAGGAAGCAGGATTTCTTACAGGGACCAGACAACATCAACACCTTTTCCTCCTTGTTCTTCGAGTTTCAGGGACAAACCTTCCAATCTGCTACTTGATTCTTTAAGCTTTGCTGTGTATATTTGTTTTGTAAAAGCAGGATGTAAAATGAATATTGGCCTTCAGTGCATCTGATTTCACTAAGATCCCCAGCATCAGCTGCACGTGCGATCTCTTCTCTGCCTGGAATCCCCACTTCTAAGGTTTCTCTGAATCAGTTTTGTTTTTTTTTTTTCTCCGCTGATTGAAATCCTCATCGTTTACTTGGGAGTGACTTGATTGCTCTAAATAGGAAAAGGGACTCTTTCTCCATAGCTTCGGTCAGTTATACCCTCTTATCACCTGGACAGAATCCATAGTCCTTGCGCCAAGCCCTAAGGTGGCTCCAGACCTGGTTCAAAATTTTTTTCTGATTTTGTAAAGGAACATGGTGAGTGAAGTCGCTCAGTCATGTCCGACTCTTTGTGACCCCATGGACTGTAGCCCACCAGGCTCCTCTGTCCATGGGATTCTCCAGGCAAGAATACTGGAGTGGGTTGCCATTTCCTTCTCCAGGGGATCTTCCCAACCCAGAGATCGAACCCAGGTCTCCCGCATTGCAGGCAGACACTTTAACCTCTGAGCCACCAGGGAAGGCGCTCATTAATTTTATGTGTCAATCAGGCTAGGCCCGGAGAAGGCAATGGCAACCCACTCCAGTACTCTTGCCTGGCAAATCCCATGGACTGAGGAGCCTGGTGGGCTGCTGTCTCTGGGGTCACACAGAGTCGGACACGACTGAAGCGACTTAGCAGCAGCAGCAGGCTAGGCCACAATACCCAGATATTTGGCCAAAGACTGATTCTAGATATTTCCATGAAGGTAATTTTTTAAAATGAAATTAACATGTAAGTCAGTAAACACTGAGTAAAACAGATTGCCATCCACAAATGTGGGTGGGACTCATCCAATCAGTCAAAAAACCTTTGGAGAAAACAATTGAGGTTCTCCCAAGCAAGAAAAGAGGATTTCTTCCTTCGTATTTGAACTGCACCACCAACTATCAGGGTTTCCGTGGTGGCTCAGATGGTAAGGAATCAGCCTGCAATGCAAGAGACCCGGGTTTGATTCCTGGGTCAGGAAGACCCCCTGGAGAAGAGAATGGCTACCCACTCCAGTATTCTTGCCTGGAGAATTCCATGGGCAGAGCCTGGCGGGCTATAGTCCATGGGGTCTCAAAGAGTCAGACACGACTTAGCAACTAACACATCAGCTATCAACTCCTCTGTGTCTTGAGCCAGCTGGCTGTCCTGAAGATTTTGGACTTGCCAGCCCCGGCAATCACCTGAGCCAATTCCTTGAAAAAAATCCCCATCTGTCTCTCTATCTATCATCTTATTGGTTCTATTTCTCCAGAAAACTCACTAATGCACTGTCTCCCACAATTTACATAGCAACTTCTATTGCTATGCTATAGGCATTATTTCCTCTGACTTTTCACCATCAAAGTTGCCACAGTGAGAACCATATTTGGGCATCATTATCTATTAAGATATCTTTGTCTTTGAAGTGTGAGCTTTTCATAAGCGTGAAGGCAGGAGACAAATGCTGTCTGTGTTTGGAAATCCAGTATCAGACTTGGAATTAACACAGGCCAATTACTCTTTGGTCATTGTTTGGGATAAATATTGAGATGGGTGGGCCACCTATGAGGGTAAGAGCATTGTAAGGCTCATGGTGCAGCGGCCAAAGTGTTTCCCAGGACGGTTCATCACACAGGGATGTTTTATGAGGGTTTATTTGTTGCCAGTCTAGAAAAGATAAGAGCTAAACACCTGCTCATCGTAGCATCCTGTCCTTTCCTCAAATAGTCGGTATAGTTGTGTGTGTGTGTGTGTGTGTGTGTGTGTGTGTGTGTGTGTGTCTTTCCCCTCTCCAGGGACAAGAATATCAAGCTGTTAGCAATGAGTTAATAAAATCAGAGAGACAAGTATTTAGTTGAGATGAAAGAAAGGTCAAGTTTTCCCAGACGTTTCACGTTATAATTTAACCTTGTTTATTGCCTAGGATTTTGAATGCCTTTTAAAAAATGTACAGACTGCATGATCTGGGAGGGAGCCATCCCATTTGGGAAAAGAAGCAATCACATTTAGTCAGGACCAGTGGTCTCCAATGCACCTTTCCACCCATGAGGCTGAGCGTCCCACGGGAAGAGAATTCACAGTTGCTCATGACCTGGCAGGAAGCATCAGGAGGGAAGCCTGGAGTCTACTTAGATGAACTTTCATAAGCCTTTTAAATATATTCCTTTCCACTGAAATAAAACAACACAAGACAGGTGCAAAATAAAGGTATTACTCATGATATTGTGTGTAGTCTAATTAATAATAATGGTTACATTGTATATATTATCAGCTGCTTTATAGAAAAATTTGAAAATTCTTTTTTCTAATGATATAAAGAGATACTTACAGATTGGATTTTTATCAAGAATACATCCAGTATCAGACATCATTTCTGTTTCATTGCTTCATCCTGGAGTTTAGTGCCTCTCAGAATTCATCTTCCAGGGTTGATGAGTCTCTTTTCCCTGCAGGCACGATTGCTGAAGTTTCTAATTGGGCAAGTTAGAACATGGTCAAAGGCAGAAGACTGATGCAAAGTGTGTCTCAAATTCCAGTGTGGATGGTTCTCCAGGCTAGGGTCTGACCTTGGCATAATAAGCTCAGAAATACAAACTTGTCACACTGAGAAGGTCCATTGTGTGTGTGTGTGTGTGTGTGTGTGTGTGTTGGGGGGTGGGGGCTGCTTTTTAAAAGCTCTTGAGACTGACATAAAACCAGATGACCAGATGGCTACTTCTACAATGTGAACAATCTAATTGCTATTCAGAATGAAATATTCCGGTTGGCAGTTCCAGCAATTTTCTCACAGCAAGCTAGACCCACGTAGGAAAGCAAATCAGGGGGTTCATTAGTGAGCGAGCTTACTGAGCCTGGAATCCGGACAAGAGGCCAACAAAGCTTGGAGCTGCCGTCGCTCTTAAAGGGCAGGTCCTACAGACGGGGACTTGAGGTTGTAAGTTCCCCGCCAGAGGCCCCCTCTCTCCTGGACAGAAGGGGACACCAATGTTGATTCCTTTCACTGGGGCTTCATTGGGCTATGCTGGTGCCCTTAAAACATGTCTGCCCCGTGGGTCAGTGCTGTCTACCCTCTGGGCAGAAGGCTTGTTTCCCTTATTCATTCGTCTTTGGCTTACCCATATCAGGGTCAATTCTATTTTGAATGACTTGCCGTACCTTCCCCTTCTCCACCATCATTCACCTGATCTGTAGCTTTGCAACATTTTGAACCAACATTATTACTGTAACTTGTTAGTTGTTCTTCTGGCACCTCTGAAATCTTCTGAGCAATATTGACTTTCTTTAGATAAATCAATACATTAAACTATATTTTGCCCAGTTATCAAAGGTTGAGGCTTCCATCTTTCAAGGACTGAATGTGGGTAATCCAAGGTGTCCATGCATAACTGGGGGCCTGTTACACAAAGCAGAACTCAAGCACCCAGTATTCGCTATTTTAACATTGAACTTGACCAATAAAAAATGACTCAGATATGTGTCAACTCTTTATTGACTGAAGTGGCCTAGTGGCAGTCCACAAATACTGGGGAGAGAGAGTCCATTCATGTGATACAGTCTCCAAGCATACCTGTGGGTCAGCACCACAGCCATCTTGAAAAAAAAAACCAACAAATTCTGTGGCCACTGCAATTCTTTTCTTGAAGTAGGTTCCTTACTTGGGTCGGATGTGGACTTAACTTCCTCAGAAGTTGAAGACAACTCCAAAGACAATCAAATAGGACCCACATAGCTTAAAACACATCGAGAAACTTCATGAAGATCAGCCTCTGTGGTCACCTCTTCTGGGGCTTCCCAGGCAATGTCAGTGGTAAAGAACCCACCTGGCAATGCAGAAGACATGAGACTCGGGTTTGACCCCTGGGTTGGGAAGATCCTTTGAAGGAGAAAGGCAACCCACTCCAGTACCCTTGCCTGGAGAATCCGATAAACAGAGGAACCTGGTGGGCTACAGTTTATAGGGTCACACAGATTGGACACACCTGAAGTGACTTAACACACTCATGCACTCAACTCTATTAAACCCTCCGCCTTTAAAATACCCTTTGTGCCTAGGAGAGAAGTTGGATTAGATTTTATCAACTTCAACAGCTCAGGGGAAGCCTGTGTCTCTGGAAACAGATTTGGAAGCACTCAGATATTATAAAATCAACGTTGTGACTTCCTTGCGCGTGTGTGCTGAGTCATATCCAACTCTGTGGCCCCATGGACTGTAGCCCAGCAGGCTCCTCTGTCCATGGGTTTTCCCAGGCAGAAGTACTGGAGCGGGCTGCTGTTTCCTACTCCAGGGCATCTTCCTGAGCCAAGGACTGAATCCACATCCCTTGAGTCTCCTGCATTGGCAGGTGGCTTTCTTTGCCGCCAGTGCCACCTGTGAAGCCCGTGACTCCCTCAGCCTTCTTTAAATGTTTTCTGGAATCGCAGGTAAAATAGTAGAGACCATAGCATTCATATGAGACTTTCCAATTCAATTTCTTTGATTTTGGGGGGAGATATTAAAATTTAATATTTATTCTTGCTGTTGAAGGAAAAACATGACGCCAGACCAGGTGAGGAGACAGAGGTTGCTTTTACCCTGATGCTATGACTGGTGATGGGACGGGAGCAGAGAGCAAGCCTAGTAACGCGGCTCTGCTGCAGCAAAGCGTGAGAGGGTTCATGAGATCTGGAGGAGGGGGCCAGCACACCCACCTTACCCAGGGCGTTCCCACCCTCCACCTCTACAGCAGGCCTGGAATTCCAATTTTCATTTTTAGCCAATTCAACATAAATAATAGTTGTATAATTTTCACACAACAGCAAGATACAAACTCTATTCAAGTTCCCATAGACTATAAGCCAAGAGACACTGGAACATATCCAGGGATGTAAAACAAGGTGCAAAACTTTCATGGTCTCAATTCAGTTTATTCGCTAAGTTGTGTCCAACTCTTTGTGACTCCATGGAGTGCAGCAAATCAGGCTTCCCTGTTCTTCACTATCTCCCCGAGTTTCCTCAAACTCATCCATTGAGTCGGTGATGCCATCCAACCATCTCATCCTCTGCCACCCGCTTCTCCTCCTGCCTTCAATCTTTCCCAGCATCAGGGTCTTTTCTAATGAATTGGCTCTTTGCATCAGGTGGCCAAAGTATTGGAGCTTTAGCTTTAGCATCAGTCCTTGCAATGAATATTCAGGGTTGATTTCCTTTGGGATTTACTGGTTGGATCTCTCTTCTGTACACGATCTAAAGGTGTTGAAATCATACAGAGTCTGTTACCACTGTGATATTATAGTAGAAAAGAAAGTGAAAGTGAGGTCGCTCAGTCGTGTCTGACTCTTTCCATCTCCATGGACTGTAGACCATCAGGATCCTCTGTCCATGGAATTTTCCAGGCAAGAGTACTGGAATGGGTTGCCATTTCCTTCTCCAGGAGATCTTCCCAACCCAGGGATCAAACCTGGGTCTCCCGCATTGCAGGGCAGACGCTTTACCATCTGAGCCACCAGGGAAGTCTTATTATGGTAGAAATCAATATCAAAAGATATCTGAAAATAACCCAGTTATTTTCAAGTGTAATGTGACATTTACTAAGAGAGATCTTTGACATAGCCTTCATTGAAAGGCCCAATGAAGTTAAAAGACTGAAAACACACAGAGGGTGATTGAAGAGAAGAAAGTATTTAAAAGAGAAATCAATATCAAAATAAGGAATTAATATCAGGAGTACAAAAAAAAAAGAGTACTTAGAAAACCCTCTGTACTTGGAAATTAAATGTTCACTTTTGAAACAGAGGTGTATCTATTAACAAGAAGCCATAACAAGAAAAATCAGAAAATATTTGCAACAGAATGAAAATAATAAGAGACTTTATCAGAATTTGTTGCATGCCCGAGGCTTCCCTGATGGCTCAGTGAAAAAGAATCTGCCTGCCAGTGCAGGAGACTCGGGTTCCATCCCTTGGTCGGGAAGATCCCCTGGAAAAGGGAATGGCAACCCACTTCTGTATTCCTGCCTGGAGAATTCCATGGATGGAGGAGCCTGGTGGAAGCTGTTCAATGCAACTAAATACACTGTGAAAACTAGATTCCATTTTCTTGTTGTTTTCGTTCTCTTAGACCCACAAGAGTGATCAGAAGCTCTCTGTAGCTTGCCGTCTCTCAATCCTGCAAATCAGCAGGTGTTCCTGGAGCGAGACAACCCTCAAAGCTAGGCTCACCTGTCTGGTTCTCATCATCTCTCCTGTCTCGTCCTATGAACATTTTCATAAGGCCTGGTTCTCAGCACCATTTCAGAGCACCAGTGTCGTCAAGCAAAACATCTTTCCCAGCTTTCCAAGTTGCTCTCAATGAGCATGTCTAGTCTCTTCTTTATCCAATAGCAGATGTCAGGGATTTGCTTCTTGAGAGAGATAATTGAAAACACCCAGGTTAAGATTTTTGCTTTCTTAGAGGGAAGATCATTATCATCGTAATCTTTTCCTTTCCAAATCTCCTCTTCTCTTCCTGTTTTGTAACTCAACGCTGACATCTCAACGTGGAGTTTATCTTGTGAGGTTTATAGCTCTGGCATCTAGTGTGGTTGTCTTGCTTACATGCCACCCTGTTTTCACTCTGGCTTCACTGTGATCACTAAGCTCTGATGTGGGTGTGTGCACTAAGGAAAAGAGCATATTACAAAGCCGCAATGCTCTGCACTTACCACTCTTCATATTGTGTGGGTTTTGAACACTATAATCCTAAATTAGTTATGCAACCCTGCATAAGGCACCAGCAACCTATTTATTTTACAAGCGAATTTCCTTTCTATCTCAGAGGAGAACATACAGATGATATAGGAGGCTGGATTCCGGTGGCTCTAACTTAGTCGCTGACAGATGCGTAATTCAATATGTCTTTGCACGAATTCATAATGAGTAGAGGGGACAATTCCCCAAGCACTTCCTCGCTAATCATCTGTCACAACAACATGGGAGGTTGAAGGCAGCGCATTACCGTAGGCAGGTTGCTGCTAAATTTTCAGACTGACATGGATGCTGCGCCTTTAGCTGTGAATTCCCTCAGAGCACCCGCCCCAGAGTGAGTGGGCTGATTTGGGGGCATCTTCCTTTTTCGCCATGTTGGGGAGTATTAATAAGTCACCAGAATCTGGAGCCTGGGCACACACATGGCTGTAGCGTTCTCTCTCTCTCTCTCTGTCCCGGCCTCACCCGCCGTGCTTTTCTCTGATGCTTGGCTCCATCTCGACACCAGCCCTCTTTGGGTCCTGTTATTTTCTAGGATCGTGTGGACACACTGTTCGTTCAGCCCTAAGAAGCCAAGTTCCTGTGAACTCTCTTTCTGATATTTGCCCCTCCTGGCTATGTGCCTGTTTGTCTTTGGAAATTTTTAGCTATTTTGGAAGCTTCTGGGAGGCAGCCAGTGCATGTCGTACATATTCAGTTCCCAGCAGTCATCTCAGTTCCTGGCGCAATACAGGCACTTAATACAGTTTGAACAGATAAATCAATAGCTCGCTGGCTGAGCGGGACGATCTGCAGTGGCTGGAGGCCGAGTTCCCTCCGTGGAATAAGGAGAGGAGAACACCAACGCCATTCCCCCACGTGGGATTGAAGCAGCCACACCCTGCGCCGCCCAAAACCCATGACTCCCGGTTCCAGCCTCTCCTTTGACTCCTCTTCACCCACTGCCATCTCTTGCCGCTTGACATGTGCTTCTGTTCATGACCACGTTGCTCTTTTATTTTCAACGTGACTGTCAATATATTCTGTTGTAAACACAGAACACTTACTGCTCATTGGTGGAATTTGATTCTGGCTTTGCCAGTTTGCACAAGATCCTGCACTCCTGGAAGGCCCAATTTACATATCTGTAAGTGGTGTGATTTGACGGCATGACAGACACCATCTTTTCCAGATCTCAACCCTTGCATCTCTACCGTGGTCGCTGGGAGACTTGGGAAGTATGGCCCACAGTGCTCACATGTGAGGCTGGACAGTGCTTCCCTCATGGATAATGGGTGGACTGAATGGGCGAAAAGGAGCCTGGATATGACACGATTCACTAACCTGGACCCCACTGAAGGGAAGCTGCCATCTGTCCTGAAATAAATCCATCCGTCAGGCAACACATGGCGTTTTGTCTGAAGCAGCGACAGTGTGTGACTTCCATGGGACACCCACACCGCGTGCCACCACAGGAGGGAAAGACTGGTCCTTACTGGAAAACTGCATGCTCTGGGGAGCAAAGGGCCTTACTTAGCCATGCTGCATTAACTGTCTAAATGGCAGCCCTCCTTCAGTTAAAATATTCTGTGCATTCTTCTCTACCTGGTGACAGTTGTATCTGAAGGCTTAACAGGTCAGTAATGCCCGATCCTTGGTTGCTGAATAAAGGGACTCAAGAGAGGACAAAGAGTTGTTGAATGCTTTGCATGAAGCTGGCTGTGGTTGTACAGAGTAGGTTTATGTTTCTGAGAAGATGGAGTCATGACTATATGAAAGGTTATTTTATAAGGAAGATATACCACTGAGAAAAGAATGTAAGATAGTGCTCTTAAGTCATGGGGAAAATGGTTAATAGTTACACAAAGCCTCTAACAATGCAGGGGTTTGCAAAGGATAAGCCCAGGGTCAGTGACAGTTATTTCATTTTGTTTTTTTAAGAGGAGGGGAACTGTTATACTAGAATGGAATCCTAGGCTCAATTTCCTTTTCGTGGAGTGAGAATCAACTTTGAACATATCTTTAAGGCATAAACGTGGTGATTACAGCCGTGATGAACCATCTGCCCACTCACATCTCAGAGTGAAAGCAACTGGATAATTTTCAATATCTACGATGATGTAAATATGGAATTATACAGAGAAAAAGTAAATCCGTCTTGTGTAGGAAATTAAGTAAAGTCTACAGTTTAGCCATCATAAGAGGGAAGAACTCTCGTCCTGATGAGGCCTTCTGGTGTCTCAATGTCCTTCCTGGGGAGCTGCCCCTTGACCCTTGGAGTGAAAGTAGCCACTGTGAGTGGAAAAGACAGCCTTGACCCCAGATCTGATCCAAGGAGCCACCAGCAAAGTCACCGAGGGTGGTTCCAATCCTGGGGCTCCTGGCGGTGACAGCCTGGGTTGGAACCATAACAGGACCATGAACTCGGCACGGGTGGATGATGGCTGGGATTGGTGATGAGCAGGTGGAGAAAGGGACTGAGATGTCACCCAACTCTGGCCTGCGAAGGTCATGTGATCTACTTCCTTTCCCTTGGCCTGGCATCTTATTCCTGGTACCCACGATTCCCTCTTCACCTCACTCGTATCTTTACCCAAGTGTCCCCTTCTGAGGATGCCTGTGATGACCAGTTCAGTTCAGGCACTCAGTCAGGTCTAACTCTTTGTGACTCCGTGGACTGCAGCACGCCAGGCTTCCCTGTCCATCACCAACTCCTGGAACTTACTCAAACTCATGTCCATCGAGTCTGTGATGCCATCCAGCCATCTCATCTTCCGTCACTCCCTTCTCCTCCTGCCTTCAATCTTTCCCAGCATCAGGGTCTTTTCCAATGAGTCAACTCTTCCATCAGTTGGCCAAAGTATTGAAGTTTCAGCTTTAGCATCAGTCCTTCCAGTGAATATTCAGGACTGATTTCCTTTACGATTGACTGGTTGGATCTCCTTGCAGTCCAAGGGACTCTCAAGAGTCTACTCCAACACCATAGTTCAAAAGCATCAATTCTTCGGTGCTCAGCTTTCTTTGTAGCCCAGCTCTCACATCCACACATGACTACTGGAAAAGCCATAGCTTTGACTAGATGGACCTTTGTTGGCAGAGTAATGTCTCTGCCTTTTAATATGCTGTCTAGGTTGGTCATAGCTTTTCTTCCAAGGAGCAAACGTCTTTTAATTTCATGGCTGCAGTCACCATCTGCAGTGATTTTGGAGCCCCCCAAAAATACATTCTCTCACTATTTCCATTGTTTCCCCATCTATTTGCCATGAAGTGATGGGACCAGATGCCATGATCTTAGTTTCCTGAATGTTGAGTTTTAAGCCAACTGTTTCACGCTCCTCTTTCACTTTCATCAAGAAGCTCTTTAGTTCTTCTTTGCTTTTCCATAAGACTGGTGTCATCTGCATATCTGAGGTTATTGATATTTCTCCCGGAAATCTGGATTCCAGCTTGTGCTTCATCTAGCCTGGCATTTTGCATGATGTACTCTGCATATGAGAAACGCTGGGCTAGAAGAAGCATAGGCTGGAATCAAGATTTCCAGGAGAAATATCAATAACCTCAGACATGCAGATAACATCACCTTTATGGCCAAAAATGAAGAGGATCTAAAAAGCCTTTTGATGAAAGTGGCAGAGGAGAGTGAAAAAGTTGGCTTAATGCTCAACATTCAGAAAACTAAGATCATGGCATCTGGTCCTATCATTTCATGGGAAATAGATGAGGAAATAGTGGAAGCAGTGTCAGACTTTATTTTTGGGGCTCCAAAATCACTGCAGATGGTGATTGTAGTCGTGAAATTAAAAGACGCTTACTCCTTGGAAGGAAAGTTATGACCAACCTAGATAGCATATTAAAAAGCAGAGACCTCACTTTGCGAAAAAAAGGTCTGTCTAGTTAAGGCAATGGTTTTCTAGTGGTCATGTATGGATGTGAGAGCTGGACTGTGAAGAAAGCTGAGCACCAAAGAATTGATGCTTTTGAACTATGGTGTTGGAGTAGACTCTTGAGAGTCCTTTGGACTGCATGAGATCCAACCAGTCCATTCTAAAGGAGATCAGTCCTGGGTGTTCATTGGAAGGACTGATGCTAAAGCTGAAACTTCAATACTTTCGCCACCTGATACGAAGAGTTGACACATTGGAAAAGATCCTGATGCTGGGAGGGATTGAAGGCAGGAGGAGAAGGGGACAACAGAGGAGGAGATGGCTGGATGGCATCACCTACTTGATGGACATGAGTTTGAGTAAACTCCAGGAGTTGATGATGGACAGGGAGGCCTGGTGTGCTGCGATTCATAGGGTCGCAAAGACTCAGACATGACTGAGCAAGTGAACTGAACTGAACTGCATATAAGTTAAATGAGCAGAGTAACAATATACAGCATTGATGTACTCCTTTCCCAATATGGAACCAGTCTGTTGTTCCATGTCCAGTTCTAACTGTTGCTTCTTGACCTGCATACAAATTTCTCAGGAGGCAGATAAAGTGGTCTGGTATTCCCATCTCTCTAAGAATAATTCACTTTAAGAATAACCAGATAACCACGATGGTGTGATCACCCACCTAGAACCAGACAACCTGGAATGAGAAGTCAAGCGGGCCTTAGAAAGCATCACTATGAACAAAGCTCGGGGAGGTGATGGAATTCCAGTTGAACTATTTCAAATCCTAAAAGATGATGCTGTTTAAGTGCTTCACTCAATATGCCAGCAAATTGGAAAATTCAGCATTTGCCACAGGACTGGAAAAGGTCAGTTTTCATTCCAATCCCAAAGAAAGGCAATGCCAAAGAGTATTTAAACTACCCCACAATTGCATTCATCTCATACACTAGCAAAGTAATTAATGCTCAAAATTCTCTAAGCCAGGTTTCAACAGTATGTGAACTTCCAGAAATTCAAGCTGGATTTAGAAAAGTCAGAGGAACCAGAGATCAAATTGCCAACATCAGTTGGATCATTGAAAAAGCAAGAGAGTTCCAGAAAAACATCTAATTCTGCTTTATTGACTATGCCAAAGCCTTTGGCTCTGTGGATCACAACTGATTGCAACTTTAAGTTTGCAGCCACCCTCCCCAGCTATACCTCTCCTCTCTCCAGTTATTTTTTGCCAAAATATCAATTTGCTAAACTACTGCACAATTTGCTTGTTTATGTTATGTATTATCTGTTTCTTCAACATGAGGCCCGGTCTGTTCTATTTTCAGGAGTATTTCAGTGCCTAGAAAAATGAAACTAGCACAGAGCAGATAGTATTTATTGATTTAATAAGTGAGAAAAAAAATCTTCCATTATGAGTATTTTAAGTATTCAAATTGAGACAACAGAGCAACTTTCTAACAAGGAGTTAAATTTGATCTAAACACAGGAAACCTAGGTAATAATGATAAAACCAAAAACATTAAAATTATTCAAGATTAATATGCTGAATTGCTCAAAGTGTGTGTGTGTGTGTGTGTATTTTGTTTAGAAAGTGTAGATAATGTTAAACAGCAAGAAGATAAAAGAAAAAAATTAACAATTGGAGTCCACTTGATTAACAAGCTACAGACTGTCTTGAATAGCAGCCACATTTTGTATATAAAGGTAGCTGTTAATTTTAAAAAGCTGAGATAAATTATTTTGCAAAATGGGTGTATTCAGTAGTTTTATTTTAGGCGAGAAATCTCTGTATATCCCAAATTTTACAGGATTTGTCTTTCAGGAAAAAAACAATCATGACGGTAAAAGTCATATATGCAAATTCCCTTATAGACAATTGTCTGATAAAGCTTCATGAAGTGTTGGCCACTCAGTCACGATCGACTCTTTTGCAATCCTGTGGGCTGTAGCCCATCAGGCTTCTCTGTGCATGGAATTCTCAAGGCAAGAATACTGGAGTGGGTTGCTATTCCCTTCTCCAGGGCATCTTCCCGAGCCAGGGATCAAACCCACGTCTCCCACATGGCATTGCAGGCAGGTTCTTTACCATTTGAGCCACCAGGGAAGCCCTTTCCACAAATATGACGAAGGGCAGTATCAGCTAAAATGTTTGTTATTGTAAGCAAAGCTCTTTGGCTCACTGCAGGCAGTGGGGCAGACTCTTATCTGTAGCATGTGTGTTGGGGAGCTGGCCACCATTTGCTCCTTGGGCACCGTCCTCCAGGCTTAGTTGGAGACTCTCGGCACACAGGACAGACTAAGGTATGTGAGACACTTGCGGGGTAGGAGGTCCAAATCTTCACCCTACAATGAGGGCAAGGAGAGCTCCCCTTTCCAACCTCCTCCTGCTGCCCCGCCTCGGCCTCTTTGTTCAGCATCTACGTGGGGACCAGGACAGGTGCTGGAGCTCCTCGCCTGCCGTTTTCTTGGCTGAGATTTGCCCTTGAAGGACGTGGGACCGAGAGAGGTCCCATCAGCAGGTCTCTCTGTGTCTTTCAGCTGCTGACAGATCCACCTTCACGACCTTCACCAAAGAGCAGATGGAGACGGAGGAGAGCATAAGTAAGGAGCAGAAAACTGGACTTGAAGGCGCCAGACATCACATTTCTGCTTGAACTGCAAACGGCGCTCAGCACTGACACCAAGGCATTCGTTAGGAGTTGCCCGCGTGGATGTCCTGAGGCTCCTCACATGCCCAGGTGGCTTCATGGCTTGCCCGGAGCCCCTCCAAGCCAGCCAAGCATCACACGCCGGCTGGAAAAGATTATTTTCCACCAGGAAACCCTGGTGCCCTGAATAATCTCATTTATGGGCTCCAGCCAAGCAGTATGTGTATTGTAATAATTATTTTCTATTTCCGGCCACTGCCGAGGTAGCTACCTGTCTTTATACATGAAACATACTGAAAACGTATGTCTAGTCCAATCACTGCTCCCAAACGCCAACCTCTTGCAGAATCTTCTGGCATCATTTTGGGGAGGAACTGTAAAAGTGAGGACTGCATCTTAATACAACCCAAGCTGCTGGACTCATTCAGGCTAGCTCCCCAGTTCTCCTCCTGACCCTTTAAATCAGCGTGGAGATCCTGTCGGGTTCCATGGATCCAGTCCAGACTCCCAGCTGGCTCTCAGTACCCACTGCAACCTGGCCAAGCTTGCTGCAAGGCTTGCCCGTGACATGCTGCTGCCAGCCTCGCCAGGCTGCTCACCACACCCCTCGTTTCATGGGAGGCCTGGCTCATCTACTCTGCCTGAATGCTATGTGTTTCGGAGTCAGAGGGCTGGCGGGGGGTGGGGGGGATGTTAATGTACCCTGTCTCCCCTTCTGAAAATTACAGGCCTCACAGTCAGGAAGCCTACCATTTCATCCTCTGTAATAGGTAGCTCAGAACCTTGCCCCTAACAGGCCCTCACTAAATACCTGCTGATTAATCAATACGTATTGACTGAGTGACTGAATAAATAAGTGAATGGCCATCTTGTGGATGAATGACCATCTTGTGGACAGTAAGCCAGATGGATAAATAACGATGTTGATACAGTGTGTGTGCTTAGCCGCTCAGTCGTGTCCGACTTTCTACGACCCCGTGGGCCGACCATAGCCTACCAGGCTCCTCTGTCCATGGGATTCTCCAGGTGAGAATACAGGAGTGGGCTGCCATTCCCTTCTCCTGGGGATCTTCCCGCCCCAGTGACTGAAGCCAGATTTTCTTCACCGTCTGAGCCGCCAGGGAAGCCCATATGGCGCGAAAGACATGCCTAATCTGCCCGTGGTTTTAGGAAACGTCGACTTCCCTCCCTCTACAATCCTCCCCCATACACTCTTCCTCTCAAAGTGCTCCTCTGAAGGGGCTCAGAGCATCGTCTTGACTGACCAAGAAGAGCAAGAGAAGAACCGAAGCCCGTGCAGTGGAGGAGAACAAGGCAACTTCCCCATCAGAGTCCCCAGGTCCCGCAGAGAGTCGGTCATTGTGACCGCACGTGCGTGTTGAATTTTCCTCCAGCTTCTGTGATGCTCGTCAAAAGGGCCTCCGTTAGCACTGGAGAGAATCAACTGCATGTGCTTTCTTCATTTGCATCTATGATAATGTAATGATTTGTCATATAAAATATTTGAAATATATTTTCATATAAAATATAAAATAATATGAAGACTTATAATAACAAGTTTTAATTGGAATAAGTCCTGTGTTCTTGGTCTCTCCAAAAAAGAGGCTGGTTGCCTTCTGCTGTCACGGGGAAAGTTGCAGGGACATCATTTTCAAAAGCTGGACGCAGGCAGCAGCTGCCTTCTGGTCCACCTCCAGCTTCACAGACCAGGAGCGGGTTGTGCTCCCAGCCAGACGGGCCCAGCTGGCCCGGGGGGAGCTCTGGGCATCACCTGCAGCCTGGCCCATGGAAGACCAGCCAGGCTTGGGGGCTGATTCCGGCTCCAGGGCAGGTGGGCAGGGGACCAGCGGCCAGGCAGCTTCCCAGGCGCTTTCCTTGCTGCCAGGCTCTGAAGCTGCCCGGCACCTGCTTGCTTCTCCGGGTTGGCCTCGCTCTGGGGCCCGCTTCCCTGGAAGCAGAAACGGTGGGGAGCGGACACTGCTGTATCCACGGCAAGTTAAACGCGGCACGAAAGTTCTGCAGGAGCAACAGAGGGCAGTGTGCTGAGCCCGTCTGGTATCTGCTGGGACTTCTCCCCTTGTTCTGATCTGGGGAAGCTCTTCCTAGACGCAGAGGCGAGTCCCCTGCGCTGTCCTCTCTCCCACGTGGCACGGTCACTCTTCCCTAAATGCATAAATTCCTGAGTGTCCGTGTCGGTCTTTCTCCCCATTTCTCACCCTCACCTAGTTCTCTTCCTTCACCTTGCCCCCTCCCCATGTGATCGAGTCCACACTCCTGCTCTCCAAATGAGTTTTAATTTTAATACCTTGTGCAGAGAAAAAAAAAATTCCAGGTTTCTCCAGTAAAGTTGTCTGAACTGGCTTCCTTTCTAATTATTTACTCATTAAAAAAAAAAAAATCATCGCATTCTATCATGTTTAAGTCCCAAGGCCTATTAGAGGGAGAAACGGTCATGACGGGTCCTGTCCTCATGGCTTCTACCACCTCAGAAAGATGGGGAACAGAGGAGCAGTGGGGTGCTAGGGAGGACAGTGGTGCTGGGGTGTCAGGAGGAGAGGGGAGCTCACATGGGCCCCCTTCCCCAGACCACCTGAGCCTGGTGCTCACCCTGTGCATCTCCAGAGCCAGGGAAGGGGTGCAGCCATCCAGGCAGGGTCCCTAGGACAAGGATGTCTTGGTGCTGAGACTGTGGCCCGGGTGGAGAGGGAGCAGGCTTCTGGGTGGGCTTTTCCTTCCATCACCATGGAAATGAGAGCGTCAGAGGAGGACCGTCCTGAGCCTCGGGGATCTGCCATCACCAGAACCCTTGTAGGGCCCTCTGGAGATTTCCAGGGAGCCAGTGGGATTCCCCCAGAGCCCTCAGCCCCGCGTGTCCCCGTCCCCTCCACTTGTACCTGGCAGGCATCCTGCTTTACTGCCATCCTGCACCTGAGCCCAGATGGCACAGCAGCTTGGCTGCTTCCCAAGGAAGATGCGGTAGTCACCAAAAGGTGAATTGGGACATAGCAGTCCTCCCAGGAGGGGGGTGGTGTGTCCTCCCCTCTCTGCCCTCTCACCCAGTGGCCCCAGAGTGATGACTGAGGCTGTGGAGGAAGACAGAGGAGACGGGACCCCTGCTCTCCATGATGGACAGATCTCAGCTTCCCTTCGGGCTAGCTAATGCTGGAGACAGCCAAGAGAGGATGCTAGAGTTGAGGGCTGTGTCTGAGCCGAGGAACCTGCACCTTCCTCCCGGGTCCCTCCCTCCTCCTCCTCCCCACCTCCCTCCTGTCCTTCCTTGCCTCTTTCCTTCCCCAAAGCGGTCTCCCCAGGATGGGGCCTCCGTCTCAGGACCTGGGAGGAATTTCTAGAGGACTCCTGTGAAGACCCTTTTCCTAGTCCCTGCCCTGCCCTCCCGTCCATCTGTCCCTTTATTCATTTGCCCCCCCACCCCACTCCATCACTGGATGTGCGTCCAGGAGGGCCTGGGCTCAGGGGATGGAAGCCCTGGTTTAGCTCCTGGGACCCGACGGTCGGGCAGGGCAGGAGCCGGGGGGACGTGGCCAGCTGCTGCAGTGGGCATGGGGCTGGCAGAGCAGCAAGGCCACCTCTGGAGTGTGCTGGAGGCGCTTCCCCTGAGAAAACGCCTCTTGGGAACGCTTCCCTCAGTCATCCTCTTGGTTGGGGTGAGGGGAGCAGCGCTCGCTTGCAGGAACCAGCGTTTCAATGGCAGAGGACAACCATTTATTTGGAGGGACTCGGGTTATGTGGGTGGCGGTCAGTCTGATTTTCAGGTCATTTGATGGACTTGGATTTCCCGCTGCTGACGCCTCCCTGGAGAGGGTGAAACTGCTTCATCCATGACAGGGCCCGGGTTGGGGGCGTGTCCTGGGCCCTTCCACCCATCTTCTAGGTTCACATCGCCCCCTCAAGGCTGTCAGCGTCAACAGTGTTTGCAGAGGCCCCCTCCCCAAGGTTGCTCTCCAAGGAGGAGGCGGCAGAAACCAGTTTGCAAGTGCGTTCCCAGGAGCACAGGCTGCGGAGGAGCCTGGAATGCCAGTTTGCTCTCCGTCCGCCTTCTTGAGGCCCGCCGGCCACCTTGTTCCTCCGGAAGAGGGCAGTCGGGCCGGGGCTCCCGGCGCTGCGGTCCCCACACCAGCGGTGGCATCCGCAGGCTGTTTGGAGTCAGGCCTGCCTTTCGCTCATGCCAGTCAGTGCTGTGCCCCGGGCACGGTGGTCTGCAGGCCCGAGCAATTCCCGCGGACCGCCCCTCTGGGGAACCGGCTTCCACTGACCACTGGATTTTGAAGCGGTTCCCATGGTATCACCAACTCGTTGGGCCTGAATTTGAGTAAACTCCAGGGAGATAGCTCAGGACAGAAGAGCCTGGTGTGCTGTGGTCCAGGGGGTCACAAAGAGTTGGACAGGACTTGATGGGTGAACAGCAGCAATAACCGAGAGGTTGCAAGTGAGTCCACCTGCCAGTGAGACTGGGTCCTCTGGGCACATGCCACTTCTCAGCAGTGTGCAGTGCGCTGCTGGGCACTTCGTGGGGGATGCAGAAGTCTCCAGAGACCTGGGTCCAACCGGAAACGTCCTTGGGCCATGGCCCCATCCGGTGCCTCAGCAGTGAGTCTGCAGCTCCTTACCCACTCCCAGCACTGCTGGTCTTCTGTTTGTTTTCCTCTATCCTCATGTCCCCAGGAACTGGGAAACAGTGACGAACTGTACTTAAAAAACCAAGCATTGTCTGCCTCTATTTTTCGCAGTAAGAAGGAGATGGCAACCCACTCCAGTATTCTTGCCTGGAGAACTCCACAGACAGAGGAATCTGGTGGGCTACAGTCCTTGGGGTTGCAAAGAGTCGGACACGATTGAGTGACTAACACCAGCATACAGCAAACAACACAGTCAGTCCAAAAGGAAGTCAACCGTGACTATTTGCTGGAAGGATGGATGCTAAAGCTGAAGCTCTAGTAATCTGGCCACCTGATGCGAAGAGCCAACTCGTTGGAAAAGACTCTGATGCTGGAAAAGATTGACGGCAAAAGGAGAAGAGGGCAGCAGAGGATGAGACGGTTGGGTGGCATCACCAACTCCACGGACATGAGTTTGAGCAAACTTCGGGAGATGGTGAAGGACAAGGAAGCCTGGTGTGCTGTAGTCCATGGGGTCAGCAAGAGTTGTACCCAACTTGGTGATTGAACAATAACAACATACAGCAAATATCAAACATGACATCGCAAACGTGTCTGGGCATCAATGTCAGTGGCACATAAGGGACGTGGGGTTTTTCATTCCCTAAGAAAATGTGGCCATCTCAGTAAGTTTCTCGGTTCAGTTCTGATAAACTACACCAACAGCCAATATCTTGAGAAGTTCCCCATGTTTTAAAATTTTCTTCTTTTTTTCCACTGCAGACAATTCTTCAGTTTCATGACATTAGCTTTTAACTGTGATTCATGAAGTAATAAAGGGACCTTTTATTCAAGAAGCCACTTATTCTGCTAAAAATTCTTTCTTTATTAGCTTTCTCATTATGAGCCAGTAACAATCATCCATTTCTTACAAAGAGCTAGATTCCTTATCTCTCAAGAGAGGGATATGAGAGACATCTAAATAGTAGCCAGATTGGTAATTTGTCAGTAACTCATGAGTAAGTCTGACTTCTCAATTATCCTGGGGACTGGCCCAAAGCTGGAAGTCTCAGAATTCATCTGTGGCTCGGTATGGATCCTCCTTATGAGATGTTGGCTACAACTCATTTTTCAGTTAGCATTTGAAAGTGGAAATCGCTCAGTCATGTCCGGCTCTTCATGACCCCACAGACTATACAGTCCATGGAATTCTCCAGGCCGGAATGCTAGAGTGGGTAGCCTTTCCCTTCTCCAGGGGATCTTTCCAACTTAGGGATCAAACCCAAGTCGCCCACATTGCAGGTGGATTCTTTACCATTTGAGCCGCAAGAAAAGCCCAAGAATACTGGAGTGGACAGCCTATCCCTTCTCCAGGGGATCTTCCCGACCTAGGAATCGAACTGGGGTCTCCTGCATAGCAGGCAGATTCTTTACCAGCTGAGCTGTGAGGGAAGCCTTTGCTCTGAGGTAATTGCATCTGGAGCATCTCTAAAAAATCATGATGGGCAAATTCCCCCGAACTGAATGTACCTGAGACCTTCCTAGCCCATGCCTTCTTTACTGGGGGAACTTCTGGACACTGAACGCATTTCCCTCTGGACACTGAACAAGGGTCGTGTGACCACTTGAGATGACATAACAGGAGAGTGATGAGACCCTGCTCATGTCTGTGCTCAGCCTGGTCCAGCACGTGTGGTACGATGTGTTTGTGGGATTTCTTTTCTTTCCCCAGCCACCTGCTCTGCTGAGCATGCCAGTGCTAACATTCACATTATCAACCTGTGGGGCAGAGAGAGTAGGTGGAGCTGAATATGAAGTCTGACATATGTGACTAGAACGGAACCTCTTTGTGATGGGAGGAGAAAATGTCCAACTTTTAATCTCATTTCTTACCATATACACAGAAGCGGGACATGTTTGCTAGAAAGCCGTTTTAGGGATTCAGAGAGTCAGTACCTTTCTCTCTCTTTCTTGAAAGGTAGGGTACATTATATTTTATTCTTTTCATTTTCAACTGAGTAAAAGATATGGAAATGAGAACTTTGCCTAGTTTTTTTTTTTCTTCTCATCATGCTTCCTACTCATGACAGATCTTGGCCACTTCTCGTGAGACTAGTGGGCCCTTTAAAAGTTTCTTTTGTATCCCCAACTTAAAGAGTTGTATATTTCATGAAATGCCAACCAGGAGGTCACCAGCACGTGTGGGCAGGCACCTTCTACAGCGAGTGATAATCATATGCTCTTTCTTCCACTGGGAGACACTGAACCCCACGTCTGCAGGCTGGCAAGTGGCCAGTGCTTCTGTCTTTAAGGATCCTGATCTATTCGGGTTAATAGACATTGGGCGGTGGCGTTCCTAGAAAGTGGCAGGAGATAGAATCCCCCCGGAGGGGATGAAGATACACGAGACTTTCAAATAAAAATATGACAGGTCATTCATTTAGGCTCTGTTGGCACCTGAATAGCAGCAGCTGAATGAACGAATAAGAGCAGGATAACCAAGCACATGAGTGTCTGCAGAAAACCCAGGTCCATTTCGCCAGATCACAAAGAAACGTTAGCCAAGGATGAGACATTGTCTTTCACTTTTTAAAAACACTGGGAGAATTGTGTGTCAAAAAAGACTTGTTAATGTATAGATGAATAAATAGTAAACTGTGAATGAATGCAGAAAAATCATGGGAAACAAACGGGGAATTAAACTGAGCATAATTTAGCTAAAGCTCACTGTAGTTGAAGGGAGATTAGGGAATTATCCGATGGGAAGCAGGTTTGGAGAAACTTGAATGTGGCATAAAGATTATGGTAATATGCCTTGGAAGGGGATATGGGACCCGACACACAAGTCACTGCAATAATCTAGCAATTCCTCAACTGGGATCCAAGGGTTATTAATTTTTGTTATGCTCTGAGCCCTTATCTCCGAACCGACCGAGAGAGAGAGCAAGTCCACCACGGTAATGCAAGGGCAAGAAGGGAGTTTGTTTATTCCTAGCGCGCTAGGGCCCAAGTCTCATCCCACACAAGGGAATCCGACAAGAGCCCCGAACAAAGGAGTATGGCAGCTTATATACAGGCAGTTCTTTGTCTCAGTTACAGGAGTAGCTGGCGTTACATGATTGGCCAGGCAGGATGAGCGCATATCTTGTCTCTTTCTGGTAAACATGACTCAGGTCCTAGAGCCCATCGTTTGGTCCCTACCAATTTTATATTGTTATAACACTTATAATAAGGATATTACAAGCGGTAAACAAAGTCAAACATTAAAAAAATACAAAAACTGATAGCTGTGGATTTCCAAGGAGGAGAAACATAAGGCAGAATTTGAAACAGTTATTTGATCCCGAGACATCTTTCCCCAAGGAACCTTGTAGGACCCCCGCTGCGTGGGTGACACTTTGGGAAATGCTGGATAAGACCGTGCAAGGGTCTGATCTGGGCTCTGAGGGTTGGAAAGGAGACAGGAAGGAGCAGTTCTGAGAGCTGCTGCAGGGGTGGAGCCAACAGGACAACAGTCTCATAAGGCAGAGGAGAGAATTTTGACACGGCGGATCTGGCTGGAAGCATGAGATGGTCAGATGGCATCACCAACTCAATGGACATGAGTTTGAGCAAGCTCTGGAAGACAGTGGAGGACAGAGGAGGCTGGCACGCTGCAGTCTATAGGGTCACAAAGAGTCAGGCATGACTTAGTGGCCGAACAAGAACAGCACTCAGATGCCTAGACACCGCATTCTGCCGTACCGCGCCCCTGCCTTCCTCCTGAAGCACCTGCAGCTCCATCTACGGCTGTTTCTCCAGGCAGAGGCGATCCTCTGAGACTGCCCGAAAGCACCCTCAAACCAGCGTGCCTGGGAGCAGCCCCCAGCTGATGGAGGGTGGGAGGGAGGGTGCGTCCGTGTTTTCCCTTCCCACGGAGCAGTCTACACCCTCTCCCGGAGCCCCAGGTTTCCGCAGTTGTGACTCGTTCAGGAAGGCGCCCTGCCGTGGCCTTCTCACCTTCCTACCCTCCCTTCCTCGCTTTTTCTGGTGCTTCCTGAAGTCAGTTAAACTATTTTCACCCTAATCTTGGTCTCAAGGTTGGTTCCAGGAGAACTCAGGTGTTTTAGGAAAAAGAGAAGAACGCATCCTGTGTCTCTGTGGGCGGGGAGGGCGTGGTGGGTCTCTGCTGCTGCACGCGAGCTTTTCTCTAGTCGCAGAGAGCAGCGGGGGTCGGGGGGGGGCTCTTTGTTTCGGTGTGAGGGCTTCCCTTCTCATTGCGACGGCTTCCCTTCTGTGGAGCTTGGGCCCTAGAGCGCACAAGCTTCAGACGCTGAGGCTCACAGGCTTAGCTGCACTGTGGCCTGTGAAAGCTTCCCGGACCAGGGACTGAACCGCATCCTTAACCACTGGGCCACCAGGGAAGTCCAAGGCACTCATCATTCTCATCACACTTCCTTGTCCCACTTCATCCTTTCCTGTATAAGAGCTCCAACCCACCTTTGTATCTGCTTACCTGTTTATCTGTCCGTCACCTATCGATCAATCAGTCATCTATCCATTTGGTCTATTACATTTATTTCTATCTGTCTATCCATCCATCCATCAGGATAGAGGATACAAGTAAATATACAAATATACCGGGTGTGGGTCATCACTGGGTGACGCGCATAAGGGAGAACTGACTGTGTGTGTCTGTGTGTGAGTGTGTGTGCCTTTGCACG
Organism: Ovis canadensis; assembly: GCF_042477335.2. Classification (NCBI taxonomy): domain Eukaryota; kingdom Metazoa; phylum Chordata; class Mammalia; order Artiodactyla; family Bovidae; genus Ovis; species Ovis canadensis. The sequence continues at coordinate 80,562,881 of NC_091260.1, read as the reverse complement.
CTGTTCAAGTCCTCTAAAACACATATATGCTTGCTTCTATATTTAGGGGAAAATTATGAAAGTGAAAGTCACTCAGTCTTGCTCTACTCTTTGTGACCCCATGGACTATTCAGTCCACGGAATTCTCCAGGCCAGAATACTAGATTGGGTAGCCTTTCCCTTCTCCAGGGGATCTTCCCAACCCGGGGATCAAACCCAGGTCTCCCACGTCACAGGTGGATTCTTTACCAGCTGAGCCACCAGGGAAGCCCTAAGACTTCTTCCTAACCCAGGAATCGAACCCAGGTCTCCCACACTGCAGGAGGATTCTTTACCAGCTGAGCCACCAGGGAAGCCAAAAGTACTGGAGTGGGAAGCCTATCCCTTCTGCAGGGGATCATCCCAACCTAGGAACTGAACCGGGGTCTCCTGCATTGCAGGGGGATTCTTTACCAGCTGAGCTATCAGGGAAGCCCATAAATATCCTTTAAATGCTTACATAAAATGACTAAAGATTTCATATTCAACTTCTGCACCATTCCTTGGAAGGAAGGACAACTTAACATGAATCTATGTACCCAGCACCCCCACCCCCCACCTCAAAAATGTGATTTCCCTTAAAAGAAAAGGAAGGAAGACAGAGAAAGGAATCGCAGAGCATCTCCGAACTAGCTGGTACAGCCCTAGCTATGAGGGAGGGGGTGGGGCCGTGTCATTAGCTTCTGTGGGGGCTGGCTCTTCTCTCCTGCGGGCTGAAGTCGTTTACTACAGGAACACAGCATTCATCACTCTGCCTTCCACTGGGGACTGTGACTCATCCTCGCCCACACAGATTCACTTAACGGCTTTGGTTTGTGTCTGAGTCTGTGACACTTAGTCCTTGGTACTGCAGACCATTTCCATTAAACATGTACAGTCATGGTGATGCCCTTAAATCTAACTCAAAGATAGAGTCTGAGATAAAATCTTTGTCAGGAAGATCAGCTCGGTTAATAGGGATGTAGAAATTGTCTGGAGTGACAAAGAGCATCAGCTTCCTACCTGAAGGGTCTGTGGGTGGGGTGGAGAGATGGCCTGAGGGAGAGAAAGAATTTCCATAGTTCTCTAGGATCCATATGGGGCAACAAGCTGTAGGGCTCCCAAGAGGATGTAACACATGAGGGGTTTCCAGAGTTTCCATGGTGTATGTGGGAGTATGTGTGCTGTGTGTGTGGGGGGACGTGTGTGTGTGGGGGGGATGTGTGTGTGTGGCAGAGGGTGTGTGAGTGTGCGTGTGGGAGGGCATGTATGTGTGGGTGCGTGTGTGTGGTTTGTGGGTGTGTGTGTGGTGTGTGGGTATGTGTGTGTGTGGGTGGGTGTTTGTGGTTTATGGGCATCTGTATGGGGGGGTTTGTATGGGGGGGTTTGTATGTGGGTCTTCGTGTGGTATATGGGTCTACGTGTGTATGGGTATGTGTGTGTGTGTCTGTGTGTGTGTGTGTGTGGTGTGAGCATGTGTGTGTGTGTGGTGTGAGGACATGGATGTGTATGGGAGAAGCTATGTCTGGGTGTGTGTGGTTGTGGGTGGGTGTGGTTGCAGGTGTGTGAATGTGTGTGGTTGTGGGTGTGTGGGTGGGTGTGGTTGTGTGTGGGTGTGGTTTCAGGTGTGTGGAAGTGTGTGGTTGTGGGTGTGGGTGTGGTTGTGGGTGTGTGTGGGTGTGGTGGGTGTGGTTGCAGGTGTGTGGGTGTGTGTGGTTGTGTGTGGGGATGTGGTCGCGGGCATGTGGGTGTGTGTGGGGGTGTGTGAGTATGTGTGGGTATGTGTGGGTGTGTGTGGGTGTGGGGGTGTGTGTGGGGTGTGTGTGTGGGGGTGTGAGTGTAAGTGTGTGTGGGTATGTGTGAGTGTGTGTGTGTGGGGTGTGAGTATGTGTAAGTGTGTGTGGGTATGTGTGGGTGTGGATGTGCGTGGTGGGTGAGTGTGTGGGTGTGTGAGTGTGTGGGTGTGTGTGGGTATGTGTGGGTGTGTGTGAGGGGGTGTGAGTATGTGTAAGTGTGTGTGGGTATGTGTGGGTGTGGATGTGCGTGGTGGGTGAGTGTGTGGGTGTGTGAGTGTGTGGGTGTGTGTGGGTATGTGTGGGTGTGTGTGAGGGGGTGTGAGTGTGTGTAAGTGTGTGTGGGTATGTGTGGGTGTGGGGATGTGTGTGGGTGTGGGTGTGTGGGTGTGTGGGTGTGTGAGTGTATGTGGGTGTGTGGGTGTGTGTGGGTGTGTGTGTGGGTATGTGTGGGTGTGTGTGTGGGGGTGTGAGTGTGTGTGAGTGTGTGTGGGTATGTGTGGGTGTGGGTGTGTGTGTGGGTGTGTGTGGGTGTGTGAGTGTGTGTGGGTGTGTGGGGGTGTGAGTGTGTGTGGGTGTGGGGGTGTGTGTGGTCGGGGGTGTGTGTGGTCACGGTTGTGTGGGTGTGGGTGGGTGTGTGTGGTTGTGGGTGTCTGTGGTCACGGGTGTGTGGGTGTGTGGGTGTATGTGGATGTGTGTGGGTGTGGGGGTGTGTGTGGGTGTGGGGGTGTGTGTGGTCGGGGGTGTGTGTGGTCACGGTTGTGTGGGTGTGGGGGTGTGTGTGGGTGTGGGGGAGTGTGTGGTCGCGGATGTGTGGGTGTGTGTAGGCTTGTGTGTTCCACAGGGGGCTTGATAACCTCGGATCATCTGGGCTGTGCCTGCCTGAGCTGGTCCTCCGCTAACACGGGCCTGGAGGCATCTCACATTTAGTGATGGGAGGACCAGCGTGCACGGCCTGGGACGTGAACCCTGGCCTGTCTGTGGTCCCGCGGCCAAGGGGCACGGCGTCTGGAGGCGGGTACAGCGGGTGTGGCCAGAGTGTCGAGGGAACGGGCGGGCCAGGCTAGGGAGGGGCTTGGCCACTTTTTCCACCCTCTTGCTAAGCTGTGACTCTTGTGACGTTCAGAACTATGAACAACAGTCTTCTCTTTAAAGAGACTTCAGCCGCTGCTCCCCGTGAAGACAGATCTATATGACGAGCATCCAAGCTTCATATGGACCGTCAGACAGTCCCTGGAAGCAGCGGTGAGACTCCAGCCGCCCTTCCTGCAGGGCACCCCCTCCCATTCTGTGTCTGCCTTCACCCGCTCCTCAACCCTGGCCTTCTTCCCACCTCTTTGGAGAGGAGGACCAGCGGACACCTCGCAGCCAGAGGCGGGCAGCTGGCAGCCACAGTCTCAAGCAGACCCACGGGCAGCACGCAGGGTCGGACGAGCCCCACTGGGCGCAGAGAGCCCTGGGCTGGTCGTGCTCCATCTGCCCCTCTGGGCCCATCTCTTGCAGCCTCTGTCCCCTGCTCTGGGCTCCCGGGGGGAAAAAGCACGTGGTCACTAGCTCTTGGTCCCCCGGGCTTCCCATCGAGGATAGTCATTGGAGACTCAGCCAGAGAGTGAGGTCTGTGCTGCAGACCCAGGGGTCGTGGCCCAGCTCCATTGCTCTAGAACCTCCTCTGGCTCTAGCTCTCTCACCTGTCTCAGGCAATGCCCCTGCCTCCCCTGCCTCCCAGCTGCCTCCCCTCCCTCCCCCTCCCTAGGGGCCTGGATGTGCGTGGGTTACCTGAGCTGACTTTATGTCCACAAGCAGCCCCATCATTAAACTTGGTGGTCCAGCGCCTGTGAGCTGGACTCTTTTGCAGAGACTGACTGTCAGCACCTTTGGTGTTAGAGTGGGTGCAGCCAACATCCTAATTATTAGGGGCATGGAGGAAGGAATGTTGTTGTTCAGTCACTGTTGTGTCCGACTCTTTGTGACCCCATGGACTGCAGCACACCAGGATTCCCTGTCCTTCACTATCTCCCAGAGTTGGCTCAAACTCATGTCCATTGACTGGGTGATGCCATCCAACCATCCCATCCTGTCATCCCCTTCTCCTCTTGCCTTCAATCTTTCCCAGCATCACGGTCCTTTCCAATGTTGGCTCTTTGCATTAGGTAGTCAAAGTACCAGAGGGAGATTTAGCTTCAGCATCAGTTCTTCCGATGAATATCCAGGGTTGATTTCTTTTAGGATGGACTGCTTTGATCTCCTTGCTGTCCAAGGAAGGATGAGAGACCTTTAGTTCAGTTTCCTTCCTGGGTTCCTCCTGTTTAAGCAGAAGGGTCGTCTCTTTCCTTGAACTGACAACGTCAGTAGCCATAGGCTTCCCAGCTTCTTCTGTTTCAGAAGCCTCTCAGAGCAGTGGACTCCTGGGTACCAGCAGAGGTGGGGTGGATGGGCAGGTGGGCTTTCTCTAGACCACAGGTGCATGGCTTGTGACTGAAGCTCAGCATGCTGGGACACAGCTCCGCACACACAGCTCTGCATCAACGCCCAGAGCTGCTGCCCTTGGGGATGTGTTTCTTAGCTCTTTCTGCTTATTTCCCTTGTCTCGGAACAGAGACGAGGACAGGGTCCCTGGTGGTTTGCCCCTTGCCTCACGGAGTCTGAGCAGTGAGCTGCCCACGTGCCCCTCTGGGGGCTCGCCTAGATGAGAGACAAGCCCGCACACCGGACCTGAACCGCTGGGGCTGCCGAGCGCCCCGATCTGGGGAACCCCAGACCTGAGCATGGCAATCCCACTCTCTCCGGAGCTCTATTACTGTCCTCTCTGTTCCCTCTAACTCTCTGGCCACCCCTGCTCTGAGCATCATTCTTGAACAGAGACCAAACCCACACACACACACACGCCCCTCCCCCCCACACCTCTGTTTCATCGCCCACAAGGATCACCAGCTCACTCTTGGCAGTCCTGTTTCCAAAACGTTCTTCCAGCAGATCCACTTTCCGTCCCCACCAGCGGTGCCCTGTTCTAATAAGCGGCTGTCTCTCCTGGAACACTGCAGCGCGTCTCTCCCAGACCGGTCTCCTTGGCCCCTGCCCTGGCCTTCACGGTCGTTCTCCACATTGCTGCGAGTGTGTCCTTTCTACCCACACCTGGCTGTAGCCCCCTGCAGCTGAGGACCCTTCAACGGCAAGCCTTCAGCTAACTCGCGGCGGGCAGCCTGCCCCTCACCATCTGACCTGCTCGCCTGTCCAGCCCTGTCCCTTGCCAGTCCTGTCTTCCATCTTATAACCCACTGGTTGCCATCCTGGGGCCCCCGGGACATGAACAAAATAATCTTGTACCAATTTCTTCCGTTTTACCTTTTCCTCTGAACATCTTAAATGTATCTTCTTCCAAACAGCAGAGATAATGTTTTTAGAATGTTAACTTGTGCTGGCTTCCCATTCAAAATCTAATGCCAACACCCAAACTATGACAAAATCAGTTCAGGCCTGACAATGTGAAATCTCATCGAATCACCTGTAATTGTGAGGACAGCCTGCTCACAGAGCAGGCATGAGTCCTGGAGAAGGGTAGGGCCAGGGAGGAAGAGACGGAAGAGATTTCTATCGGTAACCCCTCCCCACTCTCATCCTCAGCACACACTCTCTGGCTGGTTCTCTCTCTCTGTCTCTTCCTCTGTCTCAGACACAAAAGCTTTGACAATCAAATAATCAAGCAATCATCCTGGTGTAAATATTGCATTTGTGTGTGTGCATGAGAGAGACAGAGAGAGAGAGAGAGATCTCTCACTTGAAACCCTAAATGTTTCCTTGGCTCAAAAAGACTCTCCCTGGCATTTCACTGCCTGGGAAATGCTTTCTTATCCTTCAAGACCAGGCAGTCTGTTACCATAGCATTCTTTCATATGTCTGCAGCAAAACTCATTGATTTGTTGATTAGTTCATGCAATTCACTTCTCTCTTTCACAGCTATTTATTGTCATTCTCCCCTGCAACACCACCCAGCTCTCTCAAAAAGCCCCGTAATGTTCTGTCGCCCTTGAGAGGAGGACAGATCACCTTGATGCAGATGACAAAGGCTTGCACGGACTGGTCCTTTCCTGTATCTCCAGCCTCCGCCTGGAAGTGATACACATCATCTGATAACGGTGCCTAGACATCAGATCAGTGCACTAGGAGAGCCTAGCATGTAGGAGATTCCAGTACCTGGAAAAAGGCTCACTACAAATCGTGGGCAGAAATGAAGCCCACGCGGTATATATTTTTGCATACATATTGTATCGTTTGTCTGTATTTTTAACTGCTTACGAAAATCTCCATAGATTGTCCCCTCACATCACAGTTCAATATAATCTCAAAGATATGAAAAAGATAAATTCTGATGTTAAAATACAAATATGTTTATAAATGAGCAAGTTTTTCAATGATTTTAAAAATGTTTTCATTTATATTAAGCATGGCGAAGGATTTGTCAGCATAATAGCAAAAGAAGAAATTGCAAGAATGACCTTTTATTGATTTGATTAGAAACCATTTTTCACCATATTGGCAACATCATAGGCAAAATGAAAGGATCAAGAAAACGCAGGTAAATATTTGCAATGAGTTTGATGAAGAATTAATGCCTTAAATATGTAAGAAACTCATACACATCTATTAGTGATCTATGCAAGAGTCCAGCATTTTCAGTGCTCTGAATAATATAAATTCCTTATTACTCGTTTGCTGTTAATGTCACTATTACTAAAACATAGGGAGAAAATACAAGGTACTAAGAATAAAGACAAAACACATAAAACATGTCCATGCTCATTCGTGGTCCCTGAACTTTACATTCTTGACAGACACAATTGCTATTATTTTATTAAAAAGGGTATTATCTGTACACTAGCCAAGGCTGTTCAGTGTGTGGTAATAATTGACACTGTTTATCAAATGTTTTCTTGATTTTCTCTTTGGGGCACTGCTTTTTGCTCCTGAAGGTGGGTGTGACCGGGTGATTTACTGGGGACAGAGGCACTTAGGCAGAAGTGGGTGTGTCTCTTGTGGGTGGAGCTTCCAGACCCCTGCTCCGTGCAGGTCATTCCAGTCGCTCAGTCGTGTCCGATTCTTTGCGACCCCACGAATCGCAGCACGCCAGGCCTCCCTGCCCATCACCATCTCCTGGAGTTCACTCAAACTCATGTCCATCGAGTCGGTGATGCCATCCAGCCATCTCATCCTCTGTTGTCCCCTTCTCCTCCTGCCCCCAATCCCTCCCAGCATCAGAGTCTTTTCCAATGAGTCAACTCTTCGCATAAGGTGGCCAAAGTACTGGAGTTTCAGCTTTAGCATCATTCCTTCCAAAGAACACCCAAGGCTGATCTCCTCTAGAATGGACTGGTTGGATCTCCTTGCAGTACACGGGATTCTCAAGAGTCTTCTCCAACATCACAGTTCAAGCGCATCAATTCTTCAGTGCTCAGACTTCTTCACAGTCCAACTCTCACATCCATACATGACTGCTGGAAAAACCATAGCCTTGACTAGATGGACCTTTGTTGGCAGAGTAATGTCTCTGCTTTTCAATATGCTTTCTAGGTTGGTCATAACTTTTCTTCCAAGGAGTAAGCGTCTTTTAATTTTATGGCTACAGTCACCATCTGCAGTGATTTTGGAGCCCCCCAAAAATAAAGTCTGCCACTGTTTCCACTGTTTCCCCATCTATTTCCCATGTAATGATGGGACCAGATGCCATGATCTTCATTTTCTGAATGTTGAGCTTTAAGCCAACTTTTTCACTCTCCTCTTTCACTTTCATCAAGAGGCTTTTTAGTTCTTCTTCACTTTCTGCCATAAGGGTGGTGTCATCTGCATATCTGAGGTTATTGATATTTCTCCTGGCAATCTGGATTTCAGCTTGTGCTTCCTCCAGCCCAGCGTTTCTCATGATATACTCTGCATATAACTTAAATAAGCAGGGTGACAATATACAGCCTTGACTTATTCCTTTTCCTATTTGGAACTAGTCTGTTGTTCCATGCCCAGTTCTAACTGTTGCTTCCTGACCTGCATATAGGTTTCTCAAGAGGCAGGTCAGGTGTTCTGGTATTCCCATCTCTTTCAGAATTTCCCACAGTTTATTGTGATCCACACAGCTCCCCCTAGTATATGGCAATACCTTCTTCCTAGCAAAGTCTAGAAGCACATTTTCTATGCAGCCTCTTCCATCCTGGGTCTCTGAGGCTGATGATGGAGAAAGAAGGCCAGCCTGCAGTGGATGCAGGACATGGACAAAGAACCTCTTTTAAGTATTAAGTTCCTGAAACAGCAGCATTTATTAAAGTAGCCTGTTCTGGTGGATACCACCAATAGGGAGAATTTATTCTCCCTTTCTTGGAAGCATCTTTCTTGGAAACAACTGGGCAATATATAAGGATGCTTTGAGGCATCTGAGATATTTGGGCTGACTGCTGTTCATGTCCTTACTCACTAGGTAAAGATTTTGTGAATTTGCTATGTGTTAGAAAATCTAACAGTCTCAGTGAAAACAAAACAGGTGCCAACGCAAGAGCTCGTAACAATTCCCTCTCAAAAATTCTCTCCTAAGAAATATTAGAAATATAATTAATAAACAAGCAAAAGGCATGCAAAATGCACATTTTTATCTGTTATATTGATCGGTTGGATACAAGGTAAATATCCCAGAACAGGGGAATGGAAAATGAAATTTATTCTATCTAAAGAATGAAAGGGGCTTCCCCGGTAGCCCAGTGGTAAAGAATCCGCCTGCAATGCAGGACACACAGGAGATGCCGGTTTGATCCTGGGGTTTGATCCTGGGAAGATCCCCTGGAGAAAGAATACCCACTCCAGTATCTTGCCTGGAGAATCCCATGGACAGAAGAGCCTGGCAGGCTACAGTCCTGTGGGGTCACAAAGAGTCAGACATGACTGAGCATGCACATGAAGAGAATGAAATATTCTGCTTATTTATAATTTAAAAATAATGTTCATAGACATAGCAAATACTAATTGTATAATAATTAGTGAAGAAAGCAAAATGGTGTTCAAAGTATAGAATAGTCTAAATGTTATAAAATGGAGGCATATATTATAAAATAAGGTAGTGTTATATCCAAAATATTAAAATTTATTATTTTGGGGTAAAAGGAAAATGCAATTTTTTGTATCTTTTGTAATGAAAATTAAAAATGGACTCTCTCTACTTTTGAATAAAATAAAAAAATAAAGTAATAAAAAAATTCCCAACATTCACAGCTCTCTGGAGGATGAATTAAATTACATTTTCAGAGTGCTTACAATTTATGCATAACAACCACAGCATTATTAAAACAAAACACAGACCTAACTCCAAAAGAAACAGAAGGATAAAAAATAAATTATAATCTGATCCAAAATGATAACACTGTTTGGAAAATAGTATTTCCAGTGGCTTAGTGCCCTAGAAATAGATTGGCTTGAGTCCAGTAGGACTATAATATGCAATTAAAGTATAAATTTGCATAATAATAGCCAATTCTCATCCATTGCAGTTTTAAAACTGAGTTAAAAACAAAAACCATGATATGAATGAACATACAAAGATAAATTTCAGTGTAGCTTTTGCCACATTAACAGATTGAAGGAGAAATAGATTATTCTTTCATCTCAGTAGACACGGGAAACTAATTCTACAAAAGTCAATAGCTGTTCGTCATCAGACAAACAAAATTCAATACACCAGGATGGAGGGGCTTTTCCTTGACTTGGTAGAGAATCTTCTATAAACCTAAAATAAATATGATACACCATGGTGGAATATTAGAAGTTTTCCATTTAAAAATCAGAAATAGCACAAGGTTGCCAATCTCACACCAGTATGCAAGATGGCACTCACAGTTTTAGTGGAAGCAGTATGAAAAAAAAAAATTTACACAGACGGAAAAGAAGGAGGTGGTTTTGCCACTATGTGAAGATTATATGATTGTTTACTCAGGAAAACCAGGAAAATCAATGAATAGGCTATTAGAACCAATGCAATTTTCATAAGATTGATGGACACCAATTAATATGTACTTTACAGTGGAAGTGAAATTTTTTTAAATGCAATATTAAAAATATATATTTCATTACAGGAAAAACACAGCCATCAAACTGAACACTGAGATTAAAATAAACCCAGCCCCCCCCAAAAAAAAATGCACAGTCTGTTCATTATAGGGGAGAAAAGCCATCCATGCCTTTTTTGACTAAGTGCAGAAGACTGTCCTATTCACAGGTGAGAACCCAGGGTGGTAAACATGTCACTTCTCCCCAGATTTTCATGCAAATTTAAAACAATTTCAATCAAAAACCACACAGTAGTATTTTTGTGATATTTTCAAATTAATTCAGAAATTTATATGGACGATTAAAAGTGTGAAAGTAGATAGGATGATTCTGAATTAAGCTTTAATTCAGTCCACAGTTGGTCTGATGTGTAGACGTCCCGAGGACTGTAATAAGCTGTGAGAGGCTGGCAGGGGAAGAAACGAAACAGAGAGACTGCAGTGGGGCCGTGCACGTGTAGGACAGGGCAGGTAAGGGAATCTGCACCATGGGCTAGTGGGAAAGAGCTTATTTTAATGAGTGGAATCAGGACCATTAACTAACCATATGAAAAAATGCAGTAAAATAAAATTAGGTTCTTCGTTTACGCAGTACACAAAAATAATTCCAATTGAATGTGGACACGAGAAGTGAAGAAGAGCTCTAAGACAATGCTCCTCTGTCCAGGATGTTATAAAGTTATTCGTTTCTAGTTTGTTCTGGTTATTTAAACCTCAAGCAATTAAAAATATATTTCAATTAGATTATTTCAAAATATAAAACTCTGAAATCACAAAAGACACTGTAAATTTTTCAAATACAAGTAACAGCCTTAAAAAAAGGATAATTTCAATGCATGTAACAGGCAAGAAATAAACATGCCTCATAAATGAAGGCCTTTTAGAAATTGATAAGAAGAGGAAATGAAGGAGGAAATGTGAGTATCTGTAAATATCTGTCGTAGCTTTGAAAAGATGTTCAGAGAAATACACACTAAAACAGCAAGGAAATTCTGCTTTTACAAAAGGAATAAAATGTGCTCGAGTAGGTGTTGGTCTGAAAGCCGAGTGGGAAATGGCTGTTACTACTCAGCACGTCGAGGTCTAACTAGTCCGGCTACTGTGGAGATAGTGCATCAGCCTCTTGAAAAAGCAGGAAAAAAAAAAAGTATATATATATATATATCCTTTAAGCAAGCAATTCCACTTCTGGATACATAACTATATAAACCAGATGAATGTTTATATATGAACGCCCGGTGATGTGGGCTTCCTGGGTAGCTCAGCTGGTAAAGAATCTCCCTGAAATTCAGGAGACCCCGGTTCAATTCCTGGTTCGGGAAGGTCCCCTGCAGAAGGAATAGGTTACCCACTCCAATATTCCTGGTGGTTCAGATGCTTAAGAATCCGTCTGCAATGTGGGAGATCTGGGTTTGATCTGTGGGTTGGGAAGATCCCCTGGAGGAAGGCATGGCAACCCACTCCAGTATCCTTGCCTGGAGAATCCCCATGGACAGAGACGGCTGGTGGGCTACCGTTCACGGGGTTGCAAAGAGTGGGCCACAGCTGAGCGACTAGCAGAGCTCAGCGCAGTCGGGTGGTATGCGTAAGGATGCTCACTGCTGCGTGGCTGTGATACTCAAAGTCTGTCGACAAAGCAGAGGTCCGTCAGCTGGAGCTGGGGTACACAACACGGCGCCAGCTGCAATGCAGGAGCTCAACAATAGTGTGTATGTTTCCACATCAAGGGCAGACATACCTCAAAAAACCATGGAGAACGGAAAAGAAAAACGGATACCGGCAAGTAGAGCGTTATAGTCTCCCAAATTAACAGATTCAAAGTGAAAGTGAAAGTCGCTCAGTCACGTTTGACTCTTTGTGAACGCGTGGACTATCCAGGCCAAATTCAAAATAATGTGTAATTTTAGGGGTATGATAAATCACACAAGAAATATACAAATGCAGTGAATATAAAACATGATAGTACACTTTTTTTTCCTTCTAATACTTGATTCTTAATGTGGAAGTTGGGATACAGAGGACTCCTGCTGGTGGGGGTCATGGGGAGATGATTGTAGCTATAGCTTTAATAGATCGTGTCTTTAAACAAACTGTAATCAAACAGTATACAACCATTAGTTAATTATAAATGTAGGACTATGGATTCAGTTTTCCTTCTCTTAGTAGTTATCTCTATTTACATTTTTTAAAATAAAATTAATTTCCAGAAGGATCTCTAATAGAACAATGCCAGGTTGGTGTGGCTTGGCTAAACCCGGCCTTCAGTCACGTGTCTGTGCATTAAGTTTTCCTGCTTTGATCTTCCAGCCATCTTTAATAAAACTTCAAAGTCACATTGGAGCCGTTGAGACTGTTCAGCAGGCCTGTGAGGAAGGGAAACTCAATTGGAGTCCCGGGGCTTTAAAATGTGTTTAGCTTTGATAATATCTCATGTTCGTAGGAAATCCTTTCATCCCCAGAATATTAAGCTCTTCAGACACGTTAGCTCAAGGGTCCCTATGTCCCTTTTGAGGCTAGGATGTTGGCTAATGTTATTTGGAAGAATCCAAACTGATAAATTTGGATGCTACACGTCCCAAAATGGCAGGATCAAAGTGCCAGTTTCACCATATACGAATGTGTAGCCGTGTAATTTGGGTTAACTCTCCTCTCCCCGTTCATCGCCCCATGCCCACCTTTTCAGTTATGCATGCTTAATGTCTCAATTCATAGTTTCATGCCCATCTTTTATGGTTCTTTCCCTTATTTTTAAGGTTTTGTTTTCTTTTTTAAGCAATCATATCTAGAATATTTTCTAAGTTTCAGGAAGTATCATAACAGTTTCATCAGCAGAGCAACATGATATGATGACTTCTCCACCTCTTATGGTTTTTCATTTTGTCCACCGGACCATTAAATTTCCCCGGAATAAAAACATCTTTCCTTTTGTAACGCAGGTGCAGCAGAATCTGCTGTAACTTTAGGAAGGCTGCCACAGAGAGGTGTAAGATCTCTGGCCCAAACAACTATTTTGTGCATCTGGGAACCAGGAGTGGATGAAGCAATCATTTGCCATGAAGATTAACTGTACACAAGACTGGACTCCACGGCACCCAATATGCCATCTTTCTTTCCACTTTTCAGACTGTAGAGTTGGAAACAAACCCTCAGGGCGTGTCTGGGTAAGTGATCTAGGAGTATCCCATCCCTTCATTACCTTTGAGCCTAAACAAGACTCACATCATTGTTTTTCAACTTCTATTTCAAACTGGAAAGGGTTCACTGATTCATGTTAGTAATGAGAAAAGGCTGAAGAGGAAACAGGACATGGTGAAATGTTTTGAAGATGTCCAGGATGACAAATAGTCTGTGCACACCTGTGAATCTCCCCATTTGGAGCTGCCTCCTTTCAGTTAGAGAGAGAGAGAGAGCTGTTCCTTGGCTACATGCCCTCGTCCTATCATTGGTTAAAGGCCATGTGTCATCTCAGAGAATCGGCATCTCACGGGGCTTGGACGGAGGCCGAAGAGAGAACCTACAGTGGAACGTGGCTTCATCTACCTCTTACTGGCCTCTCCCATGCCTCCCGGTAGGTTAGACACAGAGTGAATCTTTTATAAATATTTGATGAAAGAGTGTTTGGGAAGCCCAAATAATCCAATGACTATGTTCCCTGCAACTTCCCAGTAATTTCATGCAGATGTGTGGTGTGTGTCTGTGTGTGTGTGCACGCACATCCAGTGATTTGCTTTTGCTTTCCAATTCCTCACCCTAACAGCTGTGTTTTTTAATGGTCTCTAAACCTGGCCACAGATATACAGATATATCCAGCCTGGGCAAAACTCGAAGCAAAACCTAAGCAAACCATTCTGGATCAAGAGAGTCATTTTGCCTGGGAATCTGAGCAGCCAGCCAGCTGTCCTGGAGATCAGCAAGCAGCATTCTGATGCACAGCGTCACTGGAACAGCCCAGGAGGCCCGGATGAGTTGAGCTCTGGGTTATCCTGTCCCATCTGTCCGGCCATAAACCACACCGAGCAGAGCTGAATGAGGCCCACAGACAGCTCAGCCACGCTTGTGCCGAAATCATGCACGTGAACAGACGGTCCCCGGGTGCTGAACCTTTATAACAGCCCTGATTCACGCTCTCATCCTACTTCTCACCCCCCTCACCCGTGCTACATATGTGAGTGTGTGGCTTCTGTTAAATGGCTTATTCAGGAACAGCCTTGAAGAAACACGTGGAGACGGCACTAGCTTCCTCCTGCTTGTGATTTACTGAGTGTAAATCACAGCACCCTGAGAATCCATCCCGACGCCGGGAATTGCGCTGATATTCTCCAGACTGCATGAGTCCCCGCCCAGGCTGGAGGGCCAGGCCCTGTGCGTCCAAAGGTAGACTCTCCGTGATGTAAGCACAGCGTGTCTGCAAGCCCACACGCTCCCTTTGGAGGGGAACTTTGCCAGTAGGAGTAGATGTGCCTTCCATTCATTGTTGCGACATAAAGGATGCGAACTGGAAGACATTCGCGAAGGCAGTTTGAAGACGATGCTGATATTTTTAGATTCTACATATAAGCAATATCGTTTGCCTTTCTCTGACTTATTTCACATAGTTTGATCATCTCCAGGTCCATCCATGTTGCTGCCGAACTTATTTACAAAACAGAAACAGGCTCACAGACTTAGAGAATGAACGTATGGTTGCCAGAGATAAAGGGTGGGGAAGGATAGATTGGAAGTTTGGGATGGACAAGTACACACTGCTACATGTAAAATAGATTACCAACAAGAACCTACTGTATAGCACAGGGAACTCTGCTCAATACTGTGTAACAACCTAAATAGGAAAGGAATTTGAAAAAGAGTAGATACACATACATGTATAACTGAGTTACCCTACTACCCAAAACTGGCAAACACTGTTGTTGTTCAATCATTCAGTCCTGTCTGACGCTTTGCAACCCCATGGACTTCAGCACGCCACACTTCCCATCCTTCACTGTCTCCCAGAGTTTGCTCAAATTCATGTCGGTTGAGTCGATGGTGCCATTCAGCCATCTCATCCTCTGTCATCCCCTTCTCCTCCTGCCCTCAATCTTTCCCAGCATTAGGGTCTTTTCCAATGAGTCAACTCTGCACTTAAGGTGGCCAAAGTATCAGAGCTTCAGCTTCAGCATCAGTACTTCTAATGAATATTCAGGACTGATTTCTTTTAGGATGGACTGGTTGGATCTCCTTTCAGTCCAAGGGATTCTCAAGAGTCTTCTCCAACATCACAGTTCAAAAGCATCAGCTGTTCAGTGCTCAGCCTTCTTTATGGTTCAACTCTCACATCCATACGTGACTACCAGAAAAACCATGGCTTTGACTATAGGGACCTTTGTTGGCAAAGTGATGTCTCTGCTTTCTAATACACTGTCTAGGTTTGTCATAGCTTTTCTTACAAGGGGCAAACCTGCATTGGCAGGAAGGTTCTTTACCACTGAGCCACTTGGGAAGCTTTATGACATCGTTAATCAACTGTTTTTGCCATTTAGTCACCAAGTCGTGTCCAACTCTCGTGCAGCCTAATGGACTGTGGCCTGCCAAGTTCTCCTGTCCACGGGATTTCTCAGGCAAGAATGCTGGAGCGAGGTTCCATTTCCTTCTCCAGGGGACCTTCCTGGCCTAGGAGTTGAACCTGCATCTCCTGCATTGCAGGCAAATTCTTTACCACTGAGCCACCTGGGAAGCCATACTCAACTATATTCCAACATGGCATAAAAAAATTAGAAAAACACACATTAGTAAAATGGACATATTCAAAGGACATTTATTTATGGTACAAAGCTATGGGAGGTTTCCCTTATGCTTTAAAAAAAAAAACTTGCTAGTTTCTCTACGTTAGCTCATTCACTGATAGACTCACCTGTGATTTAAATGTAGATGCAGTAAAGAAATGCATGTTTGCACAGAAAGTTAAGAAAAAGAAGACAATGAGGCTAAGGAGTCCTTGACTGCTTCTATTTCATGCTAGTGGGGAGCAAACAGCCAGGGCCATCAGACTGAGCAGCACAGAGATTTGGTTCCAGACGCGAGTCATACCTGAATCTCTGTCGTAGGGCCTCCCAGGCAAGGGCCTGTGGGTGGTGGAGCTGTCAGCCCTCCGAGCCACTTCTGCCTGAAGGGCAGATCACTTCCTGAAGGGCACATCCAAGTCAGCCAAGGGGAGCTGAGAGCTTGCTGAGGCATTAAGGCATTACAAGCAGTGTGAGTGTGTGTGTGTGTAAGAGTATGTGGTTTGTGAGAGTGTGTATATGTAAGAGTATGTGTGTGTGTGCGTGTGTGTGTAAGAGTATGTGGTGCGTGTGAGTGTATATATGAGTGTGTGTGTGTAAGAGTATGTGGGGTGTGTGTGTGTGTAAGGGTATGTGGTGTGTGTGAGTGTGTATATGTAAGAGTATGTGGGAGCTGTGTGTATATGTAAGAGTATGTGGGGTGTGTGTATATATATAAGAGTATGTGGGGTGTGTGTGTGTGTGTGTCTGTGTAAGAGTATGTGGGGGGTGTGTATGTAAGGATATGTGGTGTGTGTGAGTGTGTATATGTAAGAGTATGTGGGGTGTGTGTGTATATGTAAGAGTATGTGGGGTGTGTGTGTGTGTAAGGGTATGTGGTGTGTGTGAGTGTGTATATGTAAGAGTATGTGGTGCGTGAGTGTATATGTAAGAGTATGTGGGGGGTGTGTGTATGTTAGGGTATGTGGTGTGTGTGTGTGTGTGTGTATATGTAAGAGTATGTGGTATGTGTGTGTGTGTGTATGTAAGAGTGTGTGGGGTGTGTGTGTATGTGGTGTGTGTGTGTGTGTGTGTGTGTGTTCAGTAGTGTTCAGTTGTGGGTGGTGAGATCCAGAGAGGAGGATGAGGGAGACACACCCGCCATCTGCCCCAGAAGCCCCCGTGGTGGGGGAGACTCGGGGGGCCAGCAGGGCAGGGCTGAGTGGCTGCTCATCCTGTTACACTGCACTACTCAGCATGGAGTGGTCTGAAGTTTGGTGTCTGCTAGCACTGACTGAGGGGCTTCCCAGGTGGTGCTGTGGTGAAGACTCTGCCTGGCAATGCAGGAGATGCAAGAGAAGTGGTGTGATCCCTGGGTCAGGGAGATCCTCTGAGGGAGGAAATGGCAACCCATTCCAGTATTCTTGCCTGGGAAATCCCAGGGACAGAGCAGCCTGGCGGGCTGAGGTCCACGGAGTCACTCAGAGAAGGACCTGACTTAGCTACTGGGCATGCCAGCACAGTGCTGACTTCTGGGGGAAAACGAGGGGCACTCTTGGAGCACTACCCATCCAGTTCGTATACGCACATTGATTCAATGAATCAGAAGTCCTGGAAAAGCCCTGGGAGTTATTAAATAAAACTATGAGGCCTTTAAAATATTCTGAGGGATGAGATTCCCATCCATGGGTCTATGCTCAGCATTTTCCAAGCCCTTCTTTATTTAACCCTGTGAGCAATCGCACCCTTCGGGAAAGGGCAGGATTTTGCTAAAATAACAAGCAGCAGCAAGCCTCAGGTCAACTCTTGCTCCTGGCGGGTCCACAGGGGTCCAATCAGCTTGCCAAATCTGCTTCTGCCATGAGTCAGACTAAGGTCCAGACCCACTCCACTATTGTACTGTTCCTATCTGCACATCTGCTTTCCTAGTCACTGGAGAAGGGGAGAGAACATGGAAAGCCACAAAACAGCTTTCAGTTGTTTCCAAAAACGTGTCATATTGCGTTGGCCAAGATATATCACATGGGCATTCTTCCCATGGATATATTCCCAGGTATCTTCTGGATACCTATGTATCTGGATGTGCTTGTGATGTGTTCCAGGGATATCAATCATTTCTGTTTTCTGGGGGAGCATGCCCTTAACCTTTGTATGCAGATACTAAGAGGTGTACCAGGACTCTACAGCAGATCTCTAACTCTCTGCACTTTGCACACCACACACATGATGCCCATCCAGCTGGACCTGGCAGTGTGTGACACAGTCGCCACCCCTCTGCTCTTCTCTCCACGTCCTTCTCTTGGCCCCTGGGCTCTGCACTTGCTAGTCTTCCTTCCCTCCCAGGGTACTTTATCCCTTCAAATTAGCAGGTTTGATTTCCCCACCTGTTAGAACCCTCCTGTACTCTTATATATCTATAGCCAGACAGTTTGAAGATTTCACCTCTAATTTGAAGACACTTTTGGCACTTCTTTAGGAAATCTATAAAACCTTAGACCTGACCATTCCTCTTGAGGTGAACAACATCAAGCACCCAAACCTCTTTGCTCCCACCTCGCCAGACTCCCACCACCATCTTCCCTGCCTTGGAAAGTGACAATTCTGCCCATGAGGTTGCCCAGGTCAAGGATATTGAAGTCAGTTTTGGCTTTACTCACTCCTTATTGTTAATCTAGAAAAGCTTTGTGAACTCTGCCTCCTCGATATACCTAGACGGTGACCCTTTCCTATTGACACCTTGGTCTTTGTTCCTCTCATCTGGGTTATTGTAAAAGCTTCCTGACTTGTTTTCTGCATCTGTTCTCTTGTCCACTCAATGCTTTCCTATTTCTATCATCCGTGTAGTAGCTGGAGGGATCCTTTAACCCTTCTACATAAAACCTTGTAGGAGCTTCCGTCTCAATCAGAGTAAGTTCACACTTTCTTAGTTTCAGGAAGCCTTACACATCCACCTCCACTCTCACTGCGTGCTCAGTCATGTCCAGCTCTTTGTGACCCCATGGACTGTAGCCTGCAAGGATTTTCCAGGCAAGAATACTGGAGTGAGTTGCCATGCTCTCCTCCAGGGGATCTTCCTGACCCAGGGATCGAACCTGCGTCTCTTACATTGGCAGGTGGATTCTTTACCGCTAGTGCCACCTGGAAAACTCCACTTCACTACGTCTCAGATAGCGTCTTTACCTCCCTTCTCCCCACGTACGAGCCACGTGTCCCTGCTTGGTCCCGCATGGACACGGCACACAGGCTTATAGCTGGCAGCTCTTGCTCCTGCATCTTCAGTCCCGCGTGTTTGTCCACTAAGTATCCAAGGAGTCGGCGTGCTCACATCCTTTAGGTCTTTCCATTATGGGTTTCAAAATTAATTCCACAGTGGCCAGAGAACAACTCTGGAAGAACTTAAATCTTTTCCAATTGATTGAGACTTGTTTTATGGCCCAGAATGTGATCTATCCTGGTAAAGTTCCATGTTCTGCTATTGCGGACTGGAATGGTCTGTAAAGGTCAGTTATGCTAATTGGTTGATAACTTTGTTCAAAGTTTCTATCATAGCTGATTTTGTGTCTATTGTTTGTATGAAAGTGAAAGTCCCTCAGTCACGTCCGACTCTTTCTGACCCCACGGACTATACAGTCCATGGAGTGGATAGCCATCCCCTTCTCCAGGGTATCTTTCCAACTCAGGGATTGAACCCAGATCTCCATCATTGCAGGCAGATTCTTTACCAGTTGAGCCATCAGGGAAGCCCATTGTTTGTATGAACTGAGAAACTGCTATTAAAGTCTATGACTATAATTGTGTATTTCTCTATTTTTCTTATAATCCTATTAGATTTTATTTCATGTCTTTTGAAATACTGCTATTAGATGCATAAACATTTAGAATTAACATGCCATCTTAATCAACAGACCCTTTTTATATTTGTGAATTGATTTTATTGACACATTGTGACATTCTTTACTCTAAAATCTGCTTTTTCTGGTATCAGTATAGCCACCCCCATTTTTTTTTAATTGGTGTTAGCATTGTATACATATTTCCGTATTTTTACTTTTTACCCTCTTGTGTCTTCTTAAAGCTTTTTTCTTGTAGATAACGTATAGTTGAGTCTTGCTTTTTTAATTCACTGTGACAATCTATCTTTGAAATAAGATGTTTAGACCATTTGTATTTGATGAGATCACTGATATAGTTCAGATGAAATCTGTTATCTTGCTATTTGCTTTTCATTTCTCCCATCTGTTCTTTGATCTCTTTCCTCTCGTTTTCTGCCATCTTTTGAAATACCTGAGTACTTTTTGTTGATTGCACTGTGTTTCCTTATTAGCTATAACTAATCAGGCTAGTAGTATACACTTTCCAGTTCAGTTCAGTCACTCCATAGTGTCTGACTCTTTGCGACCCCGTGGACTGCAGTATGCCGGGCCTCCCTGTCCATCACCAACTCCCAGAGTTTACCCAGACTCATGTCCATTGAGTCAGTGATGCCATCCAGCCATCTCATCCTCGGTCATTTTTCTCTCCTCCCGCCTTCAGTCTTTCCCAGCATCAGGGTCTTCTGCAATGAGTCAGCTCTTCGCATCAGGTGGCCACAGTATACACTTTAGCTCATCATTTAGCTTCCTTCAGCTAGTGTTCTAACACGTGTCCTGCAAGAACCTCGCAATAGTTCCTGCTGTCATTTCTGCCCCCCAACACCAGTGCTATGACCGCCATATGTTTTACTTTCCCACGGTACAAACTCCACACTACATTGCTACTACTCTTATTGAAAGAATCAATCATCTTTTATAGAGACTTAAATAATAAGGGGAAAATACAGTATACACGCATACAGGAAGTTATCACTTCTTTTTTCCTTCTTGCACATTCATATTTCTATCTGGCTTTATCGCTGTTCTTCCTGAAAAATGTGTTGAGCCCTTCTTGTAGTGTGTATCTGCTTGTCATGAATTCTCTCAGCTTTTGTGGAAAACAGAAAGCCCTCCTCTGTTTCTGAAATATGTTTTGTGTGGTACAGCCCCTAGAAAAGTGCATAGCTCCTTGTTTCCTTTCAGAACATTGAAGATTGTTCCACTATCTTCTCACTCACATTGTTTCTGATAAGAAGCTCACTGACATTCGTAACTGTAGCTTTTTATTTATTGTGACTTATTCCTTCTCTGGTTGCTTTTAAAATGTTCCCTTCATTGCCAGTTTTGAGCAAGTAGGGTATTACGTGCCTTTGTGTAACTTGCTCATCAAACCTCTCAAATCTGTGAATTTACAGTTTTTATTAAATTTTGAAAACTTTTGGGCATTATTCTTTCAAATACTCTTTCTGGCCACCCCTCCTCCTGTGCTGTGGAAGTTATATCACTAATGCCATGTGGCTCTTGAGTCTACTTGGTGGAAATAAGTGCCATTCCTAGCTCTGTGTGAACACCAAGCACTGGTCTTCCGACCCTTTAGGGTGATTTCACGCCCCCTCTCATATTGCTTCCTCACCTGTGGGTACTGCCTGTCCCAGCCTACCCCTTTGGAAGTTGACTCCACACCCTTCCTAGCCATTTCTGTCTTTCTCGCTTTATTAGTTTCTGTAACACTCACTGCCTAAGCACACGAGCTGATAAGCAGCAGGAATGTGAACCCGCCTTGGGCACTGCTGTTTCCCCAGCATCTAAGACAACGCCACACTCACACAGCAGATGCTCAGTAAGTAGGCAGGGAGTGAACAAGTAAGTTGTGTGTTTGGATGAACAGCTGAATGAAGAAAGAATAACTGAACCACTCCTGGGGGTGGGGGTGGGGGTGGGGGTGGGCTGTCCATATTCCTTCCTGTATCGTTGAAAAAATGGATCACGTTAGAATGATTTGCATAAATTCAGACTTAAGAAACGTTCAGGAGTAGGGATGAAAGCAAGAGGGGATGACTAGGAGCAGGGGAAAGTGTGCACACACCTAGGGCCCCAGACCCATCGTGTTGGATGGTGGATGCTCTTCCAGCGCCCTTCATCCTGGGCTTTCTCATCAGTCCTGTGTTTTCTCAAACCATCCATCCCAGTTGCCATGGGAACACTTATGCTTCTCAGACCTTAAGGCTCCAGTTTGGTTTTAGAAAGCAACAGTGTTGTACAAATAGGGCCAGCATGTTTCTCTGGCTTCAGGATGGATACTTGGAAGATGAGAGATCCAGGAACCATTTTCAGGCTGGAATGCTGATGTACCAAATTAGCTTCACATCTTCTCATTTAGGTTAATTGTGAAGCAGAATGCCTGGTGATGAAGGCCAAATGTATCCTGAAAACCCAGCAAAGATTTCTAAATATCAATCATAGCTTACAAAGTAAAATTCAGAAATTCCAGCAGATTTGGAACAGCTTAAAAATATGAATATTTTTCCAATAAAAAATCTACTTAAAAAAAAAAGTATCTGGTTGCCTAAGGAGAAGTAACATTTAAAAGAGCAATTTCTGAAACTTTATGACATTTATGTGTGAAATCTAACAGCAAAAAAACACAGCATCTGACAACATCCATTATAGAAAATAATGTTTTGAAATGGGGATCAATTTTTAATGTATTCTTGGAGATGGATACTCATATGGTCTAGATCACTTTCTGTACCTTCAAAGCAGAGGTCAAATGTTCATTTATTATTGAACCTAAATCTGATGTGAAATTCAAAATGGGCTATAGACATTTCCGCACCATGCTGTTTATTAATGAGTACTAATGACCTTGGTGAACTTGGGGCATTTCATGTAAAACCACACATTATTGGCTTTGCTATGGAAAGGAAAATCTGAACACTTTGATCCATTCCTCTCTGTCCTTCATGGCTGTAGGTTTTCATAGCAATTTGGGGTCTGCAGCCTGGCCATATATATTCCGGGCTCTTTTTGATAAATTATGATTCCTGGACTGTCGGCGTACATCAGTGTGCTCCGAAAAGGGCAGAAAATGTCTCCATAGTGGCTTTCTCAATTCGAGCTTGAATGCATTTTCTTTTCTTTTTGAGTAGAAGGTGGTTTATCCATTATCCCCAAGTGACTGGCACAGTGGCCAGCAATGGTATGGTTTTGCATTTCAGCGTTTCCTTAGGGAACCCTTCAGCTCAGACACATCTTGACAGCAGCAAGGCGCTCCAGAGAACATCACTGAGGTCATCAATTTGCTGCCTGGGTTACACCCTGAGGAGGAGGGGTAGAGAGCTGGTAGAATGGAAGGGTGTTGATGCCCATTTCGTCTCCTCTCCTGCCTTCCTCATGAAGGCACATCCCAGAAGAACCTCGAATCAACAGACAGAGGATGAGGGTTTATGAGACCTATTTATCATCCCTAACTATTGATGCTGAAGTTTGAAATCTTTGCATGCTTCACAGAACTGGCTATGGCAATTGTTTTAACTGAGAATACAATTGAAATGGTAATTTTATTGAAATTGAAATCATTGACATTACATTAAAATTATAAGCACATGATTTGCTTGCCTTATGGAGTGAACAGTGAAGGGAGGGGGAAGAATTATTAAGCTTACTAATGAGATTAGATGATTTGCATAATCAAATGTAATGAAATTTAAGAAGTGACAGCTCTTTGCCTCTTGCCAGGGTGATTTCTAAAATATAAACACATAGATCCATCCTCTCCCAGGTTTGGAAGAGGTAAAAAGGGATGTTTTATAAACTCAATTATGTAAAACAGTGAATATCTGGATTGCAAAAATAAAATGTTTGCACTCTGCCCCTCCCTAGAGGAAATGCAGGAGGTTTATAAACACACAGGTGGAGGGCAGGGCGGGAGCTGAGTAATTAGAAACAGACAGGTGTGGCTTTAAGATCATTAGCATGTTGGTAGCAGGCTGGAGCTGCCAAAGTTTGTAGCTCACCTGCCAGGCTGGGGAAGGAAGGTGCCCAGGCCCACAGCCTTTCAGACTGGAGGCCAGGCTTGGAGCTGGTGCATCGCTGCCCAGAGCAGGTGTGTGGACACGTGCATGCGCTGAGCATCTACTTCATTCTTAACCCTCGTCTCCTCCCTGAATCAGCCTCTCTGTTGGCCTTTCCAGAATATAGATATATATGTGTATATATTTGCTGTTGTTAAGTCACTCAGTCGTGTCCAGCTCTTTGCAACCCCCTGGACTGTAACCCACCAGGCTCCACTGTCCATGAGATTTCCCAGGCAAGAATATTGGAGCAGGTTGCCATGTCCTCCTGCAGGAAATCTGCCTGATCCGGGGTTCAGGAACCCGCATCTCTTGCATCTCCGGCATTGGCAGGAGGGTTCTTTACCACTAGTGCCACCTGTGAAGCCCTATGTGACCCTGAAATGCAGGCAACTGGACTTTATATCGCTGCTGCGATGTCCTGAGTTTACCTGTTTCTGAAAACACAGTTTAAGATTCTTTCTGAGGGTTAGGTTGAAATCTGTCTTCTTTTATCTATTTATAACATTTACTTTTGGAAAAACTGGAAGTCTGGAAGCTAATAGTAAAAGACAAATTCCAAAGCCAAGAGGTTCTGGATTGCATGGGAGTCCCTCAGCAAATTTTTATTGTTTTCTGCAAAGAAGAAATCATGTACGTGGTAGAATTGGTGGTGACTTTGGCTCCTTTTAAGATGTCACTTGAACTAGCAGAATCATGTGCAGGGAGTGACTAGTGATGGGGCCCCTTTCTCCTGAGTCATGAAGGAAATACTTGGCAGAAGGCAGCTGTGGAGAAGGCAATGGCACCCCACTCCAGTACTCTTGCCTGGAAAATCCCATGGACGGAGGAGCCTGGTGGGCTGCAGTCCACGGGGTTGCGAAGAGTCGGACGCAACTGAGCGACTTCACTTTCTCTTTTCATTTTCATGCATTGGAGAAGGAAATGGCAACCCACTCCAGTACTTTTGCCTGGAGAACCCCAGGGACGGAGGAGCCTGGTGGGCTGCAGTCCATGGGGTTGTGAAGAGTCGGACGCAACTGAGCGACTTCACTTTCTCTTTTCATTTTCATGCATTGGAGAAGGAAATGGCAACCCACTCCAGTACTTTTGCCTGGAGAACCCCAGGGACGGAGGAGCCTGGTGGGCTGCAGTCCATGGGGTTGTGAAGAGTCGGACACAACTGAGCAACTTCACTTTCACTTTTCATTTTCATGCATTGGAGAAGGAAATGGTAACCCCCTCCAGTACTCTTGCCTGGAGAATCCCAGGGACGGAGGAGTCTGTTGGGCTGCCATCTACGGGGTCGCACAGAGTCGAACATGACTGAAGCAAGTTAGCAGCAGCAGCAGCAGCTGTGACCTAAGGACCTAGAGTTCTGTGTGTATTGTTTTTCTGTCACTAAGCCATGTCTGACTCTTTGTGACCCCATGGACTGTAGCCTGCCAAGCTGCTCTGTCCATGGGATCCTCCAGGCAAGAATACAGGAGTGGG
Organism: Ovis canadensis; assembly: GCF_042477335.2. Lineage (NCBI taxonomy): Eukaryota > Metazoa > Chordata > Mammalia > Artiodactyla > Bovidae > Ovis > Ovis canadensis. The sequence goes on along the minus strand of NC_091260.1, from coordinate 80,537,881 downwards.
TTGTCATTTCCTTCTCCAGGGGATCTTCTCAATGCAGCGATCAAACCCAGGTCTCCTGGGTCTCCTGCATTGGCAGGCGGATTCTTTACCAGTGGTAGGAGAGGAAATATCACAGAGAAAATCACTCATTGCATTTCCAGGCTGATTCAACCTCTATCACTGCAGTAATAAATTACTGCGGATTCAGTAGCTTAAAGCATCATAAATCTACCATCTTGTGCTTCTGTTGCGAGGACTCCAACAATGATCTTGCGGGCTAAAATCAAGGAGTCAACAGGCTGCTTTCTCCACCCCCCTCCCATCTCTCGTAGCACCTGGGGACTTGTCTATTCTGACTGGCTGCAGAATTCAGTTCCCTGAGGTTGTCGGACTGAGGTCTTGCTTTCTCGCTCACCATCAGCGGAGACCATTCTCAGTTCTGTGAGGCTGTCTTCATCCTTCGGCTCATCTCCACCTCCTCCATCTCTAAGACATCAGTGCTGGTCGAGTGCCCCTCATGGATGCATCTCCCCGACTTCCTTGCTTTGGAGGGTTGTTGGGCTTGGATCCCATCCACTCATCTAATCTAGAATAATCCCCCACCTCTCAAAACCCATAATCTCAATCTCATCTGCAAAGATTCTTTTGTTACTTTTGGCAACATATCCTAACATATCCATATAGGTTCCTGGGATTAGTGTGTGGACATCTTTCAGGGGTCGTGGCTCTTATTCCCCCTATTGTACTGGAAATTTAATAACAGAAATAAGATTGCAAGGTTAATAGATACACTGCATACCAGAAGCAAGTAATCTGATGCTAATTGAAGATATCTTTATTTGCGCATCTTCTAAAGAACTTACCTGGTAGAATCATTAGAACTTAGTTTAAATTATTAACCTTGAATTGTTTCTAAAATGTATTAGTCCATTCTTCTTCCTAACTCTGATTGACCTCTCTGTTCACTGACAACAGAGAGTAGTTAGAAGCTACTGTAAACCAGTGTGTACCTGAGGTCTGGGCATTAGCCTGGGGCATCTCTAGGCCCTGTTCTGCTGTGATGCTCAGGGCTTTTCATAGTGGATGCTGCTCTTATTCTTAATCTCTTTTCTTCAATGTTCCTGTTTGTTATTTGCCATCCTTGCTTGAAATTGCAGGGATCATGGACCCTTTCTCAGTGAGCGCACAAGCCTAGTGCATTGTGACTGGACAAAAGCAGCTTAAGAAACAGCTGCCGCATAGGGATGTATTTTTGAATGAATTAGCGGGTGGGTGTGTGGATGGATAGATTAGTGGATGGTGTTGGTTGTGGTTTGGTTGCTAACTCATATGTGATTCTTGCAACCCCGTGGGCTGTGGCCTGCCAGGCTCCTCTGTCCATGGGATTCTCCAGGCAGAAAATGCTTGAGTGGGTTGCCATTTCCTTCTCCAGACTAGTGGATGGATGTGATAAATGGAATATTCCCTGTCATGTCAGTAAACAGTGGGTGTCATAGTCATTGACAAATATTGCAGCCTCAGCCTATGGTGAGTTGGTGGGCCCTGCAGGAACTCAGGAAGGAAAAAAATATTTGCCATCTAGCAGCCACCAGTGTGCAACCACTCCCCAAGGTGAGCCCTGAGGACAGTCAGGATGAGAAAGCGCAGGATGCTGGCCCCAGGCAGCTGAGGTGCAGATCAAAGGACTGTCAACGAGCCCGGACTCTTGCAGCTTCTCATACATGAAAAAGCGCTAAATTCCTTACCTTATCTGCCTTTTAAAATTAACAGTAATCTTTTGATGCTCAAGCTACGTGCCCTTTGTTGCAAAATTCCTATGTATCCTCGCTCCCACCAGGCCTCCTCAGAGCAGTTCTCTCAGGATTACTTGCGATGCTGCCTCCTGGGCTTCAGCCCTAAAACTTCCCACTGAATAAAACATAATCCTCAACTTTTAGTCTGTGAATATTTTGTTTAGTCGACACTACTAACATAACTGAGAGTTTGAGCACACTCTGGGAGTTGGTGATGGACAGGGAAGCCTGGCGTGGGTCAGTCCGTGGGGTCACAAAGAGACAGACATGGTTGAGTGACTGAACTGAACTGAACTGACATAGCTGGAATGCATACCATACTCAGTTTAATTTTTAAGAAACTGAGACATAAAAGGTAGTGTTTGAAAGAAAGAACAGAATTCTGAACTCCTAATTTCCAATCCAATACCTTTTGTTCTATATTAAAGTATATATAATGGAGCATCTCCAGGGACCTTGCCTCTTATACCTGAATGTTAAGCTTTGTTTAGCTCATAGGAAACATCCTGACTGGATGCACCTTAAACGGCTGCAGAAAAAAAGAAATTAACGTATCCAGCACCAAGAAATGCGTGGTAACTTGTCACCTTTTCTCTGTACCTCCTCAGCTCTCCCTCTTTGTAACATAAGAGAAACTAGCATCCAAAGTCAGGCAGGACGTTCTTTAGGACGCTGGTCCCTCATCTTCTGGGTGTGCTGGACTTCTGAATAAAGCCACTGTTTTCTGCCCCAACACCTCCTCTCTCCATCCATCAGCCTGTTGTGCAGCAGAATGAGTTTGGACTCAGTAACTATACTGTATTTTCAAGATTAGAGCAAGATAACGTGTCTAAAAGACCTGTATCAGGGACCTGCAGATCTCTAAAACATTCAGAGTCTAAAACTAAAGTTCTGACATATTCAGGGCCAGTCTTCAGGATCCCAGCAGACCTCTGGCATCCTACGAGAAGCTGTGGATCCCACATCTGGGTGCACTTTAGAGAGGGGACAAGAAGACATTGCTGAAATTTGCAGTCAGCACCAGGGGTTGTGACCATCACATTGCTTGCTTGCCCTGAAAGCCCTCTTGGTGAGGCCCTGACTCCATTACTCTGCTTTGTGTTTGTTTGTTTTCCTCTGTTTCCTACAGAGTTAAAATACGTCCACCTGGGAGTCTTAAACACAACCACTAAATGCTCCCATTTGCAAGAAGACTTTGTTTGCCCTGTTGCAGGAAAACAGCCTTCATCCTTCCTTTCCAATAAGATGCTGAAACGCCTCCCTTCCCACCCAGTGACAGAGAGCCGCCTTCACCCATCACACTCTCTTTCTCTGGTTAATACCAGCGTGTTTCATAGAACCTGGATGAGTTCAGCTTGGTTTGTCAAGAGACGGAGTTTCTGTATTCTGTCTGCACCGTAGTTAATTTACATGATTTGAACCTCTTTTGGAGACAATTTGTTCTGTGTCATCAGATTTAAGTGTCTCCAAGCTGCTAGCAGAGGAGCAGAGAAGCTTATGACAGTCCTTTCACAGGAAACGTGCATCACAGGAATATAAACCAGCCCCTCAGAGGAGCAGTGCTGACATAAATCTTCTCTGATCCTACTCAAGGGTGTTGGAATGTGTTTATTTTCTTGTTGTTATTATTTCAGTGTTTGCCTTCTAGAACGAACCTGGCTGTTAGGGATTATTAACTAAGATAAAGTGTTTCCACCGAAACCTCCTGGCAATGAATATTGGCCAAATCTTCATTTTGCATCTTGCCCAGAAATAATCATTAGAGGTTGTTTTTAGTATATTTAAGGAAGGAAAAGGAGACAGCAAAGAAGGAGAGGAAAGAGGAGGAGAAGAGGAGGGGGGAAGCAGACATTTTACATTTCTGCTTGGTCTTCCAGCTAAATTAGTTTATTTCAAGTTTCTCTTAGCAAGAGCTTCCTCGGAGAAACGTTATGGTACACCAATCTATTCTGAATAGATTTGTAGAAACTTTTCCTTAAGTAGGTCTTGCATTTAAGGGCTCCGTGTAGCATTCACATTTGGAAAAGAGCTCTTCCATGTCTGTGTTCTCTGCAAACACACATGCGAGAGCCCTGGATGCTTATGCTCAGGCGTGTGGAGCTGCTGTGTTTAAATAATGGCTCTTGCCAACAGCAGAAACCTACCCATATCTAATTTACATGGGAACTAAGTAACTGGCATTTGGCTGGGCTGGTTGAGCACATCATGATTTTAAATATCATCTCGATGTATCAATGTTCACCAAGAGATCTTAGTAAAGTAAGATGCATAAACAGCTGATATCAGACTAGAATACTGATGTACATAGTTACATAAAAGACACATTGAAGGCATCCTACAACAAGGATTGGTACTGCTTTATATATATATATATATATATATACACCTTACCTTGTGCTCTCTCGTGGATCAGATTTCTAGGATACAATTCCTTATCTTTGCTTCTCTGGGCATAATTGACTTATACCATTCATGGCATAGGCACAGGAAAGGCTTTCTAAATGACAGCAATTAAGAGCAACAATGAAGCTGAATTCTGCATATTTAAGATGATTGCTTTTTCCCCACTGTAACAGATGCTCACCAGGCTCAGAGATGTTGCAAGTGGTTACTTAGAGATGGCACAGCTCAGGATAAGATGGTGAGCCGTCCTGATGGATTCCATGTGCTGAATGTGATACTAGAACAGCCTCACTGGCAACTGTCCTCATTAAATATCAGAAACGAGTCTTAGGCTAACACCACTAATTAGGAAAAAATTAATTGCTTGGACCAAAAAATAGGCATTTGGCAGGATACCAAGTATCTCTGTTGGTTTGTGTAAGTCCTGCCTGGAGGCAGGTAAACACACTAAACTGCCATTTTAGACTCTTCAAGCTTTCATGATTTTTTAATAATTAATATATAATTGGATAGTTTGATAAATTCAGAAAATAACTTATTTACTCTGAAATCATGTAAGAAACAGTTTTCTCTTTTTTTCAGAGGAGAAGTGGCTCAGCCAAGAAGCACACCAGTGGAAAGTTCGCCTGTGAAAGCGCACATTCCTCCCCCTCACCTCAAATTCCCAAAGTGCACGCATATGGCCTGGACTGGACAGCCACAGACTTGCTTCCGCATTGACCAGTGCTGCCAGCCAGATGGCCGCATGATAGCCTGCAAGCCTCTTGTTCCATCTCTGGGATCCTCAAAATAGGAACTTTGCCAAGGCCAGTCTGCGTTACCTGTGACACCTAGCGTCCATCTGTCTGTCTGCCTCTCGGCTCATCCATCCTTCTACGCTTCTTTCTGTGCATCCGCCTACCTACCCAGGTTTCCGTCTGCGGTAGTGGCTTACTCTCTACGTTATGCCCGACACTTGCGACTCCATGAGCTGTAGCCCGCCGGGCTCCTGTGTCCGTGGGATTTCCCAGGCAAAAATGCTGGAGAGGGTTGCCATTTCCTTCTCCAGGAGATCTTCCCAACCCAAGGATCGAACCCAGGTCTCCTGCATTGGCAGGCTGATTCTTTACCACTGAGCCACCTGGGAAGCCCCAAAGTATCCATCTAGTTGCAACTAAAAATAATAAGTAGATGAATACTCAGTGAAAACATAAAGATCACATGTCTTCCATAATATAATAAAATAAAAAGTAGATTGCCCAGTTTTCTTTAAATTTTTTTTTAAATTGAGGAATCATTTATTTACAGTATTGTGTTGGTTTCCGCCAAACATCAACATGAATCAGCCACAGGTATGGAAATGTCCCTTCCCTCTTGAGCCTCCTCTAGCACCTTTCCCATCCCACCCCTCTAGGTGGTTACAGAGCCCTGGTTTGAGTTCCCTGAGTCATACAGCAAATTCACACTGGCTCTCTGTTTTGCATATGGTAATGGAAGTTTCCACGTTACTCTCTCCATACATCCCACACTCTCCTACCTCCCGCCTCTCCGTGTCCATAAGTCTGTTCTCTATGTCTGCATCTCCACTGCTGCCGTGCAAATAATTTCACCAGTACCATCTTTCTACACTCCATATATATATTTGTTAGTATATGTCTTTACCTCCTGACATTCAGAGCATGACGGGTTCCTAGAGTCAGAAGGTCCTCTGTGATCGTAAGAATGAGAACAGAGAAGTCGGGAGAAGTGAAAGAACTTTCTGAAACAGTGCTTCTTAAAAGCCAGCTGGAACTCGAGTGCCTTTTACCTTGAACATCTTGCCTATGTTTATTTCAGTGGTGCAACGCTCACCGAAGGAAGTTAAAGTTCCTGAAACATCACTCTTCTAGGATAAGAGAATGATTTACTGTTTTAACAAGCTTTGCATGAAGCCGCATGGACTACCTGGGGAAGGTTTCAAATTGTTCCTCAAGATCATGGTCCCAATAAGGTGGCCAGAAGAAGCATAGGAAAAGGGCAAGAGCTTTGACTTAAGTGGAGCTCACAGTGCAGCGCAGGAGGGAGATGGAGTCGGTACTAAAGGACCATGAGTACCGACTAATGGATCCGACTATCCTGTATAGTTCAAGGCTGGCCTTTTCACCCTCCACCCTGTTCATGAAGGCTGGCCAAACCAGAGCTCTCTTTCGGTCTCATCTGCTACGATGGCCTTGCTTTGAAACCACAGAAATTGTTTTTTCTTCTATAATGAAGTCCCTCACTCATCATTCTTTTTTTTTTCTGTGTTTATTTCATAGTAGTCAACGATTATGAGTGGAATCATCTCATTAATTCCTTGCTGGCAAGAACAAATGCTCTGAGACGTGTAAGGATGACAACTCTCTGGCATGAATCTCTGGCAGAATCTGGGATATTTTGTCTATAATTCAAAAGGGTCTGTGCCTGTGAAAATCCTTCAGAAAGTAAGCCACGAAATTACCTCTAACTACTTTTATTATGTGGAACAATCCTCTACCCGGAGCACATTGTGTTACAAAGGACATAGAAATGGCCAGATGGTATTTTGAGTGTTCTGGGTAGCGTTATTGTACAGAACTCAGGGGACGGAGCGGCTGTTAAGTGCCGGGTGCATCCCGGACGTGGCCGGCACTGCTCAGCGGGGCGAGATGGCTCAGTGAGAACTCTTTCAAACACGGATGGCCTCATCCCAAAGTTTAAATTCTGTCAAATTGCCCCTCTGTGATGATAATTGCTCGTAGGAATGATACATGGGCCTCAGTAAAACAAGGTCTGGGCAGCTCTCTGAATCAACTTATTGAAATGCAAAAGTTTGATTCTATAAGCTGACAGTTTAGAAACAATTTTTACTCAACCCCCAGGAACCAACTCCAGACAGCAAGCTAAGACTAAATGACCTCATTCTCCATTCGTGTGTCACAGGTGTACAATTGGCAGGGACATCCCAGGGTTTTGTCCTGGCTGAGCTATTAATAACTGCAGGGTAAGCCCAATTAGCGATCCAAAAACTCTAATCATAAATGAACACCGTAAAACACCTACAACTGTAAATAAGACTAGCGTATCTCTGAACTTCATGTTAAATTATAGAATGTGTTCCTCATAATTAAAACCCCAGATAGTTTCTTCATTCATCTTCACACAAACTCTGTAAAAGCAGACTTAAATACCTCTATGAACTATCAGGAGGATGCTACAGACACAGGTAATTTCTTAGGTATCTAAGATCCAAGCTGGTTATTGGACTAACCTGTAAGAGAACACAGAAGCAAAGAAACCACAGAACTTACGTACGTATCAACATCTCTTTATTCAAACCTCTTGTTTCAGAGGTTACAATGAAGTCTGCTTCTAATATTAACATGGAAATTTTTTCTTCCTGGGAAGTATTTCCATCATTCTTTACCCACAAGAATTTCTTTTTATTTCATTTAAAGATTTCTTGCTTGTCACCATAACAAGAGTTCTGAGTAAAAACAAGAGTTCGGAGCAAATTGCAAGATGTGTAATTAAAATCGACCTTTCGGCATAGACCATTCGTTTGCTTAGCCAATAAGTATTTATAAAGTTTCTCTTTGTTGTGGCTTTCAAGCGATTTGGGGAAATAAAAGAAACAGAAGTCGTGTAAGACATGGCAGCATGCAGGAGCGACGTCAAGCCTAATTTAGAATGTATGCATGAATGGGGAATCTGCTTATCCCAGGGCTTTCCTGCCGGCTCAGACGGTAAGGAATCTGCCTGCAATGCGGGAGACCTGGGTTCAATCCCTGGGTGGGGCAGGTCCTCTAGAGAAGGGAATGGGAACCCACTCCAGTGTTCTTGCCCGGAGAATTCCAGGGACAGCCCATGGGATCGCAAAGAGTCAGACACTATTGAACGACCAGCACGCACAATTACACAATAGTCTTGATAAGAAAAGTGCAAATAGAGCCACAGTGGGCCACTGCACCTCCTCACTGTCTCTCCTTTGCCTGTGTGATCTTTTCCTAGGACAGTAGCATCTCCGTGATGGGATTGTTACTCATTACCTTCCATTCAAGCTCTCTTATTTTCATATTTGATGCAAAAAAGAGCACTTAAGAATTTCAGTGTGAACCCTGGAGGGATTCAAACCCTCTTCGCTTTCTCTCACCAGATAAGTGGTCTCCATTCACTGGTCTTCTGAAACGGTCTTCTTCTCTGTTATGAAAAGAGTGGTTGAAATCACGTCAATGTACGTATTGCTATGAATTCCTCTGGCTTTTAGCAATACTTTTCAAATCTTCTAAGGAGAGTTCAGAAAGAATTATTTCACTGCATGCATGCCTGACTTACAGAAATTGGTGATACCTGCTATTTCAAATTGGCTCCTAAATAGTCTTCTACCCTCTCCTACCAGGTTTCTGTCAATCTGAATGCTTCCCAGGCTGCCTTCCCTGGCACAAAATGAGAGCAAAGGAACAAAATAGCCTGGGTTTGAACAGCTATTGGCAGTGTCAGCTTCTCCAAACCTGCCCCCACTCTTCCCATGATCCCAGGTGGAAATAATGTCTCTGCAATTCGTAACAAAGAACACAGGTTCCACAGTCTCCCAAACACACCCCAAGTCTTGTATTTCTGGTTTTGCAGAGCTGATGTAACTTTAAAAAAAATCTGTAATTATGGTTTATGTGAGCAAATTTTAAAGCTTCTCAACATTTACATTTATTTTTGATACTTGGAGAACTGAAAGGACAGTCTGCTGCAGCCACAGCTTTCATATTTCAGCCATTTGTAGGAAGTATGCTCTGTATGGACCTTACATGTTATAATAATCAGATGGTTATCTTTTACTGAGTGAATGGTTTATTGCAAAGAGGAGGGCAGTCACGCAGAAAATGAGGGCTGACTTGTCATATAAATGTTAGATGATTCACTGTCATCTTTTTTGTTTGCGTCTTAAAAGTGTTCTCCTCTCTCTAAGGAATACGGGTCTTATAAGCCTCATTATTACGGAGGTAATTATTTCAAATTTTGTTTCCTTGTCTGGGGGGAGGGTAGCATGCCCAGATGAAGGTAAATGGAAAAGCTCAGTAGTGCAATAATTTGTGCACCTATAAGGAAAGTGCTCGGAACAGCCCTGGGAGGGACACTTCATTGCGGAACAGCAGACACTGAGACTCCCCAGCTCCTGGGAGAGGCCGTCTCTTCCTTGGGTGCCCGCATCTACAAGCGCTGGGACCTGGTGGGTGTTGTGGATGCTGGAGACACTGAGGGCTGCTTGGAGGGCAGCATCTGCATAAAGAACTTTGGGGCTCCCTGGCCATCAATTCACTGAGAGGGGGGCCCATCCTCAGACCTGGGACCCAGGATCAGGCGGGGCCGGGGCGAGTCTAAGCACAGGTGGTGTCCACCACACTGATCCTTCTCCGGCCTGGCGGCCCAGAAAGCCATGTAGACTGTCAATGCAGAGGAGATAGGGCTACAGGTAAAACCTCAAAGAGCCATCCTTGGGGCTTTCCTGGTGGTCCAGTGGTTAAGAATTCACCCTCCGGTGCAGGGGCACAGGTTTGATCCCTGGATGGGGAATCAAGAGTAATTATTACTCTCTAACAATAACCAAACAAATAGGCTTAAAAAAACTCATTACATAATCCAAAAGTCTGTTCTTTACATCTGTGTCTCTTTTGCCGTCTTGCATACCAGAGGGATGGGGTGGGGAGGGAGGTGGGCAGGGGGGTTCAGGATGGGGGACAATGTACCCCCGTGGCTGGTTCATGTCAAAGTATGGCAGAAACCACCACAGTGTCGTAAAGTAACTAGCCTCCAATTAAAATACATAAATTAATTTTTAACTCATTATAATAATAATATCTGATGCAAAGAGAATGTAGCTGGTTGTTTCCATACATTTTCATGTGCCATTTCTTCCGCTCTCTTCAGCTTACTTTCCACTGACAACTCCTGTTTTGGAACCTATGCTCAGGTGTGTCCTCCTCCTGAATTTTTGCCACCCTTAGTACTTCTCTCTGTCCTCAGGTTCTAGGCTATGGAGCACCATCTTCATAATGTTTCAGGTATGAAGGCCCAGATTCCACACAAGAATGCAAGCACCCCAGGGTCTGGGAGCCTCTCACAGCACCCAGAGTGAAGAGAAGTTGAGTACAAATTCTGGGAGACTCACCAAACTTCCCCTGCTTTAAGAGGACTTCACCTCTAGTTAGCATCTTCAGCAAATGCTCTTTCTGGAAGGTTCTTCCACTGAAACATTCTCCGACTATACCTGCACTCACTACTGTGCTTCATTTGAAGACTCACGTTTTAAAACCCCAGAATCTTAGAATGGCAGGAAATTTAGAAGCCCTTAACCAGCAGTTTTTGTGAAACTATTTTCTAGACAGACTTTAGCAAAATCAGATGCTGCTGAAATTGTGTGGGACTCGTTCTCCTTGCAGAGTTCAGCAGGACAGGAGGTGGTTTTTGGAGCAGGCAAAGGGCCTGGGCTGAGAGCATTAGGACAATATGCTTTTCTGTAATGGGGTGACATCATTAAAAGTGGGGAATTTGGGCAAATCAGGCCGAAAGGGAAATCCTTAGAGCCTTGGGTATGCATGGAATCCAAGACCTCTTTCTCCACCATCATTCTCCCCAAGAGTCTTTGTCACTTGTCACCCCTGCTTTTGGGGTCTGGTGCAATTCTGTAGGACAGGGATAATCACTGCTCCAGGAATCTTATGGCCCTTACAGTCCCCAAGGTGAAGAATTCAAGGAAACAGCCTGAACAGCCTTAAGCACAGACTCAGCCAACCAGGTGCTGACCTGTGCCCATGTGCCTACCATTCTACTGATTGGAAACATCTGCTGACTTGACCAAAGGCATTGTACCTGGACTTTCCTGGTGGTCCAGTGGTTAAGAATCTGCCTGCCAATGCAAGGGACATGAGGTCCACCCCCATCTGGGAAGATCCCATAGGCTGTGGGGCAGCTAAGCCCATGTGCCACAGCTGCTGAGCCTCTGCTCCAGAGCCAGCATCCTGCAAATACTAGACCCTGTGCCCTGCAACAGGAGAAGCCACCAGCGTGAGAAGCCTGTGCATTGCAGCCGAGAGTGGCCCCTGCTCGCTGCAATTAGAAAAACCCCGAGCACAGCAACAAAGACCCAGGGCGGCCACAAACAAACACATCAATTTTAAAGAAGGCAATGGACAACGTGATTGAGGTTTCTAGGCACAACTATACATGCTTGGTTTTTCCAGTGGTCATGTATGGATGTGAGAGTTGGACCATAAAGAAAGCTGAGCGCAGAAGAATAGATGCTTTTGAACTGTGGTGTTGGAGAAGACTCTTGAGAGTCCCTTGGACTGCAGGGAGATCCAACCAGTCCATCCTAAAGATCAGTCCTGAGTGTTCATTGGAAGGACTGATGCTGAAGCTGAAGCGCCAGTACTTTGGGCACCTGATGCAAAGAGCCGACTCATTTGAAAAGGCCCTGATGCTGGGAAAGATTGAAGGTGGGAGGAGTAGGAGGGGATGACAGAGGGTGAGGTGCTTGGATGGCATCACCGACTCAATGGACATGAATATGAGTAAGCTCCAGAAGTTGGTGATGGACAGGGAAGCCTGGTGTGCTGCAGCCCATGGGGTCGCAAAGAGTCAGACACGACTGAGAGACTGAGCTGAACTGATACATGCACCATTTCTTCAGCAAAACTGTGCCAACTGGCAGAGGACACCCATCACCAGCACCTAGTGGTTGGGGCAGGTGTTAGCTGTGCTTCCCTGCATTCAGTGAAGGCAGAGGGCTGCCTGAGAGTATTTCAGTGTGTGTGTGTGTGTGTGTGTGTGTGTGGAGGGGGACTGCTCTTTTGCAGGTCATGCATATTCAGAAGGTCTGCAATGCCTGCCTGCTTACAATGCAGTAACATCAGTGATCTTAATGATTGGCATCCATCCTTTCTTAAATTCAGCCCCCTTTGAGATGCAAAACCACCTACTATCTTTTGAATATGAGCAGATTATTTTAAAAGCTACATATCATGTCTCTTGGTATCTCTTGATTTGCCTGAGAGTTCATCTTGATGAATAATTCCTTGTGGGGGGGATGCAAAGAAGGAAAACAATGTTTGTAGAGTTAAACTCTGCAAAATGCCTCATCCACTCACAGGAGAAATCTGGAGGTCTAAATTGTGCAAATGAGTTTAATTCCTGTTTAAAGGGCTTCTGTTTAAATCCTTCCCTTATCTCTAAAGTGAGCTAAAATTACCAAAGACATTTGGGGAATTTGAAATGTAAAATCCGTCTTAAAGAAAATTCCTATTTGCAATCAGAGAGTCTCAGAGATCGAGAGAAGAAAATCAAGACAGGAATCCATACATCTGAATACTGGATATACGGAAATATTGTTTTCTGTGTGCTTGCCTCAAATGAGAAGCCTTGGACTTCGGGATATCACCACTGAGAAAATTAGTATAGGACCAAGAGGACAAGCTCCGCAGGCATTTAGAGCACTTCGCCAGAACTTCACTTTCAATGATGCAACTGCAAATGAGTTGAGTTTGTAATTAGGAGAGAGAACAGATGGTGAAGACTCCGTTTAAAGTGTTCATTAAGATAACCTACACTGCCAAGCTCCTTTCCCTGCTACGCAGCGCCTGCTCGGTTGAAAGGCGTTGCGTAGAGATGAGAAGGAGGAAGGATCCGGGCAGCGGGAAACGCAGCGCCGCGGATCCCCCATTGTGTGCCCGGTTCCGCATTGTCTGCCCGGTCCCAGGCGCGGAGCCCAAAGGTGGTCACGGAATAGCTGAACATCCGCGTCCTAGACGCAGGGTCTTCCAGCTCTGTGTCAGGAAGTGCAGCTCCCTGGGCTGTGGGCTGGAAGCAGCCTCTCCGGGGGGACGCATCGTGCCCGCTTTGTAGTGTCCCCACTCCTGAGTGTGGGCTGGTCTTTACAGCGGGCTTCTGACAAATACAGAAGATGGAAGCAATGGGGTGTCATTTCCGAGATCAGGCTGCAAGGACACTGGCTCTCTCTTGCTTGGAGGGAAGCCAGCTCCCAGGCTGTGAGCTGCCCTACAGGGAGGTCCAGATGTGAGGAATCCATGTCTCTGGCTCACAGTCAGGGCTGAGGCCACCAACATCCGCGTGAGAGAGCTTGCAGGTGGATCCTCCCCCGGCTGGACCTTGGCTGCAGGCTTCTGAGGGACCTGGAGTCAGAGGCACCAAACTGATACACATTCAGATCCTTGGCTCACCGACACTGTGGGGTCATTGGGCGATAAATGCTGTTTAAGCATCAGGCAGTTCTTTATGCAGCCATAGATAACGAACCCATTCTCCAAAGAGGCAGGAGCTCAGAAACCCAAGGCTTCTGTCCAATTATTCAATGGGCAGATGGCCCATTCATTCTCTTTTTGTTTTCTCATTTTATGTAATTACAGTCGAGCAGTGGGTTCCTGGAATCTCAGTGAGAACATAGGATGAAAAACCTTGTCAAAATATTCGATAGTAATATATTTGGTTGAACTTTTACACATAATTAAAATGTCAAATTGATCTTGCAGGAAAGTTAAACAGCCTGGTTATCTTTAGAATAGGTTGCCAGGGATCGTGTGTTTTCATTTCTGTGTGACTGGAGGTGGAAAAACGTGCCCAGGGAGGTTGAACTCCGCGTCTGTGCGGTCAGGTCCTTGTGTCTTTGTGGCGCATGCACGCACACACCCTGAGCGCTGAGCTCCTGCAGTGAGGATGTGCTGGCTGGATGCTCCCTTGGACTTGTTTTATACAATTTGCATGAGTCACAAGTGTCTTGCAGCATCTGCTTTTCTACACAGTACCCCACTTTTAGAGGAAAAGAAAAATGAAACTCACATGGGTTCCTTTCTGTCTTACTATCTAGAAACCGTCTTGTCCTCTTGTTCTCTTTTTTCCCAGTTGCTAAGCTTTGGGATCCTGTGGGCTCTGCCTTAAGAACTCTCTCCTGTGCATTTTCTCCCTTGCTGTTCTTGCTGTTCCGTTGCTAAGCCGTGTCCGACGCTCTGTGACCCCACGGACTGCAGCACGCCAGGCTTCCCTGTCCTTCACCATCTCCTGGAGTTTGCTCTAACTCAAGTCCTCATTTTCTCCCTCGGTGACCTCATCTGGTCCTTAATTGCTTCATAAGATGCTTGAGTCCTTCCTGAGCTGTAGACTCAGGCACCTTGACATCACACTTGGATGTCTAAAAGAAATATTTCATTTAAAATGTCCGGTAGAAGAACTAACTCCTGATTTTTCCTGCTGGTGTCCCCTGGCCCCCACTTTAGCCAACAATATGCTCATTTACCAGTGAGCACGTATTGGGGGATAGCTTTGACTCCGGAAGCCCCACATTCAAGCCATCAGTGGATTTTGCTGCCTCTGTCTTGAAAACATATACCAAATATGACCACTACTTACCGCTTCCCCTGGACCCAAACGAGGCCAGCCCACCAGCACCTATGTCTGCCCTAATGCAGTGTCTTAGGCTGATAACATCTTAGGCAATTTATCATGAGAAAGCCAGAGTTATTTGTTGAAACCATATATTAGATTGTTCCAGCTTTTTTTTTTTTTCCTGTTTCAAAACCCTCCAGTGTCTTCCTATCCCCTTTAAAACAAAAGAAAAAGCACATTTTAAAAGCGTCATCAGTCTCATCTCAACCAATAAAAGGTGGCTCGAGCAATGGGATCATTGAAGAGGATGTGGTAAGGGAACTGGAGTGTCCACAGGGAAGTAAATTAGCTGCGGTGAGACAGGCTCTTGCGTTAATCAGCAAAGAACCGAGAGGGAGAGGAGACATTGCAATGTGGTCAGTTCACATCCTCCACCGAGTGGATTATCTTTTCAACTATAAAACAGGAAGCAGGGGGCAAGGTTATGGTTAGAACCTAGCCCTGAGGCACATTTCCTAAGGGTCATTCTTTCCTGTTTACTTGTTAAATTTTTTATTTATTTGGTTTTGGCTGTACGAGGTCTTCGTTGCCGTGCGGGCTTTTCTCTAGTTGCCATGAGCGGGGGCTGCTCCGTGGCGTCTCCATGCGGTGGCTTCCCCTGTGGTGGAGCACAGGCTTTAGGAGTTGCAGCTCGTGAGCTCGGTCCCGGGCTCCAGGCTCAGTAGTTGTGGCGTGCGGGCTTAGTTGCTCCGTGGTGCGTGGGATCTCCCCGGACCAGGGAGCGAACCTGTGTCTCCTATCTTGGCAGGCAGATTCGTTACCACTGAGCCACCAGGAAAGCCCCCTGTTTACTTTTATGGTAAAGCGCAGTAGGCTTTGCATTTGGAAGTTAAGGAATGTATCAACTTTGAACCTCACGATAAACCTTCCTACTGCCCAGATCTCGTAACAGTCTAGGTCTCCCTGGGGAAAGGAGCAGCCCCCTTATTGCCCTATCTCTGAATCCTTGGTTGGCTCACCACCGCCAACTCTTTGAATCTGGGTTTGTTCATGACCCGTGTGTGCCCTATGGGGGCGCAATGGACGTAAACTTGACAGATGAGGTAGCTGATGGTCAAGGGACTGAGTTCCTGAGTGTTGTATCTAAAATCACTCTGTTCAGTGATAATCAACCAGGACAACTGATACATTTTTGCCAGTAGACCTGCTCCTGTTGCACCAAGGTTATCTGGATTTAATTTCCTGTCGGGTGGAAATAGTAAACGACAACTAGAAATTTAACCCAAACGCTGCCAAGTCTGGACACTGAATCTGAAACACGGGTGACTCTGGGCATTTCCAGCTAGGTCATTAAGCTCAAGTAGCAGGAACAGTGATAGTCAGAGAAGGAGGAAACACATATCGCACCCTGGTGCTGGACACTTCGGGCAGCTACGTCCAGAGAGAAACACGGACACATCACTCAGGAAGAGACGAGCAGCCCTGGGTGCTGGCCGCTCTCCAGCCCAGCTGTGCCCACTCTCCAGTGGGCTTCCTGCCCGTCTCTGCCCGGCTGTGGTCCCAGGCGACTCGCCTGTGCACCAGTCATGACTTGGGCCCCAGACTAGGGTCCTGGTTGGGTTCAGCCAGCAGGAAGCAGAGCAAAGCTGTAGAGACAGAGGTGTTTCTGCCCTTTTGCCTCCAGGTTTCAGTTCTGCATCTCGGGCAATCGCTGCCTCCCCTCATCGGCGATGCCAGCAGGCCCTTTCTCTTGGATGTGGGGTGCTCATGGACTCCAGGGGCACGCCTTCCTCTAAAGTCCTGAGAGCTCTCTGGTCTCGCTGGTCTCCAGCTTCCCGGCATCTGCTCTCTCATCCCTTCCCTTAGAGATTCCCCCTCATATAGCCACGGGCGTGAATTTCCCCTCCTGCTGCTGCCCTCGCTGATTGCGCTGGGAGTTCACACCCACGCTTACTTTGGATGGGGTTAAATATTCTGAAGAAGGAAGTTTCCCAAGAAGTACCATAATCAATTTAAATGTATGCAATATTAAAAGCATGAGATTTGAATTCTGTTCTATAAATACCTCATTTCCTTATTCCTGCAGTATTTGAGAGTTTGAAATGAAATACAATCAGCATCCCTTTTGTTGAAAATGCTTTTTTTCTTTCTTTCTTTTTCAAAAGGAGCTTTTTATTAACCTGATTTTGGTTTGAACTCCAGGATCTGGGAGGTCTAGTATCCTTGAGGGAATCTTTTTGTTCCTGTATTATGTGGAGGTAAGCAATCAGGTAAATGTGTAATAAAGAATATTTTTCCTATGCTCAGGTCTTTGCTGCTGTTACTCCATTAGTACTTGGCTTGATAGTGTCTGTTTACAACTGAATAAGTATCATGTCATTTATGGGCATAAAGCTTGCTTTATTTTTTTTTAACAATGTGTGTTGATGGGTGTAACAGAGAGATACAAACAGACCACGTGTCCCAACTCCAACGTCAGCTGAGTCTTTATTCCCCCATTTTCATTTCCTGTCATTGCCAAATCACTAGACCTATAAAGGCAGGCAGCTTGTCTTATCTGATAGTCTGTTCACAATGAAAGCAGAATCCATGTTTCGGGAGGTCTGATTATTAGAAAATGGTAGCAGAGCAATATGAGAGTGGAGACAGAGCTGGCACGGAGGCAGAGAGAGAGAAAAAATATATTAAAGAGAAACCAGAATGAGGAAGAAGAGAAGGAAAGGGGGTCGCTGTGAGTTACTCTGCACACCTGCTCCCAGGGCAGGTAGGAGGCGAGGACATGGAAGTGATGAGGATCCAGGAGAAGTTGGCCAGCAGCCGCAGGTGCTCAAGACCACGTTCGAGGCTGCAGTCCAAGCTCTCAGGTGATGCTGTGACCAGGATATTGGTGGACTTGAGAGCAGAGATCATACGCGTCCTGCCAGAGACCTCCATTTCCACCTTGCAGTCAGAGAAATCAAGACCTTCGACTAAGCGGGGAGGGATTTGAAATGTCTCTCAAGATTTCTTTAATTGGTAAATTCTCCCTTCATCTTCTGTTTGTTTGTTTCCTCTCAGTTTGTCAAAGAAAATAGCGTGCGTCCTATAGAGCAGCGGTCCCCAACCTTTTCGGCACCAAGAACTGGTTTCATGAAAGCCAGTTTTCCCACGCACGGGGAGGGGGTGGTGGTTTGGAAAGACGCGGGCGCGGGACATCCTCTGTGCATTTTGCTTCTGTTCATATCACATCAGCCCTACCTCAGATCACCAGGCATTAGATCCTGGAGGCTGGGGGCCTCCGCTGTGGAGTTTCCCGGGCTCTGGGTTTTGTTGGTTGAAACCTTGTGGTGTCATTTAGCCAGGCGCTCTTGCCCACTGATAAGCAGAGATTTGATCAAGTTCAAGTTTGCTTTTTGCTCCCCACAAGATCGCTTCAAATATGTCTGTGGTCTTCAACATGGATTATCTGGTTGTCTTTCATCTTGGGGTGTGGGCATGGATTGTGTGTGTGTGTGTCTGTGTGTGTGTGTGTGCCCAGTCACGTCTGACTCTTTGCGACCCCTGCATGGACTGTAGCCTGCCAGGTTCCCCTGTCCATGGGATTTTTCAGGCAAGAATACTGGAGTGGGTTGCCATTGCATTCTCCAGGAGATCGTCCTGACTCAGGGATTGAACACGTGTCTCTAGCATCTCCTGCACTGGCAGGTAGATTCTTTCCCTACTGTGCCATGTCTCAGGCTTGGATTAGTGATCAGTCACTTGATCTTTTCATCTCTTGGGTTGACATAATCAGTTTAGTTCAGTCAGTCAGTCCTGTCTGACTCCTTGTGACTCCATGGACTGCAGCACACCAGGCCTCCCTGTCCATCACCAACTCCCAGAGTTTACTCAAACTCAGGTCCATAGAGTCAATGATGCCATCCAACCATCTCGTCCTCTGTCATCCCCTTCTCCTCCTGCTTTCAATCTTTCCAAGCATCAGGGTCTTCTCCAAGGAGTCAGTTCTTCACATGAGGTGGCCAAAGTATTGGAGTTTCAGCTTCAACATCAGTCCTTCCAATGAACACTCAGGTCTGATCTCCTCTAGGATGGACTGGTTGGGTCTCCTTGCAGTCCAAGGGACTCTCAAGAGTCTTCTCCAACACCACAGTTCAAAAGCATCAATTCTTCAGCCCTCAGCTTTCTTTATGGTCCAACTCTCATATCCGTACATGACTACTGGAAAAACCATAGCCTTGACTAGACGAACCTTTGTTGGTAAAGTAATGTCCCTGCTTTTTAATATGCTGTCTAGGTTGGTCATAACTTTCCTTCCAACGAGCAGGCATCTTTTAATTTCGGGGCTGCAGTCACCATCTGCAGTGATTTTGGAGCCCCCCAAAAATAAAGTCAGCCACTGTTTCCACTGTTTCCCCATCCATTTGCCATGAAGTGATGGAACCAAATGCCATGATCTTAGTTTTCTGAATGTTGAGCTTTAAGCCAACTTTTCCACTCTCTTCTTTCACTTTCATCAAGAGGTTCTTTAGTTCTTTTTCACTTTCTGCCATCAGGGTTGACAAAATAGAGATGTTCTAACTCTATTATTCTGCCTTCATTTATTAGCTGGAGTATTTCTACATGGACAGTTTTCCTTCCTCCTGTTTGGAAGACCAACAATACAGTGTACATATAGAGTCAGGATGGACACTTGACTCTGCCTGTATTTACCAGTTTTTAAAAGAATGAGCTGGTTCCCTAGCACCCCCCAACTGTGATTAGTGAGCATTTTCTTTTTAAATGCTCACGAAGCACTTGGGATGTGTTTCAATCCATTGCAATTATTAGTCAGTTGATACTCAGGTTTTCCCATCTGGCCTAGTGAGGGCCCCTGAGTTAAATTCTGCCTCTGAGCCATTTACCTGTGGTCCTGCCCATCGACAGCAGCTATCTCCCTCTCTAGTGTGACGTGACTATTTCATATTGCGTTGCATGCCTCATGCTTGAGCCCTCAAATTGCTATTTCTCTGGGGACCCCTGGCTTATCTATGAGAAATGGTATTCTAAGGCCAGAACACAGCTATATTTTTAAGAATATAGACAGATACCAAGGAAATGGCTATCCACTCCAGGATTCTTGCCTGGAGAATTCCGTGGACAGAAGAGCCTGGCAGGCTACAGTCCATGGGGCTGCAAAAGAGTTGGACACAATTGAGTTACTAAGCATGCACACACAGATGGATTTTATTATAAGACTTTCCCCTCATTTTGGCATCATCTGTTTCCTGCAAGTTCCTTCTTTTTTGTTTGCTTGTTCTGTTTGCTCTCTGTGCTTCGTGATAGGTCCTTTGCCCATGTGTCCTGATGCATGGATGTCTGTGTGTTTTGGAGAATGAGACATTAAAACCGGGCCTGGAACCCTGTGTGAGCACGGCTTGCAGAGTTCTGGGTTTGACCTCAGGCTAGTTACTTCAAGGAGTCGCCATAGTCAAGCTCCCCTGCAAAGATCTTCCAGTCTGCTGGCTGGGCGCATGAAGTCAGCCACCAGCGTGCTGACCGTGGGATGTGGGAGGGTCTGGCTTCTCTGCTCAGGGAGTGGACATTCACTTGATTCTGTTTTCAGTGTGGCTTCCTTCTGACTTATGTCTGAGGCCCTTCAGTGCAGATGGAAAATTCCAGTCTTCTGCTGAGCAGGAAAGGGGAGGGCCTCTATGGGTCTAAGTGCTTCTGAGGCAGATTTCCCAACACACTTTCTGTGTCCAGACACCCCCCAGCCCCATCTGCAAGAGTACCAGTGCCTGCCTCCAACTCCCAAAGTCTTCGGGGATTCCACAGCACAGGCCAGCCTTCTTCTTGGTTGACTGACCACCCTAAGGAGCATTTCCGGTTTCGCGCTTGCTCCTCGTCTTCTTGGCTAAGGCTTGAGCCCTCTTCTCTACTTTCACACCAAGAGCCACGGATATCTTCTCTTTCTGTGGCTTCAAGTGCTATCTGAACGCCTGTGACTTCTCTGAGAAGCAGATGCCAAGGTGGAATTAGACATGCAAGAGAACATAAGATGATTTATCCCATCAAGTGACTACACTGTCATGTTCAAGGAGGATAGTATTGTTTCTGGAGAACGTTGTGTCCTCCTCACGGGACCCCTAAGCACCATAGAAGGGATAAGGTCTATACTCTAATTTCATCCAACCATTGCATCCTCTGTTTCCCCCTTCTCCTCTGCCCTCAATCTTTTCCAGCATCAGGGTTCTTTCCAGTGAGTTGGCTCTCCAAGTGGGATTAGCACCCTTATGACAGAGGACAGGGAGCTCCCTCACCCCCTCTGTCCTCGGAGGACCCAGTGAGGAGACAGCAGGTGTCAGCCAGGAAGCGGTTCTCACCAGACTCCACATGCGCTAGCGCCTTGATCGCGGGCTTCCAGCTCCCAGACAGTGAGAGAGAAACTTCTGTTGCTTATAAGCCATCCTGACTATAGCGTTTTTGTTTCAACAGCCTGAAGAGGGTCAAACAAGGGAATCTGGCCAAATGAGAGAAACCAAGGAGAGACCCATGGCAGCTGAGCTGGGTGTCAGTCACTAAGTCCAGAGTGGAGGCAGACTGCTGGGTCAGGGGCAGCAGACGTGATGACCCCACGGAAGGAAAAGCAACGGAAGGGGCAGCTCTCGAAGGGGTTGACTTGTGGGCACAAGACCAGACCATGACTGGTGGGCGCAGTGTGGGGATCAGACTCTGGTGGGGCAGATGGCACTCCCAGAGCCCTGGGTCATTCTTGGCTCCAGTGTACAGGAGGGCCCTTGTCAAACTAAGTAGGATTCTAGAAGCGAGTGCCCAGGGCAGTGGAGTGCTCCACATGTGGGGGTCAATTTAACATTATCAGAAGCTGATTGGTCTTTAAAAGCAGAATATTCAAGCAGAAGCGGGGTCACCAGGTGTCCAGAAGCTTCATTCAAGAAAAGAGGGGCACATTGGACATCAGACTCCTGGGTTCAATTACAAATCAAAGATTCTGCTTTGATAGACCCACCCAGGGCTTCCCGGGTGGCATCGTGGTAAGGAGTTTACCTGTCAATGCAGGAGGTGAGAGAAACATGGGTTCAATCCCTGGGTTGGGAAGATCCCCTGGAGTAGGAAACAGCAACCCATACATATCCTAGGTGTCTAGGAAATGGTTTGGATCTCTCTGGAAATGTACCTGGAGAGGGAAGAAATCCCTCTACAGACTACCCAGGCTTGAGTAAACAGGAGCACTCACGTTTCCCAAATGGCAGTTTCAACACAAGTTTTCAAGAGACTTTGACATTTCCCACCACGGCAATGGTGACTGTGTGCTGAGTTGCTCAGTCACGTCTGACCTTTGTGACCCTATGGACTATAGTCTGCCAGGCTCCTCTGCCAATGGGATTCTCCAGGCAAGAACACTGGAGTGGGTTGCCATGCCCTCCTCCAGGGGATCTTCCCGACTCAGGGATCAAACCCAGGTCTCCTGCATTGCAGGCAGATTCTTACCATCTGAGCCACCAGGGAAGCCCATGGCAGTGGTGAGGGGTGTACGTATGGACTCAGGAGATCTGGACCCATCTTCCGTTAGATTCCACCCACAGCATCGTGTGTCCTGGATCACACCAGCTACTCTGACCCCAGTGCCTCCTGAGATGTGAAACTGCGGTGTTTCACAGAGTCATCAGACTGTGAGGTCCAGGTGTCGGGCTGCACAGTTTCAACAGCAAGCACTAGTCTGGACACAAGGCCTCTGGCTCGGAGGCATAGTCTGAACATCAACATGCCTGCATGATCACATAATCCCGTCTCCACTCTTTTCTCTTACGCTTGTGCTTTCCGGGCAAAAACAATAGCAGAGAACAGCTTTTAAAGGTGCGATGACAGCTGTGTTGCAAGATATAACTCAATTCACATTTTGACAGATTCATAATAACTTAGTTAGAAAAGAAGCACATTGGAAGGATTGTTGTGGGCAATTGTAATAATATAAAAATGAGGCTGATATAATTACAGAGTTTTATGAAGTACAGATTCAAGTGCTGTCTTTTCAACCAGAGGGTGGGCTGTGGGAGGTGGAAGCCTGGTGGACAGATGCCTGCAGGGAAAGGAAATTGTTTCAATGCAAAGAAGACAAAGAAACTATGAGTGTCTGCCCCATGAAAATCTTACAGTTGTGGAACTACTAATTTTTGAATGCTTGGCATATCTACTCTGTCAAGAAAAGTAATGACTAGAAATGTTCCAACCAGAGAGGTTTTTTTCAGACCATCCTCCAAGATGCAGGCTTGGGGTCACTGAAGTTTGAACTTGACTCAAAACCTACCCTTCTGCTCTACTAAATGCAGGATCCAGTTCCGAGTGTATTTCCCGTGAAAGTACCTTTTGTCAAGGGATCAAGATGCTGCTGGGGTCTGCTAGTGAGAAAATGAGAGATGAGATAAAATTATTGTCAGATAAACACTCACAATAATTTGTGAGTGCATATACACTACTTTGAATATTTTACAGAACGCTGCACATGTATTATTTTTTATTCGTGCTATTGATATTTGTTAATCTGGTATTAGCAGTGATGAAAAAAATCAATGTGAAAACTAAGGAGTATTATAGAAAATCCAATTTTCAATTTGGCAATAGCAGCAATATTATGTGAGCTTTCAGAAACACAACTGTAGAGGGGCCAAAGAGGATCGAGATGAACTGGACTTCACAGTTTAATTCCAGCTCGTGTTTCTTCCTTAAAGACCCCAGGCCGGCTGCAGGAGTCTTGATCACACAGAGCACGACCATCAGCCTGAGGTTGTTCCCTTAGGTGAGTGGAACCCTCACCGACAGCAAGCAGAGGTGAAGGGGTACAATAGACTGAATTCCTGTGTCCCCTCAACATTCATATGTTGAAGGCTTCCCTGATAGCCCAGCTGGTAAAGAATCTGCCTGCAATGCAGGAGACCCAGGTTTGATTCCTGGGTTGGGAAGATCCCCTGGAGAAGGGACAGGCTACCCACTCCAGTATTCTTGGGTTTCCCTTGTGGCTCAGCTGGTAAAGAATCCGCCTGCAGTGTGGGAGATCTGAGCTCAATCCCTGGGTTGGGAAGATCCCCTGGAGGAGGGAAAGGCTCCCCACTCCAGTATTCCGGCCTGGAGAATTCCATGGACTGTATAGATCATGGGGTCTCAGAGACTCAGACACGGCGAAGACCTTCACTTTACTGCCCCAAATGAAGGTTTTAGGAAGCGGGACCTGTGGGAACATGAAGAGATGGTGAGCATGGGCCCCATGAGTTAAAGCAGAGCCCTTATGACATCAGCGCCCAGAGCGACCCTGGGGACACGGCAAGGAAAGATGGCCGCCCACAGGCCAGGCGGGGAGGGGGTGGCGTCTCAGCAGACATGGCATCTGCCCGTGCTTCATCTTGGACGGCCAGTCTCCAGAACTGTGGAGAAACAAACCCCTGTTGTCTATAAGCCCCCTCGTCTGAGATGTTTTTGTTATAACACCCCCAACAGACTATGGCAGGGGTGTTCAAGGGGCGGCCATAGTGTGCAGAGCTGACTGAGATCTGCAAGCAGCTGTGAACGTCTAGTTCCTTCCCGAGAAAAGCGAAGAGACAGCGCCAGTTTCAGCAAGCCTCCTGCTCTCGACGCTCCTCCCGAAAGCTCGATTTACACTTTCCTACACTGCACATAGCATCTAAAAACACAGCCTCATTCTGCCAGGCAAATGGGCTCCTCTGCCACACCCTCCATCACTACAAAGGCAGAAAATGAGACTCCTTAACAACTGTTGTGCCTCAGCGCTCAGAGTTGCTAGTTTCTTCCCAGCGTTGCCAGGATGTGTTTCTATGTTTGATTTGTTACAAGGTAACCATTCACCATCTGGCAAAGCTTCTAAATGATACGGGGTTCCCAGGTGGCACAGTGGTGAAGAATTTGCCAGCTGGTGCAGGAGACACGAGAATGCGGGCTCCATCCCTGGGTCGGGAAGATCCCCTGGAGAAGGAAATGGCAACCCGCTCCAGTACTCTTGCCTGGAGAATCCCATGGATGGAGGAGCCTAGTGGGATACAGTCCATAGGGTTGCCTAGAGTCGGACACGACTGAAGCAGGCACACTACGTGAGAAGCCCCCATAAAGCT
The DNA here is from genome assembly GCF_042477335.2 of Ovis canadensis. NCBI lineage: Eukaryota > Metazoa > Chordata > Mammalia > Artiodactyla > Bovidae > Ovis > Ovis canadensis. The sequence goes on along the minus strand of NC_091260.1, from coordinate 80,513,244 downwards.
CTGAACATTTCGCGTCCTCAGTTGTTTCATGTGAGTTTCCCTTTGAAATATCCCAAGTAATCTGCATTGAGCAAAAACGGTCAGTGAAGAGCAAGCTTGACCAGAGATGGGGGACAGGCCGCCACCCCGCAGTCGTAGGAAGTTCCAGACCTTCTCTTTGGGAAGAGATCAGGCTTTCTGTAAGCCCAGGTAGAAGTCAAATGCTGATCTTCAGTTCTCTGATGCTTTTTAAAAAACTTCTTTCTTTGCTGTTTGTAAGGCATCAAGGGAATTTAGGTCTTTGCTGCGTGTTTTTGTTGTTGCTGTCGTTTGCTGTGCAGATGGAAATGAGAAAGGAAAGGAGGTCTCAGCATTTCCTTCCTCTGCTCTCTGGGCTCAGTTCAGTTCAGTTCAGTCGCTCAGTCGTGTCCAACTCTTTGCGACCCCGTGGACTGCAGCACACCAGGCCTCTCTGTCCATCACCAATTCCTGGAGCTTGCCCAAACTCATGTCCATAGAGTCAGTGATGCCATCCAACTATCTCATCCTCTGTCATCCCCTCTCCTCCTGCCTTCGATCTTTCCCAGCATCAGGGTCTTTTCCAGAGAGTCAGCTCTTTGTATCAGGTGGCCAAACTATTGGAGCTTCAGCTTCAGCATCGGTCCTTCCAATGAATATTCAGGACTGATTTCCTTTAGGATGCACTGGTTGGATCTCCTTGCAGTTCAAGGGACTCTCAAGAGTCTTCTCCAACACCACAGTTCAAAAGCATCAATTCTTCGGCACTCAGCTTTCTTTATGGTCCAACTCTCACATCCATACATGACACTGGAAAAACCATACCTTTAACTAGATGGACTTTTGTTGGCAAAGTGATGCCTCTGCTTTTTAATATGCTGGTTGGGCTTCCCTGGTGGCTCAGAGGTTAAGGCGTCTGCTTGGAATGCGGGAGACCTGGGTTTGATCCCTGGGTCAGGAAGATCCCCTGGAGAAGGAAATGGTAACCCGCTCCAGTACTCTTGCCTGGAGAATCCCATGGAGGGAGGAGCCTGGTGGGCTACAGTCCCTGGGGTCGCAAAGAGTCAGACAGGACTGAGCGACAAACTACTACCGCTACCAGGTTGGTCATAGCTCTTCTTCCAAGGAGCAAGTGTCCTTTAATTTTATGGGTGCAATCACCATCTGCAGTGATTTTGGAGCCCAAGAAAATAAAGTCTGTTACTGTTTCCATTGTTTCCCTGCCTATTTGCAATGAAGTGATGGGCTCACAGGCACCCTAAGCCAGGGTCCTAGGAATGCCCACGCAGGGTGAGACAGCAACTGGCTCCTCAGAGTCGCAGGACAGATGGGTGTCCACCAGGGGGCATCAGCTCTCCCGAAGCACGGGATGTAGCCCCGCAGGCAGGGCAGTGAGTAGAGGCTGATGATGCAAGATACTGGGTTTAAAAGTCCATACACCCATGGCTGATTCATGTCAGTGTATGGCAAAAACCACTACAACATTGTAAAGTAATTAACCTCCATTTAAAATAAATAAATTTAAAAAAATAAATAACAGTCCGTTCAAACGTTTAAGTACTCAAAAGACAAAAAAGCAACAGAGACATACATTTTACTGTCTTTTCATGTTCTTTTAGGACCGCAGGCTGTTCCAAGTCTTTTCAAAGACAGAGCAGCCTGCAGGGAAAAGGTTGCCTTCCCCGGTGCTAGGATCAGCTCTGGGTTCAGCCCCAGGTCTGTTCTGATCCCAAACACACAGACGTGGATCTTGTCCTTCTGGAACACGGGCTGGGAAGAAAGACCAGAACAACCCAAAGAGTCCTCCCAGGAGACAAGTCAACCAAGCTCTAGAGGGGTAGATGCTGTAGGCAACAAAGAAATGAGCCAACATCCCCAAACACCCACTAGGACTTAGTTCAAAACGACTCATGGTTCTTGCAAAGCACACTCGGATTTCTTTCTTTCTGGGACAGAGCTGACCTTACAGATCAAGTGGATGCATTGAGGAACCATCTTTCCATTCCAGTGTCTTTACAATTATTCTGTGAGTGACTGACCTGCTACCGATTAAATGGCAGAAGCTGGCTTGTTAAGCCTTTTTTATTTCTTTAAAAACCTGCTCTTAAAATGTAACTGCTCTGGAAAAGTATAACCTCATAAACTTTGGTTAGTCAGTCATTTCTGAGAGTTGAATAATAGCATTTAAGTCCTAAAATAAATGGGTTACAATTTGCAAGAAAGTCAGAGGATGGAGAGGAGATAAAAATAAAAGGAAATGAAATGCGGGTGCAATCCCCAAATATTTACTCTGCTTTCTAATGAGTGCTTTATTGAGATACAACTCATATAGTACAATGGACCTATGAAGAGGACAATCCATTATTGTGTATATACAGCATGGTGTGCCTGTCACCACGATTTTGGAATATTCTCGCCATCCTGTTCGGTTACAGCTCTTCTGTTGCATATGAAGTGATGGGATATCACACTGTGTTTTGTATTTGCATTTCTCTGGTGGCTAATGATGTTGAGTATCTTTATATGTGCTCATGGGTCATTTGTACATCTCCTCTGAAGAAATGTTTACTTGGATACTTTGTCCATTTTTAATTGGCTTGCTTACCTTATTTTCTCTTTTTGATTTACAAATATTTTTATACATTATATACACAAATTCCTTATCAGAAATATGATTTGCAAACATCTTTTTTTTACATTTTGCAGGTTTTTTTTTTTTACTTTATTGACGGCACCTTTCAAAGCACAGCAGTGTTATTATAATGGAGTCCAATGTGTATCTTTTTGTTGCTTCTGTTTCTGGCATTGCTTTCGTCTTTGGTTCTTACATTAGAACTTGATTCATTCTGAGCTACCTTTTATACATTTGTAAGGTAATGATCCAAATTCGTTCTTTTTCGTGTAAATATCCCGTTGTCTCGGGGCCATTTGATGGAGACTATTCGTTCCCCATTGAGCTTTCTTAGTATCTTTATTCAAAAGTCAATTGGCCAAAAATGTTGGGTTTAGTAAGCGACTCTCATTTCTGATTCAGTCAGTCAGTTCAGTCGCTCAGTTGTGTCCGGCTCTTTGCAACCCCATGGACTGCAGCACGCCAGGCCTCCCTGTCCATCACCACTTCCAGAGCTTGCTCAAACCCATGTCCATCGAGTCGGTGATGCCATCCAACCATCTCATCCTCTGTTGTCCCCTTCTCCTCCTGCCTTCAATCTTTCCCAGCATCAGAGTCTTTTCCAATAAGTCAGTTCTTTGCATCAGGTGGCCAAAGCATTGGAGTTTCAGCTTCAGCATCAGTCCTTCCAATGAATATTCAGAACTAATTTCCTTCAGGATTGACTGGTTTCATCTCCTTTCAGACCAAGGGACTCTCAAGAGTCTTCTCCAACACCACAGGTTTTGTTTCATTGATCTACAAGCCTAGCATCACTCCAGTACTGTACTATATTGATTACTTTAGCTTTGCAGTAAGTTTTGAAGTTGGAAAGTGGTTTTCTTGTTTTTTTTTTTTTTTTTAAGATTGTTTTGGTTATCCTGGGTGCCTTGAATTTCCATATGAATTATAGCATCAGCTTGTCAATTTCTGCAAAAATCCCACTAAGATTGTAATAGGAATTGTGTTGAATCTATTGATCAGTTCAGGAAGTATCACCATCTTAACAATATTAAATCTTATGACCAGTGAACATGGAATAACTTTCAATTTAGTTAGGTCTTCTTTAATTCCTTTCAATAACGTATTGCAGTTTTCAGAGTGTAAGCTTTGGACTTCTTTTGGTAAAGTTTTCCGAAGTATTCTATTCTTTCCTATGCTAGTATAAATGGAATTGTTTCCTTAATTTCATTTTCGGGTTGTTCATGTAAATGTATACACATAAAATTGGTTATTGTATGCTGACTTTGTCTCCTGAAACCTTCCTAAACTCACTTATTCTTATAATTTATGGTGGATTCCTTCAGTGTATACAAGATTATGACATCTTCAGATAGAGATACATTTTTCCGCTTCTAACAACGTAAATTATATGTAATTCTCTGACATACTTCTATCCAGGGTGGATAGAACCTCCAGGATGGTGTTGCATAGAAGTGATGAGGACAGATATCCTTGTCTTATTCCTAATCTTAGAGGAAAAGCTTTCACTGTCTCACTGTTAAGCATAATGGCATATGTGAATCTCATAGATGCCCTTTACCAAGTTGAGAAAGTTTCCTTCAATTGTTAGTCTTTTGAAGTTTTTTTTTTTTTTTTTTTACCATGAAAAGCTTTTGGTTTGTTGACTTTGATCAGTAATTTTCTGCATCTATTGAGATGATTGACAACATTAATTGATTTTCAGGTGTTAAACCAACCTCATTTTCTAGGTTCAATCTTACTGACCATGGTGTGTAATCTATGTAGTATATCACTGGATTTGGTTTGCCAGTGTTTTACTGACAATTTTTGCATCTCCATTCATAAGAAATAAAGGTCTATAGTTTCTTTTATGTTTTTGTTTGATTTTGATATCAGGGTAATATAAACCTCATAAAATGAGTTAGATTATCCCATCTTCAATTTTTTTAAGACTCTGTGAAGAATTGGTGTAGAATTCCTTTTATAAATTAAAAAAATATATCTGACAGAATGGCCATCATAAAAAAATTGACACACAGTAAATGCTGAAAAGAATGTGAAGAAAGGGAACCTTCTTGTGCTGTTGGTGGGGATGTAAATTGATACAGACACAACAGAAGACAGGATGGAGATTCCTTTAAAAAGCAGGAATAAAACTAACATACAACCCAGAAATCCCACTGCTCGGCATATGTCCTGAGGAAACTAAAGTTGATAAAGACACATGTACCCCAATGTTCATTGCACCAGGATTTACAATAGCTAGGACATGGAAGCAACCTAGATGTCCATAGACAGATGAATGGATAAGAAGCTGCAGTGCATATATACAATGGAATAGTATTCAGCCATAAAAACGAATGCATTTCAGTCGATTCTAATGAGGTAGATGAAACCAGAGCCTATTATACAGAGTGAAGTAAGTAAGGAAGAGAAAAGCAAATATTGCATATGAGTGCATATATACGGAATCTAGAAAGACGGTCCTGATGAGCCCTCCTGCAGGGCAGTGATGGAGACATAGACACAGAGAGCAGACTTGTGGCCCAGGGAGGGAAGGAGCCGGTGGGACGGATGGAGAGAGCAGCGTGGAGACATAGGCACTACCGTATGTGAAACAGCCAGTCGGAATTAGTTGCACGACTCAGGGAGCTCAAACCGGGCTCTGTGACAACCTGCAGGGGTGGGAAGGGGTGGGAGGCGGAGGGAAGGTCCAAGAGAGAGGGGACACAGGCGTACCTGCGGCTGACTCATGTCAACGTGCGGCAGAAGCCAACACAGTACTTAGAGCAATTATCCTCCAATTAAAAAGAGACGTATTAAAAACCTGATTGTTATGCTCCAAGCCCGTATCTCCGAACAGACCGGGAGAGAGAGCAAGTCCACCACGGTACTGCAAGGTCAAGAAGGGAGTTTATCTCTAGCGCGCTAGGGCCCAAGTCTCATCCCACACAAGGGAATCCGACAAGAGCCACGAACAAAGGAGTATGGCGGCTTATATACAGGCAGTTCTTTGTCTCAGTTACAGGAGTAGCTGGCGTTACATGATTGGCCAGGCAGGATGAGCGCATATCCTGTCTCTTTCTGGTAAACATGACTCAGGTCCTAGAGACCGTCGTTTGGTCCCTAACATTCCCCCCTGTCCTTAGATCATATAGAGGAATCTTCCTCTCGGTCCTGAGACACAGTTTGATATTGTTGTTGAAGCACAAACAGCTGTGCTGTATTTATGCGTTTCTTTACAAAGGCTACAAGTCTATTGATAATACATGGGCCGAAGGTAAGCATTAGTAAAAGTACTAGCAGGGGTCCTAGCAAGGTGGAGATTAAGGTAGTCAGCCAAGGGGATTGTTGAAACCAAGATTTAAACCATCTCTGTTGAGCCTCACGTTCTCGTTTACGTTGGGCTAGTCCTTCTCTCACTTTGGCCATAGATTTTCTAACTATTCCTGTATGATCCGCATAGAAACAGCACTCTTCTCCTAGGGCAGCACAGAGTCCCCCTTGTTGCAGAAAGAGCAGATCGAATCCCCTCTTGTTTGCTTTTTTCTGGATTGAACCTTATTCTGACTTGTGCATAATTGCAACTTTCACAGCTAAAAGTTGGATCTCCGAGGACCCTAGGGAGGGGCTTGGCGAATGAAAAATTAAGTAAATCTCGATTTCCTACTTCCCAGCGCCGAGGTCCATCATTAGAAGTAACACAATCCCAAGTTTTACAATGACTCTTGTGCCCCCCCACAGGTCTTTCAGTCATGTCTGGGTGCGCCTGGGCATGCCCAGAACCCTTGCTCTCGGAGATAACCCCTAGCCCGTGGCACGTTTACCATCGGCTTAAGGTCAAAGTACAAGTCTGGCCACCATGTGTTTGGTGGATGTATTGTGGTAGTGGAGTTTAGCACCTCTCGTGTTAGTCCATTTTGCAGCTTTCAGGTGATTTTGACGGGTTGATGCAGGTTCACGCTGGCAACTCCGGAGCAGAGTAACTGGGTCATCCACAAAATGGCCCAGCCGAGTTGTCCTGGTCCTGTTGGCGCCTTCGAAGCTTTAGCCTCAGGGGGTTGGACAGGTGCAGAGATGCTTTCCATTTTTTTTTAGCGTCTTTTTGCTCTGCTGAAGCAGCTTGGCGTACGTGGTTTCAATGCACCCAAGGCCCGATACCGTCGACCTTTAGGGCAGTTTGGGTGGTAAGAAGAACAACATAAGGACCCTTTCATTTGGGTTTTAGTGCCTTGGTTTGGTGCCTTTTGACCCATACCCAGTCTCCTGGGCCAATGTCATGTGAGGGAATAGTTCCCTTATTTTGACCCACATGTATTTCCCGGAGCAGTTTCCAGACACGGGAGTGCACCTTGCTTAAGGCCATCAAGGCCTCTTGGAATTGCCCCAACGTGGGAGGCGGTAGTTTTTTTCCTTTAAATATTGGACATACAGGGGGAGGTCTCCCATACAGAATTTCAAATGGGGTCAGATTAAGTTGATAAGGAGTATTACGCGCACGGAAGAGGGTGAAGGGAAGGAGGGTCACCCAGTCCCCGCCAGTCTCTATAGCCAATTTAGTTAAAGTTTCTTAGAGTCCGATTCATTTTTTTTACTTGCCCTGAGCTCTGTGGACTGTATTTACAATATAACTTTTATTTAGTCCCCAGGGCTAGGGCAAGGCTCTGAACTATTTGACTCACAAAAGCAGGTCTATTATCAGAGCCGATGGTCACTGGCAGGCCAAACCTGGGAACTATTTTTTTTTTTTTTAATCTTTTTAGCCACTATCATCGCGGTTTTTCCCTTTGTAGGAAAAGCCTCCACCCACCCTGAGAAGGTATCTACCAACACTAACAAGTACCGGTAACCATATTTGCCTGGCCTTACCTCTGTGAAATCTATTTCCCAGTGTTGCCCTGGTCCGTCTCCCCGATACCTCAGTCCTGCATGTTGTCCTTTTCCTGGCGTCATCTGTTGACACGCCTTACAAGCATGCACTATGTTCTTTACAGTTGTCTGGTGCTGGGGAAATCGCAGGCGTGCAGTTTGAAAGAGCATCAGAGTCTTTTTTTTTTCTCAGATGAGTAGACAAGTGCAAATGCTCACATAGTTGCGGTCCCAACTGAGCAGGGAGTATCAAGTAGCCGTCTGAGTCTCAGTACCATCCATCTTTATCTTTTTGAAGGGTGGTGTGTTTTTGGATCCAAGCAAAGTCTGTGGATGAATACTCAGGGGTTGGGGGCAGAGTTCCCATACCTGGAGGTGGAAGTCCGATCGCCAACACAGGGGTGATGAAATCTTTATCAGCTACTTTTTGAGCTGCCAGGTCTGTGGCACGATTCCCTCGTGCCGTGGGGCTGTCACCCTTCTGATGTCCAGGTACGTGTACTGTTGACACAGCCCGAGGCATCTGTACAGCCTCTAAAAGTCTACGGATTTCAGGCAAGTTTTTAATTTTTTTCCTTTAGCTGTCAAAAACCCCTGTTTCCGATATATCGGGCCCTGGATGTGTACTGTGCCAAAAGCATAGTGACTGTCAGTGAAAATAGTTATTTTTTTTTCCTTTGGCTCTCTCTAATGCTTGAATCAGGGCAATTAACTCTGCCTTTTGTGCTGAGGTATCCGGGGAAAGGGCCTCCGCCCATATCGTCTGTCCAGAGTCATCTACTACTGCAGCTCCCGCCCGTCTCTGTCCATCTTTTACATAACTGCTGCCATCTGTGAACCATTTTAGCTCACTGTTATCCAGTGGAGTATCGGTTAAGTCCTTTCGCATTGCTGTTACCCCGGCCAGTATCTCATCACAATCATGGAGGGGGCTATTTTTCTCTGGATTGGGCAAAAGAGTGGCCGGATTTAGAGTGCAGGGCATTTGGAAATGAATCCGTGGGGTGTCAAGTAGCAAGGCCTGGTAGTGCGTCAAGCGGGCATTAGAAATCCATTTACCTGGGGGTTGCTTTAAAACTCTCTCTATGGCATGAGGAGTGTAGACCAAGAGTCTCTGTCCATAAGTCAGTTTATCAGCATCGTGGACTAAGAGCGCGGTGGCCGCGATGATACGGAGGCAAGGTGGCCATCCGGCTGCCACTGGGTCCAGTCTCTTGGAAAGGTAAGCTACAGGTCGCTTCCATGGTCCCCATCTCTGTGTTAGTACCCCTTTTTTTATCCCCCGCTTTTTATCTACAAATAATTGGAAAGGCTTAGATGGATCAGGGAAGGCAAGGGCAGGAGCTTCTAGCAAGGCTCGCCTGAGCTCTTGGAAGGCCTCTTTTATTGGCTCAGTCCATTCCCAGTCCTTGTTTTTTTTGGTCCCTTCATATAGGGGCCTGGCCTTTTCTGCAAACCCCAAGATCCATAACCGGCAATATCCCACCGTTCCCAGAAATTCTCTCACTTGTCTAGGGTTAGCCGGCTCAGGGATCTGGAGGATGGTTTCTTTTATAGCCTGTGTTAGCCACCTCTGGCCCTGTTTTATCTTATAACTGAGGTATGTAACCTCTTGCTTGGCAATCTGGGCCTTTTTGGCACTGGCCCTGTAACCTAAAGTCCCCAAGGTTTGGAGAAGGTCACCTTGGCACTCTTGGCACTCTTTCTCTGTAGCCGCTGCCAGCATAAGGTCATCAACATATTGTAATAAAACAATGGTAGGGTGTTCAACCTGATACTCTCGGAGGTCTTTGTCCAGGGCCTCATTAAATAACGTGGGCAAGTTTTTGAAACCCTGTGGTAAGCGAGTCCATGTCAGCTGCACAGGGGTCTGACTACCGTCTTCCTGCCATTCGAAGGCAAAGATCTCTTGGCTTGCGGGGGCAAGAGGCAAACTGAAAAAGGCATCTTTTAAATCTAAAACAGTGTACCAAATGTAGTTTGGAGGCAAGTTGCTTAGCAATGTATAAGGGTTAGGAACCATAGGATGAATATCATTCACCCGTTTGTTGACTTTTCGTAGATCTTGAACCGGTCTAAAATCAGTTCCCCCAGGCTTTTTTACAGGCAACAGGGGAGTGTTCCATGGGGACCGGCACCTTTTTAGGACTCCAGCGTCTATGAGGCGTTGTATATGAGGAGTAATTCCTTGTTGAGCCTCTTGACTCATGGGATACTGTCGTACCCTCACCGGGGAAGCACTGGCTTTCAGTTTCACAATGATAGGGGGCCTCTGTTTGGCCAGTCCCATTTTTGCTGTTTCAGCCCAGGCCTGAGGGTATCTTTGAACCCATGGTTGTACTTTGGGGCTTATTGTCGCTGGGGCCTCTGGCAAGTAGAGTCTGTATTCATCTTTTAATGTCAGACACAGGACCTGAAGAGGATGCCCGGTCCCATCTAAAACCGACACTTGTCCGTGGTCGAAATGAATTTGGGCATTTACTTTAGACAGTAAATCTCTTCCCAACAAGGGCGCTGGACACTCAGGTATCACCAGAAAAGAATGGGTTACCTGGTGGGCCCCCAAGTACACATGCCGTTTTGTAGTCCATCCATATTGTTTAGTCCTGGTTGCTCCCTGCACCCAGCTACTTTTTTTAGACATGGGTCCATCTTTTTGGTTTAAGACTGAGTATTGGGCTCCTGTGTCCACCATGAAGCCAACCAGTTTCCCCTCCACATTTACAGTTACCCAGGACTTGGGGAGGGGCTTTGAGCCCTGACCCCCCTAGTCGTTATCTTCACCTGCGTAGAGGATATGACTGTCTGGAGAGGGAGTCTCGTTCTTGGGGTTCTTGGGCCCCTCTTTTAGATTTTTCTTGGGGCATTTATCTTTCTAATGTCCAAACTCTTTACAAAATGCACATTGGTTTTTCTCAAGCTTACGCCTTGTCGTTTTTTCTTCAGTTTTTGAGTCCAATTTTTTTCCCTTTCTGGAACCTGTTTTTGTTTTCAACCCCAGCAAAAAATATCTGGGCCAGCTCTTTTTGATTTTTACGGTTTTCTTCAGCTCTAAATTCTCTTTTTTTCTCTTCTAATGCGGTCCTCTCTCTCTTCTGGGGTCTCTCTATGATTAAAACCTCTCTCGGCTGCCCTCACTAGATCTTGCAAGGATTGTTCATTTAACCTCTCTATCTTTTGTAACTTTTTTTTTTTAATATCGGGGGCTGCTTGATTTACAAATGCTAACATAACTGCCGCTTGTGACTCATCTGCCTGTGGGTCCATAGGGGTATACTGTCTAAAAGCTTCCATTATCCTTTTCAGGAAGGCTGCTGGGCTCTCATTTGGCTCTTGTCTCACTGGATTTATTTTGTCCAAATTAGTTGGCTTTCTGGTGGCCTCTCTAAGGCCAGCCATGAGAGTCTGGCGGTACACTCGGAGACGCTCCCTACCTTCAGCGCGTTTGAAGTCCCAGGTGGGTCGCACCAAGGGGAACCCCTCCTCAGTGAGGTCAGGCTGCATTGTGGGCCTCCCATCCACCCCCGGCACATTTTTCCGGGCTTCTGACAGTATCCGTTAGTGCTCCTCTGTAGTAAAAAGTACCTGTAACAGTTGCTGACAATCATCCCAAGTGGGATTGTGAGTAAACAGGATAGACTCTAAAAGATCAATAAGACCCTGCGGTTTTTCAGAGAAGGAGGGAGTCTGGGTTTTTTAATTGTACAAAGCACTAGTGGAGAAGGGCCAATACTGATATGTCCGTTTTCCACCCTCTCTGGCTGGCCCCGCCCAGACCAGAAACGCATGAATGGTGGAGGAGGGAACCTCCGGGTCTTCTTCTGCTACACTGGCCATTTTTTTGTGTGTGTGTGTGCCTTTTTCCGAGTTCCGTAGGCGGGGCCCCTTTTTCTGGGAGGAGCTGAAGGCTTGGTTCTCTTTTTGGCTTCTCCCAATGAAACCTGTGGAACCTGTGGAAGCAAGGGCGGGGAAGAGGGAAGGGAAGTGAGGGGCTGAAAAACAAAAGGTTTTAGCCAGGCCAGGGGGTTTTCCACCAGGTCCTGTCAGACCAAAATGTATGGGGTTTGGTCTGGCTGGGTGTCCTGAAGGGTAGGGACTGAGCACCTTCTCTCTGACCACTTGAATAGTAGGCAGGCTGAAGGTGCCTTCTTGTGGCCAGCTGACATCAAAAGCAGGCCACTCGGCAGAACAAAAAGTTACTAACTTGCTTTTTTTCACCAGCAATGATAGATTCTGTGCTCTAGACTTGAAATCAGAGAAGTGGTTAATCATAAGAGATAAAGGAGAAGAAGTTGTTTGTCCCATGATCACAGAAAAGTACACTGGGAGCCAACAGAGCACACAAAGAGCAACGCAGACACCACGAATAGACAAACAGATAACAAACGCAAGGTGGCCACCGACAATGCACTCAGTCTTACCTGCAGGATGTTCACAGAGCCAGCCGCCTCCCCAGCACGAAACTGGGCCCCGGCCTTACGCTGGCTTAATCCAGTAACCAGAGCCAGCTGCCTCCCCAGCACGAAACTAGGCCCCGGCCTTATGCTGACTTAATCCAGTAACCAGAGCCAGCTGCCTCCCCAGCACAAAACCAGGCCCCGGCCTTACGCTGACTTGCCTCTGCACTTTACAGCCAGATGCCTCCCCAGTACGATACCGGGCCTCGGACTTAATCTGGGCTTCTGCAACGTTAGCACTGGTGCTCAGAGCTCTTATCTCCTAACGAGGTTACTCCCTTCTACCAGGAGAGTTGTCCTCCCCGGCGGGACGGAGATCCCGGACAAGCCCCCAGATGTTATGCTCCGAGCCCGTATCTCCGAACCAACTGAGAGAGAAAGCAAGTCCACCACGGTACTGCAAGAGCAAGAAGGGAGTTTATCTCTAGCGCGCTAGGGCCCAAGTCTCATCCCACACAAGGGAATCCCACAAGAGCCCCGAACAAAGGAGTATGGCGGCTTATATACAGGCAGTTCTTTGTCTCAGTTACAGGAGTAGCTGGCGTTACATGATTGGCCAGGCAGGATGAGCGCATATCCTGTCTCTTTCTGGTAAACATGACTCAGGTCCTAGAGACCATCGTTTGGTCCCTAACACTGATATTAGGTGAATATTGCGGGGCAAAGCTGGATTTCAGACAACATGCTTAAGTCAAAAAGCTGCCAAAGGCCAGCAATGGATTTGCTGAAAAAAGAGCAGTTCTCCTGAATCAAGTAGCATTTTGATAATAGAAAGGTAGATAGAGCCTTAAGCAAGCGTGATAACAGCTGTTAGTTACTAAAACAGTGATCGTAAAGGTGCATTTTGAAGGACCCATGGTTTGTCGTGGTGAATAGAGACACAGTCATAGCCTGGGTGGTCTGACGAATAGTAATACGACAGAGAGGCTTCCCGGGTGGTGCAGTGGCAAAAAACCCACCTGCCAATGCAGGAGACGTAAGAGATGAGGGTTCAACCCCTGAGTAGGGAAGATCCCCTGGAGGAGGGCATGGAAACCCACTCCAGTATTCTTGCCTGCATCCATGGTGTCTCAAAGCGTCAGACTAAAGTGACTTAGCATGCACGATGCAATAGAAAGACGGCTATGAAACACATACATTTTTGAATGTGAAACAGGCAGCTAGTGAAGTTGCTGTACTGCCCAGAGAGTTCAACGCACAGCTCTGTGATGACCTAGAGGGGGTGAATGGGGGGAAGGGAAGGAGGTTCAAGAGGGAGGAGATGTGTTTACTCAGGGTTGATTCGTGTTGTTGCACAGCAGAAGCTATCACAACACTGCAAAGCAATTATCCTCCAGCTAAAAATAAACCTGACCAAGAAACTACAGGCTCAAAAGGCAACGGAAGCAAGAGATCCGAATGAAATCTCTCTAAATATCAGCAAAACTGTCTCCTCCAACAAGCTGAGAGAGGTCAAGGCAGAACCATGAGAGGAAGACCAAGCTTACTCCTGCTTCTCTGGGCAAACAGGACAGAGCAAAGGCCCAGCGTTTGGGCTCCGCTGGCCTGCCTTTTCCCTGCTGGGATGGCTCTGGTCTGTGTTTTCCCTCCCAGCTGGAGTCTGGCAGCTACAAACACCCACAATTTCAGGAGATCCTCTCGTTTTCTGCTCTGTGGTTGAAATAATGACAGTCTCTCTTTTTATTACTGTTCTAATGGCTTCACATTCTGGATCCCTCTGATATTATTAATAATGGCAAAAGGGGTCTTATTTAGCATCGGGAGAACTCCCCCACACATCACTTCAAGAGCAGATGGGTGTGCTGACAGGTTAACGAAGTTGCCCAGACACAGGGCTGAGCCACTGAAGGATGACAGCAGCGCTCCGCTCAGACCTCCTTGCTGGAGACATGTTCAACCCACGCCTCAGTCCTGTGTCGGAACAGACAGGGCCTTTCTTAAATGCATAGCTTGTATCCCAACAGCATTCCTTAAGTGTGCAACATTTCACTGAGCTCCTGGGTCTTCCAAAATGTGTCCCCCATCTCCTAAATGCAATACACATAAATCACCTTCAAAGATAAAATGCATAAACAAAAAAGGCGAGCTCCTTGGCTGTCCAGTGGTTAACAATCTGCCTTGCAATGCAGGGGACACGGGTTTGATCCCTGGTCTGAAAGATCCCACTCGCCACAGATACTGACCCTGAGTGTCCTAGAGCCTGGAGGCTGCAATGTGGATTCCACGTGCCACAACTAAGACCCAAGGCAGTGAAACAAATGCAATTTTTTCAAAAGACAGCAAAGAGGCATTAAGAACATTTGGTGTAAGCAGCGTAGGTATGCCTTTTCACAAGGATTTCAAGCTGTGCTGGAAGAGGCCGTGAAGACTGGGCACTCCGGTGCCTCCAGGGTTTCTTGCTGGATGTAAGCACACATTCCTCTCATATGGGACACTCAGTTCTTTTCCACTTTGGTAACAAACTGGCCATGGACAGAGAGCCCTGAGATGTGACCTAGGCTTTTCTGGAAGGAGAGTGTCTCACGCTGAGCTGAAGCACCTTCATCCAGACCACGGTCCATCATCCACCTTCTCTCGTCTCTCCCAGCCCTTCCCTAATGTTGGGGCCCCTCATCCTCTACATCCAGCAGCAATCACACCAGCATCCCATAGCCTTTTCCCTCTGCCTCTGTGTTCTCCCGAGTGCTGCCCTTACTGTGATTTATTAACAACCAAGCACTTAAAGTTGCCCACAGCGTTAAGCAGCAGAATGAGCTAATGTGTTATTGTCTGTTCTCATCTATGATAGAACACTTATCAGTGCATCACCATTCAAGCCTGTCATCAGCTGTGACTCAGCTGTGATGCCAACAAAGACAGCGAAAGAGCACAGAGCCGAAAACTGCGGAAGCCCAGTGATCAACCAGACCTACCGCCTTTTGACCGTCCGAGGGCAAAGAGTTCAGGATGCGTTTGGATGATTCCGTTAATGCGCTTCCTGAGAAGAGGGCAATGTAAAATATGCAACTTATTTGTTGCTTGTCAACTTCTGAGCTTGGATTATTGGGGTTTCACAGTATCAACATTAAATGCTAGGGCCCTAACTGTGTAAAATAGTGTCACAGTGTCGTTCTCACCTCTAAAAGCGTGGCCTAGATATTTAAACACCACAGAGAAAAGACAACAGCTAAAAGGCCCACCCTTTCTTATTTCACTCACTTTTCTTTTTACCTGCCTGAATACGTGAACATTCAAGACAAGAAATATATGACGGGACAATGCAAGTCCCAGATGTAGTGGCTGGATGCAAAGGGCTTGTCCGAGGCATGCTGCCTTCTTGACATCAGGCGAAATTGTTCCTCATGAGAGTGGTGAGACAGAGAAGCTCTGAGGTTCCTCCGGGCTCTGAAGCTTCTGGGAATCTGGTGTCTGGGGAAATAGAAGAGGAAACAACAGAAGATGTTACTGAGTTGAATCTGGCAGGGGATGGAAGGGGAAGAAAAGGGAGGGAAGCGTTACGTCACAGAGGTTGATGTGACTTTTCAAGAAACGAGGGAGGATTAATGCCCTTAGGGCCTCTGCCTGCCTCAGCGTGACAGCAACAAAAACACCATAAACCAGGTAGTGGCTTATAAGCGAGAAGTTCATTTCTCACGGTTCTGGAGGCTGGTACTGGCAAATTTCAAGTCTAGTGAGAACCCACTTCCTGATTCATAGACAACCCTATAACCTAACCTGGTGGAAGGGATGAAGCGATCTGGGGTCTTCATAAGAGCACTAATCCTATCGTAAGGGCTTCATCCTCTCTACATAATCACCTCCCAGAGACCCTGCCTCCAGATACTGTCACATTGGGGTTAGGATTCAGCAAGAGTTTTGAGATGGGAACCTTCAGTCCACAGCACTCTGGTAAAGCACCTGTCTCAAGAAGATCCTTCTGGAAATGTCAGAACTGGGTGCCTTGGGGCTGGGACCCCTTCCTCCTGGGGACCACTGGTAAAACGCAGTGTTTCTGAGCAGAGAGAGAGTTTGGGCGCCCTCTCCTTGGCCCTTCTTTACTGAGATGAGAGAGACTGGCCTCTCTCTAGGCTGGGTGCTAGACAGACCACTTCGGTTACCTCAGGGCTGGGAGAGCTCACACATGCACTTTCTCAGCATCATATTTCCAGTTCTGAAGAAATGGGAAAGAAGACATCTGAACTGAAGGCAGAGGTCAGGAAAGGAGGTCCCTCACCCCACTCAGCCCCTTCCCACAGCAGCTGTGATCCAGTTTCTCTTACCAGGATTGTGAAGAAGCGCACTCTGGGGCTCCAGGACTTGGAGCTTCCTTTTCCTTGGGAACAGGTATATTGTTTCCCCTTTTTCTTCTTCTTGCTTTAACTGGCTGTGCGTGCTGTCTGGAGGCTCTGAGGGAAAGCCCGGTTTCCTGCCTTTCCTGGAGTCTGGAGCTGCCTTCCCTGCTTGCCCTGGTCCATGTCTGCGCTGCGGTCGAGACCAGTGTAGCTCCTCTTTCTGAGTCCCCTTCCCTCTGCTTCCCTCCCGCCGTCCTCTTCCCTCCCGTCACTTCTCGCTTTTCCTCTCTTATATGCCCCGTGACGACATTCGCCATCCGCTCACACAATGCTGGATAACCTCCCCATCCCCCAATCTTCAATTTAATCACATTTACAAAGACGTTTTCCCCCATGTAAGGTAACCTTCGCAGGTTCTGGGGTTTCAGGCCACGAAATATTTGATGAGCGTTTTACCCCTACCATACCGGGACTCTGATTCTGATTCCCGTGAGGCCTCAACTCCAGTATCAGTGTGAGATTCCTGCAACATCCTTGAATCCCTTGATATGACGTGGACGCGTGAATGACCCAGCGTATATTATGGTCTATTTTTCTGCTTTGTTTGTACTCCTTTGGTTGCAATGAACAAAAATAAGATTAAAAATTGAAGTGGAAAAAAAAATTTTTGCGGTAAATGTAATTACATCCTCAAACAGTTTAAATATTTCTGTTAGGAAACTTTAGACCTAATAAAATTTTTATGGATTGGCAAGACATAAAATAAATATACCTGAAATCAATTATTTTCTTCCATACCAGGAGTGCCTGGAATAAATCATTTATAAGGAATTTCTATTTACTATAGAAACAAAACCATAAAATATTTAGAAACAAATTTAAGAAGACACACATGACCTTTATCCTGAAAATGACTGAAGTTTACCGGGAAGCCTTGGATACAGAGATCAGTATCTCACTTTCAGCATGGGAAACCTGATTATGGTACATCAGGTTTTAGCACATTAATTGATGAATTCCACTTAGTCTGGGGTATGATTTCTTCATGGAACATTAGGGAAAGGTTTTAAAACCCGTCAAGAAGGTAAAACTAAAGAGCATTTTGACAGAAAGAAGATTAAGAAGTAGAGAAACACTTAACGGGATGATTGAGGATGTGACCACAATTGAAGGCAAGTCAATGTTGTTGGAGCTGCACCCTGGGCAAGCTACGCCCCTCAAGGGACGCTAGTTACATTTCTAAAATGAGGCATGCCAACACTGAGTATGACGTATTCAAGTATCACTGAATATATTTTTAAATTTTTTGTTGGAGGATAATTACTTTACAATATTATGCTGGTTTCTACCTTGCATCAGCATGAATCAGTTGGCCCTCCCTCCCATCTCCCACCCACCCCATCCCTCTAGGCTGTCCCAGGGCACTGGGCTGAGCTCCCTGCGTCACACAGCAAATTCCCATCAGCTCTCTGTTTTTCATATGGGGATATACATGTTTCCAAGCTCTTCTCTGAATTCGTCCCACTCCCTTCTTCCTCCACTGCAGAGCTGAATACAGTGTGTTCTGGAAATCTGTCTCTGACAGTAACACAGCAGGTGTTACTTCTGTTGCTGAAAACAATGTTTCAATATGAAGATCTGAAATAAAATTGTTCTGCGTCAATAGTGGGGAAAGTTAACATTCTAAATTACTACACTAGCATAGTTCATGTACAGTTAAAATGTACAAAGTTAATTAATACGTAAAAATTAGTTTCAACCATGTCACAAAAAACTTAATGAAGTCAGTCTGGACAAAAGCAACTTTAAAATAGTCTCCAGGGAAAAATGGCAAACCCACGTTATTTTGGGATCCTCATTATTCCAGCACTTTCTATGGCCTGTCTTTTATCAGAAAGTGTTTGGAGCCAGATTGTGAAAGGAAGCAGGTGGGGTCTCCATGCTTATCTAAGCTCAGAAATAGGATGGCACACAAGTGAAAGCAAAGACCGTAGAAACGTGCGCTGTTATTTTTAAGTATGATGACCAAACACAAGAAAAAACAAATGAAGCAACAAGAGAGAAGATTTAACTAAGAGCTGTTACTGGTATAAATAGTCAGGCCTCTTAGAAAAAGTCTCACTTTACAAAATTTAATAGAATAGAAAATAAATTCAGTAATTTGAGCAAGCTTGAGTACATGCCCTTGAATCCATGTTATTAATACCTGCCCCTGGGAATCCCTAAAGCGTGTCTCCTGCATATGGAGGCAGCTGAAGATACCTGGGCATTTATAGCTCAAAAGTCCTGATGTGTTCATTTCTGCTTTCATCACAATAACCCCAAATGTCCTTTAACTGATAAATAAACAAAGGGTGTAATTCATAGAACTGCTGTTGCTGTCCAGTCATTAAGTCATGTCCAACTCTCTGTGACCACATGGACAGCAGCATGCCAGGCCTCTCTGTCCCTCACTATCTCCCAGAGTTTGTCCAGGTCCATTGCATCAGTGATGATATCCAATCATCTCACCCCCTGCTGCCTGCTTCTTCCTCGACCTTCAATATTTCCCATCATCAGGGTCTTTTCAGTGAGTCAGCTCTTCGCAGCAGGTGGCCAAAGTATTGGAGCTTCAGCTTCAGCACCAGTCCTTCCAACGAGTATTTGGAGTTGATGTCCTTTAGGATGGACTGGTCTGATATCTTTGTACCCAGTCATCAAAAGGAGTGAAGTACTCACTCAGGAACAACATGGACGAACCTTGAAAAAATTATGCTGAGAGAAGAAAGCCAGACACAAAAGGTCACGGATTGCATGAATCTATTTAAATGAAATATCCCAAACTGTTAAATTCACTGAAACAGAATGAAGACTGGACCTGGAGATGGAGAGAGCAGATGGGCAGTGACTGCCTAAGAGGGGTGCTGGCTGCCTTTGGGGGGATGAACATTTGTGGAACTCGTTAGTGTTATGGTGCACTGTGGATGTACAAACTGCTTCTGGGCCGTACAGGTAAACATGACCACATCCACGTCACATGAATTTTAATTAACTGTCTCCTCAGTTCAGCTCAGCTGCTCAGTCATGTCCAACTCTTTGTGACCCCATGAACCGAAGCACACCAGGCCTCCTTGTCCATCACCAATTCCTGGAGTTCACTCAAACTCATGTCCATCGAGTCGGTGATGCCATCCAACCGTCTCATTCTCTGCCATCCCCTTCTCCTCCCACCCCCAATCCCTTCCAGCATCAGGGTCTTTTCAAATGAGTCAGCTCTTCTCATCAGGTGGCCAAAGTATTGGAGTTTCAGCTTCAACATCAGTCCTTCCAATGAACACCCAGGACTGATCTTGTTTAGGATGGACTGGTTGGACCTCCTTGCAGTCCAAGGGACTGTCAAGAGTCTTCTCCAACACCACAGTTCAAAAGCATCAATTCTTCGGCTCTCAGCTTTCTTTATAGCCCAACTATCACATCCACACGTGACTACTGGAAAACTATCTTGCTGCTGCTGCTGCTGCTGCTAAGTCACTTCAGTCATGTCTGGCTCTGTGTGACCCCAGAGATGGCAGCCCACCAGGATCCCCCATCCCCGGGATTCTCCAGGCAAGAACACTGGAGTTGGTTGCCATTTCCCTCTCCAATGCATGAAAGTGAAAAGTGAAAGGGAAGTCGCTCAGTCGTGTCCGATTCTTAGCAACCTCATGGACTGCAGCCTACAAGGCTCCTCCATCCATGGGATTTTCCAGGCAAGAGTACTGGAAAATCCCGTGGATGGAGGAGGCTGAAAACTCTGTTAAAAGAAGACAAACAAGCTGCACAACAACTCTCACCCAACAGCCAGGAGTCAGCCTAGACTGTGGTTATTTTCTCACAACCACAAATCTCGGTGGGTGCTCCCTTGAAGAGTGCCCAGGACCCCCTCTCTGCTGCCTCCCACCCTGGCCCTGCTCACATGGCCTCCAGGCTGGCCTGGCTCTCCCAGCTCACGCATGCCCCTGTGCAGTCTCTCCTCCACCCGCGTCAGAGAGGTGGGGGGATGAGCGACTTTTCCCATCAGAGGCCTCCCCTCCCCCATTTCCGGACTAGAGTGGAGACCTTCCAGCCCCTTCACTCTCCTCCTGCAGCCCCTTTCATTTATCTGTGCTGGCCACCTGACTGCTCCACAAACGTGCCAGGGAATCCTCCAGCACTGGGCCTTTGCACCTGCCATTCCTTTTGCCCCGACAATTTTCCCCAGTTGCCCACGTGCCTTCCCTCTCTTCTTCCTCAGATATCTGCTCCAATGTCAGCTGTTTTCCATAGTGAAGTGTGAGCAAAGTTAACAGGGCATAAGAATTGTAACCCTTCCTGCCGTGAGACATGTCCTTCTCTCCTTGGCTTCCCTCTGCAGCACTAATTATCTGGCGCAGAGCGTTTGTCTCATTTGCTTACTTTCTGTCTCTCGGAGTAAACTGTGAGCTCTGGGAGGAGGGGCATCGTCCCTTGGTCCCCTCAGAGGGAGCTGCTAAAGGCAGTTAGCTGGCATGTTGGGACCTTGCTCATGCCAGGAGCCTCCTCCTTTAGGCTGCTTTCAGGATGGAGCAGGGGGGACAGTGGCAATGGGACATTCCTACCGCAGTCCCAAAGCACACACCAGGGTCTGCCCTGAAGGTCTCCCCGCTGGGCTGGCCAGGAGGTCCTCAGGATACCTGCGGTCTGAGGCTCCACGCCTCTTCTCTCCCAGGGTCCAGACCTCATCATGACCTGAATGCCTTCCAGCTCCCTGCTCCCTCTCCACCTCATTCTTGTGGAAGTTCTCTGTGTGGTCCTTGACCTCCAAATCCATCTTGACTCTGCTGTCCAGAGGATCTGGAAAGTAAACATATGGTCTCTTCCGTTCAATTGTACAGGAAGTCCCCTACATATATAGCCTTCAAGTTGTGAACTTTCAAAGGTGCAAATGTGCGGTCCATCAACGTCAGACATGAGTGACGCCCCAGCTGGCCCTGCGTCTCCCATTGCTGACGGCCCTTCAGCTCTGCCACCTCCCGGCTCCTCTCCCTCCTCCAGTCAGTCACTGTTCTTGCCTGCTCATGGATGCCAGCCCCTGAGTGCCAGCTGTCGTACTGTACCACTGTACTTTCCAAGGTTAAAAATGTTTTATCTTTGGTATTATGTATTCAGTCCAGTTCAGTTCAGTTGCTCAGTCGTGTCCAACTCTTTGCGACCCCATGGACTGCAGCATGCCAGGCTTCCCTGTCCATCACCAACTCCTGGAGATTACTTAAACTCATGTCCATTGAGTCAGTGATGCTATCCAACCATCTCATCCTCTGTCGTCCCCTTCTGCTCCTGCCCTCAATCTTTCCAAGCATCAGGGTCTTTACAAATGAGTTAGTTCTTTGCATCAGGTGGCCAAAGTATGAGAGTTTCAGCTTCAACATCAGTCCTTCCAATGAACATCCAGGACTGATCTCCTTTAGGATGGACTGTTTGGATCTCCTTGCAGCTCAAGGGACTGTCAAGAGTCTTCTCCAACACCGCAGTTCAAAAGCATCAATTCTTTGGTGCTCAGCTTTCATTATGGTCCAACTCTCACATCCACACATGACTACTGGAAAAGCCACAGCTTTGACTATATGGACCTCATTTGTGTGAAAAGTATTAGAAGCCTGTCACAGTATAATGCGGTATACCTGGTGGTGCTAGCTGGGCCCCTTGGCTAACTTTGTTGGATTAACAAACAAGTTGGAGTCGTGAACTTGCTCTCGGAATGGAACTCATTTGTATGTATGCAGGGGACTTACTGTACTCCTAGTGCCTCAGAAATACAAACTCTCACTTATGATTAGTAAAGCAACAGGTATAAAGTATATTTAAACCAATGAACAGCGAAATGTGCAGAGGAAAACGACATTGTAATATCTTGTTTCTCAGAGCGTTAAGTGTTAGTCACTTCTTCAATTGTGTCCAGCTCTTTGCAACCCCATGGACTGTAGCCCATCAGGCTTCTCTGTCCATGGGATTCTCCAGGCAGGAACTGGAGCGGGTTGCCATTTCCTTCTCCATGAGATCTTCCAGACCCAGGGACTGAACCCAGGTCTCCCGCATTGCAGGCAGATTCTTTACCATCAGAGTCACCAGGGAAGCCCCTTCCTAAGGGAATAAATAATGCCAATGAGTCGATTCTGAGACGATAATGTCTTAGAAACGTCATACCCTGCTAATATTGATAATTAGCATACCATTTTTCAAAGCTAGCTTGGCAACATGAAGAAAGGATTTTCAGCTTGATTCAGCAGCCCCTGAGGACTGATTCTAATGAAATCACTTAAAATAGAACAGAACTAGGAAAACGACTGCTGCATGCCAAGTTATCCATTGTGTCATTAAGTGTAAAGGCAACAAAGTGCATTTCCAGCCAAAACTGCTCCCTTGCGTGGTCCTCGCGTTATTTAAAAGGAAGATGCTGAAATGGAATTGCACTTGAGTCACGTGTTTGAGGCACAGGGGCAGGAGAGCTGGATTTGCCGGACCCCAACCCTCCGCCGCAGTCCCTCCTTATTGACTGACAGGGTTGATGGTGCCCACATCTCTGAAGTCACTGAAGCCTGTGCCCCCAGAGCATGAGGCGGCACGTCTCCCCATTTGATAGGTGGGATTTCTGTCATGTTCAGATTCATTTTATCTCCACGCTCAGTACTTGGGAGAACACACACAATTTTGTTGACTTTTCAGAGGGCAATAATTCTGACGCATTTTATCAACCTAAGAATAGTTTCCCAGAGTTCAAACAAGAAAGAACTACGCTGAGCGCACAAATCAGCTTTCAAACGCATCTTGCTTTCTAAAATGTTAAGATGAATACAGTTGTGCTTCTTTGAGGCAGAGAATAGTATAGTGGCTGAGCCTCAAGGCGGAGAATGCGGTCTGCTCCAGACCACTCGCCCAGGCTTGCACGCCATCGCTGTGTGTCGGCTGACTCCAGAGGCAGGAGCCGTCCAGGTGGAGTTGGTCCAGTGCATCCTCAAAGGCGGGCACACACACGCACACAGACACAGACACACAGGCACACACACATGCACACATGTGCACACACACAGGTACACACAAACATACAGGAACACACACACAAGCACACAGGCACACACAGGCACACGTGCACACACACACATACACACATGCACACACAGGTGCACACATGCAAGAAAAGACACATGCACACACAGGCACATGTGCACACACTTGCACACACACACGCACACACACACACATACACAGGCAGGCACACATGCACATGTGCCACACACAGAGACACACACACACATGCACCCACATAGACACACACAGGGGCACACATGCACACACACACAGGCTCACACACACACAGGCACACACATGCACACATACACACATGCATGCACATGTGTGTGCACACCCTTGCACACGCACACACATGTACACATGCGTGTGCACAGAGGCACACACTTGCACAAGCACACACATACACAGGCACACATGCACATGTGCCACACATAGAGACACACACACACACACATGCACCCACACAGACACACACAGGGGCACACATGCACACACACACACAGGCTCGTGCACACACACACACACACACACACACTCCGTGTATGTGGGCCACCAATAGAAGGCTCTGCAAACCATCCTACCTTTATTATCTGTGCTGGCTTCTGCTCCACTCTGCTCTATAATTTAGTTGTTGAAAATGGCCCCAAACTCCATCGACAGGTGGGTCACCCCTACAGCTTGGAAACTCTGCCAAGAAGAAAGACTGTGGACCTCAGAGTGGAGAGTGGTGCAGAGAGTCCCGCACGCCCTGCCACCGGCAGAGGCTGGCCCAGCAAGCGTCCTGTTGCCTGGATGTGGGTGCGCGGGTCCATCAGCTCACTTGTACACACTGTGCACACACAGCGGGTGCTTCCTGGCCAGGATGTCGGTGCTCTCAGCACGCTGCCACAGAGGACCCAGACCCCTAAGGTGAGGCCAGAGCTTGCGTCTAGGTGCTAGCCCGCCCCACTCTCCTGACCCTCGAACTTGAGTGGCTTTCATGGAATAGGGGTTGTTTGGGGACGGGTTCAGGTGTCATTAGGAGTTTCCATATAATGGAGATAGATGAGTTCACTGATTCCTAGACACACAAATCCCTCTAGGACACGTCTGGAGGGGAAGTGCTCCTCCCAGTGAGGGTACAGGCCAGCAGGCTCTGCCTCCGGGCTTGGCCCTTAACCTCCCATTTTCTGACCAGCAGGCTGATGTGGAGAAGAGAGGGTGGTGTTGGTGGAGCCCTAGGTGGTTATCCAAACATTCGTCAGGGTACTTTTGTCAAACACTGGACACCAAAGAGTCCAAACAGTCCATCCTAAAGGAAATCAACCTTGAATTTTCATTGGAAGGACTGATGCTGAAGCTCCAATACTTTGGCCATGTGATGCGAAGAACTCATTCGTTGGAAAAAACTCTGACCCTGAGACAGATTGAAGGCAGGAAGAGAAGGGGATGACAGAGGATGAGATGGTTGGATGGCATCACTGACTCAGTGGACATGAGTTTGAGCAAACTCTGGAAGATAGTGAAGGACAGGGAAGCCTGGTGTGCTGCAGTCCATGGGGTCACAGAGATTCGGGCAGGACTTAGCAACTGAACGGAACTGAACTAAACACGTACACCAGCCACGCTCAGCAGAAGTGTCAGAACTGAAGGGAGGCATGAGAATATCTCATAGGAACTTGAGGAAAGTGGAAGGAATGCCAAGCTTTTCAACTGACATCCCTCTGAGGGTCTGTCTGCAATGCAGGAGAATCTGCCTGCAATGCAGGAGACCTGGGTTCGATCCCTGGGTTGGGAAGATCCCCTGGAGAAGGAAACGACAACCCACTCCAGTATTCTTGCCTGGAAAATCCCATGGGGAAAGACTGGTGGGCCTCAGTTCATGGAGTAGCAAAGAGTCCGTCACAACAGATCAACTAACACTCTCTCTGAGGATAACTCAACCTGTGGTTAGAGATGGAGAATTTTAACAGAGCAGAATAAAAAAAAAGACAAGGGCAGAGTGATCTTTCCCTTTACTTTAGATGAAGCATTCACCACACCTTCTCTGACTTAACTTTCAAAACTGTCATGTAACACATGGATCTGCCTTCATTCATAGGAAACTAAACCCCAAAAGTCATGGCACATTCAAATGTCACACAACCTACAAAAATATAGGAAGCAGGAAGGTTGTGAAATACCTCTCTCTGGAATTTGGGTTAGGTTTTGCAGTAGAGAAAGCCTAGAGGGTTAATTCAAGAAGCTGTTTCAATTAGGTTTTCATCATTGGATTTTTTAAAAATTAGCTTTTATTGGCTTATAGTTTATTTACAATGCTGTGTTAGTTTCTTCTGTGCAGCAAACTGAATCATTGATACATATACTTGTATCTATTCTGTTTTAGATTATTTTCCCAAGTAAGTTGTTACAGAGTGCTGAACAGAGTTCCTTGTGCTACGCAGTTGGTCTTTAGGCGTGTGGACATGCTTACGCACTCATTTGTGTCCAAATCTTTGCAACCCCACGGACTGTACTCCACTAGGCTCCTCTGTCCAGAGGATTTCCTAGGCAAGAATACTGGAGTGGGCTGCCATCTCCTTCTTCAGGGGATCTTCATAATCTAGGAATCGAATCCATGTCTCCTGGTTTCCTGCATTGCAGGTGGATTCTTTACCTGCTGAGTCACTGGGGAAGCTCTTGTTGTTCAGTTGCTCAGTTGTGTCCTGTTCTTTGCGATGCCATGGACTGTAGCACGCCAGGCTTCCCTGTCCTTCACCACCTCCCAGTGAGTCAATCCCTAGGCAGGGTGATGAGAACCCCGGGGTTCCTGAGGAGGAGAAAGGGGTCTGGGGCTCTTGAAGAGGAGACAGGAGTCTGGAATTCTCAAGAAGGGGGAAAGGACAAACATTTTTTCTTTTTTTTCTCTACATCCCTCAGTCTTAGTCACATAAAATGTTATTTCTTTTCTTTAAGCCCAGAACTGGATGACTACACAACACAACTCAGTTTAAACCCTATACTAAGGATTATATAACAACAGTGTATCCAGCTTGAGGACAGTTTCTCCTTCCTGAAAACCTCACTAATCCTGTTACGTTAAAATGAATATTATGGGAGTGGGTCTGGTAAGATCTTTACAACCGTGAGACATTTAGAAAGTGTATAACTCCCTTGCTAAGACTAGCGAGGGGGGTGCTCTCTGACTCCCTTCTGATGTCTGTGTCAGAAGCTTTCCCTGTCCCTCTC
The DNA here is from genome assembly GCF_042477335.2 of Ovis canadensis. Classification (NCBI taxonomy): domain Eukaryota; kingdom Metazoa; phylum Chordata; class Mammalia; order Artiodactyla; family Bovidae; genus Ovis; species Ovis canadensis. The sequence continues at coordinate 80,486,764 of NC_091260.1, read as the reverse complement.
ATACTTTAATAAAACTCTGCTACACAAAAGCTCTTGAGTAATCAAGCCTGGTCCCTGGTCCCAAAGCTAAATCTTCTTCAGAGATCACAAATACAACATCATTCACCATAAGCAATCAACAGAGCTTGCTCAAATTCTTGTCCATTGAGTCAGTGATGCCCTCCAACCATCTCATCCTCTGTTGTCACCTTCTGCTTTCAATCTTTCCAAGCATCAGGGTCTTTTCTAATGAAATGGCTCTTCACATCATATGGCCAAACTATTGGAGCTTCAGCTTCAGCATCAGTCCTTCCAAGGAATATTCAGTATTGATTTCCTTTAGGATAGACTGGATGGATCTCCTTGTAGTCCAAGGGACTCTCAAGAGTCTGCTCCAATACCACAGCTCAAAAGCATCAATTCTTCAGCTCTCAGCCTTTTTTTTTTTTAACTTTACAATACTGTATTGGTTTTGCCACACATTGACATGAATCCGCCGTGGGTGTACATGAGTTCCCAATCCTGAACCCCCCTCCCACCTCTCTCCCCATATCATCTCTCTGGGTCATCCCAGTGCACCAACCCCAAGCATCCTGTATCCTGTATTGAACCTAGACTGGCAATTCGTTTCTTACATGATAGTATACATGTTTCAATACCATTCCCCCAAATCATCCCACCCTCTCCCTCTCCCACAGAGTCCAAAGTCTGTTCTATACATCTCTGTCTCTTTTGCTGTCTCACTTACACGGTTATCATTACCATCTTTCTAAATTCCATATATATGTGTTAGTATACTGTATTGGTGTTTTTCTTTCTAGCTTACTTCACGCTGTATAATCGGCTCCAGTTTCATCCACCTCATTAGAACTGATTCAAATGTATTCTATTTAATGGCTGAGTAATACTCCATTGTGTATATGTACCACAGCTTTCTTATCCATTCATCTGCTGATGGACATCTAGGTTGCTTCCATGTCCCGGCTATTGCAAACAGCACTGCGATGAACATTGGGGTACATGTGTCTCTTTCAATTCTGGTTTCCTCAGTGTGTGTGCCCAGCAGTGGGATTGCTGGGTCATAAGGCAGTTCTATTTGCAGTTTTTTAAGGAATCGCCACACTCTTCTCCATAGTGGCTGTACTAGTTTGCATTCCCACCAACAGTGTAAGAGGATTCCCTTTTCTCCACACCCTCTCCAGCATTTATTGTTTGCAGACTTTTGGATCACAGCCATTCTGACTGGTGTGAAATGGTATCTCATTGTGGTCTTGATTTGCATTTCTCTGATCATGAGTAATGTTGAGCATCTTTTCATGTGTTTGTTAGCCATCTGTAAGTCTTCTTTGGAGAAATGTCTATTTATTTCTTTGGCCCATTGTTTGATTGGGTCATTTATTTTTCTGGAATTGAGCTGCATAAGTTGCTTGTATATTTTTGAGATTAGTTGTTTGTCAGTTGCTTCATTTGCTATTATTTTCTCCCATTCCGAAGGCTGTCTTTTCACCTTGCTTATAGTTTCCTTTGTTGTGCAGAAGCTTTTAATTTTAATTAGATCCCATTTGTTTATTTTTGCTTTTATATCCAGTATGGTAATAGATGGAGAAATATACCATGTTCATGGAGCGGAAGAATCACTGTAGTGAAAATGAGTATACTACCCAAAGCAATTTACAGATTAAATGTAATCCCTATCAAGCTACCAGCGGTATTTTTCACAGAGCTAGAACAAATAATTTCACAATTTGTATGGAAATACAAAAAACCTCGAATACCCAAAGCAATCTTGAGAAAGAAGAATGGAACTGGAGGAATCAACCTGCCTGACTTCAGGCTCTACTACAAAGCCACAGTCATCAAGACAGTATGGTACCAGGACAAAGACAGAAATATAGATCAGTGGAACACAATAGAAAGCCCAGAGATAAATCCACACACCTATGAGCTAGTGAGCATGGTCTCAGCCTATTCACTGTTGCTGTAACCTGAGCCTGGGGGTGAGTATACAGGCTTCTCTCACAGTGAAATATAAAACACCCAGTGTCTTCCTTTGTGGGGTTTTCCTCATTTTAAATGTCTATGAAGCAAAAGGGTTTTTTTCATATTTATAAGAAATATTTATTATATCAGTTTTGTAAAGTATTGCTTTTCACACTTAGCTTTTAAAATTGATTTCTATTAGAGTCACAATTGACTCGCAGTGCTGTGTTGGTTTCGGGCACACAGCAAAGTGAGCCGGCTACACACACTTATGTCTACTCTGCTTTAGATTCTTTTCCCATGTGGGTCATTACAGAGTTCTGAGCAGTGTTCCTTGTGCGATGCAGTAGGTCCTTATTAGTTAACAATTTTATACATAGCAGTACATATATGAGGCTTCATAAGGGGCTCAGTGGTTATAGAATCCTCCTGCAATGCAGGAGACATAGATGTGGGTTTGATCTCTGGGTGGGGAAGATCCCCTGGAGAAGGGCATGGCAACCCACTCCAGTATTCTTGCCAAAAACCCCATGGACAGAGGATCCTGGTGGGCTACAGTCCATGGGGCTGCAAAGAGTCGGACACGACTGAAGCGGCTGAGCACACACCCAGTGTATATATGTCAATCACAGTCTCCCAATTCATCCCTCCCCCCTTACCCTCTGGTAACTACAGAAAAATAAATCAAACCAAGAAAGACAAATACGTGATATTGCTTATATGTGGAATCTTAAAAGATTTCAAGTGTGAAATGAAGCATTGCTGATCTGATGCCAGATTAGGGAGATTTGGAATATTCTGCTTACTGTTCTGACATAGAAATGGAATATGGACCAGGTCATGTGGTATCTCAGGAATCAGCAGGTCATCAGCAAGACACAAAAATTAAGGAAGGAAAGGCATGTTGGAAGTAGAAGCTCCATCCATCACAGAACAGTGTTAAGTGATTTAAATCAAAACTGTGCTGGAACCCAGGCAGGCAGGATATGGAGTGGAGAACAACGTTGTTGTGAGACTGCTCTGGGCCGAGGGCAAGATCCACGACAGAGGGGTTTGGGGACAAGCTGGGACTGTGTCCCCTACACAGAAACACACATTCACAAGTTCTGAAAAAACATCAATGTGCTATTTCTCTCATTCCCAAAGGTGTGATTCTAACTTTAGTTGAATAGTCAACATTTGCTAAAGAAATTTTAGAGCAAAACTCTCTTTGAAGTTATAGCAGTTAGATTTTCTCATGAATTATCCTTTTCTCGGACTCATTCAACATACCAGAATTCTGATGGATTAATGTCCTTTAATACGTACTTTTTCTTACAAGTGCATTTATTTTTCAGAACTGCTTGGTCCATGACCCATTTCCATGGTTTTAGAAAACAAAAACCGTCCTAACAAATATATTAGATGATTCAGCATAATGCTGAATGCTTAGCAACTGTTTTCTGAGATGTCTGGATTCCTACAATAATTCATATAAACTGTATAAATACTTTCTTAATGCCTAGGAAGATATGGGAAGAGAGAATAAATTGTCTCTTCCATTTGTGCCCTTAGGTATTTTTTAAGATGTATCAATTCCATAATGTCCCTTTAGAGATTTAGGGGTTATTATTAATATCAATTTTAAAGAATGTCAAACTATATCCTTTTTACCTGTTTCATTTATTAAAGCATGCCATTTATGTTTTTCTTTTCTTCCTGTTCTTGAAAAGCAGTTTAATTTTCCAGAGGCATGTCCCAATTGACATAATTTGCCAAGGCAAAATGAAAAGATGAGGTTTGAATTAGAATTTCAGCAATGATATCAAAATAGTAATCCAAGGATGCTGTGGTAAAATAGGTATACAGAAAGCTGTTTGCCAGGCCGGCCATAGTGCACATGTTATCTGTCATGAGGACATCCGAGGGGGATTACAGAGCAACGTCTACCAGATGTAGATTCACAAAAGGAAACTTAATCTGCATTTGTTATCACCTCCCACAGAGGTCAATTGTACTGAGACCACCAGCCTCCTATTATTGGTTAACGAGGCAGCCACGCATACTGTTTTCAGATCCTTGGAGAAAAACTGCTACACAAGCACCAATTTTTGCTAATTAACGATGGCTCTTCCTGGTGGCAGCCAATGGCTAGAGGTCTGAAGTCTTTACAATTCAAGGAAACTCTGCTGGAAAACACTGCTGCTGAAGTAAAATGAGGTGGCCTAGACCTCAGTACGGAGAAGGCAATGGCACCCCACTCCAGTACTCTTGCCTGGAAAATCCCATGGACGGAGGAGCCTGGAAGGTTGCAGTCCATGGGGTCGCTGAGGGTCGGACAAGACTGAGAAACTTCACTTTCACTTTTCACTTTCATGCATTGGAGAAGGAAATAGAAACCCACTCCAGTGTTCTTGCCTGGAGAATCCCTGGGACGGGGGAGCCTGGTGGGCTGCCGTCTATGGGGTCGCACAGAGTCAGACACGACTGAAGCGACTTAGCAGCAGCAGACCTCAGGGAAGGCTGTGAAGCAGAGCTCTCAACTCTGACTTTTTCTAACTCGCTGCTGACATGCTATCCTTTATTATTCTTTGTGGATTCAAATTTCGCCTTTTCCTGTTCGCATAGATTTCTACGTTGGGAGCTAAAGTTTAATATATATATTTTTAAAATGATTAACTATTCCTATGAGAAAAAGGACCATTTCTAACTTAGTGGGGCATTGCAAGTATCATTTAAGAAAATTGAACAATCACAGCAGTCAAATGCATAATTAGGTGACTGTTTAATATTTGTGAGGTGCTTACATCTTGCTTGGTTTGATTGGCTTTACTTGAAATAGACTATATTTTCATCTTCATTGTGAGGCATGGAAATATGGCAGAGGAAAATGATTTGTTTTAATCCTGCTTCCTACAGAGGAGGTTTTGTCCAAACCTGAATTTCAAATAGTTTCTCTATTCAAGCCCTTCAGACGGGGTTGGGTAGAGTCACCTGTAGAAGTGCAGCATGAAATGCAGCTTAGAACACACAAAGCGTGTTGCCAGGGAGGGAGACAGGGAGAAAGATAAGCCCTCATAAGATAAGATAAGCCCCAGCTGGATGAGCCCTGCTTCCTCAACCTCACGTTGGGAACAGCTGAGATGCTGCTGTGGATTGAATTATGTCCCCAAAAGACATTCTGGAGAATGTCTAAGAATGTACTAAGAATTCATCCTTAGTACCTGTGGCTGGGAGTTTCCTTGGAAATAGGTTCTTTGCAGACAGAGTCAGGTTTGGTTGAGGACACACTGTGTCCGTGGTACCAGCCCAGTGGCTGGTATCTTTCTAATTGAACAGGATGCACAGAAACACAGACACCTACAGGGGACCCTCAAGTGATGATGCAGGCAGAGACAGGAAGGATGCGTCTACAAGCCAAGGGAAGCCAGGACGGCCAGCAAACGCCAGAGGCTGAGGGGAAAGGGAGAACTCTGCCCTGGAGGCTTCAGGGGCAACACAGCCCTGCCAACACCCTGACTGTGGCCTGCTAGCCCCTGGGACTGTGAAACAACAAATTCCTGGCCCAGCTAAGGTCAACGGTTAGGGGAGCCCCAGGAGAGCGACAGCAAGAAGATCAAACCAGTTAATCCTAAGGGAAACCAGCCCTGTAATAGAGGAATATTCACTGGGAGAACTGATGCTGAAGCTGAAGCTCCAATACTCTGGCCATCTGATGTGAAGAGCTGACTCACTGGAAAAGACCCTGATGCTGGGAAAGATTGAGGGCAGGAGGAGAAGAGGACAACAGAGGATGAGGTGGTTGGATGGCATCACTGACCAGATGGACATGAGTTTGAGCAAATTCTGGGAGATAGGGAAGGACAGGGAGGCTTGTGTGCTGCAGTCCATGGGGTCACAGAGAGTGGGGCAGGACTTAGGGACTGAATGGCAACAACAGGAGACCAACACCGAGGTGGGGTGGGCTTCCTCCAGGTGGCCCCCTCCCCAGTTGACGTCAGAGACAAGGGCCACACAGTCCATCCAGGTAAAATTCATTCATCTGCCCAAGGTCACATGCCTAGTTAACATCAAGTTCAGGCTCCAGGGCACAGATAGTGAAAGTGAAAGTGAAGTCGCTCAGTCCTGTCTAGCTCTTTGTGACCCCCATGGACTGTAGCCTATCAGGGTCCTCCATCCATGGGATTTTCCAGGCAAGAGTACTGGAGCGGGTTGCCATTTCCTTCTCCAGATAACATACTCACTTAATGATCTTCCTCAATTCCTGAAAGTTTTAGTAACCATCCTAGATGAAAAAAGCAGGTCAAAACTTCACCAACCAAGCTATTCCTTGTTCACAAGCTCTCTTCTTAAGGAAAAAAATATATATATATATATATATATATATATATGCATACATACATACCTTATATTTATGTAGAACAAGTTTTTTGAGACTGTCTTCATATATCATGTTTTCATAGGATGCACCATTTTTCCCCTCAGATAAAGTAAATAGTAACAGTGAATTAGGGTTTCCCTAGTGGCTCAAAGGTAAAGAATCTGCCTACAGGTTTAATCCTTGGGTCAGGAAGATCCCCTGGAGGAGGAAATAGCAACCTACTGCAGTATTCTTGCCTGGAAAATTCGCACGGGCAGAGGAGCCTGGCGGGCTACAGTCCATCAAGGTTTCAAAGAATCAGACATGATTTAGCGACTAAACAAAAACAATGAAAGTAAATTAGCTGTGAAGCTACAAGTGAAATACAAGACCAATAACAAAATGTTTTCTTCTCACTTGCATTGTGATAATCATTTCATAATGTATAAAGGATCTAATCACCATGTTGTACACCTGAAACTAATATAATCAGTCAGTTCAATCCCTCAGTTGTGTCTGACTCTTACGGATCCCAAGGACTGCAGCATGCCAGGCTTCCCTGTCCATCACCAACTCCTAGAGTTTACTCAGACTTGTATTCATCGAGTCAGTGATGCCATCCAACCATCTCAACCTCTGTCGTCCCCTTCTCCTCCTGCCTTCAATCTTTCCCAGCATCAGGGTCTTTTCCAAAGAGTCAGTTCTTCACATCAGGTGTCCAAAATACTGGAACTTCAGCTTCAGCATCAGTCCTTCCAATGAATATTCAGTACTGATTTCCTTTAGGATGGATTGGTTGGATCTCCTTGCAGTCCAAGGTATTCTTAAGAGTCTTCTGCAACACCACAGTTCAAAAGCATTAATTCTTCGGCGCTCAGCTGTCTTCATAGTCCAACTCTCATATCCACACAGGACTACTGGAAAAACCATAGCTTTGACTAGACAAACTTGTTGGCAGAGTAATGTCTCTACTTTTTAATATGCTGTCTAGGTTGGTCATAACTTTTCTTCCAAGGAGCAAGCATCTTTTAATTTCCTATGTTAATTATAACTCAGTAGAAAATGAAATAATATCTTATCCAAAAATAAATGAATAATGAGTTTGTTAAATTACATTTTACTTTATTTTTGAATTATGTTTTATTAACATTTTATAGCATACTGTCTTCTTCTACTGGGAAGATAGCAAAGCCTCTGATATGATGCATAAAGCAATAGAAAATTCTTGGCCAGTGTTAGATAATGAATACTGGACACTCCACCAAGCACAGGATGAAAGTGGACTTCAGGTCACCTGGAACTTTCCCAGCTGCACTCAGCATCTCTTCAGGAGGCTGAGCAAAGACACTGAGCTTTAGCATCGTGACACACATATGGTTCATCCCTCACCCATCTTCCAGCCAGGAAATGTCAGTTTTCCTTTAATAGAAGGTTGAAATATTTTATCTGTACACAGAATATAAGTTTATGCCCCAACAACTAATGTTGATGAAGCTGAAGTAGACAGTTTGTGAAGACCTACAAGACCTTCTAGAATGAACACCGAAGATGTCCTTTTCATCATAGGGGACTGGAATGCAAAAGTACGAAGTCAAGAGATACCTGGAGAAATAGTCAAGTTTGGCAAGAAACAGAACACAGCCTAACAGTTTTGCCACTTGAATGTGCTGGTCATAGCAAGCACCCTCTTCCAACAACACAAGAGACAACTCTACACATGGACATCACCAGATGGTCAATACCGAAATCAGACTGATTACATTCTTTGCAGCTGAAGATGGAGAAGCTCTATACAGTCAGTAAAAGCAAGACCTGGAGCTAACTGTGGCTCAGATCATGAATTTATTGCAAAATTCAGACTTAAATTGAAGAAAGTAGGGAAAATCTCTAGACCATTCAGGTATGACCTAAATCAAATCCCTTAGGATTATACAGTGGAAGTGACAAATAGATTAAAGGAATTATATCTGATAGACAGAGTGCCTGAAGAACTATGGATGGAGGTTCAAAACATTGTATAGGAGGTGGTGATCAAAACCATTCCCAAGAGAAAGAAATGCAAAAAAAAAACAAAATGTTTGTCTGAGGAGGCCTTACAAATAACTGAGAAAAGAAGACAAGCTAAAGGCAAAGAAGAAAAGGAAAGATATAAGCATCTGAATGCAGAGTTCCAAAGAATAGTAAGGAAAGATAATAAAGCCTTCCTCGGTGATCAATGCAAAGAAATAGAGGAAAACAACAGAATGGGAAAAAAAAACTAGAGATATCTTCAAGAAAATTAGAGATACCGAGGGAAAATTTCAAGCAAAGAGGCACAAAAAATGATAGAAATGGCATGGACCTAACAGAAGCAGAAGATATTAAGAAGAGGTGGCAAGAATACACAGAAGAACTATGCAAAAAAGGTCTTAATGCCCCATATAACCATGATGGTGTGATCACTCACCTAGAGCCAGACACCCTGGAATGCAAAGTCAAGTGGGCCTTAGGAAGCATCCCTATGAACAAACCTAGTGGAGGTGATGGAATTACAGCTGAGCTATTTCAAATCCTAAAAGATGATGCTGTGAAAGTGCTATACTCAATATGCCAGCAAATTGGAAAACTCAACAGTGGCCACAGGACTGGAAAAGGTCAGTTTTCATTCCAATCCCAAAGAAAGGCAATGCCAAAGAATGCTCAAACTACCACACAATTGCACTCATCTCACATGCTAGCAAAGTAATGCTCAAAATTCTCCAAGCCAGGCTTCAACAGTATGTGAACTGAGAACTTCCAGATGTTTAAGCTGGATTTAGAAAAGGCAGAGGAATCAGAGATCAAATTGCCAACATCTGTTGGATCATAAAAAAGCAAGAGAATTCCAGAAAAAGCACCTACTTTTACTTCATTGACTATGCTAAAGCCTTTGACTGTATGGATCACACACACACAAAAAAAAAGCCTGTGGAAAATGCTTCAAGAAATGGGAATAGCAGACCACCTTACCTGCCTCCTGAGAAATCTGTATTCAGGTCAAAAAGCAACCATTAGAACCAGACATGGAACAATGGACTGATTCTAAACTGCAAAAGGAGTATGTCAAGGCTGTATACTGTCACCTTGCTTATTTAACTTCTGTGTAGAGTACATCATGAGAAATGCCAGGCTGGATGAAGCAAATGCTGAAATCAAGACTGCCGGGAGAAATACCAATAACCTCAGATATGCAGAGGACAACACCTTTATGGCAGAAAGTGAAGAGGCACTAAGGAGCCTCTTGATGAAAGTGAGAGAAGAGAGTGAAAAAGTTGACTTAAGCCTCAACATTCAAAAAGTGAAGATCATGGCTTCTGGTCCCATCACTTCATGGCAAATAAATGCAGCAAATAGGAAACAATGGCAGACTTGGTTTTCTTTGGCTCCAAAATCACTGCAGATGGTGACTGCCGCTGTGAAATTAAAAGATAATTGCTCCTTGGAGGAAAAGCTATGACCAAGCAAGACAGCATATTAAAAAGCAGAGACATTACTATGCAGACAAAGGTCCATCTAATCAAAGCTATGGCTTTTCTAGTAGTCATGTATGGATGTGAGAGTTGGACCATAAAGAAAGTTGAGCACCAAGGACTTGATGCCTTTGAACTGTGGTGTAGGAGAAGACTCTTGCGTACCTTGGATAGCAAGGAGATCAAACCAGTCAATTTTAAGGAGAGTGGTCCTGAATATTCATTGGAAGGACTGAAGCTGAGGCTGAAGCTCCAATACTTGGGCCACGTGATGGGAAGAATAGACTCATTGGAAAAGACCTTGATGCTGGGAAAGATTGAAAGCAGGAGGAGATGGGGATGACAGAGGATAAGATGGTTGGATGATATCAGCGACTCGATGGACATGAATTTGAACAAGCTGCCGGAGTTTGTAAAGGCCAGGTAAGCCTGGTGTGCTGCAGCCCACGGGTAGCATAGAGTCCGACATGACTGAGCGACTCAACTGAACTGAAGTGACCTGTACACAGACTTGTCTCTCTTCACACGTGCTCAGTTGCTCAGTTAGGTCCAACTCATTACAACCCATGGACTGCCGCCCTCCAGGCTCCTCTGTCCATGGGATTTTATAGGCAAGAATACTTGAATGAGTTGCTATTTCTGCCTCCAGGCAAACTTCCTGACCCAGGGATTGAACCCTATTCTTCTGAAATGAAGGTGGATTCTTTACCCCTTGGGCCATTGAGGAATGCACTATTAATATCTGTAAAACAGATTCTGTTTTCAGTTAGAGAGAGCTGGGAATATTCAATCTAGCTCTTGAATTTATTTGCAGTATCTTCCAGGCACCAGCCCATCTACCAGAACCTCTCGAGAATCTTCAGTATCCCAGGCTGATGGAGCAAAGAGTCCTGTGGATCCTCATCTTACATTGTCCCTCTGTCACCCAGAGAACCCTCCCCAGTGAGACAGTGAGGCCCAGCAGAGTCTCTTTCCCCAGCTTCATTCTTGTAGCACGTGCTATGGCTCCTGAGTGTGTGCAGATCAACGTCCCTTCCAGCCCGGAGGTGTGTGCAGTGTGGAGGCTGGAGGTACAGCTGACACATGCATACACATACACGTGTCACCAGCTGTGGCATCTGGGGGAAATGTGAACCCTGGCCCCTCTAAGATGCATTTTATCCCCAGGGCACACTCTGGTGTAGTGAGGATGTCTCAAGATAGCCTACTGTGAAAATCATAAAGGAACGTGATATGAAGAAGAGGAGGAAGGAGGAGAAGAGAGGAGGAGGAGGAGAAGCGGCGAGGAAGGGAAAGAGGGAGGAGAAAGAGACAAGCAGGAGGAGGAAGAGGAGGAAGCAGAAAGGGAGGGGGGATGGAGAATAACAGGGCGATGGGAAGTCGGCAGCAGGCCCGATATTTCTCCTGGTTGAGTCGTGCCTCCGTTATTCCAAAAGCCACATTCTTCAAAGTACAGTTAATGAAACTCTCAATAGCACATTTCTATTAGAAGTCCAATATTCTTCAATGTATCTTAATGATGATGTCTTAAAATTAGGTCTCACTTTGCATTTTACAAATCACTTTTAGAGTCTGAATTTCATTTCATATTCCCATTAATCCTGTGAGGCAGGGAAAGGTAGGCATTTTTTAAATCTCAAACTTTTATTTTGTATCAGGGGATAGCTGATCAACAAATAATGTTGTGATAGTCTCGGGTGAACAGTGAAGTGACTCAGCCATCCATATACACGTCTCCATTCTCCCCTAAAATCCCCTCAGAAGGGAAGCATTTTTACTGTAGATCTGGAAGTTTTGAGGAATTATTTCAAGATCACATATGCAGCATGTCCCAGGCCTGGACAAGATGCAGCCTGCAAGGTTTCCAGCATCCCAGACCCTTCAAGGACTATCTTTCATTCTGGAAACATGAGTAGTGCTTGACTGTTTTACAAGTTATGTTCACCCATCAGGAGTACATCTCATGATAGATGGCTGTGCATGCCCTGCTCCAATCAAAATCATGGTGCAGTGGGAGACAGAAAAATTAAAATTGTATTTAAAGGATAATTAAATTACAGCAAAGACAAATGGAAAGAGCTACTGCTCTGAGAAGCCAGCAAGGAGGCCGCACCACATATTTGGTGGTGACAGGAGGAGGTGGGACGCCCTTCTGAGAAAATGACATACAATCTGAGACCAAGGGGGTTGATGCAGCTGGGCTGGAATGTGAAGATTTCCAAGAGTCATCTGAGTGTTGAAGGAGCAGCTTGAGAAGGTAAGTGAGTGGGGTGAGCCTCAGCTAATATGTACAACTCTGGCTACACCAAGATAATGAAATATCTAAGTACAGGTAGCAAATACCCTCTGGTCTGGGCCCTTGATGACCCCATTACCCTCCCCAGGACCGCTCTTCCCACCGTGCAGTCTGGAAGGTTGGCATCTGGCATGGGGTGGTGCCTCTGTGGCCTTGCACCAGCCTGTGGCCAGCATCTATTTGACTAGTCAGTCTCCCGACATGGCTGGCTGCAGAATGCTTTGAACATGACCCTGGGTTTGGCTGGGCTTCCCTGGTGGCTCGGACAGTAAAGAATCTGCCTTTAATGTGGGAGACCTGGGTTTGATCCCTCTGGTAGAGAGGATCCCCTGGAGGAGGAAATGGCAACCCACTCTAGTAATCTTGCCTGGGAAACCCCATGGACAGAGGAGCTTGGGGGCTACAGTCCATGGGGTTGCAAAGAGTCAGATACGACTGAGTGACCAGCACTTTGAACACTGGATTTGGCAATATGGTGAAAAGTATGTGTGAGCAGAATATTGAGGGTCCTTTATGGGTGGTGCTGGAAATGCAGCCCCTGACTAGGTTTAAAGAGCTTTATCTTCCCTTTAGTGAGCAACAGGTCATTGCTAGATCATACTTTATAAGGTGGCCAGCACAGACTCTTGTTGCATCTGCCAGGCAGTTGACCTCAGTGCAGAAGACAGTTGGATGGGACAATCCTGAGTGACAGGAGAACCCAGGTGAGCAGGTGCCTGCAGAGGCCAAGCCGTGGAAGAGTTGGGAGTGTGGAGGGGAATATGCAATCGGCATATGAGAGGTGCAACTGGCAGGCTTTACTTGTTTTCTGGATACAGAGTAAGGTGAAAAGGTTAGTCCAGAATGCTCTGCCCACTGCTAACTGGTAGTCACTCACTGAGGGAGAGTCACAGTTGGTGGAGAAATCAGGAAGAGAAAGGAGATGCACACGTGGGGACCTCCCTGGTGGTCCAATGGTTAAGAATCCACCTTGCAGTGCAGGGGACGCAGGTTTGATCCCTGGTCAGGGAACTCAGGTCCCACATGCAGCCGGACAACTGAGCCGATGCATCACAACTACAACTACAAGCAGCCAAATAGATAAATTGTTTTAAAAATAAGAAGAATATTGGCTCAGTTGTCGACAAGTAGACATTTCCAGTTGCAGAAGCCTGTGCTTTATCCAAGTGAAGCAAGCACCATCAACCAACTGGATAAAGGAGACTGAAACCCAGAAGGGAGTCTCAACTGCAGATACAGGCATTGGGTCTGTGGGTTTTAGATTTGAGATTTGAGTAGATGGTGGAATTACACAGAGTGAGCATGTTGAGTAAACAGAGAAGGGAAGGCAGAACCTTGAGGGTACTAACATTTAATTTCACAAGCAGAAGAGAAGCTCTAATGGAAACCAAGATAAAATGATTAGTACACACAAAGACGAGTGGAGGATGATGTATCTCAGAGGAGAATGTAGCAGAGACTCCAACAGGCAGGGGGTGGTGGGCAGCACCAACTGTACCCAAGACGGAGCAAGACAAGGGCTGAAGTGCCACCCTTAGGGTTCACAACTACAAAGCATCAGTGACTTTGTGTGTCAGTCACTCGGTCGTGTTCAACTCTTTGCAAGCCCGGGGACTGTAGCCCGCCAGGCTCCCCTGTCCATGGAATTCTCCAGGCAAGAATACTGGAGTGAGTTGCCATTCCCTTCTCCAGGGAACAGTGACTTTGCTGGGAGTCATTTCAGAGCCATGATGGGGTTAAGCCAGCTGTGGACTGAGAAGGAAACCGAGGCAACGGGACTGGAGGCAGAAGGCTCGTGATGGAGAGCAGGTGGACACCAGGAGGAAAGACAGAAAGGTGAGCTGCTTTTCAATGTTGCCTGCATGACATAATGTTTCTATCACATAGCACACAGTCGACAGTGAAAAGAAGCTCACCTTTGCTTTCTTTATCTTACAGGGTCTTTCCTGGTAGGCTCAGATAGTAAAGAATCTGTCTGCAGTGCAGGAGACCCAGGTTTAATACCTGGCTTGGGAAGATCCCCTAGAGAAGGAAATGGCAACCCACTCCAGAATTCTTGCCTGGAGAATCCCATGGGCAGAGGAGCCTGATGGACCACAGTCCATGGGGTCACAGGAGTCAGACACGACTGCAGAGCTAGTACTTTATCTTACAAGGCAGGGCCCCATGCATGACCCCAGAAATCAGGTGAGGCAGAAAGAACCCAGGGGACTGTGTGGATGAGAAGGGAAGTCTACAGGTCCCTAGAGAGACAGAAGCAGCACCAGAAGGGACTTCATCTCCACCCAAGTTGAGAGCATTTTGGATGAGTGACTGTTACCTGCACGTCCCTAGTGCACCTCCCCTCTCCTGCCCTTATACATCAGCCTTGGGAGTGAAAATGACATAACTCATGGTCAAAACCTTGCAGCTTGAATTCAGTTCTTATGGTCTTTTTATTTTTTATTCAGGTATCTGCCTGCGTTTCATTTCTCCAGTTGCTCGAGCTAGGACAAAGTAGACATGATTTCCAGTAAAAAAAAAAAAAAAAGATGTGAAAAGTCAAAGGAGGAATAGTGAGTGATCATACTACCGGAGAACACAAAATGAGAATGTTTGAGAAGATCTTGCTGTAGAAGACAATATATTTCACAGCACTTCATATGTATGCCGCTGGAATCCAATTTAAGTTTGTAGTATTAGGATTTATGTGGATATTTTAAAATATAGAGTAAAGTATGCCTGAAATATCATATATTAGCTCATATATCTGGAATCTAGGAAAATCAGTCACAAGGAAGAAATGGAAATGCACATAGAGACTGGACCTGTGGACAGAGCAGGGAAAGGAGACGGCAGGACGAGTGTTTAGAAAGTAGCCCTGACACATATCTACGCTATCGTGTGTAAAAGAGATGATTAAGGGGAGCCCCTGTGCGTAGACTTTAATTACTTCAAGTTAGAATAAGCGGGATCCAGTTTTGTTTTCCTTAGGACATGATTAATTACATACCTGACAAAATGAGGGAGCAGGGGTGTCCTGGACCCACTGTTCTTCCCCGGGAGGGTTTCATGATGATGGCTGTCAAAGTCCAACGTGGTCCTTCTTTAGAGACCCAGTTCAGTTCAGTCACTCAGTCGTGTCCGACTCTTTGCGACCCCATGGACTGCAGCACACCAGGCCTCCCTGTCCATCACCAACTCCCGGAGTACACGCAAACTCATGTCCGTCTGGTCAGTGATGCCATCCAACCATCTCATCCTGTGTCATCCCCTTCTCCTCCCGCCTTTAATCTTTCCCAGCTTCAGGGTCTATTCCAACGAGTCAGCTCTTCCCATCAGGTGGACAAAGGATTGGAGCTCCAGCTTCAGCGTCAGTCTTTCCAATGAATATTCAGCACTGATCTCCTTTAGGAGGCACTGGTTGGATCTCCTTGCAGTCCAAGGGACTCTCAAGAGACTTCTCCAACACCACAGAGCCTCAGGGACAAGTAATTGCTTGCTGACTGCCATTCTCATCTCCAAGTCCACTCCTAGCCTCCCATCTGTTGTGAGGATATATCAGACATCGAAAACTTGGGTCTCTCTCTTTGAAAGAGGCAGTGGCAACTCTACATAAGCTTGCCCTGAAATCAACAGACCACAGCCCACAGGAGAGCAAATTAATCCAGGATGCAACTGATCGACCTCAAGGCAGAATTAGAAAGCCGATGCAATTTCCAAATGCTAAGTTTAAGTGCAAGAGAAACCATCTATAAATTTCCCTTTATGAATTCTACGTAAATAATTTATTTCCTGCCAAGAATCTAGTACCTGGCCATGTAGCTGGTGCACAGTGTAGAGACCTTGGGAACGGAATTAAAAAGCGCCCTGCACACACTTGACTTTCCTCTGAAGCCCTTGGGATGTTAAAATTCAGTTTACATTTCCTGAGACCAAGAATCTCAGACTCAGTGATTAACCACTGAAGCCTGGTAACGACTCAGTCTAAAATTGTTTCTCAGAGCATGTTTAGCATATTCTATGTGTCTTAAGACCGAGCTGACTGCCCCCAAGAGGGCAACATGCCCACAGGGGAGTTCCGTGGTTTTAGGTCCTATCCCCTGGGGATCCTACCTACTGGTGGAGAAAGATGAGCAACCTCCACAAAAATAAGATGTATTATTTGAGTGATTGGTGCACTCTTCTTTATTAAGGTAAAACAAAGCCGAACACAAAGCAACCACCAGTATCAGATCTTTGCTGCTCCAAGGGAGGTGTGCAGACCAGCAGCCTCTCCTGGGAGCTTGTTAGAGATGTAGAAACTCTCAGACCACAGCCTAGACTAACTGAATTGGAGTCTGCATTTCCATAAGATGCTCCAGTGATTTCCATGTGTATTAAAGTTTGAGGAACGCTTCATCAAAGGTCAAAGAACTTCTGAGGCTGAGATGAGGGTCCCTGGAGACAGGCCAGCCCCTCTGACGATGTCCCCCCTCCAGCCGCTGCTTATGCCTGCTCTTTTCTTATCCCTTCCCTGTTAAGCCTCATTTCCCCCTGAACGTTTCCTATCCTATCTCCTCTCCCCTCCTTTTCCTTTCATTATGCTCACACACTTTTCTTTCCCAGGGCAAATTCTTCTTGTCTGTGCCTTAAACTCCCACACATTCACTTGAGGGCTGGTTTCGGGTAGAATTGTATGAAGGACACTCCATGATGCTGGCTGTCACTGAACATAACTGAGCCCTTCCTCCTGGTGGTCCTGGTTCTGCACATCTGGCTCAGCTCACGAATCAGCTTTCATGATGATTCCACTGTTTTCATCACTTCGCACACCAGAAGCTTGGAAAAGAGAGAGGAACAAAGCATGCTAAGTCCCCATCAGGAGCACGTGGAGAAGCTGGGTTACAGAGCTGCAGTCGCAGACCCTGGGGCCCATGTCGTGACCAGCAGGCAGTCCTGAGTCTCCACAGGGAACCCAGCAGGGCTCTCCACCACAGAGCACGAGCTCCGGACGCACACACTCTGCCCTCTGATGCCAGCTCAGCGCCTGGACCTGCTCCAAACACGCCCACCTCCACACCTGCATCCAACACTGGCCAAGGCTCATGGATCTCACAGTTTTAGGTGTTTTTGTGTGTGTGTGGGGGGTGCGGATCACCAGGATGTGCGCTCCCTTCCGTTTACACGCCTGTGGCTTTAGTCCAATCTTACATCTGTCCCATCACCAACAACTTCATCAGCCCACTGACTTGTTCCACCTTTCATGGTCTTGCTTCCCCGATAGCTTAGTTGGTGAAGAACCTGCCTGCGATGCAGGAGACCTCGGTTTGATTCCTGGGTCGGGAAGATCTGCTGGAGAAGGGATAGGCTACCCACTCCAGTATTCTTGGGCTTCCCTGTGACTCAGCTGGTAAATAATCTGCCTGCAATGTGGGAGACCTGGGTTTGATCCCTGGGTTGGGAAGATCCCCTGGAGAAAGTAAGGCTACACACTAAAGCGTTCTGCCCTGGAGAATTCTGTGGACTATATAGTCCATGGGCTTGCAAAGAGTTAGACATGACTGAGCGACTTTCACTTTCACTTTTGTGGTCTTACTTTCACTTCCAAACAGCCCCACAGCCCACCCTGAGCTGACTCAGTGTGAATTTCACGTAGTCACTCGTCTAACACAGAACCACTTCCTAGAAGGCAGGCCCAAGTTCAATAACACTAGTAATAGCTTCTATGGAACATCTGAATGAACTTCATATACGAGACCCACATGAAGACATGCACACCTCCCCATGTGAGCATGACTCCCAGCTACATGTGCATGCATGTATCTCATCTAAACACACACCTACACCTCATATACGCACACACCTACACCTCATATACGCACACACCTACACCTCATATACGCACACACCTACACCTCTGTACACCCTCAGGCATATGTTTGCACATATACACAGACATGTATCCCATTTATGCACTTACACACACCTTCATATAAACACATACATCCCATTGTGCACATACTTAAATATCTGTCTGCAGGGAGACACAAAATCCCAATATATGCATACACATGTCTATATCTGCATGGATTATTTATACATAGGCAAACATCACTACATGAACACAGACACATAGCCTCATATACACATGTGTTTAGTCGCTCAGTCGTGTCTGACTCTTTGCGACCCCATGGACTGTAGCCCACAAGGCTCCTCTGTCCATGGGGATTCTCCAGGCGAGAATACTGGAGTGGGTTGCCATGCCCTTCTCCAAGGGATCTTCCCGACTCAAGAGTTGAACCCAGGTCTCTTACACTGCAGGCAGATTCCTTACTGTCTGAGCCACCAGAGAAGCCCCATATATACCCGTAGCTATACACACACACACACACACACATTTATATATGGAGACATATGTCCTTGTATATTCAGATATATTTCCCTATGTACACAAATACATAACCCCATCCATGTATGTGCATATATCCTTGCACACAGACTTCTATTCCCATGTATTACACACATTATATATATGTGTATCCCCATATCCCCATACATACACATCCACATATCACCATAAATTCACATATCTATGCCCCTATATACACGCATATGTGACATTTTATTTCTGCAAACGAAGGTATCACTTAGATTCGTGTGGTCATTTCATACTTGTAAACATGTTGTATGTGGGCGTTATTGGCCTTTTTCCAGGCAAGCAGACTGAAGCTGAGCGGGATAAGGGACAGCCTCAGGTCCTGCAGCCCCTGAGAGGTGAGGCCAGCCTCAGGATCGCATGCTTCCGCTGTGCCCACCCCTCTGGTGCTCCTGCCGCCCCGTCCTGCTTCAGGACCACCTTCGTCCAGGCTCCGGACAGCACTTCAGTATGAATGTGGATTGGTAGCCCATGGGAGTGTTTACACATCCTCAGGTGGTGGGGTGCACTGGTTTGCTGCAGCCAGATCCTGAAACTGCCGTGAGCGTTCCTGCTCTTCCGGTGCTGGAAGGAGCCATCTGACTGATCAGTCTTTCCTCGGGAGGATGTCCCTGAGAGGGTAAGACCTGCCTCTCACAGGGAAAAGCCAGAGGCAGAGAAGCCACAGCATACACCACCCCCTCCCCCCACCGTCTTGCTGCAGTTCTGGAAACATAAACCACACTCTCCTTCAGGCAGCTGTGCCGCCCCACAGCTCTGAGCGGTGAAAAGAATTTGATGGTTTAGAGAAAGGTCATCTTGGTAAGTCCCCTTTGCTAGGTCAGTGGACCCCCTTCCCAGTGCTGACAAAGGGGATGGAGTTACCCCTGTTTCTCACTCATCGTGTCTGAGTACACTGGATGTTCATTTCCTTGATGTGTGACAGTTATGAAATTCACAGAGTAATTATATATATAAATATATATAAGGCAAATATAGGCTATATAAAAAAATAATTTTCATGAATCCCTACACTGAAGACATATCTTGACCTTCAGGATACATTTTATTTAAACAATGCTTGAAAATCTTATGGCCAAATAGTCTATAATAAATGTATAAACTGTGTAGGTTTATT
The DNA here is from genome assembly GCF_042477335.2 of Ovis canadensis. Taxonomy (NCBI): domain Eukaryota; kingdom Metazoa; phylum Chordata; class Mammalia; order Artiodactyla; family Bovidae; genus Ovis; species Ovis canadensis. The sequence goes on along the minus strand of NC_091260.1, from coordinate 80,467,168 downwards.
GAACTCCTGTTCACTCTCACTCGTATAGCCTGCATCTGATAGAGCTTGCCAATGTGTAGGATTTTCTGGTGCTTGAACAATGGGTCCATATCAGCTCAGGCGTTTGAAATTACAGTGCAAACAGGAACAGCCATGGCTGCTCGTTACTGGGTGCACGTGGTGGTGGACACACTCCAGGGTGGCCCCTGTGAGCCCCACTTCCTGCTGATGCTTTGTGAAGTCCCCTCGCCGCGCCTGTGCGTGCGAGCTGGTGTTGCTTCTAACCACAGATGGAGGCTTCTTCTGTGATTATGCCACATATGCTTGTCCTCACGCCCTTCATAGCCTTGAAGAAGCAGATGGACGCACAGTAAACTGCCTTGGTAGGGGACAATGCAAGAAGCTGCAGGTGTCCCGAGGAGCTGGGGGTGGGCTCTGGCCAGTGCTCAGCCAAGCCTAACGCTCTCAAGTCCTGCAGCTGCAAGGAACCAAATTTTTCCACCCACTGGAGGGCTCTGGGAAGCAGTCTTCCCCAGTCAAGACCTCAGATGAGGGTATAACTACGGACACCTTAACTGCAGCCTGTGAGACCTAACAGAGGATCTGCATAAGCTGCGTCTGGCCTCCTGGTCAGATAAATGGTGAGTGAACAGATGGGTATCTGTTTGAGCCTCTCAGGGTGTGGTCATTTGTGATGTGGTTGAAGAAAACTCAGTCACATCACATGGTAGGACTTGCCTCAGTAATCTGCTTTCCAGGTGACCTCACAACCCTCCGGGGGCAGCCTTGTCATCCGCATTTTGAGGACGGGTAGAGTGAGCTCAGAGATGTTCAGTAATTTGTCCACAATTTCACTGCAGAGACGTGGCCACTATAGAGCCAGGCTGAAGGGGCCCAGGCCCGGGCACTTATCTTAACAGGATGCCTCCCCAGAATGGCAGTTCTTCTCTGCTTCACGCTTGTCTCCCTGGCCTTGTGTGGGTTTGTGGAGTCAGTCCTTGCTTCTGCCAGGCTCAGGGTATCAGGATGGCTGGTGGTCCCACTATGTCTGCACTTTGTCCCCACATCCGACCGAAGGCCCCAGGGGCTGGGGTGGGGTGGGGCGCCCTCACCTTCATCTCCATGAGTGTTTGACATTTTCTTTCCATCACAGAGGGAACACTCCTTCTGTCTCCTACAGCTCCTCTGCATCCGCGAGCCCACTGACCCTTTATAAAAACTAAAATGAGGCATCCATCTGGGGGAAAATAATACCAATAAACATGATCCTTCTGCATGTGAGAAGTGATGAAGACCAGGTGACAAGGAAGGTGTAGAAAGAAAACACGGTATTGATGCCAACGCAAACATCTGCCACGTGTGTCCCTCGCTGGGTCCAACAGCTCGTATCCTTCCAAGGCACCATAAGTGCTGCCCCCAACCCCTTCCACCCTGCTCACGTCCCCCCAGCGACGTGGCTGTGACCTGCCGGCCAGAGAGGCAGCGTGATCATAGATGACCGCAGCCTGGGCGCACCGCCTAGAACCTCTGTTCGTGCTTGAGGCGCTTATCTGCTGCACCAGTGGTTTTCAGGTCCTTGAATCATGTAACAAAACAGGAGCATGCAATTTTTGTGTGTCAAGGGCTCTTGGCCTTGCCTGCCTGTGTAATTTTGGACAAAACAACTCAACTTTCAATTATAACACGTGTGTCAGGAAAGAGGACAACTTTGGGAGCCCTCCTTCTCAAATAATGCTATTTTGTTTTAGGGAAGAAATTAATGCATAACTCTTATATTGTAGAATGAAACAATATTGAAAATTCTGTGTTTCCTAAAAGTTACATTCAGGAGTATCCAATCCAGGATTGAATATTTGAAATTTCAGCCTAATTGTTACTCTGAATGGCCGAATAGCCAGGGGTAGTGGAGTGGGTGGTTCGAGCATTCAGAGCATGTGAGAGAGGAAACTAGTAGTTTCCCTTAAAAATACCACAGGAGGTCTTCTGCTGCTGCTACTAAGTCGCTTCAGTTGTGTCCGACTCTGTGCGACCCCATAGACGGCAGCCCACCAGGCTCCCCCATCCCTGGGATTCTCCAGGCAAGAACACTGGAGTGGGTTGCCATTTCCTTCTCCAATGCATGAAAGTGAAAAGTGAAAGTAAAGTCGCTCAGTCGTGTCCGACTCTTAGCCACCCCATGGACTGCAGCCAACCAGGCTCCTCCCTCCATGGGATTTTCCAGGCAAGAGTACTGGAGTGGGGTGCCATTGCTTTCTCCGCAGGAGGTCTTCTAGGTGGGTATTATTACCCTGATTTGCAGCGGAGAGATGGGGAACTCAGAGAGGATCAAAACTTAACTGGGTTACAGAGCCCGAAGTAACAGAACCAAGATTCTTACCGTCAGACAGGACCACTGTCATTTCTGCTTTTCTGACCACACCACCATGATTTTCTCTACAAAATTACCAGACACAATAACGAAACACTAACACAATATTCTACCTTATTTTTATTACATGCGTCCTTTATTCTGCTTAGTAGCTTCAGGGATAACTTGTCATCAAATTGATCATCCTAGCAAATGAGTTGCTTTCAAGAAATAAATTGTTGCATTTTAGCTCTCAATGTTCCATTAAAAAATTACAGCTAGCTGAGTTATTTCCTGCATTGTCAATAACTGTTTATTGAATGGGGGAGACAGTTGTCAGGTCTTACATGTGTAAGAATATCTGGGCTGTCATTCTGAGGGAGAGAACCCACTCCTGGGCTATGAGCGAGTGACTGTTCATTTGCTCAGGTGTGTCCAACTCTTTGCAACCCCATGAACAGTTGCCCACCAGGCTCTTCTGTCCATAGGATTCTCCAGGCAAGAATACTGGAGTGGGTTGCCATTTCCTACTCCAGGAGATCTTCCCAACCCAGGGATTGAACCCACCTCTCCTCCATCTCCTGCATTGACAGGCAGACTCTTTACCACTGAGCCACCTGGAAAGCTGTCATGGACTATGCTGCTGCTGCTGCTAAGTCGCTTCAGTCGTGTCCAACTCTGTGCGACCCCATAGATGGCTAACCCTAATACTGGAGGCTAGGCACCATGGATTTGATAAGTGCCAAAAACAAAGGAGGTCAATTCTGTGAACAGCAAGCAGTCACCACCACAGTCGTCCATGTGAAGTTGTATTTAGGGTCAGGTGAAGATTGAAAGGTCAGTATAAAATCATTGCGAGTCCTAAAAAGAAACTTCAACTTCCAGGTCCTTCTGAAGGGACTCAGGGGCATCGTATCTGAAAACCTCTAAGTACCAGGTGACTATTACACGCCCAACTGCTTTCACTTATCCCCAGCCAGATGAATGAGTCTGCAGTTGAGACGAGGTTAGACTAGACTCAGAATCATGGGCATGAGTGACAGTTAAGTGGTATTTCAAATAAGCAGAAGGGATGAACTCATTTAGGCAAAAACTGTAGAGAAAAAGAAGAGAAAAGACAAGAGCTTAGGACTAACCCTAGAAGCATTTAGAAGCCTGGCAGGAGAGGAAAAGAGAAGGTTAAGATGCTGCCACTGAGGACAGAGACAAATTAGGAGTGTGTGGCTGAGAAGGAGACACCGGCCACTCTTGCTCAGTGTTACGGGACCAGATAATAGGGATGGGCTCTGTGACATGGAAATCATTGTTGACCTTGAATTGTGAAATGGGTAGGAGTGACCAGGAGTTGAAAAAGCTCTTGTTAGTTCTCCTCAGTATAACAAGAGTGCGTTCCATGGGCCGTTGGTGATTCACCATCTTATTCCATCAAAACAATTATGTATTGGAAACTCCTTCAGAAGCCTTGTCACCAGAGAAAGAGGCGCCTTTATATGCTAAGTTCAGAGAGCATGACTGGCAGCTCTTATTTATTCCCATCCTACATTACCGTTTACACTAACCAAAACACTCGTCTTGCCAGAGAAGTAAATTGCCACTTAGAATCACGAAAAACAGGCAAAAGTATAAAAATGTGAATAATTGTCAATTGTGAGTCTGGTAAGTACTGTGTGAATAAGGCAATTTGCATCTGTTATGCCTCCTTCTTTCTTGCTTTTATAATTATTGAAACACTTTTCAGATCATTAGCCCTGCCAAATACAAATGAGAGGAAAACACACTCCCAACGAATATAGACTTTCCCTAATCCCAACTCCAGGCTCCAAACCACAGAATGTTTTACGTAAAGATGATCTTTTAACTTTTGCCTCCCAACTGTATTCCAAATTTTTCCTAGACTCTACCTGTTCAGACTACACTAAATGTACATATTTGAAGTGAGTAAAAAATAATGAATGAATTTGAAACGAATAAAAAATATACTTTGCCTTAAATTTCTTAGTAGCAGAAAATATTTATATTTATTTATTTATTTATTTTTCAGCAGAAAATATTTATTTCAACATATTTATTTTTTCTTACTGAGGAAATAGAAAAATGGCACTACGGTGGTGGTATAGACTGATGCCAAAGATGGTAAACGGCTCAGATGGTACGTCACTTACAGGGTGAGAGAGTTGCATCATTCAGAGCTTTTTTCTTATTCTCATTAGTAAACTGAGGATAATTTAGAGTCTCCTAAAAGCCACTGGAGAGTTTCCTGGACTTGGAGGACATTAGCAGATGAGATCAGAGAAAGAAGGAAAATGCAGGAGGAAGCCCAGCACTTAACGTCTAGTTTTGCATCAAGACATTGGCTGATTAGTAAGGGGGACCAGTGATCCTGAGCTCAAGGAACAAAGAAGCCAAATGGTAGAAAGAGCAGAGAGGCTCCAAGGTAAGCAGAGTTTCAGGCAGCCCCACTGGCCTAGAGAAACCCAAGTCAGAGCTGAGGGCTTGTCAAAAGGAGTGTGCTTGGTAGATGCCACCGATCTCTAGTCAGGATGGGGGCAAAGCCAAGTAGACCAATATTTCCAAAGACCCATGCCCAGCTCTGCATGCCTGCTCAGTAACTCAGTCATGTCCAGTTCTTTGTAACCCCATGGACTGCAGCCCACCAGGCTCTTCTGTCCATGGGATTCTCCAGGCAAGAATACTGGAGAGGGTTGCCAAGCCCTCCTCTAGGGGATCTTCTTGACCCAGGGATTGAAACCATGCCCCTTGCATCTCCTACATTATCAGGTGGGTTCTTTACCACTAGTGCCACCTGGGAAGCACCAAATTTTAAGAATAATGGTATAATTTTATTTTTAAAAAGACACACAACTTACAAAAATTAACACAATAAGAAATAGAAATAAGAATAGTCCTATATAATTTGATCCATAATTAAAACCTTCTCTAAAAGAACTCTATGCCCTACTGAGGTCACTGGTGTGTTCTGAAAGCATTCAGAGTAAAAATACCAACTTTGCACAAAATCTCCCAGAGAAAAGAAGAAGAGGAAACAATTCTCAGTCAGTCTAGGAGGCTAGCCTAAACTTGGTACCAAAACCTGCAAAGGATATGGCAAGAAGGGAAAACTATCAAAGGCAATTGTCTCATAAGCATAAAGGGGAAGCCCTAAATAAAATATTAACTAGCTAATAGAAATACATCTGCTGCTGCTAAGTCACTTCAGTCGTGTCCGACTCTGTGCGACCCCATAGACAGCAGCCCACCAGGCTCCCCCGTCCCTGGGATTCTCCAGGCAAGAATACTGGAGTGGGTTGCCATTTCCTTCTCCAATGCATGCAAGTGAAAAGTGATAGTGAAGTCCCTCAGTCATGTCTGACTCAGCGACCCCATGGACTGCAGCCTACCAGGCTCCTCCGTCCATGGGATATTCTAGGCAAGAGTACTGGAGTGGGGTGTCATTGCCTTCTCCAGAGATACATCAGATTAATGTATTTAAAAATTCAGTGTCAGTAAAATGGCAATTTCCCTCAATTGATCTTTAAACATAATATTTTCCCAGTCAAAACTGTACAAGAGTTTTTGTGTGTAAATCGACACATTCTTTTTAACCCAGCAGCTAAAGTGGCACCGAGGACTAGCCTAGAAACAGCTACTGCCCCAGTGGGTCTCTGGGGCAGGACTCCCTGGCCAGGCAGGACTCCCTGGCCAGGCAGGACTCCCTGGGTGGTCTCCAACAGAGACAGGCCCTTGGTTTACATTAATGAAAAAGAAATGCACTTGGCAATGAATCCAATGCCTTCTTGTCCCTTGCCAGCCCCTGAATCCCTGGGACCCCTTCTAAATGCCTCCTGTGAACATGGGGTTTGGTTGCCCTGGGCGAGGAGAATTTGCCAGGCTCAAGCTGTACTCTCTAGTGTCCTGTACCACCTCTATTCCAGCCCTGCAGCAACTCCCCTGCTTCAGATCACGGGGGGCAGTGTGGCTGTCTGCCCTTCAGAGAGGCAGCTCGTGGGGAGGGGCCCTCCCATCCTGGTGCCGGCCTCCCTCTGAGATTTCTGGCCGTATCTCTTTCCTTGGTTGTGTAGCCAGAGCCAGGAGCACCACTTGGGATCAAGGACACTCCACAGATTGAATCTAGTACTTTTTTTTTTTTAATTTTCTTTTGCATTGAGGCATAGGCAATCAACAACGTCATGGTACTTTCAGGTGAAGAGCGAAGGGACTCAGCAGCACACGTACCTACATCCATTCTCCCCCAAACTCCCCTCCCATCCAGTCTGCCATATCACACTGTGCAGAGTTCCTTGTGCTATAAAGTAGGTCCTTGTTGATTATCCATTTTAAATATAGCAGTGTGTACATGCTGAAGCTGAAGCTCCAATACTTTAGCCACCTGATGCAAAAAGCTGATTCATCAGAAAAGACCCTGATGCTGTTAAAGATTGAAGGCAAGAGGACAAGGGGACGACAGACGATGAGATGGTTGAATGGCTTCACTGACTCAACGGACATGAGTTTGGGTAAACTCCGGGAGTTAGTGAAGGACAGGAAAGCCTGGAGTGCTGCAGGCCATGGATCGCAAAGAGCTGGACATGACTGAGCAACTGAACAAAAACAAAACAGTCTATCCCAAACTCCCGAACTATCCCTTCCTCCCAACCTCTTCCCCTCCCTCCCTCCCCCACCCAGCAACGGTAAGTTTGTTTTCTAAATCTGTGAGTGTGTTTGATATCTTTTCAAATCCAATCGTACTGAACAAATCCAAAATAGGTTTGATAACATTTTAACGTATTCTCACAATACACATGTTAAATATTTTTAATTCGCTTAATGGTAGAAAACTTGGGAAACATAGATACCGCTCTTGATGAAAAGTTACTGAGCACCTCCCTGTGCAAGCTCTGGGCAGCTATGGCAGATTAGATGCTGAATCAGGCACGTTCTGCATGGGGAGTAACCTGGGGCATTTGTTTCATATGCATATCCCGTGTCTATGTAAGAGGCACATACATAAGCATGTATATATACATATATACTAGTGAATACTGATGTTTATATATTGTCGCATTATTTAGCTTATTCTGGTTTTTTTAGTGATTTTTGCTGCACACTGACATGAATCAGCCATGGGGGAGCACGTGTCCCCCGTTCCGAACTATTCTATTTTTATAGTTCTGCATCAGGATTTTGTCACTGAACATAGAGTCTTCATTTAAGCTGATCTGCCAGGAGCCTCTTGAAACATTCAAACTGAGGCTATGTTCGTGGGGTTTTGTTTCTGTTCTTATAGTTGTTTGTTTGTTTTAAATGCTTAGCATCAGAAATCTCATTGCTTAAGATGTTTAAGAAGTCAAAATATACCAACTTTCTTTTATAAATACATACTTTTTATTTTTAAAGAAAACACGTGTAGAATCCCACTGAGATCTGTAAAATCTGCATGGTCAATGGCGTACTTCCAGTGCACTCCCTGAGCTCAGAAATACACGGCACTGCCATCTTGCTCCTGTTTGCAGAGCTCACCTCCCTGCCCTGCTCTGCGTCACTTCACAGTGGTGACTGCACTAGGCCTGTCGCTGCGTTTTGTAGGGTCCTTCAGTCACACAGAGGCTCTTCAAAACTGCTGAAGGACAAGAAACAGACAAACAGCATCTTATGATCTCCTTTCCCCTGAGTTCAGCTGCTGTATTAGTCAGTGTTTGCCAGAGAAACAGAACTATGGTGTGTGTCTGTGTGCATATATAGTAATTAATCACAAGCAATTGGCTCATGGGATTACTGGGGTGGTGGCTGGCTTAGTTTCCAAATCGTGTCCAACTCTGCGACCCCATGGACTATGTGGGTTGTCATTTCCTGCTCCAGGGGATCTTCCTGACCCAGGGATCGGGCCTGGGTCTCCTGCCTTCCATGTGGATTCTTTACCAACTACGCCACCAGGGAAGCCCGTGGGATTATGGAGACTGGCAAGTCCAGCCAGCAGACTGGAGACTCAAGGAAAGAGGTACTGCACCTCCTGTTGGAAGGCCTCTAGCCTGGAGTCCAAAGAGCCGGAGTTCCCGTTCAAGGCCAAGGGCAGTCTTTCTTCTGTAGAACCAGAAAGAGCCACTGTGCCATGGGAAGTCCAAAGGTCGTCTGGGGAGAAACCCTGATTGGACAACGCCCAACTACATTATGGAGCCCAACTTGCTTTACTGAAAGTTCACTGATTCCAACGTTATTCTCATCCACACACCCTCTCAGATACTCCCAGAATAATATTTGATCAAATATATGGCTTTCCATGTCCCAGCCAAATCAATGCATACTATTAACCATCATAGGTGCATAACCTCATTTGCAATAATTTTTAATGGAAAAAACCCTACGTGTTAAAATTCTTCTGTCTAATAGCCAAGTTTTTCTGCCTATTAAAGTGAAGAATGGACAGAGAAAGTCATCAAACAGAGAAGAGCTCTCCGCTCACTAGATATATTACAAAAATAAAGGTGGATTTAGGGAAGATTCAACAGCCCTTAGCATTTAATCAAAATCTGGGGGAGAAATTAAAGTATGTCTTCATCTAAAAGTCTCTGTGAGGTTACATCTTTCTTAGCAAAGAATTCTACAGTCATAAAAACAGATGGCATTTTTATTTGCATTTGGGGAATGGTTGCGTATGAAAGTTGAAAAATCATGTGAAAAAGTAAAATGGGAATACTGATTATTGCTAGCACTGAATCACTGTGGAATTAGACCTTGTTTTCACAAATACCATGGTAAATAATTTTCAATACAAAAACTTTAAGGCAAATATTATCATATGTATTATATATTTACAGATCGGTAAGTGATCAATGGGAAATCACAGAGTTCACCGGAAATCACAGTCAGGAAGGGGCCGTGCCACATTGCCGGCCCCAGGGTTCCAACTCTCAGCCCTGTTCTTCTTCTCATTCAGCTGAAAGCTCAATTAAAGCACAGAGCTACCACATGCTTTAAAGAAATGGAAATAAATGATGAGTGGAAGCAAGAATGTGGAGAAACTCATCTTTGGATTCCTCTACAATTGAAGGCAGACTACCCTGCAGGTGTTAGGTTGACACAAATCTTCATAGATCTCAAAATTGTTCTTTAAGACAAGAGTGTGTATCTGATCTCATAGCAGAAACTGCCCCTGATTGTCCTCTGGATCCAAGCTCTTCTGATAGGCAGTAGGATGCAATTGGACCATAAAGAAGGCTGAGAGCCGGAGAACTGACACCTTTGAACTGTGGTGCTGGGGAAGACTCTTGACATTCCCTTGGACAGCAAGGAGATCAAACCAGTCAATTCTAAAAGAAATCAACCCTGAATATTCATTGGAAGGATTGATGCTGAACCTGAAACTTCAATACTTTGGTCATCTGATGCAAAGAGCTAACTCATTGGAAAAGACCCTGATGCTGGGAAAGATTGAGGGCAGAAGGAGAAGGGGATGACAGAGGATGAGATGGCTGGATGGCGTCACCGACACAATGGACATGAGTTTGGGTGAACTCCAGGAGCTGGTGATGGACAGAGAGGCCTGGCGTAATGCGGTTCATGGGGTCACAAAGAGTCGGACACAACTGAACGACTGAACTGAACTGAACTGAAAGTTACTTTCATAGGAAGGAGCTATGCCAGAAATCTACACCTAGTGAAATCCCGAGTGGTCTCCTAGGTGACACGGGACCACATGGCGCTCCAAGCAGTCCCTACTCTGGAACATCTCCAGCATCTCAGCAGCCAAGATCCTGGTCCAATCCCAGTGACAGCACTCTCCGGGATGGGTTAGAGAATGTGGCTCCCATGTCAGCATCAGTCAGCAAGCACAGCACTTTGGGCAGAGGGCAGGCAGAGCAGGGAGGACAGGGAGTCAGCCTTTTGGTCTGAGCAGGATCCTGGGAAGTGCTCTGGGAAGTAGGACGAAGAGAGAAGGAAGAATGAAGACCTCCTGCCAGATGCCTGCTGTGTATCATGGCTCCCTGCTTGATGTGTATCATCCCAAGAGGCTTGCAAACCCATGAGAGATGCACTAGCCTCATCCTCACTGTGCAGCAGGGAAGCCACGGCTGAATCACACAGCTAGCAAGTGGCATTGTGTCCCTGGAATTCAAAATCCCTGCTGTAGGCCTGCGGGTCCGGATGCTGGGAGAGGCCACAGCGACCACCTGAAAAGTATGTGGGGTCAGGGGGAAGCCTGCTACATTATGCTGAGTCTCGAATGTCTTAAATATTCTGATAATGATTTTTATTATCAATTCTATTTTATTTTTTAGTTATTGATGTTACTATTGTTAGAGTGCTATTAACAAGGTTAGAGCTCCATTATGCAATCAGATTATTCACTTAAACATTTGTATAAAAATTTACATCTAAGCTCCTTACCTTCCCCGGTGGCTCAGGCAGTAAAGAATCTGCCTGCAATGCAGGAGAGCCAGGTTTCAATCCCTGGGCTAGGAAGATCCCCTGGAGGAGGAAATGGCTATCCACTCCAGTAGTCTTGCCTTGAGAATCCCACAGATAGAGGAGTTCCTTGGGGCATTGCAGCTAGTTTGCAGTGCAGGTCACATTCTGATTCATCATCCCCAAACTTTCCTTCAGATCTCAGAGATCAACACTGCTTTGTCCTGATATAACTTCCTCCTCCTTTTCCCCCTCTCTTCAGAGGAGAAAGTGAACAGTTCTCACCATAACTCCCCCTCTCAAGTCCCTTCTCATACGAAATGCTTCCAACTTAGACCCTGGGAGCCTCCCTTGGCATGCGGGCCCGCAGAGCCGCCAGTGCCCCGGGTGAGAGAGGTCGGCATGTTTCCTGCCAGCCGGCCTCGTACCACAGCTAGCTGTACTTGGAAACACACAGAGAGGTGGCTGTGCCGCAGAGGCAATGGATGAGTTGCTGAAATGAATTGGTGGGGAGATGAGCTAAATAAACAGTAAGGTTGAAGCTGCAGTCTCTCTGGAGCAGAGCCTCTAGGATCTGCTTCTGTGCAGAACTGAATCAGAAGAAAGCATCAGAAAAGGCATGCAGACCCCTTCGTGTCTGAGCCCTCGGTGTGTGCCCTCACTGCTCACAGCAAGCACGTAATTGCCTGTCGTGCACTGTCTGCTCGGACCCCCGGGAAGCAGCAGGAGAACGGACTGAGAGATGTGAAAACCAGTGTCACATTTCAAACATATATTTTCCAAATAACAGAGAGACTCTAGGGAAAAAGTAATTGCTTTAAAAAAAAAAAAAAAAGACTAGTTTTTCTGGAAACTGCTTTCCAACAACTGCAGAGACAGGTTCGGAAGCACGTGTGTGGCATCTGCTCACAGGGAAGAAGGCTCCTTCCTGGACTGCAGGTTGCGGGAAAGAAGGGGCACACGTCTGAAAAGGCTGCGGTTCTGCTCAGTCCTTCAGCTGCAGGTGCTTGGCAAGAGCTAGAGGCAACCAGCCACGGGTTTTCCCATCTCTGTGGCAAACACGCCAAAGCAAAAGCCAGGAGCAAGTGCAACCTCTTGCTCCTGGCCTTTATTATTATTATTAGCTCCTAAGCTAATAAGCAAGGAAGTATAGGCAGGGGATAAACAGATGGATTTCCCATCAGGCGTAAAGTCCCCGAGTTAAAAATGATGAGAAGATAAGTCTCTCATGGAATTTTTCTTTATTTTCTGTTGCTAGATTCCCTGGTGGCTCAGCAGTAAAGAATCTGCCTGCAATGCAGGAGATGTGACGGGAGCCAAGGGTTTATTTCCTGGGAAGGTTCCCTGGAGGAGAAAATGGCAACACATTCCAGCATTTTTTGCCTGAAAAATCCCGTGGACAGAGGAGCCTGGCAGGCTACAGTCCCTGGGGTCGCAAAAAGAGTCAGACACACCTGAGTGACTAAACAATAGCAAGATTTTCAGAGTAAGCTCACCTCGACACAAGCGCTGCCCTTCCAGGGTCCAAGAGTCGGCTCTGGTCGAACACTCAGAAATGAATTGTCCGGGGAAACACACGCGCCGACAAAGCAAGAGACTCTTCTAGGAAGAGGTGCCCAGGTGGAGAGCAGAGGTGTCAGGGAGCCCGGGAGGCCGCCCCGCCACGTGACTTGCAACCTCAGAGTCTGTGCTGATGGAACCAGTTTCCAGGCTGCCTCTGGCCAATACCTTGCTTGGCTCATATTTGGCCCAGTTTGAGGTCCTTCTTCCCAATCCAATCTCCTCCCTTCTTTCGGCCCCTCCTGAATTCTCCGAGTTAGTGTTCAGCGGCATCGCCACATTGCTCACCAGGGCGTCCTGTTGTGAGACAAGTCACCCACGGGTCACTGCTGCCCCTGGCCGAAGCGGGCGGTTTCAGCCAGTGATTCCGTCACACACCAGTGCTCCACACCTGCCGCGATGTCAGGCTGATTTTACCCTGACCTCCCTTTCCTTGTCCAGGTGACTTCTGCCCCTTCCTCCACGTGTGTCTTGACTTTCTCCTCCAGCCTCTAGCCCTGCTCTGTCCTCCTGTACTAGGGGGTCCATTTTTGATTAGGGTCCCCCTTCTCCCAGGCTGGCTCCACTGGCAGGGCTGCTGGAATTCCAGGTAAACCCCGAGCCCCTCTTCCTGGGCCTTTCCTGGTCTTTGGACTGAAAGTTGAATCTGCTTGTTTGGTCCCATCACCTCCCAAATGCTAAAGATAACACTTGCCCTGCAGTGGGCTGACGTTCAGACCTGCATGCTAAGTCTCTTCAGCCATGTCTGATGCTCTGCTGCCCAGAGGACTGTAGCCTACCAGGCTCCCCATGGTTCTCCAGGCAAGAACACTGGAGCGGGTTGCTGTGCCCTTCTCGTGGGAGGACATATGTCCCCTTTATCTCAGCTGGTTCTACAACCAATTCATTGACTGAGATATTCTATCCTGCCAACTATTCATTCCTTCAGAGCTGAGAACCCTAGTGAGGTGAAGTGAAATTGCTCAGTCATGTCTGACTCTTTGCAGCCCACCAGGCTTCTCTGTCCATGGGATTCTCCAGGCAAGAATACTGGAGTGAGTTGCCATTTCCCTCTCCAGGAGATCTTCCTGACCCAGAGATTGAACCCGGGTGTCCCGCATTGTAGGCAGACGCTTTACCGTCTGAGCCACCAGGGAAGTCTCCTAGGAGTGTGTGCAACTCCCTTTTGATCACACACTGAGAGGAGCAGGTGATGGACAGGGAGGCCTGGCGTGCTGCGGTTCACGGGGTCACAAAGAGTCAGACACAACTGAGCGACTGAACTGAACTGGAAGAGAAGCAGGGTCAGGTTTAAAAGCCAGGGCAAGTGACTCTAAAGGTCTGGACAGCCTCTCAGTGCACACTGTCTCCTGCAACTTCCTGAAGGTGGGAGATTACGTTTCATTTGAGTTGTAATTGCAAGTACACAGCCCGATGCTTAGCACAGCGCTTGGCATAGGCAGGCTGTTAATTATGTTGTCTCACACCTATGCACAGATGTTCACTAAGTGTCTGTGGATTAAACAGGCGAAGTCAGCCATCTCGGTTCACCATCTCACTGGATGGCCCAGGACTAGAGGACAGAACAGTAAATGAGGGTTGACTTTAACTGAAAGGAAACTGAAGAGAAAGAGCTGGAAATGATTTAAGAAAAGTGAAAACCCGCTGGCAATTTCAGACTCTCCTGGCCTTAAGGAAACTGGCAGTGGGGTAAAGAGCTGAACAGCTGCCGTAGACTCACAGAACAACCGGGACCTCTTAGTGGCAAATGAACTGCAGCCTCTACCTGGGAAATGATTCTAGAGAAGAAACGAGGGATTAAAACACAAGACTGTGGATTACCTCAAGCTTGCGACGACCCCCTGGCAAACCTCTACTCCTCTGACTTGTTTAAAACAACTGTGCTGAGAAGGTGTTCTTTCTCCCTCCAGATTTTCTCTCCCCACCTGCAACCCACTGTGTCACCCAGGCTAAGCCCGACAACTTGCATCAGAAGGGTTCCTGGTCCTCCAGCTTCAAGTGGGTCCGTCAGTGGCATCCATAGGTGGGGGGAGAGGGTGAGGGGCCCCTGCTGCCAGCTCACCCCTGCTGCCCCCTGGGGGCTTCATCTTGCAGCCAGGATCTCTCCAGGCTCCAGTAACAATCTTGTGCCCTGTCCTTCACAGCAAGGGGAGATGACAGATTCCAGGGGTTGTGAGCCCCAAGAAGCAACCTGAAACCCCCAGTTTCCCTCAACCCTGTCTTACCTTGTAAATACCTTGTATCGAGCTCTCTTTGTTTAGGGTTTTAAGAGTGCCGTCTGTTTCCTGCAGACCCTCACCCATGCAGTAGCTGTGACGATTCCCAAATCTTGATGGGTGAACACAAGAGAAATTGGCTCCTTTTCGTGTGCAATCCAACTAGATGTTTCTGTGAACTTGTACCCTAGCTCCTCCACCTGGGGACTCTACCCTCCTTGGGGGATCTGTTGTTCAGTCACTAAGCTATGTCCAGTTCTTTGTAGCTCCGTGAACTGCAGCACGCCAAGCTTACCTGCCCTCCACTATCTCCTGGAGTTTGCTAAAACTCATGCCCATCGAGTCAGTGACGCCATTCAAACATCTCATCCTCTGTCATCCCCTTCTCCTCTTGTCTTCGATCTTTCCCAGCATTAGGTTCTTTTCCAATGAGTCAGCTCTTCACATCAGGTCATCAAAGTATTAGAGCTTCAACTTCAGCATCAGTCCTTCCAATGAATGTTCAGGGTTGATTTCCTTTAGGATGGACTGATTTGATCTCCTTGTCGTCCAAGGGATTCCCAAGAGTCTTCTCCAACACCACAATTCAAAAGTATCAATTCTTCAGCGCTCAGCCTTCTTTTCAGCCCAACTCTCATATCCATACATGACTATCAGAAAAACCATAGCTTTGACTATACAGACACTTGTGGGCAAAGTGATGTCTCTGCTTTTTAATACACTGTCTAGGTTGGTCATAGCTTTTCTTCCAAGAAGCAAGCGTCTTTTAATTTCATGGCTGCAGTCACCATCTGCAGTAATTATGGAGCCCAAGAATGAAGTCTGTCATCCAGGGATGGAGATTTTACGGGTCAGCTCTGGAAGTGGCATCTATCAGTTTCCAGCATTCTGTTGACCCTGACTTTGTCATCGGATCATACCTAAATGCAAGGAGGCTGGAAACATTGTCTAATTGGTGCCCTGGAGGAAAGCAGATGGGCTTGGGGGAAACTAGGCAACCTTTGCCATCTTTGCAAACTTTAGATACATTTAATCAGTGCAAAACAATGTCTGCTACAAGGGTCAATATCTGTTTATGGCTCTGCTTTCATTCAGCAGAGCAGGTCTTAGGATGGGTGGGGACTTTGCTGGCAGTCCAGGGGTTAAGACTGTGCGTCCACTGCAGGGTGGCCCAAGTTTGATCCCTGGTCACGTGCTGCATGGTGCAGCCGAAAGTAAAAAAAAAGAAATAAAATAGAAAAAAAAATAAAAAATAAGCTGGGTGTCTAAAGATGGAGGCAGGGTTCTATACCAAGCTAGCAGCAAAGACGTTGTGATTCTACAAACACCACACTTTTATCTTGGTTCGCCTGTAGGAGAGCAGGTGTAGGAGGGAACTGATCTAGAACACCCTTGTGCAGGGGTCGGGGGATAGCCTGGGAATCACTGTGGGTGTGCAAACGTTTCTGGAGAAGTGAGGTAATGCTCTACCACAAAAGTGACTTTCTTGTATTTTTTGCTATATTTTAAAATGTTTTAATTCTCTAAGAGCGGAGTGCAAATGCTCCAGTCTGAGAGTGTGGAAGACATGGAGAAGGAGATGCAGAGAGGAGACTCAGAGGACCAGGAAGAAACGCATTCTAAGGGTGCAATTTATGGAGTGCCTTTAGAGGAGAACTGTTTGTGGGTTTTAAGTTAAATGAATTTTCACTAAATTTCAGAGGTGGAAAGACACAGCGGTTTCCCCAAGAGAAAGCTGTGGGCCTGGACGCCTGGGTGATTTGCCTGTAGCCCCCGGCACATTGCTGCTCCTTCCAAATACACTCTTCTCCCCAAGTCCCTGACCCAAGCTCTACCTCCAGAGAGCTTAAAGTAGATCAGTCACAAGCATCTTCTAGACTACTTTATCTAGCGTAGCTGTGATGGGCAGCATCCATTTCAGTGATGAGTACCAATTCTTTCTTACCATGTAGCTCCTTATAGCGCATGCATGCCTGCTGTTGAGTCAGCTGTGCCTGACTCTGTGACTGTAGCCCACCAAGCTCCCTTGTCCATGAAATTATCCAGGCAAGAATGCTGGAATGGGTTTCCACGCCCTCCTCCAGGGGATCCTCCCAACCCAAGGATTGAGCCCGCCTCTCCCTGCAGCTCCTGCCTTGCAGGCGGATTCCTCACCGCTGAGGCACCAGGGAGGCCCCAGCTCCTTACAGCACTGGTCTCAAGGCGGGTTTGAATATGCCTTTCAGCTCACAGCTCCTTCCTTTTCTGTAACCCCTGCAACAGTCACTGATAAATGCTTGCAAAGGCGGTGAAGAGTTGAAAGAGCCAGCCAAAAGAGCAAGAGAAATTCGGGCCATTTTTCAAGGAAATCATCATGAGTTGGGGAGCAAAAAAGTAATGAAGGGCTGGTTTTCTGAAAGGAGATTTAGCAGTTCGAAAACTACACTAATAAATCCCAGGAGACAGGACGAGACCTTTGGACTGAAGACAAAGCTGGCAGGAGGATCCGGAAGGGAAGCACCACCGTGCGCTGGCAGGGTGAGCATGTCGGAGTTCTGGGCAGGTTTCTATTCGTGTTTTATTCTGGTGCAGAGGCCACAACATCAGCAGAAGCAGCAGCTCCAGGGTGTGCGAGCGGCCTTCAGATCCCAGGGAGGGATCCCAGACCCTGCGGAGCTGGGCGTGTCCACTTAGTGAATAGAAATCTCAGCACAAGAGGAAAGGAGAAGCCAGAGTGCTTGCAGGTTCCCCAGGCTGACAATGACATCGTGTTTGTCAGGCGATGGCGCAAGACTCCTTAAGACCCGGTATTAACCTTTAACTGCAGCAACAGGCCCCCGCTGCCCTGTGTTTGAGTTCATGCGCTTTCTCTTAACACACCATGCTCACCATTCAGGGCCCAACGGCCTCATTCTCATTCTCTCTGATGGTATTCATTTGTCAAAACACATCCTGAAGAAAATGTCAGTTCACGCCATTTGTACTGACCTGGGCATTACTAATAAGGTAAAGTGTGACCTTCTTGGATATCAGCCTCGGAGCCCCAAGTGCAAGGAAAAACCTCAGGCATCGATCAGCCACTCCAAAGAAGGGAGGCCTGGTATGTAACTTGTTCTTAACAGCCAGACAAGCCACGAATTCCACCATTATTCCTGACCTGTTAGGCCTGGTCCTAAACACTCCCCGGGACCCTGCATTCCATGTTGTATGCCCTGAAGACATCTGAGACTCTGAAGACATCTGGTGTACCTGTCCACTCACCTGTCCAGGTATTCCTCTGCACTGGGACACTGGCAGAGCATAGGCTGAGTTTCATAATAAGGAGCTGTATCTTAGAGCTCAGTGCAGTGCTTGGTGCTCAATAAAAGGTGAATGAGGGAATGAAGACAGGGCTACAGGGTCCATCCACAGGCTCCAGCCTTGGAGCCAGAGACCTACAGTCTTTGTTGTCTCCATAGAAAGTTGCTGTTTTCTTTCCAAACCCTTGGGCCTTTGCATGCTCTCTTTCTGTCCTTAGCTCACGGCACTTGGCTCTGTTTGACGGTTTGGTTGTTTATTTTTAAGCATCTTTCATCCATGTCCATTTTTATGGTCAGCTGGGTTTTCTCCCCAACTCTCAGCTCCTATCAGCTACTATCATGGTTTTAGAAACATTTCCTGTTTCTAATATTCATGCAGTTCAGTCAACATGGCAGAAGACAAAAAGCATTACCTTCAACAGGCCTCATTTTGATCTTGATTTATTTGGATGGGATTTCAGAGTGTCTCAGTACTGCCTCTAAAATCTAATAAAATCCAAGTCTTGGCTCTAAGTTGTTTTACTAACTGACCCTCGGTTACCTGAGCCAGACTCTTCTATTATATGCAATTAAAGTAATTTGATTCCAACACACAGTGTGTGTGTGTGTGTGTGTGTGTGTGCACGTGCGCACACATACTCAGTCATGTCTGACTCTTTGTGAGTCCAGGAACTGTAGCCCCACCAGACTCCACTGTCCATGGGATTTCCCAGACAAGAGTACTGGAGTGGGTTGCCATTTCCTAGTCCAGGGGATGTTCTCAAGCCAGGGATGGAACCTCTGACTCCTGCATTTGCAGGTGGGTTCTTTACCACTGAGCCACCTGGAAAGCCCTCTGACATGGAAAGCCACTGTGTGATCATCTGTTTGGAGTTGTCTCTGTCTCATCTGCAGAGTACATAGGCATCTTTTGGGGGATTCTGTAATAGGGTTGGCACTGAACCTAGCTCCTCCTCTTTAAAAAAAAAATGATTCTTTCAAAAGGTTCAAGTCTACCTTGTAGAGTCATTACAATTATTCTGAATTCCATCCCTATAGCTCTAAGTGGCTCCCAAACTCACCCACTGTCTGTTCCTCCTTCGTTGTCTTTGGGGAAATGTGAGTAGCTGATGCATTTCTTCCCCAGACTCCGCCTATCACTTGGGTTGTTACCTGTTCAGTTTTCCGTATATTCAGATCCCTTTGAGGAAGAACCTTGGCCTCACTTGCTGTGGGACTTCCCTCAGAGCTTCCCCCCCTCCCCACCCCCTGCCCAGTGTGTGAAGGTAAAGAGGACGAAGGTGAGGAGGAAGAAATGACAAGCAGATCTGCCTGGAGCCTTCGAGGCTTCATTTGTCAGGAATGTCCATCTACCCTCAATGCAGGAAGATGTCCTTTGTAAGGCAAACCAAAGGATACTACAAATCCAAGACAATTTTACTCCAGCAAGTACCCAGATGTTTCCTTTAGAATAACGTAAAGAGTCAGCATTCCAGGTCAGCAAAGCAAGATTATCTGGGCCCTTAGGGGCTCTTCAGGGGGATGGGTCCTGGTCGTGCAAGAGCAAGTGGAAATGTCTATTTGTGGAGCCTCGAACGGAGGAGATGGAGGTCCTGAGGAGGGACTGGCTTCTCCAGACCATCTCTCTGGACTCTGGGAAGGACTGTCTTCCCTACAGACATGATGGGGGCTTCCTGGGTGGCTCAGTGGTAAAGATTCTGCCTGCCAGCACAGCAGACATGGGAGACAGAAAGGACTGAAAGATTGAAGGGCAAGTAGCTAACCCCAAAGGAGTCACAACTCTGTGTTTACTGGGGTGAGCCGGGAGGACATCACCCTGGTCCCACAGAGGATGGAGTGTGGGACACTCCACAGTGTCGCTCTCTAGAAGAACGAAAGACACGAGTTATGAGCCCTGACGAGAGGTTGTTATCAGAATCAGGAGATCGAGTCTGCATCCAGACTTCACTTCCAAACCCTGAGAGGCTTTTGCATGGTGGTAACAGATCTGCTTGCAAAGCTGGTCACCTGAGGGACTTCTGGGATTGAATCAATTTGAGAAATATTACATTTTCCCCATTTTTGGTGATAAAATACACAAAATGCAAGTATTAAGTATTTTAAGTGTTCAGCTCAGTGATAGTAAACACATTCATAATATACAGCCATCACCCCATCCATCTCTAGAACTCCTTTTATCTCGTAAAACTGAACCTGTATACCCAAGAAACAATAAATTCCCATTCCTTCCCTCCACAGCCCCTGTGAGCCCAACCCTGATGCAATTTAAAATCTCTTGCAGTCAGCCCTCAGTATCTGAGGTTGTGCCTATGAATGCAGCCAACTACATGCAGGTCGTGTGGTAATGTAGCATGTATTTGGTGAAAAAAAATTCACATATAAGTGAATTCAAACCTGTGTTTGTTCAGGGGTCAACTGTATATATTACATTTTGCTTATTATTTATTCATCAATGACCACTTGGATTGCTTAAGTTTTGGCTATTATAAATAGTATTGCTGTAAAATAGATGTATTCCCAGGTGTCTCAGTGGTAAAGAACTCACCTGCCAATGCAGTTCAGTCACTCAGTTGTGTCCATTCTTTGTGACCCTATGGACTGTAGCCCACCAGGCTTCTCTGTCCATGGAATTCTCCAGGCAAGAATGCCATTCCCTTCTCCAGGGGATCTTCCTGACCCAAGGATCAAACCCAGGTTTCCTGCACTTTAGGCAGAACCTTCCCCTTCTGTGTCACCAGGGAAACCCGCCTGCCAATGCAGATCACAGTCCAGGGGTCCCAAAGGGTCAGAAAGGACTTCGTGCCTAAACAACACATAAATCTCTGAGATCCTAGTTTCATTATTTTGGGCATAGAAACAGAAGAGGGGTTGGCGGGCTGCCTGGCTAACTTATATTTTTAGGAAATGCCATACTGTTTTCTGCAGCTGCTGTATCATTTTCTGTTCCCGTCAGCAGTGCACGAGCATGCCTACTATTCCATATGCTCACCAGCACTGTTTCGTGTTGCTTAGACAGTAGCCATCCTGAAGGTGTCAGCATGGTTTGGAGTTGCGTTTTCCTAAAGACGCTTACTCCTTGGAAGAAAAGTTATGACCAACCTAGACAGCATATTCAAAAGCAGAGACATTGCTTTGCCAACAAAGGTCCGTCTAGTCAAGGTTATGGTTTTTCCTGTGGTCATGTATGGATGTGAGAGTTGGACTATGAAGAAGTCTGAGCACCGAAGAATTGATGCTTTCGAACTGTGGTGTTAGAGAAGACTCTTGAGAGTCCTTTGGACTGCAAGGAGATCCAACCAGTCCATCCTAAAGGAGATCAGCCCTGGGTGTTCTTTGGAAGGAATGATGCTAAAGCTGAAACTCCAGTACTTTGGCCACTTCATGCGAAGAGTTGATTCACTGGAAAAGACTCTGATGCTGGGAGGGATTGGGGGCAGGAGGAGAAGGGGACGACCGAGGATGAGATGGCTGGTTGGCATCACTGACTCGATGGACCTAAGTCTGAGTGAACTCCAGGAGTTGGTGATGGACAAGGAGGCCTGGCGTGCTGTGATTCATGGGGTCGCAGAAAGTCGGACACGACTGAGCGACTGAACTGAACTAAACTGAATGATTAGTGGTTTCAAGTATTTTTTCATGTGCTTATTAGGTATTCGTTTATTTAATTTGGAGAAATATCTATACAAATTCTTATGTGATTTGAATCAGGCAAAACAGAGAAGTTGGAAGCACAGGAATAGAAAATATTAAACCAAGTTTAACCAAACCAAAGAAAAGTGAAATTGAAAGTATCGGTCATTCAGTCATGTCTGACTCTTTGTGACCCCATGGGCTGTAGCCCTCCAGGCTCCTCTGTCCATGGGATTTTCCAGGCAAGAATACTGGAGCGGGTTGCCATGCCCTCCTCTAGGGGATCTTCCCAACCCCGGGATTGAATTCCAGTCTCCTGCATTGCAGGCAGATTCTTTATAGTCTGAGCCACCATGGGAGCCCAGAGGAATTATTGAGCAAATAAAAACTGTGTTAATTTTAACACAAAGTAGGCTTTAAGACTTTAAAGAGACTTTAAGACACCAGTGAACAAAACAAGTCAGCATAATGACAATCGGTCACTTTCTTCAGGAAGTTTCTGAAAATGCACATATAAAATCCAACATGCATGTGCCTGTCTCAAAGCTACAGGGCGTGTAAGGAAATTAAGTGCCAGAATTACAAGTGGAAGATGAAACAGGCGTCACTACTGTGGGAGACTATTGAGACAGCCTCTGCCAGCAGCGGAGACAGCGATGCATGGAGTAGGAGCAGCACACAGAGCAGCTTAATGCTGTGACACAGAACACTGAGTCAAAAGTGCACACGCAGCTTTCACCCCAAAACACTGGCTTATATTGAAGCCTTTGTATTGATTGTATTATCAAGACCATAAAACAAATAACTATAAATTCCACAGACTATTTCATCTGATCAAAGTACACGCAAATTATAATTTCTTAGAAAAAATATTCGTGTCGGGAAATTTCATAACACACTTCTGTACAGCCCATAATTCAGAGAAGAAAGTATAATAAAAACTAGACTGACTATACATAAAAATGAATGATAATAATAATACCACCTCTCATGAAAAGAACCGTGAGAATATTCAGAATTATACTAACATTAGCAAAGAAGAGGAAAGGAACATACATGGTATTAGCATTAATTCCAAATGTTAGAAAAAAGCAAAAAAATAAGCATTAACTAAGAAAAAACTGTTGCAAGATACAAGCAGAAGTTGACAAAAACAAATAGTAAATGCATTTTTTTAAGAGACAAAAACTCAAGAAGATACTCTTTTTAAAAAAAAACATTTACTGGCTGAGAAAAACTTTTACAGAAACTGGTAAAATAAAATATTTCAAAAATCATAAACTCATAATGTTTTTTTAACTGATAAATTACAAGATGCAGTATAGAATAAAAATTTGAGAGAAAAGTTAAGTAGACAATGTCCCGTGTGGGGAAATAATTATATTAAAAGTGACTCAAGAGGAAGTGGAGCAATTTGTGCAGAAACAAGAAACTATTTATATTTAAAATCTTACTGAAAAACTAAAGCAAACCGAACAGAAGAAGGAGCTCCTCAGGCCCAAACAGTTTTAGTGGAAAATTCTACCAGAATTCAGAGAACAGAAATTCTACCTTTTTAGAAATGGTTTCAAGAACTAGGAATACAAATGTTGGTCTCAAACCTGATCATGAGTTCTCAGAGCAGAGACAAGGACATTAGAAGAGAGGGATGATATATACTAATCTCACTGCTGATCATAGAAGCAAAAATATTAACTACATTAGCAAGCTAAATCCAGTGACACACTAAAATAAAAATACATCGGGAACACAGTGGCTTTATACCTTGAACACAAAAACAATAAACATTATAAAACTACTATTGTGATTCAAAATGTAGGCTGAAAACAATCAGTTCAACACATACAGTAATTGCATTATCTAAATTCAAACATATTCAAGAGTTCTAAAAACCAGAAAGAAATGTTCCTTATTATAATGAGATATTTACTAAAAACTGCAATGAGTCCAGTATTTAATTGTGAAATGACAAAGCACTTTATTTAATGTTAGGAACAAGAGTGGCATGCCTACTCTTACCACTGCTGTTCCATTTTTTCCTGGGTGTCCAAGACAACCCTATTAAGCAAGAATAAAGAAGTAAATATTAACGGTAGAATGGTCGATACGTTTGTGTGCATAGAAAACCCTAGAGAACCTATAGCTAAATTATTGGAATTAATAAGGAAACTCGAAAGGTTGCTAGATGTAAAATCAATGTAGAAACAAATGGATTGTATTCCAATAACCATCAACAAACAGGTGGAAAATCTAATTATAAGGAGATTGCTTACAAAACAACAGCTATATTATTGAAGATTAAATTGAACAAAAGATGTGCAATAACTTTATGGGTAAAAATATGAAGCATTATTAAAAGGTATAAAACAAGAGCTAAGTAAATGAAGAGAGATAACACATCATAGCTAGGAAGACTCAGATATCAGATGTCTTATAAAATAAAAGGACCTGTAAAGTAATTAGCCTCCAAGTAAAATAAATTAATTAATTTTTAAAAAAGATATAATACTAGTCATTTGGGATGAACAATATAAAAGTCTGTTGTACTCAAGGGATGAAAAATGAAATAAAATGAGAAACAAGAATGAAAAAAATGAAATAAAATGAAAGGACCTGAGAGTGTAATGCTAGCTCTGGGATAGAAAAGCATGAATAGAGCATGGTTAGGAACATAGAAACAGCCCCACATACATAGATTCAGAGAACTGGACATGACAAAGGAAGTTTTGCAAGCCACTGCAGAAATGCTGCATGCTTAGTAAGGAGTATGGGGAAAGCTAAAGCTAGTTATCCAAAGGGGTCACGCAGAGTGGACATGACTGGGTGACTACACTTTGACTTTTCATACATACTTACATATATAGGTATACATACACATGTGTGCATGCGTGCTAGCTAAGTCACTTCAGTCATGAAGTGTGACATTATGGACTGTAGCCCACCAGGCTTCTCTGTCCATGGGATTCTCCAGGCAAGAATACTAGAGTGGGCTGCTATGCCCTCCTCCACGGGATCTTCCCGACCCAGGGATCAGACTCACCTCTCTATGTCTCTTGCATTGGCAGGCGGGTTCTTTACCACTAGCGCCACGTGGGAAGCCCTATACATGAACATATGGAAACATAGAAACATATGTATAGATATTTGTGTACATATAAACATGTGTATACATATTTGTATGCATATAAACGTGTATACATATTTGAAGGGCTTCCCTCATAGCTCAGTCCCTAAAGAATCTGCCTGCAATGCAGGAGACCAGAGTTTGATCCCTGGGTCAGGAAGATACTCTGGAGAAGTAAATGGCAACCCACTCCAGTATTCTTACCTGGAGAATCCCATGGACAGAGGAGTCTGGTGGGCTACAGTCCATGGGATCACAAGAGTCGGACACGACTTATCAACAAAACCATCACCACCATACATATTTGTATGTATAGACATATTTATTTATTTTTAAAATGTAAATACTACATTATAATGTAGTGCTAATTGGGATAAAATCTAAAGATGAGAAATAAGAGTTAAAAAATTTACTAAGGAGAGTATGTTTAAACCCACATGAAAATAACCGGTGTGGGATGTACCCACTCACCATAAACAACTAGATGTAAGAACTAGACAAAATGTTGAAATCGTTTGAAAAAGTTGCAACAAGAAGAACAGAATTCTGATCTGTAACAGAAAGAAGCAAACAAGTGACCCCTACCATCACTTTCTGCCTCTAGGTCATTTCTAGAGTTTGATTCAAGGAGGGAAAACTCAAGCGGAGTTTAAAGAGACAATGATTGTACTTGAAGGAGGCAGAAGTGGCTGGAATTTACAGGATGAAGTATCAAAGTGAAGGGAAAAAGTGCCCCCTGAGTCTCTGGCTGAATTCTTTTGCAAGAGATGGAGCTCCATGAGGCTGGGAAGAGAACTGCTACCAAATTCAGAACAACTAGCAGGTAAGCTAAAAAATCCCCACATGAAGGTGAGAGTCATTTCAGCTCCCACCAGCCAATATGGAGGTATCTTGTTGAATACACGGGGCATTAGGTAGAGATCCCAGAAAATCACTGAGGGTTTTAAGTAGGTCACCCAAACAGAAGTGGGATAAAATACCCCTGGAGTAAAGGCTACTCTACATACCCCCCCAAAAGTGCCTAAAGCCAAGCTGCAAAGTGTCCAAGCTGACACACAAGTTGTGTAAGTACCTACCCAAGTCCAGAATGCTTTCAAACAATACAACACCTTCACAACTCAAAATCAGAAGTAGACAATGTCTGGAATCCAACCCCAAATTACTAAACCAGTAGAGGCAGAAATCTGTGTTATACCCATTACCAAGGGAAAAAAAATAAAGACTGAAACAGACCTAGAAATGGGAAAAGTTATAAACTATCACACAAAAACTTTAAAATAGCATTTATAATAAGGTCAGAAAACATGACTACGAGAAATAAAGATATAAATAGGAACCTCATGTAACTTACAGAGATGAAATCATGGTATATGTATGGCAAGTTCCAAGCACTCAAAAAATCCTCTCCTTTCTTGGAAAAATTTCACTGGATAGTATGAACCAAAAATTAGATATTGTAAAAAAAATAAAATAGTGAATTTGAACATGGCTATAACAGCTCCGCAATATAAAGCATGAAAGAAAAATCGACCGGAAAAAACTGAACTCACTAAAATTTATTTATGACTTCCCAGGTGGCACAGCGGTAAGGAGTCTGCCTGCCAACGCAGGAGATGCAGGAGACCCGAGTTTCATCCCTGGGCCCAGAAGATCCCCTGGAGAAGGAAACAGCAATCCACTCCAGTATTCTTGCCTGAAAATTCCATGGACAAAGGAGCCAGATGAGCTACAGTCCAGGAGATCAGAAAGAGTCAGACATGACCGAGCAGGCACACCACACACACACACACACACACACACACACACACACACAGCGATAATCTATTTATAACCCCCAAATCAATGCCTGTATTTCTTTCATGGTCGAACAAGACAACATTCACCTTCTTGTTTTAGCTCTTCTTCTGTCAACAAGCTTCCTTTTTGTGATCCATTTCGTGTCATATTTCTGCATTTTTTTGTGCTTTTTGTTGGTGATTAACTGTCTAAGATGTTTAAAATGACACTCAGGCATCATTCAGAACTTCTCTCTGTTCCTAAGCACAAAAAAGCTGTGATGTGTTTTACTGTTAATGAATCAACATTACATATCAAACAGAAACACAAACAAGTATGTATTGATTGATTGATGAAAAAGTAGGCTCAGAGGAACCTAGCTCTATTGTTTCCCCTTGGAATGAGGTTCACTGCTCACTAGCTCAGTATTTATGGCCGCTTTATAGAATAGGACTACTGAGTATAATGAGAATTGACTGCATTTCCTCTGTTAATACAATTGCTACACTTGAAATGCAGAAATATTATAAAGTAGAAAATATATTAAGAAGCTACACCTTTTAACACCCTCTTAGAATTCCATCTCAGAGGAATTTCTTGTACTCTATGAACTCTCCAACCGATAATACTTGTAAACTTCGTATGAAATAGGATAAACATTTTTGAAGGCACTAGAAAGAAATTAGAAAGTTGGCATAACTAGAGGGGATTTGACTTTTGGGTGAAGAAAGCCACATTTAGCGAAATCCACATTCAAATATTTTACTTCACATACAGAAAGTAGAACAAATATCACTACAGGGACGCTGCAGACAGATGAGCATATGCTAAGATAACAGGCAGATGTCTGAGAAAGATCAGCTGCAATCTGGTCCATGGAAAGAGATTTATAATATGATGCAAATCAAAATAAGTCATCTTTGAAACTTTGCTGAAGATAAGTACATTTTATGTAGAAAAGTTTAATTGCTAGCTTAACAAGTTTTTAAAATTATAACTGATTCCTTGAAAACTTCTAGAAGAGCTAATAAAGAAATGAAGGTAAACCAAGAGAATAGTAATAAGGAGAAATTGTACTTAAAGCTAGTACTAGTAATCACTAGCTTTAATGACTAGTAATAGTAATCACTAGTTTTAATAACTAGTAGCCATTAAAATTCAGAAGAGCAAACTCACAAGCTGGATTTTTAGGTTTTGTGTTTTCGCTGTCCATACAGAATATTGATCATTTTTGTTCCTATTTCATTCACTCATTTTTATTTTCAAATATGTATTTTAACTGAGGATAATTGCTTTACAATGCTGTGTTGGTTTTTGCCATACAGTAACATGAATCAGCTGTAGCATACTTATGTCCCCTCCCCCTGGAACTCCCCTCCCACCCGCTATCCCACCCCACCGCTCTAGGTTGTCACAGAGCCCTGGGTTCAGCTCCCTGTGTTATCCAGCAGCTCCCCATTAGCTGTCTGTTTCACGCATGGTAATGTACATACTTCAGTGCTGCTCTCTCAATCCGTCCCACCCTCTCGTTCCCCCGCTGTGTACACAGGTCCATATAGAAGATCTTTACTTCAGGGCGGCATTTTGAACTCAGTGGATTAAAAAAAATAAAAGAAACTGGTGAAGCAGGAGTAAATTTGAATGTGTATGCACCAAGAAGAATCTGTCTGCAGTGCTGTGCTCTTCTCTGGTGACAAGAAGCAGCTCTAGCATGTTCTGATTTTTGCTGAAAAGTGGATTAAGCGTCATTCCCAAGTACTCATGTGGAGCCTGAGTACGCAGGGGAAGATGTTTTAAATATGTTTTGTCATCATTGCTTTTGAGTAGAAAAATGATAATCGATAAACAATGTGCATATTCCTTGCTCATTTATTCTTGCTTTGAAAATTCCACCTCTATAATTGTATTTCCAGTGGAAATGTAAATAGAGTATCTTCACGTGTGTAATAAGAGACTCACTTTCTGTTTGCAACTTTTATTTTTAAAATAATCATTAAAAGTTGTATTTGTAGAAGCTAAAGAGTAAACGTGATCCACACATTCACGATCTCTTCAGTTCAGTTCAGTTCAGTCGCTCAGTCGTGTCCGACTCTTTGTGACCCCATGAATCACAGCACGCCAGGCCTCCTGGGCTATCACCAACTCCCGGAGTTCACTCAAACTCATGTCCATCGAGTCTCTTAGCTCTAATTAAAACATAAAGTGTAAGGGTTAACACTATGTCCTTTTTATACAATGCAGAGGACATGGGTACCCTTATACATGGAAGAATTTTAAAAGTCAGATAAAAACTCACGCAAGGTTACAAGAATATCCATATAGAGGCCACTAGACCTGGAGAGCTCATGGAGATGCCTTTCTCGTGTAAAAATGTCCCCACCAACCTAGGAGATTCACTCTAAGAAGTTTCATTGACTTTGCTGTCTTCACTTCCCAGAAATAGCTGCTGGGTCTTGTTACCCGAGGAATGCAGATGGTGTGTACACGCTCACTTCTCCCCAAGCTGCCACCGCTCACAGGCTGTGAGACTGGTTCTCCAGTGTCTCACACGTACACCCAGGACTTGGGTTAAAACACAGCTAAGATCCATCCAATTGTAATTGTCTGAGCTCTGCTCCTGCTTCAGATCCTCCTGCTCTGCAAGCAAAGAGCTAGAGAATCACAAACACAAGATACAGGAAACTATCAGAGAAATCCCTTCTACAGAGCACTTTCAATACTCATAAAGACAATGCATACGTTTTAGGAAATTTGTGAATTACAGAAAAAAGCTTTGTAATAATAGTTAAAACTGTCTGACATTTGGTTAAGTACTCACTACAATCTGGGAACCAAATACTTTGTATACTTTGTTTTTCCCCAAGCCTCATGAAATAGGTAAAATTATATTAGTGATATTGTAGAGACAAGTAAATGAGGATTAGAAACAATCAATATTGACACATAATATGAGAGCTTCCCTGGTGGCTCAGATGGTGAAGACTTCCCCGGCAATGCAATCCCTAGGTTGGGAAGATTCCCCTGGAGAAGAAAAAGGCAACCCACTCCAGTATTCGTGCCTGGAGAAGTCCACGGACAGAGGAGCCTGGTGGGCCCCAGCTCACGGGGTCACAATGAGTCGGACACGACTGAGCAACTGACACAACAGTATGACTGTACGGCTAGGACGTGGAACTCCATCTCAGACCGAGTTACAAAGAACACGTCTTTTTACAATTGTAACAATCTGATTACCAAGTATTAAATGCTCATGTTCTTCGTATAGGTTTTTAAATCTGAAAAGAAATTGAGATTAGACTACATATATTGGATTGGTCAGCTTGTGTTGCTAAGACTATTGATTCTATCTCCACATCACAGATTAATCTTATGAAATATTGTTTTCAATAGCCCCATGGCATTCTATTGAGTGGAAAGTCATAAAATGTATCATACTCTGCTATCTACTGCATGCGTGTGTTCTTAGTCACTTCACTTGTGTCAGACTCTTTGCGACCCCATGGATTGTAGCCCGCCAGGCTCCTCTGTCCATGAGATTTCCCAGGCAAGAATATTGGAGTAGGTTGCCATGCCTTCCTCCAAGGGATCTTCTCAACTCAGCGAATGAGCCTGGTCTTCTGCATTGCAGGCAGATTCTATAACTTCTGAGTAGGTAATAAAAATGTCACGGCTCTCTGCTTTGTCCTCCTGGAACACCTCTTCTTGGAACATGCTTCAAAGAAGCCAATTGCCCTCAAAGAGACCACACGTAGGTGTTGTGTGTGTCAGCCCCAGAGGAGGTCCTGACCACCGGGTCATCAACCACCAGGTAGAAAGTCAGTGAGCCTCCTGATAAACTTGGACACAGGGCACTCCAGAGTTCAAGATGCTCCAGTTGGCCTTGCATGGAGCAGAGATGAGCTACCCATGAAACGCAGTCCAAATTACAGATTCATGAGCAAGATAACGGACTGGTAATTAGATTCCAACATATTGACCCCAGGAAAGTGAAAACCAATGCCAATGAAAAATCGTCTAAGACAGTGGATAATGACCAAAAACTTGGAACAATTCATATGTCCATTGACAGAAAACAGATAAACAGTTGTGCTATACTCATAAAATGGAGATGCAATGATAGAAACGAGCAAACCACTTAGACACACAACAACATTGATAAATCTCATGAAACAGTATACACTGCATGATTTCCTTGCATGAGCTGCTAATACTGTTTGTTGGAGGCCAAAGTGAGTGAAAAAGCTCCACTGAACTGAGGAGATATCTTGAGACCAAAAATGAGGCAGGCAGCTAAATGCAGTAGTGGATCAGTTTGTCATCAGGAAACTTACATGGGCTTCCCTTGTGGCTCAGCGGTAGAGTCCACCTGCCAGTGCAGGAGACATGAGTTACATCCCCAGTTCAGGAAGATCCCCTGGAGAAGGGAATGGCAACCCATTCCCAGTATTCTTGCCTGGGAAATCCATGGACAGAGGAGCCTGGTGGGCTGCAGTCCATGGGATTGCACAATAGTTGGATGCAACTTAGCAACTAAACAACAACTTACTCACAATGTAGGATTGGACAAACAACAATCTGTAAGGATTTGCAGCTGCGCTTGCACTGCCGAGGGGCCAGGGGGACAACTGGAGAGTAAATCTAGGGTTGGGGGTGCGTGCTTGGACACAGGATGTGCACCCCCAAGTCAAGGTTTATGAATGAGTAGCAGGTTTGCTGAATGCCAGGCGTACATCAGGGAAAGTCCTCATCAATGTTTGGGGACTAACAGAGCATGGAGGCCACCTGGACCTAAGGGTCATTAAGCAATATCTGAATGCAGAGTTCCAGAGAACAGCAAGAAGAGATAAGAAAGCCTTCTTCAGCGATCAATGCAAATAAATAGAGGAAAAGAACAGAATGGGAAAGACTAGAGATCTCTTAAAGAAAATTAGAGATACCAAGGGAACATTTCATGCAAAGATGGGCTCAATAAAGGACAGAAATGGTCTTGACCTAACAGAAGCAGAAGATATTAAGAAAAGGTGGCAAGAATACATGGAAGAACTGTACAAAAAAGATCTTCAAGACCCAGATAATCACGATGGTGTGATCACTCATCTGGAGGCAGACATCCTGGAATGTGAACTCAAGTGGGCCTTAGAAAGCATTGCTATGAACAAAGCTAGTGGAGGTGATGGAATTCCAGCTGAGCTGTTTCAAATCTTGGAAGATTTTGCTGTGAAAGTGCTGCACTCAATATGCTAGCAAGTTTGGAAGACTCAGCAGTGGCCACAGGACTGGAAAAGGTCAGTTTTCATTCCAATCCCAAAGAAAGGCAATGCCAAAGAATGCTCAAACTACTGCACAATTGCACTCATCTCACATGCTAGTAAAGTCATGCTCAAAATTCTCCAAGCCAGGCTTCAGCAATATGTGAACCATGAACTTCCTGATGTTCAAGCTGGTTTTAGAAAAGGCAGAGGAACCAGAGATCAAATTGCCAACATCTGCTGCATCATGGAAAAAGCAAGAGAGTTCCAGAAAAACATCTATTTCTTCTTTATCGACTATGCCAAATCCTTTGACTGTGTGGATCACAATAAACTGTGGAAAATTCTTTAAGAGAAGGGAATACCAGACCACCTGACCTACCTGTTGAGAAATCTGTATGCAGGTCAGGAAGCAACAGTTAGAACTGGACATGGAACAACAGACTGGTTCCAAATAGGAAAAGGAGTACATCAAGGCTATATATTGTCACCCTGCTTATTTAACTTATATGCAGAGTACATCATGAGAAATGCTGGACTGGAAGAAGCACAAGCTGGAATCAAGATTGCCAGGAGAAATATCAATAACCTCAGATATGCAGATGACACCACCCTTATGGCAGAAAGTGAAGAGGAACTAAAAAGCCTCTTGATGAAAGTGAAAGTGGAGAGTGAAAAGTTGGCTTAAAGCTCAACATTCAGAAAACGAAGATCATGGCATCCGGTTCCATCACTTCACGGAAATAGATGGGAAAACAGTGGAAAGAGTGTCAGACTTTATCTTTTTGGGCTCCAAAATCACTGCAGATGGTGACTGCAGCCATGAAATTAAAGGACACTTACTCCTTGGAAGAAAAGTTATGACCAACCTAGAGAGCATATTCAAAAACAGAGACATTACTTTGCCGACTAAGGTCCATCTTGTCAAGGCGATGGTTTTTCCTGTGGTCATGTATGGATGTGAGAGTTGGACTGTGAAGAAGGCTGAGCACCGAAGAATTGATGCTTTTGAACTGTGTGGTGTTGGAGAAGACTCTTGAGAGTCCCTTGGACTGCAAGGAGATCCAACCAGTCCATTCTGAAGATCAACCCTGGGATTTCTTTGGAAAGAATGATGCTGAAGCTGAAATTCCAGTACTTAGGCCACCTCATGCAAAGAGTTGACTCATTGGAAAAGACTCTGATGCTGGGAGGGATTGGGGGCAGGAGGAGAAGGGGACGACAGAGGATGAGATGGCTGGATGGCATCACCGACTTGATGGACGTGAGTCTGAGTGAACTCCGGGAGATGGTGATGGACAAGGATGCCTGGCGTGCTGCGATTCATGGGGTCGTAAAGAGTCAGACACGACTGAGTGACTGAACTGAACTGATTAACAAAGTCCTTGAAGACAGTGACGCTTTTGAATTATGGTGCTAGAGAAGAAGACTCTTGAGAGTCCCTTGGACAGCAAGGAGGTAAAAAACCAGTCAATCCTAAAGGAAAGAAACCCTGAATGTTCATTGGAAGGACTGATGCTGAAGCTGAAAGGCCAATACTTTGGCCACCTGATGGGAAGAGTCAACTCACTGGAAAAGACCCTCATGCTGGGAAAGATTGACGGCAGGAGAAGAGGACATCAGAGAATGGGATGGCTGGATGGCATCACTGACTCAACAGACATGAGTTTGAGCAAGCTCCAGAAGATGGTGAAGGACAGGGGAGCCTTAGTGCTGCAGTCCATAGGTTTACAAAGGATTGGACGTGACTTAACAACTGAACAACACTAACAAGCCCTTGATGACAGAGAAGGGATTTACTACACAGTGCAGCCCTAGGTAGGGTCAGTGGAGACAGGAGGGACTGAATGGCCCCAAGAGGGCATCAGTATGCCAATGGCCATACACAGTTGAAACCAAAAGATGGTAAAAAGAACACATTGTGGTTATGGGGCCACAATGAGTCAGGGGGTTGCCTGAAAAGGAATACAGTGGAAATTTCTGGGAGGATCAAACTATTTTATGTCTTGTTGTGGGTGTGGTGACACAGGTGTGTATAACCGTTATTATTCACCAAGCAGAACATTTAAAATCTGAGTATCTTATTATTTTACAGTAATTACTTCTCAACGTTTAAAACCTGCAACCATCTTCTAAAATACTTTTGCTTTCTCCATCCAACTATGCACATTTAATATCATCACAGAAGACACTTTCTATTAAACTATTAGAGAATGGGAAATGAGAAACCATATTTATTGAAGGTCATTTTCCATGATAGAGGTTTCATCCATCCAACATGAGGGCAGAAAATGACAGCAAATAAAGCTAACTACTTGGTGAAAAATGGGGTTTGAGGATAGGAACCCAAGCATTAAAATTTCTAGGAGATGAAGATAAAATTGGACACTCCTGCTATTAATGTTCTCACATGAATTTATTAAGAGGAAATTAGCAGAGGCAATGGACTTATTACTGCTTCTGACAAGTTGTGGTAAATAATTTTGGTGGAAGAAGAGTTATAGTAAAATGGCTGATAACTTGCATTCAAAGACCAGTTCTAAATAATGAAGAAACAGAAATAATATCTTAGTTTTATAGTTGTGGGGAGTTTATATTCAGTCCAAAGGAGAATCCTGAGTGAAAATGAATCCTGGAGTCTGTCATCCTGATCTTTGAAAATTATGAATAATAAAGAAAAGGTTTTGCATCAAGGCAAGTCATCTCTCTGCCTGATAAAGTGGAGAAATGTTTGTGCAGGGCTCCCGGGAGAAGCTAAACAAATGTCACCTCCACCTCCCTGTGTCCAATCAGATTTAAAAACAGAACCCCTGGCTCTCCATGTCTCAGAGTATAAAGGTGGGCAAAATACCAGCTGGAATATTGCAGGGGTGCCAGTGAGTCCTCTTATTTCATTTCCAGTGGCTTTATCGTCAGGAGATCTGAATAAGGGCACCAATACTTGCAAGAGCCCTCAGTCTGAGTCTATCCTCTTTCAGAGTCAGATGTGGGGCCCAGGGTGGGTAAACAAGATGAGCCACTGGGCTGTGAAAAGGAAATTTAAGAACTCCTCTTTGTATTAAATTATAATTAGAAGGGAAGTAGCCATCCCTGATGTTCAAGAACAGGCCTCTAATCGAGCCCTGGATCTGTCTGCATGTCACTGCTGATGGATGGGTCTCCAAAGAGGAAACGTTGGCAGAGACACCTCGCTCAGTTCCTGGCTGTATTGCCATGCTTTGCAGCTTAAAGGGGCCAAAACAAGCAGATTTAAAAATCATGTTGGTATAAACCACATTTATACTCTGCCTAATTTCTCTTAACTATCCTTCAAAAAATAAAACAATTGGCTTCTAATATAGACAGACAGAGAGCAGTTGTATCTCAGTGGCTGCTTGTCCAAACAGCAGGATTGTCCAGTGATTCCCTAGCAGTGCTCAGTGAACAAACAGGAGGCCGAGTGGACCTGCAGACACTTATATCCACACCCCCATGAGGACACAGAGGCTCACCTCTGCTTCTGTCCAACGTGGAATCAATCACAGGGACTGAATACACCCTTTCCCTGGAAACAATGAAAAGTGGACAGAATGTAGGAAAATTATGATTTTCAAGACACTAGAAGTCAGTGATCCTTGGTAGGGAGGAAAGGAGTGAAGAGAGACTTACAACAGCCACCGTTCGTTACGTGGGGGGAAAAACAGGTGGAGCAGAACGAATTGCCTGAAGTGACAAGTGGAACCCAGAGCCTGGAGATCAAGGCCATCAGGGTGCATGACAGAATGGGGCAGAGCTGTGTGGAGAGACCTGCAGAAAAAAAAGGAAGTGTTAGTTGCTCAGTCATGTCCAGCTCTTTGTGACCACATGGACAGTAGCCTTCCAGGCTCCTCTGTCCATGGGATTTCCCAGGCAAAAATACTGGAGTGGGTAGCCATTCCCTTCTCCAGGGGTTATTCCTGTCCCAGGAATCAAAATACTGGGCTATACATGGACAAACTCATGTGTCTGAGGAAAGAACCACCCCGTAGGAGTGCCCAGTACCCAGAAGGGGCCAGAATGGTGCCTGTTGCCACCAGCCAGGCCGGAGAGTCCCACAACGGAAGGCATGCTGGGCAGGGTGTTTGGTGCACTCTTGCCTCCGTGAACTGAGCACTGGCCCAGCCCCACCCGACACATCTTAAGAGCAAGACCCAAAAGGATCATGCTGTTTGCAGGTGGCTTAACTGTGTCCTCAGAACAGAGCTCAAGAACACTTATAGGAATGCAAAAATATCCAGGAACCAGCAAGGTAGGATTCAAAATCAAAATCTGAAGGATTACCGGGCATGCCAATGAACCAGGGAAATAGCACTTTATCAAAAAGTAGGAGTAAAAGAGAAATCCAGTATTATACTCAACACTGCAATCTCTCTCTCAATAATTGATAAAATTGACAGACAATTAGTTAGGGTATAAAAGATTTAAACAAGATTATCAACCAACTTGACTTCAATGACGTTTATGGAAAAACCCATCCAATAAACAGCAGAACACATGATCATTTCAAGTAGCCACCGAATTTTTAACAATATAGATTATATCTAATACCATAAAGCAAGTATCATTCAATTTTAAAAAATTAAATTTCTACAGAATAGATTCTTGGAGTACAGTGAATTAAATTAGAAACAAGAACCAGATAAGTCTCTGGAGGATTTATGGATATTTGGGAAGTGAATGCATCAAATAAAACATCAGAAAAAAGATTGTACAACATTTTGAACAAGATTAAAATAAAACATTATATAATAAAGCTTGTGGAATGCTGCAAGAGCAGTACTTGGAAGATGGGTTATTTGCTCTATATGTTAATATTATGGAGAAAAATCTCAAATAAGTGCCCTAAGTCTCCAACTAGAGAAATTAGAAAAACAAGGGTAAATGAAGTTCAAAGTAGAAGAAAAGAAATAACATCAGAACAAAAATCAAGGAAATAGAAAGCTCTAAAAAAGATAAAATCAATGAAATTAATAGCTAGTTCTTTGAAAATAGCAATAAAAGTGATAAACCAATAGCCAGACTGATTATAGAGTAAGTGAAGATGCATTTCACTAATACCAAAAAAGAAAGAGGCAGTATCATTAGTGGTTCCACAGATGTTACAAGGATAATATGGGAGTACAATGAATGAGTTTATGCCAATACATTTAAAAACAGATGAAATGGACAGATTCCTTGGAAAACACAACCTATCAAAGCTCATCAAGGAAAAAAATACATAGTCTGAATAGCTCTATATATCCATTATATTTTTTCATTTATTATAAATTTTTCAACAAAGAAAAGTCTAGGCCTGAATGAATGGTTTTATTGGTGAATTCCACCAAAAAATGTAAGAAAGAAAGAATACTAATTCCATATAAACTGTTTCAGAAATTGAAAATGAGAGGATGGTTTCCAGTTCGTTTTCTGAGGCCAGCATTACCCTGATACCAAAACCAGAAAGACGTTACAAGAAAACTACAGAGCAGTAATCACTCCTGAACACGGATGCAAAATTCTTTTTTTTTTTTCATTTCTTTTTTTTTTTTTTAGTTTTTTATTTTTTAAATTTTAAAATCTTTAATTCTTACATGCATTCCCAAACATGAACCCCCCTCCCACCTCCCTCCCCATAACATCTTTCTGGGTCATCAGAAGCTTAGCAAATGGAATCCAAACTACATATTAAAAATTCATGACTAGGCTAAGTTTATATGAAGAATGTAAAGATGGCTTGACATTCAAAAATTAATCAATGTAATTCACTGTATTAACAAACTAAAAATGAGGATCCAATCATATGATTATCTAAATAGATACAGGAAAACGTTTAACAAAATCCAGCTCTCTAATAAAAGCTCCCAACACAGTAGGAATAAAGCGAACCTCCTCAAACTGATAAAAGTCACCCATGAAAAGCTATAGCTAACATCATACTTAAAAGACTGAATCATTCCCAGCAAAGATCATGAACAAGACAAGGGTATCTCACCACTGTTTAACTTTATACTGGAGGTTCTAGCCAGTACGAGTAGGCAAGGAAAAAAGCATCCATTGTAATGAATCTGATCTGTAGGGGAAAAGCTCCTCCTGGAACCAATAGCAGTTTAATAAGTCTAAAGCATATAAAGCAATATACTAAAATCAGCCATGCTTTTACATATTTGCAGCAAATAATTAAAAATTAAAATTAAAGCAACAATACCATTGGCAATAGCACCACAATGTAAATAATTGTGGATAAATCTATCCAAGGATAGGAAAGGCCTGAACACTGAAAGTAACAAAACACTGCTGAGAGAAGTTAGCTGAGAACTAAACAGACATAGATCCAGGCCCCGAACAAGGGTCAGAAAACTCAGTCTTGTTAAGATGTCAGTTTGCCTGAAAGTGAACCAAAGTAATCCCAATCAAAATCCTAGCTGACATTTTTTTTGGTAGAAACTGATGAATTGATTCTAAAACTCCTATGGAAATACAAATGGCTAAAAGTAGACAAAATAGTGAAGGAGAAAAGCAAATCTAGAGAATTAGTACGACCTTGTTTCATGAGTTTCTATAAAGCTACGGATACTAAGAGAGTGTAGTATTATAGAGACGGATGGAATAAAACAGAAGTAGACCCCCATATACATACGTGTGTGTGTGTGTGTGTGTGTGTCTTGTTGTCATTCAGTCACCCAGTCCGACCTGATACAGCATGCCAGGCCTCCCTGTCCTTCACCATCTCCCAGAGTTTGCCCAAGTTCATGTTCATTGCATCGGTAATGTCACCTAGCCATCTCATCTTCTGGCACCCTCTTCTCCTTCTGCGCTTGATCTTTCCCAGCATCAGGGTCTTTTCCAATGAGTCATCTCTTCGTAACAGATGACCAAAATACTGGAGCTTCAGCTACAGCATCAGTCCTTCCAGTGAATATTCAGGGTTGATCTCCCTAAAGATTAACTAGTTTGATCTCCTTGCTGTCCAAGGGAATTTCAGGAGTCTTCTCCAGCACCACAGTTCAAAGGGATCAATTCCTTGGCATTCTGCCTTCTTTATAGACCACTGGAAAGACCATAGCCCTGACTACACAGACCTTAAAAGACCCTTGCTCCTTGGAAGAAAAGCTATGACCAACCTAGACAGCGTACTAAAAAGCAGAGACATTACTTTGCCAACAAAGGTCTGTCTAGTCAAGGCTATGGTTTTTCCAGTAGTCATGCATGGATGTGAGAGTTGGACTATAAAGAAAGCTAAGCGCCGAAGAACTGATGCTTTTGAACTGTGGTGTTGGAGAAGACTCTTGAGAGTCCCTTGGACTGCAAGGAGATCCAACCAGTCCATTCTAAAGGAAATCAGTCCTGAGTGTTAATTGGAAAGACTGATGCTGAAGCTGAAGCTCCAATATTTTGGCCACTTGATGCAAAGAACTGACTCCTTAGAAAAGGCCCTGATGCTGGGAAAGACTGAAGGTGGGAGAAGGGGATAACAGAGGATGAGATGGTTAGATGGCATCACTGACTGGAAGGATGTGATTTGAGCAAGCTCCAGGAGTTGGTGATGGACAGGAGGCCTGGCATGCTGCAGTCCATGGAGTCACAAAGAGTTAGACACAACTGAGCGACCAAACTGAGCTGATAATGGACCTTTGTTGGCAGAGTACTGTGTCTACGTTTCAGCACACTGCCTACGTTTATCATTGCCTTCTTGGCTGCGGTCGGTGTCTGCAGTGATTTTGGAGCCCAAGAAGAGGAAATCTGTCCCCACTTCCACATTTGCCCCTTCTATTTGCCATGTAGTAATGGGGCTGGATGCCATGATCTTACTTGGTTTTCTTTTTTTAATATTTGGTCTTTTATTTAGCTTAAAATTATATATACACACACACACACGAACAAACATACATACAATTGATTTGAAAATATTAAAAAGGCAATTCAATGGATTAAGAATAGTCTTTTATTTTTTTTGCAAATAGTGGTGGCATATTGGATATTTATATGGTAAAAAAATAAAAAAAAAACCAAAAAAGAAATTCAAAGTACAACTTGCACCATAGACTTAAGTGTAAAACGTAAAACACGGGCTGCCCAGGTGGTCCAGTGATAAAGAATCCCTCTGCCAGTTCAGGAGATAGATGCAGAAGAAGTGGGTTTGATCCCCGGGTTGGGAAGATCCCCTGGAGGAGGAAATGTCTGTGCACTCCAGTCTTCTTGCTTGGGAAATCCCACGCACAGAGGAGCCAAGCAGGCTGAAGTCCACGGGGTCACAGAGTTGGGCACAACTCAGCTACCGAGCATGAACACACAAAAGCAAGAAATCTTTTAGAGAAACCGATAGAGGAAAATTTTCATAATCGTCAACAAAGCAGAATCCACCCTCATGACCATAAGTACCATGGAAAATCTCCACCTACTAATACCATCACCACTGGCGTCTGGATTTCTACACATGAGATTTTTAGGGGAGACACAAACATCCAGACCTCAGCAATAAACATATACACAAACTCACAAAAAGTGGGGAAAGATGTGCTCATCTGTTTGATTAGGTACTTCTCTAAGGAAGATCCTCTGATGGCAAGTAAGCACCAGCAAAGTTGTTCAACATCATTGTTCATTAGGAGAAATGCAGAAACACTCGGAAAACACGAGTTAAGCACTCTCACAGATCTTGCTATTCCATTCCTAGTTCCCCCAAAGAAATGAAAGCATAAGTGAACCACAGAATTAGCAGAACTATTTTTTTTGAGTAAGGTTTGGTCAAGCAAATTCTTCTGTAAGTATAGAGAGAGTAGTCCTGAAATATATACATTACCATATGTAAAATAGAGAGAGGAGGGAATTTGCTATATGGTGCTCGGAGCTCAAACCCAGAGCCCTGTGACAGCTGAGAGGGGTGCGGTGGGGTCGGGTGGGAGGCGGGAAGGAGGTTCAAGACAGAGCGGACGTATGTATACCTGTGGTTGATTCATGTTGGTATATGCAGAAGCCAACACAATATTTTAGAGCAATGAAACTCCAATTAAAAAATAAGTACACTTTTAGAAATGCCGTGCATATGCTGTTTTTCCTTTGCCTGAAACACTTTTCACCCCCGGTCTGCATAGTTCTTTCTCCCACATTCTTCAAGATTCCAAACAAATATTACCTTTTTCCTGAACCCTATCCTGAAACAACTAACTGAAAAGTCATCCCATCCTTTTATACTTTACACATCTGTTAATTAAGAACAATTTGCCAAACAAATGTGGTCCCCTGCCCTTATAGAACTTAAGTTTTATTGAGGGAAGACAGACAATAATAAAATACATATTTGTTGAATGGAATAAATCATCATATATGCGGCTGCAAACATCTGAATGTATCAAGACGTTTATTTTTTTAAAATGGGTGTACATCCACTATTGTTAATTAATGACCTTGCTCAAAGTATGTATTGCCTTGAGATACTGACTCATGATGACATAATGGACTGTAAACTCTAAGCAGGTAAGGACACACACAGGACACACAGTCAAGCACGTTTGATTGACCGTGAGACAGACCACTGGCCTAGGTCACGGCCAACTGTGGGACGAAGGGTCCCCCTCACTTCAGGGAGGTAGAGACCGGCTTCCTCAGATAATGCCGGGGAACTTGGCTTGAAGGATGAAAAGGCTGATTTATTTCAGCATGTTTATTCCTGTTTAAATACTTTGCTTGACTCCTACACACGGAAAAGGAAGAGAAAGGAAGAAGAGCAACAGTGACTTTTTAGAAAAGCATCGTTTAAGGATGCAGCATGCTTGGGGCTGGTGCATGGGGATGACCCAGAAAGATGTTATGGGGAGGGAGGTGGGAGGGGGGTTCATGTTTGAGAATGCATGTAAGAATTAAACATTTTAAAAATTAAAAAATAAAAAACTAAAATTAAAAAAAAAAAAAAGAAAAGCATCGTTTACTGTCCCTGGTGCGTGTGTGTGTGTGTGTGTGTGTGTGTGTGTGTGTGTGTGTGTGTAGGCTTTGCTTCCCCAGTCACTTCTGAGCTGTAGAAGCAAAAACAGCCGTGAACACAGAGTCTGGCTGAGTGCCCTGGCCTGTTTTCTTCATAAATCATTCACAGCCTACTGCGGTGACTATGTGATGCTGCACACGACCTCGGGGGAGGGGAGGGATGGGGGACGAACATACTCTTGTGGACTCAGCGACCTGACCACAAAGGATGCTGTGCCACCGGCGCACACATTTCTACTAATAAAGGGGAAAGGACACTTGAATCGGGGACTTTCTTGTCTTCCTGAGCTTGCTGATTTTAGAAATTCTAGTAAGTTGACTCACTGCAGGAATAAGTCTAAATCTTTGTTTTTCTATTTAGACGAGAAAAAATAGTTTTAAAATAATCATTCACTAAGCAGTTACTAGATGTCTAGTGTATGGACACTAAGGAATAAAGGAGGGGTGAGATGAATTTGGAGATTGGGGTTGATATATACACACTATTGATACTATGTATAACGTTCATAACAAATGAGAAGCTGCTGTACAGCACAGGCAGCTCTACTTAATGCTGAGTGGGAAATCCCCAAATGGGGATATGTGTATACGTGTAGCCGGTTCACTTTGCTGTAGAGCGGAAACTAACACTGTAAATCAAATAAACTCCAATAAATTTTTGTAAAGTCACCTGCGTTTTTCTCCCCTGTGTCATTTGGCAGCAAATCCTGGGCCTCCCAGCTTGCTCTCATACAGAACCCCACAGAGTCTCTCCTTGTGATTCTAGTTTCTTGGTCTCTTCGTCTTCCCACTAAGTTCATTTCTTTGTGACTTACTCTTGTTGATTGCTCAGTTACACTAGGAAATTGTGTTCTCTAGCCCTTTCCACTAATTTTAGGATCAGTGGGCCAGGGTTGTCTCTGCAACCCTCAGCTAAATTCCTACGCGGGACGAGATAAAACAGTGGCGGTCCAGGGAAGTCATTAATAAATGTCTTTTGACGTCAGTGAAGTGGCAGACACAAGTCCAAGGGGGCTCTTGTCTTCTCAGTTTCCAGAAAATTAGTCTTTCTTTTATGTAGTAATAATTAGTAATTATTACATATAACACAAACTAATAAATGTATATACACACTCACATACAGGCAGATTGACAGCAGAATACATGTCATCACATTTCCTCCTGAAATCCAATTAGGAGAAAATTGAGGTCATGCTCAGATTAAGCAATGCCATTTTTTTTTTCTAAATCAGTGGTTCTTCATCTTTTTGGGTTCACAGACCCCTCTGAGTATCTAGGAAAGCTATGGAAGCCCTCCAGGGGATAGGGGTAGGATGGAAAACATAAAAGATACAATTCCCAGGAGCATGTGGCTCCTCAGGAAACCCTCTGCTCCAGATCTGAAACGCAGGCTGCGCTAGCAATGCCATTGTTTATAATTCAATAGCAGAGACTGGTGCAGGGAAGTAAACTGCGTGGCTGAAACAAAGAGGACAGCTGCCTGGTTCACCCAGAAACTCCCCAAGGCCACAGGCCTTCTCTTTGATTCCAGTTCTGTTTCCAAGCAGCCCACAGGTATAACATCCCACCTACAGCCAGTCTCCACCATGAAAGGGCCGGGCAGTGCTTTGAAGAGCCTCCTGGGGGCTCTTTTAAGTGGAAACAAGTCTGACCTGGAGCCCAACTTGGAGGAAGTCTCAGTGGATGACCACGGTCCACAGCTGCCCACCCCACTTCTTTGTCTCTGCGGTCACCCAGTTCCCCCATCTCATCTCTGCTCTGAGGCAGGTGGCTTGGCTCCTGGGCTCAATACAAGGCAGAAAATCCTGTGCCCCTCCATGGATGCTTGGCAGGCTTTGGTCTCCCTGCAAAGTCTTAAAAGTGAGAAATCAGCGGGGTTTGAAGGCATGACAGCCCGTCACTGAAGCATCAAGTCCAACCCACCTCCCTCGAGGTCGGCAGCAAGCAGAAACAGAGGCAGGTTCATCTCCAGCTGCCGTGTGTCTCTCCCTTGCTTGTCACACACAAGCTGTAGCTCAGGTGTAAGATCTAGAATGGAAATGTATTACAAAGTGGCAAAGCTGACCTGGAAGCTTCTAACCACTCTAAGGATTCTAAAGCCCCCTGGATACATGGTGTGCACCCTTCCCTGGCCAGGTGCCCTGTGAACCAGCATGGCTTGCTCTGGGATGAGAGCACTCCAGTCTCATGAAGCTGGAAGGTGAGCACTGCTTCTCAGGGGTCAGTCCGCACTCCGTCACTCCACGGGGCCTCCACCTGCCTGTTACGTCATGAAGGCCCGGATTGGACACTCAGGACCCCCCATCCCCGGCCTCTCTTTCTGCTGGACTTGACTCCTTGGATGCTGACATTCACGTAAAATTCCAAGCTCAGTTTCTGAGACCTTTCTCTGAAGCTTTTCTAATCTCTCCAGTGAGTGTTCATCACTTTCCCTTCTATGACACCAGATGAATTAATTATTCCTGAATTTCCTCTCCCTCTAATAATTCAGAAAAACTAATTTCAGATTAAAATAAAACTAATTTCAAATTAAAATCCTTCTGGAAAGGATGAAGACCATACTCCTCACAAAGTTATTGTGAAAAGGCAAATAGGGAAATTATAT
This sequence comes from Ovis canadensis, assembly GCF_042477335.2. NCBI lineage: Eukaryota > Metazoa > Chordata > Mammalia > Artiodactyla > Bovidae > Ovis > Ovis canadensis. Next base: position 80,423,026 of record NC_091260.1, on the reverse strand, counting down.
TGCAAGACATAATAAAACCACGTCCCAGGGATGACAGCCTGTCAGGTTCACCTGCCCCCTCGTTTTGCTCCTGGCCCAGGAGTGCTGTGGAGACAAGTGCTGAAGGGACCGCTGGGCAGGACACAGCAACAGGGCAGTAAGGTGAGTTGAGGGGGTCCAACCACAGGGCTCCACTGGCGAGTGATGTCTCATTCCATTCTGCGGCGTGTGTGTGTCTGTGTCTGTGAGCGTCTGTGTCTGTGTCTATGTGTCTTTGTGTGTCTGCATATATCTGTGTGTGTTTCTGTGTCTGTGTGTTTGTGTATATGTGTGTATGTGTGTGTCTGTGTCTGTGTGTATTTATGTGTCTGTGTGTGTCTGTGTGTTTGTGTGTATGTCTGTGTGCCTGTGTCTATGTGTGTATGTCTGTGTATGTGTGTGTTTGTGTGTATGTGTGTGTGTCTGTGTTCGTGTGTATGTGTCTGTGTGTGTCTGTGTGTGTCTGTGTATATCTGTGTGTGTGTCTATGTGTTCGTGTGTGTGTGTCTGTGTGTGTCTGTGTCTGTCTGTGTGCCTATGTCTATGTGTGTGTATGTGTGTGTCTGTGTCTGTGTGTTTGTGTGTATGTCTGTGTGCCTGTGTCTATGTGTGTATGTCTGTGTATGTGTGTGTTTGTATGTGTGTGTGTCTGTGTTTGTGTGTATGTGTCTGTGTGTGTCTGTGTGTGTCTGTGTATATCTGTGTGTGTGTCTGTGTGTTCGTGTGTGTGTCTGTGTGTGTCTGTGTCTGTCTGTGTGCCTATGTCTATGTGTGTGTATGTGTGTGTCTGTGTCTGTGTGTTTGTGTGTATGTCTGTGTGCCTGTGTCTATGTGTGTATGTCTGTGTATTTGTGTGTATGTGTCTGTGTGTTTGTGCGTGTGTCTGTGTGTGTGTCTGTGTGTCTGTGTGTATGTGTCTGTGTGTGTCTGTGTATATCTGTGTATGTGTGTGTGTATGTCTGAGTATTTGTGTGTATGTGTCTGTGCGTGTCTGTGTGTTTGTGTGTGTGTGTCTATGTGTGTCTGTGTGTCTGCGTCTGTGTGTATGTTTGTGTCTGCATTTGTGTTTCTGTGCATGTGTCTGTGCGCGTGTGTGTGTCTCTGTGTATGTGAGTGCATAGCCAAGTTGCCTGTAAGGAGGAACATGGAGGGGGACTCTAGATGGCATGAAGGCTGTGGACAGGCTTATACCCCAGGCACAGCATGGAGATCTGAAGGGAAGGGAGGAAGAGCCAGAGCATGAGAGGACAGAAGTCAAGGCGGAGGGCGGGGGGGCCCACTCTGCAGCGGGGCTGCACGCCCTTGGGCGAGGTGCTCCAGTCCTCTGTGCCTCGGGGCCCTCATCCAGACAAGGCCGTCAGTCATCACCCCTCTGTGCCTCCTGCTGACAAGGCCTGGGATGAACGCAGCTCACCCGCCACGGGATGCTGGACGGGGGCTCCTCCGTTCTGTCGTGCCCCAAGGAGGCAAGCTGGCCAGGGCCAGGTGGAGGGGCCAGGGCACTGTGCACTCCTTTCTCCCCTTCTCAAGGGGCAGGTCCTGCAGGAAGGAGTGTGGGCACACCCCATCCTGTTGGGAGAAGAGCGAGAAATTTCAGAGGAAGCTCCCAGGTCATATTGCTTCCATACGGCGACTTTAGAATCAAATATGATAGGATCAGTAAGGCATTTCACTCAGTGACTGGCATAGAAGAATTTTTCATTATCTACCATAATTATTATTTCAGCCCAGCTGCAAAGTTTATCCTTATTCTAGCTACCTGGAGAAGTCCATAGCTTTGTTTTTATTATTTAGATGAAGACACTGAGGTTCCAAGAGGCTATTTAATTTTCCCAGGCTCCCAGCTAAACTGTCACCCCGCTGAGCACTTCCCTATGGTGATTGATACTTGGTGTGCTCCATTAGTATCTACTGAATTGTGTTGGTTAATTTAGCTGCTTAGCTAGTAAATGGCATAACAGGCAGATAAATCTTGACTCTCTGACTCCCAAGTGGAGTTCTTGTCCATCACACCATCTTAGTTAGCTTCCTTCCTTCACTGGTGTCTTGATTCTTCCTCCGACATCAGATTAACTGTTGAAGTCATTCCTGCGCTTGACCACCAAGACGCAGAGAAGTGGGTGGGTGTCATGCTTCCAAACAAAAGCAGAAAGTGGTTTTGCAGAAAACCTCACTGACAGTCCATGTGTATGTATGTATGTGTGCATATGCGTGTGTGTGTCTATGTCTGTGTTTGTGCACATGTGTTTGTGTGTCTGTGTCTGAGGGTCTCTTGAGAAAAGTGTCACCTTCGAGAGCAATTTGTCCATAGACATTCCCTCTGGTCTGCGCTGCTCTCGCTTTCAGGGGTTCATCCTTCTCTTTTTAAGCAGCCAGCTGCTCCTGGAAGCGCATTCAGTAGGGGAAGTCTCCCCTTTGGCTATAGCATGTGTCTCTCTAGGTCCGATCGCCAGCTCTCTTCGGCTCTCTGTGTCAATGCTGTGCATACTTGGTGTTTAAACTTCTCTTGGCCTTAATCATCAGAGTCACAGTCAGTCTTCAAATCACTAGTCAGTGTCTCCCCGAAACTCACTTCTCTATTTACATAAGGGGGAGCTTCCTAGCTTTCTCCTTTCTATGAAGATCATGACTCAGTGGGCTTCCTTAACATTGAAAATCCTCAAAACCAGAGAGGTACTTTTAAAGGGCCAGCGGCAAAGGCAGGAGAGTCATTTCCAGCCATTGGAAGGTTGCTCAACAATCCAGCTGAAGGTTAGGGAACTGGCTCCCCGTGAATTGAGCGGGAGGAAAAGCTGCCTTTGTGAAGCTGGCTTCTTACCTCCTGAGTTGCTGTTGTTGCTCAGTCGCTAAGTCACATCCGACTGTTTGCGATCCCATCAACTGCAGCATGCCAGGCTCCTCTGTCCTTCACTGTCTCCTGGAATTTGCTCCAAGCCACATCCGTTAAGCCGTTTGAGTATGTGTTATTTGATAGATTCCCTTGTTACATGGAGAACTTACCTACATTAGTTGGAAACCACAGATGGACTAGCCAATGATACCTGTTCCTGTGATTCTGTCTCTTATTTGCATTTTTTGAATAATATTCCTGAATTCTATCACTGCATCAAACCCAAGTCTAGAAATATAGAGTAAAGTTGACATATAGAGTAAAGCTTCCCTGGTGACTCAGATGGTAAAAAAAAAAAAAAAAGCAAAAAGCTGTCTGCAGTGCAGGAGACAGGGACTTGTTCCCAAGGTCAGGAAGATCCCCTGGAGAAGGGAATGGCTACCCACTCCAATATTCTTGCCTGGAGAATTCCAAGGACAGAAGAGCCTGGCTGGCTTGAGTCCATGGGATCGCAAAGAGTTAGACATGACTGAGTAGCTAACACACACACTAAGATGGAGTAAAGCAGAGATTTGCCTCTTGGTGTGTCAAAAAATCAAAGTTAAAGAGCATGCATATCCTACAACCAAACAATAGATGTAGGACATTCTGCTTAAGGTCAGAAAGCAGAGGAATTTCAGAATAAGAGTAAAAGGAAATAAATATAGTTGTGATGAACAGATGGTTCAAGTTGAGACCAGTTAAGGACCACAAGTTAGAGAAGTCATCCTTCAGGTAGATTATATATGTGTGTCTAGGTGTGAGACTGTGTGCATGCGTGTCAGTCTTCATCAGCAGCAGGATCTCATTAGAGAAATTAATGGAGAGTTTGAATTATTGCATGTTTTTAAAGAAACATAAATTACATCGGTTGATACATCAACAAAGGGCTTTGGCTTATTCTTTTAACTAGCATATATCAATTGTTGACAAGCAATTGGCTAATTTGAATACACTTGAGGGAATGTGAAAAAAAATTGTTATCTCAGGCCTGCAAATTTATATGCACAGTTATTTTGTTAGCAATATCTTTCTTTCCTGGCAGTGCCTAGATTAATCCTGCTGAATAATCAAAACATAAATTAACGTAATGACCAGACGTTGCTGCATTTGTGAGCCAGTTAAACTTACATTATATGAGTGCATTTTCTTTTTCTCACTGTCAGTATAGTGTGAGTGTGTGTGTGTATCCAAGCAGAAATCTCCCTATGGCATCATAGAAATCAAACATAAACAGAAAAGATGAAGAGAAAGCGGCAGCCACCTACACACCTCTTCAGCCAGCTCCCACGCTCCCCACCTTACTCCTAACATATGGCATTTTCTAACTTTCCAGTTCATGTCAAAATTGTCATTTTTACTGTCAGTTATTAGCATCTACGATTATCCCTTATAGGAATAAAAGTCTTTAGTTGCCTTTGGAACTGGGAAAATTCCTCTGAATACATATATATATATATTTTTTTTTTTTCATTCAAGTCTGAAAAGCAAGGTTAGCATGACATTGTTCCATGACGGTATTTGGGTTCAGACAAGGTAAGCTCGCTGTCAGGACGGGGAGTTGCTAAAGGAGAGATGTGTGATGCAGGGAGCCCAGGAGAGACAGAGTGTCACAGGGTAAACTGGGTTCCAGAAACTGACACTTTCATCATGAATGTTAAAAGGAGCCTTGGAGGAAGAGAACTGGTGAGAGAGATGGGTGGCGAGTGACGCTGTCCTGCAGGTCCTTCTCCAGTTCGCCGCAGGCCACGCCTCTCGCGGCTGCAGGTAACACTGGGTATCAGCCTCTGGAAATGACTTTGGAGATTTGTCGCTCTCTCTTTTTGTTAATGGCGCTTCATGGCATGTGGAATCTTAGTTCCCCCACCAGGGAAGGAACCCATGTCCCCTGAAGTGGAAGCAAGGATTGATGCTGAAGCTCAAGCTCCAATCCTTTGGCCACCTGATATGAAGAACTGACTCATTGGAAAAGACCCTGATGCTGGGAAAGATTGAAGGCAGAAAGAGAAGGGGGTAGAAAGAGAGGATGAGATGGTTGGATGACATTGCAAACTTGATGGACATGAGTTTGAGCAAACTCGGGGAGATGGTGAAGGACAGGGAAGCCTGGAATCACAAAGAGTCAGACAGGAGTTAGCAACTGAACAACAACAAATATTCCCTTTACACTGACTTGGATGAGAGTTTTCTCAATGAATGGATGTGGAATTTTGTCAAGTGTGTTTTCTCTGTCTATTGAGATGATCGTGTGATTTTTATCCTTCCTTTTGCTAGTGTGATATGCCATATTTCTTGATTTGTGCATATTGAAGCATCATTACACCCCAGGAATAAATCTCACTTGATCACAGTATATGATAGCTTTCATATATTATTGAATTTTGTTTACTAATATTTTCTTGAGGATTTTTGCATCTCTGTTTATCAGAGATATTTGCATGCAGTTGTTTTTTTTTTTTTTTTTTTAGTGTGTTTGGCTTTGGCGTCTGTGTATTGGTGGTCTCATAGAATGAATTTGGGAATGTTCTTTCCTCTTCAAGTTTTTTTTAAGAGTTTGAGAAGGACAGGCATTAGCTCTTCCTTATAAGTTTGGCAGAATTGCTGTGTGATGTCCTAGACTTTGTTTGCTGGGACTTTTTAAATTACAAATTCAATTTCATTATTAGTGATTTGTGTGTTCAGATTGTCTGTTTCTTCCTGATTCATTTTTGGAAGGTTGTATGTTTCTAGAAATGTGTATATTTCTTTCAGGGTATCCCAATTTGTTGATATATAACTGTTTGTAGTACTCTAATGATTTTTTTGTACCTCTGTGATACCTGTAGTTACCTTTCTCTCTCACTTCTTTTTGTTTCTTTGGGTCCAGCTATTCTTTCTTGAAGTTTTATTCTAGCTCCAGTTTTCTTCCCTGTAGAGTAACCCCTCTTAATCTTTTATAAAGCTTTAGTTATTAATGAAATTCCTCAAGCCTTGCTTTGAAAACATCATTATTTAAAATTCATCATTAAATAATAGTTCAGTCAGATGTAAAATTCCAAGCAGAAGGGAATTATCTTTTAACATTTTGACTATTGTTCCATTATCACATAACTTCTGTTATTAATATCAAGAATACTTTTTTCAGGCAAACTTTTTCTGTAAACACAGAAGTAAATCTGGGTCTTTCCAGCGTACAAATTTAAGAGATTTATTTTCTTTTTGGACTTTGGAGCTTCTTTATGATGTGCTTATATGTCTTTTATTTATTCAGTTGGATTCCTTGATATTTCTGCTTAGAAAAATTGAGATTTTTTTTTAACTCTGAAAATTTTCTGGCCTTTATGCTCTAGATATTTCTTCTCTCTCATCCTTCTCATTTTCCCCTTTTAGAATCACTATTAATTCTATGTCAAATAATAAGTTTCCCTTCATTTCTACATATATAGATATACACAAAAATATTTGTATATATGTATATACATATATTTTTATGTTTTTTAAAAAATAAATGTAGCGTGTTATTCAGTGCTTATATTTTCATGAGCATTTCATAAACACCATTTCATTTAGTCCTTAAAGCAGCCCTTGAGATAATATTGTGTAAATCCCTAGAGAAATCTTAGAGTTTACTGCGTGTCTATTCAGCTTTGTGAAGACTTCTCATTCTCTCATTCATTCATTTCTTTTTCATTTCAATTATTTGGTGTATTTCATATCTGTGTGGTATTTGGTTGTATCCTTCATAGCCCTCCCTTGCTGAACCTCCTCTTCATGCCTTTGATCACTCCTGATGTTTTCACCTCCTGGGTTCTCCCCGGTGATTGTGCCATCTGCAGTGCTGGGCATCTCTCCTGACTTGATCTTGTCTGCTGACTATTGTCACAGCAGGGTCTCTTCTCAGTGTATTTGATTTGCTTTCTGTTGAGAAAATGTTAGGTCTGCTCACCCCTGGCAGACTGCGTGGGAGATAAGTCCCTGAAATGAGATTTTTGTGTTTCCTTTTTGGTTAGCACAGGAGTATTCTGGCTGTGTGCTTCTTTTTAGGCCAGTTAATGAACTTTTAGTTATAAGTAATATAAACTTCAAGGCTTCCTTTGTGGCCCAGTGGTAAAGACCCTGCCTGCCAAGGTTATTTGAAAGGTCAGCTTGCAAGGAATACATGTCTCCTTAGCATTAAAATAATAGGCACTCTTTCAACTGTGTTTTAGTCAGCTTTTTAAGAGAAAATCTCCATTTTACATTGGCTTATTATATATATAAATTATTTTATAATGTCAATTGCCATAAAGTCCTGAGAGGTAGGTGTTATCATCTCCATCTAGGAAGTAAGGAAACTGAAGGTGTAAGTAGTTCTCAGTCTCGGCGTGCAGAGAGGATTCGGGTCCTAGTCTGTCCTGTCCTAAAGTCCTTGCTCTTTTGAAAACAGGTATCCTTATCTCTAGTTTCCATGACTCTGGCAATAACCAGATTTTTTTTCACCATGACATACTAGCATGCCTCCCCCAGCAATTTCTGTTTAGAGCACCTAAAATGCTAAGAAATCAAAGTTTCCCATGGGATGCAGAACGTCATAGGCAATGGGCAGGTAGATGAACTAGGCTAAGGTTTTGGATGTGATGATAACACAGAAAAATTTAGTCAGGAGTAAGGAGTGTCCCACACTCTGCCATGCCAGTTTTCAGCGCTTTATCAGTACTGAATTCAATGAAAGACCAACATATGTTCAATAGGTGTCAGGGAAGCCCTGTATGAACCCTGTGACCCTGCCCTGCATCCCGATTCAGAACACCTTCAAGAGAACTGTGACAGTGGGGGCGGGGGGGTACGGGTAGCGCAGTACTCCGGCCCCAGCACCACTCTGAGATGCTCTTTCTCCAGCTTGAAAATGAGTTCATGACCACTATAGCTGGAACGTAAGGGTTTCCCCACAAAGGAATGATGGATGTGTTCTTAGGCGGGGGCACATAGCATTTCACAGTTACAAAAAGAGACGTGGACTATTATTTCACCTCACTCAGCTATCATGTGTAGAACTGTTTCATTTTAGATTAAGTGATCAAAATTCTTCGAAAATGTCTTGAAATAAACTTGGAATTCAATCGCATGGTTAGAGCTGGCTGTATTAACGTTTGTTTTGCTCTGTATTGCTCTGTGATCAAGAAACCATTGAACATTTTGTCTTGAGCTCTTGTGTCTTTTCTGTGAAGAAACACGATTTGATTCAGCTTTGTGTGCAGGATTAATCACTGGATTGAATAATATTTTGCCACCTGAATTCTGCCTTTTTGTGGTTCCCCTGAATTTCTCCTCTATTTCTGGTGTTGTTCTCTGCCCTCAGCTACTGAAAAGCTTAAACCGAATTAGAAGTGTTCCTTCTCAGAGTTAAGAATCCAGTTTTTTGGTCAGCTGCTGAGGTGTGAAGCTGCCCCACTGCTGGTTTGTTGGGGGGCCAGCAAAGGGACAGATGGGAGGCAGCATGGGGCTGAAGGCAGGCAATGGTTTTAAGACTGGAGTCCGTTTGTGCATTTATGTTTTGTCCTCCGGTAAGTGTATTCTTAGCACTGACTGAAGTCAGGGCTTTGCACATGGTGCTAGTGGTAAATAAATTGCCTGGAAATCCAGGAGACACGGGAGACCCGGGTTTGATCCCTGGGTCAGGAAGATCCCCTGGAGGAGGGCATGGCAACCCATTTCAGGATCCATGCCTGCCTGGAAAATACCATGGTCAGCAGAGCCTGGTGGGTTACAGACCATAGGGTCTTAAAGAGTCGGACGCAACTGAATTGATTTTAGTATGCACGCATAGTACTTTTCTTAAAGCAAACTTTTTCTCTAAAAATATTTAGGAAGTAGGTCAGCATAGCCCTCTGTGCACAGACTTAGAACTCATCTCCTTGCTGTTCCATGAACATCCCTTACTCAGGGTCTTTGGGGACATCAACACAACTGCTCTGAGCCTCCCAGTCCTTCAAGCCTCAGCATCCTTGCCACACTCGCCCCATGAGCTCCTTCTATTTTGCTCGTAGGATGGTTATTTCCCATCCTCTGTAACATGTGCTTAGAATCCCTTGCTCACTCTGCAGTGTCCATCCCTTTTTGTAGCTCTCTTCACACGTGGCAGAACTTCAGGGACAGGCTATCAAGAGGCAAGCGACAGAATTTGTCAATGGCCAGAGAAGTCCGGAAAGAAGAGATTTATTTTGCACATTTTTGGTACAAACTGGTTGATGGGAAGCCTTTAGATCACAAGAGAAGTGCTGGTTCTTAGGTGGCAGGGAATGGATGAGACTCGGCAGAGAAAGCTAGAGCCTCCAAACCCAGGCACCTGGCCTCCTGACTCTCTGTGGGGAAAATCAAGAAGGAAGATGCGGCAGAGAGCACAGGACTATGTAGCCTTGACGCAGGGGCCAGGGGTACCTGCGCTTCCTCTCTGGTTGCCTCAACGTGCTGTCTAGACTCATCAGGCTCTGACCTCATCGTCCCTGCTCCACAGCATTGCAAGCTGTGGCTCTCCCTGAGAAGCAGTCTGCCATTGTCTCCTTCCTGAATAGAGATCGAACAAGACACACACGGAAGCTAATAGCAAACAGTGGATTCTGTCAAAAGAGACATCGTTTTGCAGAAACTCCTGGAGACTGGTGTGCAGGGATTTGCGGGGGGTGGGAGGCAATTAAGTAGAAAGGATACAAAGAAGATGTTGGACGGCACCCCCAGGCTCCTTTCCTTTGTTGATTCACAGCAGCTAGCGGGTGTCTGTGGGTGAGGGGAGCATGGGGAGGGGAGAGGGGGTCTGCCCTGGCTTCTGACACTTCTCCGCTCACGTCTCCTCCACCACCCTGGCTCTCTTCTGCTGTTCTGCCTCCTCGAGTCTAGTGAGTTTCAGTTGCTTCCAATCGAAGTGCTGAATTTAGATACGCAAACAGCAGCATGCCGATGGATGCGCCGTGCTCAGCATGCCAACAGAAGCCGCCTGCTGTCCCTAGGCAGCCTAGCTGCTCTCCCCAGGCTCTGGGATGGGCCCAAAAAGGCAGAGCTGGAGACTGCTTCGCTGCACCCATCACCCCAGCCCCTTGAAACCAAAGCTTGGAAGGGGTGCTTTCATTTGAAAACGTTCAGAAATAGCACTTTTGTATAAATCGACACCCCCTTTTTTTTCCGTTACTTAAAAATTTCGTCCACTAGCACTTTAAATCTTAGCCGAAAATGTTTTTAAAAAACCTCACGTTTATGTACTCACGTGTAGCCTAAAGGCATAAGTGATTTTGACTTAATGGTTTTCTACTTGCTTGACACAGTATCTGGAGCTGAGTTTGGGAGCAGAGAAGTAAAAACTGCACATAAAAATATGTACAGCTCATATCCTTATAATGACCTTCTAGGGAAAGTCAACTGTGGGTGGGCAGGTGTAGAGCCTTCTTATGCCCCTACTCATCTGAAAAGCAATAGCTCAGTCCCCTGACCTGTTAGCTGACCTGACCATTCTCTTAGGAATGTGCTTTGCCTGGAGATTCTCTCTGCCCCCAGCCCCAGCCTCACAACAATTGTGACCTGGACACCAAGCTGACCTGTGGGTTGCAGTGATGCCATAAACACTGTGTACCCAGGTACCCTGCACAGGAGAATGACTGGGGGTACCTTGGCACTTCACTTTCAGGTGTGACTGGCATGCAGAAACATAAAAGCATCCCAGAAGAGCTAAAATTGCAAATAAAACCTATTTTGGAGTTTCTGCATGTAGTTTGGAAAAAGCCTCTATGTTTTCCTTTTCTTAATCCCGGGGGACTAAGAAATAAACATTTGCAAAAGGAATGCAAATTTCATCTGTAAAGAAGACACGCATGTCATACTAGCGCTCTGGACTGTCGAGGATTTCCTCACCTCAGTAGACACTTTCCTTTGTATTAAGGTTTGAGATAAAATCTCCTGTCCCTGCCACCAGCCAGCTGCCTTAGGCCATCGGTATTTCTGTGCTGACCCCGTTTCCAGCACGACACTCCCAAGAGAGGGCAATCAAGAGAAACAGCCTGCCTGTCATCTGCAGTGTGAGTTCCAAAGCCAAGGCCAGAGCCCCTAACAATCAGTCGAAAGCTCTGAGGATTCCCTTTTCCAACTCTCGGGCGGCAGAAAAGTGCTATAAATTTTTATAGATGAGAAGATGCTGCCATACTGCACTGAAAAGCTGCCTGAATGCAGCTCTGCACTCGGATCACCTGAGACGATGCCACTCTGGCTGTGGATGGAAAGCCACTGAGGACAGATTGCTGGCCGGAGGGTCTGGAGTCAGTCATCAGAAGACGGTTTAGGAACCTGTCAATCATCGCACTCAACATCATTTCCTGAGCCGGGGCCAACAGTGCCCTGTGGTGGTGAGTCTGCCAAGACAGAGGTCAGCCTTGCAGGAACTGGGGGTCCAGTGGAGGAGGAGGACAGGTAAGAGAGCAATTACCAGATGGGTTGTTGTTGTTTAGCAGCTAAGTCGTGTCCGACACTATGGGACCCTGTGGACTATAGTCTGCCAGGCTCCTCTGTCCATGGAATTTCCCAGGGAAGAATACTGGAGTGGGTTGTCATTCCCTTCTCTAGGGGATCTTCCTGACCCAGGGATTGAACCTGAGTCTCATGCATTGCAGGCGCATTGTTGGTGCCTTAACTGGGAAGGGGGCCACCTGAAGGTGTGATGGGGTTGAGGAGGGGAGATGCGTGTGACAGCAGGAATAGCCATGTCAACCATTCTCGGGAGTCCCAGCTTTATTCTGCCACCCCCAGGGAAGCAGCAGCTCAAGACCAGAGGCAGCAGGAGAAGAGAGACCAGCTGAGGACGCTGGTGTGGTGGTGGGAGGGAGAAGCAGCTTCAACTGCAGGGGCAGGAGCTGGGGGTGTGGTGCTGTCCTGAGCTGGAGACTGCAGGTGAGCTAGGAGTGCAACATGAGTGACAGCGTGATTGGGGCTTCAGTTTTGCCTGGAAGCCGTGCTGATTCTCTAAACGCTATAGACTGAATATCTACATCCCCACACCCCACATGCATTTACTGAAGCTCCAGCCTCCAAAGTGATGGCATTTGAAGTAGGTAGGGTAAGATGAGGTCATGAGGGTGGGGCCCCCAGGATGGGGTTAGTGCCCTTGCAAGAGGAGACACTAGAGTCTGTTCCCTCCACTGCACACCAAGGAAAGGCCACCTGAAGACATGGCAAGAAGGTGGTTTACAAGTCAGGAAGCGGGTGGTCACCAGAACCCAAATCTGCCTGCACCTTGCTCCTGAACTCCAGAACTGTGTGTCCCATCTGTAACATGACATTCCAGCAGCACCAGCAGACTAAGACACAGTGGAGCCGCAACAGGAGCAGATTGATGGGGCAGGAAGGGCTGTCTGGGCATATCCCATTTGATCTGTTTTAGAACCTCCAGGGAGACTTGCCAAGTGGGTGGGTGGATGGAGGCTCCAATAGCCTCACTGGGCCCAGCTGCCCCTGCATCCCCACCACAGCACTTGGACAAATGTTCAGAAGTTCCCTCTTCTGTTGTCCTTGATCTTCCCTCCCACCCTTTCCCTTAGAGGCAGCTTTTCCCACAGGAAAGCATGGCTCCCCTCCCCCCAGAAGCCACCAGAGCCAGTTCAGCAGGGAAGGCCAGGGGTGCCATGTGGATGTGGCCTGAAGGCCAGCCCTCTCTTGCACACTCTGATCTGGGAAACTGGCTGCTGCCTGGTTTTGAGCTTGTTTCTGATCTCCTCGTGGCTGTCTCAAAGCTTCCTCTTGTTCTTAACAGCTTCGGTAGCTAATGTAGCTCCTGTTGTTTTCAAAGGCAGATCTGTCCTTTTTGAGCAATGATGGGAGAGACTATAAAAACACACTCAGCCTGACACTCCACCCTCAGACTTTCTTTTATCAGTTACAAACCCCGATTCTCGGGAATAAAATTCCATCCCCATCTAGTGCTTAGCCAACACCTTTTCTAAGGATCCTAAGAATTTTCCCAAGCTTGTCTACTGATTAAGAAATTCCTGGACAATCCCAGGAGCATCCTGTCCTCCCTGACCTCTCAAGTGAGGGAGCAGGTAAGGGACCCAAGGCTCTGTAGCAGTTGTTGCCGGGTCCCCTGGGCAGCGCAGTTCATGCCCCGAGACTCCCAGAACTCCCATGCTAAGTGGCATCTCAGATCCTGCGCCCAGCACCTCTCTCCACCAGAATCCCCAGGGTCCAATGGGTGGGAAGGAGAGAGAGATGGCAGCTCCCAGGGCCACAGGATGACAGGCCCATTGCATAGGCCGGCTCCTCCCCTCCTCCTGTCTCCTCTCCCCAGGTTCCTGTGTGGAGGAAGGAGGGGTAACAGCCCCTCCCCAAACCCTCCTGAAAAATACCAGAGGAACACTGGACCATTCCCACCCCCACTGGTCCTGCAGGTGCCCTTCCGCTCTGAAAGGGCTGACAAAGGTTTTGCTGAAAAAGATAGATGGATTCCTTGAAAAAAGCATTTAAAATTGAGAAAAGGACCCTATGGTCCAGTGCTTAAGACACCATGCTTCCAAGCCAAGGGGCACAGTGTCGATCTCTGGTCAGGGAAATAAGATCCCACTGGCTGTACAATGCAGCCAAAAAAATGATTTTAAAAAATAAGATTGAGGAAATGAGCAAACAAGACAGATTGCTTCCATTACAACTCCACCTGTGCAAATTAAATTTGGAACTAATAATTCCCAGATGGGTATTCATAAAGGAAAAAAAAAGAAGAAAATAATCTAGCTTATTGATGAAACTAACGACATACTTTGCCCACAACGATCCATCTAGTCAAAGCTATGGTTTCTCCAGTGGTCATGTATGGATGTGACAGCTGGACCATAAAGAAGGCTGAACACAGAAGAATTGATGCTGTTGAACTGTGGCGTTGGAGAAGGCTCTTGAGTCTCCCCTGGACTGCAAAGGAAGTGAATCCTGAATATTCATTAGAAGGACTGATGCTGAAGCTGAAGCTCCAGTCCTTTGGCCACCTGATGAAAAGAGTTGACTCATCGGAAAAGACCCTGATGCTGGGAAAGACTGAAGGCAGGAGGAGAAGGGGATGACAGAGGATGAGGTGGTTGGATGGCATCATTGATTTGATGGACATGAGCTTGAGCGAGCCCCAGGAGATGGTGAAGGACAGAGAAGCCTGATGTGCTGCAGTCCATGGGATCGCAAAGAGTCAGACATGACTGAATGACTGAACAACAACAATGCATTCCTAAAAATTAAAAACAGACATAAATCCTGATATTGGAAACCTTCAGCGTTCCTGGTCCTTTCAAGTGCCCCATCCCCCTAGAGTCCACTCCCTGGAAAACAAAACGTAATAAGCAGAATCTCAGTCACCGCTCTACCCCTCCCCTCTCCTCCCATCCTACTGGCCTACTCCTGGCTCCTGGGAGTAGAATGTGGAAGCTGGAGGTTTGTAGGAATCACTGCCACTCTACTGCCCAAAGTAGGCTTATAACACGACAGAGAGGGTTTTCTACACACAGAAAGCCCCTTTGGAGTCTCATCAAGGACAAATCAGTGTTGACAACTGCTCTTTTCTACATTTATAATCACAGATGTGGCTTTTACACTCCCATAATCACTCCTCTTGATTTTCCGTTTTTTTATGCTTCACACCATCACAGCAGCTGAAATTCAGGCTAAGGGCCTCAAGCAATGTGTGGAGCCTGATGCAGGAAGAAATAGCATGAGATGAGCTGAGAAGCCTGCCGTTGGAACCAGCTTCCTCTCCCAGGTTTGACAACCCACCAGATGCTGGACAAGCTGCTCTAAGACACATTGTCCCAGGAAACTTGAGAGCGGCCTAGAATGGGAAGGAAATGGGAAGAAGGATGATGACCTGCCTGCCCTCTCTGGCTCTATTGGACTCAGAGGACCCAACATCCTGGCTGCTGGGACCTGCTGCTGGCCAATTCAGAGACGACAAGACAAGCACACTGCCCTCTATGGTCCACCCACAGCCCTATCCCTATCACTCCAAACTCCTGGGATTGCCCACCTGCCTTCTCCCACCTGCCTCAGTCTGGGCTTTGTCAGCACGAAAGCTACAAGGCATAAAAGACATTAGCTGGAGACAGGCAGGCATGGTTAAGGTGAGTCAAAAAACTGCTTAGACTCTGCATCCAGAAGTGTCCTTGATTTCCATCACCAACCCAAGTCATATGTCACTGCTTTTCCAAGGTGGACCTGAAAGCAAATGGAGACGGCGCCTTTTGGATCAGGCAGCAAACTTCCTCCTCATCTTCCCAGCCCCTATTCCGTCTCTTCCCGGCAAGACACATTCCTTTTCTGGTTCCATACACTGTTGACAGCACAAACTGAATTATAAAAATTGAAATTCAATGCCAATAAACTTAGATTTAACACAAGTAAAAGGAGTAAATTCATTAGGAAGGATTTTAAAGTGTTTCATTATGTGATGAAAACATACAGATATAATCCCTCTTGACTACCTGTATTTTCAATTTGCATATTATAGTGAAACTCAAATTCATTTTGCAAGTAAAATTAACATAAGCTTAGTGTTCGGCTGCTTATTTATAAAACAACCAGTGCCCCTTGTGTTCCTCAGTTTACTAATTTTCTGGAAAGCTGCTCTTGTTGTTCCGTCACTTAGCTGCGTCCAACTCTTTGCAATCCATGCGCCACAGCACGCCAGGCTCCCGTCTTTCCTCATCCCCCGGAGTTGCTCAAACTCACGTCCATTGACTCGGGGATGCTTTCTAACCATCTCAGGTCACCCCCTTCTCCTTTTGCCTTCATTCTTTCCCAGCGTTAGAGTGTTTTCCCATGAGTTGTCTCTTCACACAGTGACCAAATTATTAGAATTTCAGCTTCAGCATCGGTCCTTCCAATGAATTTTCAGGGTTGATTTCCTTTAGGATTGACTGGTTGGATCTTCTTGCAGTCCAAGGGACTCTCCAAAGCTATTATTTTACTTATATTTTTGAAGTGCTTATAAATCCCAAAATTAGTCCTAATGTGCTCTTACTTACTCTGTCCAGCTCAATGTGAAAGTACTAGCTTGCATAACAAGGCAAGGAAGTAAAAAGAAACACACAAAGTTGGGAAGGTATAAAAAAAATCCTCTGAAATGTTTTGAATAATAAAAGAAAGCTACTAAAACAAATGAGAGTTTAACAAGATTGCTGACACAAGGTTAATATATAAAACAATTCTACTTCTCTGTATTAATAACCAAAACAAAATTGAAATTAAAAAATTATATTTACCATAGCAAAAAATAACTAAGGATAAATAAAACAAGAGGTGTGCAAAACCTCTTCACTAAAATTACAAAACTGGTAACAGAAATGAATAAATAAAGATGTGTTAAATTATTTGATTAGAAGACTCAATATTGTCAGCATGGGAATTGTCTCCAAATTGATGTGTAACTACAAGATAATCCCTGTTAAAACCCAAGCAGGAATTTTACAGAAAGTGGTAAACTGATTTAAAATACACATGGAAATGCAAAATTCCTAGAATAACAAAATAATTTGAAGATAAAAGAACAAAGGCAATGGACTTGCCTGATTCCACGGTTGGCTATGAAATCGTAGTATAAATCAAAGAATAAAGTATTAGCATAAAGTATCGGCAAAGATATATAGATCAATTCACTGAGTCTTGATGAGTGGCCCAGCAAAAGAACTATTCTAGGGAATGTTCCATTTGAACTTGAAAAGTGTGTAAACACAGCTGTTTGGAGGTACAGTGTTTCGGAGCTGTTCATCAAACCAAGTCAACTGGAAGTACTGTTCTATCTCCTGTATACTTAGGGATTTGCTTCATTAGTTACTGAGAGACGCGTATACAGTCTCCATACATAATGGCTGATATTTCTAGTTTTCTTTCAATTTTGCCACTCTTGCTTAATATATTATGTGAATAAACATTTGTAATTTTATTTGTTCCTTCTCCAGTTTCCCTTTTCATCACCATGGTTTTTTTCTTTTTTCCTCTAGTTTGCCTTATAGCATGTTTTGTCTGACATTTAAATAACCATTCTATTTCCCCTTAGAGTTTGCAAGGGATATTTTTACATCCTTCCCATTCATCCTAGCTATGTCCTTGAGTTTAAAGTGCTTCTGTCTCAGGCAATATCTAACTGTATCTTGCCTACTCATGAAGTTTGCAAAGTTGAAAACTTCAGTCAATGGTTTATGCCATTCACATCTAGTGTAATTTTGACATGAATGAATTGATGTCTGCCATGATGCTGTTTCTTATCAACCTGTTTCTTACCCTATTTTTGATCCTCTGTCCCTATTACTAATTTCTTTCATTTTAAACAAATATTTTAGTGCATATTTTCTCTTTTTACTTTTTAGCTGTATTTCTGTTTACGTTTTCCAGTGGTTGTTGTAGGTTTTATTATGCAAACCGTTAGCTTTGCAAAGTCTACTTCAGGTTAATATTTACTTACTTCTGGTAAAATACAGAAATTTAGCAACATTGTATCTCCATTACAACCTTTCTTTCTTGTTGTACATATTTCATGCCTTTACATTATAATTCCAAAAATACAGTTGTCCCCTGGAATCCTTGAAGGACTGGCTCTAGTACCCCTCGACGGATAACAAAACTAGAGAACACTCAATTCCTTTATATAAAACGGCATAGTATTTGCATATAACCTGTGCACATCTGAGACTTCCCTGGTGGCTCAGACGGTAAAGCGTCTGTCTACAACGCAGGAGACCCGGGTTCGATCCCTGTGTTGGGAAGATCCCCTGGAGAAGGAAATGGCAGTCCACTCCAGCACTATTGCCTGGAAAATCCCATGGACAGAGGAGCCTGGTAGGCTACAGTCCATGGGGTCGCAAAGAGTCGTACATGACTGAGCGACTTCATTATACACATCTGAAGGCTTCCCTGGTGGCTCAGATGGTAAAGCATCTGCCTGCAGTGCGAGAGACCCAGGTTCAATCCCTGGGCTGGGAAGATCCCCTGGAGAAGGAAATGGCAGTCCACTCCAGCACTATTGCCTGGAAAATCCCATGGACAGAGGAGCCTGGTAGGCTACAATCCATGGGGTTGTGAAGAGTTGGACACGACTGAGCGACTTCATTATACACATCTGAAGGCTTCCCTGGTGGCTCAGATGGTAAAGCATCTGCCTGCAGTGCAAGAGACCCAGGTTTGATCCCTGGGTTGGGAAGATCCCCTGGAGAAGGAAATGGCAACCCACTCCAGTACTCTTGCATGGAAAATTCCGTGGACTGAGAGGCTCCTCAGAGCCTGGTAGGCTACAGTCCATGGAGTCACAAAGAGTCGGACACGACTGAGCGACTTCACTTTACTTTATACACATCTTCCCATATACTTTCCATTATCTCTAGATTACATTTAACACCCAGTACTATGTAAACACTGTGTAAATAGTTGCAAATACAATGTAAATACTACGTAAATAGTTACAGGTACAGGGAAAATTCAAGTTTTACTTTTTGGAAATTTCTGTAATGTTTTTTGATTTATGTCAGAACTCATAGACAGGAAACTCACAGAGGGCCTATTCTACAGTGCAACAATTTTGCTACAAATAGATGTATGTCTTTTAAAGAAATTAAGTGAAAAAGTAAAAACTTTTTTAATGTTTGCTTAATATTTGGTGGCACTAGTGGTAAAGAATCTGCCTGCCAATGTAGGAAATGCAAGAAACACAGGTTCAATCCCTGGGTGGGGAAGATCCCCTGGAGAAGGGCATGGCTTCTAACCCACTTCAGTATTCTTGCCTGGAGAATTCCATGGAGACAGGAGCCTGGCAGGCGACAGTTCATGGGGTTGCAAAGAGTTAGACACGACTGAGAAACTTTCAGTTTTTTTAAAAAAAGAAATATTTACTTTCTGGTGTATTTTGGTCTATCTTTCATATCTGAGATAGCCTCTGTGACATTTTCCCTCATTTTAAAAGACTGATAAGCATTTCTTCTAAGACAATCGGTTAGAATAAATATTCTCTGTTACTAATTTCCTGACAGTCTTTTCTTTTTTTTTTTTTTCCCAAGAATCACTTTGCTGGGCATTGTGTTGTTACTCAATGAGTTATTTCTTCCTTCTTTCAGCATTTGAGTCATGCCATCCCAATGTCTTCCTGACTCCACTATCTCTAGTGAGAAGTCACACATTAACTATATTGCCCCACTGTGTGTAAGGAGCCAGTGTTCTCCTGATAATTTAACGATTTTCTCTTTATCATTCAGTCTTTTGCCTGTTGTGTTTCTAGGTTTTATATTCTTTGCATTTATTTTATTTTAGGTTCATATCATCCTTAGATATGTAAGTTAGATAGTCACCAAATTGGAAGATTCTCATCTGTTAGTTTTTAAAATAACTTTTCAGCCTCTTCCTCTCCCCTCTCTTCTCCTGAGACTCCAATTACATACACGTTGAACTTCCTCTATTGTCTCAGAGATCTCTGAGAACTTATCATCACTCGCATGTATTCTTCATTTTTGTGTTAGGTGATTTCCATTGTTCTGCCTTCTAGTTCATGATATCTTTCTTCTGTCATCTTGAATCTGCTATTTCACCTAAATTTCCATTGAGTTATTTTACTTTTCAGTTCTGAAACCTCCGTTTGACTACTTTCTATTGTTTCCACTTGTGTGTTGAAAGTCCATTATTTATGCCTGTATTGCTCGCATATTTTCCTTCATTCTTTGCACGTTTTTTAATAATGTAAAAAACATCTGCTTATTTTTGGCCATGTGGGTTCTTAGCTGTGGCGTGTGGGACCTTCAGTGCAGTGTTCAGGCTTCTAGCCGAGGCTCTTGGGGTTAGTTGCCCCAAAGCATGCAGGACCTTAGTTCCCTGACCAGGGACTGAACCCATGTTCCCCGCATTGGGAGGCGAATTCTTAACCACTGGACCCCCAGGACAGTCCCTGCACATTTTTTAAATACTAGAAAATATGTTCAATGACTTCTTACGAATTTCTGCCTGCTGAATCCAATGTCTGGGTATGTTTGGAGTTTGTTTTCACTGACAATTTTCCTTAAGATATGGTAAACCTTCCTCTTTCTCTGAATGTCCAGTCATTTGAGCTTGAAAACTGGACCTTGTAGGGACACTTTTGTAAAGTTCTAGATTCTGTTTTGTCTTTTTGAAGGTTTTTGACACTTTGTTTTAACAGGCAATTGATTTACCTAAATGTAAACTGTGAAATCTAATACTTAGAAATTTCTTCTTAAAAAAAAAAATTACTGGAGTACAGTTGCTTTACAATGTTGTGCTATTTTCTGCTGGACAGTAGAGTGAATCAGCCATATGTGTACACCTATCTCCTCTTTTTTGGATGTCCTTCCCATGTAAGTTATCACAGAGCGTTGAGTAGAGTTGCCTGTGCTAGACAGGAGGTTCTTGTTAGCTATCTGCTTATACGTGGTAATGTACACACGTCAGTCCCAGTCTCCCAGGCTCCCACTTCCCCTTTCCCCTCTTTGATGTCCATGTGTTCTCTATATCTGTGTCTAGTTCTGCTTTGAAAATAGACGCATCTGTGCCCTTTGTCTAGATTCTAGATATATGCGTTAATAAGAGATATTTGCTCTTCTTTTTGTGCCATCTTTCCTCATAGATCATGGATCCTATGTTGCTTCTGCTCATATATATTTTAAGCTGGGACTGCATGGGTCTCTCTCGTACTTGTCTAGTGGTCAGATAATAATTTGCTACACTCTTCACTCATCTAGCAGAATTTTTGTGATTGGCTTGGGCTTCCCTAGGAGCTCAGTTGATAAAGGATCCACCTGCAATGCAGGAGACCCTGGTTCGATTCCTGGATCGGGAAGATCCCCTGGAAAAGGACCAGGCTTCCCACTCCAGTATTTTTGGGCTTCCCTTGTGGCTCAGCTGGTAAAGAATCTGCCTGCAATGTGGGAGACCTGGGCTTGATCCTTGGGTTGGGAAGATCCTCTGGAGAAGGGAAAGGCTACCCATTCTAGCATTCTGACCTGGAGAATTCCATGGACTGTATAGACCACAGAGTAACAAAGAGTCAGACACAATTGAGAGACTTTCACTTTCCAGCTCTGCAGCACAAACCTATGAGTTTCCCCAGCCTTTTGCTTTTTGTTCCCACCTGTATGAATAATTTAGCAGCCGTCTATGGGTATGTGGTGAGTTCGTTCAATCATCTATTGATTTCTTGCTTCAAATATCTCCACCTAAATTTGTAGCTTCTCTGCCTCGACCTCAAACTGAATCTGTCACCCCCAGAAGGCAGAGCTTCCTGCGTTTTGCTGACAGATGTGAACGGAGGTGTCCACAGACAAAAACACTTTACAGTGGCTTTCTAATTTGATGCAATAGCACTTTTTCAGGAGAAAATGTGCCTCATGCTGCTGTCTACTTTTGGTCATTTCTCATATCTTGAAATAGTCATTTTTAACATTTTAATCAGTTTTGTTCTTTTTTTCTGTGTGGGGGGGTGGAATTTCTCAACTTTTTCACACTGTTATTACTGGAAATTGAGTTTCCCAAACCCACACCTCATAACAATCTTCATAAGAAAAGTCCTGATTTATTGATGCCCAGGGTTTTCCTTATTTTTCCTCACAAAAATGAAATAAAAATGTACAAAAAGTTGAAATAATTGTTCCCGAAAGTTCTATTGATCTAGCTTGAAATAATTATAGCTAAACCTAGCATTTCTTGTGTGTCAGCCAATGTTCTCCAGCACTTTAAGTAATATCCCACTCAATCCCCATATGAGGAAACCATAAGGAAAATAGTATTATTACCTTTCTGCAGATGGAAAGCTGAAGCACAGAAACAAAAATTAATTTGACGAAAGTTAAGCAACTCATGAGTAATAAAGCCAGAATTCAAACCCAAACAATCTTGTTCCTGAGCCTGTGGTTTAACCACAGCTCTTTTTACCTCTTAAGTTCCTGGAAATGTGATTCAGAAAAGACTCCGAGCCAGATGCCCAGGGCACAAACAGCTCTACTCCCTCACCTGGGCAGGTGCGCCATCCACAGCTCTGTGCCGGTCTGGCTCCTACTGGTGTCTACAAGATCCAGTCTGGTGAGATCCCTGTATTTTGTATGCAGAAATGGGAAGGTTGTGATGGGTTCCTTTCTTACAATTTGCATGTACCGTATTTCAAGTCTGAGAAAGTAACAAAAATAAATGTCTTTGTTAAGTGAAAGCAAGATAGCCATTCATGAAGTATATTTCAGAAGTTCCTTATATGATAGTATCATGGAAATATCACATCTGAATTCTTGCAAGCAGCCCTAAAACCAGCGCTGAGAACACTGGAACGGATTAACTGAAACGGAAATGTGTCCTGCTGCTGTCCACCCCACCTGGCTTGTCTGTGAAATGTTGGCCAAGAAGGGAAAGGAAGGCATGGGTGGATGCATGAACTGCACAGAGGAGGTATGGAGAGGAGAGGTTGGGGTTGAATCTTTTAAAACTAAAAGCACAGAGAGGAAGTTTGTTCAATATGAAGATTCCCCATACTGCCTTTGACACAGAGGTTTATCTAGCCTGCACTGTGATTACGTCCTTTTTGCAGTCAAGTTGTCTGAAAAGTACGGGATAATTTCTTGGGTAATCTGAGAGTAGAGAGATGCTTTGAGATGACTTGTCTTTAGCTGCCAAGCCTCCTTGCTCATGCATTTTGTGTGATGACTATGTTTCCCTGATGGGCTCATGTTTACAATTCCAGTAATGTGCTTAATGAAGCTTGTGAAAGCTTTATCTATCATATTGACTTTTTAAAAACCGGATTAGGATTTATTACTTGGTTTCAGTTATTTGTTTTCATTATTTCACATTGGTTTTTTAAAATCTATTTCTCTTTGATTCTTTGCATTTTGGGGGCATTCCCCTCAATTTATTGATGTGAACACAAGTATTTTTTGTATAGTTTCTCTTCTTGAGTAACGTTCAGTTCAGTTCAGTCACTCAGTCCTGTCTGACTCTTTGCAACCCCATGAATCGCAGCACGCCAGGCCTCCCTGTCCATCACCAACTCCCGGAGTTCACTCAGACTCACGCCCATTGAGTCCGTGATGCCATCCAGCCATCTCATCCTCTGTCGTCCCCTTCTCCTCCTGCCCTCAATCCCTCCCAGCATCGAAGTCTTTTCCAATGAGTCAGCTCTTCGCATCAGGTGGCCAAAGTACTGGAGTTTCAGCTTTAGCATCATGCCTTCCAAAGAAATCCCAGGGTTGATCTCCTCTAGAATGGACTGGTTGGATCTCCTTGCAGTCCAAGGGACTCTCAAGAGTCTTCTTCAACATCACAGTTCAAAAGCATCAATTCTTCGGTGTTCAGCCTTCTTCACAGTCCAACTCTCATATCCATACATGATTACTGGAAAAACCATCGCCTTGACTAGACGGACCTTAGTCGGCAAAGTAATGTCTCTGCTTTTGAATATGCTGTCTAGGTTGGTCATAACTTTTCTTCCAAGGAGTAAGCATCTTTTCATTTCATGGCTGCAGTCACCATCTGCAGTGATTTTGGAGCCCAAAAAAATAAAGTCTGACACTGTTTCCACTGTTTCCTCACCTATTTCCCATGAAGTGATGGGACCAGATGCCATGATCTTCGTTGTCTGACTGTTGAGCTTTAAGCCAACTTTTTCACTCTCCTCTTTCACTTTCATCAAGAGGCTTTTTAGCTCCTCTTCACTTTCTGCCATAAGGGTGATGTCATCTGCATATCTGAGGTGATTGATATTTCTCCCGGCAATCTTGATTCCAGCTTGTGCTTCTTCCAGTCCAGCGTTTCTCATATAAGTTAAGCAGGGTGACAATACACAGCCTTGACAATCATTATATATAGCATTTATTTCACACCATAAGTTTTTGGTATAAAATGCTCTTATTTAGTGCTTTCAAAATAATGTTAATTTCGATTTTAATCTTTAATTCATTAGTCATCTAACAAAATGCTCTCAATATCTGAAAGAGGTTTTCTTTCTTATCTTTTATCACTTATTTCTGAATTTTTAAGCTCATAATCAGAGATTATGATCTAAAAATGCCTCTAGTTTAAAAATGAGCTATGGCTTTTGTTGCTAAGTATATACCAACTTTTGTAAATAATCCATATATACACATACAAAGCACTCTCTAAAGAAAGTACATTTCTCTGTACATACTTACATGTTTATACATTTTAATTAACTTTATAAATTTATGTTATTATTTTCTTAGGAGAAATATCTGATCAAGTGATGTTTATTAAAGTCTTTCATCATGTTATTTTATTTATACTTCTAGTTTTTCTCTATGCTAAGTTGTTTGGAGTATTAAGATTTATTACTGATGCATCTTATTCACAAATTGGGACTTTTGCTCTTGTTATAATATTCACCAACATTGTTTAGAGTTTTCAGTATTAAATCCTGCCCTATTTGATGTTGCTCTGTATTGCAAATGATGACTGCAGTCATGAAATTAAAAGATGCTTGCTCCTTGGAAGGAAAGCTATGACAAACCTAGACAGCTTATTAAAAAGCAAACAGATCACTTTTCCAACAAAGGTCCATATAGTCAAAGCTATGATTTATCCAGGAGTCAAGTACAGATGTGAAAGGTAGATCATACAGTAGGCTGAGCACTGAAGAATTGATGCTTTTGAATTGTGGTGTTGGAGAAGACTCTTGAGAGTCCCTTGGACTGCAAAGAGATCCAAGCAGTCAATTCTAAAGGAAATCAGTCCTGACTATTCACTGGAAGGACTGATGCTGAAGCTGAAACTCCAGTACTTTGGCCACCTGATATGAAGAACTGACTCATTGGAAAAGACCCTGATGCTCGGAAAGATTGAAGGCAAAAGGAGAAGAGGGCAGCAGAGGATGAGATGGTTGGATAGCATCACCGACTCAATGAACATAAATTTGAGCAAACCCCGAGAGATAGTGGACAGAGGCGTCCGACATGCTTCCGTCCATGAGGTTGCAAAACGTCAAGCGACCTAGTGACTGAACAGCAACAGAAGCCGTTTTGTCTCTCGTTCCCACTCCCAACATCATTGGCGGCGAATATCAGTCAGTGGGTAAGAGAGCGACAAAGAACAGGGTATGTTCCTGGCCTCAAAGCATCTCTCCGAAAATGACTAACTATAAGTGGAAAAAGAATAACTTTCTGTTCGAACAACCTGGTTGGCACCACTTTAATGAAATTATCAAAGATATTTTTTACAAACAAAGAGACACAGGACATCCTGCGGCTACTGACACGATACACAAAGAAGGATTCAACACCGCTTCTGCAATGCTGCTGCGAAAATACACAACAGGCTTAATCTTCCAATGGGAAAATGTTAAGCAAATCCAAGCTGAAGGTGACTCTGCAAAACAGCTGCCCTGAATTCCTTAAAAATGGCAATGTCTTGAAAGTCAAAGAAAGGTTGAGGAGTTCTTCCAGATTGGGGGTGATTGATTATATATGACAACTGAATGAAATGTGTGATCCCAAATTGGATCTTTTGCAGAAACAATTTGCTATAAATTATATTATCGAGACAACAGATGAAATATGAATGTGGAATACAGATTAGATAATAGGGCATGAATTTCCTGATTTTGACCATTTTACTGTGGTTATGTTAGAGAATATCTTTCTTCTTAGGAAACTCACACTGAACTATTTAAGGGTAAATGGTGATCCTGTGTATAGCGCTGTGCTGTGCTTAGCTGCTCAGTCACATCTAACTCTTTGTGACCCCATAGACTGCAGCCCAAAAGGATCCTCTGTCCATGGAGATTCTCCAGGCAAGAACACTGAAATAGGTTCCCATGCCCTCCTCAGGGGGATTGTCCTAACCCAGGGATGGAACCCAGGTCTCCGTAAAGGCAGATTCTTTACCATCTGAGCCACCAGGGAAGCCCAAGAATACTGGAGTGGGTAGCCTATCCCTTCTCCAAGAGATGTTCCCGACCCATAAATCAAACTGGGGTCTCCTGCATTGGAGGCAGATTCTTTACCATCTGAGCCACCAGGGAAGCCCCATCCTGTGTATAGTGAAAGTGAAAAGTGAAGTCGCTCAGTCGTGTCCGACTCTTTGCGACCCCATAGACTATAGCCTACCAGGCTCCTCTGTCCATGGGATTTTCCAGGCAACAGTACTGGAGTGGATTGCCATTTCCTTCTCCAGGGGATCTTCCCAAACCAGGGCTCGAACCCAGGTCTCCCACATTGTAGACAGACGCTTCACCGTCTGAGCCACCACTTACCCTCAAATAGTTCAGGAAAACGTTATAGATATTAGAGCATAATAAAATAAATGTGACAAAATAACAATGGATGGCTCTGATGGAGAAACTTCTTTATACTATGCTTACATCTCACCTGTAAAGTTGGGAAAAGAGGAAATTACACACATTCTCATTCTAACCGGTGCGCTCGGCTTCGCTCCCTCTCTGACCTGAGTTTCCTCACCTTGTGTGTGTGTGTTTCTTTCCTATACTGCTGCTGTTCTGGTCACCTTACTACAGCTTCCCTTTGTGGGTTGGCAGCTTTGCAGTTCTTGCGTTTCCCATCCCCACTGGTGAATGTTGTCCATTTCTCCATGGTTATAATTCTTCAGGGACTTCCAGATAATTCGTGACAGCAAAGGACCGCCTATTTCTTCCACGTGAGGCCTTTCTCGCCACCCCCCACCCCCCATGAGACATAGAGAACACATCTGCTTCTTGTTCCTACACGCATATTTCTCATCCTAATCAGTGTCACCACACTGCTCCCAGGGGATCCCATCACATCCTCAACAGCTCTTTTCCTCTCCAAGTTCCATGAATCCCGTCTCAGCATCATCCACCAGAGGCAGAACTTCTCCATTCCCAGGTCCGACCTCATCCAGGCCCTCACGGCTGGGCTGATATTCCAACTGTCTCTTCTCTTCATCTCCACGTGCTCCCTAGTTCAGCTCTGTAAGCAAATATCCGCTCATGCCATTGCCTGACTTGAAAGGTCAGTAGGGTCCCCCATTGTCTGAGGATAAAATTGGGGTGAAGACGGAGGTCATGATGCATCCTGCATGTGTCCTGTGAGACCTTCCTCTTGACTCTGGGCCCTGGTGACCCTGGTGCAACTGGAGCCTCCGTTCTCCATGAGCAGTTGGTTCTCTCTTTAGAAAGCTCTTCTCCTCTTCTCCATCTGCCTAACCCCTCTTTACTCCGTAAACACCCTTGTCCTCTAAGGAGTTCTCTCTGGGTGCCCCTTGCAGAGTGGTTACTTCTGTGTCCCTTTATAACATCAGAATCATAGTGATGTGGGCTCATCATAGCAGAGAGCCTGTGCCATTAACTTTGGCTTCCCCGATGCCTCAGTAGACAGGAAATATTTAGTGAATAAATGCATGAGTGACTTCACCAGGAATGGTGAACAGCAGACTCGGGGAACACCGTCCATGCCATGCTCTCGTAGGAGGCAGGTTAGCTGGGGGCTTTGTGGTCTCTATGAGAATGCCAAAGCAGTCCTGCAGACAAAAAGCTAATGATGATCTGGTTCCATCACTTCATGGCCAATAGATGGGAAAAATGGAGACAGTGACAGATTTTATTTTCTTGGGCTTCAAAATCACTGGTCATGGTGAGAGCAGCCATGAAATTAAAAGACACTTGCTCCTTGGAAGAAAAGCTATGACCAACCTAGACAGCATATTTAAAAGCAGAGACGTCATTTTGCTGACAAAGTTCGGTTTAGCCAAAGCTATGGTTTTTCCAGTAGTCATGTATGGGTGTGAGAATTGAAGCATTGTTGAACTGTTGCTTTCATATTATGGTGCTGGAGAAGACTCTAGGGAGTTCCTTGGACAGAAAGGAGATCAAACCAGTCAATTCTAAAGGAAATCAACCTTGAATATTCATTGGAAGGATTGTTGGTAAAGATGAAGCTCTAATCCTTTGGCCACCTGATGGGAAGGGCCAACTCATTGGAGAAGACCCTGATGCTGGGAAAGATTGAGGGCAGGAGGAGAAGGGGGTGACTGAGGATGAGATGGTTAGATGGCATCACTGACTCAGTGGACGTGAGTCTGAGCAAAGCCTTGGATATAGTGAAAGACAGGGAAGCCTGGCGAGCTGCAATCCATGGGGTCACAAAGAGTTGAATACAACTGAGCGACTGAACAACAGCAAGGCATCTTCCAGGCAGACCTCAGGTCATGCCTCCTCTCTCCCATCACTCATTTCATCCACCTTAATAGTGGGACCAGAAGGATGCCTTCTTTGCAGCCACAGTATTTGTGTTCCTTTCAAAGCAGTCACGAGGAAAGAATTAATTCTGGGCTCGTGGTCAATATCCGGGCTGCTATTTCGAGCTGGGATGCTGAAGAGTCAGTGGGGAAAGACCCTGCAGTTGCTGATACTGCTGATTGCCCCCACCAGGGGGAGAAGGAGAACTGTGGCGAAGACCCCTGATGAAGGTAGCCTGCATTATGACTATTAGGCACAGGACACACCAACAACAGTGGTGTTTACTCCAGGCCAGGCTTTGCTGAGCTTGCTGTGCATCCTGGGATGTCGATCAAACCTGAATCAAAGAGAACAGATCACATTTCAATAAATTAAATGAACTTGAAACCAAAAAAAAAGAAAGAAAGAAAAAAAAAAGCAACCCACAGAATGATGTAGTGATTTCTAATTTGAGACTATAAGGGAAGAAGGAGAAGGGCAGGTTTTTAATGGAGCTCCTGATGGCCATTAAACGTAGGGAAAAAAGCTATTTCCATAAATTATGGAAATACTCGCTGGTCTCAAGTGGCTCCCATTTTCATATTGTTTTTCTGCCTTAATGGCAGAGGCTATTTTTGTAACATCTGCTTTTAGGGACCCTCCCTCTCTCCTGGGCTTCATTAGAAATTCAGTGGCTCTTCTTTATAATGAGTGTTGGTGTTGCCAGGGAAAGGCTCGTGTGTTATTGTTGTCCTCTAGGGGCCATTATGTCTGAATTGAAATGGTTTATCCACGGAGTGTGTTTGGATGTGACCCCTAAAACAATATCTGGGTGGTGTAACAGCGGATGTGGTATGCCGCATGGATGGACGCACATCCATGAAGGCCCAGGGTGCTGGGCAGGGGCGCCCTGGGAATGGTGATCTGAGGGTATACAGGAGGACATAGTGTTGACTATCCCCAAGCAGTGTGAATTCAAAGGGCCTGACAGAGACTGTGTTGGATGAAATTTTAAGAGGAATCTGAGTTCGTTTTCCAAAGCAAAGGTACTGCATTTCATCCAGCTTACAGCACACACAGAAATTAAACCCCGGCAGTCAAGGACTGAAAGGCCAAGAGGAGCATGGTGGAAGTTTAATGATGCCCTGGAGTGGGTGACAAGCTCCTCGTGTTGGAGCTGTAGAGCAGGTCTGCCAGCTGTAGAGAGGGCTACCAGTTATTACAGCAGCAGGTGCTAAGCCCCACACTGGCTCTGGGATCTCAGATGGGCAGGAAAACAAGGAGGAGGAGAAAGAAGGAGGTGAGGGAGGGAGGGAGCTGGTGAGAAACTGCCAGCTCCCCTCTTCACTCACATGGCAGGAGGTGCAGGGTCCCGGGGCCACCAGCTGAGCGGCTGGGCCTTCAGGTCCCCAGCCTCCATCCTCAGAAAGGACCGCAAAGACGATGGCAGGAAATGATCCTTTGGAGTGAGGTGAGCTGTGGTTGCCTGGTTTCTTTAGTTATTTGGAGCTCTAGATTTCTGTACACATTTTATAGGTCTTTACATCTTTATCTTTCTGCCTGGGTCATGTATCCATTTGAACTGCAGAGGAAAAAAATGAGAAATTATAACATTTTTGTTTTCTGTAGAATTGAGAACACTATGGGCTGATGGCTATAAAATACTTAGGAGAGAATCAAAATAAACAGTTTTGAAACTCACATGAAACTGATCCCAAAATGGGCCAAAGGGTTTTTTCTTCCTTCATGAGCCAGGTCTTCTTATCAGGCAGACATATCGATTTGCCGACAAAGGTCCGTGTTGTCTAAACTGTTTTTTTTTTCCCCAGTAGTCATGTATGGATGTGAGAGCTGGACAGTGAAAAAGGCTGAGTGCTGAAAAATTGATGCCTTCACACTGCAGTGCTGGAAAAGGCTCTTGAGAGTCCCTTGGACTGCAAGGAGATCAAACCAGTCAGTCCTAAAAGAAATCAACCTTGAATATTCATTGAAAGAGCTGGTGCTGAAACTGAAGCTCCAATACTTTGGCCACCAGATGTGAAGAGCCAACTCATTGGAAAAGACCCTGATGCTGGGAAAGATTGAGGGCAGGAGGAGAAGGGGGTGACAGAGGATGAGATGGTTGAATGGCATCACTGACTCAAGGGACATGAGTTTGAGCAAGCTCCAGGAGATGGTGGAGGACAGGGAGGCCTGGCTTGCTGCAGTCCATGGCATCACAAAGAGCTGAACACAACTGAGCAACTGAACAACAACAAACCCAGACATAAGCTGGTGGCAGTGAAAGGGGCAGCCCTGGCAGTTACAACCTGCATATTTGCAGCCTGCGTATTTGACAACCTGCGTATTTGACTGTGTCTTTCCCTAAAGCGGTCCATAACAGTATCATTTTACCACAAAATTCTTCCCAGTCACTAGAAAGTCTTACACTTAACTTTCTACCACCTTTGCAAGAGCTGATAGTGTAAGACTGTCATAGATATCTTTTTTTTTTTAACATAAATCGCTTTCCAGAGTATCTGACATCTCAGGCCCCGAAGCTTCCAGAAAGGAAACAAGCAATACAGAGCAGAGGACAGCTATTTCTTGCCTTGATTTCAGTCACAGATTTACGAGAAAGTGGCTCAGGATTCCATGTTAGTTTTAAAGGTATATACCTCTCTCCGGATTCTTGTTGAGCTTATGCTGAGCAAAGTCCCTTGATCTTTTTCCTCTTTTCCATGTGATCAAGACAGCTCTTCCCCAACTGCACTGGTAGAGCTTGTTGGTTTGTTTATATCTCTTGAATCTCATTAACTAGTTATTCTGGGCTGTCTGTTGTTACACAAACAAGCCCTTCTTACATGGCCAGGTGCCTGAAAAAAAGAAAAAAACACTAAAAAGTTCTTCTTTCTTTGCATTCCTTTCCCCTATAGTGTTTATAGGCTTGGTGCACCTAGAGGCATAAGAAAGGAGAGAAAAGTTTCTGCTAAACTACTTTAGAATTGTGCATCGGGCTACCAATCACTGTCAAAAATGTTAGGCTTCTCAGAAGTGAGATTTTCAAGCTGCAATTCTGACTCTCTTACGAATTCTCCAAGTTCACTCAGTCGCCAGTGCTCACTGCTCTTCTATCATTACGGTGCATTTCTTTGAACAATTTGAAAATGTTATCAGGACAAAGTTAGTATTCAAAGCAGATGATATCTTTCACTAAACATCATTCTGACCTAATCTGACGCGTCTTATATATGTATACAGAATGCAGTTGCTCCTGGGGAGCACGCATGCTCTCAACAGATCTCTTGCATGTTGATTACCCGTGGGAGTCCTTGGCTGCACAAGTAGCTGTGTGCAGGGGTTGCCCAATGAATGACCTCCACAAACCAGCACCAAGATCAGCTGATCCCAAGCCCTGTCAGATCCTTCCAGGAAAGTCCTGAGAAGCTGTGCCTACCAACAGCTAAACATACTGCTCAGCTGCTGTAAAAAGGGCAACTATCCGTGTTCAGTTAAATGCCACAGCTTAGTTATCCTAAAGGTCATGCACCTAAGGATGCACTCTTCAGTTTTACACCATCAAGTTGGAATTAGAACAAAGAGACACTCACCAAGATCAGAACGTGTGTCGAATTGCACCAACGTGAGATCAGGGATAGATCTCATGATGGTATAAATCGTATCCTAGTTTGCAAATAAGGTGGATTTATTCCATTAAAATACCACATCCTTCCAGGATTATCAGGAATGAAAAGCTTCACATGAATCAATTCTTCAGTTAACTGAAGTGCACTCCTTCCTAAACTAATATCATCTTTCATATCATCTTGATATTTTTCTCCAAAATTGTAGTATGCATTTTCCTATATTTTAGGCAAATGCCTTTGCACTGGCTTTAATCATCCCCTGATGTTCAAAGCCAAGATAATGAAAATGTTAACACAGGGTCGTGTCTGCTGTTGGGCCCCTCGGCATCTCCAATCCATGTCAGGTTGCCATTTCCCTACCTGTCATCATGCTTCCTTTAATAGTATCCCAATTTTGGTGCTTCCAGTCTGCTCTGAGGCAGAATTCCAGACCAAACGACATGGTAAGCATGGCATGCCAAATAAGATTTTATTAAAATCTGAGCTTAAGATTTTGTGAACTGTTTCAGGGAGATCAGAGGTCTCCTTGATTATTTGTTGAGGAATGAGCTTAGAAGTACCTCCAGCTGCCAGGGTTACTCTGTGAACCACTGGCCATCAACCTTGATGATACATCTGAGAAGTTTTAAGAAATACTGGAGCCTGCTCCCATGTTGCATGATTATTGCTGCATGATGCTGAACATCAGGACTGTTGAAACTCTGCCAGACTAAGAGAAGATGCTGAAAACTTGGAGAACCTTGGAACTAAAACATTTTAATTTTTTAAAATTGATAACAGTTAGTTTATTCTGGGGTAGTGATTGTTCTTCATAGATATTATGAACTGAATTTTATCCTTATCCCCAAAACTCATATGTATAAATCCTAACTCCCAAGGCTTCAGCATGTGACCTTATTTGGAGTCATTACAGATGTGATTAGTTAGATGAGAAGGGATGACAGAGGATGAAATGGTTAAATCTCATCACCGACTCGATGGACATGAGTCTGAGCAAGCTCTGGGAGTTGGTGATGGACAGGGAAGCCTGGCATGCTGCAGTCCATGGGGTCGCTAAGAGTCGGACAAGACTGAGGGACTGAACAGAACTAGTTAGATGAGACCATACTGGAGTATTCTAATATGACCAGTGATTTTATAAGAACAAAAATTTTGGTCACAGAGACATATACAGAGAAAATACAAGCTGGAGATGAAGACAGAGGTCAAGATGAAGCTTCTACAAGAAAAGACAATGCTGCCAGCAAACCATGGGGAGCCAGGTGAGCGGCCTGGAGCAGATCCTTCCTCATAGCCTCAGAGGAAACCAACCTTCCAACCCCTTAATCTTGGACTTCCAGCCTCCAGAACTGAGATAATGCGTTTATGTTGATTAGGCAACCCAGTTGCAGGACTTTCCTGTGGCAGCCCTAAACACTAACACAATAGACATGGCTCAAGGCCTCAGAGTTTACGTCTTAAATGTGCATAAGACACATTTTTACTGAGCATCTGGTGTCTACGAGACCCAGTGGAGGCACTGAGAAGAGACACTGGAGATTCAGGAATAAGAGAGGGAGCTTGGTTCTTAAATGTGTGTGTGTGTGTATGTGTGTGTGTGTGTGCGTGTGCACGCTCCTGCTCAGCCACTCCGTCATGCCTGATTCTTTGCAAGGCCAAGGACAGTAATCCACCAGGCTTCCCAGTCCATGGAATTTTTCAGCCAAGAATATTGGAGTGGGCTGCTACACCCACTTACCTGATGATATTGTCTCACAGAATCAAATGAGATTGCTTCAGACAGTACACGGTGAGGGTAATGGCCCCAAACACAGAATCATAGTGATACTCCTGCCTTTGATTTGCATATGCAAATAGCAGGGAGAGATCTGTTTTTAATAAATTCACAGTCATAAGTGTAAAATGCACAAAAATTTGCATTGCAAAATATTGCCCCAGATGCTGGGTTTGCAAGAATTTCTGTTGTTTTATAAATAATACTCTTAAACCCAAAATTGTATATGATCAAATACTATCAAATCAATTTCATTTTAGGATCAATTCAAAATAGCATACTAGACTACTTATCTAAGAGAGAAGTATAAGATGCTTAGATAGCATCACTGACACAATGGAAATGAATTTGAGCAAACTCCAGGAGACAGTGAAGGACAGAGAACCGTGGTGTGCTGCAGTCCATGGGGCCACAAAGAGTCGGATATGACTTAGGGATTGAATTGACAACAACTGAGAAAGAAAGATAATTTGTGTCATTTCATGTATAACCATCAGTTTTTCATAGAATATATTTTGCATGAATACCTCTACTTGTTCATGTTTTGTGAAAGTTAGTATATAGATGCAATTTTCAATTGTCTTTGAATAAAACAGAAACTGCTTTGGAGAAATCAAAATGAAAGATTTTTTCCCAAGGGAAAAAAAGAAAAACCAACATTTCATAAGCAGCAATACTTTTACCCTTTTCTCTAGATATGTTATCATATCACTGATATGTAATAAGCAATGGACACTGACGGCTGCCTCCCATGTGTCCATTTTTCTTGCCTCTTAGATGGGACCTCTGGCACTAGCTGGAGAGCCTGATCTCACCCTTGGGGCTCCAGGAGTGAGCACATGCCCAAGTCAAGCCATGATGCCCATCCTTGGGGACACAGGGGTTGGTTGATTTATGGGTGTGCTGGGAGAAGGTGCGAGTTATTTCCCCAAGACTGACTAATTTGAGAAAATATCAGAATTTTTCTGAGACAAAACCGTTCATTTCTTGTATATTGGAAATGAAAAATGAGTAGCTATAAAATCTATCAGCAGTTATCTCCAGGATGTGGGAGATTCCTCCTGAGGAAGCCATCACAGAATCAAAGAGAAAGCAACTGAGTCCTGTGCTCACTTATTGAAGGCAAGAGGCGAAGGGGATGACAGAGGATGGGATGGTTGGATGGCATCACTGACTCAATGGACATGAGTTTGAGTGGGCACCAGGAATTGGTGATGGACAGGGAGGCCTGGCGTGCTGCAGTTCATGGGGTCACAAAGAGTCAGACATGACTGAGTGACTGAATTTGAACTGTGCTCACCTGAGCCCTGGGTGAAGTTGAGCATGACTCTGTGTGTCTCCTGGACTCATCTGCTCAGCAATTTAAGTCAGGGCTAGCAAAATATTTTCTAAAATGCTCCAGATAATAATACTTGGAGCTTTGTATGTCACGTGGTGACTCAGCAGTAAAGAATTCGCCTGCAATGAAGGAGACATGGGTTCGATCTCTGGGTGGGAAAGATGCCCTGGAGGATGAAATGGCAGCCCACTCCCATATTCTTGCCTGGAGAATTCCATGGACAGAGGAATTTGGCAGACTACAGTCCGTATGGTCAAAAAGAGTTGGACACGACTGAGTGACTGAGCATGATCAGACTGACTTAAGATAACATGATGTCACATGGTATCTACTGCAATTACTGAATTCTGGTATTGTATTGGGAAAGCAGCCATAGGAAATAGATAGAAGAATGCACCTCTCCATGACATCAATAAAACTTTATTTATGAACACTGAAATTGGGATTTTCAAATACTTGTCATGAGTCATAAAATTTCTGCTTTTGATTTTTTTCAGCCACCTAAAAATATAAAATCAAGCCTTAGTTCCTGGGCTTACAAAAACAAGCAAAGAGTCAGATTTGTTCTGAGGACCACAGCTTGCTGACCCTTGACTTAAACTAATACATTTCTATTTTTTTATTTCAGGGTGTTGTTTTTCATTATTCATAACCTATAATTTTTTCATAATCTATAATTTCTTCATAACCTATAATTTCTTCATAGATAATAAAGATTTCATGGAAAAGAGAACCTATAAATAGAGGTTTTATGAGTTAGTAGGAATTGGATGCAAAATGTGATGGTTAAAAGAAATAGTTTTAAAAAATAGAAGAAAATGTTTGGGTCAGAAGAATATGTTTTCTGGTCATATAAATGCATATACCCACTAACACACAGCAAAAGCATATGACCATATAATTTAGGAAATCTTTAAATCTTGGGAATTCAATGTGAATAAACATTTTAAATATCAGTACTCTGAGAAGTCCTGGACTAAAGAAATCGTTTATTGACATTTGTTTAATCTGGCACTTCTCAACTGGTTTTATTCATAAATAACTTTTTCTTGGCCTGGCTGTTAGTATTACTTAAAGCAACACTCTGGGAAGCTGGTCTGAGTCACGTGCAACTACGTGATATGTTTGGACAGGTTACACAGGCCCATTGATAGTTCTTACTTAAATGAGAGAAGCCATCAACCTAGGCACCAGCAGAATAGGAAGCCGGGGCACCCTGGTCCAACGGGAGCAATTACAAAACTCCTCCATCCACGAGATTTTTCAGGCAAAAGTACTGGAGTAGGTTGCCATTTTCTTCTACAAAACTCCAGATAGGAGCTAATGAAAGCCCGAATTAGAAACACCTGCATCTGAATGAAAAAGGAAAAGATCAAGGTCAGACCTGGAGGGCAAAGAGAAAGAGTGATCAGGACAGTGGGACTCTCAGTCTGGAGGGCTGGGGATGGGAAGGGGAGCACCTTTGGGGAGATCATCAGATTCAGCTGTATTGACTCAGAGGCTTTCATCAGGCATTTGGATACTCCCTACTGACCTTTGGGAGAAAGACGCAGGGAATGCCACAGACTCAGCCGCTATTGTTGTCAGACTTAACCTGGATTCACTTGCCCACTGTGCAGCAAAGCTAATCTACTGACACCAAGTCGTGGTGAAAGAAAGTAAAGCGTTTATTGCAGGGCATGAAGCAAGAGGAACGGCCAGCTCAGGCTCAAAGACCTCGAGCTCCTTGATGGCTTTCAAGGAAAGGCTTCTAAAGGCAACATCTGGGGGAACGATTGTACCCCCAAATGACTATGACTTTTACAAATTTAGCAATGAATGCAAGAAACATAATCCCTTGCCTTTTTTGGAAGAAGGCATTTAAGGGGAGAACCTATCTATTTAAGAAAAGGGAGATGTGAGTAGTAGGTGAAGATAAAGTATTGGATAGACGGAATGAGAGGAAGGACAAGAAACATCCAGGAAGGACGGAGGGAAGGGGTCAAGGGATGGAGGGAAGATGCCAGAGTGATCACCTTGACAGTGAGGAGAGAGGAGAGAGCCAGGTTGACAAGGCAACGGGGTTGCTGCAGAAGGTCACGTGGAATTGTCCTTCCTTCTTCATGAAATAGACAGAAGAGGCATCCTTGGAATGGAATCAACTATTGGAGTGAGCTTGGCCATGTGGAGCTATGCAGAGGAAATAGGCTCTGAGGTCAGACACACAGACCTTTAATTTCTGACTCTACTACCATCCACCATGACATTTTGAGCATGAGTCTCTATTTGCTTGCCTGGTAAGTGGGGACAATAACTCAAATACCCTAGATGCATGTACCACTAGTGATGAGAGATGGCCAATGCCCACAGGTCTGCTATACAGTAAAGGATAACACAGGCTTAACTTTCCACCCATCTTTGTTTCTTTCTTTCTTCCTTCATTTTCTAATCCTTCCCTCCTTCCTCTTTCCCTCTTTTCTTCCTTGTTTCCTTCCATGGAAAGGAAAAGGTCTGGACAGTCACTGTTAGGAATACTGCAGTGAAATGGTATTCTCCTTTATAAGTCAGCTCCATGCCATGCCCACCCCTGCCAGAACTGCATGGCTACTGAGATGTCCCACTCTCCTTCCCCATGTATTTCCTATTTATTTACACACAGTCTTCCTGCTCCTTCAGCTTCATAAATGAAATCCCAGAATCTAAAGGGTATGAGGAAACTTAACCATGACTCGTATCTACCTTGCTGCCTTTGGGAAGAATTCCAATACAATGTCCCAGGCAAGTTAAAACCTATTTTCCTTTTAAAAAGCCTTTCAGAAAAGGTTGAGTAATAATTCATTCTGGTATTTAATAACTATGTCAAGAAATTTTTCCTATAGATCCTCGACATTCATGTCCTATAGATCCTTTTGAGGAGCTGTGGTTAATTACCTATGGCATTAATTTCTATTGATGTCACTTTTCCCAATTATTATTTCTCAAATGTATGACCAGGGCACACATATCAAGTAAATGCATCCTCTTCGACACCTTTTTGCTCCTCTTTCTGCAAAAATAATTGACTTAGAATCTATCACATAAGACATCCAACCTTCATGTAAGTAGGCATGACATTCTGATGTACACCTCCAAGTCTCCACACTGCAGAAGGGAGCTCCTGGTTTGCAGGGAGTAGCTGGCTCATTGGCATCACACTATATGAAGAAAAGGAAGAATGCAAATTTTTCTGATTTTCTCAACTTCTACCACTTGCAAAGTCCTTCAGTAGTCACCAGGGTCACCCTGAAGTCCTTCGCCACATTTATTAGGCACTGAATAAAACAAGGAAAGAAGTGATTCTGCAAAATGCAGCCCCGCTTGCGATAGTATCAATTCTTATTTCTGGAGGTGAAGATTTAGAGATGTGTTTAACACGAAAAGATGCTCAACATCACTCATTATCTGAGAAATGCAAATCAAAACCACAATGAGGTACCTTTTCACAACAGTCAGAATGGCTGCTATCCAAAAGTCTACAAGCAATAAATGCTGGAGAGGGTGTGGAAAAAAGGGAACCCTCTTACACTGTTGGTGGGAATGCAAACTAGTACAGCCACCATGGAGAAGAGTGTGGAGATTCCTTAAAAAACTGAAAATAGAACTGCCATATGACCCAGAAATCCCACTGCTGGGCATACACACTGAGGAAACCAGAATTGAAAGAGACACATGTACCCCAGTGTTCATCGCAGCACTGTTTATAATAGCCAGCACATGAAAACAACCTAGATGTCCATCAGCAGACGGATGGATAAGAAAGCTGTGGTACATATACACAATGGAATTGTGTATACACAATACTCACCATTAAAAAGAATACATTTGAGTTCGTTCTAATGAGGTAGATGAAACTGGAGCCTACTATACAGAGCGAAGTAAGCCAGAAAGGAAAACACCAATACAGTATACTAACACATACGTATGGAATTTAGAAAGTGATAACCCTGTATGTGAGACAGCAAAAGAGACACATATGTATAGAACAGTCTTTTGGACTCTGTGGGAGAGGGCGAGGGTGGGATGATTTGGGAGAATGGCACTGAAACATGTAAATTATCACATGTGAAACGAATCGCCAGTCCAGGTTCCATGCATGATACAAGGTTCTCGGGGCTGGTGCACTGGGATGACCCAGAGGGATGGGATGGGGAGGGAGGTGGGAGGGGGGTTCAGGATGGGGAACACATGTACACCTGTGGCGGATTCATGTCAATCTACGGCAAAACGAATACAATATTGTAAAGTAAAAAAATTAATAAATAAAACTGAAAAAAAAGATTATTAAAAAAATTTAGAAACACACACACACAAATAGAGACGTGTTTAACTTTGTCCGTTTTATCAAGCTTCATTTGCAGAAAAATGAGAATATAGGCAGGACAGAATGTGGCCCAGTCTGTGGTGTGAGAGTCAAGCTAGACTCCCTCGGAGTCCTGGGGTTCTGCCTGGTCCTGTAGAGTGAGCACTTGTTTCTGGTTGACTCAAGTCTTGTATCCATGTCTTGAAACACTAACCACACTTTGCATCTGTTTGCTATACCTGACAACATTTTTGGAATGACCTTGAAAACCAAGTCCAAGGACAGAATCCCCTTGACATTCTCCGAGACACAGCCTGTTGACTTGCGCCCCCAGAATTCTTGCAAATGCAACTCTCGATGCTGTTGAGTGTGCCTCACCACTGCCATCGGGTTCGCCTGTTTGTTCAGATTCCGCATTTCTAACAAGCCTCCTAGTGATGGCGAAGCCACTGGCTGGTGGCCCACAGACTGAGCAGCAAGGTTCCAGATGCTCCGGTCTGTCTGAATACAGTGAAATGTGCATCTACAGCAAAGGCCTTTGAAACATGTTTCTGAGTGATATCAAATATGTTCCTATAAAACTCAACCTTCACGCTGCAGAATTAGCATCAGAGAAGCCATCAATATTTTTTTTTCTTTTTTTGGAAAGAGCACCCAAGATATCTATGACAGTTATGTTCAATACTTATTGCACATTACAGTCACTGGGGGCAGGGGGCAAGAAGAGGAGATGTCAAAAAAAATAAATGTCTCAGCTATATCCCTAGAAATTGAAACAGAATATCTAGGGGTGGGTGAAGGCTTTACCCCTCAGGCTTACCCTCATGCATCTTCAAAGCACAGTCAAGGTGGTGCTCCACAACCTTTAACCTTTAGCCCTACATGGCAGGGGTTACTACCAGCCAGTACACATGTGCGCATGCAAAGTCACTTCAATCTTGTTGGACACTTTGCAACCTTATGAACTGTAGCCCACCAGGCTCCTCTGTCCATGATTCCCCAGGCAAGACTACTGGAGTGGGTTGCCGTGCCCTCCTCCAGGGGATCTTCCCAACCCAAGAATCAAACCTGCGTCTCTCTTGCCTCCTACATTGGCAGGCAGGTTCTTTACCAAGACAGTGCACATGAGCTATTAAAATCAAAGCAAATTCCCAAAATTGGCTTCTCAGGTGGCACTAATGGTAAAGAATCTGCCTGCAGGATAGGAGACGTAAGAGACCTGGACTCAATCTGTGGGTCTGGAAGATCCCTTGGAGAAGGCCATGGCAACCCACTCCAGCATTCTTGCCTGGAAAACCTCATGGACAGAGGAGTCTGGTGAGCTATAGCCCATGGGGTTGCAAAGAGTCGGACATGACTGAGCACTCACTACTCACAACTTCCCAATAGTAGTTATTCCAAACACCCAGTAACTGGCAAGCATTTTCTTTATTAATTCCTTTTGGGTGCTCTTTTTTAAAATTTTGTTTCCACTGATAATTGAGCAAGGGAAACATTTTTAACATATAGTTTTTGCCACTATAGAGCTGAATAAAGTAACTTGTAATTTGCAATCTCGTGTGTTTATTTAGGGCTTCCCTGGCGGCTCAGACAGTAAAGAATCTGCCTGAAATGCAGAAGAGTTGACTCAATCCCTGGGTTGAGAAGCTCTCCTGAAAAAGGAAATGTATTTTCATCTTAAAATTTTCTATTTCTTAACACTAGTTGAGTATTCTTTCCTCTCCTCGAAGAGAAGCACTTATTTGAAAAAGATCTCACTGGGCTTGAGTCTATAAGTCAGAGAGCTTCTCTAAATAGTCCCAGGAGAAAGTCTGATAAATGACTAAGTGTATCGATCCCTGCTGTCTTCTTAAGTCAAGACAGGATGCCCTTAATGGAAACGTGACATAGATGAGAGAGCATTTAGAACAAAAAGATGAGTCGCCATTCAGCTGCCAGCGCTCTGGAACAACAGGAGTCATGCTTTGCTTGTTTGAGGCAAAAATAACAATAGCCAGGCAGGGACCAACAGGCAGAGACCCCACAATCCCACTGCTGGCCGCACATCAGAAAGACCTAAAACAGCGCTATC
Organism: Ovis canadensis; assembly: GCF_042477335.2. Taxonomy (NCBI): domain Eukaryota; kingdom Metazoa; phylum Chordata; class Mammalia; order Artiodactyla; family Bovidae; genus Ovis; species Ovis canadensis. The sequence goes on along the minus strand of NC_091260.1, from coordinate 80,381,867 downwards.
CACAGCAGCCAAAAGTCGAAACAATCCGCATGTCCAGCAACAGATGACTGAGTCAACAAATCGTGATCTCATAATGGAATGCAGTTCAGCCTTGAAAAGGGAATAAGCACTTATGCTACAATGGGGATGGACCTCAGAAACACTAAGTGAAAGAAGGCAGAGCCAAACGCCCATGCTTTTACTATGTATCCATTTATAGGAAATATCAGGAGTAGGTGAATCCACAGAGACAAAATGCCGACTGGAGTCTGCCAAGGGCAGAGTGAAGAGGAGAAAGCAGGGGAAAAGCTTATGGATAAAGAGTCTTACTTCTGAGTGAAGGAAACGCTTTGGAATTAGACGGAGGTGATGGTTGTACGACGTAGTAGATACACTGAACGCCAGTGAAGCGTTCGCTTTGGGGGTCTTGTTCTTTTGACGTGGAACATTTTCTAAGTCTTTATTGACTTTGTTACACTATGGCTTCTGGTTTAGGTTTGTTTTTTTTTAGCTGTGAGTCATGGGGAATCCTAGCTCCCTGATCCCACCTACACTCTCTGCATTGGAAAGCAAAGTCTTCCCCACTGGACCACCATGCAAGTCCCAGATTACTCATTTCTGAATGTTTTCCTTTTTCACATGAATTACAGCAGATAATTTTCTAATATGGAAACTGTTTGTCATATTGGATGATAGTCAGACTATGGAGCTGGAAAGGCAGGTGGAGAATGTTGATGAGGGTGATGTTTTTATCAGAGTTGTCGGGGAAAGCCATCTCTAAAAGCAGAATTTGAGGAAACTTGAAGGAGGGAGTGAACCGGACGTGCCTGAAAAGACCACTCCAGGCAGAAGGCTTCCGGGGAGCGTTACTGAATGACCAGCGGCGGAGTGGCCAAGCTGGCTGGGTGAACGTGCCTAGAATTTTGATTCGTAGGGGCTCATAGAGATAGAGGAGGCCCATTATTCTGGGGACCAATGGAAGTCCAGAATAAACCACATGGAGGAAATGAAACCTAGTAGGACACTGGAGAGCCTGCCCAGAGACAGAACAACCCCACTCTGTATCTCCCACCTCTTATTCGTAAAAAAGCATTAGTCTCATGGGCCTTCTCCAGGTTCTACAGGATGATTTAAAGAGAAGTGAGAAAATGCAGAAGCAAAAAAAAAAAAAAAAGGAGAACAAAATTATAACAGTTCAGCCATAAAACAAAGTCAAGGACCTCTAGCTCCTCGTCAAAGTCTACAGATGGTGTCTGGGACATATCCCTGCGTTGGGTTGGTGGAGAAAGTTAACTGTAGGCTGACCACGAGCACATAGGCTCCAAACCAGCTGGACCCCCAAAATTGACAATTAAGATTCCTAAATACCTGCCTGTTACCGTCCCTTTAGCCAATCAGAATTAGGCATGAGCTGATCATGCACCCGACAACCTTCTCCGTCTTTAAAAGGCTTTCCATGAAAGCCATTGGAGGTCTTCTGAGCATGACCATTTCTCTTAGCCTTGTTTTTGTTCAGTCACCCCATTGTGTCCGACCCTTTGTGATCCCATGGACTGCAGCACTCCAGGCCTCCCTGTCCCTCACCATCTCTCAAAGTTTGCCCAAGCTTATGTCCATTGCATTGGTGATGCCATCCTTAGCTTGGCACCCTGAAATAAATGCTGTACTTTCCTTCACCACCACCCACTCTCAGTGGACTGTCTTTACTGAGTGAGTGTGGGCAGAACTGCTAGATTCAGGACCACTTTTGGTCATTCCAAAAGGACTCCTGGTCTTAGTCCTCTCGTGCCCAAGACACATTGACCTGGGGTAGGTGGCATCTCTCAGATCCCGTCCAACAGCTCCCTGAGCTCCTGTATCTCAGGGACAGTTCCAAGTACTTGTCACTGACTGGGCATCACTGACCCCTGGTGCTTTCAATTCCATGAAAAGGAAATAAGCTCTGGTCCTAGTCTGTGAGATGTCTCTGGTAAGTGCCAGAACCCCACATGTGGCGATATCAGGGCATTCTTCCCTACAGGCTTGCTTTGAATGAAAGTTGTTTTCTTTATTGAAAAGGGGGTGGGCATAGGAAGATATAGGACGTTGTCATCCGGTTTTGAATGCTGCTTTTTTCATTGGATTTCGCTCTCTGCAGTGAGGAGTTCTCCAGTCATCCAGTACTGCCTGACTGGTAACTGGGAAAATCCCCCTGAGGTCAAGGAATGTCCATACTCAATCTGGACCAGCAGATAGCAAACCTTTCGCTCTCCAGCTAGGGAACTGTGACCTAGAGAGGCCACCAATACTGAGTTGCTTGGTTCTTACTGACTGTTTCTGGTAAAACCAATAAGTACAATGAGTGTATTGTACTTATAAAGAATAAGTACAATAGCGAATCAGGGTTCTGTTCCATCTTGTAGTCCCATATGACACAGTCTGCAGATCTGAGACATTTTCAGTTTTGACTCCTTGCAAGGGGAAAAAATGATATTTTCCTATGATGATATGTGGCCACAATAGACTCCAGAGAAAAATGGCCAAGACGAAACTCGTTTGACATTCTGAAACATTTTTTTTCCCTAATATACACAGGTAGAGAAAGGTGGTGTGATAAAATATCTTTTTAAAATTCTGACCCTGAGAAAATGAAAATATTCTTGGGAGAAAACGTAAAGAAATAATTTTTCCATGTCCTTGAAACATAAACACAGCCCACATTGCTTGAGACTACTGCCTTAACTGAATTAAAAATTGAAATTTAAGGGGGAAGAAAACCTTTTTAAACTCAAGTGAGTAAACTTAACTTATCCCACCTGCTAAAATACTTTTTATGATGAAATACTGGGCTCACTGCTGTTGTTCAGTTGTGTCTGACTCTTTGAGACCCTGTGGATTGCAGCATACCAGGCTCCCCTGTCCTTCACTATCTCCTGGAGTTTCCTGAGACTCATGTCCATTGAGTTGGTGATGCCATCCAACCATCTTATACTCTGCTGCCCCTTCTACTTTTGCCTTCAATCTTTCCCAGTATCAGGGTCTTTTCAAAGAATTTGCTGTTCATATCAGGTGGTCAAAGTATTGGAGCTTCAGCTTCATCATCAATTCTTCCAATTCAGGGTTGATTTCCTTTAGGATTGACTGATTTGATCTCCTTGCAGTCCAAGGGACTCTCAAGAGTCTTCTCCAGCACTACTTAACTAAGTTTTAAAGTTAAGCCATGAGATCTCTCAGTTCAGTTCAGTTCAGTTGCTCAGTCGAGTCTGACTCTTTGCAACCCTATGGACTGCAGCAAGACAGGCTTCTCTGTCCATCACTGGCTTCTGGAGCTTACTCAAATCATGTTCATTGAGTCGGTTATTCCATCCAACTATCTCATTCTCTGTCGTCCCCTTCTCCACCTGCCTTCAGTCTTTCCCAGCATCAGAACTCTTCCAGTGAATAGGCTCTTTGCATCATGTGGCCAAAGTTTTGGAGCTTCAGCTTCAGCATCAGTCCTTCCAATGAACATTCAAGACTGATTTTCTTTAGGATGGACTTGTTGGATCTCCTTTCAGTCCAAGGAACTCTCAAGAGTCTTCTCCAACACCACAGTTCAAAAACATCAATTCTTGGGCACTAGGCTTTTTTTATAGTCCAACTATTACATCCATACATGACTACTGAGAAAACTATAGCTTTGACTAGACTGACCTGTATTGGCAAAGTAATGTCTCTGCTTGTAAATATGCAGTCTAGGTAGGTCATAGCTATTCTTCCAAGAAGTAAGCATCTTTTAATCTCATGGCTGCAGTCACCATCTGCAGTGATTCTGGAGTCCAAAAAAATAAAGTCTGACACTGTTTCCACTGTTTCCCCATCTATTTGCCATGAAGTGATGGGACCAGATGTCATGATCTCAGTTTTCTGAATGTTGAGCTTTAAGCCAACTTTTTAACTCTCCTCTTTCACTTTCATCAAGAGGTTCTTTAGTTCTTTGCTTTCTGGCATAAGGGTGGTGTCATCTGCATATCTGAGGTTATTGATATTTTTCCCAGCAATCTTGATTCCAGCCTGTGCTTTATCCAGCCTGGCATTTCTCATGATGTACTCTGCATATAAATTAAATAAGCAGGGTGACAATATACAGCCTTGATATACTCCTTTCCCTATTTGGAACCAGTCTGTTGTTCCATGTCCAGTTTTAACTGTTGCTTCTTGACCTGCATACAGGTTTCTCAGGAGTTAGGTCAGATGATCTGGTATTCCGATCTCTTTAAGAATTTTCCTTAGTTTGCTATGATCCACACAGTCAAAGGCTTTGGCATAGTCAATAAAGCAGAAACAGATGTTTTTTTCTAGAACTCCCTCTCTTTTTCAATGATCCAATGGTTGTTGGCAATTTGATCTCTAATTCCTCTGCCTTTTCCAAATCCAGCTTTAACATCTGGACATTCACTGTTCACATACTGATAAAGACTGGCTTGGAGAATTTTGAGCATTACTTTGCTAGACTGTGAGATGAGTGCAGTTGTGTGGTAGTTTGAGCATTCTTTGGCATTGCCTTTCTTTGGGATTGGAATGAAAACTGACCTTTTCCAGTCCTGTGGCCACTGCTGAGTTTTCCAAATTTGCTTGCATATTGAGTACGGCACTTTCACAGCATCATCTTTTAGGAGTTGAAATGTCTCACTGGAATTCCATCACCTCCACTAGCTTTGTTCGTAGTGATGCTTTCTAAGGGCCACTTGACTTCATTCACATCCCAGGATTTCTGGCTCTAGGTGAGTGATCATACCATTGTGGTTATCTGGGTCATGAAGATCCTTTTTGTACAATTCTTCTGCGTACTCTTGCCACCTCTTCTTAATATTTTCTGCTTCTCTTAGGTCCATACCATTTCTACCCTTTGTTATGCTCATCTTTGCATGAAATATTCCCTTGGTATCTCTAATTTTCTTGAAGAGACTTCTAGTCTTTCCCATTCTATTGTTTTCCTCTTTTTTTTTTTTTTTTTTTTGCACTGATCACTGAGGAAGGCTTTCTTATTTCTCCTTGCTATTCTTTGCAGCTCTGCATTCAAATGGGTATATCTTTCCTTTTCTCCTTTGCCTTTAGCTTCTCTTCTCTTCTCAGCTATTTGTAAGGTCTCCCAAGACAACTATTTTGCCTTTTTGCCTTTCTTTTTCTTGGGGATGGTTTTGATCCCTGCCTCCTGTACAATGTCATGAATCTCCATCTATAGTGCTTCAGGCACTCTATCAGATCTAATCCCTTGAATCTAATTGTCACTTTCATTGCATAATTGTAAGGGATTTGATTTAGGTCAAACCTGAATGGTTAGTGGTTTTCCTTACTTTCTTCAATCTGAGTCTGAATTCGGAAATAAGGAGTTCATGATCTGAGCCACAGTCAGCTCCCAGTCTTGTTTTTGCTGACTATATAGAGCTTCTTCATCTTTGGCTGCAAAGAATATAATAAATCTGATTTTGGTATTGACCATCTGGTAATGTCCATGTGGAGTCTTCTCTTTTGTTTTTGGAAGAAGGTGTTTGCTACGACCAGTGCATTATTTTGTCAAAACTCTGTTAGCCTTTGACCTGCTTCATTCTGTAGTAAAAGGCCAAATTTGCCTGTTACTCCAGGTGTTTCTTGACTTCCTACTTTTGCATTCCAGTCCCATATAATGAAAAAGACATCTTTTTTTTTTTTTTTTTTTTTTTTTTTTTTTTAGTGTTAGTTCTGGAAGGTCTTGTAGGTCTTCACTGACCCATTCGCCTTCAGCTTCTTCAGCATTACTGGTTGGGGCATAGACTTGGATTGCTGTGATATTGAATGGCTTGCCTTGGAAACGAACAGAGATCATTCTGTCGTTTTTGAGATTGCATCCAAGTACTACATTTCAGACTCTTTAGTTGGCTATGATGGCTACTCCATTTCTTCTAAGGGATTCTGGCCCACAGTAGTAGATATAATGGTCATCTGAGTTAAATTCACCTATTCCAGTCAATTTTAGTTCACTTGTTCCTAAAATGTCAATGTTCACTCTTGCCATCTCTTGTTTGACCACTTCCAATTTGTGTTAATTCATGGACCTAACATTCCAGGTTCCTATGCAATATTGCTCTTTACAACATTAGATACCATGAGATTTCTGGTTCTGTATATAAAAATTAATTTTGAAAATAACTTCTGTTTAACTGACCTGAAGAAAAGTAAAAAAAAAAAAAAAAAAAAGATAGCACCAAGTCACGTCCAACTCTTAGGATCCCATTAACTGTAGCCTGCCAAGCTGCTCTGTCCGTGGGATTCTCCAGGCAAGAGTACTAGAATGGGTTGCCATTTCCTTCTCCAGGAGAACTTCCAGACCCAGGAATTGAACCGAGGTCCTCTCTCTGCACTGCAGGCAGATTCTTTACTGACTGAGCTATGTGGGAAGCCCTAAAGCAAGTGAAGACTTACAAATCGAGTATTTCTAAATACTACAGAAACTAACCCAAATGAATTTCAGGTTCATGTGATCTGAGAAATATTGGGTATTAAATTAATATCTCATATTAAACCTAGATTAATTTTGTTGGTTTAATTAATACAGACATGGCTTTAGCATTATCAACATTGATTATAATAACTTTATTGTACCTAGGTTTACTAAAACACAAATAAGGTCATATTTTATATGGTACAAAATTTGTCAACAATGAAAAGTTAACTTTGCAGTAAAAATGAGATAAATGGGATAGAAGTTTTAGGTGAACTCTTCAGGAATAATTATGTTTTAGGTTTTCCAGATTTGTAGTAACTTGAAACTTTAAGGTTTAGCTTATTTAAGTGATGAGAATTCATTAATTATCTAGACCATTTTAAAGTATTGAAGCATTGATTGCTAGACAAGTTTAAGTTTCCTACCTTTGTCTTCTTGTAAAAGAAAAATACAGATTTGGGGTTTATTAAGCACATGTCTTGCACCACATTAAAAGAATAATTTATACTGTGAGAAAGGACATGATTTTACAGAGTGTAAAATATATCCATAAGTTTGCCAATCAAAATGATGGTATGACAAACAGTTCACAATAGATTGTTTCTGTGATTTGTTTTGTTAGAAATTGAGGGATTTTTAGGGTGAAAATTGTAATATATATGTAATTAAAGCTACTAGAAATAATAAGAGAAACATTTCAGTGTATAAAAAAGTAAGATAAAAAAAGAAAAAGAAAAAAATAATAAAAAAGTAAGATGTATGTTGTATGTAAAATGTATGTTGTTAGAAAAGGTATTTAAAAATGCATACTTTTTGTTAAGGAAAAAGAAAGTCATTTTGTCCTAGAGCTGGTTGTTTCTGGGCAGGAAAAAATAAGGGCCAAACTAATATGGGTGCAGAAAGTTGTAGACAATTTGTAAAAGAGGAACTCTGAGAAAAAGCTGTGTACATGGTCAAGCTTGGATAAGATTAGATTAAATTTAGTTAAGTAAATATATTGTGTTATTTAAAGTAAGCTGGTATAAGACTAGATTTTGCTTTTCTTTCTCTCAAGAGAAAAGAGTTTTTGGTTTGTTTGTTTTTTTTTAAGAATATCGAGCTATGTTAGCACCAATTCTAAATGAAGGTATTTTTTACCTCTGGCTAACTTTAGGACGGGCTTCCCAGGTGGCACAGTGGTAAAGAGTCCACCTGCCATTGCAGGAGACACAAGAGACACAGGTTTGATCCCTGGGTTGGGAAGATTTCCTGGAATAGGAAATGGCAGCCTACTCCAGTATTCTTGTCTGGGAAATTCCCTGGATAGAGGAGCCTGGCGGGCTGCAGTTCATAGGGTCACAAAGAGTTGGACAAGACTGAGCAACTGAGTGCAACTTTAGGATATTTCAAAGGGCCCCTGAGTCTCCGAGAACTTAATTAGGATTATTTGGTATGTGAAATTACATTTGTTGCTGTTGTTCAGCTGCAAAGTCGTGTCCAACACTTTGGACTGTGGTGTGCCAGGTTCCTCTGTCTTCCACTACCTCCTGGAGTTTGCTCAAATTCATCTTCATCGAGTTGGTCATGCTATCCAACCATCTCATCCTCTATTGCCTCTTCTCCTTTTGCCTTCAATGTTTCCCAGCATCAAGGTCTTTTCCAATGAGTCGATTCTTTACATCAGGTAGCCAAAGTATGGGAGCTTCAGCTTCAGCATCGGTCCTTCCAATGAATATTCAAGGCTGACTTCCTTTAGGATTGACTGGTTGGATCTCCTTGCAGTCCAAGAGGCTCTCAAAAGTCTTCTCTATCACCACTATTCAAAAGCATCAGTTCTTCAGTGCTCAGCCTTCTTTATGGCTCAACTCTCACATCTGTATGTAACTACCAGAAAGACCATAGCTTTGACTATACATAAACAAAGCCAAATTCGTGGTAAAGAAAAACCTGCTTATATTATACTGTACAGATAAATGTCAGTCATACAAATGTTCTAGAAATTATATGTAGTTCCTAAAATGTGGGTGTGTCCTGATATTATGTTATCAATCATAATTCTAGTTATCTTGAATTATTGTACGTCACACATTTCTTTGTCAATTGCATTATAATCAGATCTTCAACTCTGCCTTTTTAAGCCTTTGTCATTCACAGACAGTTATTGTTGCACTATGACGCTTTTGCAAAAAAGCTTTATCTTTCAAAAGAATCACAGAAAAGACTTTTTGACAAGTATACATTTCTGGTAACTTTTAGATCATACACGTAAACGGGATAAAAAAATTTTTAGTTCTAATGAAAACTGGTTTCATAAAACTGTTAACAAAAGATTAAGATCAAGGATTAGTTACATAAAACTAAGTGAACTGATAAATATGCTTAACATTTTTATGGTTTTTGCCTGAAATGTTATTGGCTTTTAATCTGTGTCTTCCAGATACAGGGAAATCCTTTCCCTCAAGCTAATTATGACTTATAGCAACTTAGTAAATTATACCTTTGTAAGTAAAATTGAAACATTTGTCTATTTTCTCTACCTGATCCCTCCAGAAATTGGAAACTCTTGCATTCCTAAAACATTAGCAGGTGAATAAGAAAGACCATCTCCTGACAGGTGCAGGAATCTCAGGATATTTTGGAGACCTTGAAAAGAGAAAATTTCACTGGAATAAATAAATATTACAAGTGGAATCTGTGACTAACCTTAGTGTGGCTAAACCTAACATCTCGGCAGTGGAAGCATGGAGTCTTAACAGCTGCACCACCTGGGAATTCCCGAGAGTCCTTCTACAAATTCAAGCAAAGATTCCCAATGAAAAGTTCTGGCACAGCCAGTTTAGAAGAACCTAAGTGATCAATTCACTAGACTCATTTTACAAACAATTTTGATCCTAATGTGGCTGTGTTTGGGAAAATGAGTGTAATTTTAGAGCAAAAGACATCATGTTTCAGTGGTTGCTAAATTCTAATTTTGTTAATCGAGGTCTATATTTATTGCAGTCACTGACGCTGTTTCCCACAGGACTGAAGAATATCAAAGAAAAGGAGGGGTTTACATTGATCAGGATCCTGTGGGTTCTTCCCGGGGGCAAACTCCGCCTCCACCATGCTCTCTGCCTCTTGTCAAAAAAAAGCTCTTACCTCTTAGGCCATCCCCAAGTTCCAAAGGACAAATATAGTCAAAGAAATGAGAAAACGCAGGAACAAATGAAAGCAGTCAAGCAAGACAAGACAATCATAATTTGGTCATAAAATAAAGGCAGAGCCTTTAGTTCCTCCTCAGTGGCGACAGACAATAACTGAGCCATATCCTTGAGTTATTTTGCAGATACTAACCACCCTCCCCCGCAACTCTGACATTTCAAGTTCAATCACTGGGATAAGAAGATCCCCTGGAGAAGGAAATGGCAACCCACTACAATATTCTTGCCTGGGAAAACCCATGTACAGAGGAGCCTGGTGGGCTACAGTCCATGGGGTCGCAAAGAGTCAGACATGACCGAAGCAATTTAGCACGTGTACACGTGACCACCAGCACATAGACCCCAGAAGAGTGGGGCCAGAAGGAGACTGATAAAGGAGACTCCTGAAATGTCCTCTCTCACTGTACCATCAACCAGTCAGAGAGCCCCAACCCCGCCCTCACTCCGTCCTTAAATCCTTCCCCTGAAAGCCTTCGGGTTTGAGTGTTTCGAGCACGAGCTGTCCCATCCTCAGAGCCCGAAGCCCTGCAGTAAGCGCTCTACTCTGCTTCACCACAATGCAGGGTCAGTAGGCGGGCTAGTGGCCCAAGTTGAGTTTGGTCACAGAAGTAGTGGGGAAATGACAAGTACATAAAATTACATGTAAAGGAGTGAAGCTAAGTCTTGTTCTAGATCAGGTTAGAGTACTTTTTACAGCTTGATTTAAACTTATGTGATTTAATAGTGACCTAATTAATGCTTATAGAAATAGCATATCTGGGCAAAAAGACATTTTAACATATGTTGTTAATTTACCAGGTTTAGAATCAACCACTTCAGGTCAAAAGCCATTGCCTGGGCCTCATATGTAGCCCTGTGGGCAGTGACCAAAGGGAAGCCCTGGGCACTGAGAGCCACAGAGCAGACCTTGAAACACACACTGCACTATGTATACATATGTGTATATTTATGCACCTATCCACCTGTATTATACACACCATGCATGCATACTCAGGCTCTTCAGTCGTGTCCAACTCTTCCAACCCATATAGACTGTAGCCCTCCAGCCTCCACTGTCCATGGAACTCTCCAGGCAAGAATCTTGGAGTGGGTTGCCAGTCCCTTCTCCAGGGGATCTTTCCAATCCAGGGATCAAAGCCGAGTCTCCTGCATTGCAGGAAGATTCTTTACCATATGAGACACCAGGGAAGCTCACACGTTTATCTATATGATACACATTTGTCATATATATATATATATGTACATTTACCGTATACTGTATAGTTGTACATGTATGTTACATGTTATATATGCATTTGCTTTTTTTTTTTTTGCTCTCTCCTTAAAATGCAAGCTCCAGGAAGAAACTTCTGTTGTTTTGTTCACTGCTATATTCCTAGTGCTTATAATAGGCTCTAAAACATATCAGACCCTCAATCAATATTTGGATAAAGAAGGAAAGAATGAAATAGAAAAAGGAAAAAAGGATGGGAAGGAAGAAGGACAGGGGAGAGAGACAGGGGTTGCTTCCTGTTTCCAGCCCAGAGTCACCTAGACATCCCCGTGTAACAGAATGTAATGCGTATGCGTACGGGCGCAGGCATGGTTAGTATTAAAATTGGTTATTTCTGCAATGTCAGAAAAAAAAAAAAAAAAGATCGTTTCTACACAGAGCCAAGATAAAATAAATAGCCAGGTTTCTAAAGACTGGCAATTAAGGGAAATGTTAGGAAATAATTTGGAGGGGCTTTCAAATTTGGTGAGAGAGATTTTACTTGGAACAGATGGATTCGAAACGTCTGGAATTAAAAAGCATGGGAGACTGTGGACCAACCAGCGAGTGTGTTAGCAGCAAATGAAAGCCCATGATAGACGTGCCTAAATGGGCAGGGTGCAAAATAAAAGAACCCTGGTGAAAAGAGTGGAAACAATCCTCTGCACCAAGCCTGTCAAAAGGCAGCGCCCGAGCTGAGATGGTGCTGTTTTGTTAAGGCGGGCAGCTGTGATTGCATCGTTGTATACAGCCCATCAAACAGCGTCCAGGGCAGAGGCAGAAGGCTCATCTGGGGAGGCAAGTTGGGGCGTGGGGCCCTATTTCAGAACATCTTCTGCCAGCCACACATGCTAGCTTGATCCAGCATGACTGTTCTCCTAGATTAATTACCCACATTTGCATATGTGCTTTCTGGCTGCAGGCAAGGAAATAGTTGCAAGCATCACCTGGTGCCCTAAAAGATGTGCCCTGTCTACTATACCTTACAAACTGTTTGTTTTCTTTGATTCCCGTTTCAAATAAGACACTTTCTCCTATGATGTTTCCTTGATTTACTGTAATATATGCCTAAATCTCAGCCAGGGCATGACTGACTTCTAAAGCACTATGGATGAAGGAAAAAGTGTCACAAATAACTGTCAAGTTCCGCTGACAGATCATTTTGCTCATGTCATGGGAGAGTTTTTCTAAGTTTCCCCTTGAGTCTCCTCAGGATCGCTGGCGTTGCGGTGTAATCGATCATGTAATATGTGCCATCAAAAGAACTGGGGGGAAAGGAACTTTCTGAAAATCACATTGACGTTTAAAAAGCTGTGCAATTTTTCTTCAAGGAAACTAGAACCCGTACTTTTCCAAGACTCAATGAGCTCTGCAAGCTGCAAAAAGATGTCATCACATCAATAAGAAAAGCAGCGTTCCCTGTCCTTGACCCAAGGAAGGAAGGAACCTGGCTTCCAGCGAGCCATGAGCCCTGGTGGTCAACGGGGTGGCTGGAGATGGGCACCCCAGTCTGGTATCACATCCCACGCAGGATCCACACCTGACGTTTGCAGGAGACCTGACGGTCCACGTGCTTTCCAATCAACCAATGAGGGAAGGGTGTTTTTCTTTTTGGCTTCCTTTACAGAAATCAGACTTTGTTTGGGGGGGCTTCAAAATCACTGCAGATGGTGACTGCAGCCACAAAATTAAAAAAATGTTTGCTCCCTGAAAGAAAAGTTATGATCAACCCAGACAGCATGTTAAAAAGCAGAGACATTACTTTGCCAACAAAGGTCTGTCTAGTCAAGGCTATGGTCTTTCCCGTAGCCATGTGTAGATGTGAGAGTTGGACTGGAAAGAAAGTTGAGTGCTGAAGAATTGATGCTTTTGACCTGTGGAGTTGGAGAAGACTCTTGAGAGTCCCTGGGACAGAAAGGAAATCCAACCAGTCCACCCTAAAGGAAATCAGTCCTAAATATTCATTGGAAGGACTGATGCTGAAGCTGAAACTCCTGATGCTAAGAACTGACTCATTGGAAAAGACCCTGATGTTGGGCAAGATTGAAGGCGGGAGAAGGGGATGACAGAGGAAATTGTATGTCATATGCAAAAGACAGAAAAAGAAAGCAAACAAATAGAAGTAAATATATCAAAAAATAAAATATTTGCCCTTATGATCTTTTAGTGGGTGAAGTGACCTGCTTTCATGGGTCTGGTTGGAACTCATTGGCCAAAGTCACATTGAACTCTCTCTTACAATGAGGCAACCAAAAGCTCTTTCTGTTAGAATCACATTAGGTTAAAAAAAAAGTTCATTATTTTTAATGTATTATGTTATTTCATTTATAACCATTTATATTAATGACCTTTTCATATGATATGTTATTTTTAGCTCTAGATTTCATTTATTGAGAAATTATGAACTATCTCTCTCCTTGTCCAAAGCCCTTTGTACATTCCGTTCTTCTTGCCTTATTTTCTCTCCATGTGGGCACATCTTTCCCTGGCCATGTGAATGTTTCCTTCTCAAGAAATGAGTCAGCTGAAAGCAGGTGCTCTGTAAGATAGTAGAGGTGACTTTGAAGAAAAACTGTGACCACCAATCACATGATCTCTAAAAAAGCCAAGGCAGAACAATGGTGACTCAGTACAAGACTTAAAATAAAAGTGGAGAATTAAAGTCCAACTCAGACACAATCCAGGAATTAACAGAAGAGCAGCTCAGTTTGAAGTTTCTAAGAAGAAAGGATAATCACTAGCAGGAGAGAGGGGGAACTGAGAAAGTCCCTGGAAGACCCCCAGGAAAGGGTGCTTTGTGCTGAGAATCCCAGGGGCTAAGGGATGCCCTTGATAGAGGGGTGGGTTCAGTTCAGTTCAGTTCAGTCCAGTTCACTTGCTCAGTCGTGTATGACTTTGCGACCCCACGACTGCAGCACCCCAGGCTTTGCTGTCCATTGCCAACTTCCAGAGCTTGCTCAAACTCATGTCCACTGAGTCAGTGATGCCATCTAACCATCTCATCCTCTGCCATTTCCTTCTGTTTCTGCCTTCAATCTTGCCCAGCATCAGGGTCTTTTCCAATGAATCAGTTCTTCACATCAGGTAGCCAGTTATTGGAGCTTCAATTTCAGCTCAGTCCTTCCAATGAACATTCAGGACTGATTTCCTTTAGGATATACTGATTTGATCTCCTTGCAGTCCAAAGGACTCTCAAGAGCCTTCTCCAATGCCACAGTTCAAAATCATCAATTCTTCCACGCTCAGCTTTCTAACTCTCACATCTATACATGACTTCTGGAAAATCCATAGCTTTGACTAGATGGAGCTTAGTCAGCAGAGTAATGTCTCTGCTTCTTAATATGCTGTCTAGGTTTGTCATAGCTTTTCTTCCAAAGAGCAAGAATCTTTTAATTTCGTGGCTGCAGTCACCATCTGCAGTGATTTTGGAGCCCAAGAAAATAAAGTCTGTCACTGTTTCCATTGTTTCCCCATCTATTTGCCATGAAGTGATGTGACTGGATGCCATGATCTTAGTTTTATGAATGTTGAGTTTTAAGCCAACTTTTTCACTCTCCTCTTTCAGTTTCAGCAAGAGGTCCTTTAGTTGCTCATCGTTTTCTGCTTTAAGGGTGGTGTCATAAGCATTGCTGTGAACAAAGCTAGTAGAGGCAATGAAGTTCCAGCTGAGCTACTTCAAATCCTAAAAGATGGTGCTGTAAAAGTGCTGCACTCAATAAGCCTGCAGATTTGGAAAACTCAGCAATGGTCACAGGACTGGAAAAGGTCAGTTTTCATTCCAATCCCAAAGAAAGACAATGCCAAAGAATGTTCCAACTACCAGACAATTGCATTCCTCTCACATACTAGCAAACTAATGCTCAAAATTTTCCAGGCCAGGCTTCAACAGTACGTGAAATGAGAACTTCTAGATGTTCAAGCTGGGTTTTGAAAAAGCAGAGGAACCAGAGATGAAATTGCCAACATCCATTGGACCATATAAAAACCAAAAGAATTCTAGAAAAACATCTACTTGGACTTGGAACAATGGACAGATTCCAAATTGGGAAAGGCTGTATATCGTCACCCTGCGTATTTAACTTATATGCAGAGTACATCATGCCTAATGCTGGGTTGGATGAAGCAGAAGCTGGAATCAAGATTGCCAGGAGAAACCTTAATAACCTCAGAGGGGTGGGTACCAGCTAACATTTTCAAGATGAGAGGCAGGTAGACCAGAACAGCTTGAGCATCTGGATGAACTCAGCTCCACCAGAACAAACGATACAGAGAGGGAAGCCGGAAGACGCAGGTCCTGCAGATGACCCCGTCTGCGTGATTTCACATGTGGTCCCTTATGCAGGAAGAGTTATCACCTTTGTTTTCGAAATCCTTAGAAGCTGAGGCTATATAGAAAGACCCTTAATGAATTTGTCTCACAAGCCAGACTCTGCATTTTAAAATACAAAATGCCTTTTGTTTCAAGATTTTCTTGAAGTGCAAGAGGGGTAAAGTGAGCAAATTTTTAATCAAAAGCACAACTCTTGGCATATACAGCAGAATTCCAAATGTAACCCATTTCCACATGGACTCAGCTATTCTGTGGGTCAACCTCTGACCTCATAGCATAATTAGAACATTTTTTTACACTATTTGGGGTTTCCCTGATGGCCCAGGATAAAGAATCTGCCTGCACTGGGGCGGGGAGCGGGGAACCTGGGTTCAATTCCTGAGTCAGGAAGATCCCTTGGAGGAGGGCATGGCAACCCACTCCAGTATTCTTGCCTGGAGAATCCCATGGATGGAGGAACTTGGTGGGCTACAGTCCATGGAGTTGCAAAGAGTCAGACACGACTGAAGCAACAAAGAAGTCATGCACACGTAACACTATTTGTCTCCATCCTGTTCCTCAATGCCAGCTTTATAGAGTGCTTGATGGTAAAATACGTGTAACAAAACCTGATGCCTTTGGAAAGATTTCTATTGCCACTAAGACAGTGCATACATTTCTTGTATATGGGCTGTGCCATCTATAAGAAAGTAAAATGTGGAGGAAATAGTTGGGAACCATTTTTGCAGCCCAGCTCAAAGTTCAGAAGTCACAAACGGGAGCTAAAATTTGTAACCTCCCCCCCCCCCCCCATTAACCCTTCTGCTCTCTGTAGCTGAACTGTGAGCACCTTCTGCTGATGACAGGGCAGTTTTCTAATCAAGAGAAGTGGCAGCTCAGAGATGGGACCCTTGCTAGGACATGAGGCTTTATCCCGCCTGCTATTTCTGTTGACTCTGTTCTACTCTCAGCTCCCTGTCTGGGTGTGGAGCGAAGCAAGGAGAGGCCTCTCGAGTGAGACTGGACTCTGGTGGGAAGCGTCAGTGATTGAGAATCACTAACAAAATTCTAAACACCCCCATTCCTTCCAGGTCCAGAGGGAGAGAACTCACTCCCTCTTCCCACTCTCCATCACGTCTTCACTTCTCCATGAAACTGGGAATCGTTATTGCAATGCTCATCCCCACCACCCCAGCACAGACTCTTTCAGAGATGCCTGCAAAGAGAGGCATTCTCCCCTGCCCTGTAGCGTAAAATCGATAGCTAGTGGGAGCCTGCTGTAGAGCACAGAGAGCTCAGCCAGGTCCTCTGTGATAGCCTGCAGGGGTGAGGGGAGGGGAGGGAGGAAGGCCCAAGAGGGAGGAGATATATGCATATAATTATGAGTGATTCACATGGCTTACGGCAGAAACCAACATTTAACATTGTAAAGCAATATTCCTCCTATTAAAAAAAAGGTGAAAGTGACAGCAAAAGTCGCTCAGTCATGTATGACTCTTTGCGACCCCATGGACTATACAGTCCATGGAATTCTCCAGGCCAGAATGCTGGAGCGGGTAGCTGTTCCCTTCTCTGGGGGATCTTCCAAACCCAGGGATTGAACCCAGGCCTCCCGCATTGCAGGTGGATTCTTTACCAGCTGAACCACAAGGGAAGCCCAAGAATACTGGAGTGGGTAGCCTATCCCTTCTCCAGCAGACCTTCCCCACCCAGGAATTGAACCAGGGTCTCCTGCATTGCAGGTGGATTCTCTACCAACTGAGCTATCGAGGAAACCCTTTAAAACAAACAAATAAACAGCCCTTAAAAGAATGCCTGGCCCTCACAAGCACTGCAGAAAGGTTTGCAGTCATTCTTATCTCAAATAACGTTATGCCTGATGCCTTCCTGGCTCCTGTGATGATTTGTAAGCTCAGGATCTAGAGAGGAAGGGACATGGCTGCTGACCCTCCTTTCCTCTAACTGGCAGGCTATGCTGCCAGTCAAAGGACATTTTAGCCACGCTGGGCAAGAAATCCAGGGAGGAAAGGCTATAGTGTGCAGAGAGAGTGGGATCAGGGACCAACAGAGCAAAGCCTGAACTGACAACATGAGCCTGTGCAGGCCCCAGTCCTCCCCCGGGACACTCTGTACCCCCGCCCCCGCCTGTCCAGGTGTGCTGTCCCCTCGAGGCCCAGTGGGCAGCCACCTGCTCTCTGGAGCCTGGCCTGCTGTGTACCCAGCACAGTGCCTGCCTGACCTCTCCTAGGTCACAGCAAACATCCACTAGCTACAGAAAACAGATGAAAGGATGTTAATAGCACTGTTATTAACAATCTGCTTCTGCCCAACAGTTCAATAGAAATTTAAAAGCACTGCGATATGCCAACTTTTCCCTAAACAGGACGACTGGTCGCTCTTGGTGTGCGAGCTGCCAGCAGCGCATACATGGACCACACGGTACACGTGTGCATGAAGGCGTGCCCTTCAGCTGGATAGGAGAAGGGCACAGCTGGGCCTTCTAGAACCTTCCTGAGTAAAGACTCAGTCACTGTCTCAGTGCTCCTCAGGAAGAATTCTGCGTATTCCCATACTGACCCAAAGAGGACTAGAGCTTAATCACACACACAATACTGAATCTATTGTTTGTCTATCTCAACCTTATCTGCAATCTGCAGATAAACGAAGGGCTTCCCTGGTGGCTCAGCTGGTAAAGAATCCGCCTGCAATGCAGGAGACCCCGGTTCGATTCCTGGGTTGGGAAGATCCCCTGGAGAAGGGAAAGGCTATCCATTCCAGTCTTCTTGGGCTTCCCTGATAGCTCAGCTGGTAAAGAATCTGCCTGCAATGCAGGAGACCCCGGTTCGATTCCTGGGTTGGGAAGATCCCCTGGAGAAGGGAAAGGCTATCCATTCCAGTCTTCTTGGGCTTCCCTGATAGCTCAGCTGGTAAAGAATCTGCCTGCAGTGAAGGAGACCTGGGTTCGATCCCTAAGTTGGGAAGATCCCCTGGAGAAGGGAACAGCTACCCACTCCAGTATTCTGTCCTGGAGGATCCCATGGACTACAGTCCATAGGGTTGCAAAGAGTCGGACACAACTGAGTGACTTTCACTTTTTCATCAGTAGGCAATCAGACACAAGCCAAAAATGGAAGGAATCCCTAACAACAACAACAACAACAGACAACAGCAAATCACTCCAGGTACATTTCAAAGCCTCCAGAAATCAGTGGACGTAAAGGACAACCCAGTCACAGACGATGCCAACAAGAGCGATCTGTCTTCTGCTCTTTGTGACCTAAACAGCAAAAGCGTCTAGAAATGACAGCAGCATGCACAGGGTGGGACCGTGATGTCTGAGCCCCACTTGTTGCCTCAGAAAGTAGCTTGGAAAATACTCGTAGTGTCCTCCCTTTGAGAATCAGGACGAACACAGGATCTGGACCGGATTCCTTTCAGTCCACTCCTGCTGGTCTGCGTGCTCCTGTTACTGCTCCCCTCCCGTCTCTCTCCTGTATGCAGTGAAAGTGAAGCGAGGGGAGACTTCTCTTTTAAGAAACTGTGCTCTGATCTGAACAAGCAGTTATGGAGACTTGTTAGCAGGATCCTAATTAACCCACTTCTTCTATGTACAAGGAAAGGACAGAACCAGCTTCCTCTTCTCAAAAACAACAGAAATTGGCATCCTGAAACATTTTTATAAAAGAAAAGACAAAAAAAACCCCTAACAAATCAACACAAATTCATCATCTAACAACATAAAATGATTTGTCTCTAGAAAATCTTAACAAATCTTCACACTAAGGATGCAGGATATAATGACAATGTTTTACAAAATCAGATGAATTACGTATACTAGCAGTGAAAACTTACACATGGAAATTAATACAATACCAGTTACAAGGTCATCAAAATGTGAAATGCCTAAAGATAAATTTAATAAAACTATCCAAGATCTGTACACTGAAAAGTACAAGATATCACTGAGATAAAATAAAAAAGAACTCAATAAATGAAGATATACATGCCATGTTTATAGACCAAAATGTTAAGAAGTCACTTAGCCAGAAGTTGATCTCTACATTCATGTAACACCAATCAAGCTGCAACAAGATGTTTTGTAAAGTTGACAAACTGATTCTAAAATCCTTATGGGAATTCAAATAACCCGGAAAATCCAGAAAGATGTTGAGAAAGAAGAAATCGAATTTCCTACACTATTTGATTTAAAGGCTTTATGAGTGGTTTAGACAGTATTGGCATAAAGATAGACACATCTGACAAGACAACAGAAGATAAAGTGGATCACACATATATGATCAATTAATTTTCAAAGAGATGCTGGGAAATTCATTGGGGAGAAGAAAATATTCTCAACAAATGGTTCTAGAACACTTGGACATCCATATTAAAGAAACCTGGCCCTTAACCTATTCCATTAAAAATTAACTCATGTAATAAATCAATTAAAATAGCTACAACTATAAAATCTGTAGGAGAAAACACAAGGAAATATCTCTGCACCTTTGAGTAAACTAAGGATTTTAAATAGGACAAGAAAAACCAAATTATAAATGAAAAACAATGATTTATCTTCAGTTCAGTTCAGTCACTCAGTCGTGTCCGACTCTTTGTGACCCCATGAATTGCAGCACACCAGGCCTCCCTGTCCATCACCAACTCCCAGAGTTCAATCAAACTCACGTCCATCGAGTCAGTGATTTATCTTAGACTTCAACAAAATTGAAATCTTTTGCACTTCAAAAAGATACCATTAAGAAAAATAAAAGGTAAGCCACAGACAAGAACATTTTTTTAAAACATATTCTGCAAAATATTTCTATCTAAGTATATCTGTCACAAACACACACACATACATAGAACACAATTCTATAATTAAGAAATAATCTAATTTTTAATCCAATATTTCTTTGCAAATATTTTTCTAAAGAATATACACAAATGGCAAATACATACATGAAAAGATGATTATCATTTTGAGTCATAAGGAAATTGTACATTAAACCATAGAATGATTAAAATTTAAGACACTGACAATACCCAGCAGTGTCATGCGTGCTAAGTCACTTGAGTTGTGTCCGACTCTTTGAGACCCCATGGACTGTAGCCCACCAAGCTCCTCCATTCATGGAATTCTCCAGGCAAGAATACTGGAGTGGGTTGCCATGCCCTCCTCCAGGGTGGTTTGCACCAACTGAAACTCTCCTGCCTTGCAGATGGGGTAGAAAATGGCAGAACCATTTTGGTGAAGAGTTGGACAGTATCTTACCAAGTTAAACATACACTTATCATAAGACAAGAAATCAACTCCTAGGTGGTTCCACAAGAGAAATAAAAGTGTATGTCCTCTTAATTTTTTTTTTGTTCATCTTCCTAATAGCTTTGCTTATTACAGAGAAAACCTGAAAAGAATCCAAATGCCCATCAACCAGTGATGGATAAACACATCATGGCCCATCCATATGATGAGACACTACTTAGTAAGAGAAACTAATAAATCACTGATACGTACTACAACCTGTTTGAATCTCCAAGGTCTTATGCTAAGTGAAAAAAGGCAGACCCAGAAGGGCACATACATAGGATTCCATTCACATGACACTCTAGAAAAGGCAAAACTATTAGAGACAGAAAATAGATTGGTGTTTGCCAGGGTGGGGAAAGAGATTAATCACTAAAGGGAGCCAAGAAACACTTTGGGGTGAAAAGCTGTTCTTTACAGTGATTACGGCTAAATAACTGGATACTTCCATCAGAACTCATCATACTTTACACTCAAAACTAGTGATTTTAACATATATGCCTAAGCTGACACACACAGAAAAAAAGCATAGCAGGTGGACTCTGGTCTATTTTTTAATTACATTTAAAAGAGCCTGTAAGATAAACTTCAGACTGTCAACAGTAATTATCTCCAGTGGTTTTTTGTTTGTCTGTTCATTTGTTCTTGAGTTTTATTTTGGTGTTTGTTTGTTTGTTTTTTGCTACATGTGTTTGCCTTTTCTTCAATTTCTAGAATAATTGTATACTATGGGAATAATTAAAATTTAATCTCAAATATTATTATGGTTTTCAATCTATCATAAATTCTAATCAACCACATTCAGATAGAGCGTGAGCAAGTAGGATGCTCTCATTTTCCCTGACCATCTTTCTCTGTCAACAACTATGTCTCCTAGAGACCAGGCTAATGATGACAGAGCCCTCCCACCCACATGCCAGCCAGCACCTACTGAAATGCCCTTTGTTCTCCATGGCTCCTTGCTTGGGGCTTTAGGAAACACAAGAGTCGGGGAGAGAGGCAGTGAAGCATCAGGGAATCCCATGAGCCTTCCCAGCACAGGAACCACCCCACCCGTGGGCCTCTCCACACAGGGACCTCCCTGCAGCATGGCCCGCCCCACCGTATAGACCGCTGCAACCCATGGCCCTCCCATCACGTGTGTCGTCCCACCACGTGGACCACCTTACTGCAAATGGCCTTTAAAGGTTCAGGCCATAGAGGAACTATGTTTTCTGGACCCTTCGTGAGTTTCGCCTCCCCTTATAGGTTCCAAATGCCAATATTTAAAAATGAACCTCTTGGACGAAAGCGGTCATCTGGCTTCCATTTACTTTTCTGTTGTGAACAGTCACCTAGCAATTTCTGTGATAGAAATGTACTTAGGGGGCCTTCCCTGGTGGTCCAGTGGCTAAGACTCAATGCAGGGGATCCAGGTGCAGTCACTGTGCAGGAAGATCCTGCATGCTGCAACTAAAAGACCCTGCATGCCACAACTGAAAAAAGGAAAGATCCCTCGTGAAGCACCTGCAGCAAAGACCACATGATGCAGCAAATATCCAGTGCAGCCAAATACATAAATTTTTTGTTGCCGTTGTTGTTTAGTCACTGAGTCACATCCAACTCTTTGCCAGCTCATGGACGTAGCCCACCAGGCTCCTCTGTCCATGGGATTCTCTAGGCACGGATACTGGAGTGGGTTGCTATTTCCTCCTCCAGGGGATCTTCCTGATCCAACCCACATCTGCTGCATTGGCAGGCAGATTCTTCACCACTGAGCCACTAGGGAAGCCCCAAAAGAAAAACAAACATTTTTTAAAAAGGAGAAGGAATTAGGGAGATAGGATGGGAGATGCGAGCAGAGACAGCGATGTTTCTCATGAGGCAGCAGGCAGACACTTTCTGTAAAAGGGATCCTGGGAGGCAGTAGCAAGTACTATTATTTTCATTCAAAATGTAGAAAATCTATGGCCATGATAAATTATGGAATTAGCCTCATTTACACTATAATGAATTAATTTTGGTTCAACAATCACTGTGTACTCTTCTTGGGAAGTACAGTCCATTCCTGAAGAAGGCATGGAGAATTCAAGGGGATTGGGAGGGTTGGGAACACACGCTCACTCACAGGGGAAACCTGGGAATCTGTAATAAGCCCACAAGCTGTCTTGTTGGAAGCACATGGCTCCAAGGCTATGTGCAGAGGGTAGGGGTGTGAACTCTGGGGGCTGAATGCCTGGGGTTGCATCCTGACTCAGCTGGTCCTACCTGAATCCTCCCATCCATCAAGTGGCCCAGGGGATGCAGGGGGCAGGGGTTATGGGAACCCATCCTGCAAGCACCAGCGTTGACTTGTGGGCTTTGGAAATCCCTCAGCAGGGAACAGAGACTCAGCAGTCACTGTGAAGGGTCAACTTCAAGGCTGGGAGGGACACGTGGGCCCTACAAGGACTGACCAGGGCTGGACCGCCAGGCAGATTCCTTACTGAGGCCCCTGCATGGCTGTGAGCATCTTCCTAAGCCTCTCCTCCTAAACCAGAAAGCTCACAGACAGAGAGAGCGGGGAGGTCCTCATGGGGATGTTTCACAGCCTCTTGCATCCTCTCTGCCTGTCTCCAGGCCTCAGAAACACTGGGCTGGAGGAACCCTGGAAGGGGAAGCATGCTAGGACCAGCCTCGTTCAGCAGCAGTGTCCACTGGACCTCAGCTTCCTCTGCCAACCCCACCGCCGCCTACTTCCCCAGCAGGTGGCAGAGACATTCACCTTCCTGAGCTGGGGCCACAGAAGGCCCCACGGCGTCCCCCACAGAGTCCCTCACACCTCACCTTGCCTCTGCTCTCTGCCCATTGCCCTGTCCAGGCAGCAGTCTGGCTGAACCCCTCCAGATACAAGCTAACTCAGATCCTCGAGGTCTTCCTGACAAGACAGGAAGTCAGTGGAGGCACCAGGTCCTCTCCAGAATGAAGACTGTCCAGGCAGAGAGCAGAGCACCCGGGGAAACTCTGCAGAGTCCCCTCCGTTTGTGCTGAAGCCCTTTACCTGCATCATTGCTGGTAGTGGGCTGATGGGTGGGCCCCAAAAGACACGTCTAGGTCGTAACAGGGGACATGTGACTGTGACCTTGTTTGGAGAAAGGGTATTGATATAATCAAATTATGGATCTCCGGGTGAGAAGCTCATCCTGGATTACCCTGGTGGCCCTGAAACCAAAGACAAGTGTCCTTACAAGAGACACACAGAGGAGAGACATGGAGGAAAGAGGCCGTGTGCAGATGGAATCAGAGACTGGAGGGATGTGGTCACGAGGACCACAGGGATCTCCAGGAGCTGGAAGATGCTAGGAGGGATTGTCCCCCGGAGCCTTTGGAGGGAGTGCAGCCCTGATGACACCTTACTTGCAGCTTTGGGAGCTGGGAGAGAAAGAATTTTTGTTAATCTAAGCAAACAAGCTGGTTTTAGAAAAGGCAGAGGAACCAGAGATCAAATTGCCAACATCCGCTGGATCATGGAAAAAGCAAGAGAGTTCCAGAAAAACATCTATTTCTGCTTTATTGACTATGTCAAAGCCTTTGACTGTGTGGATCACAATCAACTGTGGAAAATTCTTCAAGAGATGGGAATTCCAGACCACCTAACCTGCCTCTTCAGAAATCTGTATGCAGGTCAGGAAGCAACAGTTAGAACTGGACATGGAACAACAGACTGCTTCCAAATAGGAAAAGGAGTACATCAAGGCTGTATATTGTCACCCTGCTTATTTAACTTCTATGCAGAGTACATCATGAGAAACGCTGGACTGGAAGAAACACAAGCTGGAATCAAGATTGCTGGGAGAAATATCAAAAACCTCAGATATGCAGATGACACCACCCTTATGGCATAAAGTGAAGAGGAACTAAAAAGCCTCTTGATGAAAGTGAAAGAGGAGAGTGATAAAGTTGGCTTAAAGCTCAACATTCAGAAAATGAAGATCATGACATCCGGTCCCATCACTTCATGGGAAATAGATGGGAAACAGTGGAAACAGTGTCAGACTTTATTTTGGGGGGCTCCAGAATCACTGCAGATGGTGACTGCAGCCATGAAATTAAAAGACGCTTACTCCTTGGAAGAAAAGTTATGACCAACCTAGATAGCATATTCAAAAGCAGAGACATTACTTTGCCAACTAAGGTCCATCTAGTCAAGGCTATGGTTTTTCCAGTGGTCATGTACGGATGTGAGAGTTGGACTGTGAAGAAGGCTGAGCACCGAAGAATTGATGCTATTGAACTGTGGTGCTGGAGAAGACTCTTGAGAGTCCCTTGGACTGCAAGGAGATCCAACCAGTCCATTCTGAAGGAGATCAACCCTGGGATTTCTTTGGAAGGCATGATGCTAAAGCTGAAACTCCAGTACTTTGGCCACCTGGTGCGAAGAGTTGACTCATTGGAAAAGACTCTGATGCTGGGAGGGATTGAGGGCAGGAGGAGAAGGGGATGACAGAGGATGAGATGGCTGGATGGCATCACTGACTGGATGGACCTGAGTCTGAGTGAACTCCGGGAGATGGTGATAGACAGGGAGGCCTGGCGTGCTGCGATTCATGGGGTCTCAAAGAGTCGGACACTATTGAGCGACTGAACTGAACTGAACTGAACTGAAGCAAACAATACTTCAGCCACCTGATGCAAACAGCTGAATTACTGGAAACAACCCTGATGCTGGGAAAAATTGAAGGCAGAAGGAGGAGGGGACGACAGAAGATGAGATGGTTGGATGACATCACCCACTCAGTGGCATGAGTTTGAGTAAACTCTGGGAGTTGGTGAAGGACAGAGAAGCCTGGCGTGCTGCAGTCCATGGGGTCACAAAGAGTCAGACAGGACTGAGCGACTGAACAGCAACAAAGCTGTGGCAGTTTGTCAAGGGAGCCTCGGGATACTAATACATTGCTCAAAAGGACACAGTCCGAACTCAGCTCCCCAGGAGGACCCATCTGGGGGCACATTTGTGGGACAGGTAAGAGCTGATGTGTTTATGGAACACAACAGAACAGTAGCAATCGCTGAGGACCCGCCCAGCCCTGCGGCTGACCCTCCTCCTTCCTAATTCAAGGCAGCAAGAACCAAGGCGTGGGGCGCCCTGCGTGTCACGTGGGCGTCCTCACATTTGGAGGCAGAAGGGGAGAGGGCCTTTTTAGCGGGTGCTTCATCAGACAGTCAGAACAAAGCCGCTGCAGACCCCCCAGCCATGACTGGAATCCGGGTTGAGCGTGTGTGTTCAGCGGTTCTCCATCGCTCCATCCTCCAATTCCTGTCCTCTCGTTTCCCCAGCTGCCGGAGATGCCCCGTGGCTCCCACACGTAGCCCCCTTCTTGCTGTGGGTGCACTTGACTAGGTTTTCAGGCCAGGTTACTGCTTGCCAGGGCAACCGCATCACCCACACAGCCCACTGGACAGAGGCAGGTACAGCCAAAGGTGAGCAGGGGGTCGTGACCTTTCCAGAGGAGCCCTGGGACAGGCCCCCGCCCCCGCCCACTGCCTGCTGTGAGTCTGCGCAGACCCGCAGCGCGGGGCACGTCTCCCAGTGTCTCCATAACGACAGTGAACCGTCTCATCTCCCCAGCCGGTCCATCGTCGCCTGGGAAAAAGTCCTCATCCGCGTCTTCAGCCAAAAGGATGCCTTTTCTCTGTAAAAGCTGATCCTGAGTCTCAAGTATGTCGAATCCAGTTGTTTATTTTCAGGGATAGAAACAAGCCTTCCAAATCTTCAGCAAAGCCCAGATTCAGTGAACACAGGCTTGGGGGCAGAATTCCCTCAGTTCAGTTCTGTTCAGTTCAGTGGCTCAGTCGTGTCTGGCTCTTTGCGACCCCATGGAGTGCAACGCACCAGACCTCCCTGTCCCTCACCAACTCCCGGAGCTCACTCAAACTCACGTCCATTGAGTCGGTGATGCCATCCAACAATCTCATCCTCTGTCATCCCCTTTTCCTCCTGCCCCCCAATCCCTCCCAGCATCAGAGTCTTTTCCAATGAGTCAACTCTTCTCATGAGGTGGCCAAAGTACTGGAGTTTTAGCTTCAGCATCATTCCTTCCAATGAACACTCAGGACTGGTTTCCTTTAGAATGGACTGGTTGGCTCTCCTTGCAGTCCAAGGGACTCTCAAGAGTCTTCTCCAACACCACAGTTGAAAACCATCAATTCTTTGGCGCTCAGCTTTCTTCACAGTCCAACTCTCACATCCATACATGACCACTGGGAAAACCATAGCCTTGACTAGACGGACCTTTGTTGGCAAAGTAAGGTCTCTGCTTTTTAAGATGCTGTCTAGTTTGGTCATAACCTTCCTTCCAAGTAAGCATCTTTTAATTTCATGGCTGCAGTCACCATCTGCAGTGATTTTGGAGCCCCCCAAAATAAAGTCTGACACTGTTTCCACTGTTTTCCCATCTATTTCCCATGATGTGATGGGACCAGATGCCATGATCTTCATTTTCTGAATGTTGAGCTTTAAGCCAACTTTATCACTCTCCTCTTTCACTTTCATCAAGAGGCTTTTTAGCTCCTCTTCACTTTCTGCCATAAGGGTGGTGTCACCTGCATATCTGAGGTTATTGATATTTCTTCCGGCAATCTTGATTCCAGCTTGTGCTTCTTCCAGTCCAGCGTTTCTCATGATGTACTCTGCATAGAAGTTAAATAAGCAGGGTGACAATATACAGCCTTGATGTACTCCTGTTCCTATTTGGAAGCAGTCTGTTGTTCCATGTCCAGTTCTAACTGTTGCTTCCTGACCTACATATAGGTTTTTGAAGAGGCAAGTCAGGTGGTCTGGTATTCCCATCTCTTTCAGAATTTTCCACAGTTGATTGTGATCCACACAGTCAAAGGCTTTGACATAGTCAATAAAGCAGAAATAGATGTTTTTCTGGAACTCTCTTGCTTTTTCCATGATCCAGTGGATGTTGGCAATTTGATCTCTGGTTCCTCTGCCTTTTCTAAAGCCAGCTTGAACATCTGGAAGTTCATGGTTCACATATTGCTGAAGCCTGGCTTGGAGAATTTTGAGCATTACTTTACCAGTGTGTGAGATGAGTGCAATTGTGTGGTAGTTTGAGCATTCTTTGGCATTGCCTTTCTTTGGGATTGGAATGAAAACTGACCTTTTCCAGTCCTGTGGCCACTGCTGAGTTTTCCAAATTTGCTGGCATATTGAGTGCAGCACTTTCACAGCATCATCTTTGAGGATTCAAAATGGCTCACTGGAATTCTGTCACCTCCACTAGCTTTGTTCGTAGTGATGCTTTCTAAGGCCCACTTGAGTTCACATTCCAGGATGTCTGGTTCTAGGTGAGTGATCACACCTTCGTGATTATCCTGCCCCAAATGGCAGTAGCGTCATGGCTGAGAAACCCTCACTGAAATGGCCTCAGACCTCTTTAGCCTCTGTCCTGAAAGGTCTCACTTGACCCCCAGACAGTGCTGGAGGCCGTACTTCTCAGCTGGACCAACACCAGGCCACCTGCTACCAGAGAGATTACACCCTCTCCTAGCCTTCAGGTTAAGAGACCGGTATTCATGGACATGAACTTGGGAAAACTCCCAGAGATGGTGAAGGACAGGGAGGCCTGGCAGGCTGCAGTCTGAGGGGTCGCAAAGAATTAGACACGACTTGGCAACAGAACAACAACATTCAGGTTGCATCAGCTATAAACTACAGAGAAGTTACTTGGGAAATACAAAATCAGGAGGGGAATAAAATGGAATGAATGCTCTTTCCAGATACCAGGTGTCCCACATCCTGGGACTCTGTTCCCCCAGTGGTACTCACTCCTCCTGAGTGGTCACACGGATGTGGGAGATTGAATTTAGGAGCCACTGGGACCCAGACAAGAAAGCAGCCAAGGAAGGAGGTGGAATTTTGCATCTGACTTAGGACATTATTCACTCAACCTTTATTTATGGAGCACCAGCTGTGCGTGTCCTGGGTCCCACGGATGAAACCAACATGGAACCTTCTCTGGGAGCTTAGAGGCTAGCAGGGGAGAGCCACCAGCAATGCACGCGTGATGCAGCCACGAGGGGAAGGCAAGCTGGGGAGGGCCCAGAGGGCGGGACGTGGTGACGGCACGACCTCACGGGCAGGCCTCTCAGCTACAGTGAGACTGGATCTGCTGAGGACTGAATCACTGACCTACAAGGTCAGCCAGAAGCATGGTCAACCACCCAAGTCATCACCAGGATACACGTCCCTACTGAGTTAACCCACCACTTCCCGCCATGGTTGTGCTCAGGTCTGTGTCATGCAAAGGCGGCCCCCACCTGTAACAGTCTGCAGGACTCCGCTCCGGGCTGGGTCATCTGAGGACCATCTGTCAAGGCCCGGCGCAGTTCACCCCATTGTCAGGACTTAGTCACCCAGCAGCTGAACAAATGGGTCACAGTCGGTCCCGGCATGTGGCCGACATTCAGTCCACAGCTTCCCGCCTCCCTAAGAGCCTGGCTGCATTGGAAG
Organism: Ovis canadensis; assembly: GCF_042477335.2. NCBI lineage: Eukaryota > Metazoa > Chordata > Mammalia > Artiodactyla > Bovidae > Ovis > Ovis canadensis. The sequence goes on along the minus strand of NC_091260.1, from coordinate 80,352,922 downwards.
TCTATCCAGATCACTTAGCTAGAAAAGAACACACGGCAAAAAGAAAAGAATTAGCTGCTGAAAAGAGCTTAAACAAGCAAGCATCCATGGGATTGGTGCCTCTCCCCAGACAGCTTTATCTCTGTGGTTCACGCCCTCTGGTTGTGGACAATTTCAGGGTTGATGGGATAGCAACCATCAGACATTCTCCTGGTTGTTGTTGATTCCTCCCCCTGCTGCCCCGGGAGCACATGGTGGCCTTGGCAGAGAGACAGCTTTCATGTTCGTCTCCCACCTCATCAGGTCAAATCAAACCTTGCCAGGGCCGGGGCCCTGTTCCCAGCTGGCGAACAAGCAAGTCATTCTGATGAACCATGCTCCTGTTTATCAGGAGCCCCAGAGCAGAGTGTCTGTGTTAGGTACAGAGAGAGCTGCATCCTCCAGACTGTCCCAGCCCTCGTCCGTCTCCCCAGGTTGCGAGAGACGGAGGCCGTTCCCTCGCAGTCTCCTATCCCGAGCCTGCTGTCTGCACCTCTGTACTGACCCCTTTCCAAGGCTCCCACCTGGAAAATAAGAGGTGTTGATCTCCGGTGGCAGCAGCCTGAAGCAGGATCTCAGTTCCCCAATCAGAAATTGACCAGACCATGAGGGTCAGTGGTTAGCGACAAGGCTCTGGCTTGTCTGCTTTGTAGAGATAAACTTCAACAAAGAGATAAAAAATCGTGAAACAAGTCAAGTCTTTATTAGGAGTAAAAAAAAAAAAAAAAGAACGTGAATAAGCACACACAGGCTCAGAGAAAGAGTTTTGCCTCATGGTAGTTTAAATCACTTTCACAGGTCATTTCTTCAAGGTTTCCCGTGGCCGATCATCTTCCTTTGCTTGGTTCTGAGTCCATGTTGGGTTTATCTCAGGGTCCTCCCCGCTGTGCGCATGCACCTATAGGAAGGTTGACATCACCTGTTATCGGGTGGCACCCCCTCCCTTCTTGGCCCCCAAGGAGCCTTTCTGTGTATGTGTAGTTGGAAAGGTCTCCCTGACATTGAGAATAAAGGATATGTGGTCTCATTATCTTCCGTCTGGGCAGGGCTCAGGTATTCTCTGCCCCTGCATATATTATCTTCATCTTGGAGTATCTGTCCACAGGCGACAGCTCCTCAGCCCAGGGCCCATCTATCTCGTGCCTCAGTGGCAGGGGCAGGAGAGTGGGCGGGTCCTGGTTCTGCCCCTGCCCCAGTGCAGCTCCTTAGACGAGCCCCAGCCTCCTGGGCCCCATTTCCCCATTTCACCCGCCACCCCGAGTGATGGGATCCTCTGCAGATCACAGGGCTCTGTAGATACACAACGTGCTTTCATTATAGGCACCAACCCCTCCTCCAAAGCTGGCATCGAGCCCCACACCTGCCTGCCCCATGGCCCCTGAGCCCAGTCAGGAACCCCCGGAGCAGAGTCTATGATTGCCCATTGCAGATGTAACACAACCGCCTTTGTCATACATGACCATGTGCCCACGCAGAATCCCACTGCCTGCACATCGCCAACTTGGCGGTTTTCTTGCAGCATTCGGTGATCTATTAATGCCATTTAGTGAGCCCCTCCTGCGGATGTTTAGCTTTTATTAAAAGAAATTCAAGATGAAAATTTTATAACGAAGACAGGTCTCTGAGGACAACAGCAGTGTCGGGACGGTTTTCCTCTGGGCCTGGCGAGTGGGGACAAAGGGCAGTTCTCACTTTGTACATTGTCGCACAATTGGACCATTAATGAGACAGAACTCATAGGCTCTACCCATAAGATACACAGACATGCATGTTGTTGCTGTGCAGCCACTAAGTTGTGTCTGACTCTTTCCAACCCCAGGGACTGCAGCCCGCCAGGCATCCCTGTCCTTCACCATCTCCTGGAACTTGCTCAAACTCATGTCCATCGAGTCAGTGATGTCATCCAACCATCTCATCCTCTGTCATCCCTTTCTCCTCCCACCTGCAATCTTTCCCAGCATCAGGGTCTTTTCAAATGAGTCAGTTCTTCGCATCAGGTGACCAAAGTATTGGAGCTTCAGCTTCAGCATCAGTCCTTCCAATGAATATTCAGAGCTGATGTCCTTTAGGATCGAATGCTTGTGTATTTTAAATACCATCTTATACATGGCATAGCTTTTAAAAGGAAAACAAAAGAAGTTTCGCCACACCTTGACTGCTCCATAGAGAGCGCCTTGTCACAGGAAACTCCATTTAGGCTTAAACGGGCCTTAAGATGAGTGACAAGGAGATGTAAGAGGTGACACTTTCTCACTTATGTAAGTGGAACACCGGCCAAGAGATGGTTTCTCTGGCTCCCCGGGACCCTCCTGGGGGAATCAGTAGCTGGTCTGTAGCTGGTGCTTTGCCACTTGCTGGGAAGGCTCAAGCAGGAATCAGGGGCTCTCGCCAGCGCCACATGGACCAGCCCTGACCTCCCATGGCAGGCTCTCACCTGCAGCCTGTGTGCAGGACGCTGGGTACCAGTCGTCCTGTCTGGGTCCTCAGCCTCTCCTCCCTCTCCCTCAGCCAGTGGCCAGTCGCCCCCACCTGCCTTCCAGCATCCAGAGCAACCTCCTCTAGGGGCTTGTCCATCTTCACCCTGTGGGTTACAAGCCTGACTTGCTCTCTGGCTGACTGTGGGCCTCAGACAAGCCAAGGGACCTCTCTGCGCCCCAGGTCCACATCCCCAGCTACAAAATAAACACCACGCATCACACCCCAGGCCAAGCCCCCTGCCTCCTGCAGGGGCAGCTGCCCACCAAGAGTTAATCAGGCAAAGGCAGCTCCGGAGCTCCAGGGAGGCCGGCAAGGAGTCAGAGATAATCATCACGGTGTTTATCTAGACCTCCCTTCTGAAAGGACATCTACAATCTCTTCTTAATCCTGTTACAGGGCTATCCCTTGGGTGAGATCACAAGGATTTATCTCTGCATCCTCCATCTGGTACCCGACAATCACTGGCACCAATTGGAAAAGCCCCTTCCGAGTTCCTCTTCAAGGACAAAGTAAATGTCGACTAGGGCCTGAGCCAGCCTGAAACCCCGAAGGAGATGATGGATGTTGGCAGAAGGAACTGATTAATAAAAGAGAGAATCAGAGGTCCCAGTCCTGGCCAGACCATCTTTTATCACTGAGCTGCTGTGGGCAGATCAGGACAGACCCCAGGGGGATACTCAGAATTCCAGACCAAGTCTAAACTGGAGAATACCCACTTGAGACTGGGAAACAGCCCCCTCTCAGGGCTACAGCAAATGCATCTGTTCATCTGACATTACTGAATCCCTCTGTGCTGGGCATTGAAGAGACAGAGGCGGACACGGGGCAGAGGCAGAAAAAGGGAGAAGGAGGTGAGGACAGGAAGTGTCATATCAGATAACTTGGAAGGTTTGTAGTCATTGATTCACTCCTTCATTCACTCACCAGTGAGAACAAGCAGAGTGCCTGTGTACCAGCATCAGCTGCTCATTTATTCTGCTGTACTCTCTCTTCCCAAAAGGCTGACCATCTTCCAAAACACAGATTAATTTTAATTAATTTTAAAAAGACCCATTTATCGTGTCTCCTTCAATTGTCTGCATTCCTCTGCTGGACTTCAACACCCCAGAAGGCAGAGACATTTGTCTCATTCCCTTATTGAGTTTTCCCAGGCACCCAGAATATGGTACGTGGTGTGTCTGTGCATGCTAAGTCACTTCAGTTGTGTCCAACCCTTTGCGACCCTATGGATTGTAGCCCACCATGATCCTCTGTCCAGGCAAGAATACTAGAGTGGGTTGCAACGCCCTCCTCCAAGGGATCTTCCCGACCCAGGGACTGAACCTGCATCTCCTGTGGCTCCCACATCGCAAGTAGATTCTTTTCATTGACCGACCAGGGCAGCCCATAGGACATGGTGAAGTGAAGAAGTGAAGTGAGGTGAAAGATGCTCAGTTGTGTCCAACTCCTTGCGCCCCCAAGGACTGCAGCCCACCAGGCCCTTCTGTCCATGGAATTTTCCAGGCCAGAATACTGGAGTGGGTAGCCTTTCCCTTCTCCAGGGTATCTTCCCAACCCAGGGATCAAACCCAGGTCTCCTGCATTGCAGGCAGATTCTTTACCAGCTGAGCCACCAGGGAAGCCCAAGAATACTGGAGTGGGGAGCCTATCCCTTCTCCAGCAGATCCTCCTGACCCAGGAATCGAACTGAGGTCTCCCGCATTGCAGGCGGATTCTTCACCAGCTGAGCTGCCAGGGAAGCCCTATAGCACATGGTGAAAGTGAAGTGAAAGTGAAGTCGCTCAGTCGTGTCCGATTCTTTGCGACCCCGTGGACTGTAGCCTACCAGGCTTCTCCGTCCATGGGACTCTCCAGGCAAGAATACTGGAGTGGGTTACCATTTCCTTCTCCAGGGGCTCTTCCTGACTCAGGGATCGAACCTGGGTCTCCTGCATTGGAGGCAGATGCGTTAACCTCTGAGCCAGCAGGGAAGCCCTAGCACATGATAGGTGCAAGTAAATATCTCTCAGTAAATTAAGGTCACTTCCCCCTAACACTATTGATACTGTGCATAACTGACGGGAACTCTACTCAGTGCTCTGTGGTGACCTACCTGGGATGCATGTATAGGTAAGGCGGATTCATTGTACCTTACCCTAGAAACTAACACAACATTGTAAGCAACTATACTCCAACAAAAGCTAATTCAAAAAATAAATTAGGGTAGCCCTTCCAAGGCTGCAACCACAGAGACAGCACTTAGCGCTCCTGCAGGCTGAGGTGGCTTTTCTCCCAAATCTTCACTCAGGGCTGGTCTGTCTCATCCTGAGGCTATGCTCCTGAACTCTGTAGCTCTGCTCAGGACTGTCCCAGGGACCGCCTGGGTGCGCTCTCCTGGTGACATGTGCCCTCTCGGTCCTGGGTCTCTCACAGGTCTTCTGGGGCCCACATGTGCACCCAGCATCCTCACTGCCAGTCTGGGACAGGCACCCACAACCGGTCCACCAGTCTGATCTTTCCAAACCTCCCATCCGACTCCAGGTCAAACTTCCTTCAGTGCTTTGGCCTCCCCAGGAAGAGAAGGGAAAGGGGGTGGGAATGGTGGAGACCAGGGAGGAGGGGGCACAGGTGGGGGTTGGACCCGTCCTTGGGGAGGTGAGGGGTATGGGCTAACAAAGGACAGGACCGCTGTGGCTGGCCCCCAGTCCCTTTCTCTGCCAGGTGCCCACTTGGCCATGAAGGCTGTTACAGTACAAAGCCGTTTTGTCCCCTCGGTCGACAGCCCCTCCCTGTTCATCCCAGCGGCAGGTTTCCAGGCTCAGGGATGCCCGCTACTTGCTAACCCCCTGGTCAGAGAAGGGGCTGCAGAACCGCAAAGCTCCACCAAGGCCGAGCTCTGTGGAGGGCGGGGCAGGACCAGCGCTTCCAGCCCAGAGTGGACGCGGGGTAGCCAGTGCACTGTTGGGGGCCACAGGGACCAGGGCTGGGGGCCTGGCCCGACAGTGTGCCCCCAGGAAGTGGGAGCAGGGCAGGACCTGGAAGACTGGGGAAAGGAGAACCTGCGGGGTGTGGAGGGGCCATTCATGGTGGAGGAGAGGGAGACCCAAGAGCCGGGACTCTCGCGGAGCTCAGTGTAGGGAGGATGCTCCAGGGGGCGGAGGAGGTGGTCTCCAGGGGGTGTGGAAACCAGATCGAGGGGTGCTGCCTGCTCACTGAATGGCTGGGGTGTTATCCTGGAAGCAGGCTCACTCTGAGAGGCACGAGATCACACTCTGCTTTAGGATGATTCAGAGCCCTGGAGCCCGGATGCCTCAGCAGAAGGAGACCTGGTGCCAAGGCATGTTCTTGCCCATGAACCAGGATGCCTGAGGGAAGACCATCTGACCACTTCCAGGAGAAGACAACACTGGCCGTAATGCTCACCGGGATATTGCAGAAAAAAAAGAACAAATATGTGTCAACAAATATATGTTTTCACAGCACTGAGCACAATTTATAAAGCGCATTTTTTTTTTTTAAGAAATAAAAAGAAATGGTGCCTTAGGGATATGAGGCAGATACCTGCTCAGGATGGACTGGGTACTTCCTCATCCAACAGCAGAGATGATTTCACCCCTCAGTGGCCTATTGAAATGTGTCTTCCTACTTCATCTCCATCCACATGCAGATTATGCATTAAGCATGCTTTCAGCTATTCAGGAAGCACACCAGTATTTCCTAAGGAAATCACTGCAATCAATGAAACTTTGTATTTTACAGACTGATCTATTACTATCATCCCTTTAAATTTATTTAGTTTATTTTTTCCTTCATGAAACTTAGTTTTACGGAAAGGTTTTGCTATCAGACTGTTATTCCAAAATTGACCCTTGAACTAGTTAGGATGGAAAAACAGAAAAATCGTAACATGGATCATGCACAGGGGCATGCCTACTCCTATTTAAAATAACGAATTTTTAAAAATGTAAAACCGAGCACAAGCTTGCTTGCATATGGTATCTGGCACACAAATTTTCAGGGTAATTCTCTTAACCCTCATGGAAAGGTTGGATATAGCCTATAGTCCTATACACTGTGAAATAAAATTTCTTTTTTTGGTTTTTTTTTTTTTGCTGCTTATCATGAACTTTTCAAACCAGGTGTTTTTTTTTTTTAATTCATTTATTTTAAATTGAAGGATAATTGCTTTCCAGTATTGTGTTCAGTTCAGTTCAGTCGTTCAGTCATGTCCAACTCTTTGTGACCCCATGGACTGCAGTATGCCATTCTTCCCTGTCCATCACCAACTCCCAGAGTTTACTCAAATTCATGTCCATTGAGTCGGTGATGCCATCCAACCATCTCATCCTCTGTCGTCCCCTTCCCCTCCTTCCCTCAAACTTTCCCAGCACCAGGGTCTTTTCAAATGAGTCAGTTCTTCACTTCAGGTAGCCAAAGTATTGGAGTTTCAGCTTCAACATCAATCCTTCCAATGAACATTCAGGATTGATTTCCTTTAAGATGGACTGGTTGGATCTCCTTGCAGTCCAAGGAACTCTCAAGAGTCTTCTCCAACACCACAGTTCAAAAGCCTCAATTCTTTGACATTCAGCTTTCCTTACAGCCAAACTTTCAAATCTGTAAATGACTACTGGAAAAACTATAGCAAACATCAACGAGAATCAGCCAAAGTGAAACCAGGTTTTAAAGGACTGACTTCGGTGAAAGCTAATTTATTAGTAACAGGCTTAAGGTTTAACATTCAGAAGAAGCAGATTCACTGTCAGGAGGGAAACAAAAGCAACTTGTCTATAATTTCGTGCAAAAAATAAAAAGGCTGAGACCTAGAGCATTTCGATTCAAAGAGCATCTCCCTGAATAGGTTTATGAGCACTCTGGGGATAAGTGAGATGAATGAGCCCCAGCATCCTTATGCCGTGTGTGGACAGAGTTGAGGCGAGGGAGAATCAACCCATCTCATGGCACCATTAGGCTTCTTGTTTCTGTACCAGCCCTAGAGTTGAAGAGTGAAAGGAAGGCTTCATCCATCAAGTACAGCAGTATGATATTGTTTGTAGCAAATCAACCTTGACTGGCTGTCAAGGGCTGTCTGAAGGCCAACAGGATGGATGGGATGGATGGCCATTTCCAGAGATCCCAGGTGTGAGTCACAATGATAGTGCAATGGAGCCATAATTCAAAATGTTACCTAAACATCCTTGAACTTTTTTGTGTGTTCAATGCGTTCTCAAAGAGCATGAAAAGGAACAGGAAGTGTTATTAATGTTACAAGTTAGGCTGGGGCTAGGCTGCCCAGTGCAAGCCCCTGCTTAGCCACTGCTGTGCCACCCTGGGCCAGTTACTTAATTCCCGTTAATTTCAGTTTGCTCATCTGCAAAATGCGGGTCTGGGTGGTACCTACTTCTTAAGGTTGCTTTGCAGATTGAGTTTATGTAACAAGGCCTGGCACACAGGCACATCCTTAAGATGAAGGAAAAATTAGAAGACACTTGAATGGGCTTTGGGGATTCCCTGGTGGCTCAGATGGTAAAGAGTCTGCCTGCAGTGTGGGAGACCTAGGTCTGATCCCTGGATTGGGCAGATCCCTTGGAGAAGGAAATGGCAACCCACTCCTGTATTCTTGCCTGGAAAATCCCATGGACAGAGGAGCCTGGTGGGCTACAGTCCACGGGGTCCCAAAGAGTTGAACACGACTGAGTGACTTCACTGGTGAATGGGCTATAATTTTTTTTAATATATTATTTTTTGAAAAAGATGGATCCTGAGAGGAATCAGTTAATTCATGAGGGTAGAATGCCTGTTGGGTCAGATGGTAAACCTGCTTAGGGTGAGGGTGCAAATTTCTTTCTTAATTCCTTCACAAAACTTGGCATAATGTCAATGAGTTGGCACTGCAACAATTGATGACCAATCCCAGGTGACTGTCACAGGAATTCAAGCTTGGGAAAACATCTGCTTCTGGGAAACGATCTGATCTGTGGGTTCCAAACCACTAGGGGATGATCCTGGTGGAGACTGTGGCTTTCATGCCAACTTCTACCTGATGGCCTTCACACCCACCCTCCAGTATTTGAGTCGCCTACACTCTAATCCCAGGCTCCTTACCTTGCTGGTCCTCATGTTGGGGACCACTGCCTGCCATGGTCTGTCCAGGTCCCAGGTGGCTCAGGGGAAAGAGTCTGCCTGCCAATGCAGGAGATTAGAGTTGAATGCCTGGGTCAGGAAGGTCCTCTGGAGAAGGGAATGGCAGCCCAGTCCAGTGTTTTTGCCTGGAGAACCCTATGGACAGAGGAGCCTGGTGGGCTACAGTCCCAGGGGTCACAGAGTCAGGCACAACTAAGCACCAGCAGCAGAGATGACGTCACTTCCTCTGTGCTCTCCTTGGCAAGTTGTGTCCCATCACAACTGGCAATTTCATTCCTCCACGTTTCCCACCTGTCAATACTTTCTGGTAGAGTCCATGATGACTGGACCGTGTCTGGCCGAGATAGTGGACTAGACACAACACGTGGCACGCAACAGAGGCCATATGCATATTTGTTAAGTGAACTGTGGGTGCCCTCCAGCCAAGATTCTAGGAGAGCGGGCAGAGTTGGTTTAACTGAGCTGTTGCAACAGGGGCAAACATGCAGCTTGGGGCTCCCAGGGCTCCTCAGAAGGAGGGACCAGGAAGCACGTGTAGGATTTGGGCACTGGTAGGTGATCCTGGGGAAGCTTCAAGAAAGCTGGGCTTTGTTTTATATTGAACGCTGCTGGGATGGAAGGCAGTCTATGACTGGGTGCTTCATTATCTTATCTAGCAGGTCAGAGCAATGCAACGAGGCTAGAGTTGTAATTGTTAACCCTGGCACTCCCATCGGGCAGGACTGCGGACTCTAGTGGCACACGTGTGGTTGGAAAATGTCCTTGTTGTTGACTGTGCTCAGACACAGTCATCCTACGGTCCTGGGATTCCTGGCTCCATCAAGGCCACAGAGATATATCACTGCTGCTGGTCTGGAAGACTCATGTGTCCAGGTGGGGGACACCAAGGCCTGGCTGACCAAATCGTGCCAGTTCAGGTGCCCCAACTGTCTGCCCCATCTCAGCATATTCAGCAAGTATTCCTGAAGTGGGGAGAGCAAACCACTTCAGCACTCTTGCCTTGAGAACTCCATGGCCAGTATAAAAAGGCAAAAAATATATATATATATATATAATGACACTGAAAGATGAACTCCCCAGCTCAGTAGGTGTCCATGTCCAGTATGCTATTGAAGAGCAGAGAAATAGCTCCAGAAGGAATGAGGAGGCTGAGCCAAAGCAGAAGCAGTGCCCAGTTCTGGATGTGTCTGGTGATGAAAGCAAAGTCTGATGGTGTCAAGAACAATATTGCACAGGAACCTGGACTATTATGTTAAGTCCATGAATAAGGGCAAGCTGGAAATGGCCAAACAGGAGGTGGCAAGAGTGAACATTGACATTTAAGGAATCAATGAACTAAAATGGACAGGAATGGGAGAATTTAACTCAGATGGCCATTATATCTACCACTGTGGGCAAGAATCCCTTAGAAGAAATGGAGTAGCCCTCACAGTAAACAAAGAGTCCAAAATGCAACAGTTGTGTGCAATATCGAAAACAGCAGAATGATGTTGGTTCGTTTCCAAGGCAAACCATTCAATATCACAGTAATCCAAGCCTATGCCCCACCCAGTAATGCTGAAGAAGCTGAAGTTGAATGGTTCTATGAAGACCAATAAGATCTACTAAAACTAACACCAAAAAAAGATATCCGTTTCATCGCAAGGAAAATTAATGCAAAAGTAGGAACTCAAGAGATACATGGAGTAACAGGCAAGTTTGGCCTTGGAGTACAAAATGAAGCAGGACAAAGGCTAACACAGTTTTGCTAAGAGAATGCACTGGTCATAACAAGCACCCTTTTCCAACAACACAAGAGACGACTCTACATATGGACATCCACCATATGGCCAATACTGAAATCAGATTGATTATAATCTTTATAGCTGAGGATGGAGAAGCTCTATACAGTCAGCAAAAGCAAGACCAGGAGTTGACTGCACCTCAGATCATGAACTTCTTATTGTAGAATTTAGATTTAAATTGAAGAACTTAGGGGAAACCAGTAGGCCATTCAGGTATGATCTAAATAAAATCCTTTACAGTTATACAGTGGAAGTGGCAAATAGATTCAAGGGATTAGATCTGATAGACAGAGTTCCCGAAGCACTATGGACAGAGGTCTGTAACATTGTACAGGAATCTGTGATCAAAACCATTCCCAAGAAAAAGAAATGCAAAATGGTGAAATGGTTGTCTGAGGGAGCCTTACAAATAGCTGAGAAAAAAAAGAGAAGCGAAAGGCAAAGGAGAAAAGGAAAGATATACACATCTTCATTAGAGTTCCAAGGAATAGCAAGGAAAGATAAGCCAATTATACAGAGTGAAGTAAGCCAGAAAGAAAAACACCAATACAGTATACTGACACATATATATGGAATTTAGAAAGATGGTAATGATGACCCTGTATGCGAGACACACAGATGTATAGAACGGACTTTTGGACTGTGAGGGAGAGGGAGAGGGTGGGATGATTTGGGAGAATGGCATTGAAACATGTATACTATCATGTAAGAAACAAAGCGCCAGTCTATGTTCGATACAAGATACAGGATGCTTGGGGCTGGTGCACGGGAAAGATCCAGGGAGATGATATGGGGTGGGAGGTGGGGGGTGGTGTTCAGGACTGGGAACTCATGTACACCCGTGGCAGATTCATGTCACTGTATGGCAAAACCAATTCAGTATTGTAAAGTAAAATAAAGTAAAAATTAAATTAAAAAAAATAAAAATTAAATAAATAAATAAATAATGCAAAAAAAAGAGAAAAACTTTCTAAGTGAACAATGCAAAGAAATAGAGGAAAACAATAGAATGGAAAAGACTAGAGCTCTCTTCAAGAAAATTAGAGATACTAAGGAATATTTCATGCAAAGATGGGCACAATAAAGGACAGAAATGGTATGGACCTGAGAGAAGCAGAAGATATTAAGAAGAGGTGGCAAGAATACACAGAAGAACTATATAAAAAGGGTCTTCATGACCCAGATAACCACGATGCTGTGATCACTCACCTAAAACCAGACATCCTAGAATGCGAAGTCAAGTGGGCCTTAGAAAGCATAACTAGGAACAAAGCTAGTGGAGGTGATGGAATTCCAGTTGAGCTGTTTCAAATCCTGAAAGATGATGCTGTGAAAGTGTTGCACTCAATATGCCAGCAAATTTGGAAAACTCAACTGTGGCCACAGGACTAGAAAAGGTCAGTTTTCATTCTAATCCCAAAGAAAGGCAATGCCAAAGAATGTTCAAACAACTGCACAATTACACCAGTTTCACATGCTAGCAAAGTAATGTTCAAAATCCTTCAAGCTAGGCTTCAACAATATGTGAACCAAAAAATTCCAGATGTTCAGGCAGGATTTAGAAAAGACAGAGGGACCAGAGATGAAATTGCCAACATCCATTGGATCATAGAAAAAGCTAGAGAATTCCAGAAAAACATGTACTGCTTCATTGACTATGCTAAAGCCTTTGACTGTGTGGATCACAACAAACTGTGGAAAATTCTTCAAGAGATGAGAATGCCAGACCACCTTACCTGCCTCCTGCGAAATCTATCTGCAGGACAAGGAGCACCAGTTAGAACTGGATATGGAACAATGGGTTGGTTCTAAATTGGGAAAGGAATACATCAAGGCTGTATATTGTCACCCAGCTTATTTAATTTACTTGCAGAGTACATCATGTGAAATGCTGGGCTGGATGAAGCCCAAGCTGGAATCAAGATTGTTGGGAGAAATATCAATAACCTCAGATATGCAGATGACACCACCCTTATGGCTGAAGCGAAGAGGCATTAAGGAACCTCTTGATTAGGTGAAAGAGGAGAGTGAAAAGGCTGTCTTAAAACTCAACATACAAAAAACTAAAATCATGGCATCTGGTCCCATCACTTCATGGCAAATAGATTGGGAAACAATGGAAACCATGACTGACTTTATTTTGGGGGGCTCCAAAATCACTAAGGTTGGTGACTGCAGCCATGAAATTAAAAGACGCTTGCCCCTTGGGAGAAAAGCAATGGCCAACCTAGACAGAGTATTAAAAAGCAGAGCTATTACTTTGCCAACAAAGATCCCATGGTTTTCCTGGTAGTCATGTGCCAGTGCTTCACACCGGAAGCCTGTTCGATGGCCTTTCAGAGGGCAGGGTACGTTCTGTTGGATTTTTTGCTCAGGGCAAGCTCCATTTTGAAAGTGGAGGCTTGAGAAGGGTTGTGCCACCGCCTGTGGGCAGCTTGCATGCCAATCTCCCTTCTTCATGAGGGGCAGACATGTGGGAACCTGCAGACTCCTCCCTCCACCCTGCTCTTGCCTTTGTGAGACTTTGTGAGGCTGGAGAGAGGCAGGAGGCAAAGGAGAGCTGGAGAGTTGGGGGGAACGGAGGTCTACATGTGTCTCTAAGACCCTCGCCTCCCCATCTTGAGTGCAAAGCAATCCACCATGGACGCTGCACTCACCACCTTCCTCAGGACTCGTGGCCATGCCCACGGGTTGTGGAGCCACAGGACAGTGATATAGATTGCTGCCGCCACTGAGAAATAAGAGAACTGGTCAACCAGCTCAGTTCCGCCAGGAGGAAAGGCAACTACACAGAGTATGTTACGTGCTTTGGAATTGAAATGGGTTAAACACATTCACTTGAGGTTGTCTCTTTTCAATTTCCTAAATGTAAAACCAGCGAGAATAAGCCATTTAAGAAAGAAACCTGAGTGACTGCATGATTTGCAAGAGAATAGAGTACATTAACCCTCACACTTTGAGACGCGGGGAATGTTCCTCTTCACAGACTCATTTAGATGGAAAATGAGTTTCTTTGCACATTAGCACCCTAAACATACCCTGCAATAAAAAGATAAAATAATTTATGGAGATCTGTTCCCACTCGAAATTCAGAGCAGACCATGTGTCTCTGGCAGCCTTCCAGAAGGTTTTTTGCTTATTTAGATTTGCAAACACTGCTGAAGTGGCTAGTGTCTGACCCAGAGGGGAGGAGAGGGACTGGGGCTAGAACCCTGTGAGATGAACTCTGAAGATAACGGAGATAAAGCTCGGCTTGAGTTCATGCATAACATATGTTGCTTCTTCCAAGGCTCCTAAAACTAGCTACTCATTTCAAATGGAAATGAAATTTTCCAAACATGCTGAGCCTGGCATGATGCTTGTGCTTTTGTAGAGTATTAAACTCTTTGGTGCCTAACTTCACAGAAAAAAGCAAAATAAAACTCGCTTTCTGTAATCAGATGGGACTTGCATCTAAGCTGCTACTTTCCCCCTGTGTGGCACTTTGCTTCATCTGAATTTTAGTTCATGTGCTTTAGCAAAATATCTGGTTTCAATAGCCAGCCACAAAGCAGACAGTTACATTTAGGGAAACTAATTTACACAGCATTTGTATATTATATCCATCTCCAATCCTTTGGCCACCTGATGAGAAGAGCCAGCTCATTGGAAAAGACCCTGATGCTGGGAAAGATTGAGGGCAGAAGGAGAAGTGGGCAACAGAGGATGAGATGGTTGGATGGCATTGCTGACTTGATGGACATGAGTTTGAGCAAACTCTGGGAGACGGTGAAGGACAAGGAAGCCTAGAATGCTGCAGTCCATGGGGTTGCAAAGAACCAGACTTGACTTAGTGAAGTGAAGTGAATTGAAAGTTGCTCAGCTGTGTCTGACTCTTTGCAACCCCATGGACTGTACACTCCGTGGAATTCTCCAAACCAGAATACTGGAGTGTGTAGCCTTTCACTTCTCCAGGGGATCTTCCCAACCCAGGGATCGTACCCAGGCCTCCCTCATTGCAGGCGGATTCTTTACCAGCTGAGCCACAAGGAAAGACCCTTAAGTAAACAACAACAGCAAATCTTTCATTATTGATTACTCGATGTATACAGTGTTTGGAAAAACAAATTCAGCGATCAGCATTATGTTACCAGCACTATGACGATACTCAAACATGATGGAACCATTTTTAAGTGAGACGGACATTTTAATAACTTAGAATGTAACCTCTGTGTTTTGTTTTCAGTTGTGTGTGTGTTTGTTATTGTGGCTGTTGTTTTAATTTGGAAGGAGAGCTTTGAAATCTCAAAGAAAGCACAGCGCCTCTCCTGTCTGCATCAGTATGGTTGACCTTTCTTTCCGGAGAAGCTAGCCCTCCATTATTTGGTTCACAACCATCTTCATTAATTAAATACACCATTAGGGAGAAATTCACATCATCTTCATAAAAGCAAGCCAAAATGCCAAGACAAAAGGACTCTGGATTTACACCGTAAACATCCACTCAAGTGCAGAAGGAGTTTCTCATTAAATAAATCCTTTGAGATCATTAAGGAACATTTAACACTGAAAGTCCATGATGCTAAGCAAAACCAAACAAAAAGCAGACATTGTTATAAATTAAAGACAAAGTGTGTTCATAAGTCTGGATTTCTATGCAATTCTTGCCATAACATATTTTAAATGTAATTAATGCATCGATATGTTTCTATTAATTGGAGGTACTGTTATTTTGAAACAAATATTGCCTAAGATGCATTGTGAGTGTACAAAGCACACTGGGATAGGTCTCCCCTCAGAGACTATCTGCATCTTTAACCTGTTCCTTGAAGAACAACGTTTCCTCCCAAACGTGCTGGGCTCTTGTCCCAAACCCCAGCTGCCTTTGCCCCTGGCCTCTCCCAAGAAGGGGAGGAAACGTGCCCTGCCCTCCGCCTTTCTCTGTTTCCTCTGGAGCCCATCTCCCTGCTACGCTCTGTGATCCTGCTTCCTGGCTTCCAGGAGACAAGAAAACGCCTCCTAGGCTCTACTTGGTGCCGGGCCCTCTGGCCCGCCTCTCGAGGGTGCTGCGGGAAGAAGGCAGTGGACGGAGTAGCTGCTGGCACTGCCACACGTGGGGAAAGTTCCAAGAAGTTCCCCATCCTGTGGACACTGGTCATAGACACCCAAAGGCCTAATCCAACATGATGAAGGACTTCTCTTCACCTGGAGTCCTGCTTAAAGTAGGGGGCCTACGGAGATTTGGGGTTGCATAAAGGGAAACTGGAGACCTGAGAAGAATCTGGGGTTATGTGAGAGTGTGCCCAGGTTGGAGCTGAGGGTAGATAGAGCTACACTTCACATAGAGACAGAGAAATGTTCGCTGGTGGATCGGAGGGCGGGGCTGGCTGAGGGGCGTGTCACCTTAAAGAAAGCATCCAAGACTGCAAGAAGCCAAGACTGAGAGGTATCCAATGTGGCCGGTGGGATATCCCCGGCGGCAGTGGGAGCCAGAGGCTCTGCGGTAAGTGAAGCGTCCCCATCAACTCAAACCTGTTTGCTGTGCCTTCCCTCCTTAAATCTACCTCCTGTTTTATTTCTGAAACAAAAAAATCTTGTAAGATTTAGGGGATGCACCTATTAGGGAGGGTTTTCCAGCTACATGAACAGGCATGGCACACTGCCAAGCACGGGAACACCACTGCATACAACACAGTGAGCACACAACTCACACACACCACACACTCACCTGTTCACACTCGCACACTCATATATCACAACTGAGCCACAACCACATACATTTACACTCACACATTCATGCACAAACACACATGATCATATGCTAAAACACACAGCTAGTGACACATCCACACATTCAGGCACACTCACAACACACATCCACACACTCATGCACACTCATATTAATACATTCATATGTGTACATACACACATACTCTTACAAACACATACACACACACATCAATTAAATTTATTTGTATGGTCCTAACACTACACACTGCTGGGAATGATTGAAGGTGAGAGGAGAAGGGGACGACAAAGGATGAGATGGTTAGATGGCATCACTGACTCAATGGATGTGAGTTTGAGCAAGCTCAGGGAGTTGGTGATAGACAGGGAAGCCTGGCGTGCTGCAGTCCTTGGGGTCGCAAAGAGTCAGACACGACTGAATGACTGAACTGAACTGAACACTACACAAAACACCGAGCCACCCCTTGTGAAGCTGTGATCCCAGGCTTCGACTGTACCCATTTGATAGGATGAGCAGTTGAGACAGAGTGAGTCACCCAGTCAAGGCTATGCAGAGGTCATGGAAGCTCTGAAATCAGCCACCAACAGCAGACCAGGACCGGTCCCCTCCATCCAACTCCCCCTGCCCTCAAACCTCATGGAAGATTCATGATAATTGCACTGTGTGTATGCTCATCTAATGCAAAGTCGGAAGGGCAGGGGCCATAATGTGACTTGCCGCCAAATAAAGAAAATGCTTCCATGTGAATTCTCATGAGTTTGGGGTCAGCAGAGGCCTGTTCTGCATTCAGTTCCACCTCATAAACAGAGACCTCTGTGCCCGGCAAGTACATTTAAGGGCAAGGTCACTGAGCCAAGAGGCCAAACAATGCCTGAGATCACCTGCGGGCAGCATCTTCCCAAGGAGGACCCAGGAGGCCCACTCGGAGGTCCCACGTGACTCACCCCCAAGCCCTGGCTTCTGCAGCCAGTTCCGGCCTGCTCCCACCTGCCAGCACTAAAAGTCCCACCGCTCCACGTTCCTCCGAGCACGTCCTGGGTGAACGAGTCCCCTCAGCAGACAGATGTTGGTGCCGTTGCTGACCGGCTGCCCCTTCCCCAACAGCTCCAGCCCTGAGTGCCCGGTGTCACTCCATGGGCTGAGCCCAGTATCAAGATGTCAAGGCAGAAACTATCAATCCTGATGGCCTCAAATGAAAGAAGAGAAGATTACTGAGTCTCTCTGCCCATAATTACTGTAAGTCACTTTTATTCCTCTGGTTTTCGTTCCAGAAATACCATGCGGGATAGACCCCAAGTGATCAACAGTCAGCAGCAGACACTGCCCTCCCAACACCTGTTAAGAGGCCTTAACTCGAGAACCCTGAATCTCCGCATTCATCACTCATGCCTGCCACGATCATCTTGCGTCTCTAACTGCTGATCCGTGGGGGGAAGGAAACCTTCTCTCCCTGAAGTGGCCCCTTTTGACTCACTGGCTCAGTCTCCTTGGCAACCCTCCACGTGGATCAGCCCTGGCAGTGAAGGTCTCTGGCCAGTATCTCTGGCACTGCTTCTGATGCCAGGTCCCATAATATCGCTGACCTTTCTGATATGGACATGGACAATAAGAGAGCTTGTCTTCTGGACAAGCTCACCATGGACAATAAGAGAGCTCCCCACATGCCCTCACTGAGGAGGGATGAGGAGGAGAGGCTGCCCTTGACCCCTGTAAGGTCCCAGATGCCTGGGATGTCGTGATCATTCCTCGCTACTCAGAGAAGGTGAGCAGTTGTCCCAGGGTCACGGGGCTGGCCGAGGCCATGAGTGGACTTTGCTGTCTGGTCTATGTAACTCAGTTCTCTTCTCTTCAGCAGGGCTTCCTGGACCCAGATTTCTTCAGCAAAGCAAGTGCATGAATGAAGGTGACACCCGTTTTGCAGAAAAAGCAAAGAGGAAGCCTGAGACCGTGGTGAGCCCAGGTGTCCCTGCCCAGCTGGCCCCCTGCGTTTAGGAGTCATGGTGAGCAACTGCTCAGAACCACACAGCCAGCCAAGGGACAAGGATCTTAGAGCCAAATACCGCTTTCCTCCCCACATCGCGTCTACGGGGAAGGGAAAGATAACCTCTCCTTTGGTGGCTCAGAAGGTAAAGAATCTGCCTGTGATGCAGGTGAACCCAGGTTGGGTTCCTGGGTCAGAAAGATCCTCTGGAGAAGGAAATGGCAACCCACTCGGGTGTTCTTGCCTGGGAAATCCCATGGACAGAGGAGCCTGGCAGGCTACCGTCCATGTGGTTACAAAGAGTCAGACATGCCTGGAGAGACTAGCACTTTCACTTTTTCTCCATTAGCTGTTTCTCTTTGTGGAAGCAACATTTGGACAGGATGTAATTCCTTAACTCAAAGTCGCTATTGTGGGCTTCCCAGGTGGCGCTAGTGGTAAAGAATCTGCCTGCCAACACAGGAGATGCCGGTTTGATCCCTGTATCGGGAAGATCCCCTGGAGAAGGGAATGGCAACCCACTGCAGTATTCTTGCCTGGAGAATCCCATGGACAGAGGAGCCTGGCGGGCTGCAGTCCCCAGAGTCAAAAAGAGCTGGACACAACTGAAGTGAGCACACACATTCTGTACAGACGCACTGTCCATTTAATGACAAAATCAGGGGGACAGTGCATGATAACCGCCAAGATATCTCTGTTTTCTAAAGGTTCCTGTGAGGCTTACTAAAGATGTGCGTCTGAGAACTGGGTGAACACTCCAGAGGAAGATGGACAGCCCGTGAGAGCCACTGGGTGCTCTTGTTAATATCAATACTTATACTGGGGAGGTTTAGCTCAAAGAAGGAAGGACAGCCTCTCCTGAGAGATGACAAGTTCCAAGAGGTGCATGGAAATGTGAGTCTGCTTTTAATATGGAGATGGGTTTCTGTGAAGCAACATTCAAGCCAGAATCAGCAGTTTGGAATGAAGAAATGAACCCTAGTGATCTCGCTGGCAAAGCAACGTGCCAGGGGGTTTTCCAAACATGGTTACACCTTCTTCACAGTTGGTAAGACTTGAAAGTTGAACGTAAAACAGGTGTGTGTGTGTGTGTGTGTGTGTGCGTGTGTGTGTGTGTGTGTGCGTGCGCGCGCGCCTGGGTGTTGCCTCTTGACTCTTCCATCCTCCACTGGGCTCATTATTTATTAGGCAAATTCTACCGAGCACCTCTCCTGGTACCCTACTCAGCATCTTCTGTAGAACAAGGCTGTTTTTCACGTGCTGCGTTTACTCAGTACCTGCATTTACTCCAGGCAGCAGACAAGGTTTGGAGACACCATGCGAAAGAAACTGAACCTTTGTTTTCAGGAGGCACCAATTGAGCAGATTGAAAGAGACTCTAATGTCTATAATGTTCCAAATTAAGTTCTTGACAAGTGAGATGTTTTTGACATTAAGTTTAAGTGGGAAAAAAAAAAAATCAGACTTACTGGCTTTTAGCTCAACAATTCAATAGAATGCTTTGTTGGAGTTATTTTGCCCAAACTTTCCTCTTTAGCGGTCATGATCATAATGGCTCCTCTCCATGCTGCTTGTGGCTGGGGTAAGTGAAGACACCATCCATCCTGAGTCACGTGGGGGTGACGCACAGAAGGAATGCTGAACACATTTGCGGGTGGTACAGACTACTCTGCGTGGGCATCCGCAGGTGGCAGTTTTCCCAGTGGTGTTCTGGTTTTGCTTTGGATGTTTGAAGCCCAGACATCTTTCAGGCTCCAGTCCTCCTTCCCTGACCCTCAGCAGTGAAGCTTCTCCAGCAGTGTGTCCTAACCCTTCACACTCCATCACGTTGCATTAAATGCATATGGGGGGTGGTGCTTGGCTTAGTCTTAGGTGGACTGGGAGTTCCCCAAGGATGCTTTGACTCATCTTTGCATTCCCTGGCAGATCGCTTTGTGCCCAGTGCATAGCAGATATTCAATACATATCCTGAATGGATTAAAAGACGATGCTTCAGCCCAAATAAGCAAACTTCCTCTGCTGTATACTCACTAATCTGCTCTATGAGCCTCAAGTACAAGGAAAGAGGGGCCTGCCCAAGTAACATCTGCTCACCTGTGGGAAGAAGTTACAGGGACTTCATGGGGTCATCTTCTGTTCGTCTTCTGGAGTGTGGTCAACAGACATACATTTCTTCTCCACATGCTGGTCTAGAAGAACATCTCACAGGCACTGGGGGACATGACAGGGATTCAGTATTGCCCCTGGAATCACGGAAGTCCCTCTCAGAGCCACCAGTTCAGAAACTGAACCCAGATTCCCAGTGGAGTGCCTGGCACGTTAAGGGACATTGGCGAGATGAGTGTCACTCTCGCAGTTGGTGTGAGTAATTACCAGACACAAGTGGGGTTCAGGGCTGGGGAGGGGGCTGAACTGTAGAATGCATTATTTTCTATGACATAAAGTCAGAAGAATTTGCTTTAACTTGCCTTTAGCTGCTGGAAATAATCATAAAGGTGAGACCTGAAGACTGAGAAGCAGTTTGCACATGAGGGCCCCGAGTGTACATGGTGGACATGAGAGGATATGTTAACAGGGACCAGGGGGTCCGAGAGCATCCCCAGCCCCACCAGGGGGAGGCTACCTCTGGTGGTGATGCTGTCAGAACCTCATGGGAGACCCCTCGGGCTTCCCTTCAGCCAAAAATGAATGCGGGAATTGATTTTCTCTCTTACATCCAGACGGAATTACTGATACTATATGTATATTAAATATTATGAGTATACCATCTGTATTACATATATGTATATATGTGATGTGTGTGTGTATATATATAGTGTGTCTGATATATATATGTATGTGTGTGTGTATATATATATATATATATATATATATATATATATATATATATATATAATATGTGAGGACTTCTCTGATAGCCCAGTTGGTAAAGAATCCACCCGCAATGCAGGAGACCCCAGCTTGATTACTGGGTCGGGAAGATTTGCTGGAGAAGGGATAGGCTACCCACTCCAGTATTCCTGGGCTTCCCTTGTGGCTCAACTGGTAAAGAATCCACCTGCAATGCAGGGGACCTGGGTTCAATACCTGGGTTTTGAAGATCCCCTGGAGAAGGGAATGGCTACCCACTCCAGTATTCTGGCCTAGAGAGTTCCATGGATTGTATAGCCCATGGGGTCACCAAGAGTTGGACACGACTGAGTGAGTTTCACATATTATATGTGGGCTTCCCAGGGGACACAGTGGTAAAGAATCCACCTGCCAATGCAGGAGACACAAGAGAGGCAGGTTCGATCCCTGGGTCAGGAAGATCCCTGGAGGAGGGCATGGCTCCCCACTCCAGTATTCTTGCTTGGAGAATCCCATGCAGCCTGGCGGGCTGCAGCCCATGGGGTTGCAAAGAGTCAGACACCGCCAAGCAATGGACACAGCATGGCATATATTGTGTGTGCGTGGGTGTGCTAAGTTGCTTCAATTGTGTCTGATCATTGCAACCCTCTGGAGCGTAGCCCACCAGGCTCCTCCGTCCGTGGTATTCTACAGGCAAGAATACTGAAGTCGGTTGCCATTTCCTTCTGCCAGGGATCTTCCTGACCCACGGATCGAGCCTGGGTCTCTTAGGTCTCCTGCATTGGCAGGCACCACTACTGGCACCGCCTGGGAAGCCCTTCTAATAGTTAACACTGCCTTATCCACGCATCTGTATTTTCAGCTGTTTCAGGAGGAGTATAGGAAATCACGTTGTGGGTTTCCGCTCCGTTTCCTGGATGACCTTCTTAGCGGGTTAGTGGTCATTCTTGCCCACTCCACTTCACCAAGTGCCTTTTCAAGACTTGTGCCCATTTTTAAAAAATTCGGTTATTGGCCTTTGGCTTATGAATTTGTAGCTATCTTTATACATTCTGGATACAAGTTTTGCCAAAGTCTTCTCCCTCTCTGTGGCTTTCTTTCCTATTCTCTCACTAGTGTCTCTTGGAGGACAAAATTTCTTTATCTTAATATAGTACAATTTATTGGCCCTTTATGTAATAATCAGTGCTTTCCGTGTCCTGCTTAAGAAACGTGTCTACCTCACAATGTTAGAAAATAAACAGCAAATTAAACTTCAAAAAATGGAAAAAGAAAATAATAAAGATAAGAACATAAACCAGTATTATTTTCTAGATTCTATGTATAGGTGTTAATACACAATATTAGAAACCAATACAACACTGTAAAGCAATTATCCTCCAGTTAAAAAGAAATAAAAATTTTCAAAGAACATAAATCAACAAAATAGAATCAAAGAGAAAGCTTCTTAGAAGAACAAAATTAATTTTCTAGCATGAATATTAAAAAACATAGAGAGAGAATGTACAAATACTAGGGAAGATAAAAGTGGTGGCTACGTAGGTTCTACACAGATTAAAATAATAAAGATAAGTTAAAATCGCTCAGCCATGTCCGACTCTTTATGACCCCGTAGACTCTAAAGTCCATGGAAGTCTCCAGGCCAGGATATTGGAGTGTATAGCCTTTCCTTTCTCCAGGGGATCTTCCCAACCCAGTGATGGAACCCAGGTCTCCCACATTGCAGGTAGATTCTTTATCAGCTGAGCCACAAGGGAAGTCCAAAAATACTGGAGTGGATAGCCCAGTCCTTCTCCAGAGGATCTTCCCAACCCAGGAATTGAACCAGGGTCTCCTGCATTGCAGGCAGATTCTTTATCAACTGAGCTATCAAGGAACAAATCTATAAATTAGAAATATATTTCAAAATTTGAAAATTTAGATAAAATGGAAAAGTTGTTAACAAAAATATTGCCAAAACCATCATAATATGGAAAATAGTAATAATTATATATTTATTAAATGGAACCATCACCATATCTAGGGGCTTCTCTGGTGGCTTAGACAGTAAAGAATCTGCCTGCAATGCAGGAGACCCTGGTTCAATCCCCAGGAAAAGGGAATGGCAACTCACTCCAGCATTCTTGCCTGGAGAATTTCGTGGAGAGATGAACCTGCTGGGCCGTGGTCCATGGGGTCACAAAGAATTGGATACGGTTGAATGACTAACACTTTTACCATATCTATAAATACTTTATTTAAGTGTTTTAAAAAGGTAAGTGTTAAAGAGGCAGAGTTAAGCTGTCATTTCATTATTAAAAGGTAATATGCTTTTTAAAAGAAAGCTAAAATAATCTACAGATAAAAAACACTAAAAGTAATAAATCAGCTTACTAAGTCTAGTGAGCACTACACCAGTAAAGATGATTAGAAAATTTTTAAAAATGCTTAAATATACTTTATAATCTTAAAAGCACAAAAACAGAAGACTTCTACACAGAAAACTACAAAATTACTACTGGAAAAAGAAAAAAATAAAATAAAGAAAGAAAAGAAAACCAAAACTTGAATAAGTAGTGGGCTATGCCTTCTCTGTGGGTTGGAAGATGAAGTAGACCCTGATGTTAACTATCCTCTAAAATTATCTCAGAATTTTATGTGGTTCCAATTAAAAATCAAGTAAGTATGCCTTTTGTTATTTATTTACCCTTCTGAAATTTTGACTGGGATTTTATAAACATTATAGAATAGCTGACTCATTGGAAAAGACCCTGATGCTGGGAAAGATTGAGGGCAGGAGAAGGGGACGACAGAGGGTAAGATGGTTGGATGGCATCACCGACTCAACGGACATGGGTTTGGGTGGACTCTGGGAGTTGGTGATGGACAGGGAGGCCTGGTGTGCTGTGGTTTATGGGGTCGCAAATAATCAGACATGACTGAGTGACTGAACTGAGCTGAACTGAACTGATAGAATAGTTTGGAGAGAGTTAAAATCCCAAGATATTAAATTTTCTGCTCCGTGGAGGTAAGCTGTATTTGAACTGCTGCAGAGAACTGAGAATTGGGGAGGCAGAGGCACCTGATCTTGGTTGACAGGGAAATCACTACCCCACTGACTCAATGAGAGGCAGCGTGACACGTTTCCATGGTCAAGTGCACACAGGTAGGAGAGAGGAAGTCAGAGTGAAAGAACAGTGGGTTCCCCGAGGAGACCCAAAATGAGCTGGCACAATGGATGATCAGTGGCCTCATCAATAACCACCAGCCCAGCCCAGGAGCCTGGGCTGAGGACCCTCCTGGGGACCGGGCGCTGGCCATTCCTGCCACTGCACAGAGGCTTCCTCAGTTAATTGAATGTTCACAGAAGGCCCTGATCCCCTCTCTGTGTTCATTAATTCTTTAAGGCCAAGACCAGGGTCACCAGCAGATTATTCACACAGCAGGTGGAAACAGTGCCTCGACATTGGAAATCGCTGACTGCAAAGTGCCATATACCCAGACTCAGAAGAGACTCCCAGGAGGTCACACTGAAATGAGCAGGCCTTCTAAAGCTGGCACTGTTTTCAGGAATAAGAAGGCACAGTGAGCAAAAGGTTGAATTTTCTGTGATTACCCGGGCCCGGGCGGGGGTAGGGGGAACCAGGACAGGAAGCCAGGTTCCAGATCCCAGGCCTTCTGTCCTTCCCTCCTTCCTCCGTGCCGTCCCCAGGCCTCAGAATCCCGGGGCAGCACAGGATTTCCCACACCAGTTGTGTGTTTCCTTTGAACTGAATTAGGCTTCCCTGGTGGCTCAGAGGGTAAAGAATCTGCCCTTGGAGAGGGGAATGGCTACCCACTCCAGGATTCTTGCCTGGAGAATTCCATGGCCAGAGGAGTCTGGTGGGCTACAGTCCATGGGGTCACAAAGAATCGGACACAACTGAGCCACTTTCACACTTTCAGAAACACACACACACACTCTCTAACGCACATATGCTATATTTTGCAACTACATTGATGCTACTGTGATTAATAAAATAAAAAATTACTCAAAGCTGTTACTGAATTCATATCTTTTACAATAATGTGTTTCCTCAATTAGTATTTGTTAAAAGTACAAGTATCTCATGAACTCTCACTAAATTAATGAAATTACAAAAGACGTCCTTTATTGGAAGCATTGAAAAGCCCCTGCCCTGTTGTACCCTCCTCTTAAGCTTTCTAACTTTCCATTCTGGGGGGAAAAAAAAAGACAAAGCTGAAAAGAATTTGAGACTCTCTTTCTTCTATGTCTTAGATGATAAGAATATCTTTGTGAATTCTGTGCACTAGCCCTCACACGTGGTAAACAGTGAACACCCTACATTTCTTCTTGAAAGGTAGCAATTTCTAAATTGACTTGTTGCCACTGGTATTAGACCTATGAATGATGTGCGGGGCCGGGGAAAAGCAGGCATTCCATTACGGATAGAATTTGAAGCTCCAAACTACTCAAATGCTTTCTCACGTCACAAATTACTTTGAATGCATCTTTAAAGTAGGACAAAGGAACAAATTCATAAGGGTTTTGGGTATTTGGCATTTAAAATCTACAGCCCTGTCTTCTACTGTAGACAGAAGGATTACATGCGTTCACATAGAATATCATCTTTATTTTCAGCAAACAGAAGCAAACCCCATTGCAGCACAGAATGTCCTTGGGTTGTGCAGTCTCAGATGTGTATTCTCATTGAGGCCACCCCCTTTACAGGTTAGGAATATAACATTTAAATCAGCCTGATGGCTCATTGGGTAAAGAATCCGCTCCCCTGCAGGAGACACAGGAGACTCAGCGCCAATCCCTGGGTTGGGAAGATCCCCTAGAGGAGGAAATGACGACCCACTCCAGTATTCTTGCCTGGAAAATCCCATGGACAGGGGAGCCTGGCTAACATCCATGGGGCTCCAAAGCGTCGGACGTGACTGAGAGACTGAGCACATAGATAAGAAGCACAGCCTGACAATCTCCTGTGTTACTTACAGAGAATTCGTAGTGCATCTGAAGTCAGACTCAACAGACAGAGAATGCAGTAATTTGCTCATGTTGCTGAACAGTGTTGAGCCATTAGGTGAACTAACAGCTATATAAAGTCACAAGAATTTCTGTAGAATCTGTTGTTCTCTCACAGACCCTGTACTTGTGCAAATTCAACTTTGGAAGATCTAAATGTGTGCACATGCACACACATATGTGCAAGCGTGTCTGTGTATGTGTGTGTGTGTGTGTACTTAGTCACTCAGTTGTGTCCAGCTCTTTGAGACTCTACAGTCTGCCACGCTCCACTGTCCAGTGGACTTTTCAGGCAAGAACACTGGAGTGGGCTGCCATTTGCTTCTCCAGGGGATCTTCTTGACTGAGGGATTGAACCCACATCTCCTGTATCTCCTGCCATGGGAGGGGGATCCTTCACCTGCCGAACCGTCAGTGAAGCTGAATCTAGGGCTGCTGTTACAAAGGCCCACAAACCAGATGGCTTAAAACAATGGAGAGCAGTTTCTTCCAACTTCTGGAGGCTGGAAGTCCAGCATCAAGGTGTGGGCAGAATCATTTCTTCCTGAGGACTCTGGCGGGGATGGTCTTCCATACCTCTCTCCTACTTCTGGCGACAGTGGGCAACCCTGCGTCCCCTGGTTTGCAGGCACATTGCTCATCTCTACCTGTCACTGAAGGGTGTTCTCTACTCGCATATCTGGGTCTTTATCTCCTGTTCTTACAGAGGCTCCAGTCATGTCGGACTAGGAACCTAATCACTCCAGGAGCACCTCCTCTTCACTGGTTGCATCCTGAAGGGCCTTATTCCCAAGTAAGCCCAAATCCCAAGATACTGCAGGCTAGGGCTTCTACATAGGAACGTGGAAGGAATCAATTCAACCCATAATAACAGGCGGGCATTCTTAGTGCCATTTCATATATGAAGAACTTGATGGCATTAGTTGAGGTCCACTCGGGAACATAGAAATTCCACTAGTCATTTTAACAAAGAGAAATCAACATACACATTTCTCTAACCAAGAAGTAAAGCCACCTGATGTGAATAGCCAGCTCACTGGGAAAGACCCTGATGCTGGGAAAAATTGAGGGCAGAAGGAGAAGCAGGTGACTGAGGATGAGATGGTTGGATGGCATCACCAACTCGATGAACGTGAGTTTGAGCAAGCTCTGGGAGACAGTGAAGGACAGGGAAGCCTGGTGTGCTGCCGTCCATGGGGTCACAAGGAATCAGACACAACTTGGTGACTGAACAATAGCAAAGCGTTGAAAAGGAACCAGATCGTAACACGAAGATGCAACGTGCAGGAAAGAGCTATTCTCTGAGCTGGGGTCACCAAGGGAAGAGGGTGAGCTGATCAGGGTTCAGAAACTTGGCTGAGCATGTGCGGAAGTTGCATCACCGGTACTGATGGCCCAACTCAGGACGCTGATACTAAAACTTAGCTGTGGGAGTGTTTGTCCGGCTGGTGTTCTTAGCTCTGAGCAGATGCACTGGGGCTGGTTTGGGGGCATGGGTAGAGCTGGACACTGGGGCCAACAGGCACTGGCATGGTGAGGGCAGTTCCCTAGACTCAACACACTGAGCAGATCAAGTCCCACTCTGACCCCCAGCCCTGCGGTTTCTCCCTCCAGCATCCTGTTGGTTAGAACCTCATGGGAATCAACTGGCCAAGTGGAGTCGTGGTTGGGAGAGCCCCGGCCTCAGCAACACAAAGCAGGGTCCAGAAGAGTGAGACCCACCTCCTTTCCAACCCACTGGGATCCAGAAGATGTCAGCATGCAGGAGGACCCTACCTCCTTTCCAACCCACTGGGATCCAGAAGATGTCAGCATGCAGGAGGACCCTACCTCCTTTCCAACCCACTGGGATCCAGAAGATGTCAGCATGCAGGAGGGGCTCAGGTCTGCGACACCCTCAACTCAGATCCTGGTCATTCGATTTTCGTTGCCTTAAGGTGGACTTTCAAGAACAGCTGCGTATGCACTGTTTTTATTCTAAAGCCAAAATCCAAGAACTAATGGTTGTTCAGTGGCTAAGTCATGTCCGACTCTTTGCGACCCCGTGGACTGCAGCACATTAGGCTCCTCTGTCCTCCACTATCTCCTGGAACTTGCTCAAATTCGTGTCTAATGAGTTATAATGAGTTGGTGATGCTATCTAGCTATCTCATCCTGCAATTTCTGATAAGGACCAGCCTCGTTAGCCAAATGTAGATCATAAGTAAGGAGTCAACTGTGTTCCGTTACAAATACATTAAATAGCAGGGCTTAGTAAAAATGTTTTTTAAATGTTCCAACAGGGGAACAGCAGCTGCGATGGCTGAACCTCAGAATAAGGAAAGAAATACGGGATATAAAAGCTTAGTAAAGTCAATCAGCTGCTGTCCATCAAATAAGAAAATAGTGGATTTAGGATGGCAACATGTAAAATGAAGTTAATAATCTAGAAAAAAAAAATGTCCTTATGATTGGAAGCCAACTAATAAGTCCTTTGGTGACGAATAACAGGATGCTGGCTTCTGAAACAATAGTCCAGGCATGTTTCTGGGGCAGGCATTCCTCTGATCTGTAAACAGATAATTTCTAGAAATATTTAAGCTGAATGTCTACAAATTGAATTATATTTTGCTTACACTTCTGTCTCTCAGGCTCTCTACTTCATAAAAGAAAATGAACAAGTAATAGAACAATTTCAATGTCCTACCCAAGTGTGCCTTTATAGACCCTGGAAGTCTCTATTTGTTTCTGAATCAGACAATCCTAAAGTGCAGCATTTATGTGACTGCCACACTTTCCCATTGCTTTCACACTTTATAAACCTTTTCTGAATTTGCAGGATCGTGACAGAGCCTCTCTGGGTCCCAGTTGTTTAAGGAAATTAAACCAGGGCAGAAAGCCAGCTGCATCTTCACATAAAGGAGGGCATGAGAGTCATGAACAGAGGCAGGTGGAAAGGGAGACCCTTTGCTTGATCTCCAGCCTTCTGGATGTGGTGGAAGCTCGGCCTTGACCTTCCGCAGGCTGTCCAGTTTCTGCTTGTTTCTGTCCCAAGACATACACGCTGGCCACCAACCATTCCTGTGTTCCCATCAGGGTCAAATCAGTGGCTCTGGGCCGCTGACTCCACCATCCTCTTCCCCAGCGACCCCGTCACTCCATCTGTCTTCTCCTCTGGGCCCCTGACTCATGCCTCCCAGCGCAGTGGCGAAGAGGAAATGCAGGGATCAGGGTCAGGGGGAAAGGACTCAACCTCGCACGCTGTTCCTTTCTGCCCATGAGACCTCTCAGCTATGTTCATCTGCAAAACAAGAGATGTTGAGTCTGCCGACCTTGGAGGGCTTTTCACATGATTCAGTGAGACTGTATGAAGATGTCTAGCACATAGTAGGAATTTCACAACCTCTCACCTCAGCTCATGATTTCGTGATTGTGACCCTCTATGACTCAGGTTCCTGGCTAATCAATCATTCAAATGGACAAAAGGAAAAAAACCCTTCAGACAGATGGCTTGGCTACCATCCCTCTGTCTTCTGAGCCTCCTTTGAGATACTAAAGGAACATTTTAAGATAAAATCCAGCTACATTTGTACAAGTCACACTGGTAAATATAGACATCTAAAGTCTGATACTGCAGTATTAAAGTCAGAATGTGTAAGCACCAGAAAAAAATGTCTAGACCACTCGCAGCAATATCCTTGTTTTTTAGCTAGCAAGGGGCACCCTTAGATTAAACTGGTACCGTGTTTCTCAGTGTATGGGTATGGCGGTGCTATCGCTAATGACGTCAGATAAAGAACAGATACATTTTTCTCACTGCTCTGGAGGCTGCAAATCTGAGATCGGGGCCTCAGTGGTGCCATGAGCACCTGCCTCTGGATTGCAGACTTCTCGTGCCCCTACATGGGGGAAGGGCAGAATGAGAGCAAGTTCTTGTGTCTGTTCTTCAAAGGGAAGCAATCCCACTCATGAGGGCACGTCCACGTGACCTGATCACCTACAAGAACCCACCTACCAGAACCCTCACATTGGGATTAGGGGTTCAGCACATGAATTTGGGGAGACACGGACATTCAGGCCATTGCATCATTTGCTGGGCAAGTGCTGAATGTGTGTTACCCCCATTTAGCTCTCACAGCAGCTCTAAAAGGCAGGAATCATTCCCAGTTCATGTTCAGTAAAACTTTGAAGAATCATCCAGCCACTGAGCAGCAATGTCAGGTCTGAGGGTAGTCCAGGCTTTTCCCATCTTACTGCACCACAGCCTTTCAGCCTTCTGTAAGCTCCAGACAGAGCGGCCTTCATCGTCATTTTCCAGGGCTGGACACTGAGGATTTAATCTTGCCTGGTGCTTCTGATTGTCTAAAACAGGATCAAGTGAGAATGTGGAACGGATCCCATGCGGATCCCCTATGAATCACGCAGCTCAGACTGTGAAACAAGCAGGCCCACACGCGCGCATGCACACACACGTACGTAACTTCATGCTCGACGCAAGCCTGAGTGGGTACCTAGTACTGTCGAATACACTTTGGAGCAGCAAGTCTTACAACATTGCTCCTGGTGAGTTTGGATCTATATAAAATCCTCTTCTTAGCCAGTATCAGGGCCCTGAGGTGGACATCCTCTCTAACAGTGAGAGCACTTTCAGGACAAAGAGGTCAACCGGGAAAGAGTGGGTGCCCCAAGTTCAACTCCCAAGCCAGCCTTGGGGTCTATGGAGTGCAGAGGTCACAGAGCTCCCCTTACGGCTGGAAAAGGCTTGAGAACATTTCTCTCTCTGGGAAGTAATGGTTTCAGTGTGTTATTCTCTCAGTAGCCTGAGAAATACTAGAGAATGAAGAGATAAGCGGAGTCGACAGGGAGAAGCGTGACAGACTGTGAGCACCCTGTGGGCCTCTTACTGCTTCTTTATTAAGCAGGAGAAAAGCCAATTGCCGAAGCACAGGCCGAATGCTGGGATCCTGGAGTGTCAAAGGCTTCAACAAAGGGGCCGGCGCGGACTGACGGATTAAAACTGCTCCCCGTGGGCCGGCTTCCCTGCCTGTCTGCATCCTGAAAATCGATGGGCACTCCGCACGGCTCACCAGGCTGTCTTTGAGCATAATTAATTAATCAGGGCATCAAGCTACTGGAATGAAATCTACTTTTCATTACTTGCATTCTTAACAAATAGCAACTCCAGGGTATTTGACACTTGTAAGAGTTTTAAGGTAACTGCATTTTATATAATACAAAGAAAACTGACATCATGCTTCTGATGTTCTCATTTTACACTAATTTTTCAAACAACGTGTTCAAATTATATGAGACAACTGAAAAGTTAACATTCTTTTTAGCTCAGGGAAAACTCCCAGGATCACTGTGACCTCACAGTTCAGCCTTATGCTTCCAAGTTTTCACCCTGGTTATGGAATTTAAGAATAAATATTAGAAATCTCCTTTTTAAAACTTTCTACTAGGAATTCAGTGAGATGTTGAGAAGAAAGATAATTTATACAAATTTTATGTAGCCTCTGAGTTTCATTCAAGTGTGACCATCAACAACACACACACGCACACACACACATACACACACACTCACACACGTCACTGCTCCTTTTCTAAGCATCTGGTCCTGATGGCATGTTTCTATTTTCTGCTTCTCCCTCCCACACCTTCTGAATCTGATTGCTCCTTTCTTTGTGTGTCTTTCTCATAATCCTCCCTACTCTCACAACTGTTTTGCCATAGTTTACCTAACGATTCAAGTTCAAAAGTGCAAGCAATTTCAAACAGGAAAAATGAAGACAAATCCACGTGAAGACAGATTAAAACGAAACTTCGAAAACTGAATGATAAGAAAAATCATAAAAGCAGCCAGAAATATGTACATACACACACACACGTGTGAGTATGAGTGTACTTGTGTGTGTTTGTGGAAAGAGAGACGAAGACAGTCCTTCAAAGGAATGAGAATCCTAGTTGACTTCTTGTTGACAACCACTGAAGTCAGAAGACAAAGAACTGACGTCTTCAATGAGTGGGGGAGAAATAATCTATATCCATTAGACACATCCTCCAAGAACGAGGGCTAAAGAATCGCTCTTTATAAAAAAGATCAAAAGCACTGGCAACAGCAGGCTAAAGGAAATTCTCAAGAACACAGGTCAAGTAGAGGAAAAATGAGCCCAGGTTGAAGGTTTGAAATGCAGAGGCCAATAAAGTAGGAGTGTGAGTCACCCAGTCATATCCAGCTCTTTGCAACTCTATGGGCTGTAGCCTGCCAGGCTCCTCTGTCCAGGGGTTTCTCCAGACAAGCATACTGGAGTGGGTTGCTATGCCCTCCTCCAGGGGATCTTCCCATCCCAGGGACTGAAGCGGGGTCTCCTGCATTGCAGGCAGATTCTTTACTATCTGAGCCACCAGGGAAACCCCAGCAAAGTGGAAATACGTGGGTAAACCTAAATAAAACTTACTATACAAAATAATGTCTCTTCAGGACTAAAAAAACTTTAAAGTAACAATAGTAAATTAAGCAAGCAAGGATAAACAGTCAAGTGTTATAATCTCCTTGCATTGTTCTGAAAAAAGGATGAAAGTAACAAATTGTTTTAAAAGTAGTAAGTTAAGTAAGTTAAGTAAGCATGGTACAATTTCTTGGAAAAGTATTAAAAGAACAAAAGTAGAGTGCCTGACTTTTATGCCAGTGAAGAGGAAAATTTGATTTAAGAAATACTCTGTTAATAGCCAGTGAGAAGCTGCTATATAACACAGAGAGCCCAGCCTAGCACCCTGTGAAGACCTAGACGGGCGGGATGGGGGTGGGAGGAGGGCTCAACAGGGAGGCATTTACAGGTAAATTATGACTGATTCATGTTGTATGACAGAAAGCAACACAACATTTTAAAGCAGTTTTCCTCTAATTAAAAATGGATTAAAAAAATACTCTTTTAAACTAAGGGACAACAAAGGAGAGAAAAATGCACAGAACATGTGGGGAAAGTTCAAACTACAAAGTAAGATGGTACATTTAAACCCAAATATACCAGTAAATGTATTAAATAACAGAATATTTCCATAATACAGAGCTTAAAAAAAAACCCTTGTAAGAAAAACTCTAGGTCCAAGTGTCTTGTCACAGAGCTTTTCCCTATAAAAAAATAAATATATACATATATATAAATTCATTTGGAGGACAGAAAAAAATTCTCATGTCACTTTCTGAAGTTAATATAAAACCTTAACACAAAATCTGACAAGACTGGTAGGTGAAAGGAAATTATACAGATCAATATCTCTCAAATATCCCCTGGAGAAGGAAATGGCAACCTACCTCAGTATTCTTTACTGGGAAATCCCATGGACAGAGGAGCCTGGTGGGCTGCCGTCTCTGGTGCAGAGTCAAGCACAACTTAGAGACTAAACCGCCACCACACACAGAGAGTCTAAACAGAATATGAACAAATTGAGTCTCGCAAAAAGTACAGTTATCATGAATAAATTAGGTTTAACTCTGCAGTGCAAGGGTGGTTTGATTTTGGAAAATCAGTTGATGCAATCCTACATAATAACAGAACAAATGAAGAAAGTCACAAATGTGGAAACAGCACTTGATAAAAAGTTTTTTCATGATAAAAATCACAAGTCGCCTAATAAACTAGGAACAGAAGAGATTTTTTCAGTCTAATGAAATTATTCTACAAAAGAAAATCTATAGCAAATATTGCAATTGATCATTTAAAAGTTAATTTTTTTGTTCTGAGATTAGGAACACAAGAAAAATGATGCTTTATATCAGAAATTTTTTTCCACAGTGTACTGGAGGGCCCAGCCATCAGGATAGGCAAGAATAACGAAGAAAGGACAAATATAAGAACTGAAAATGGAGATGATGTGAATTTTATATATAGAAATGAATTCATAAAAATTCATTAGAATCAAAAGGAAAATTTAGCAAAATTGAAAGTTTACAAAAACTCAGCATATAAAAATAAATTTCATTTCTACATACCAACAATGAAGGTCTCCTAGAGGAACTTCAATATCCAAGTCACTCTTGAAGAAGAATGAATTAGGAAATGGAAAACTGTTTACCACACCGGAAGCATTATTATAAAGTATAGTAACTAAGGCACCATGCCATTAGGTCATGAAGAACCTAATGGATTAAATGGAAACAAATCTGTATATGCATGTGCTCTTGGCAGAAACCCATGGTGACCCTTTAGACTAAAGGATGTGTCCTTTTGATAAATGTTGAGGTAGTTATTTACATGGAAGAAATATGCATGAAATCAGAGCCCTGCCTCATATACCATACATCAAAAGTTTATTTTCAAGTGGATTAATGCCACAAATGTGGAAAGAAAATGCTTAAGTGTGTTCATAACTGCATAGAGAAATATCCTCATGACTTTTGCATAAAGCTTTCTTTAACGAAACCAAAAAGACCCCCACTAAACATAAGGATTGACTACATTACATTTGAGCACTATGTTTACTAAAAGACATGACAGGGGGTGAAAAGAGAAGTCCAGATGTTTCCCAGGTCTCCTGTTTGCTGGCTTACCTGGTTGCTGAGTGCATGTGTATTCAGTTGCTTCAATCATGTCCAACTCTTTGCGATGCCATGGACTGTAGCCCACCAGGCTCCTCTGTCCATGGGATTCTCCAGGCAAGAATACTGGAGTGGGTTGCCATTCCCTTCTCCAGGGGATATTCCTGACCTAGGGATCAAACCTGCATCTCTTAGGTCTCTTGCGCTGCAGGTGGATTCTTTACTGCTGAGCCACCAGGGAATCCCTAGCTGGTTGTTATTGGCACCAAAAACTGAGATAAGAACCAGAGGATGATGAGGAAAGAGAGGACTTGGTCTGAACATAACTGAACTGGAAGTGCCGTGAGATGCCCAGCAGGACCTAAACTCTGGCAAGGAGAAGAGTTCATGCATTGGAGTCTCACTGCCTCTGGAGAGCAAGCTTTCCTAAAATTATTTTTCTTCCCCAACTGGAATCTCACCACACAGATGTAGCTTTCCTGCACCTGCAGAAAGGTGATTCACATTACCTGCCTAGAGAGCTACCTGTTTCTCGTCACTCACCCCCTGCATCTGCTTATTGGACCTTCAGCTCCTGAAACACACAATAATTTTCCCTCCCAAATCACCCCCTCCTCCTGACTTCGCTTTTCATCATGTTTCTAATCATGCAGACATGAAACGCTCCACTCATTTCTCGTTCTTTCCTCTCTTTTTCCCCTCCCTGCATAGCCAATCAGTTGCCTAGCCTTGGGCAGTTTTCTCCACGTTGAGTCTGCATTCCCGGTCCTTCCTTCCTGTTTGCACTGCCCATCCTCTCAACCGCCACGCCTTCAGCATCTCGCTCCCGAATTCCCTGACCATGCTCCTGCCCATCTCTCTGCCTCTGGTCCACCCATTACCGGACCATTTCTCCCATGACTGTATCGCTTGGTGGTGGTGGTTTAGTCACTAAGCCATGTCTGACTCTTGTGACCCCATGGAGTCCGCCAGACTCCTCTGTCCATGGGATTCTCCAGGCAAGAAAACTGGAGTGGGTTGCCATTTCCTTGATCACAGTGTTTGCTAAATGCTGAGGAGTGTGGCTGCACATTCTGGACCTCTCATGTGGGTCTGTGTTGCCACCATTCTCCATCGGCTGCCATCCCTTCCTTGTCCGACCTCTGCACCTCTGCCCAGGTACCCCCTCCTGAGTGTTCTCCTTCGTATCTAGCATCTTAAATTCTATTTATTTGCTCATCATCTCACTTAAATGTGACTTGCACTTGACTCACCTGAACTTAACCGTGCTTTCTTCTGAAATACTAGCCTTTGCGATCTCTCCTTATAAGACTGCTTTTCCAATAATTTGGTTGCAGTCTCCCATACAAGTTTTGGGTTATATTATTATTATTATTATTTTGCTTCACAATGGTGTGTTAGCTCCTGCTGTACAACGAAGAGAACCAGCTGTATGTACACATATATCCCCTCCCTCTTGGACCTCCCCCCGCCCCCGTCCCAGCCCTCTGGGTCATCACAGGGCGCTGAGTCGAGCTTCCTCTGCTATACGCACATGCATATACGGATTTAACCCATTCAACCCCCTGGGCTCCTCATGAACTAATGGCACGATGCCTTGGCTTCCCCCTACTATCTATTTCACCCGTGGTCGTGTATATGTCAAAGCTAGTCTCCCAACTCGTCCCCTTGGGGACATTCGTCCGTGTCCCCAAGTCCATTCTCTGTGTCTGCATCTGCTTTCATGCCCTGCAGACAGACTCATCTCCACCATTTTTCTAGAGTTCACATATGTGCGTTAATAGATGACACTCGTTTTTCTGTTTTGGATTTACTTCACTCTGCATGACTGGCCCTAGGTCCATCCACATCTCTACAAATGACCCAGTTTCCTTCCCTTTTATGGCATGGCCCCTGAGAAAACCACAGTTCAGAAAGACGCATGCACCCTCAGTGCTCACTGCAGCAATATCTACAGTGGCCAGGACACGAAAGCAACCAGAAGACTCACTGACAAACGGACGGGTGAAGAAGGTGCGGTCCGGGCGCGCCATGGAGTATTACTCAGTCCTTGCACGTTTTAATCTTGACTCACTAGATAATGAGCTGTCTCTGATCACAGAATGAGGTCATGTTACTTTGCAGCCTCGGTGATACTTAACAAGGTATTTCCATGATAAAAGATGATAAATAATGAAGCATCCATGTTTTCGCTATTTTCTTATGCCAAAATGTCTACTTAATAGTAAACTGTTCTAAAAATTCAAGTGCCGCCTATTTCTCCAGGAAAAAAAGTATGCTATCGATTCCTCTGAGTAACATATTGGACACATAGAGAATTGATTAGATGTGTCCAGTTTTAAAAGCTTTCTTATTCTGGATTCCTATATCTCCCACGTGTTCACCTCACCATATGGTCTCCTCTAGATAATTAAAGGTTTCCAGAAAACCATCCAAGAAAACTCAACTTCCTCTAAATATGGAGCAAGAAGAACCAGAAGTGAGATATTTATCACCAGAGAAAACACTAACCAAGAGATCATTTACACTGGTTCTTGAGATAAATTAATCTTTCAGTCTTCCCTGGTGGAAGATAATACCTACTTTTAAAATTAGGAAATGAAACATTATCTGGTCCAATGGAGAAGACAAGAAAGAGGAGGAGGAAGATGAGGGAGACGAGGAGGAGGAGAGGAGGAAGAAGAAAGGAAAGAAGCCATGAGGCATGAGCTCTGACCGCACAGTACATCAAATTTTGCTGTCTCCATCCCTTCCTTGGAAACTAAATGCCTGCTGCAGCAGAGCAGGCTTCTCAATGACGGGCTGCCTGAATGGCCACGTTTAATTATCTGAACAATCAGAATGGGAGATAAAAAGCAAACAAAAAGTCACAGGTCATCCAGAACATCCATTGTAGCCATTCATTCTGATCTGGTCACATCTCCGTGTGTTGCCTAGCAACTCTCAACCAGACCCCCTTCTGTCCTGTATGACCTATGAATCAGCTCCCCAGAAGGTACTTCTTCAGTCCAGGGGTGGGGCTGGGGTGAGAAGTCAGGATTCTCACATGTTTGAGGTCATCTTGTCTACTCCCAAAGGAGGGATTCACGTGCACCCACTTTTATTTCTGACTCTTTGGAGACCCCATGGGCTGTAGCTCTCTGGGCTCCTCTATCCATGGAATTCTCCAGGCAAGAATACTGGAGTGGGTAGTCATTCCTTACCCATTGGATTGGGGAGCCTCCCTTTCCAGGGATCGAACCCACGTCTCCTGCATTGCAGGCAGATTCTTTACTGTCGGAGCCACCAGGAAAGCCCTTTATTTTCAAAAGTCAGGGCAGCTCTGGGGCTGCTGCGGATTTCAGGCAGTCTGGCCGCAGTAGACAACCCAGCCACCTCTGTGGCCTCTGACACTTCAGAGGAGGCTCCCAGGGCTCTAAAGCCATCAGGACACGTCGAGATTCTTCTGGAAGAGTTCGTGCTTCCTGGGTTCATTTTTAACTTCACTAGGGAAACCCCACACCCCTAATGCAGACCAGCTCCATCTGTTCACTAAGTAAAGAACAGATTCTTCAGCTTCTGGGAGGTCCAGACTGTCCTGGTGCTCACAGAGATGGGCAGGAGATTGACATGGATTTTCTCAGGAGCTACACTGGAGGTAGCAGCAAGTCCAGTCCCTCCCCAGCATCCATCAGCACCCAGGATGCTACTCCAGAGTCTCCACGGACCAATGTCCCCGCTGGCATTTCTCAGAACAGTTGTACAGCCTCATATCCTACCCCTGAACATGGCCAGAGGAACCGTCCCCACTGGGACTAGCTGAGCGTGTATGGAAATACCAGATCCGGTCTCACTGAACCCACAGAATCTCACATCCCACAACAGCACCCTAGTTCAGTTGAAGGGCACTAGCTTTGACCTAACACCTAAATTCTTGGCAGGATCGAGGCAGCAAAACTGCTCCCCAAGGGGAAAGGTTGATTGTTGGAGGGACTCTTATATATTGCAATGACTGTGGCCCTTCAAAGTTGAAGGCTGTTTAACAAAAATCTGTCCCTTAACTTTTAATGTATCTCATCAAACTAAATTAGAAATGTCTCCTTAGTGGAATGATACTGAAAACAAGTTCAGAAACACTGACCCAGGACTTTTGATTAAAGTTGACCAAAATGTTCATCAAAATTAAAAACTATGTATATCAAAGGAGCACTCAAGGAAGCAAAAGGACAATCTAGAGAAGGAGGGAAATGTTTGCAAATCATGGGTCTGGCATGAATCTTGTATCTAAAATGCAAGGCGACCCCAGCGATATTATGAGTTCATTTCCAGATCACTGCAACAAGGTGAATATAGAGATAAGGAGAGTTACGCAAGTGTTCCGGCTGCCTAGCACATATAATATTCATTGTGTGAAGAGTCAACGGAGGGACTGATGCTGAAGCTGAAGCTCCAATACTCTGGCCACTTGATGTGAAAAGTCGACTTATTGGAAAAGACCCTGATGCTGGGAAAGACTAAAGGCAGACGAAGAAGGAGGCGGCAGAGAATGAGACGGGTCGCTAACATCACCAACTCAATGGGCATGAATTCGAGGGAGCTCCAGGAGACAGTGAAGGACAGGGAAGCCTGGCGTGCTATCGTCCATGGGGTCATAGAGTCAGGGGCAACTAAGCAACTGAACAACACAGTGCATATAAAAACCGTATCTACATTATAGTTTAAGTGTACAATAGCATTATGCCTAAAAAAGAATACCTACGCCTTAATCAAAAAGCACTTCCTGGAACTTTCCTGGTGGCCCAGTGGTGAAGACTCTGAGCTCCCAATTCAGGGTTCCTGGGTTTGATCCCTGGTTAGGGAACTAGATGCCACAATTAAAGATCCCTCATGCTGCAGCTAAGACTCAGGGCAGCCAAATGAGTTTGAAAAAAAAACAAAACCCTTTATTGCTAAAAAATGTTAAATATCATCTAACAACATGGGGTTGCCACTACCTTCAATATGTAAGAACCACAATATCTGTGAAGCGCAATAAAATGAGATCTGCCTGCATATAAAGGCATTTTAAAACTCCACACTAGAGAAGATAAATAGTCCAATTAAAATACGGGCAAAGAATTTGAATAGATATTTTCCCAGAGAACATATACAAGTACATAGAAAGATGTTCAGCATCGTTAGTAGTCACCGTAGGGACATATCGCTTCACACGCACTCAGGCTGGCTTTAATCTGAAAAGGAGAAAATCACGAGTTGGCAAGGATATGGAAAAACAAGAATCCTCATCATTTCTGCCAAGAGTGTAAAACAATGAACCCACTGTGGAAAGCGCTTGACAGGCCTTCTGAAATTTAACATAAAATTACCATATCACCCAGCAAATCCATTCCTAGGCAAATATGAGAACACATGTTCACGCAAAACTTGGAAACATAAACACAAACTAATACTACTTACAACAAGCAAACCACGGCAAGGAGTGGAGACAACTCAAATGCCCATCAGTGGATTGCAGGGATAAACACAAAACATTCTGGAATATGTAGAACATTCTGGAAGATGGAATATTATTCAACCATAAAAAGAAATGAAGGCTTGAAGCTCAAAAATATGCTAAGTGAAAGATGTCAGACACAAAAGGTGATCCACTGTATGACTGCATGTATATTAATATGAAATGCCCAGAACAGGTAGGTCTGTAGCCCAGTGAGGAGCTGCCAGGGGCTGAGGGGAAGGGGGTGAGTGCTGCGGTACAGGCTTTCCTTTTGGAGTGGTGAAAATGTTCTGGGACTGAATGGCGGTTATGTTTGCACACCATTGCGAGCATATTAAAAACCACTGGAATGTGTTGAATTTCATGACAGGTGAGCTGTGTGCTCAGTTGCTCGGTCGTATCCGACTCTTTGCAGCCCCGCGGACTGTAGCCGGCCAAGCTCCTCTGTCCATGGGATTCTCCAGGCAAGAATACTGGAGTGGGCTGCCATTTCCTCCTCCAGGGGATCTTCCCAACCCAGGGATCAAACCCACATCTCTTGCAATTCTTTCATTGACAGACAGATTCTTTACCACATCTGGGAAGTCTGTGTGACTTATATGTGTTTTTTTTTTTTTAATTGGCCAAAGTGTTTTTCCTGGACAAACCTGTAAGATGCAGGTTTGCATCCTATTTAAGATGCAGAGGTTAAAGTGGGGCCATGAACTTTTAATCTCAGTTCTTGGGCTGATGTCAAGAAGAGACGTCAGCCTGGTTATAGCATCCCAGCAGGTATACCTCCACGGCGAGTTCTTGGGGGGCTCCGACATTCTCCGGCAGATGCACCAGATCGGGGGCCTGGTGGAAGAACTGAAAAAGCTGGGCATCCGCTCTGCCCTCTGAGATGAAAGGGCATCTGCTCCCCAGATGCCATGCCCTCCTAGACCTTGCAAGTTTTCTTTTTATTTTTTTCCCAAGTGGTTGGCCATTTATCTTTTTAAAAAAACAAAAAACCCAGTTATCTTATTTTCTTCCTTGCCCATCATTTTCCTTAACAGAACAAGCTACAAAAAAACTGGGGAAGGGGTTATGTTATCTTTGTAGACTGACATATTTGAGGAGGACCTATGAGTAATAAGGATTCAGAAGCTCCGAGGTTTACTCCTGAATCAGGCAAAGAGCAAAGGACAACAGAAGAAGGAATTTTGTTGACAACAATCGTATTATGACCTTGATTATGACAGTGCGGTGGTTATGATTTTGTTCATGATGGGATATTCTTTGCCCAAACACCAAACAGGCTAAAATCACCCATCTGCTTACAAACTGGAAGAACCAGTGCAGTCACCTGAAGAGTGGGAAGCAGAATGGGTAAGGCCTCTCTGGAGGTGAGACTCTGCCATCAGCGGCTCCTCGCCTGGGCCACCCTCCCTCACTTTGAGTCCTGGTCTTTCATCTCAGAGGGCAGAGTGGACGCCCAGCTTTTTCAGTTCTTCCACCAGGCCCCCGATCTGGTGCATCTGCCGGAGAATGTCAGAGCCCCCCACGAACTCGCCGTGGAGGTATACCTGCGGGATGGTAGGCCAGTTGGAGTAGTCTTTAATGCCTCGCCAGAACTGGGGGTCATCCAGCACGTTGTAGGCTGAGTAGTCGCAGGATCTGCAGCAATGCATTGCTGAAGCCACACTGGGGCTGCTCTGGCGTCCCCTTGAGGAAGACCACCACCTTGGCCTTCCTCGCCAATGTGTCCAGGTGCTCCAACCAGCTGCACACTAGGGCTGTGCAGGCTGCCATCCAGCCCACAGACCTGCTCATCCCTGCCCGCTGGCTGGAGCCTTGGACTGCCAGTGACCTGGGCCCAGCCCACAGCTGCAACTTTTCCATGGAAACAAATAAAATGATCTCCAGCGAAAGAAATGTTTGGCCAGGTAGGGTGTTGTTTGTGTCATCTAATTGCACAAAGCTCACTGATTGCTCCCACTAAGCAAGCATGACGATGCCTGGTAACTGCTGGGAAGATTAATCATTGCCCAGTTCTGGTGATACTCATGATGAATACCTATGAAATCAGAGAAGAGATGAACTCAGATTTATATGAGGATTTGGCACGGAGAGCAAGCAGTGGCTCTATTTACTCTCTGCCCATCTTAGCAAAGGTTCAATAAGTGGGGTTTCATTTTCCATTACATTGCTCCGAGACAAGAAATATTAATACAAGACAAGTACCATCACAGAGTGATAGCCATCGAGAATCCGGGAGGAATTCTCTGCTAATAACAATCTCTGAGGCAGACTTTGCGGCATTACACAAACTGAATTTACAGCCTCTGCTCTCAAAAGATTAGAGAGAGATTATTCCTAATGTAGTAGTAGCCATCCCCTCCAGAATCAGAGAACTCCACACTTGCTGCTTCAAAAGAGATTCTGAGAATGCGCAGTCTATGACTGCGTTTTGTTTTTGTTTGTTTTTTAAGTAGAATCAAAGTCTTTGCCTGGTTTTAGTTGGGCTGCTGGCATTATTACCAAATCGCTTGGTAGCACGCACCGGGGGTGGGTCTGGCTGGTGGCAACAAGGTGGGTGAGTTGAGCTGGCCCTGCTCATGGAAGTGGGGCAGGAAGGGGGCAGAAACACAGGTGAGAATCTCAAGGTCATGCGGAAGCTTCATCTGGAATGGGAGGTGTGGAGGTCTGGACTGCCCCGCCCCCAGCCCAGACCCCTGGCCCCCTGCCCCCAACAGCTGGGTCAGCCCTGGGGGCTCTGGGTCAGCCATCCCTGAGACCCGGCATGCTGAGAACAGTGCAGCCCCTGACCATCAGGGGCTCTGCCAGCCCAGTGCATCAGCACAGCCAGTTCCGCAGGGCGTCTTTGTCAGGGAGGGCTCCCACCCCGACTGGCCTTAGTCCTAAGACCTCCAGGCATGATAATCCGCAGGGTCCGCTCTGAGAGCCATCTCCAGGCTTCATCATTCTACTCCTGGGTATTCACTCCACCTGCGCCTGGCAGTCCATGCCCCCCCATGCCACGTGCCACCCTTCACTCGCCACCCGGTCACCCTTCCCTGTCAACTCAAGCCCCTTTGTTCCAGCCTCACTGGAGAGAGGGGACAGCTGGTCACCCTCCTCAGCATAACAGCCCCTTTGATTCTTGAAAACGGTTATTACATCACTTGACTAAATCATCCTTTTCCCTCTTCT
Source organism: Ovis canadensis (assembly GCF_042477335.2). NCBI lineage: Eukaryota > Metazoa > Chordata > Mammalia > Artiodactyla > Bovidae > Ovis > Ovis canadensis. Next base: position 80,309,784 of record NC_091260.1, on the reverse strand, counting down.
CCGATTCAGTTTTGTAAGCCCTGAAGCTCCGTCACTGCTCTCTGCAGGACCCCCCCTCTCGCCCCCCATCACCCCTGCACGCAATTTGCAGACTCTCTGGTGGGACGCCTCTATTTATTGGTCTCTCATTATGGGACTGAGCATAGTGATTTAGCAGAGGCCTTTCTATCTGCGTTTTAATAGTGATTTGTCACTAATTCCCCTTGTCACTTCCCTTTTAGCTTCCCAGCAGACACCCCCTCGCCACTAACGAGCTGGCTCCTCCTGCTAATTAGACTCCACCAGCCCCCTCCCGCCCATCTGACTCTTGGCCTGAGTGAGAGATGCTGGTGGGGTCCCCGCAGAGGCAACAGCAGCTGTTGGCACACCCAGGGGAGGCTGCCGGCTGCCACAGTGAGACCTGGAGACAGAACAATAGTTCGAGGTGGCAGGACACTCTCAGCTTCAAACCCTTCCCCCCACATCTCTTAAAAACGAGAAGGAAAGTGAAACGCCAGCAAGAACTATCCCCTCATATTTCAAAAGTAGTTTACAAAGAATAATGGATCTACAAGAGTTATAAGGGTTGGAGAAAAAGTCTAGATTCTTTGGGCAATCATTTGCATGATCTCTCCTGTTATTATCAAGAAAGTGTGTCGTCAACTCTCAGATCTACTCGCCCCAGGAGGACCACCTGAGATGCTGCCTACGCTGATTCCCTTCATGATGCGCCGAGGATCATAGCCTCTCTCCAACCATCCTGCATCTTGTTCAGAATGCCTTCCATCACCTTCCATCATGCATTCCTTACAAAACACACAAGGAACCTCTTCACACTCAGTGTATGTTGATATCCTGCCTCACAGACCAATGTTTTCTCCAGTGACAAACTGTTCTATTTCAGGCTCAGTGACGTTTTTCCTGAAATTTATCTAATCTCTGTAATGACACAAAGTGTGTATCTTTAGATAGCCCTCACTCTACAGTCTACACAAGCACCTTCCCCGCCTTTTCTTCATTTCCTTAACACCCAAGAAAAGCTGCACCTTAGTTCTGCTGACATCCATTTTTTCAAAGCCTTGAGCATGGCAGGTCATTTCTTTTATGAAGTCTTCTGCTCAGGGCTTTCCAACTTATTCAGATATGGTTGGCAGAATAACACATCCATCGTTCACAAGAACATAGCCAGGTATTAATAGAAAGGTCTGCTCGTGAGGAGGTGGTTAATTTGGGTTGGTTTTTTGTGCATTCTTTTGCTTTGCTGAAACTGAAGTCATTGGCAATAAACTGGCCTTGGGTGAGATGCAGTCTTTGCGCTGAAGGCTAAAAGAGTGTAACTGACCCAATAAGGGAGGGTCCTGGATGGCCCCCACTCCAGCCGATTAATTAGCTGGCATCCAGCCTCACTTTGTCTCACAGGCTGGAAAAGGCGTTATAATTAGATTTTCCCGTCCTTGCTACAAAATAAGGGTCGATTGTCTTGCATGCCCAATCACAGTTGCACCACGCTTATTGCAGGTTTAATCCATGTGCTGAGAAATTACACGGGAATCAAATGCACACTGGCATCAGAAAACAACTCCAGATTGCCCTCAATGGTCAAATTTCTTCTGCAAATAAGTGCTGATTTACATGAATTTACATCTAAAATGCAAATCACAGGGTTCCTCAGAGGCAGCAGAAGGAAAGTTTGAAGGCAGCTAGCTTCTCCTTTATCTCGAAAGCAGAAGTCCTGTTGGTCTTTAGAGTGGAAACCCCCAAACAGGTTTCCATCAGCTGCCCCACACGCAAAATATAAAGCGCCAGATTACGTGAACACAGGCCCCTTTATGCTCCCTGCGGTAATTCTGAAGCATGAGCTTCCATCTGCGCTTGATTTACAGCAGGCGGTTGCTTCACCGCCTGTTAGCAACATGGGAGATAGAGGCACTGCTGGGGGATGGGGAGGCTTCTGTTTCAAAGCAAACCGTGGCTAGGGGGCAAGTGCTGGGGCTTCCCTGGTGGCTCGGAGGTAAAGAGTCCACCTGCAGTGCAGGAGACCTGCGTTCCATCCTTGGGTCGGGAAGATGCCCTGGAGAAGGGAACGGCTACCCACTCGAGTATTCGTGCCTGAAGAATTCCATGGGCAGAGGAGCCTGGAGGGCTACAGTCCATGGGGTCGCAAAGAGTCAGACACGACTGAAGTGACTTAGCACAGCACAGCACACAGGGGGCCGGTGGAAACGGTTGGCTGTGTCATCTGTCACTCCTGGGAGTGGATCGGTAGAAGTCAGTTTGAGTGTTGAGTTCAGCATTCACCCAGCAGCCTAGGAGCAGGTTCCTGTGTCTGGAATGAGGCGTGACATTCACGGCAAGGGGCAGGCGTGGGTGTGAACACACATGTGCGTGCATTGCACTCGAGTGTGAATATGTAAGATGTGAGTGTGTACGTGCATGCAAGGAAGTATGCACAAGCACTTCTGGGCAAAGTCTTCTGTATGTTAAGTGACATGTTGAACTGATGGCAAGTGAAAAGAAAATCTAGCTGTAAAATTTTTTTGTTAAAGAAAATAACCCATGTCCGTGATGTGTTACAGGTTGGATTCTGCACCCCCTGCCTCAGACTCACTAATCCAGGCCCTCCAGGCAAGGAACGCGGGGTCGTTAGAGAATTCAGCCGGGCCTTGCTGGATAATACAGGAGGCGGGGAGGAAGCATGGCATGATGACTGTATTATTCCAGCAGACATGGAAGAGATGGGGGAGGCCTGATTAATAAGGCACCGCTTCCTCTTCAATATGGATTTACTGTTTAGACTGAAAATCAATACCTGACCTTGAAAGATTGTGTGTGGGCTTGTTCTTAGTGGCTGAAGAGTTACAAACAGACAGGCATGAAGATGCAGCTCAGACTGACGGTCTTGGTGAATTTAAAGGGCACTGGTGCCCGTGAGGGAGGGAACCTCTCCCCACTCGCCTGCCCCGTCCCCACCAAGACACAAGCAGCGAGAAGCAGCATCCTCTAGTGGGCTGGGGGAGGGGGGTGGGGGTCCCAGCAATGGGCACTGTCCTGTAGAACCACCAGGAGCTGCGGGAACAGACGGTTGTCTTGTCAAGTTGTTCCTCTCTGGAAGGAGTCTGCCAGGGTGTCAGGGGTCTCCTGGGCTGTGACACCAAGAGTTTATCCTGCTTTGCCTAGATTTCAGAGACAGCTGCCCTCTGGGAGCACAAGAAATCTGACGTTTGGAACACACGTGCACAGAACAAAGACGGGCTGACTTGCAGCAAAACGTACTTATTTATGAGTCATGGAATTCCACAAATTTCTAGCTTGAGCTTCTGTTATTAAAAAAATAACGACTTAAAAAATATCTGTGTTCTGTGATTATGCGTGCATGCGTGCTAAGTCACTTCAGTCGTGTCTGACTCTTTGAGACACTTTGGGCCATAACCCACCAGACTCCTCTGTCCTTGGGATTCTCCAGGCAGAATACTGGAGTGGGTTGCCATGCCCTCCTCCAGGAGATGTTCCCAACTCAGGGACTGAACCCAGGTCTCCTGCATTGCAGGCAGATTTTTTACATCTGAGCCACCAGGGAAGCCTTGGATGGTACTATTGTCCTAGTTTAAGGGACAGTCTTTTTCTCTTATTTTCCTATTCTTCCCCCTCTCCTCAACTATGGAAGCCCTCTCTCTTCCCACCTGAGGAATCAGGTTGCAACACTACATTCACAGTAAGGCAGTTGCAAGAACACAGAGAAAATATGCATCACTTGTTTACAGAAATAAAAACATACAAGTTTCTCTGCAGCTCACCTTCCCACCTCCATAGTACTTTGTGGAAATCTTCCCAACCCATCGATGTAGCTGCTACTGAATTTAGTAGCCACATACTAACTTATGCAGTGCATACATCAGGGATTATTCAGCCATTCAGCAATTCCCCTACAAACGGGCAACTTGATGCTGATCAGATTTGCCGCCTCAAAATAACACACTGTCCATATGTGCCTGCAAAACTCCTGTGTTCACATCCGGGAGATGGGTTTCCAGGCTACAGACACCAGTTTGTGAATTGTAACAGCCCTCAACAGAGGAGGGTACATGTCATCGCCCATCAGAAAAGCCCCTTCTCACACTCTCTCTGCACCTGCCCCAGCAGGGGGTCCCTGGTTCTTTGTTGGGTTTTGATGTCAGATGTAGGTAAAGTGGCAGTTGCTTTCTAAGCTACTTTGCATTCCCCTGAGGTTGGTGAGTCTGATCTCTTCATAGGCTTATAAATCATTTCGCTTTGCTCTCCTCTGGATTTGTGACTCAGATCTTCACCCATTTGTCTTTGGAGCTGTTTGATTTATAAAGCTCATCATGCTATTTTAGGATTTCCCCAGTGGCTCAGTGGTAAAGAATCCGCCTGCCAATGCAGAAGGAGACACGGGTTGGATCCCTGGGTCGGGAAGATCCTTTGGAAGAGGAAATGGAAACCCACTCCAGGATCCTCGCCTGGAGAATCCCATGGACAGAGGAGCCTGGCGGGCTGTGGTTCATAGGGTCAAAAAGAATCAGACACGACTGTGCACATACGCACGTGCAAACACTGAGGCTCAGCTGGGAGGGTGTGCATCTCAGCTCTGCGTCTGGAGAACTGTGCTGCCCACTCTTACTTCAACTTTCTCACATTTATGCTGCAGATACAAACTATCTCATGGGGATACAGAAAGCCATATTAAGAAGATACAAATATTTATAACCCAGATGCTGGTTAACTCAAACTAATTTTTATTTATTCAGTGTACGATATCACAGGATTTATGAACTTTTCAAAATTTTTATATTATAAAATGTGTACTTAGTTTGTATTGTATTTTTTTATTTTTTACTAGAGTATAGTTGATTTACAATGTTGTTAGTTTTGGGGTACAGCAAAGTGATTCTGTTATACATACATATTCTTTCTCAGACTCTTTTCCATTACAGTTTGTTATAAGATATTGAATATAGCTCCCTATGCTACACAGTAGGTCCTTGTTATCTATTTTATTTATAGTATGTATATCTGTACAGAGAAAGACAAATATCATATGATATCACTTATTTGTGGACTCTAAAAAAAAAAAGTGATCCAGATCCAAAGAACTTATTTACAAAGCAGAAAAGAGTCACAGGCATAGAAAACAATCTTTTAGTTACTGAAGGGGAAAGAGTAGAGAGAAATAAATTTTAAATGTGTCTTTATTTCCAATTTTAAGGCTTTCATTTTCCCTGACTCGGTTAGGGAAGTTCCCGTCTTCTTTCAGTCTGTGACACAGCTGTCCCAGAGGGTCACAGACTTTTTAACCCCAGAAATACAGTTTTCTCCTTTCCAGGTGGGAAGTCCCTCCAGTTCCTGCCTGCTTTTGCTTCCACCTAGAATTGGGTTTGGGGTTTTGTCGCAAGCTGATCGGTCCCCTGTGGTTAGGCTGGTGGAACCCTGTGCCATCTCTTCGTAACCAGGGTCCTGGTGACAGAGTCAATCACTAGTTAGGTCGATACGAAGTCCAGGGTCCCCGAGGAGGAGGAGAAAGGGGTCTGAGGTTCTCAAGGAGGAGACAAGGACAAACGTTTGTTTGTTTGTTTGTTGGTTTTCTGTACTGGGTCTGGTCAGACCTTTCTACTGTTAGTTCTCGTCTTGTTAATTTAAGTTGTACGCTGCGGGAGTGGGTCTGGGAAAAGTATATGAGGCCCTGGTAAGACTAGTGAGTGGGGACACTCTCTCCCTTCTGATGTCTGTGTCAGAAGCTTTCCCTGTCCCTTTTTCACTTGAATAAAACTCTGCTACACAAAAGCTCTGAAGTGATCAAGCCCGGTCCTTGGTCCCAAAGCCAAACCTGCTTCTTCGGAGATTGCGAATCCAACACGGTTCACCGTTAGCTATCACTGGGAAAGGCTGAAACCCTAAGATCCTCAGGCAGCACGGCATGCAATTCAGTAACCTCCTCCCACAGCGCAGGCAGGCTTTGGTGTACAAAGGGTATGCAATCGAAGTTAATTTATTTCTTTAACGCTTCCCAGGTGGCTCGGTGATAAAGAACTCACCTGCGAATGCGGGAGACACAAGAGACTGGAGTTCAGTCCCTGGGTTGGGAAGATCTCCTGGAGGAGGAAGTGGCTACCTACCCACTCCAGCATTCTTGCCGGGAGAATTCCATGGACAGAGGAGCCTGGTGGACTACAGTCTGTGAGGTCGTACAGAGTCGGACACGACTCACCAACCGAGCACACACACACCAATGGTTTAAAGTTTTATTATTAAATAAGTGGTGGTTGTCTTAGTTTTCAAGCATTTAAATATAAATTTGCATTTTATTTTGAAAAGTGCTTTCCAATTATTATTATTCTTTCTGGTATTTGTATGAGATTAAAGGGTGAGAATCCCCCTTTTGCCATAAAATATACTAGAAACTAGATTACTTAGTTTTATCAACAGTTCGTCTTTTGGCAATGACTTTGTCATGTGCTCCCTTGGGCATCTTTCTCAACTCATGCTTTGATTAGTATCGATTTCTGACTAATTATTCTACTTTCTAATTAACTGCTTTGTTAAGTTAAAACAAATTAATGGAGTTTCTTTGTATCCAATTGCTGAATTATTGTCTTCACTGAGATTGCAAATCATTTCGGCTTCCCTGGTGGCTCAAATGATAAAAAGAATCTCCCTGGATACAGGAGACCCAGGTTCAATCCCTGGTTCAGGAAGATCCCCTGGAAAAGCAAACGTCTACCCACTCCAATATTCTGGCCTGGAGAATTCCGTGGTCAGAGGAGTCTGGTGGGCTACAGTCGCAAAGACCTGGAGACAGCTGAGCGACTAACGCTTTGCTTTCACTGTGGCAGATATACATCGTTATGCTTTTTATTGCCAATGACTCAATAAATTAATGATTTAATTGATTAATTAATGACAGTCATCAATATTGGCTTCGCAGTCCAAAAATGAGTGGAGAACACATCTTCCCATCGCCCTGGCCCTTTTCCAACAGAAAAGCTGCTCATCAGTCATTCTTCCAGTGCTGCAGAGTCTGTTCTTTTGAGACGAGTACACGTCTGCCGTCTGTACCTGTTTGGTATTTAATTCCTCATGACTTCAGAAGATAGATGGCATTTGCCATCAAGACCAGAGTCTGGGATTTTACTATCCTCCTGGCACTCAAGTGGAGGCTTAAAGGACGTGTTGGTCCCTAATTGGAACACTGCTAGAGCTTTGGACCATCTTGTGTTGATGACTCTTGCCACTCCAACGGCCTTTTGGGTCATGGTCCTCCGGGTTCAAAACCTCGAACAGCTCTGCTTTGGGGTCACACGGATCCCAAACCATTAAGTCAGGCATGTGAGTGCTTTAGCTACTTTCCCTCCACTTATCTTTCCAATCCCATCTGCTCAGTGTATTTTGTACCCGGGGCTCCAGAACCCCCAGCTAATCATTTCTCTGTCTCCCCTGTGGGGCTCCAGAACCCCCAGCTAACTCGTTTCTCTGTCTCCCCCGTCCCCAGGGCTGACACCCTGCTCTGGTCCCTTTGCTTCACTCTGAGTGGCCCTTTAACATCTCTCCGTCCACCTCTCCAGGATGCTCTCTCCTTCACTAGCTCTGTCTCCACGGTTGCTCAGGGCCCATATGTGCTGTGTGCCAAGTCGTTTCAGTTGTGTCTGACTCTGTGCAACCCTATGGACTGTAGCCCTCCCAACTCCTCTGTCCGTGGGATTCTGCAGGCGCAAATACTGGAGCGGGCTGCCATTTCCTCCTCCAGGGGCTCTTCCTGACACCAAGACTGCACCCATGTCTCTCGTGTCTCCTGCACTGACAGGCGTGTTCTTCACCCTGGTGCCCCCGGGAAGCTTACACTCAGGGTATGGGACATGTAAAAGTAGTTCTCCGGGTCCTGGGCCCATCTCAGAAGCTGGCCCTTATTAGGCCTTTCCAAGGAAATTCTTCTCTGGCTTCGAGGCTGCCAGATCTCCTCTGGGAGACAGCATGTGAGTCATGCTTGCATCATAACACGCCAGGCTGCAGTGAACAGCTACGTCACTCCGGTGATGGCTGCAGCTGGCAGCTCTCAGCAGAGCCTACCTCTGGAACTTGCTTTTGGCTGAAAAAAGACACCTGGTTCGGAGTCATGTCTCACTCCCAGGGATGGCCCATGAACAATGACTGGGTGATGAAGCAGGACCAAGGCCCAGCTCTCTCCTCCAAACGCTTGTTGCTCTTCAGTCCCTCAGTCGTGTCTGACTCTTTGCAACCCCATGGACTGCAGCCCCCCAGGCTCCTCTGTCTTCCATTATCTCCCAGAGTTTGCTCAAACTCATGTCCATTGAGTTGGTGATGCCATCCAACCATCTCATCCTCTGTCATCCCCTTCTCCTCCCACCTTCAGTCTTTCCCAGCATCAGGGTTTTTTCAAATGAGTCCTCTCTTCACATCAGGTGGCCAAAGTAATGGAGTTTCAGATTTAGCATCAGTCCTTATGAACATTCAGGACTGATTTCCTTTAGGATTGACTGGTTTGGTCTCCTTACTGTCCAAGGGACCCTCAGGAGTCTTCTCCAGCACCACAGTTTCAAGGCATCAATTCTTTGGTGCTCAACCTTCTTTATGGTCCAACTCTCACACTCATACATGACTGATGGAAAAACCATAGCTTTGACTACGTGGACCTTTGTTGGCAAAGTGATGTCTCTGATTTTTAATATGTTGTCTAAGTTTTTCATAGCTTTTCTTTCAAGAAGCAAGCATCTTTTCATTCCATAGCTGTAGACAGTGTCTGCAGTGATATGGGACCAAGGAAAAGGACCTGCTCCAGACCTGCCCCCCGGGATCCGCTGAGGCCTGTGTTGTGACTGCATGACTCTCCAGCACCCTATTCTGCCCAGTCCTTCTGCCCTCCTCCCCTTCAGGCGTGGGTCCCCAGAGGGCTTCCCAATCAGCTGTCTGCACGCAGAGCTTCTCCATCTCAGAGGTGCTTCCTAGGAAACACGATCCAGAACACAAGACTTCAGGCAGACCTTGAGGTCACAGAACATCTCAAGGCCAACCTTTTATCCTGCTGAACAATGATTGCCTTCAATATTGGAAGATCCTATCACTGTCTGTCAAACTGAATGTCTCATTATATAATGAACAAAGATGAAATGTAGCTCATCTTTAGGGGGCAATTGCAGACTACGCTCCCTCTTCTCACAGATAAACCAAGAAGCATCAGTGAAATGGTAGAAAGACCCAGCGATTTTAAGCAATTTTTCCACTTCTCACATATGGCACTCAGAGAGTTTATAACAATTACTAACGTCATCATAAAGCAAGACAGCTTCTTTAAAACACACAGTTAAGAGTTGGACCGTAAAGAACGGTGAGCGCCAAAGAATTGATGGTTTTGAACTGTGGTGTTGGAAAAGACTCTCAAAAGTCCCTTGGATAGCAAGGAGATCAAACCAGTCAATCCTAGAGGAAATCAATCCTGAATATTCATTGGAAGGACTGATGCTGAAGCTGAAACTCCATTACTTTGGCCACCTGATGGGAAGAGCCGACTCATTGGAAAAGACTCTGATGCTGGGAAAGATTGAAGGCGGGAGGAGAAGGGGACGGCAGAGGACAAGATGGCGGGATGGCATCACTGACTCAATGGGCATGAGTTTGAGCAAGCTCCAGGAGACAGAGAAGGACAGGGAAGCCTGGCAAGCTGCAGTCCACGGGGTCACAGTCAGACCTGACTGAGTGACTGAACGAGACACCAAAGGCAGGTCCTTCATTAAGAAATAGAGCTCATGCCCTGACTACCACGTGTTTACCTGGTTTTCCAATTCTGTGTGTGACAAGTAGGCATTCTGTAGAAGTTCGTTCTTATTTCATCTGGAGAAGCAGGGCTGGACTGGATTGCAGTTTTAACCAAGGCTGACTGCGCTCCATAGAGCAGAGGGGGAAAACACTTGCTGGCTTCAGCCTCCTGTTGTGAAATATGATGTGTACAGGACTGAAAAGTAGTTGTGAGGTTCATCCCCATGGCCATGCACCTGGGAGTTCAATGGTCCATGCTACACATAGCTGTCGTCACACAATGAAATTGAAAGGACTCACAGTCTGTAGAAGACGAGGAGGCACTGAGATGAAAATACCCATCCCTCCACAGTGTCAGCCACTCCGGGTGTTGCAGTCTCCTCCACCAAACGTGCGGGTGGACACACTCAAGCAGCATCTCTTCCACCGGCTGGACTCAGCATGTTCTGTTACAATCATTTCCCAGCTGCCACACTGAGCAGTTTCCAAGGCCCAGGGGCTGTGCTGAGTGTTTTACTCGCATCTACCTTGGCTCACTGAATCCTCACAAAAGCCCTGTAAGATTAGTGTAATTATCGTTATTCTGCGGATGAGAAAATTGGGGCTTAGAGATATCCGGTAATTGGCTCGAGTCCCCACTGCCGTTAGGTGGAGCAGGGGCGATGCCCGTGTGATACCTGAGTGCTCAGCTGCACTGCCTCCTGGCTTATTAAGTCCCCTCCACCCCCAGAGCCCAGGGGCCAGCAAGAGAGTGCATTCCTCACGGCAGCAAAAGAGTCACCTCGGTCATCTCTGTAGTATCTCCTCCCTACCCAGCACCTAAAGCCCTGCAGTAAAGGAGGCGGGTGAAGGGTGTGATGAAAGAATGAGGAAAGGAAGACAGTGGAGCGTCTCGGTATAGTTTTAAGAGAAAACTCCATGGTGGGGAAATATTATCAGTCACCTCCATGCGTGTGGACTGAGTCCCTTCAGTCCTGTCCAACTCTTTGCGACCCTATGGACTGTAACCCGCCAGGCTCCTCTGTCCATGGGATTCTCCAGGCAAGAATACTGGAGTGGGTTACCATGCCCTCCTGCAGGTGGTCGTCTCAACCCAGGGATTGAATCTCCTGTCTCTTAGGTCTCCTGCATTGGCAGGCGGGTTCTTCACCACTAGTGCTCCCTGAGAAGCCCGTCAGTCACCTCTGGCCATAATAATGCTGTATAACCAGCACAAAAAAAGAAAAAGAAAAACCTGACAATAAGCATTTACTTACCCTCATACACCTGTGGGTTGGTGGATTTCCAGCTGGGCTCCATGCATCTCTTATCCTCCTCCTGGGGCCAGGGCTGACTCAGCATCTTCTTCCGCTGGTGAAGACAGACGGGCAGGGAGCAAGCCCCAGAGCAGAGGCACCGTCCTAGGCTTTGGCCACACCGTGTCTGCCAGCATTCCACTAGATGAGAGAGACGTCCAGGCAGGGCAGGGTAGAGCAGGCTGCAAGCGACTCCAAATGACGCTCTCACCACCCGGGAGCTGTCTCCTCGTATGGCAATTGCTGCCGCCTCCTCTCCTGCCCCACAGAGCACTCTCAGAAGCCTCCTGGGCCCGGGGCACCCAGCATCGTTACCCACAGTGGAGTCAATAGGCTCTTTACATGGAGCAACGTGAGAAATACACACCATTTGCAAACGCAAAGTAAATGTGTCAACTGGACGCATAAAATACTCCTTACTATTCATAGCTTTGGATTATCCATGCTTCTGGTCCCCTAAGTTTATATGATTAGTCAAGATCTGCTCTAGTTTTGAGTTAGCCCCTTGTCCCATGTGAGGCCAGTTCTCAGACAAACACATGGGCTGCGGTCATCCCTTCCGGAGCAAAACCCATGTGGAGGAGACTTGTTTATAGGGTCATTTTTCCAGCATCAAAGGCTCCCTATTTCGACAACTCTTTAAAATGTTAATGGTAGATACATGGTAAATATAAAGTGTTAATTAAAAAATCATTAGATGCATAGTAAAGAGATGACAATACTTGTGTAGATTTGCTGGCATCAGTTCAGTTCAGTTCAGTTCAGTCGCTCAGTCATGTCCAACTCTTTGAGACCCCATGAATCGCAGCACGCCAGGACTCCCTGTCCATCACCATCTCCCGGAGTTCACCCAGACTCACATCCATCGAGTCCGTGATGCCATCCAGCCATCTCATCCTCTATTGTCCCCTTCGCCTCCTGCCCCCAATCCCTCCCAGTATCAGGGTCTTTTCCAATGAGTCAACTCTTCTCATGAGGCAGCCAAAGTACTGGAGTTTCAGCTTTAGCATCATGCCTTCCAAAGAAATCCCAGGGTTGATCTCCTTCAGAATGGACTGGTTGGATCTCCTTGCAGTCCAAGGGACTCTCAAGAGTCTTCTCCAACACCACAGTTCAAAAGCATCAATTCTTCAGCGCTCAGCCTTCTTCACAGTCCAACTCTCACATCCATACATGACCACAGGGAAAACCATAGCCTTGACTAGACAGACCTTAGTCGGCAAAGTAATGTCTCTGCTTCTGAGTATACTCTCTAGGTTGGTCATAACTTTTCTTCCAAGGAGTAAGTGTCCTTTAATTTCATGGCTGCAGTTACTATCTGCAGTGATTTTGGAGCCCAAAAAGATAAAGTCTGACACTGTTTCCACTGTTTCCCCATCTATTTCCCATGAAGTGATGGGACCGGATGTCATGATCTTCGTTTTCTGAATGTTGAGCTTTAAGCCAACTTTATCGCTCTCCTCTTTCACTTTCATCAAGAGGCTTTTTAGCTCCTCTTCACTTTCTGCCATAAGGGTGGTGTCATCTGTATATCTGAGGTTATTGATATTTCTCCCGGCAATCTTGATTCCAGCTTGTGTTTCTTCCAGTCCAGCGTTTCTCATAATGTACTCTGCATAGAAGTTAAATAAGCAGGGTGACAATATACAGCCTTGATGTACTCCTTTTCCTATTTGGAACCAGTCTGTTGTTCCATGTCCAGTTCTAACTGTTGCTTCCTGACCTGCATACAGGCAGGTCAGGTGGTCTGGTATTCCCATCACTTTCAGAATTTTCCACAGTTTATTGTGATCCACAGAGTCAAAGGCTTTGGCATAGTCAATAAAGCAGAAATAGATGTTTTTCTGGAACTCTCTTGCTTTTTCCATGATCCAGCAGATGTTGGCAATTTGATCTCTGGTTTGTTGGCATAGTGACATTCATAAAGGTCTCAGTGTTACAAGTTTACATAACAAGAATGTTTGTGAAAGAAAGTGAAAGTGAAAGTCGTTCAGTCGTGTCTGACTCTGCAACCCCATGGACTATACAGTCTATGGGATTTTCCGGGCCAGAATACTGGGGTGCGTAGCCTTTCCCTTCAGGGAATCTTCCCAACCCAGGGATCGAACCAGGGTCTCCTGCTCTGCAGGCAGATTTTTTTTACCAGCTGAGCCACGAGGGAAGCACCAAGCAAACAAGAGAGGATAAAATGCACCGAGCCAACCTGCCGCCAAACGCATGGAGAGCAGTGTTGCAGCTTCCTGAGACTTTCCAGGTGTCACCTGGTCACACCAGGCAGTGCCAGTAAAACAAAGGGAGCCCATTGCTCGTAACACTAGGAGGCCGCGAGTGAGAGCCAGACAGAGAGAAGCTAAGACTCTGTCCTAAGAGGTCCCAGCTCAGGAGTCAGTGCAGCAGGGAAGCGGGAAGGGCTGGCTGTGCACACATGGAGGCTTGCTGCCTTTGGGGCTCACGGGGGGTTGGGAGAAGCCAGAGGCCATCCCAGAGTGTCCCCCTGCTGCAGAGAGAGGCCAGGGCCCAGAGGTCCAGCCTGGTGGCAGCTCTGCCTAACCCACCTGGGAGCCATGCCCATTCCCCCAAGATCCACTGGGAAGATCACCTGGGACTGGGACTGGGAGCGTTTGGGGAGCAACACAGAGCTATTGGGGCATCTCTGAAGCGGAGGGAAGGAGGGCGGTTACTGCGACCCAGTGGTTGTCACTAGCAACGTTCACCTTCCCGTAACCTTCCTCGCCCTGAAATGGCTTGAGTTGTGTGTTTCATTTTATTTGTGAGGCTTCATTACACAACGCGGGCTTCCCTGGTGGCTCGGCTGCTAAAGAATGCACCTGCAACGCGGGAGACCTGGGTTTGATCGCTGGGTTGCGAAGATCCCCCGGAGAAGCGAAAGGCTACTCACTCCAGTATTCTGGCCTGGAGAATTCCATGGACGGTATAGTCCACGGGGCCACAGAGTCAGGCATGACTGAGTGACTTTCACTTTGGCTATCACACAATATTGCACAACAGGAAATTGCTGACTTCCCATTCCACTTCCCAGTCCCCCTTCCCATTCCACCCCTCCGGCCCTTTGAGGATCACACTTCAGTTTGGGGTGGGGGGGGCTTTTCCTGAAGTCTCAGATGGTAAAGAATCCACCACCAATGCGGGAGATCTGGGTTCTATCCCTGGGTCGGGAAGATTCCTTGGAGAAGGAAACAGCAACCCACTTCAGTATTCTTGTCTGGAGAATCCCATGGACAGGGGAGCCTGACGGGCTGCAGTCCATGGGGTTGCAAAGAGTCAGAGCTGGTTTTTCTCTGTTCTGTAACAATTAACCCCAGGGTCCCTAAGTCTATGGGTAGAGAGATGGGAAGACCGAGGAAGAGAGTGCAACCAGCTCAGACAGGGGAGGAAAGGCCGCCATGTCGCCCCAGAGGGCAAAGGAGCCTGGCTGTGCAGCAACTGAGGCTATAGACACAGGACGTGCTGACCGGGCAGATGCAGCTCTGATGGAGGGACATGCGATGCTAATGAGATAAATGTGTGCAAAGCCAGATCGTTCCAACCGCCTGGAAGGGAAGAGAAGAGGACCGACAAGCAAGGGGGCTGAAAGCAACAGGTCTGTTGACTGTACATTCACATTTCCCTTAACATTTCTTAACATTTTTTACCCTAATTACTCCCCAAGGTGCCCATACACCAAGGTTTGAGCCCAAGCAATAAAGAAGACAGATATAGATGCTCTGGGGGAAAATTATGGGCATCCTGTCATACAAACATGGCCTACACAGTACAGGGAATTCTCCAGGCCAAAATACTGGAGTGGTTGCCTTTCCCTTCTCCAGGGGATCTTCCTGACCCAGGGATCGAACCCAGGTCTCCCGCATTGCAAGGGGATTCTTTACCAGCTGAGCCACAAGGGAAGCCCAAGAATACTGGAGTGGGTAGTCTATCCCTTCTCCAGGGGATCTTCCTGACCTAGGGATCGAACCCAGGTCTCCCGCATTGCAAGGGGATTCTTTACCAGCTGAGCCACAAGGGAAGCCCAAGAATACTGGAGTGGGTAGTCTATCCCTTCTCCAGGGGATCTTCCTGACCCAGGAATTGAACCAGGGTCTCCTGCATTGCAGGTGGATTCTTTACCAACTGTGCTATCAAGGAAGCCCACAGGGTGCTATCCATGACTGTAATTCTAAGATAAAAAAGAAAAAATTTTGGATGTGTGGATGAAAAAACATTAGAATCAACTTTACACGAAATGTTTTCAGATGTAAATACTGGGTAATGAAATGATCTGTGTGGGTGTCACAGGAAAGCTTGGGAATCCATCCACATGGTGCTGGGACCCTTCCCTGGAGACAGCACAACCTCCCACACCCCGAAGCGGGGACTCATATGCACCTGCTACCCCCAAACTCTTCTAAACAATGTTGACAAGGGCAATTTCTTTCCCAGGAACAGAATTGATAAATCTAAATTTCAGAACTGGACAGATACAAAGGACAGAAGATTTGGTCTGGATAAATGAGTGGCAAGATAGCCAGGGGGGAATGCTCAGCCTCCATCCAGAAAGAGGCACTGCGTTTGGAAGGAAAAAAAAGAAAAACTCGAAAAATGCCCTGCCAGGTAGGGAGGGTGATGAATTGTGTGGGAACACAGCCCAGCTCCACTGCCAGAGAAGATAAATTCCCTCCCGAGTCAGAGGAGGGGAGGCGCTCAGAATTAATGTGTGATAATGGCCCGGTTTCGAGCCTTGGTAAATCCGCACTGAAACGGTTTGTTCTCTTTTTGAATCTCCTGTTATCAGAGGGAACTTCCGACATCAGTGGAAAGGTCAGTGTCCTGGGAGATTATGGGCGACTTGGATCCAGCCAGAGCAGACATCCACAGAAAAAGATTTGATGGAGAGAAGAAGGAGCAAAACTGCTCTTTCAGAACAAAGATAATGCGACGCGGCTTTAGTGTTTCACTGTAATCAGGGCATACTTGAACTGTGAACACACAAGAGCCTGGCTGACGGTCAGTGCAGTGAGGTTAGCAGGGCCTCAGGAAATCCGAGATGGTTGGCTGGCATCACCAACTCAACGGACGTGAGTTTGAGCAGGCTCCAGGAGACGGTGAAGGATAGGGAAGCTTGCAGTCCATGGGGTCACAGAGAGTCGGACACGGCTGATCAACAGCACAGCCTGTCCTGGCTTCACTCCATCGGCGCCCCGCTCCCGCCGTTTTCCTGTGTCCTGAGGATGGAGTGGGCAGCCCTGCTCTCAGCTGAGCATGAGGCCGTCACTCTGTGCAGCTCTGCAGAGACCAGGAACTTCCCAGCCATCACCCCTGTTGGCTCCCCCCACTGAGGTGTTCCAGGCCCCTGAGGTCTCAGCCCTCTGATCTGTGGCCCATGTCTCCTGTTCCCACTGGCTGAAACCTCCCCTGCCTCTATCTCTGGGTCCAGGGAGGGCTGAGTGGCTGTGATCCTCAGGCCTGTGCCTGGCGGCCTCTGGGCCAGTGAGGTGATGCTGAGCCTGAATCCCAGGGCCCGTCCCTCTGCATGAGAGCTGGCCGGCATCCAACAAAGAACGACCTCTGCACACTGGGCCTGCCTGTCCTCTGGACCAGAGCATCTGCCCTGACGGGAGCATCCTTGCTAGTCGGTCTTCCTGTGTTTAACCAGAGAATAGGAGATTTAGCCTTTAATTAATCAGGGCAGGATTATGCCATGTTGTGGTCTGCGCAGCCCATTCGAAAACTGAAATCCAGCCTTCCATTTGGTACACCATACTGCTTGCTGGAAGCAGTTGACTTTCCTTGCAGCACCATCTATTAAGAGACCGAACCTAGAGATGGAGTTGGGGTGTGGATATGCTGAGCTCCCGTCAGAACCAGGGCAAGACAGCAGGGCTCACAAAGTCTGGGGCAGCCAGCTGGCGGAAGCCTGGTGTGGAGGGGGCAAGGATGGCAGGGCCCTTTGGATCTTGTCTTTGGAGAAGAAACTCACCCTGCATCCGAGACTGAATTCAAAACTGGAAAAGACTCCAAATAGGTGGTGCGAGTGGTGAAGAAGGGCCTCCCTGGTGACTCAAACGGTAAAGAGTCTGCTTGCAATGCAAGAGACCCGGGTCCCATCCCTGGGTCAGGAAGATCCCCTGGCGAAGGAAATGGCAACCCACTCCAGTATTCTTGCCTGGGAAATCTCATGTGCAGAGGAGCCTGGTGGGCTACAGTTCACGGGGCCACAAAGGGTCGGTTGAGAATGAGCAACTAACACTTTGACTTTCAGGAAATACAAAGAACAATAAAACTAATGAAGAAGAATATAATACAATAACTGAAATGGAAAATACCCTAGAACAGCAGTCCCCAGCCTTTTTGGCACCAGGGACCTGTTTTGTGCAAGGCAATGTTTCCATGGACTTGGGAAGGAGGTATGATTCGAGCACATTACATTTATCGTGCCCTTTATTTCTGTTATGATTACATTTGCTCCATCTCGGATTGTCAGGCCTTAGATCCTGGAGGCTGGTAAATCCTGCTCTAGAAGGAATCAATAGTTGACCAAATGATACAGAGGAATGAACCGGCGAGTCAGAGGTTGAAGACACCGAAATCACGGCTCCTGAACAGAAGACAAGAACAAAGGGTGAAATGAAATGAGGACAGTTTAAGAGATCTTTTCGACGAGCATTCACATTTCAGGGGTCATAGACGGAGAAAAGAGAGAAAGAAGCCGAGGAAATACGTGAAAATGAAATGGCTGAAAACCTCCCTAACCTAGGAAAGGACACAGACATCCAAGTCCAGGAAACAAAGGGAGTCTCAAATATGATGAACCCGAAGAGGAACACATCAAGACATGCTGTCATTAAAATGGCAAAAAGGAAAGATAAAAAGAGAATACTAAAAGCAGCAAGGAAAATCCACAAGTTACATACAAGGGAACTCACATAAGACTGCCCACTGCCTTTTCAGCAAAAATTTTGCAGGCTAAAAAGAGGTGGTGCAGTATATTGAAACTGATAAAAAGGGAAAAAACAACAACCAAGGATACTTTACCCAGAAAGTAGGTATAGAGGGAACATACCTCAACATCATAAAGGCCAGGCGGCCCTGGTGGTAAAGAGCCCGCCTAACGATAGAGGAGACATTCCCTGATCCCTGGGTCAGGAAGATCCCCTGGAGGAGGGCATGGAACCCACTCCAGTATTCTTGCCTGGAGAATATCATGGACAGAGGAGCCTGGCGGGCTATGGTCCATGGGGTCGTAAAGAGTTGGACACGACTGAAGTGACTTAGCAGCAACCTATTCAGTGATGGAAACCTGAAATCCTGTCCTCTAAGATCAGAAACAAGACAAGGATGCCCACTGTCACCACTTTTACTCTCCACCGAATTTCCCTCCCACGTTCCAGCACATCCCCTTGGCTCTGGCCCAGAGAGCACTGCACTGGAGGTTTCTAGAGTCTGGAGAGGAAAGGTGCAAAGGCTCAAGCTTCAGGTACTGTAACTAGACCAGGGTTAAGTAGGGTTCAGCTGGCTGTCCTGCCTCTGTATGTCCAATAACTGATTTCCAAAAGGCCTTCTTGTCCGAGTCCTGCCCGCCTGGGGTCCTGCTGAGGGACAGTGGGTGTCTATCCTATGGGCATGCTTAAGGATACAGGCCACGGGATGAACTTTATTCTTGTCGGAATTATTAGCTTTCATTCCTCTGATCCACAGAGAGTGATTACCATTGGCGCCCTCAAGTAGCCATGTAGAAGGAAACTATCTTTGATCAACATGGCCTGCAGAGCCTTTGGATCAACCAGGGACATCTAATGTTCAACCCTTTAAGGAGAATGTTGAAACAAGAAGAAGTGTCCTGACTGTATGTTCTCGTGGGATACATCTCTTCTCTCCTGGCAGGCTTCCTGGCTTTCCTGTCTCCTGCTGAGAGCCAGGGTTTCATCTTTTGACTTCAGAGATGGAAAAACTGACCCTCATCTGCAGACAAAGTACAGGGACTCAGTAGTGACCTGAGGTTGCCGGTTCAGGGGGGCTTGTATGACCAAGGGATCTGCTACTGTGACAAATACCAGAAATCAACCACTTTTTAAAGAAAAATTTCCTTTTTACCTTTATCAAAAAAGAGGAAAACCTAAAGGTAAGCAGATATTAGTATTTTCTAAAAATGGCTACAAGGTGATTTCCAATTCCCAAAGGTGCTCATTCAAAACCTTTGTTTTATCCAGAGTTGGACTCGATTCTCCCCATGTAAGAGTCTCCCCTCTCTCTTGAGGTAAGTTGCTTCAGTCGTGTCTGATTCTGTGCAATCCCATGGACCATAGCCCGCCAGCTTCCTCAGTCCATGGGACTCTTCAGGCAGGAATACTGGAGTGGGCTGCCATTCCCTCCTCCAGGGGATCTTCAACCTGGGGATTGAACCCTTGTCTCTTAAGTCTCCTGCATTGGCAGGCGGGTTCTTTAAGCCTAGTGCCATAACTGTGGGTCACTCAGTCATGTCCAACCCTACAGACTAGTGCCATGCTTGGGAGTATATTCACAAATGTCTCAGAAATTGAATGTGGCATCAGTGGTGGTTGTGACTTCTGGGGCCAGGCCATGAAAAGCCACACAGATTCCACTTCCTTGTCTGTCTGTCTCTCCCTCAGGGTAAGTACCTCAGCTTGGCCATGCTAGAAACACCATATGGAGAGACCACCAATGCCTGAGGGACCCCAGCTGTCAGGGTGCCCCCAGCCCAGACACCAATATGTGAGTGAGGAAGCTTTGGAGGTGACCCCTCTGCAGGGACCGTCTGACCACAATTTCATGAAACACTGCAAGCCAGAAATTCCCAACTGAACCATTCCTGAATTCCCGACCACAGAAACCAAGGTCAGGGTTGCTTTACCATCGTTTGTCACACAAGGGCGGGTAATGAACACGAGGCAGGAGTGCACACTCTCTGCTGATTCACCATTTGTTTAGGGAAAGGCTGGATACTTCCTCCTGTCTTCCTAGCACTGCCTTTCCCCATCTGACTCACAGAAGAAGGTCATTCCCCCCATCTCAGTTCTCCACTGAACCATAAAAGTCTTTAAAATACAAATGTGTGGACAGGGAGCCCAGAAGCCAGCAGGCACTTGTGACTCTGCAACACACACATTGCTGACGCACGAGGGTCACCCCCTGACCTGGGGAACTGTTGGCCTCATCACAGGCAGAGCTCAATGAGGCACATCCCCCTGGGAGCCCAGTGCAGGTGAGCCGTCTGGTGCAGAGCTGTGGGGACTCGGGGCGGGGGGGGGGGGGGCTGAGGAGGTGGCCACGACAAGATTGTTGAGGGGAGAGGGTGAACATTATGAGGGAACAGGGGAGTTCTCTTCACACAGTTCTGCATCCGGTGTGATTATGATATGCTGCTGAGCACCCAGGGATCTAACTTCCTTTTCTTCCATGAAACCTCGCAACTACTCTGCAAATCAGTGGCATGATTGGCTGTTGCTGTTTTCCAGCTAAAATTCATGGAATAAGGAGCAACTTGGTACAACGCAGTTCCTTAACCTGCAAATGGGAATCGTGATGTACTGGGATATATTATCTGTGCAGACATAGTATCTGTGGTGGGTCAGTTATTATTGTGATTTAACCTTCAACTTGGTAATGAAAAGGTTATGCTATATGAAAATGCTTTGTACTTCCCAAGAGAGTCACTCAAATATGTTGCAATGATCTATGGGCCCGGTGGAAACAGCTGACACAAGATGACAGCTTTCGTAAAGTTCAGACAGAGTGAGGAGAGCAGGTGGAACTGTTGAGGAAGAAGCCTAGTTGTTTTAGAGCTCAGTGCATCCCCCATCACACCACTCAAACAGAAGCTATTCCGCCCTTTTAACGAATAGGGCCCAATCATCTTAGGTGACTTGGAACTCCCCAAAATAAGAAAAGGTGACCAAGTACCCTCCTTCGTCTCTCCTCTTCCTACTGAGACATCAATAAAATGAAAGCAACATGATTACCAGAAAGACAGAGATGGGGGAGGGAGAGAAGGGGGGAGAGGGAAGAAAAGGACAAAAGAGGAAGAGAAATAAACTCACAACAGCAAAGAGAACAGAAAGAGACTTGACAACAAATGAGAAATTTCAACACATTCCAAGAAGCTTAGAAACTGATAAATTAGAGAAAAAATCATGCTCTGAAATTCACAGAACCTGGATAGAGCAGAGAATAAGAATAACAACCATTCTAAGGACAACGATCACAACGACCATAATGTCCGCTAACATGCGTTGAGTGGGGCTCGTGTGCTAAGCCCAGGAGTAAACCTTTGACCCACATTTCACATCCGGTGTTCACAGCAACCTTGAAGCATCACTGGGTGGCTATCTGCATTTGTCATTGAGGAGTTGAAGGCACAGAGAGGCGACATCGCTTGTCTGCGGTCACAGGACTGGGTGCCCAGGGAGTTTGGTTCCAATCTTATGCCACAGCACACATCTTATATCATATCTCACGTATCATGCCCCCAAAGGGGGATGATCTCTCATATTCAGAACTCAAGAGAAGCTCTGGACCCAAAGATGGCAGGGATTATGGATGGGTATGAAAGGGGAACTGAAAATAGGTTTGGAGGACAGAAGAATTGAAAGCATAACCATGAAATATTTGCTCGAGTTGGCCCTCAAACTCCCTGCTCCTCATCCCCAGGTTTTGGTGAACACTGGGCCCCAACATTCCAGGCTCCTCCAGGCAAAGTAGGTGCGATAGATGCATAGGGGATGGATGGACACGCTAACAGATGAATGGATGGAAGAATGGATGGACGGATGCATGATGGATGGAAGAATGGATGGATAAGATGGACGAATGGATGGATAAGATGGGCAGATGGATGGATGGATGATGGATGGATGGATGGATGATGGATGGATGGATGGATGATGGATGGATGGATGGATGGAAAAGATGGACAGATTGATGGATGGATGATGGACAGATGGGTGAATGGATGGATGGATAAGATGGGCAGATGGATGGATGGATGGATGGATGCTGGGTGGATGGATGGATTGAAAAAATGGACAGATGGATGGATGGATGATGGATGGATGGATGGATGGTTGGATGGATGGATGGTTGGATGGATGGATTGAAAAGATGGACAGATGAATGGATGCTGGATGGATGCTGGATGGATGGATGGATGGAAAAGATGGACAGATGGATGTATGGATGATGGATGGATGGATGGAAAAGATGGACAGATGGACGGATGATGGACAGATGGGTGAATGGATGGATGGATGGATGGATGGATGGATGGAAAAGATGGACAGATGGATGGATGGATGGATGATGGATGGATGGATAGAAAAGATGGACAGATGGATGGATGGATGATGGACGGATGGGTGAATGGACAAGTGGATAGATAAACAAACAAATGAATTAACCCTTTCTTCAAAGTCAGCCATCCCCTCACTTACTCCAAAGTAAGCCCATCAGTCAAAGGCCTCCCCCCATACATAGAACTCTACAGAAGGTTTCATATTCAGGGGCCAGATTTCCATACTACACAGCAGAGGCACTCTCACCAGCCGTCAGGATATAGGAACGCCTCCTGCCATGCTTAAAATAACTAGGCTGCAAGGGTCATGAGACAAATCCAGCAAAACATCAGAAAGAAAGAGAAGGGACAGACTGGAGACACTGACGATTCAGCTGACCTTGGCGGATGTGCTGTTTCAGAGAAGAGCCTTGCAAAGTGAAACACCTTCTTTGGATTGGATTCCTCAGAGTGCTTTGTAAAATTACTGCATCCATCAAACCTACTGTCCTGACTTTCTCCCTATCCCACCTCCTTCAGGCCAGTGTTTTAATCTCACCATATTATCAGGGACTTTCCTGCCTACAGGCTATGAAGCAGCCATCCCCTGCACCCTGCCACCAGTCTGCCCTGGTACTCCTCACCTATCTCACCTGCATGTTTGCCCCCAGAGGGCTCAGCACCAGCATGCACACCAAGTAATGCATTATCTGTTCGCATCCCATGGAATCCCCATATACAATGTCTCCATGAGAGCAGGGGGTCTGTGAGGCTGGCAGGTCTGAAACCTTTAGGGCAGGCAGAAGGCTGGAGACCCAGAAGAGAGCAGATGCTGCAGCTGAAATCCAAAGGTGCTCGATCAGGAGGCAGATTCCGTTCTCCTTAGAGAACACCAGGCTTTACTCGTAAGGCCCTCAGCTGATTAGGCCAGGCCCACCCGCAGCATGGAGGGTCACCTTCATTCACAATCTACTGCTCCAGATGTAAATGGTGGCACAGTGGGAAGGAACCTGCCTGCCAATGCAGGAGACACGGGTCCAACCCCTGGGTCAGGAATATCCCCTGAAGGAGGAAATGGCAACCCACTCCAGTATTCTTGCCTAGGAAATCCTATGGACAGAGGAGCCTGGAGGGCTACAGTGGGCTACAAGGGATTGCAAAGAGTTGGACCCTGACTAAGCATGCACACAGACAGGCAAGGCCACGTGAAGACCCAAATCCTGAAGGACCCTTTGTGCTTCCAAGGCAGAGACTGTGGGAACGCTCACAAGAGACATTTCTGGGAGCTTTGAAGTCCTGCCACAAACATAGAGTCTAGACCCAAACCACAGTCTGTTGACTGTCACGAGGAAGCACATGTCATCTGTCCCCGCCGCCCCACGGCACTCCAGTGCTGCCCCTGGAGTCCAGACCTCTGACGTCTCCCTGCACTCAGTCTCAGCACCCCCTGAGCTCTGGGCTCTCTGGGTGCCGGTCCCCCTTCCCTCTGCCCACCCACCCTGTTGCCATAAGGAAGCCGCATGTCCTGCACAGCCCCACCCCTTGCTCCCCACACCGTCACACGGCCGTTTTCTTCACAGCATCCTCCAGGCTGAAATGCCTCCCTTCTCCCTTCAGGTCTGGGTCCCCGGATGCCTGCAGCGCACACAGGCTGCGTCACTACGTTAAGCATTTCCTCGGGCGCTGTCCTGAGTCCCCGCCAACTGCCACACACGTGCTGGCTTGCTTCCTCCAGGCCAACGGACGTGGGTCTTCCCTCCTGCCGCGGTGGCCGCCGTCCCATTAACAGCTGGAGCAGAAGCAGCAGAAAAGGCCAACTGCTGCCTTTGTGTCTTGGTCTTGGTGTCTCCTGGAACCCACGTTCATCTTTATTTGGGCCAACGTATTAGATGAATGTGTGTTTTTCTATTTCAATTACAGGTTTCACCTCTAATCTCTGCAATTTTTATAGCCCTACTTAAATGCTATGTTGATGTGTGTGTTAGCCACTCAGTCGTGTCTGGCTGTGGCCCACCAGACTCCCTCTGTCCATGGAATTTTCCAGACGAGAATACTGAAGTGGGTTGCCATGTCCTCTTCCAGGGGGATCTTCCCAACCCAGGGATGGAACTTGGGTCTCCCACACTGCAGGCGGATTCTTTACTGTTTGAGCCACCGGGGAAGTTATTTAGATATGACTGAATAATGAAACTCCCTAAAATGATACCATGCATTGAAGTATTTTTAGATGGTAGGAAAACACACAAGAGTGGAAGGAGAAATACAGGCAGCCTGGTTTAGAGCACGCTGTCTGGTTCCGGCCATCAGATTGCAAGTGGATAAGAGCATGAGTCACAGAGTGAATTGCAGACGCCAAATGTCAGCCTCCTAATTCCCCCATTAGCGCAGGCTGCAAGTCCTCTCCGTGACCCCGATTGTGTGTCTTACATCAAGGATGTTGACGGCGGCCGGCTCCTCCCAGCATCTCTAATGAGCAGCTCTGGGAGAGGGGGAGAGAGTCCTGATCCCCTCACCATCACCTCCAGTGCCTTTAATCAGGGCTGAGAAGCCTGCTGCCGAACCTGGCGCTAATTACACATTCCTCAGAGACAGGATTGGGTTTACTGCTGCCCTGCGCGGACGAGGCTGTAAACAAGAGTGTTTCTTCCTTCTGCACCGAGAAAATACCTGTCTTTGTGGTCAGACAAAGTGAGGGAGCACCAGGGATCCAGAGGAGAAAGAGCGATGGGGTGAGGACTCCTTGGGTGGAGTGGGGAGAAGCTGGAGTCCTTAGACGACTGCAGTGTAGCCTCAAGTCAGGGGCTCTCACCACCCACCCAGGCTGCCCCCGGTCACCAGGACCCAACCCAGGACCACGCAGGGTCCTCCTGGGGTCCAGCTCCAAGCTGTCCAGTGCCCCAGCCCCACAGACTGCCAGAGCTTTTCTCTGCCATGAGCCTAAATACTTGATCCCTGTGTCTGTGGTCCCTACACTTGCTGGCTTGGCTTCAAGAAGCCCTGCACCCCCGTTTACAGTCCTTAACTCTCCCCTTCCTACCCACATGCTCCTGGGATGTCTTAGATGCTGGCAAGTTCACTAGACCCAGAAGCAGGGGTGGCCAACTGGAAGACGGGTCTGTGAACCTAGCCTGAACCTTTCCATCCAGCAACATTAAACGTAAGACTAAAAGGAGGCATCTTCCTGTCTGCCTCACGTTTCAGTCTAACCCACCACTGGTCCTGTTTGCAATCTGCCCATTGACTATCTTAGGGATCAAGTCTGATCACAGCTGCTTATTGAGGTAACAGAAACTCTCGCTGAGATGTTCCATGTGCTCTAAAAGGGACCACAGCACAGTGTCCTGTTCCTTTGTGTATCGAAGGACTGAACTGTGAAACCTGTGTATCGAAGCGCCCACCCTAGTACCCTGGAATATGGCTGTGTTTGGAGGTGGGGCAGTTACAGAGGAGAGTCAGTTAAAGTGAGGTCATTGAGGTGGGCACCAATCCAATGCAACCAGTGTCCTTAAAGAGGAGGAGATAGGGACACAGAGAGAGACCAGGGGCAGGACCACTTGGAGAGAAGACCCTGTAGGTAGGCACCTACACACCAGGGACAGGACTGTGGAGAAACTGGCCCTGCCCACTGCTGACCTTGGACTTCCAGCCTCTGGAGCCCTGGTTTACGCTGCCCTGGACCATGGTGCTTTGTCATTTCCCAGCCCACCCAAACCCCAGCTCATCATTTCCACCCAGGTGATCCGCAGGCTCCGTCCTCTTGTCACCCTTTCTCAAACCATCCTTCCCCCTGGGGTCCCCTCCTCTCTGCTGCCCTCGGAGCCCTGCAGGTCAGAACCATTGCCCCCCAGCGTGCGTGGTGACTCGCTGCTTCTTCATGCTCTCCGGCCGTCCTGGAAGCTGTCTCGCGCCCCCGCAGGACACTTGGGAGCGTCTCATTCAGGAATGAACATGTGTCACTCGCTCCCGGGACCGGCGCTCGCAGAGTCTGCCTCTCAGGCTCAGTTCAGATCTCAGATTAAAGCTACCAGTTATTGGATCACTTGGTTCACGTGACGGTTCTCCCACGTGGATCCTGCATCTCATTCTCCATTCTACCCTTGCTGCCCCAGCTCTGCGCTTTGAACTCAGGTAGGCCCGCTCAGCACTGGCTTCTCTGGTGGCTCAGACAGTAAAGAATCTCCCTGCAATGCGGGAGACTCGGGTTCCATCCCTGGGTGGGGAAGATCCCCTGGAGAAGGGAATGGCAACCCACTCCAGTATTCTTGCCTGGGGAATTCCACGGACAGAGGAGCCTGGCGAGCTACAGTCCATGAGGTCGCCAAGAGTCAGATGTGACTGAGCAGCTAACACACACATATCGTATCATCACCACGGGCACCTCTCACTGCCATCATCTGCAGCCCCTTCTTCTGAGAGCAGCACCCCCTTGAGGGACCCCTCTTCCTTCCCCAAACGATTGGCGTAGGACTGGCTGTGTCTGTGGCTACCCTGCCCCCAGGCGCATGCTAAGCCACTTCAGTCGTCTCTGACTCTTTTGCAAACCCACGGACTATAGCCAGCCAGACTCATCTGTCCGTGGGATTTCCCAGGCAAGAGCACTGCGGCGGGTTGCCGTTTTTCTCCTCCAGGAGGTCTCCCCGACCCAGGGATGGAACTCGCGTCTCCTGCATCGGTTCCTTACCACTAGCACCTCCAACAAAGGACACCCTGGGTACAATTAGCCTGATGAATCATGTCACGGCTTTATTGCCATTATTTTTGTCCCCCCTCGTTGATAATTTTGAAAATACTGAATTTGATCATTGAAGAATCTTGTTTTTCCAGGAAATGTGGATGTAACTGACCCACGCCTTCAAGTAGGACCCCTCATTTTACAGATTTCTTCCCAGAAACTATCACAAAAGGCCTGCAGTGGAGGCATAAACTCAACAGACTTGAAACTTCAAGTTGAGAAGAAACTCTTCGATGCCTCCACTCAGGTACCGGTCAGTTACTGTTCTTGTTACTGAGGACCAGAAGCCACATCCGATGGCCTCTGGCAGTGGCTCAAGTTGTAACCTGAGCACACAGGCGCCCTCATGCACCGGGATGCTGGAGGCAGGGGCTCTGAGAGAGCAGGAGGAGGAGGGGAGCGTGGTGGGGGACAGACCCACAGGCAGAGGCAGACCAGCGGGGCTGCAAGAGGGGTCTGCGAGGCTCTCTGCCCTCCAGCTCCCACAGAATTTCTGCTTCTCGCTGCTCCTCCGGCATCCAGGAGCTCCCGGTGACTCACTCTTTGTTGTAAACTAGTCTTGTTGGGTTTCTATCACTTCTAACTAAAAAAAAAAAAATCATTCCTGTGACAAGGCACTCAGCATAGTCTTTAAATTGGCTGGAATTCTAGCTGTTTGGGGCACCCCTGGTGGCTCAGCGGTAATGAATGCGCCTGCAATGCAGGAGAGACAGGAGATGTGGGTTCCATCCCTGGTTTGGGAAGATCCCCTGGAAGAGGGCCTGGCAACCCGCTCCAGTATTGTTGCCCGGAGAATCGCAATGACAGGGGAGCCTGGTGGACGGCAGTCCATAGGGTCACAAAGAGTCAGACGTGACTGAAGCAACTGGGCACACAGGCACATCGCTGATTCAGAATAAATGCTGTGGTGTATACAAATATAATGAAATGCAACTGGGGCCCGGCCACGTCCACAACCCCGCTAACCTGAGGTCCCGGCATCTGCACCCCGCTAGGCGGCACCCAGGAAGTCTGATACACCACTGTCACTGTTCATATGCAAACGGAGGTCCTAAGACACTCGGGAAGCTGTGAATAAACATCCCATTCATCCGATTGGCAGCATCAAGCTGATTATCAGCACCGCCTTGATGGATGGTGCAAAGGTGAACTCTCAACCCCCAGATGCGCTCCTGTAGGCATGGAATTGGCATGGAACTGGTGGGGATGGGGACAGCATCCCAAGAAAGTGGTTTATTCCAGGCACCTCTTCCAATTCCTGCTCAGGCAGTCTGGAGCAGGCGCCCTTTCCAGCTGCCTGCCTGGAGGGGACTGGGCAAATGAATGAGTTCTTGTCTGGAAAACGTCTCCGAGCTTCTCGTGAAAGGTGGGAAATAAATATATGTTGCTCTTCCCATTTGGTATTGAGGAAAGATCCCTTTGAGAAGCAAGCTCTCTTTCCTCCACTAAAGTCTGGAGTGTTTCCCAGAAGCTGCTGAAGTGGGGGAGTCCAGGGGAGCGGGGGTGAGGAAGGTGGGCCCAGCAACCCCTGCAGACTTGGAGGAGGTCACGGTCGGCTGCATGCCCCGCTTCTGGCCAGATGCCAATCCATTAAAAGCAAAGAGTAAAGATGTATTCCTCCACTGGCGTTATATCCGCACATAAAATCTGGCCCGGTAACTGCAGACCAGTGCCAAAATCTGTTTTGTTCATTTAAATTTCTGTATTTATTTTAATTAAGCACTAGCAGAATGCCATTTGCACTGGCATATTGAATACCTTTGTAATTAACAGCACCGAGCTGGAGAGATGGACCTCCTTCACATTCTTTTAATTAACTGAAATATTTCAAGGACAAGATCAGAATCAGCAATAACTTCTTTACGGAGGCAGAATGCGGGGGCTAGGGACTATGCCATTCATTGCCAGTAACTGTAAGTTTTAAAAGCCAAGGACTTATCAGGGTGTATTGCTTTTAGAGTCATTATCAGGAGTAAGAAAGCTTGGCAGTTATGTTGAATATTCTGAATGAAAAAAGAAAAATCTTCATTCAATATGGAAAAAAAGAAAACTCTAATTTGCTTCAGTGGGGAAAGCAACAGTGACCATTCAAAGTGTTAATAAGTCACATGGTCCAGCTCATCACATGAACCCTGAAATGCTGGTCCTGAGTCTGTTTTCAAGGCTTCCTTCAACTAGACAAGTGGTCCATCTCTCTACTTTGCCATTATTCCTTTTTCTCCAACACCTCCCAAACCCTCCCAACACTGAAAGTGTTTAGAGGAATTTTTTCTGTTGGTTTGTTGAACCAGAATTCATTCCACTATGTACATCAGGTGTGTGTGTGTGTGTGTGTGTGTGTGTGTGTGTGTGTGCAAGAGCTCAGTCGTGTCTGACACCTTGTGACCCCATGGATTGTAGCCTGACAATTTCCTCTGTCCATGGGATTCTCCAGGCAAGAATCCTGCAGTGGGTTGCCATTTCCTTCTCCAGGGGATCTTCCTGACCCAGGGATCAAACCCACGTCTCCCTGCGTTGGAGGTGGATTCCCTACCACTGAACCACCTGGGAAGCCCATATCCATCAGATGCCACTCCTTGTTACTCCAAAGAGCAGCCGTGGAGACGTCTCCCGCATGGCCGGCAGGTATAAGCAAGCCACGAGTTTGCACTGACCCTCAGAACTCAGCGGAAGCGGGGCCCTGCTGCGCCTTCACACGGCCCAGCCTGACTCTGCTGCTTCTCCATGTAGCCCTGAAAGACAGGAGTCACTGCCTCATTGAAAACGGTCAGCTGCAACTGAACACAAAGAAATCAGCCCGTTCACCTGCAAACTACATCCTTCCCGCTAAACTGCACAACTGCACATGTGATCCTGCTACTATGAAAGGTAGAGGTGGGGCATCGAGGGCTTTTGGCAGGGGGTGCTCTGACTGACATGCTCTGTGCTACATATAAACTCCTGAGACTCCGCAAGATTTCTTGTTTCATTTGCTGAGTTGAACAGCCTTGTCTTTTTCTCCCTTTTATGCACCTCAGCTCTGAGCTGAATTTTCACAGATGCAAACTGCCAAGTGAAATCCCTTCGATATTAAATTCCTCAACCATCGTAAAAAAGGGGGAATTGTCTGTCATGCTGAGGAAATGAAATACATTTTAGATTGAATAATCTGATGAATATGCTATCCAGTCCCAAACAACTTAATAAAAATCAGTCAGTTCAGTTCAGTTGCTCATTCGTGTCCCACCCTTTGTGAACCCATGGACTGCAGCACGCCAGGTCTTCCTGTCCATCACCCTCTCCCGGAGTTGCACAAACTCATGTCCATTGAGTCGGTGATGCCATCCAACCATCTCATCCTCTGTCATCCCCTTCTCCTCCCGCCTTCAGTCTTTCCCAGCATCAGGGTCTTTTCCAATGAGTCAATTCTTCACATCAGGTGGCCAAAGGATTGGAGTTTCAGCTTCAGCATCAGTCCCTCCAGTGAATACCCAGGACTGATTTCCTTTAGAATGGACTGGTTGGATCTCCTTGCAGTCCATGATGCAAGATGATCTTTTCTCCACTCGGCCTCTTTCCCCCCAGTAAAGGCTGACAGCGCTTAGCGGTGGGGTAGTGAACACAGCCGCCCCCATTTCACAAAACTACAGTCATCGATCCAGCTAAAACAGGCTGCAACTCCAGCAACTTGTCCATTTAGGTTCTCAAAATAGCAGGACGGGGACTTCGAACTTAGGTACCGTCTCTCTGTTCAGGGCTCCTCCGGCAGCTCAGAAGGCAAACAGTCCGCCTGCAGTGCAGGAGACCTGGGTTCGATCCCTGGGTCAGGAAGATCCCCTGGGGAAGGGAATGGCAACCCACTCCAGTATGCTTGCCTGGAGAATTCCATGGACAGAGAGGAGCCTGGCAGACTACAGTCCGTGAGGACAGTAAGGGTCAGACAGGACTGAGCGACTAATACACTTCAGAAAGCACTTGCGTGGGGCCTCTCTCCTCCCTCTAATCCCAATTAACACAGCTCTGGGAACAACCCAAGTATCAGCCCAAGGACCAGCCGAGGACACAGGATGGGTCTCGGCTCAGCTAGGCGGTCAGCAGAGCCTCCTCCGAGGCTCCCAGGACACATGGCCCACCATGCCTCTGGGCCTCCTCCTCGCCAGCCTGTCTCCAGCCTGCCTCCCTTTGAGGGAGGGCTCTGCTGGGAATCCATGTGACTGGCAGCGGGGCAGAGCAATAGGCAGAAAAGTAGAAATAAAATAGGCCGGTTTAGCTCTAAAGAAAAGCCACGGAAGTCAGAAAGGGGGGAAGACGCTGATGTTGGGAAAGACTGAAGCCACAGGAGAAGGAGGTGACAGAGGATGAGATGGTTGGTTGGCATCACCGACTCAATGGACATGAAGGTGAGCGGGAGATAGTGGAGGACAGAGGAGCCTGGCGTGCGGTAGTCCATGGACCCCCTACCCATGAGCTGGTAGGACCATCCCCACCCCGACCCCATTCTCTGGGCTGGTAGGAAACCTCACCCCCCACCCCTGACATCTCAGAAACTGCCTCCAGTTCCAAGAGAGAAGGTAGGATTCACAGAGAAGCCACCATAGTCTCATTGGCTGTAATGTGGCAGCTGATCAAATTATTTTTCCTTTTGGGAAAAGAAAAGAAAACCAACTGAAGGCTATGAGCCTTAGAGGAGACACTTTGTGTGTATCCTGTACATTGGCTGGTCCAATCCTTCCTTTCAAACACTTTGTAAACCATTGTAAGGAGATCAAGGGATTCAGAGACAGAAGGGGAGAGCCTGGGTCAGGCAGAGATAGAGACAGACCTTTATGACTAGACAGTGGCATTTCTGGGCATATTCACATCTTTTTGCTCTTTCTTACTCCAGAGATGGCACAGGTCCACAGCCCACTGTCCATGAGGGTAGGGAAATACCTGGAGTGAGTGCAGACCCACCCAGCTTTGGAGGCAGAGAGACACAGGGAGCGTGAACCCAACACGCACCCCCTGGGATGGACGGATAGTCCTGTCTGCACAGCAGGAATCCTTTTGCCCACAGCCCACCTGCTCCAGAGAGCATCCATCCACCTGCCTCTTCTCACACATCCACAACCAGTGAGATAAAAACCAGAAAGGCAAGGCTGTCTCCTCCCCGCATGGCCCTCTGGATGGTTTCTGACAAAGCCAGCCTGCCTGGTACTCACTCCTCCATCCGCCCTGGAAGCCCAGAGGCTGGCCCGGGCCCCCTGGCACAGCCTGAGAGCCTCAGTGGGAGCTGGACCCACCACAGCAAATAGTGGATAGCAGTGAACGGCTTTCCTCTGAGCCGGGAGGGCATGCAGGCATCAGTGGCCTGGCAGATTCAGGCCCCAGGCCCCAGAAGGCAGCCCACCCACACCTCCTTAGGGTCCCCTGTATCCTCACTGGGTGCACCTCATCCTGTCCATTCTGGGGTCACCCTAGCACCTCGAAGGGGCAAACACACCCCAGCCATGGGAAGGGGTAACCTTGCAGCTGCTGGGTTGGTCCCAGATGCTTGTGTGACATCAAGCAAGCAAGGTGGCCTTTGAAAGCAGAAGCGGACCTTTTCTCTTAAAAAAAAAATAGTATCAAATAGTATCATTTATACTCCTCATCGCTTTGGAAGTCTCACTTCCGAGGTCTCACATTTTATGTATTTTTTAATAGGTCTCATTTATGTGTTTATTTTGGCTGCTCACTGGGCCTCCATTGCTGCACGCGGGCTTTCTGCAGCTGCAACAAATGGGGGCTACCTAGTTGCAGTGAGCGGGCTTCTGGCTGCAGCTGCAGAGAGTGGGCTCTGGGGACCAGGCTTCAAGAGGTGCGGCGCAGGGGCCTGGGAGTTTCGGCCACAGGTTCTAGAGCACAGTCTCCATGGTTGTGGCCCACGGGCTTAGCTGCTCCGTGGCGTGTGGCTTCTCCCTGGACCAGCGATGGAACCCAGATCTTCTGCACTGCAGGTGGATTCTTTACCACTGGACCACGAGGGAAGCCCTGATCTTACCCTTTAAAAGATCACATTGATGGAGAAGGACCAGATATCTCTGCTTCCAAGGGGCTCATTGTAGCCTTACAGGGTGCAGTGGACCCCAAAGGTGCCAACTCTCGGGGCCCCGAAAGCCTGACTGGAGCTGCTTTTTCATCCACTCTCCCACGTACTCTCTGGCTATGAAGTTGCACTGGTACAACTGGAAAGCATTTGACCTTGGACGGCAGGTCTCAGGCCGCTTGCAGGGCCCCTGTGTGATGACTCTGGGATCTGACTGGTTCATCCCTGTAAAGGCGATAGCCATGCCTCCTGCCTCTGTGCTCACAGGCCTGGTGTGAGGGTTAACGAGCTCCTTGTCCAGCTCCGAGAGGTGCCCAGGTAACACACAGCTCCCAGCTTCAAGCAAAAAGCTTTCCTTTGTTACATGGAGTTACGGAGGTCTCCGTGGTGGGTGAAGTGTCATCCCAATTTGCACAAGTTTAAAGAAATGCCTCCAATACTCTTCCTGGTTTTACAGTTCTCTTTTTTAAAAAAATTATTGTCTCACCTCAACTTTGTGACAAACGTTATAAAAAAATGCCTGCAATACTCTTCCTGGTTTTACAGTTCTCTTTTTTAAAAAAATTATTCCTAAGTATTTTATTCTTTTCGTTGCAATGGTGAATGGAATTGTTTCCTTAATTTCTTTTTCTATTTTCTCATTATTAGTGTATAGGTATGCGAGGGATTTCTGTGTGTTGATTTTATATCCTGCAACTTTACTATATTCATTGATGAGCTCTAGTAATTTTCTGGTGGAGTCTTTAGGGTTTTCCATGTAGAGGATCATGTCATCTGCAAACAGTGAGAGTTTTACTTCTTCTTTTCCAATTTGGATTCCTTTTATTTCTTTTTCTGCTCTGATTGCTGTGGCCAAAACTTCCAGAACTATGTTGAATAGTAGCGGTGAAAGTGGACACCCTTGTCTTATTCCTGACTTTAGGGGAAATGGGGGGTTCATGTTTGGGAACACATGTAAGAATTAAAGATTTAAAAATAAATAAATAAATAAATACAGTAAACATTAAAAAATTATAAAAATAAAAAAAATAAAAAAATTATTGCCTCACCTCAACTTTGTGACAAACGTTAGGAAGACATCTCCTATGAATTATGTTTTTTCACACCAAACAAATCTCTCGGATTTTTTTCAGTGGTTGCCTGCCAAGTGTGCAGATTAGACTGTTGCTATCAGTAGCCGCTTAACATGCTAGCATTTTCTTACACGAAATCGGAGTTTGTTTCGATTAATGTTGACAAGGAAAGTGTACCTCTTTTACTTCTCCTTTGCATCAGAACATCGTATGGGAATGTACGGCTCAGCTACAAGCAACAGGGATACCCGCTGATGCTCCACAGCCCGGGTCCAAGCTCCCTTAAGCAGCATGTCTCCTCAGATACCACAGCTCACATGATTATAACGCTAGCCAGCACAGGGGTGGCATTACATTCTGTTTTTCCCAGGGTTCTTGGCAGCCGAGACACAAAAGCATGGACTGATGAGGGTGCCCCATTCACTCGGCAGGCAGTTTATTCTGTTACGGGGGACATGCCTGCAACAGGCGGATGCAGACCTAAGAAACTGGTGAGACCCCACAGCTGCCCTGGGCGAGGTTAGGGGGCTTTCCTGGAGCAAAGGAAGACCCCAGGGTGATCCTCAAACCCTTACACCTTGAGAGGAGAAGCCAAGATTGGATTAGCCTTGTTTTGGGACCACCTAGAACCCTTTGGGTCAACTCTGGGCCACCCTGGACTCCAAGCCTGTTGAGACCAGAAGTGAGGAGCATGTGGTGTAGACGGATTCCCAGCTGGGGAAAAAAGTGAAGAAAACTCAAACACAGCCAAGCCAGATGATTCTCCATCCCCACCTCCCCCCAGATCCTTCTCCCATTATCTCCAATGGGCATCAAGAGGACATTGCCAGCAACACGTACGAGAGCAGAATCTCACATCAGGAAGTAAAAGTGAAAGTGAAAGTCATTCAGTCATGTCCGACTCTTTGAGACCCCCTGGGAATCTCTTTGAGATTCCCCTGTGTAGTCCAGGGAATTCTCCAGGCCAGAATACTGGAGTGGGTAGCAGTTCCCTTCTCCATGGGATCTTCCCAACCCAGGGATCGAACCCAGGTCTCTCGCATTGCAGGCGGGTTCTTTACCAGCAGGAGAGCTCTCCTAAGACCTAAATTCTGGAAGAGTGTAGTCAATGCATTGGGAAACAGACTAAGTCTGGAGCCACTGATTCAGGAAGCACGGCCAAGGCTGCTTGCTTTTCACCCTCTCAAGTCTAAATTATGACCAGAATTCTTGTTTTGGTTTGAGTTTTGGTTTGGTTTCTGTTGTTTTACATTTTACATTAAATTGTTCTTGCAAAAATACTAGCTTTTATTTCTTTGCCTGTGTCTATGTCCTTTTGCGATATGATTTTTCACCTTTCATCAAGAGGTGAAATTTATTTCCCTAATCTCTGGATCTGCCTTTGTGATGGGACTGTGACAGCGGGGTGGTGTGCCAGCCCCACGTCTAGCACCCATCTGCCTGGTCCCCAAACAGACGCTCCTGTAACAAACCTGCACTCCCACTCACCTGGCAAAGAGGAGAGGCTGTGTGGGTGAGAGCTTCCTCCTGTACTGTCTACTCTCTGGGTGATCCACGTGCCTGAGCCTCGCCAAGGTTGGAAGAGCAACGCAGAGAGGCAAAATCATTTGACTGAGGTCACACCACTAGTGGCCGAAAGCAAAGAGAAGCTGAAGAGCCTCTTGATGAAAGTGAAAGACGAGAGTGAAAAGGCTGGCTTGAAACTCAACATTCAAAAAACTAACATCATGGCATCTGGCCCCATCACTTCATGGCAAATAGATGGGGAAACAATGGAAACAGTGACAGACTTTATTTCCTTGGGCTCCAAAATCACTGCAGACAGTGACTGCAGTC
Organism: Ovis canadensis; assembly: GCF_042477335.2. Classification (NCBI taxonomy): domain Eukaryota; kingdom Metazoa; phylum Chordata; class Mammalia; order Artiodactyla; family Bovidae; genus Ovis; species Ovis canadensis. Next base: position 80,273,759 of record NC_091260.1, on the reverse strand, counting down.
ATGAAATTAAAAGGTGCTTGCTCCTTGAAAAAAAAAGCTGTAACAAACCTAGAGAGTCTATTAAAAAGCAGAGACATTATTTTGCCTACAAAGATTCGTCTAGTCAAAGCTATGTTTTTTCTAGTAGTCACATATGGATGTGATAGTTGGACCATAAAGAAGGCTGAGCAACAAAGTATTGATGCTTTTGAACTGTGGTGTTGGAGAAGACTCTTGAGAGTCCCTTGGACTGCAAGGAGATTAAACCAGTCAATCCTAAAGGAAATCAATCCTAATAATCAATGGAAGAACTGATGCGGAAGTTGAAGCTCCAATATTTTGGCCACATGATGCAAAGAATTGACTCATTGGAAAAGACCCTGATGCTGGGAAAAAAAGGAAGGCAGAAAGAGAAGGGGATGACAGAGGATGAGATAGTTGGATGGCATCACCAATTCGATGGATGTGAGTTTGAGCAAGCTCTGGTACTTTGTGATGGACAGGAAAACCTGGCATAAAGTAGTCCATGGGGTCATAGAGGCAGACACAACTGAGCAACTGAACTGAACCCCATTTGTAGGTAACTTTGCCAGGCACTAAAACTCAAGCTGCTCTGATTCAATTATAAAATAACTCTGCACCCAATTCCAATGTCAGTGTAGGAGAAGGCATTCCCAAATGAGCAAGCAATTTTCAGACACCAGCTAGGTCTCCTGTAATCTAACTTAATTCTGAATTAGAATTCATAGCCTGGAGATGTCCTTTGTAGCTGAGCTGGTAAAGAATTCTACAATGCAGGAGACCTGGGTTCCATCCCTGGGTCAGGAAGATCTGCTGGAGAAGGGATAGGCTACCCATTCCAGTATTCTTGGGCTTCCCTTGTGGCTCAGCTGGTAAAGAATCTGCCTACACTGCGGGAGATCTGGGTTCAATCCCTTGGTTGGGAAGATCCCCTGGAGAAGGGAACAGCTACCCACTCTAGTATTCTGGCCTGGAGAATTCCATGAACTGGATAGCCCTTGGGGTCTCAAAGAGTCGGACATGACTGAGTAACTTTCACTTTCAACCTGGAGGTAGCATCTGATTCTGCAAGTTGAGAGCTCAGTCCTAGAAGACTGCCCCCCAACCCCCCAACCTCAAACTCCAGTCTCAAGCCCCGGAGTTTTTATAAATGAGCACAGTGAGTGCAGCCCTTGCTGTAAGGCCACTACTTGAACCCTGTTACCAGGCAACGGGTGCCACTCAGCCATTGGTTGGGGCCGTAGTTGTCCCCTCCCACAAGCGAGGAACTGCTGAGGAGCCACAGTGAGTGAGGGGATTCAGCCAAGAGTCAGTGGAGTGCAGGTGGGGAGATGGAGAATGAGGTAAGAGGTGGTCCTGCCTTCTACCCAAGGCCCTCCAGCCTGTTCCCTGGCCTTGGCCGGAGGGTGAGCTGGGGTGGTCCAGAGGACAGGCTTGGGGCTGTGTCCTGCAGGGCTCCAGGGCCCTCCCCAGAGTTTCCCACTCGCCTTGGCCCAGGCCTTGAGATAGCAGTGAACCTCTCCCCATCCCTGTCCCTGTGACCTAATAGCAACGGCAGCCTGCTCGGGGCACAGTCTGCGGGAACTGCCCCCTACCCCCCATCGCTTCGCTCCCCGTGACAGCTGCTCAGAACCTGGGAACGCAGCCCTGAGGGGGAGGGAGCTGCCAACTGAGACCGGCCTCCTCTCAGTCAGCACTGGGGTTGGCTCAGTGGTAAAGAATCCACACGCAATGCAGAAGTTCAGGAGAGGCAGGCTCAATCCCTGGCCCAGGAACATCCCTAGGGTAGCAAGTGTCAACACACTTCAGTGTTCTTACCTGGGAAATCCCACGGGCAGAGGAGCCTGGTGGGCTGCAGTCCATAGGCTTGCAAAGAGCTGGACACAGTGAGTGACTCAAAAACAAAACTCCAGGACTGGGACCTTGGAGGGTGAAAGTTGTGCCTTGGGACCTGACCCTTTCCTGTCAGAACAGAGAATAATGTCCTTCTGGTAGAGATTTACAGGAACATCACTACCCGGCCACAACCTGACCCCCAGAACAAAGGACCTAACGCCAAGAAGTTTGCAACAACTAAGCACACCCCCTCCCTCACCTTCTCTAGACAAGAGCTTTGCTGAGCGTTTTCGGGGAGTCTGGGGTTTCTATGGCATGATCCACCTGTCTCCTTGCATGGCCCTTTAATAAACCTTTCTCTGTTCCAGACTCTGATATTTTGGTATTGTTTGGCCTCACTGTGCATTGGGCTCAAGAACTTGCATTTTTTGGTAACATCCTGACTGATCTGCTAAAGATTGGAGGTCCCGAGGACCCCTTCCTTGGGTCTGATTAGTTTGCTAGAGTGGCTCATAAAACTCAGAGAATCATTTTACTTACTAGATTACTGGTTTATTATACAAAAGATACAACTTAGGAACAACCAGATGGAAGAGATACATAGGGCAAATCATGGGGAAAAAGGGATGGAGCTTCTGTGTCTTCTCCTGACATGCTCTCCAAAGCTCCATGCGTTCACCAGCTGGGAATCTCTCTGAACTCCTCCTTTCTGGGTCTTTACTGTGGCTTCGTCACACAGCGTAGTCCATCACATCATTGGCCATTGGTGGCTGATGCAATCTCCAGCCTGTCTCTCCTCACTAAATGTCAGGGGGTGGGGCTGAAAAGTGCCTGAGTGCCTGCTAAGTTGCTTCAGTCATGTCTGGACCAGGCTCTTCTGTCCATGGGATTCTCTAGGCAAGAATATTGGAGTGGGTTGCCATGCCCTACTCCAGAGGATCTTCTCTAGCCAGGGATAGAACCCTACCCAGGGATCAAACTCATGTCTCCTGCATTGGGAGGCGCATTCTTTACCACCTGAAAGGTCCAACCCTGTAATTCACAAGCTTGAGTCTCCTGACAACCAGCCTCCATCCTTAGGTGTTTTCCTGACAGTCACCTTATTGACATAAGAAATGACGACTTTATTGTTCTCATCACTTAGGAAATTCCAAAGGTTTTAAGAGCTCTGAGCCAGAACCCAAAATGAAGAGCAAGTATATATTTCTTATTATAAATCACAATATCACACATGACCTATATTCTTTCCAATTACTTCAAATTACAGCCCCTGGACCTCAATTCTACAAGCCAGTCTGGGGTCTGAAGCTTGTTCTGAGTTTCTGGACCCCAAAGACAGTTATTTTGTGAAGTATCTCAGCTTCTAGAGATTGAAATAGGGATATCTCCCTGGGGAATTCTTATTTCTAACAATTCTCTTCAGATCTTTGTCTGTCTCCAGTGTGTGGATTATTTCATTTCCAGTGAGATCACCTCTTTTACATTCTCACTGCCAAAGCAATTTCCCAAATTATATGGAAATAGTGCTTCTGACGGGGCTTCCCCAGTGGCTCAGAGGTAAAGAATCCCCCTGCAGTGCAGGAGATGTTGGTTTGATTCCTGGGTCGGGAAGATCCCCTGGAGAAGAAAATAGTAACCCATTCCAGTAATTTTATCTGGAAAATCCCACGGACAGAGGATCCTGGTGGGCTACAGTCCATGGGCTCGCAAAGAGTTGGACACGACAGAGTGACTCAGCAGCCGCAACAACAGCAGTGCTTCTGATGGGACACCAAAGTGGTGGCCTTGTGTTTTGCTGAAAATATAGTTTAGTTATTAGTGCAGTGAAAGAATAAGGCTCTGCCTTCACAACTTTAAAACTAGAAGGAACCAGTGGACTTCTTAGTGAAGCAAATCACTGTGAGAACCATCAGAACCTAAGAGCTTCTGTTCCAAGAGTGCACTACGATGTGTCTGTAGTGTGCAAGAGGCTGAATCCCGCCTTAGAGCTCGCGGCTCTCCTAAGAGGCAAGACCCGTTATCAGCTACAGCTGGCACTTGCCCAGAGCATTGCCCGGTTGGCTCAGCGGTGAGAGTCTGCCCGGAGAGGGCGGTTGTAACCTAAGGATGGAGTCCATAGAAGAACAGGTGGGTTAGGATAAAGTCCAGACCCAGCCTCAACCATCAAGATTTAACTGAGAAAGTAAAATCTAACACCTGTCGAATTCTGAAGAGCTCATAAAATATTTTCTTGAAAATGCTATCTGTGATCCTGCTAACAACACTAAATACAAGTGTAATTATAATACTCTCACTTTATACAGAAGAAACAAGAATCTTACCAAGGTCAAGCAATTTCCTTGCAGCAAGTAATGGGTTACCATTTTCTTTTCTTCCTTCGCAAGAAAAGAACAAAACCATACATACTTTCTCCACCTGCAAACTTACATATTTTTCTCATAACATGAAGCTGAAAAAAGCAGGTTGAGACCTTCTAAAATTAACTGTCAGATCAAACAGCAAGGAACAGCCACAGCCCACAAGTGAGAAGTTACAGGACAATGACTGGGAGACGGCTGAGAGCATCTGGAAGGGAAAGCAGGACCTGCAGGATTCCAGCTGCATCGTCACATGTTTGGTGAAGGCCCTTGGCAGGACAGACTGCTTCTCCTTGTGCATCCAGCCACATGAATCTGAGCTACTGCTCTCCCCAGGGTGGGCTGATGTTCCCTGCCAGCATCTGCCTCCACCAGCCAGCATCAATTCTGGAGCATTAGTGCTCTCAACTTGGTTCTTTGGTGTATAATAAAATACCTCTGGGCTTTCCCAGTGGCTCAGCAGTAAAGAATCTGTCTGCAGTGTAGAAAACCCAGGTTCAATCCCTGGGTCAGGAAGATCCCCTCGAGGAGGGCATGGCAACCCACTCCAGTATTCTTGCCTGGAGAATCCCATGGACAGAGAAGACTGGTGGCTACAGTCTATAGGATCGTAAAGAGTTGGGCACAACTGAGGGGTCTTAGCATGCATCCTCACACTCATGCAAACTACCTCTACCTGAGACTTTTCTTTCAACCTTCAGGCTAAACAATAAGGAAATGTAGTCACAGAACATGGAGGAGTAAATGGAAACCCACGCCAGTATTCCTACTTGGAACATCCCGTGGACAGAGGAGCCTGGTGGGCTACCGTCCGTAGGATCACTAAGAGTCAGACACGACTCAGCGACTGAGCAGCAGCCGCAGCAGTCATGGAATAACTGAAAGCTCTTTCATTCCCACTAGTCGCTCTTAGGAAGATCCTGTTGTCTCACCAATGAATTGGCCAAAGGCTAAAAACTGGAAAATAACGCTGCCATTTTACTCAGCAACAACTACATCTTTTTCTGAATGTCTCAGGCGGTCCCAATGTCCTTTGTGCCAACACAGAGAAAATTCCAGCCCTACTGGAATCCCTAGGATCTTCATACTCCACCTGTTTCCTTTGATCAAGATGGAGCAGATGTTAGGAATGGTGTCTTCAACGTCTCCATGAGCTGGCTCCTCTGAGTCACAAAGCCCATCAGTCCTTCCAACCCACACCTGCATCTAAAAAGGAAACTAAATACCTGTTCACACCTGACTATTTGAACTCTTTCTTCAAGGAAGAAACTAATTCTACAGGAGATTGCAAAGTTACCTGGTACAGCTACGCTGCTCATGTGTCCATGAAGCTTACATCATATTAGTTTCTGTGAGCCTGACCTCTTCTCCCTAAAACACAACCGAACCCTCTACTTCTGGTTGTCTTGAGCATTCTGTTTTGAGTATGGATGCTCTAATCCTCACGCTGCTCACAAGTGACTAGTCATTAAGCAGACCATTCACTGCATTGAGGCTCTCATGACCTGCTAACACAGATGCTCTGACACCTCCGTAGCTGGCCGAGGGTCCCCTCATTCCACTCCATCTCTTATTAATGTCATTCTCCCATGGGCCCTGAGTGCTTGATAAGACATCTGTTATTTTGAGGATGTTGATGGCACTTGTCAGCTTGCAGGCCTTGCAGGCTTGTTCAGCAGCGCAGAGTGGGCAGTGTGGGGTGACATTCACTCCCGCCCCAGCCACAGCATACTGCCTTCCCAGGTGCTTCTATGCTGGGCCTTCTTCCTGGGACTCTCACCTGAGGGAGCCCCCTTCCATGTCCCCTTTCACTGCCTTTGACCAAACTCAGGTCTCCTATGCCCACAGTAACACAGTTATTGCTCTCAAGTCTGTGAATGATGCTTTCAAGTCACAAGAATGGCCAAGGACACTCCCTTCTTGGTTTGGGGTTCCCCAGGGACTTATTGTCCCTTCAACTGCAAATCCTGTGGACTTCAAGGAGATCAAACCAGTCAATCCAAAAGGAAATCAGTCCTGAATGTTCATTGGAAGGACTGATGCTAAACCTGAAACTCCATAACTTTGGCCACCTGGTACGAAGAGAGGACTCATTTGGAAAAATCCCTGATGCTGGGAAAGACTGAAGGCGGGAGGAGAAGGGGATGACAGAGGATGAGATGGTCAGATGGCATCACCGACTCAATGGACATGAGTTTGAGCAAACTCTGGGAGTTGGTGATGGACAGGGAGGCGCTGGGGTCACAGAGTCAGATGCCACTTAGTAACTGAACAAGAGCAAAGGAACTAAATTCTTGGAGTCAGATGTTTTCCATCAATGGGACATTCTGAGAAGGCAGACTCGGGCTGGGTGGGAGATATCAGATCTCCAACAGGAAAGCAAAGGCCTCTCGGGGAGTGCTGAGGCCAGCTGACCCCCTTCAGCAGCTCAGGGCTAATCCCCCCAAGATGGCCCCATGCTCGGCACACCTGTGGTCGAATTGGAGTCGTGAGGAGCTGGGATAAATGAAAGCCGTGCCAGAATCGCTTCCCTGGCAAGGCCAGGACACCTTGGGGAACACACTGAAATGGACAGCATGTGGACCTTTGCTCCCAAGACCGCTAGTCCAAGACGAGCGAAGGGAGACACAGAGTCGAGAGCACACGCGCCCAGCGGCTGGCAGCCAGGAAGCAGAACCCGTGTCTCCCACCTGCTTGCCCAGTGCTCTTGCTGCTTCATCTTCTTATGACATTGCTGCGGAGGACAGGGTGACTGCAGATACGTCACCCTCTTCACCCTCACCCAAAGTCCCAGTTAACAAGGTACCATGAAATTGAAAGACACTTGCTCTTTGGAAGGAAAGTTATGACCAACCTAGACAGCATATTAAAAAGCAGAGACATTACTTTGCCAACAAAGGTCCATCCAGTCAAACCTATGATTTTTCCAGTAGTCATGTATGGATGTGAGAATTGAACCATAAAGAAAGCTGAGCGCCAAAGAATTGATGCTTTTTAACTCTGATGTTGGAGAAGACTCTTGAGAGTCCCTTGGACTGCGAGGAGATTCAACCAGTCCATCCTAAAGGAGATCAGTCCTGGGTGTTCATTGGAAGAACTGATGCTGAAGCTGAAACTCCAATACTTTGACCACCTGATATGAAGAGATGACTCATTTGAAAAGACCCTGATGCTGGGAAAGATTGAGGGTGGGAAGAGAAGGGGACAACAGAGGATGAGATGGTTGGATGGCATCACTGACTCAATGGACATGAGTTTGGGTAATCTCCGGGAGTTGGTGATGGACAGGGAGGCCTGGCGTGCTTCAGTCCATGGGTTCGCAGAGTCGGACATGACTGAGTGACTGAACTGATCTCAACTGAACAAGGTCCCTGAATAACTTGGTTGTAAGTAGATTTCCTAAGAAATTTTGACATCACAGTGCTTTGAGAATATCATATGACATAATGTGAGTTTTTATTAAAATAAACAATAATTTCATGGTCATTTTTTAATTTATCAAACTGTACACTTTAATATTACATATCAACTGTACCTTGATGAATCTGTTGGAAACTTCTCAAGCAGTACACACTATTTATTTTAGTTTTTGGCAGTACAGCATATGGGATCTTAATTCCCTGCCCAGGGACCCAACCCACTTCCTCTGTATTGGAAGTGCAAAGTCTTGACCTCTAGACTGCCAGGGAAGTCCCTTCAAAATCACTTTTAAAGGTCAAATTTAAAATCTGTTTTCTTGTGCGGTTGAGAAAACTATAAAATAAGTAACATGAAACTTTACATTACAAGGCTTGAGAATAAAAGAGTTTTCTAAAAGCTCAAGTGGGAAATGGAGAGAAGACAAATTCAGAAATGAAAAAAATAGGGAATTGACTGAATTAACATGCACTTTTATGGTACATCTCTGTTAGACGACAGGATAAATGTCAGTAATATAGAAACACCAGCCAGCCAGAGTTTTCCTGATTTGACAAAGCTTAGAGGTTTCAACCACATAATGAAAACAAAATTTAGATGAGTCAGTAATTTCCTAAGCTTTCAGCAAAGCTGTGGAGTTGACTATCACAGTGCCCTCTCTGTCACCCAGTTGTGGGGATGTCGCATGCGATGGCTCACTCCGGGGTGTGACAGGTTGAACAAAATCTCAGTAAAATTCTTATATTGAAGTCCTGTGCATTCATGACCTCAGAATGTGACCTTATTTGGAAAGAGCATCATCACAGATGTAATTAGTTAAAATGAGGTCATTAAGGCAAGCCCTGCAAGGCTAACTCCACACAGCAAAGCAAGTCTGGGGCACAAACCGCATATCCTACAGTTCGATCCAATTCTGACACTCTCTACCGGGAAGGGACGCCAGATACTACAGGGTAAGGGCTCAGGGCTACAGGACCATGCCCCCTTCCCACGTCAGATGCCAATCATGAGTCCAGGCTGCCCCGCCAGCTTCTGGTCAGCTGTAGACTGGGGGCTCCAAGGACACCAGCCTTCAGTTCAATTCAGTTCAGTGGCTCAGTCGTGTCGGACTCTTTGCGACCCCATGGACTGCAGCACAGAAAGCCTCCTTGTCCATCACCAACTCCCAGAGTTCACTCAAACTCATGTCCATTGAGTCAGTGATGCCACCCAACCGTCTCATCCTCTGTCGTCCCCTTCTCCTCCCACCTTCAATCTTTCCCAGCATCAGGGTCTTTTCAAATGAGTCAGTTCTTCACACCAGGTGGCCAAAGGATTGGAGTTTCAGCTTCAGCATCATCCTTCCAATGAACATTCAAGACTATTTCCTTCAGAATGGACTGGTTGGATCTCCTTGCAGTCTAAGGGACTCTCAAGAGTCTTCTCCAACACCACAGTTCAAAAGCATCAATTCTTTAGTACTCAGCTTTCTTTATGGTCCAACTCTCACATCCATATGTGACTACTGGAAAAACCATAGGTTTGACTGGATGGACCTTTGTTGGCAAAGTAATGTCTCTGCTTTTTAACATGCTATCTAGGTTGGTCATAACTTTCCTTCCAAGGAGCAAGTGTCTTTTAATTTCATGGCTTCAGTCACCATCTGCAGTGATTTTGGAGCCCCCCAAAATAAAGTCTTTCACTGTTTCCACTGTTTCCCCATCTATTTGCCATGAAGTGATGGGACCAGATGTCATGATCTTGTTTTCTGAATGTTGAGTTCTAAGCCAACTTTTTCACTCTCCTCTTGCACTTTCATTGAGAGGCTCTTTAGTTTTTCTTTGCTTTCTGCCATAAGGGTGATGTCATCTGCATATCTGAGGTTATTGATATTTTTCCCAGCAATCTTGATTCTAGCTTGTGCTTCATCCAGCCTGGCATTTCTCATAATGTACTCTGCATATAAGGTAAATAAGCAGAGTGACGATATACAGCTTTGACGTACTCCTTTCCCTATTTGGAACCAGTCTATTATTCCATGTCCAGTTCTAACTTGCTTCCTAACCTGCATACAGATTTCTCAGGAGGCAGGTCAGGTGGTCTGGTATTCCCATCTCTTTAAGAATTTTCCAGAGTTTGTTGTGATCCACACAGTCAAAAACTTTGGCATAGTCAATAAAACAGAAGTAGATGTTTTTCTGGAACTCTCTTGCTTGGGTTCTATTAATTTGCTGAAATCACTTACAAAACTCAGGAAACCAGTTTACTCACTTGACTACTGATTTATTATAAAAAGGATACACTTTGGGAATAGCCAGATGAAAGAGATACTTAGGGCAGCTATGGGGAAGAGCACAAGGCTCCCATGCCCTCTCCAGGCAGCACTCACCCAGGCGTTCACCAACCTGTGGCTCACCAACCTGATCCTTTTGGATTTTTAGATATAGATATAACTGATTAAATCATTGGCCATTGGCTATGGATTCAATCTCCAGCTCCTCATTTCCACCCCAGAAGTCAGCAAGTGGGACTGAAAACCCCAACTTCAAATCACAGGGTTGGGTTTCCTGACAGCCAGCCCCTATTCTTAGGTGCTTCCAAAAGTCACCTGACTGAGAGAGGACAGCTCTGTTGTTCTCATCACATAGGAAATTCCAAGCATTCTAGGAGCTCTGTGCAAGTACCAGGGATGAAGACCAAATATAAATTTCTGGTTACAATATCGCAAAATCACAGCCCTAATTCAGTATGACTGATATTCTTATAAAAAGCAGAAATCTGGGCACAGAGACAGACATGCATAGAGGAAAGATGAAGTGAAGAGGCCACAAAGCCAAGGAGAGAGGCCAGGAGCAGATCCTGTCCTCAAAGGAGGAAGCTTCTAACACCCTGACTTGGACTTTCAGCCTCCACTGTGTTAGTCGCTCAGTTGTGTCCGACTCTGTGGCCCCAGGGACTTTAGCCCATCAGGCTCCTCTCTCCATGGAATTCTCCAGGCAAGAATACCTGAGTGGGGTGCCATTTCCTTCTCCAGGGGATCCTCCCAACACAGGGATTGAACCCTGGTCTCCTGAATTGCAGGAGGATTCTTTACCAAACTGGGCAATAAATGTCAGTAGTTTAAGCCGTGCCCCCTGTGCTTCCTTGTTGAGCATCCCGGGCTATCTAATCTGCCTGGTGAATCCCTTGGCTTCAGAAAACACTGCTCTGCCCAAACAGCAGCCCCTAGGTGTGGTCGAAGGCCCACTAGCTCACCTCCAACGGTGGTCGCTTGAGGGATCACCCAGGGTGACAGCTCCGCTGGGGGTGGCAGGGGGAGGGCTCAGCTGAACTCACTCCACGAGTCAGCATCTCTGGGCCAGTCCAGCACCCTCACTTCCTTGGAGCCTCGCTCCCAGTCCTCTCCCAGTCTGTGTCTGGGTCCCAGAAACCCACCCGCTAAGAGCTGTAAAACCATAACCCTGTCGTTACGGGTGTTGGTCCCCACAGGGAGTTGACTTTATTAGACTTTTGTAGACGCAATGCTCTGGAGCAAAACGGCAGGATAATGGGTCTGAACTCATGGAGGACAAGTCCCAAGGCTGCTGGACACCCTCCAGAGTCTGAATCCTGAGGTTTTGGCCGTGACTGGCGCCCTAAGGACAGCGGTGAATCAGCAGCTCTGATGCTGGAACTGGGGTGTTTCTGGGGCTGACTGATAGGGAAGAGGGGTGCCTCGGTGCTGGAGGAGCCAAGACAGATGGCTTCATGTTGACAGGTTCTGTCAGGGAAGCAGCTCACCCTCTCTTTAACCTAACCCCAGGACGCAGCTGGGACAATACTGGCCACTGCAGGGCACCAGGGAATCTGGGAGGAAGGGTGGGGTCCCTTTGGAGTCCCGGCAGGATCACCTCTAATCCCGGAGCTTCATCAGCGGGGTGCTTAGAGCTTGGCCCCTCCAGCCCTTCCTTCCAGCGCCCAGCTCAGCACCTTCCCTTAGAAAGGAACACGTCCTTGTTCTTTGGGCTCACAAGTGGAGGAGCTGCTCGGGGTCTCAGGAAGGGAGTTGGGGGCCAGAGGGAGGCAGGAGGGACTGGCAGAGGGCAGCTGACCTAGACTCAAGCCCGGGGGCAGCCTGCTCACCCTCTGCTTTCCACACTGGAGCCCCCTGAGCCATGCCCTCTGGCTCCCCAGTTCTAAGACAATGCAGAAAGAGGAAGCCCTGTATAAGAGGTTTCTGTGAAAAGATGGTCCCCCTTCGTGATAATGATGGTTTTCACATTTCAAATGACTCTACCTTTGTATGCAATGTTTATTAAAGTATTGCTCAATTTTTTTGCAATAAGCTTGAATCAATTATATGCCCAAGGAGATCCAACAAGTCCATCCTAAAGGAAATCAGTCCTGGATATTTGTTGGAAGGACTGATGCTGAAGCTGAAACTCCAATACTTTGGCCACCTGATGCAAAGAGATGACTCATTGAAAAAGATCCTGATGCTGGGAAAGATTGAAGGCAGGAGGAGAAGGGGATGACAGAAGATGAGATGGTTGGATGGCATCACCAATGTGATGGACATGAGTTTGAGCAAGCTCTGGGAGTGGGTGATAGACAGGGAGGCCTGGCATGCTGCAGTCCACGGGGTCGCAAAGAATTGGACATGACTGAGCAACTGAACTGAATTGAACTGAATTATATGCCCAGAAAAGCCAAAGAAAGCTACTTTAATAGCAGGGAGAGGAAGGTAATTAGGGAGCGACAAAGCTCCTCCAGATGCTGCATGAGACACGTGTGCCCCTGTGCTCTGCCCCCTGCGTATGTGGGTTTTGCTTCCAAAGCCCACATCACACTGATGGCGGGGAGGATGTCAGACTGTAGCAGGGCCAGGATGAGGGCGCTGATCCAGGCAGGAGGGAAGTTCAGTGAGGGGTGGGGCAGGGCCCCTGGCTCCATGCACCACCTGGGATTTGACAGCAGAGCCCAGCCCTCCCAGAGCACAGCCACATGTGAGGTGCACTGCACAGCTCTTGGGGCCAGGTGAGCAAGCAGCACCTCTCACCTACCACCAGATGCAAAGCGTTTCTGCCCACTGCATCTTGGCATCAGAGTCACCAAGGAAAAGTGCACAGCCAAGCCCGGGATGGGAGAACACTCTACTCCCATTGAGATGAGACAGAAGGCTATTCCTGCAGTAAGGACTGGTCCCCCAGGCCACTGGGTCCCTCGGGCAGCTGATGCAGGACAGAGGAATGAACCCCTGGGTCTGTCTGTCCTAGTTCAGTTCAGTTCAGTCTCTCAGTCATGTCCAACTCTTTGTGACCCCATAGACTGCAGCACGCCAGGCCTCCCTGTCCATCACCAACTCCCAGAGTTTACTCAAACTCATATCCATTGAGTCGGTGATGCCATACAACCTCTCATCCTCTGTAGTCCCCTTCTCCTCCTGTTCTCAATCTTTCCCAGCATCAGGGTCTTTTCCAATGAGTCAGCTCTTTGCATCAGGTGGCCAAAGTATTGGGGTTTCAGCTTCAACATCAGTCCTTCCAATGAATATTCAGGACAGATTTCCTTTAGGATGGACTGGCTGGATCTCATTGAAGTCCAAGGGACTCTCAAGAGTCCTCTCCAACACCACAGCTCAAAAGCATCAATTCTTCGGCACTCAGCTTTCTTTATGGTCCAACTCTTACACCCATACATGACCACTAACTGTCCCGACTGGGATGCTATTCATGTGTCTCAGTGTACCCTGCCCCCACCACCCAGGCCTGTGCACACGGTGGCCCTGCAGATGCATCACGTGGTCTCTGTGCCTGGGGGCCTGGTGGGCGCCGTGCTGCTGGCGGGCAGGGAGGCAGGATTCTAGCCCCTGATCGCTGCCTGCGCAGAGCCGCCCTCAGTCCTGTTCAAGGCAAGGCAGGTGCACTCACAGCCAGGCCTGCTAGCTGCAGGGAGAGGATGAGCACTGCTCGGGGCCTGGGCTGCCTGACAGGAAGCAGCCGGAATCAAAGGGGTCCAGGTGTCTAATGTCAGTGAGGCCCAGCTCCCGGCTGGGAGCGCAGACAGCAGCTCTTGAGAGGCTCAGAGACAAAGCGCAGTGCCTGCCGGGTCACTGTGGGCTCTGCCTGGCTGACTCTCTTTTTTTTAAATTGGAGTATAATTGTTTTAAGGCTTCCCTGGTGGCTCAGACAGTAAAGAATCTGTCTGCAATGCAGGAGACCTGGGTTCGATCCCTGGCTCAGGGAGATCCCCTGGAGGAAGAACATGGCAACCCACTCCAGTATTCTGGTCTGGAGAAGCCCCATGGACAGAGGAGCCTGGCGGGCTACAGTCCACGGGGTTGCAAAGAACCAGACATGATTGAGGACTAACACACACACTGTTGTTTTGCAATGCTAGTTTTTGCTGTACAACAAGGTGAATCAGCTGTGTGTATACATATCCCCCCTCCCTCTTGCTCCTCCCTCCCACCCCCCTCCCCACCCCAGCCCTCCAGGTCATCACAGCCCCGAGCTGAGCTCCGTGGACCCTACAGCAGCTTCCCACAACCTCCTCCATACACGTCCCCAACCCCGGGAGGCTGGTGCCTCTGAACGCGCGTCCATTGGAGGACGGGACATGCCACGGGCTGGAAGGCTTCCTGGAAGCCACCTGCTGTCTCTACCCTGGCCAGGGCCTTGCCCTTGCCTTGGCGACCACAGTGGGACTGACCTCTGTGTCGTAGAGCCCCTCCAGAGCCACCCAGGGCTCCGCTCCCACACAGCACCCATCACGAGAGATGGCGCTCCGTCCCTGCCTCACGCCCTCTGAACGCTGGCAGGAGGCTGGTTTTCTCAACTCAGTCCAGCTGGGGTTGGAGAAAGAGGACACTGGGAAGGTGTCAAGGCAGGCCTCTGTGCTGGCATTTGTTACCAATAAGAATTTGGTTAAGAATTTGGTGATGGGGGAGAGGCGTCTCTAAGGACCAGTGAACCTGGCTCCAGTGGTGGGTAGTGGGGGGGAGGTCATCTCTATGGACAAGTTAGCCTGGCTCTGGTAGGGGTGGTGAGCATCTCTAAGGACCAGTGAGCCTGGCTCCGGTGGGGTGGGGTTCATCACTAAGGACCAGTGAGTCTGGCTCCGGTGGGAGGGGGCGTCTCTAAGGACCAGTGAGTCTGGCTCCAGTCGGGGGGGTCGTCTCTAAGGACCAGTGAGCCTGGCTCCAGTGGGGTTGGGGTCGTCTCTAAGGACCAGTGAGCCTACCTTCAGTGAGGTGGGGGTCGTCTCTAAGGACCAGTGAGCCTGGCTCCAGTGAGGTGGGGGTCATCTCTAAGGATCAGTGAGCCTGGCTCCATGTGGTGGGGGTCGTCTCTAAGGACCAGTGAGCCTGGCTCCAGTGAGGTGGGGGTCATCTCTAAGGATCAGTGAGCCTGGCTCCATGTGGTGGGGGTCGTCTCTAAGGACCAGTGAGCCTAGCTCTGGGGCCACGTGTGAGGCAGCTGGCTGGTGTGGTCCTCTCTTTCCATCGTCTTGGGTGCAGCCCAGCCCCTCTGTCTGTAAACCACTGCTGGTGCACAGGGGAAAGCAGCACCCAAGCAAGGAACAAGTCAGCTCTGACACCAAGGAGACAGACGATAGATGGAAATGATGGATCTCTGATGCCAGCACAGAATCAGGTGGGAGGCATCATTTATCAAATTTCCAGCACAGCCTCCAGTGGAAAGACCCTGGAGGTTTTCAGTTGTCCGATGGCGAAATGGAAACCTTAACCAAGGGTTTAGATAAAAATCCAGCGTGAGATGTTAATACAGGGACCCTCGCTTAGGAAAGGATCAGGCCGTCGTGTCCTAGCCGAGTGCCACTCCTTTGCATCTGTGGTGCTACGTAAGCCATTGATCATGTTTGCTGGTACACACTGACATGTCATTTAGCACAGCACAACCTGGCTGCCTAAGAAGTGCAATTCACTGTAAGCTTGAAAGATGATCCTTGCCTCCACAGTGCTTCTGTTTCCACAGCAGTGCGTCTGTTTCCACGGCAGCTCGAATCCAAAGCAAGATCCCCAGAATCTCTGGCGATTTCGGAGGTGTCGCTCATGCCTGGTGACCCATCCCCGCTGCAGGACTCCAGCCCGGTTTCCATCAACACCTGTCAACAGGCTTTAGTGTTTAACGATGATGCACTTGGCCTGCCCGATGTATGCGGGGTGGGGGACAGCGATGTCCTGTGACGCAGTTCTCCCAGCGGGGTCCCCCTCTCCAGCTGTCTCCATCACGCCCTGCCCTGGCTGGACCACACACTTGTTGATATCCCCTCCCCAGGTCAGGACGCTTGGCCTTTGGTTGGCCTTTAATCTGCATCTGAGACACAAAGGCGCATCTCTTGGTTGTGCCTCGATTTCAATCTCAGAGAAGAACCAGCGTCTGATAAAACCGTGGAAGGTTAAACCGGAAGCAGTCTCGCCGTACAACTGGATAAACGAGATCCAGGGGGCTGTGTGATTAATTGAAAGTGGCTGAGAGCTGGTGGGCTGGAGTGCAGGTCTCTGGACTATCAACGCTAGGCTCATTCCACGGCTGGTCAATGTCCTTATTCGTGAACATCTGCAGACCTCACATTGCACACCTCTTCCTCAGCATACACTGATCAACCTGGTTCGTTGGAGCAGTAAGCCCCCTGACAGACTTTAAACCCTTTGTGTACAACCACTCTATGCTGAGGATACCACTCTAACAGCAGAAAGTGAAGAGGAACTAAAGAGCCTCTTGGTGAAGGTGAAAGAGGAGAGTGAAGAAGCCGGCTTAAAACTCAACATTCAAAAAGCTAAGGTCATAGCATCCAGTACCATTACTTCATGGCAAGTATATGGGGACAAAGTGGAAGCAGTGACAGATTTTATTTTCTTGGGCTTCAAAATCACCATGGAAGATGACTGCAGACATGAAATTAAAAGACATTTGCTCCTTGGAATAGAAGCTATGAATAATCTAGACAGCATGTTAAAAAGCAGAGATATCACTTTGTAGTCAAAACTATGGTTTCTGCAGTAGTCATGTACAGATGTGAGGTTTGGGCAATAAAGAAGGCTTTCAAATTATGGGACTGGAAAAGACTCTTCAGAGCCCCTTGTACTGCGAGGAGATCCAACCAGTCAATCCTAAAGGAAATCTGTCCTGGATATTCATTGTATGCTAGAGCTGAAGCTCCAGTGCTTTGGCCACCTGATGTGAAGAACTAACTCATTGGAAAAGACCCTGTTGCTGAGAAAGATTGAGGGGAGGTGAGAAGGGGGTGACAGAGGATGAGATGGTTGGATGGCATCACTGACATGGATATGAGTTTGAGCAAACTCTGGGAGATGGTGAAAGATGGGGAAGACTGGTGGGCTGCAGTCCCTAGGGTCACAAAGAGTCAAATGATGACTGAGCAACTGAACAATAACAGCTCTTCTGGAAATCTCGTGCAGTGCCTTTCTGAGCCACTTAAGAGAAGACAAGCTTTTTGCAGGATACGTGTGCATGGCTTTGGCTGGGACTCGAGCCCTGAAGTGTATTAAGCCTTCATAACATGACTGTGAAATGAATGCACTGTGTTTGCGACCATGCTTTCGGCCGGGTGTGTCCAGCCTGGCATTCCCACCTGTTTTCCCTTGTTCAGCTCAGCAGCTTGTCTAAAGGAAGACGACCCCTCCCAAGATGGGGGAGAAATCTTTGCTGTATGACTGAAGCCAGGACTCAGGTGTGAGTTGCCCAGGCACAGCAGGTGACCCAGGTCAATCCACCTAGAAAATGCTGGAGAACAGACAGCCTCAAGAAGCATGTGTTATCTGCAGGGAGTCTTCAGTTCAGTTCAGTCACTCAGTTGTATCTAACTCTTTGCAACCCCATGAATCACAGCACGCCAGGCCTCCCTGTCCATCACCAACTCCCAGAGTTTACCCAAACTCATGTCCATCGAGTTGGTGATGTCATCCAGCCATCTCATCCTCTGTCGTCCCCTTCTCCTCCTGCCCCCAATCCCTCCCAGCATCAGGGTCTCTTCCAATGAGTCAACGCTTTGCATGAGGTGGCCAAAGTATTGGAGTTTCAGCTTCTGCATCAGTCCTTCTAATGAACACCCAGGACTGATCTCCTTTAGGATGGGCTGGTAGCCTTACTTTGATAAATAAATTGGTTTAAAAAAAAATCACTGAGCATCTACTGGGGAATGCCTCTCATCTTCATGTTGGAAAACCAAACTTGGGTCCACTTGCCTGAGTGCTGTAAGCCAATCTATGGACACAGAGTGGTGGTGAAGGAGAGTGTGGGGGTAATTGCAGGTGCCAAGCAAGGAGTCCAGGCAGCTAATGCTCAGAAGACACAAACTCCTTGATGACTTTCAGGAAAAGGTTTTTAAAGACAGGGAGAAGAGTTGTGGGGTGAAGATCAGCTTTTGGACATTCTTCTTGATGGGTTGGTGGTGAGGTAATCAGGAGTTGGCCTTCCCTGATACGTCAGTTGGTAAAGAATCCACCTGCAATGCAGAAGAGCCCAGTTCGATTCCTGGGTCGGGAAGATCCCCTGGAGAAGGGATAGACTACCCACTCCAGTACTCTTAGGCCTCAATGCTGGCTCAGTCCGTAAAGAATCTTCCTGCAACGCAGGAGACCTGGGTTTAATCCCTGGGTCCGGAAGATTCTCTGGGGGAGGACGTGGCAACCCACTCCAGTATTCTTGCCTGGAGAATCCCCACGGACAGAGGAAACTGGTGAGCTGCAGTCCATGGGGTCACAAAGAGGCAGACCTAACTGAGCAACTCAGCATACACAATCAGGAGTCATCATCATCAACCTGCTGGTTCCAACTGGTCTGGGGTCTCCGTGCTTGTGGGCAGCACACAGTCAACTCTTCCCACCTGGTGGGGGTCTCAGTATCTGCAAAACAGCTCAAAGGACTTGGCTCAGAATATCATCTATAGTCCTTGAGAAGGAGTTAAAGGTACCTGACTTTGTGTAGTGACTAAACCATTATTATTATTATTTTGTTTTGCTTGACTGTTTTCCCTTATTTCTATATTTTCTCACTTATCTGATTTAAATGTATTTTTTGAAACATGGGAAAGGTCTGGAGGCTCAACTTTTTCTACAGATGAGAAGCAGGTGGAGGACTCGGGGGCAGGGGTCCTGACCAGTTTCATTCTTTCGGCTCTCCCTGACTGTCTCTGCTCCCACCGTGGCCTGGACCAGGAGTGTCTGTAAATGCTTCCCCAGCCCTCACTCAGGAATGAGATGGCGTCTTGCTATAACTGAGGATGCCGACTGCCTACAGCCTCCTAGACTCTGGCACAGGCAGGAGCTGGGAGAGCAGCCGGCTCAGCAGCTGCAGGAGCATTCCAGGAGTGGCTCAGTACCATCACTGGTTTGCTTGCCCCAGCATCCCCCACACGGCACCCAGCCTAGTCTGGTGGAAGTATGTCCTTTCCAGAAACATTCCGTGAAAAGGGGAGCTCAGAAAGCTTTTGTGTTTTAAAGCACTCCACCGGTTTTAAAGCATTCTACCCTTCCCTCACACCATTTAGTTCCCTAAGGATGGTGCTTCTGAGTAGGTTTAATTGCTTTTTTACCTTTAGCTACCCAGACTTTAATGAAATCATCAAATCAAACTGTGCCTTTTGCATCCTAACTATGAATGTCATACATAAGAGAGCCGTGATTTATTCTTTTGTTGATCAGATATGTACACGTTCCCGTAACAGCCTGTGCATTTTACATTAGGCAATGGTTTGGTCTTGTCTGGGCTGAATCACATCATACCATTTACCCAATGATATTTCCTTCTATTTATTAAAAATCCATTTGCCTGTGTCTGGAAATTTGCTAGGTAACTTGAAAAATGCGTTTATCCAATTCATAAAGGCCCCTCGTAATATCTTGCTTATGTGCACGAAAAAAGACTCTCGGCTTCTCCTTCTCCAGCCATGTTTTCGTTGCCATTTGCTGTATCACGTTTTCCATTTAGAATTGTCACCAGAAATGGTCCCGTCACAGGCATCAGTCATGTACTCTTCCTAGTGCTTCTCCTCGAAGAAGAACGACTCCAAAGTTCTCATTGTAGAATTTTGCCCCAGGAATCTCCCACCATGAGTAAATATCCCAGATTTAGAACAAGCTATCTGTCCTTTTCATTATAGGGTACTAGAATGCAAAAGTAGGAAGTCAAGAAACACCTGGGGTAACAGGAAAATTCAGCCTTGGAATACAGAATGAAGCAGAGCAAAGGCTAATAGAGTTTTGCCAAGAGAACACACTGGTCAGAGCAAACACCCTCTTCCAAAAACAGAAGAGAAGGCTCTACACAAGGACATCACCAGATGGTCAACACTGAAATCAGATTGATTATATTATTTGTAGCCAAAGATGGAGAAGCTCTATACAGTCAGCGAAAACAAGACCGAGAGCTGACTGTGGCTCAGATCATGAACTCCTTATTGCCAAATTCAGACTTAAATTGAAGAAAGTAGGGAAAACCACTAGACCATTCAGGTATGACCTTAATCAAATCCCTTATGATTATACACTGGAAGTGAGAAATAGATTTCAGGGCCTAGATCTAATAGATAGAGTGCCTGATGAACTATGGAATGAGGTTCATGACATTGTACAGGAGACAGGGATCAGAACCATCCCCATGGAAAAGAAATGCAAAAAACCAAAATGGCTGTCTGGGGAGGCCTTACAAATAGCTACGAAAAGAAGAGAAGCGGAAAGCAAAGGAGAAAAGGAAAGATACAGGCATCTGAATGCAGAGTTCCAAAGAATAGCAAGAAGAGATAAGAAAGCCTTCCTCAGTGATCAAAGCAAAGAAATAGAGGAAAACAACAGAATGAGAAAGACGAGAGACCTCTTCAAGAAAATTAGAGATACCAAGGGAATATTTCATGCAAAGATGGGCTTGATAAAGGACAGAAATGGTATGGACCTAATAGAAGCAGAAGACATTAAGAAGAGGTGGCAAGAATACACAGAAGAACTGTACAAAAAAAATCTTCACAACTCTGAGAATCACGATGGTGTGATCACTCATCTAGAGCCAGACATCCTGGAATGTGAAGTCAAGCGGGCCTTAGAAAGCATCACTATGAACAAAGCTAGTGGAGGTGATGGAATCCCCGTGGAGCTGTTTCAAATCCTGAAAGAGGATGCTGTGACAGTGCTGCACTCAATGTACCAGGAAATTTGGAAAACTCAGCAGTGGCCACAGGACTGGAAAAGGTCAGTTTTCATTCCAATACCACAGAAAGACAATGCCAAAGAAGGCTCAAACTACCACACAATTGCACTCATCTCACATGCTAGTAAAGTAATGCTCAAAATTCTCCAAGCCAGGCTTCAGCAATACATGAACTGTGAACTTCCAGACGTTCAAGCTGGTTTTAGAAAAGGCAGAGGAACCAGAGATCAAATTGCCAACATCATCTGTGTCATCAAAAAAAGCATGAGAGTTCCAGAAAAACATTTATTTCTGCTTTATTGACTATGCCAAAGCCTTTGACTGTATGGATCACAATAAACTGGAAAATTCTTCAAGAGATAGGAATATTAGACCACCTGACCTGCCTCTTGAAAAACCTATATGTAGGTCAGGAAGCAGCAGTTAGAACTGGACATAGAACAACAGACTGATTCCAATTAGGAAAAGGAGTACGTCAAGGCTGTATATTGTCACCCTACTTATTTTACTTCTATGCAGAGCACATCATGAGAAATGCTGGGCTGGATGAAGCACAAGCTGGAATCAAGATTGCCAGGAGAAATATCAATCACCTCAGATATGCAGATGACACCACCCTTATGGCAGAAAGTGAAGAGGAACTAAAAAGCCTCTCAATGAAAGTGAGAGAGGAGAGTGAAAAAGTTGGCTTAAACCTCAACATTCAGAAAACTAAGATCCTGGCATCTGGTCCCATCACTTTATGGGAAATAGATGGGGAAACAGTGGAAACAGTGTCAGACTTTATTTTTGGGGGCTCCAAAATCATTGCAGATGGTGACTGCAGCCATGAAATTAAAAGATGCTTCCTCCTTGGAAGGAAAGTTATGACCAACCTGATAGCATATTCAAAAGCAGAGACCTTACTTTGCCAACAAAGGTCCATCTAGTCAAGGCTATGGTTTTCCCAGTGGTCATGTATGGATGTGAGAGTTGGACTGTGAAGAAGGCTGAGTGCCGAAGAATTGATGCTTTTGAACTGTGGTGTTGGAGAAGACCCTTGAGAGTCCCTTGGACTGCAAGGAGATCCAACCAGTTCATTCTAAAGGAGATCAGTCCTGGGTGTTCTTTGGAAGGACTGAGTCTGAAGCTGAAACTCCAATACTTCGGCCACCTCATGCGAAGAGTTGATTCATTGGAAAAGACTGATGCTGGGAGGGATTGAGAGCAGGAGGAGAGGGAGATGACAGAGGATGAGATGGCTGGATGGTATCACGGACTCGATGGACATGAGTTTGAGTGAACTCCAGGAGTTCACATACACACACACACACACACACACACACACACACACACACGTATAGTACAGCATTATTTCTTAGTATTCTCCAGAAAGAAGCATGGA
This sequence comes from Ovis canadensis, assembly GCF_042477335.2. Classification (NCBI taxonomy): domain Eukaryota; kingdom Metazoa; phylum Chordata; class Mammalia; order Artiodactyla; family Bovidae; genus Ovis; species Ovis canadensis. Next base: position 80,251,620 of record NC_091260.1, on the reverse strand, counting down.
ATTTACTTGGTGTTGGACAGGGAGGCCTGGCGTGCCGCGATTCATGGGGTCGCAGAGTCGGACACGACTGAGCGACTGAACAGAACTGAACTGATCCTTTAACAACAAATATATATATATATACACATGTGTGTATATATATATATATATACACACACACATATACACACATACACACACACACACACACACACGTATAGTACAGCATTATTTCTTAGTATTCTCCAGAAAGAAGCATGGAATTTACTTACTGTATGAATTATCCTTTTTTTAAAGTAATTTTAACCTACTAACTAAGGAGAAGGCCACAAAGGATAAGATGGTTGGATGGGATCACCAATTCAATGGACATGAACTTGGGCAGACTCTGCGAGGTGGTGAGGGACAGGCCTGACGTGCTGCAGTCCATGAAATCACCAAGGGTTGGACACAACTTGGCAACTGAACACACAGCACACACACAACTGAAAGCTCGTTGCATAAAAACTCCATAGAATACAGGTGTTAGCTTTTGAAATGATTTCTTGAACTTGCCTTTCTGGAGAATAAATTTCAAGCTATTTTTAAGTAACCTTTTGTAACTCAAACATAATTTCTTAGGTTAATGCAATTAATGCCTATACCAAAAGCTAAATGTTTTGAATAAATAATAACTGGCCTATGGTTCTACAAAACAGAGAAAGGAGAAAAAATGAGGACTGCTACATTTCGGTCTATACTTGGAAGGCAGCCAGCATTTATTCATTCTCATTCACAGTTTTTATTCATTGAATCTTCTGATCTAAGCCACACACACATGCTTCTAAACTAGGTGCTAGCGAAACGTTTATTTTGCAGTTAGAGTGCCTTTTCTTTTTGTTTTTAGTGAAGTGTGTGGAGGCTCGGTTACGTTTAAAGAGCATGAGGGCTGTTGTTCCTCACTTGCTAAGTTGTGTCTGACTCTTCGCGACCCCATGGACGGCAGCGCCCCAGGCTTGCCTGTCCTCCACTGTCTCCCAGTTTGCTCAAACTCGTCCAGTGAGTCGGCAATGCCGTCCAACCGTCTCATCCTCTGTCACTCTCTCCTTGCCTTTTCTCCTTCTCCCTGAGGGCTGTTAGGTTAATATTAACACTACTTCTCAGTGACCAAATCTCGGATTTTAAACTGTAAAGAATCTGCCTGCCAGTGCAGGAGATGCTAGAAACATGGGTTTGATCCCCGAGTCAGGGAAGATCCCCTGGAGAAGGAAATGGCAACCCACTCCAGTGTTCTTGCCTGGAGAATCCCAGGGACAGAGGAGCCGGGTGGGCTATAGTCCATGAGGCTGCACAGAGTCAGATGTGACCGAGCGCGTGCGCGCGCACACACACACACACACACACACACACACACACACACACACACAGAGGCAGCAGAGCCGGTGTGGGCTCACAGCCAGCTGTGCTGTGCTGGCCGTCCTGTGACTCCCTGAGGGGCCGTCTGTGCCATCTGCACAGGGCCTGCCGGGCACGGCTGTGCCCCTGCAGCTTATTCGGAACTCTGCTCAGTCACTTCTGAATGCACACATCCCTTAGATTAAGGCTGGCGCCAACACTGGCCAGTGGAGCCCAGTCTCAGAGCACAGGTGGTACAGATATTTCCACTGTCCTGGGGGCATCTGCACCCCATCCCCACACTCTGACTGTTTCTGGACACCACAGTAAGGATGCCCCTGTGAACCCCTACCTGGTACGTGCCTCGCTAAGAGCCTCACAGCACGGCGCGGCTGTGTCTCAGCCTGGACCACCAGTGAGAGATGTGCCTACGTCACTCCCATCTTCACTGCCTGTCTCAGGGGCAGCAACAGGAACCAGATGGAATCAATGCGTACTAGCAAATGAATGGATTAATGAATGGACCAAGTGTGCTGTCTGGCAAACAGCGGAATTTTCTCAGCCTTTAAATTAGTTTTCTAGAAACTCACTTATGAGCCCAAACAATCTCACTCCCCAGATTGTAATCAGATGTTAGGTCTGATGTTGGGACTTTTTTTTACTTTTAAAGTCACTCAGACGTGTCCAATTCTTTGTGACCCTGTGGACTATACAGTCCATGGAATTCTCCAGGCCAGAATACTGGAGTGGGTAGCCTTTCCCTTCTCCAGGAGATCCTCCCAACCCAGGGATCGAACCCAGGTCTCCTGCATTGCAGGCAGATTTTTTACTGTCTGAGCCACAAGGGAAACCCAAGAATGCTGGAATGGGTAGCCTTTCCCTTCTCCAAGGGATCTTCCCAACCCAGGAATTGAACCGGGGTCTCCTGCATTGCAGGCAGATTCTTTACCAGCTGAGCTTCCAGGGAAGCCCCTGATGTTGGAAACAATGACACAAGTGTTGGGGAAATTCCATAGCTGCAGCGGTAATTCTGCACCCCTCTCACTCACCACAGACCCCTCCTCTGCCCCTGTGCCCAGGTCTGTGCCGGGCGCTCGGGTCTTCAGCTGCATCATCAAGCCTGCCTCAGCCTCTGGCTTGAGATGAGGTTCAGCCATGCAGTCACTGACAGACCTGGGACTCAGAAGAGAGAAACGCTGAGGTCTGTCCTCTCAGCTCTCCCCCTGCCTCCCTCCTGTAGCTCCAGCCATCCACATGGACTGATGGTTGGGGACGGCACCCTCCTCCCTGGGGGCCTCCACGCACTCGCTGGCTGTGTTCACCCTAGAAGGCACTGCACCTCTAGAGCCTGTTCACCTAGGGACCCTGCTGGGCTCAGATCTCTCCCTCTCACCTAACATCCAAAAGAATTCAAGATTTAAAGTGAAAACTTTGGGCCATATGAGCACTAACCCAGAATGTGAGCATTTGGGGACCTTAGGCATCAAAAAGTCCCTCTGCCAGTGGAACTGAAAACCATAAAGGAAAACAAGACAGCTGTGTCTAAGAAAAGGCAACTTCTTCACTCTAAAACTACCATATATGATGAATATATTAATAGCAAAAACCATCCCAGGTGGCGTTAGTGGTAAAGAATCTGCCCACCAGTACAGGAGATGCAAGAGACTTGGGTTTGATCCCTGGGTCAGGAAGATCCCCTGGAGGAGGAAATGGCAACCCACTCCAGTCTTCTTGCCTGGTGAACCCCCTGGACAGAGGAGCTTGGTGGGCTACAGTTCATGGGGTCACAGAGAGTTGGACATAACTGAGTGACTGAGCATGCACGCATTTACCCCTAACCTAAATCTCATCCCTCCCTACTCTTGATTCCAAGCAGAACCTGGTCTTGTTCAGGGATGCATATAGCCAGGTGTTTCTGAGGAGGTGACTGGTCCCAGACCCTGGTCCTGGGTACCAGTGCATCTACGCCCATCACCCGGATCTGTGGCTCCGGCTGGTGCTTCATTTTGAGATGACTGTGCACCCAGCCAATGAGAAATCTTTGTGAAATCACCCCTCTTGTCATCCTCAGTGTTAGGTTTCTCTCTTTCCTTTCGATCAACATGATGGCTCTTTATTCTTCCATCACTCATTTGCTGGTTGATCCCATCTGTGCATATATTCAACACTATCAACTTTAGTATCTACATCCAACACAGTATTTATTTAAAACAATTTGGGAGCAGACTTGAGTTGAGACAAAGGCCTTCTCCATCAGTGGAGATCAATCCTTTAAAAAGAAAGCAGCCTGAAACATCAGGGAAGCCCCAGCATTGCTCTTGACTGAGGCCAGCTTGGTCAGGGGCTGCTCAATATTACTTAACAAGATCAAAATACAAGGAGAGGAGAAAAAGAACACTAAGAGATGCCCAGATGCTGGGACCCTCCATGATGTCTGTTTAATATGATAAGAAAAAAAGGAGCCAAAGAGAGACATATTCTATTATTCATCAGCATCCCTCAGGCAGCCGAATCAAAGCTCCAGCTTCCTCTAAGAAAGAACAGAGGCACCAGCAGCAAACTTCCTGACCCACAGAAGCGGATGTGGCTACTTGACTTCAACAAGTGCTCACCTGTGGTCAGCACAGAGCCCTTGGGAATACCGTGTTTCTCCACATCAGCAAAAAGGTGCAATTCCTCCTATATCAGAGAACCTCCAGCTTCCAAGCAATGGACACACACAAAGCAAAGCCAAATTCAGAGCTCCCTGTTGAGGTCAATGAACTGGCCCAGGAAGAGGATGGAACCTGTTAGCCGTACACAAGGTTCTGCAGGAAAACTCTGGCTACTCGATTCTCCTCCTTGGATCGGGATTCCAAAGCTACCTTGCCAGGCACTGTCCCGTCCTCTCCAGGTTCCCTTCTGAGGACAAAGCCTCTCGACCTCCCTCTGCTCACTAGCTCCCCTTCTTTCAGGAAACTGCTCATGGTCACCAGGAGCGTTAGCCTCTCCTGGCTTTACCCAAAGTTCTGTTTTCAGTCCTGTTAACTTGAATATCTGTTGCATGACACCAGAACAAATGGTTAAGAAGCGTGTATATTTAGCAGATGATTTTTAAAAGCCATAAATAATCAATAGGTATGTTCTCACAAATTATGTGTATGTTCTCTTAAACGTAATAATCGCTCATTTATCTTTATGTTGTTAACATGCCTAGATATTCTAAATATCCACGTTAGGTTACTTCATTGATCAAAAAGCTGATGCCTGTGGCATGCAGCTAACATCTGCTCCCTTGCTTGTCTCTGTCTGAGAACAGCGCCCCCTTCTTTCGGCTACCAGACCCCGCCTCCGTGTGATTCTACTGGACACAATTAATCAGAGAGGCGACCGCAGCACGCGGTTAGGTGGCAGACCCCACGGTGTTCGGTTCTGTTATTCTCATGAAACTGGTGAGGAAGTCGAGACCAAGTGAGGTTACAAAAGCCTCCGAATGTCAGACAGTGTTTTACTGTATTTGCAAGAAACCGATACAGACTCTGCTTCTGCCAGCGATGAAGGTCTATTCAAGCCGTATCTCTGTGTTCGACCAGAGAGGCAGAAGAATAAAAAGCCTTACTTTTTGAAGCTGCTGGATTATTCTCCTAGGGCTGCCTCAATAAATGATCACAAAACTGGTGCCTTTAAACAGCTGATCTGTATTCTCTCACAGTCTGGAGATTAGAAACCAGAAAGCCAGGAAGACTCCAGAGGAAAATGCGCTCCGTGCCTCTCCCAGCTTCTGGTGGCTCTGGAAATCCTCCAGGCACCCCGGCTTGGAGATGCAGCCTCCACTCTGCCTGTTCTTCTTACTCCTCTTCTCTGCCTCCCCGTGGGTCCTCTCCTGGTATCATTCAGCCATCAGTCTCCAGACTCAGGGCCCATCCTAAATTCAAGATGATCTCATCTCAAGATCTGTAACTTATTTCCAGCCAGTTTCCAGCAAGGCCCTGTTCAGAGTTTCCAGGTGGATGTGAATTCTGGTTGTTCTTGTTTTCAGTCACTAAGTTGTGTCTGACACTTTGCAGCCCCATAGACTGCAGTACGCCAGGCTCCGCTGTCCTTCACTATCACTGAGAGTTTGTTCAAATTCATATCCATTGAGTCTGTGATGTGATTTTTCCATCTCGTCCTCTGCCACCCCCTTCTCCTTTGGCCTTCATTTTTCCCAGCATCAGGGTCTTTTCCATCAGGTGGCCAAAGTTTGGAACTTCAGCTTCAGCATCAGTCCTTCCAGTGAATATTCAGGGCTGATTTCCTTTAGGATGGACTGGTATGATCTCCTTGCAGTCCAAGGGACTCTCAAGAGTCTTCTCCAGCACCACAGTTCAAAAGCATCAATTCTTTGGTTCTCAGCCTTCTTTATGGTCCAATTCTCACATCTATACGTGACTACTGGGAAAACCATAGCTTTGACTAGACGGACCTTCGTCAGCACAGTAATATCTCTGCCTTTCAGTACACTATCTAGATTTCTCATAGCTTTTCTTCCAAGGAGCAAGCATCTTTTTTCATTTCATGGCTGAAGTTACCATCTGCAGTGATTTTGGAGCCCAAGAAAATAACTGTTTCCAGTTCTGGGGGAAAGGCGCTATTTGCCTCACTACAAACACTTAGAGCTGAGAGAGATTTCGCAGTCACCCTGCTTGCCCCGTCACACCAAACTCAATCCCAGGGAAGTGGCACTTCCTGGAAATCACACCCTTCTCTGGAGCCCCTTCTCTGACCAACTTTGTTTCACACTCACTCCCACACTTGTCTAATGTCATCAGGCCACGCACAATGGCTGATTGTCCTCCAAACAGACTGCTGGGCCTTCAGCCCTGTAGACCTGTGTGGACTCCTGTGGTTACACAGTTTGTTGGATCCCATTTGTCTGTCTGCATTCATTGTAGTATACAGAACTCCCCTTCGGGGTTGTAATCAAGCTATGTGTGCTCACGCTTACTTGCTCAGTCATGTCTTAGTCTTTGCAACCCTATGGACTGTAGCCTGCCAGGAACTTCCCATGCAGGAATAAAGGAGTGGGTTGCCATCTCCTCCTCCAGGGGATCTTCCCAACCCAGGGATCAAACCCATGTCTCTTGAGTCTCCTGCATTGGCTGGGAAATTCTTTACCACTAGCACCACCTGGGAAGCCCAAAGGGTGCTGAAAACAGTGGAGAATGAAAAGAAGAAATGAGGGTCCATCTGTCTATCTATCTACCTGCTTAGTTATCCATTCATCATTTATACCTATATACATATACACATACATTTACATATCTACCTATGGATCTAATAATCAGTTACTTACAAATAGCTGTGAAAAGAAGAGAAGCGAAAAGCCAAGGAGAAAAGGAAAGATATAACCATCTGAATGCAGAGTTCCAAAGAATAGCAAGGAGAGGTAAGAAATCCTTTCTCAGTGATCAATGCAAAGAAATAGAGGAAAACAAAGGAATGGGAAAGACCAGAGATCTCTTCAAGAAAATTAGAGATACCAAGGGAACATTTCATGCAAAGTTGGGCTCAATAAAGGACAGAAATGGTATGGACCTAACAGAAGCAGAAGATATTAAGAGGTGGCAAGAATACACAGAAGAACTGTACAAAAAAATCTTCACCAACCAGTTAATCACGATGGTGTGATCACTCACCTAAAGCCAGACATCCTGGAATGTGAAGTCAAGTGGGCCTTAGAAAGCATCACTACAAACAAAGCTAGTGGAGGTGATGGAATTCCAGTTGAGCTATTTCAAATCCTGAAAGATGATGCTTTGACAGTGCTGCACTCAATATGCCAGCAAATTTGGAAAACTCAACTATGGCCACAGGACTGAAAAAGGTCAGTTTTCATTCCAATACCAAAGAAAGGCAATGCCAAAGAATGTTCAAACTACCGCACAATTGCACTCATCTCACATGCTCGTAAAGTAATGCTCAAAATTCTCCAAGCCAGGCTTCAGCAATACGTGAACTGTGAACTTCCAACCTGGTTTTAGAAAAGGCAGAGGAACCAGAGATCAAATGGCCAACATCCGCTGGATCATCGAAAAAAGCAAGAGAGTTCCAGAAAAACATCTATTTCTGCTTTATTGACTATGCCAAAGCCTTTGACTGTGTGGATCACAATAAACTGTGGGAAATTATTCAAGAGATAGGAATACCAGGCCACCTGACCTGCCTTTTGAGAAACCTATATGCAGGTCAGGAAGCAACAGTTAGAACTGGACGTGGAACAGCAGACTGGTTCCAAATAGGAAAAGTACTACGTCAAGGCTGTATATTGTCACCCTGCTTTTTTAACTTATATGCAGAGTACGTCATGAGAAACGCTGGGCTGGAAGAAACACAAGCTGGAATCAAGATTGCTGAGAGAAATATCAATCACCTCAGATATGCAGACGATACCACCCTTATGGCAGAAAGTGAAGAGGAACTAAAAAGCCTCTTGAGGAAAGTGAAAGAAGAGAGTGAAAAAGTTGGCTTAAAGCTCAACATTCAGAAAACGAAGATCCTGGCATCTGGTCCCATCACTTCATGGGAAATAGATGGGCAAACAGTGGAAACAGTGTCAGACTTTATTTCTGGGGGCTCCAAAATCATTGCAGATGGTGACTGCAGCCATGAAATTAAAAGACGCTTACTCCTTGGAAGAAAAGTTATGACCAAATCTAGATAGCATATTCAAAAGCAGAGACATTACTTTGCCGACTAAGGTCCGTCTAGTCAAGGCTATGGTTTCTCCTGTGGTCATGTATGGATGTGAGAGTTGGACTGTGAAGAAGGCTGAGCACCGAAGAATTGATGCTATTGAACTGTGGTGTTGGAGAAGACTCTTGAGAGTCCCTTGGACTGCAAGGAGATCCAACCAGTCCATTCTGAAGGAGATCAGCCCTGGGATTTCTTTGGAAGGACTGAGTCTGAAGCTGAAACTCCAATACTTTGGCCACCTCATGCGAAGAGTTAACTCACTGGAAAAGACTCTGATGCTGGGAGGGATTGGGGCAGGAGGAGAAGGGGACGACAGAGGTTGAGATGGCTGGATGGCGTTACCGACTCAATGGACATGAATCTGAGTGAACTCCAGGAGTTGGTGATGGACAGGGAGGCCAGGCATGCTGCGATTCATGGGGTCGCAAAGAGTCGGACACGACTGAGCAACTGAACTGACTGAACTGATCATTTTGGCTCAAGAAATGGACGTGGTATGTTGAAAAAAAGGTACATATAAGCTTTGTGTAAACAGGCTTCCCTGATGACTCAGACAATAAAGAGTCTGTCTGCAATGTAGGAAACCTGGGTTCTATTCCTGGGTCAGGAAGATCCCCTGGAGAAGGTAATGGCAACCTGCTCCAATATTCTTGCCTGGAGAATTCCATGGACAGAAGTGCCTGGCTGGCAACAGTCCATGTGGTCTCAAATAGTCGGACATGACTGAGCAACTAATACACACACACCAGGGGGATTTTGGTTTATAATAGTGCCTGGATTACGAGAGTTGCTTAGCAAATGTTGCTGAGTGAATAAGCTTGCTGTCTCAGATTTGTGAATTTTATAAACCTTTCTTTTTCATCTACTCTCTCTGAACCACAACATAAGATGAGATCTATTAAAATTCAGATGAAAAAATATCCTAGATATAGATAAAAATTGTAATTCTGTATCAAGGTTAGTGACCTATATTATAAAACTTTCTTTTCAAAACACCTATAGATAAAATAAAAGGTTAGAGTGGTTATTTGCTTAAGAAATTGTTTTAAAAGCAAATACATCGAAATATTATTTCTTTGGAAGAATTCCTTTGAAAGTCGATTGGCCTCAGATGATGTTATTTAATTTCATGGGAACAGGACTGAAGAGGAACAGATAAATGCATTCTGTTTATTTTTTTTTTTTTTTTGATATTCAGGTGAGAATGAAATGGGGCTCTCTGATGAACAAAAAGCAATTGAAATCCATGAGTCAGGGATAGAGCTAAATAATACATTTGAAAAGCTACTGACTGGTAGGAGACAGGAAAATGCATAAATATTGCTTGACCATCATTGCTAGTCTTCCATAGTAGGATTCCTACTCTCGGAGGGACCATTGCTTGTATTTGCTGTGAGTTTTATGGATTTTGTGATACTGCAGTCTCTTCCTAAAAGAACAGACAGCATTGTCTGGTAGAGGGGTAAAGCCCAACGACAAAGAATCTATGACCCAGCATTGCCTTCTCTTAAGGATTTCTTCCCTCATCTACACTTTGTCCCAGGACCTGGGGCTTTACACAGTCCAGGAGGGAGAATCCTGCTGCCCACCTGCCCATCAGAAAGAGGCCCACCTGGTCAGGGAGGCCCCGCCCTGAATCGGCTCTGCCCTCCTCGTGCACTCCTGGTGAACCTGTGCCCTGATGCTTTCTTCTCACCTGAGCTGAAATGTCTTCTCCTGTTGCCCTGGGTCCACATCTCTGCTGTTTCCTTCACGGCAGACACCCCCACCTGCTCTTATGCATAAGTGTGTCTACCTGTATCCCCCACTCAGATCTAAATTCCTATCCCCAGAGCCTAGTAGTCTTGGCACAAGAGAGGAGCCCAGTGAACACCTGCTGGGGGAAAGACGGTTGTGGGGAGCAGGGAGGGAGCTGGGAGAGGTGCCCGAGTGGCGGAAGCTTGTGGCAGGGCCGGCGGATTTCAAGTCCTGAAGATCACGGTGATAATTTGGTTTTTCTCTTGATGGTGATGAGAAGGCACTGGAGGTTTTGAACAGAGGAGTAAGTAGGAGGCTTATGTTTAAAATAATCACTTTGGCTGCTGTAAAAGGCACCACAGGAAGTATGGGTTAGGCAGGCAAGTTGGGAGGTTACCATGGTAACCAGGTGAGAGATGCCGGTGTCCTGTGGGAGAAGACGGGTAGGAGGAGCAAGACGGCTCCGAACCTGGTTATGTTTCAAAGCCATGGTGGAAAGCCTTGCTGAGGGATTGAAGAAAACTCGACCAAGGAGAACTCCGTGGTCTTGGCCCGAGTTTTTGGCCACCAGAGGATGGGCCATCGAGGGGAGAACTAGTTGGAGTGGGAGGTAATGGGAGCCTCTTCAGTCATGTCATGGCAAGACATGCAAACGAAGACATGCAGACGTGCAAACGGAGATGGAATTAGGAGACGGAATTGGACATCTGGAGCTCAGGGGAGAGTGGGGCTGGGGAATCGTTGCTGGGGAGGGGGGGAACGCCACGAGCAGATAATGATAGTAAAGCAAAAGCGTTGGGTCAGAGCACCTAAGAATGAGAATGAATGGAGAAATCCCACAAGGTCCCACAAGGACAAGCCATGGGGCCAAAGAGAGGGGGAGATGCAAGTGCAACTGAAAGAAAGCTCAGGGTGAGCAGGCCAAGTCCTCATCACGCTCAGCTAAACAAGGCAGAGACACACAAACACTGCAAGACGCGACATCTGCGGAGTCTAAAAAGTTAAACAAGCTAGTGACTGTAACAGGCTTCCCAGGTGGCACGCGTGGTAAGGGGCCCGCCTGCCAATGCAGGAGACGCAAGGGACGCAGTTCCATCCCTGGGTCGGGAAGATCCCCTGCAGGAGGGCGCAGCAACCCCCTCCAGTGTTCTTGCCTGGAGAATCCCATGGACAGAGGAGCGTGGCTGGCTACAGTCCACGGGGCTGCAAAGAGTTGGACACAACTGACTACACAACTTAGCACTCACAACGACAACAACAACTCACAGATGCAGGGAACAAACTAGGGGCTGCCAGTGGGGAGAGGGGAGAGGGAGGGGCAAAATAAGGGCCGAAAAATTGTATGGATAAAATAAATAGGCTGCAATGATGATATTATACAACACAGGGAAATAACCAGCATTTTGTAGTAACTATAAACGGAATGTAACTTTTAAAAATTGTGAATCACCACGTTGTACCCTGTAACTTACATAATATTGTACATCAACTGTATCCCAATTTTTAAAAATGAAAAAAAATAATCCTCCTAAGAGAAGATTAAGGCGCTTGTTGCAATGGTAAGCAAAGATGTACAGAGGAGAAGGGTACGCAGAGACTCAGGAGGTTTTATCTCTCTTTAAGATGAGAGGGATCACAGTCTAGATTTTGGCTTGGGAATGAGTGAGAACAGGAGGCAGTCATGCAGAAGAGAGAAAGGAGTCTTCCGAGCACATGGCTTCGGCATTAGAGTTCAAACAAGTAGAGTCACAATGAAGATGAAATAGGTACTTAAGTTCACAGGCTGACAGACTCTGAGACCGAGAGACCTGCTACAAGGATGAATGGATAAGAAGGGAAGCCCTGGTGACCGAGGAAAACAATAGACTGGAAACACTGTGAAGATGCTCTGCACGTAGGATCTACAGTTTCTCTCTGGAGCCATTCAGTGTTTTCCCAGAAAGCCCTCGTTCCACGTGATCCTCTCAAGGGACAAAGCCAAGCTCCCGTTCCTCTGGATAAGCACCTCGCATTATTACCCGTGAGTGGGCGTCCACCAGTGTGCAGACATGGGGCTCACACAACAGGACATGCCTGAGGAGAAGCACCCGCGGGCGGCAGTTCTACGTCCTTTCTCTGCGGCCACGTCCAGCAGAGCTCCTGGTGGGGTTGGAGGATGACTAACCACGCTCGCTTGAGCTACCTCTTTAGCAGCTGCTCACAGTTTTCAGGTTTCAGGAAGATATTTGCCCCATGGCAGAGAAATGTAATTACACCGTCTTATAACGGGTTTCCTTAAATCTTCATTTCTCCTAGAAATATTCTCATATTCTTCTGTTTGTGGCTAAAGTAGGTACACTTTCAGAAAACCTGGATTTGAAAATGGTTCATCTGCTTCCTAGCTCTGAGCCACCCCACGAGTGATCCTTCTCTCTTAGCTCTGTTTGTTCCGCTATAAACAGGTGCAATAGCACCTGCTTCCTAATACTGTCATTTAGATTAAGTGAGACAAAGCGTGTGAAAACACCTGATGGAGTGCAAATACATGTCTATGCTGCTGCTGCTGCTAAGTCGCTTCAGTCGTGTCCGACTCCGTGCGACCCTATAGACGGCAGCCCACCAGGCTCCTCCATCCCTGGGATTCTCCAGGCAAAAACACTAGAGTGGGTTGCCATTTCCTTCTCCAATGCATGAAAGTGAAAAGTGAAAGGGAAGTTGCTCAGTTGTGTCTGACTTAGCAACCCCATGGACTGCAGCCCACCAGGCTCCTCCGTCCATAGGATTCTCCAGGCAAGAGTACTGGAGTGCGATGCCATTGCCTTCTCTGAAATATGTATATAGGAGTTACCAAATGAGGGAAATATTCATTTCTTTAAAAGGTTGTCAAGGCTGGAACAGTCTGATCAGGTTGGACATGCTGTTCCAAGGCTGGAACAAAGCAGATCATGCCTTATCCTCACCAGTCACTCATCCACACGGCAGTTTTTATTTTTGAAAGCAGTCCTTCTTGCGCATGTCTGATAACCTCATCACCATGCCTAGAATCTGACGATCGTCACACCCTTCCTATCCTGTATTTCATGTTTGAGTCTTTTCCATATAAATGATACTTATGTTCCCCCAATATTGGTTGGAAAGTTGAATTCCTTTGTTTCAGATTTTTTAATTAAAAGGCTTATTTGGCATCAGGTTTTAGACCTTGAAATCATTAAAATAAAGTGTCAAGAAAGAATGTGAATTGTTGGCAGTGCTATTTGTTTTGTTACGGTGACATTTACCTCTTCACCCGGAAGGCATTCTAAGCCCATAGAGCGACCATCACAGGCAGCATGTGGGACGCACAGCTGCTTCTGTGCCTGGAGCCTGGGAAAGGTGTGTGGGGAGCAGCGCCTGAAACCCGGGGACTGAGTTGAATTCCCAGTTCTCCCATTCCTTCTAATCTGTCCTGCTCCAACATGAAATGGAAGGCACATCGGAAACTGGGGCATTTGAGGAGGAGGGTTTCTTCACCCAGGGATTGTTTACAAAGGTTCGGTATAAGGAGAACCACAGGCAGCTTTCAGCAAACCAGGGCTTGTCGCAGTCGGGCTGTGGCCAAGCCAACAACAGCAGAGAGGAGGTTGGGGGAGCAGTGGCCCGACTGCAGGAGGGACTCTGGTAGACTGCTCCCCAGGAGAGAAGCCCGCCTACAGGGACTTCCCTGGGAGGACCCAAGGAGATGCCTTGATCTCCTGTGACACCTCCCTGTTGGGTAAAGTCCAGTGGGAGCCCAGCCAGAGAAGGAGGGAACGGTGAGCGAGGCGGGTACAGAGGGAAACAGAAGAGATCCAGAGCACTCCCTGGGAGAAATGAACCTTCTGAGCCTCAGTTCCTCAGCCGTGAAGTACGATTGATGATGGTTCCACTTTTATAGGGTTAAAATTAAACTACATTAAAAAATGCTTTTAAACACAAACCATAGATCACACACAAAAAAATCATTAAATAATGATACTGTCATTGTCTACCTCCCCACAGAAGGAAAACAGCACCATCTGTCCATGGCTGCAGGAGATCTGGAGAGCCGGCAGTGAAGCAGGAACACAGATACTAATCACGAAAGTGAAAGTGAAGTTGATCAGTCATGTCTGACTCTTTATGACCCCATGGACTGTAGCCTACCAGGCTCCTCAGTCCATGGGATTTTCCAGGCAAGGGTACTGGAGTGGGTTGCCATTGCCTTCTCCAGGGGATCTTCCCGACCCAGCAATTGAACCTGGGTCTCCTGCATTGCAGGCAGACGCTTTACTATCTGAGCTACCAGGGAAGCCCGATCATGAAGTTTCTGCCTGACCAGGACTCACCTTCTTTTCTGCCGCTTCTGCCCTCTGGGCTTCTCTCTCTCTCTCTCTCTCTCTCTCTCTCTCTCTCTCTCTTTTTCATTTTTTAACATTTGTCTTGGAATATAGATGATTTACAATCTAGACTTCTTAAAGGAAATAATAGTAAGATGAATCCTTGAGGAATTAAAATGAAGCAAAAATGTGGAGTTAACGGTTGGAAGGAAAGCAACCTAAATGTCCGTTGACAAAGGGATTGATAAAGATGTGATACTTATTTACGTGGAATACTATTCAGCCACCAAAAAAATGAAGTAAATCCATTTGCAGAGATGTAGTCCATGGGGTCGCTAGGAATCGGACATGACTGAGCGACTTCACTCTCACTTTTCACTTTCATGCAGTGGAGAAGGAAATGGCAACCCACTCCAGTGTTCTTGCCTGGAGAATCCCAGGAATGGGGGAGCCTGGTGGGCTGCTGTCTCTGGGGTCGCACAGAGTCGGACACGACTGAAGTGACTTAGCAGCAGCAGCAGCAGCAGACCCATAGCATGTCATACAGAGTGAACTAAGTCAGAGAGAGAAGAAAAAATATTGTATATTAACACAAATATGTGGAATCTATGAAAAGGGTGCAGATGAATCTATTTGCAAATCAGAAATAAAGACACAGACATAGAAAACAAACATATGGCCCCAAGAGGGAAGGGGGAGAGGGATGAATTGGGAGATTGGGGTTGACATACACATGCTACTGTGTATAAAACAGGCAATTGATGAGAGCCTGCAAACTCACCTCTAAGTCCCTTGCCCAAGTTAATTGGGATTTTCTGTTCCTGTTTTTTGCAACTGAGTGGTGGGAATTCCTTGCAAATTTGCAATATTAATTCTTTATCAGAGATATTAGTTGCAAAATGTTCTTCCATTTTCTCCCACAAAGGTTGCCTTTTTACTCTGTTGACAATTTCCTGTGCAGAAGCGTTTACTTCGATGTAGTTCCATGGGTTTAATTTTGCCCTCCTTCCTTGAGCTTTTGGTGTCATAGCCAAGGAATCACTGACAAGACCAGTATAATGAAAACTTTTCCTATATTTTCTTCCAGGAATTTTACAGTTTCAGATATTACATTTATATCTTTAACCCATCTGTGGCTGATTTTTTTATATTTAATATAGGGTCCAGTTTCACTCTTTTGTACATGAATGTGTTGTTAGTTGCTCAGCCATAACGTCAGAGGAGCCTGGTAGCCTACAGTCCATGGGGTCGCATAGAGTCGGACATGACTGTGACTAATACCTTCACTTTCACAGAAGAGGCAGGGAAAGTAAAATGAGGAATTGTTCGATTGGTAAACATAGTTAGTTATTCAAGATGAATAGCTTCTAAAGACCCGCTGTACGCATAGCATCCACAATAGCAATACTGGATTGTTATTTGTTAAGAGAGTAAATATCATGTTAAGTGTTCTTACTTCAAGAAAGGGGAGAAGTAAGAACCTGAGTAAATGTTGGCAGGTGACAAATGAATATGCTTAGTGTCTTGATTTGTGTAATGTTAACATGGGTGCTGATGTATGTCTGAGCACATCCAAGTGTACAGTTTCTATATTAATTATGCTTCTTTAAAAGCTGTTATTTATAGCTTGGAGTTTTAAAATTCTAACCTATGGAAGTATAGAGGGATGCTGGATGTAGCAGGGGGCTAGTTATTGTAATCAAGTGAAGAGGAGGCAGATGGTGACTGCAGCCATGCAATTTAGAGACAATTGCTCCTTGGAAGAAAAGCTATGACCAACCTAGACAGCATATTAAAAAGCAGAGACATTGCTTTGCCAACAAAGGTCTGTCTAGTCAAAGCTCTGGTTTTTCCAGTAGTCATATAATGATATGAGATTTGGACCATAAAGAAAGCTGAGCATGAAGAATTGATGCTTTTGAACTGTGGTGCTGGATAAGACTCTTGAGAGTCCCTTGTACTGCAAGGGGATCAAACCAGTCAATTCTAAGGGAAATCAGTCCGGAATATTCATTGGAAGGACTGATGCTAAAGCTGAAACTCCAATCCTTTGTCCACCTGATGCGAAGAGCCAACTCATTTGAAAAGACCCTGATGTTGGGAAAGATTGAAGGCAGGAGGAGAAGGGGACGACAGAGGATGAGATGGTTAGATGGCATCATCGACTCAATGGACATGAGTTTGAGCAAGTTCCAGGAATTGGTGATGGACAGGGAGGGCTGGCATGCTGCAGTCCGTGGGGTCACAAAAACTGAGTCGGACATGACTGAGCGACTGAACTGAACTAACTGGATGGGGACACCAAGTACCACCAAGGAGAGCTAACAGCCACTGATGGTGTTACTTTGTGTTACTTTATGCATCAGCTACAAGAGACCCATTTATGGTTCTACCCAACCTCAAGGGGCTTGCATGGGCCAACGCATGGAAGAGTTTAACCGGTATCTCCAACATTACCCTTCTGTTGTGCCGCTGGGCTACCCAGGCGATTCTGCTCTTCTTCTTCCTGGACTGGCTGTGGCTCATCAGAACTTCCCTTCACTTTCATGACTACACGTCTGTGCAGCTTGGATGTATGTTCTAGAGTTCAGACCAGTGATAACAAATGCAGCTCCTCTCCAGAGAGAGATGAGAGCGTCACCAGGGTGTCCTGGAAACCACAGAGGCAGAAGAAACATGGATCCCAGGCTTACCCTACATGGCACAGGCACACACTCACTCACCTCTACCAGCTGCACCGCAGAGTTCAACAGCTGGATCATAGGATGTGCACGTCACCTGGGTCCACAGCCCCCGCGGGCCGGGTTCAGCAAGCATGTCAGAGCTCGTGTCCCTTCCCTCGGGCCACTGTCAACAGGTGGCCTGCGATTTCGGGCTTGGGGATTGCTGGGCTCACACTGTGCCATTCGTTGCTGCAGCCAACTGTTTGGAACTGGATGTTTGGTATGAAGGCTCTGGGCTGAACTCAGTGGTTCAGTGGTAAAGAATCCTCCTGCAATGCACGAGACACACGAGCCACTGGTTCGATCCCTGGGTTGGGAAGATCCCCTGGAGGAGGTCATGGCAAGCCTGGAGGAGGGCATGCAGTGCTCTCGCCTGGAGAAGCCCATGGACAGAGGAGCCTGGCGGGCGAGAGTCCCCAGGGTAGCAAAGAATCAGACACTACTGAGCATGCGTGCACGAAGACTTTTATGACCCCGATCCATAAAATAATCTCTTGCCATAAAGTAATCACGGGAGCAATTCAGAGAAATACACTGCTAACAATTTAACACTTACTTTTAATAAATAGGAAGTGTTTTACAGGGCGCTGCAGCCCATTATGGAAATCATAATTTGTGCTTAGTGTCAGGAACATGTCTTCTCAATTTCGCTGCACCCTGTGCCCAGCTATGAAACCTGAAACTCCGTCTGCATTATATATGATCATTAGGATGGATTATAACAAATCTAGTGGGAAAAGTCCTGTTGAACACAGCATGCACCAGCTTAAATGAAGACACCAAAACATGCCAGTCTTTCTTACAGAGATGGCAGGATCGAAATTGCCCCTCATTTAGACAAGGTAACTGTAAATGCTGAAATACAGATTATCGTGCATTCAGAATGAGCCTGCCTGTATACTCTCCCTGCTAATTTATGCATTCTGCAGTGCCTGGCACAGCAAGCCGCTTATCTTCTTCTGAACTTTTCAGAAAATACCAGTATTTGAATCTTGAAATTATATTGTATTTAAGTGACAGCACAAAGCTCTTTCCCAGTGCACTTATGACTTGCATTTGTGATAATCTGCCCAGATCTGTCATCCAGTCTGGAATTCAGATGTAAGAAGACCTCAGACTTCAGTGACGAAAGGCAGCAGCCTCGTCCATCTCACAGTTAAAGCAGTAATAAAAAGACGTCAGGTGGCACAAAGACCAGTATTTCAGTGAATTTGAAATAGAGGTGAGGAATGAGTCAGCTATTTATTTTACCGATTACAGAAAGAGCTTTTTCTTACATCCAAGTGAGAAGCGGTATTCAGACACCATATGGTCATCAGTGGTGGGGGGAGGGGGGGCCAGGGGGAAGTGAATTAAATGTTTAAATGTATGATTGCAGCTACAAAGAAATTCTCAGCCCAAGTCACATGCACGCTATATTAATAAAGGATCCAAAGCTGATTCTTTTTTAATCAATGTATTTTTTAATTGAATGATAAGTGCTTTACAGAACTGTGTTGGTTTCTGCCAAACATCAACATGAACCAGTCATAGGTAACATATGTCCCTCCCTCTTGAACCTCCCTCCCATCTCCCTCCCCATCCCACCACTCTAGGTGGTTACAGAGCTCCAGTTTAAGTTTCCTGAGTCATTAATAAAACATTAAAAAAAAAAATAAGTTTCCTGAGTCATACAGCAAATTCCCATTGGCTGTCTATTTTCCACATGGTAATGGAAGTTTCCATGGCACTCTCTCCATGCTCTTTCAGAGCAAACTTGAAGAGATGAAAGAACAAATATCAACAATGATTTCCCTGTAAAGGAAAATAGTTATTTTATATTTCTTCACTTGAAAGGGGGTAGAGTAATAGAAAAATAGGGGAGTTCAATTTGTTGAATTCTACACACAGAGCACTTCTGAACCTTGATGTTACACTGCAAATGCCCCTTCATCTGCTGAGTTCCCATCACAGTGTGAAGTTGAGCTGTATATTTTACACATGGTCGTGTATAGTGGGAAGCAGCTATGTCTCAAGGAGCTCAGCCCGGTGCTCTGTGACTACCTAGAGGGGTGGCAGGGAGGTGGGAGGGAGGCTCAGGAGGGAGGGATATGTGTATACATACGGTTGATCCATGCTGTTGGATGGCAGACACTGACACAACATTGCAAAGCAATTATCCTCCAATTAATTTTTTTTATCCTCCAATTAAAAACTGGAGCACTAGGTTGCTTCCTACACCCTGCCGATGTCTCCATGAGTTAAACCAGTCCACACACTACTTGCCCCCAAGGTTGAGACTGAAATATCCCCCAGTGGGCTTGCAAAGGGTGGTGATAGAAAGTAAAGACTGAACGAGGCTTGGAGACAGGGAGGGTCTGGGCCAAGGGAGGCTGGGATGAAACCTCTCATCTCTTGGTTAAGGATGACCTTGAATTTGGCTTTGCCCCTTTGCATTTGCCCTCTCCCTCTGTCTATGTGTCTACCATCACCTTCCTGTCTCGTCCATACTCTTAAGTTGAAATTACAAAACTCTGAGCAAACTTGGGCAGAGGGCACTTTGTCTCGCCCATGTTCACTGAAACTGAGTTCTTAATCCAAGGCTCAGCTGGGATGGAGACTGGTTCTGCTTACCAGTGAGAAATAGCTGAGGAAGCCTGGGGAAGGGTCTCTAACCCTATTGCCAAAATACCATCCCAGTCGTGTGTGTTGGCATCATGCAAGTGCCAGGCTAGATGAATCACAAGTTGGAATCACTTCGCCGACAAAGGTCCATACAATCAAAGTTATGTTTTTTCCAGTAGTCATATATGGATGAGAGAGCTGAACCTTAAAGAAGGCTCAGCACCAAAAAACTGATCCTTTTGAACTGTGGTGTTGGAGAAGATTCTTGAGAGTCCCTTGGACTGCAAGGAGATCAAACCGTTCAATCCTAAAAGAAATCAACCCTGAATATTCATTGGAAGGACTGATGCTGAAGCTGAAACTCCAATCCTTTGGCCACCTGATGGGAAGAGCGGACTCATTGGAAAAACCCTGATGCTGGAAAAGATTGAAGGCAAAAGGAAAAGGGAATAATAGAGGATGAGATGGTTGGATAGCATCACCGATTCAATGCACATACATTTGAGCAAATTCCAGGAGGTAGTGGAGGACAGAGGAGCCTGGTGGGCTGCAGTCCACGGGGTCCCAAAGAGTCAGACCCAACCTAGCAACGGAATAACAACAACAGTATGTACTGGGCAGCAACGCAGTTGTATGTAACTATAAGAGCAGGACAGCCACGGACAAGAGAAGCTACCGGAAGGAAGTTTTAGCTGACCATAAGGAAGGACTTCCTCACAGAGTAACTGCAAAGGCAGTGGCCTTTGGAAGGAGGGACGGGGTTCTCTGACTCTGGGAGAGTGAAAGTTTACATGTTTGGTGTCATGAGTTCAAGATCTAGCCATCAAGGGGGAGAGCTTCTGCACGTGGACAAGGACCGTGGGGGTGTTAGGACTCTCAGGATGTCCTGAATCAGAAGTTGTACGAAGAAATGGAGCCTGAATACCCACTGATGACACATGATATCTCTTAGGTCAAGGAGACATCTGACTGTAGCATTTGGCTCTGTCCACATTTGCAGCATCACTTCAGACTGCTTAAACATTTTTATTCTTGGAGTAAATCTGCTTGGAGGAAGGCTTGCTGTGCTGCCAGCCCATGAGGTCACAAAGAGTTGGACCTGACTGGGCGAATGAACAACAAACAGTTGCTTTACAACGGCGTGTCAGTTTCTGCTGTACAACAAAGTGAATCAGCTTTGCGTATACATATGTCCCCTGCCTCTTGAACCTCTCTCCCTTCCCCCATCTAGGTCACCAAAAGGCCCAGGCTGAGCTCCCTGGGCTATACCGGAGGTTCCATTAGCCATCAGTTTCACAAGTGGTTGTGTAAACCTCCAGATTCTCATACACAGTGGGGCAACTGAGAAAGAGACAAGCAAATATCACATATGAAGGCATATATGTGGAATCTAGAAAAACGATGCAGACGAACCTATTTGCAGGGCAGGAATAGAGATGCAGGCTTAGAGAATGGGCTTGTGGACACAGTAGGGGAGGAGAGAGTGGAACAAATCGGGAAAGTGGTACCCAGACTTCTAACAGCTAAAGCAGACCCTTCTGGAAGATAAAGGGTGAAATCTTCCAAGTGGCTTACACAGCCCTGGATGGCTGAGCTGGAATTTCCCTCTGCTGAGTCAGATGGACTGGAAGCTACAGGGAGGCACGGAGGCAGCCCCCAGCCTTGGAGTTTGGCCAGAGGAGAGCTGGGATCCCCATGTTATGTATGCTCATAAAATAGACCTCTGGAAAGTCACTCAACCTCCCTGAGCCTGACTTCCTCACTTTATTAAACATCCTGCCACCTAGAAAATTACACTCAGTAAATTACAGATGGCTCAACAGTAAAGAATCTGTATAATGCCAGAGACACAGGAGATGCTGCTTAGATCACTGGGTCGGAAAGATCCCCTGGAGAAGGAAGTGGCAACCCACTCCAGTATTTTTGCCTGGAGAAGCTCATGGACAGAGGAGCCTGGGGGCTACAGTCAGGACTAAATGAGTAGGCATCGTAAGGTTAACTGAGAATGCTGTATGCTGAACATGCTTGAGATCTCTACACAGAGAAGTCTCCCCAAGCATACTGCAGGTGTTGCTCGGTTTGACATCAGCCTCACGGTCAATCACACTCACCACCCACAGTGACAAGACTCCCCAGAGATGACGCAGGAAGACGTGCCCCTTTCTCAGAGCTTGACGTTTTCACAGTAAACTTTCTTCGAAACCCTGCTGACCAGCAGTACCCAAGAGCACTTGGAAACTGTCGTGGTCCAGCCAGGGCACTCAGCCAGCGTCCTAATTTTCCAGCAGCTTCAAAAGAAGCTCTTGAAAAGCCAGCTGCCCAATTCAGCTCTCACCTGTGTGTACATCCATTTAAGTAACTAGTCACAGCCTTGCTCAGCTCTACGCGAAGAGTCAGAAGTATGCAGCTACATGCAGTTCAAAGCGGTGACTCTTCAGTAATCTTATGGAGTCTGTTACAACTTTGTTCAACTACATGCTTTTTCTCGTGTATTTTCTTTTACTGTTTTGTTGTTGTTTAGCCGCTAAGTCACGTCTGACTCTTTTGCAACCTCATGGACTGTAGCCCACCAGGCTCCTCTGTCCATGGGATTCTGCAGGCAAGAATACTAGAGTGGGTTGCCATTTCCTTCTCCAAGGGATCTTCCTGACTCAGCAATTGAACCTTTCTTTACCACTGAGCCACAGGGGAAGCCCAATTTCTTAATTAATAAACTTTAATTTTAAGAGATGTTCTGGGTTCACAGCAAAATCCTGTGAAAAGTACAGAGAGTCCCCAATACCCCTGCCTCCACACACGTATAACCTTCCTCCACCCACATCCCACACTGGAGGGGTACATTTGTTACAACAATGGACCTGCAATGACTCGACATCGTCACCCAGAGTCATGTTGTACCTTCTACAGGTTTTGACAAGCATGTAATGACATGTACATTTTGGGTTTCCCTCATAGCTCAGTCGGTAAAGAATCTGCCTGCAATGCAGGGGACCCAGGTTCGAATCCTGGGTTGGGAATATCCCCTGGAGAAGGGAGTGGCAACCCACTCCAGTTTTCTTGCCTAGAGAATCCCCATGGGCAGAGGAGCCTGGCAGGCTACAGCCTGTGGGGTCGCAAGAGTCAGACAGGACCTAGCAGCTAAACCACCACCAGTGACATGTATCTACTCTTAAGTGTCCTACAGAAGAGCTTCACTGCCCTGAACATTCTCTGTGCTCTGCCTGTTCATCCCTCCCTAATCCTAACACCTGGAAACAACTGATCTTTTTACTGTCTCCACAGATTTGCCTTTTCCAGGACATCATGTCGTTGAAATCATATACTATGCAGCCTTTCCAGATTGACTTCTTTCACTTAGTAATAATGCATTTAAGGTTTTGTAGTTTGGGGACTTAATGGTGCATTTGTTTTTCACACTGAATAATACTCTGCTGTCTGAATATTCCAGTGTTTACTTACCCATTCACCTACTGAAGAACATCTTGGTTGCTTCCAACTTTTGGCAATTATGAATAACATTGCCATAAACATTTGTTTGTAGGTTTTTGTGTGGACATAAATTTTTAACTTTGGGTAGATACTGAGGACCTTTACTGCTGGAATGGATGGTAAGTTTTTAAGAAACTGCCAAACTGTCTTTCAAAGTGGCTGTATTCCCGCTAACAGCAAATGAGAGCCCTGTTGTTCCAAGTCCTCATCAAGACTGGGTGTTGTCGGTGTTCTGGACTCAGCCACTTTAATATGTGTGTAGTGATTTCTCAAGGGCATTCCGGGTGACTCAGTGATAAGGAACCCGCCTGCCAGTGCAGAAGATACAGGAGACGCAGGTCCCATCCCTGGGTCGGGAAGATCCCCTGGAGAAGGAAATGGGAGCCCACTCCAGTCTTCTTGCCTGCAGAATCCCACGGGCAGAGGAGCCTGGCGGGCACAGTCCATGAGGTCACAGAGAGTTGGACACGCCTGAGCGACTGAGCACGCACGCAAGTGACTTCTCAGTGTTTCAGTGCGTCTCTCCCTGCTGACGTGTGATATGGACGTCTTTTCACATACTTATTAGCCACACCTATTCCTCTTACAGCTAGGTGTGTCCATTTAGGTCTTTTTCCATTTTTAAATCACTCTGCTCATTTCCTTATTGTTGAATTTTAAGGGCTCTTTGCAAATCTTGGATAGTTTTTTATAAGACATGTCTTTGGCAAATATTTCCTTCCACCGTATGGCTTGTCTTCCTCTTGTTATGAAAGTTTCTTTCACAGAACAAAAGTTTTAAATTTTATCAGCCTTCACCTTCAAACTTCCCAGGTGGCCGCCCTAGTAGTAAAGAACCCGCCTGCCAATGCAGGAGATGTAAGAGACAAGGGTTCAGCCCCTGAGTCGGGCAGATCCCCTGGAGAAGAGGATGGCCATTCACTTCAATATTCTTGCCTGGAGAATTCTATGGACAGAGGAACCTGGCGGGCTACAGTTCATGAGGTTGCAAGTCGAACACCACTGAAGTGACTTCGCACGCACATACCTTCTAGCAATCCTGGCCCACTGGAAAATTTAAAATATGACTTTGCTTTTCCACCTCCTATGGCCTAGACCACCTGGGGTCTTTGACTGTGACATTCACTATTGAAGATGGGCCTGCCCCTTATACCCAGAGACACTCATGGAGGTGCCACCCAAGTCCCCCATGACCTGCAGGCACACAGAGAGGGGCTGCTTGCAGCCGCCCTGCTGAGACCCAGCCAGCGTTCATCTGGATTTGGATGGTGTAACGTGCTGAAGAGAATGAGGCCTCCAGCTGTTAGACCACATCAGATGAGAGAAGGAACAGGAGCATGTCATTACCAGCTCAGGACCTTGGTGATTATTCCTGTCCTGTAAATGACAGCATTGATTAAATAGCAATTAATTCTTCAACAGGCTGAATTAAGTAATCAAGTAAGCTGCAGGTAATACAATTACAATAGTTATTTAATACTTAACGAAACATTCTTATAAGTAGCAGGATGAAAAGCCCTCCCTCTGTCTTGAAGCAGCCCCATTACTATGGAAAGACTTTCCTGCCAGGATCTAAGGATCCAACTATCCATGGTCCTCTTATGGGACTAAATAAGCAGGTTTAAAGGAGCCCAGTTCCTCATCCACTGTCCAGTCTGGCCCTGCCCCCCAGCGGTGGGACCAGCATGGACCTGATAGGCTTTCTTCAGGAACCCCAGACCCAAGTGACCAAACAGGGGAGAAGGAGGAAGAAGGCACAGCAGCAGGTGGACACGTAGGACCCTGATGGGGGCAGAGCCCAGGCTCAGCCAAGCTGGTTTAAAAAAGAGAGAGAGGGAGAGAGAGAAATGAAAGTTGAGTTCCAGATGGAAGCGATTCCTTTCATAATCGTCTTTCTGGTTTCAGGGTCCTTCAACATCTGCAGTCAGGTCCTGGGGACAAAGTGCTCAAGGCCACTTCCAAAGTTTTCCTCGAATTTGTCTGTGGCTGGTGACCACTCTCTTCTGCCACCATGAACCGGATGGGGCCAGCAGGCCCCTGATGTCTTCTTCATAGATGTAGCCTCTGCCCACAGATTTGTTCATCCTGAAATGTCCTCAAAGGAAGATGTAAACATGGTCATAAGATGAACTGTGCCCATCCCATTCAGAAGACTATTCATTTATATGTTGATGGGATCTCAGGTTTTTAATAACATTCCCTTATAACATAGTATTATTAAACCAGAGGATTGGGCAAGACAGTATTATGGTAATATCATCTGTTAATAAAAAGAGCCCTATATTCTTCCTCCATCCATGGAAGATCTGAAGTTCAGTCATTTAGTTCAGTTCAGCCGCTCAGTCATGTCTAACTCTGAGACCCCATGGACTGCAGCACACCAGGCCTCCCTGTCCATTACCAGCTCCCAGAGCTTGCTCAAATTCATGTCCACCAAGCCAGAGATGTCATTCAACCATCTCATCTTCTGTTGTCCCCTTCTCCTCCTGCCTTCAGTCTTTCCCAGCATCAGGACTTTTGTCAGTGAGTCAGTTCTTCACATCAGGTGGCCAAAGTATTGGAGTTTCAGCTTCAGCATCAGTCCTTCCAATGAATATTCAGAACTGATCTCCTTTAGGATGGACTGGTTGGATCTCCTTGCAGTCCAAGGGACTCTCAAGTCTTCTCCAACACCACAATTCTTCGATGCTCAGCTTTCTTTATAGTCCAACTTTCCATACGTGACTACTGGAAAAACCATAGCTTAGACTAGACAGACCTTTGTTGGCAAAGTAATGTCTCTGCTTTTTAATATGCTGTCTAGGTTGGTCATAGCTTTTTTTCCAAAGAGCAAAGTCTTAATTTCATGACTGCAGTCACCATCAGCTGTGATTTTGGAGCCCAAGAAAATAAAGTCTGTCACTGTTTTCATTGTTTCCCCACCTATTTGCCATGAAGTGATGGGACTGGAGGCCATGATCTTAGTTTTTCAATGTTTCTGAGTTTTAAGCCAGCTTTTCACTCTCCTCTTTCACTTTCATCAAGAGGCTCTTCAGTTCCTCTTCGCTTTCTGCCATAGGGTGGTGTCATCTGCATATCTGAGGTTATTTCTATTTCTCCTGGCAATCTTGATGCAAATGACATCAAAACACAACAGCTGATGAGTGTTGGCACTTCCTGGTTATTTTTTTTAGTCGGTAGGAAGGACTTTGGTACCTTTGTTTATGTTTTAGCCTTAAGTTAAATAAGCCTTCCTTTGCCTCCGCCACCATAGAGTTACACTGAGCGAGAATAATAAAACTTATTGACAACGCAGTTTTAACCTCCTGGTATTATCATGAATATTTACTATCTGGCTGGGAGTTGGCACAAGGCTGTGCCTCTCAGCTTCTCTCCCACTGCCGTAATCCATTGTTAGGAGAGTGTTGCCATGGCAACAGAAGGCCACAGAAGGCAAAGAAACTGACAGTCACCTACACAAAGCGTGGATCTGTGGGCTAATTAAAAGGTTCTGTGCTCAGGGTCACCTTGGGAAGGAGCAGTGTCAGTCAGAAACCCATGGTCACAAAGGGGTTTGTGGAGACGCCCCAGGAGCCCCCAGATATGCTGGCCGGCTGTCCCCATTGACCAGTCCACTGGTGAGGAGCTCACAGGTTATCGTAACTTGCTGGCTGCATCAGGTTAGGAAACGATCAGGATGCATTTTTCTGCCACTAGGTGCTTGAAGCAGCGAACTGGAGTGATTCTTTAAAAGCAGGCTGCTTTCCTCAGATCCTGATTTAGATATGATGCCATTTGTAATTAAAAATTGTTTTCAAAACTCAGGGGCTGAGAGCGGTATGTAGGGGAAGTGGGCAGCTTAAGGCTCACCCTCAGTCTGGAAATGAGGTAGACTGCCGACAGTCTGAACGAGGCTGGAGCAAGCTCTCTCCTGGGACCTTGGTCAGCGGGTGCCCCTTCAGGGGGTTCTTGGGACAAGCTTCTGAGCTCGTCCTGAGCTTCTCCAGGAAACAAAGCAGCTTCAAGAACATGGAGTCGGGATCTGGCCCCCAAACCTCCCATGGCTGCCCCTTGACAGGTCAGCCCTCCCTTATCCAGCTCCAACAGGCCTCTGCAGCCACACCTCACACTGTGCCCCATAAAGCCGTTCACCTGCAGATAAAGCCGTTCAACTGCAGATAAACAGCTTTGCCACAAACCCAGAAGAGCCTGGACTCCTCCTCTGACCCTTTAGACATCGACAGATGCTATGTAGGAACAGAAAGTGAAATTCCCAGAAAAACCAAGGACGTCACAAGGAGGGGCATCATTTTAACACGAGGGCCTAATACCTAGAAAGAAAATCCCACAGTCAGGCTCTGAAGACCTAAACCTTCACTGTAACCTCATGGGCCTCCTGCAAGACTGAAGTCACACTCCTAGCCCACCCACCTCTGTGAGCATCCTGGTCTTAGAATCTCCTTTCAGACCCCGAGGCAACACTTTTCCAACATCTCATGTCATCTGGTAATACTTTATGGGGCTCAGGAAAAGTCAGAAGAGCCAGAGACAAATTGCCAACATCCACTGGACCACAGAAAAAGCAAGAGAATTCCAGAAAAACATCTGCTTCGCTGACTACACTAAAGCCTTTGACTGTGGATCACAACAAACTGGAAAATTCTTAAAGAGATGGGACTGCCAGACCACCTTACCTGCCTCCTGAGAAACCTGTATGCAGGTCCAGAAGCAGCAGTTAGAGCCAGACTTGGAACAACGGACTGGTTCCAAATTGGGAAATGAGTAAGTCAAGGCTGTATACTGTCACCCTGCTTATTTAACTTATATGCAGAGTACATCATGAGAAACACCGGGCTGCAGGAAGCCCAAGCTGGAATCAATATTGCCAGGAAAAATGTCAATAACCTCAGATAAGCAGATGACACCACCCTTACAGCAGAAAGAGAATAACTAAGGAGCCTCTTGATGACAGTGAAAGAGGAAAGTGAAAAAGTTGGCTTAAAACTCAACATTCAGAAAACTTAAATTGAAATCTTGTCCCATCACTTCATGGCAGATAGATGGGAAACAACAGAAACAGTGACAGACTTTATTTTTTGGGCTCCAGAATCACTGCAGATGGTGACTGCAGCCATGAAATTAAAAGACGCTTGCTCCTTGGAACAAAAGTTATGACAAACCTCAATGGCATTTTAAGAAGCAGAGACATTACTTTGCAACAATGGTCTGTATAGTCAAATATATGGTTTTTCCAATAGTCATGTATGGATGTGAGAGTTGGACCGTAAAGAACGCTGAGCACCAAAGAATCGATGCTTTTGAACTATGCTATTAGAGAAGACTCTTGAGAGTCCCTTGAACTTCAAGATCAAACCAGTCCATCCTAAAGGAAATCAGTCCTAGATACTCATTAGAAGGACTGATGCTAAAGCTGAAGCTCCAATACTTGGGCCATTGGATGTGAACAGACTCATTAGAACTGACCTTGATGCTGGGAAAGATTGAAGGCAGGAGGAGAAGCAGAAGACAGAGGCTGAGATGGTTGGATGGCATCACTGACTCAAGACATGAGTTTGACCAAGCTCTAGGAGGTGATGATGGACAGGGAAGCCTGGTGGGCTGCAGTCCATGGGGTCACAAAGAGCTGGACACGACTGAGCAACTGAGCAGTAACGAGATGCCCAGAGACAGGCTTATCCACTTCCTCCTCTTCTTGTCAGTGGCCAAGGCTCCTTTCTGAGAGACAAAAAAGACCACAAGTTGGTTCTGGACTCAGACTGTGTTCCCATCTCAGCTCACCACCCCCCTCCCCAGTCTCAGTGTGACCTGGAGCGACTTGCCTCATGTTTCTGCTCCCCTCTTTCAAAATCTTAAGAAGAGGCAGCAATGGTGCTTCCTTCCCAAAGTTATTGTGATGATTTAATAAGGGAATCTTTGTAGATGCTTGGCAAGATCCTGGAGTATTGTAAGCTCTCAGTAAACACTGGTGGGTGTCGGGGGTTGATTTGTCTCTCCCGATACATTGAAGTCCCACCTCCAGGACTTCAGAATGTGACCTGATCTGGAAACAGGTTCTTAATAAAGGAGTCAAGTTAAGATGAGAGCATCAGGGTGGGCCCCTAACCAGTATGACAGTGTCTTTTTTAAAGGAGGAAGTGTGGACACAGAGGCAGACACATATAGAGAGGAGGTGATGCGAAGACCCAGGGAGGGAACCAGGTGAAAAGAGGACTGAAGGGCTGTCTCTCCAACCCAGAGAGGCCAGAGGTGGCCAGCAGACCCCCAGAAGCTGGGGGCAGGTGAGGAAGATTCCCCAACAAGTTTCAGAGGGTCATGTCATGCTGACACCTTGATTTTGGACTTTTACCTCCAGAACCATGAGATAATAAATTGCTGTTATGTAAGCTATGGTCCTTTGTAAGGGAAGCAATAGGAACCACTTCCTATTAGAGTACATGTGGATATACCCTAACTCAGGAAGCCCAAAACTGCAGTACCTTTATGCTTTTTTAATTTCTGTTTTCTACTGGAGTTTAGATGATTTACAATGTGGCATTAGTTTCAGGTGCACAGCAAAGGGATTCGGTTATACATTCATGAATATCTATCCTTTTTCAGATTCTCTTTCCATATAGGATATTACACGGTATTGAGTAGAGTTCCCTGTGCCATATAGTAGGTCCTTGTTGATTAGCTGTTTTATATATACAGTGTGTATATGGGGTTTCCCCAGTGGCTCAGCAGTAAAGAATCTGCCTGCAATGCAGGAGATGCTGGTTTGATCCCTGGGTCAGGAAGAAACTCTAGAGAAGGGCATGGCAACCCACTCCAGTATTATCACCTGGAGAATCCCATGGACAGAGGAGGCTGGCGGGCTATAGTCCATGGGGTCGCAAAGAGTCAGACACGACTGAGCAACTTAGCGCACACACACGCACGCGGTGTGTATATATCAGCCCAAACTCTTAATTTACACCCCTCACCTTCCCTCTTCAATAACCATAAGTTTGTTTCCTGTGTCTATGAGTTTCTGTTTTGTAAAGAAGTTCTTTTGGATCATTTTTTAGTTTCCACGTATACGTGATATCATGTGATATCATATGGTATCATGTCTTTGTCTGACTTACTTCACTTAATATGGTCATCTCTAGGTCCATCCAGAAAATGCAATGCCTTTAAAATGAAGCTTCTCATCGACTGGTCAGGTTGTGTTCCTGGGCAGGCGGAACCCCTCTGCTCTGTGGGTTCACTGGGAACCCAGGTTCCTTCTGTCTTGTTGCTCCATCACCTGCATTTCAATCGGTGCGGAAGGGCAGGAGAGGCTCTGGGACACTTGATGTTGGGGCTTCGGTGCTCAGGACATGACCTGGAGGTGCAGGCATCACTTCCACCCACTTCACATCAGCGGGGGCTGAGTCACACAGCCTTACCTGGCTGCAAGGGCCGGGGTGGGGGGAGGGGGGGGTGATGGCTGGAGCCTCCAGTGTTCCTTGTTGTAATTTGTTATTGTTGTTGTTGTTTAGTTGCTAATTTGGGTCCAGCTCTTTGTGACCCCATGGACTGCATCATGCCAGGCTCCCCTGTTCTTCACTATCTCCCAGAGCTTGCTCAAACTCATGTCCATTGAGTCAGTGATGCCATCCAACCATCTCATCCTCTATCACCCCCTTCTCCTCCTGCCCTCAATCTTTACCATCATTAGGGTCTTTTCCAGTGAGTCAGTTCTTCACATCATGTGGCCAAAGAATGGGAGCTTCAGTTTCAGCAATCGTCCTTCCAATGAAAATTCAGGGTTGATTTCCTTTAGGATTGACTGGTTTGAACTCCTTGCTGTTCAAAGGACTCAGGAGTCTTCTCCAGCAGCACCATCAGTTCTTCAGTGTTCAGCCTTCTTTATGATCCAACTCTCACATTCATACATGACTGCTGGAAAAACCATAGCTTCAACTAGATGGACCTTTGTTGGTGAAGAGATGATCTCTGCTTTTTAATACACTGCTTAGGCTTGTCATAGCTTTCCTGTCCGAGAATAATTAGTATTCAGTGACTGGGAAACCCAATATTACATTTGATGAGAAAACAATGCAGAGATTATTTTATGTCCAAACCAGGAACCTGGGCATGTGCCACGTAATGGCTGAAGTCTGACAGAACCAGTCCATTCAGAGGAAAGGCCTTCTCCCAAAATATCTGGGCAGAATCTCCCAAGAGAGACTCCTGGAGGGTGGCCCCAACAGAGCAGGCCACAGCTGCTCTGAATTCAGGGCTCTCTGTGAGAGAACTGGGCCTCCCAGTGACCAGTTGAAATGCTCTCTGCAGCTGAATTGTCATTTCTCTAGCTGTGGCAAGGTTTGGGTCATCCATCTGTCTGGTGGTTTCATTAGTATCTCTTTTTGCTCGTAACGAAGAGATAAAGAGGCAAGAACCTCATAATTGATGTAAACCTTTTTGTTAAAAAGAGTCATTCATCACTAACTGCCTTAGAAATTACAGCCCAAACGTGCACCTTCGGAAATAATTCGAAGCATAAAGATGCAACTATTTATCAATTAATTTAAACTCCAGTGAGAGTTTTGCAGACACAGGCACTTTAGGATTTGGTCTAATGGATTGAATTTAGACTTACTCTACAAATGGATTCTGAGATCAGGGTTATATATATTCACAAGCTGAGACTTTGTGAAGTATTCTTGGCGGAATGGAAGAATATATTAAAATCTGGACTCCTTGTGTGTTTCCCCAGAAGAAATCAGCAGTCAGTTTCTTCTACCATTAAATTAATCCAGAAAGTAAATGAACATAATACAAGAAAAAACTCTGTTGAGGCACCCAGGTATTTTAATCGCAGCTGAGGCCAACAAAGTTTTGGCCCTGTTATGCTGAAGCCCTTTGAAAAATATGTCAAATCTTATGAAATAGAATTTGAAAGAGACTATTAAAGATTTCCAGCAAGCTCTTTTGAGGATCAAAATGAAGGTTTATAGCAATAGAAACAAATTTGATTTCTAAAGTGTCTTTTGATATTATTGCATTAATGACCTTTAGGGAAAATCTTCCCAGGAGAACTATTAGGTCATGGGGTATTCCATCAGCAAAGCAATGCTGACACAGGAAATGTGCAAATTACACACAGTGTCATTGGTCTTAAACTGATGAGAGACAGATTACAGAAACAAAGTCTCCAAAACACACAGCAGAAAATCAAGCCTGATTTAATCTGAGGGCTGTCACCTAGCCTCATGGTGACATATGTACCATAAGACTTTATTCCCAAGATTTTATAGGTGAAATCCGTGGCCAGAGAAAAAAGGTAATGATTCTACAGAAGGAGGAGAAAAAAGGAGGGGGAGGGAAATGTGTGAAATGCCTGAATTTATTCTCCCCCAAATGGTAAGAAATTGTCACATGAAATGGAAATAGGGTTTAGGTCAGGACCGGAAACTAGCAGAAACAGGCCATCTCATCTGGATGTATATGACAGGCCTCAGCCCAGACACTGCCTGAGGCCTTGGACACCCAGGCAAGGGAAGAGCTAGCAACTAAATCTCCCCACCTCAGTGGCCTTGTGCTGCTGGACAACCCCGTGGCAGACCCAGAGACAGAGACAGGGGGGTTTCACCCAGAGGGGATCAGAGACCACCCCGCCCAGAGACTCGAAGCTGCAGACTCCTCAGCTTCCGGAGGGCCTGTCCCCTGCACCCAGTTCCACCCAGGTCCAAGGCAACACCTCAGAGTAGACAAAGGCGGCTCCGGCATTACGGTCCCGAACTTGGGCAGCCTCTTCCTCCTCCAGTGTCCCTCTTTGCTCTCTACAGCCTCAAATCTCAGTCCAGCAGCCAACAGACTCCAGCAGCCAGCCCTCTTCTTGACATCTCTATGATGTATAGACGGGCATCTCAGACATGATACACCCCTCTTCAAACCTGCTGCTCCTCCAGCCTCCCCCCACCTTTGTGCATTGGAGCATCAGAGCCCCAGTTGCTCAGACAAAACATCTAAGAATTATTCTTGATTTCTCTTTCTCACATCCCGCATTCAACCCTGTGGCAACTCCTATTGACTCCACCTACAGAACATAGCTCAAAGCCATTCTCTTCTCGAAATCACTACTCTTGCCAAGAGTCCCAATCAACAACTTTCCTCACCTGGATTACCAAAATAGCATCAAATCCTTCTCTCTGCTCTGACTAGAATCCCTCCAACTGACTCCCCTCACAGCAGTTGGAAGAGTCTTCAAGAAGCACAAATCAGACCATGTCATTTTCCTCCCTAGACCCCTGCTCACAGTGAAACTGGTAACTACATGTTATCATAATGTAGTGACCGTATGGTAACTCGGACTCTGTAGGCAACTGTGTGCTTGCCAGTGGCATCCTTCAAAGACCCCCAACTGTTAACCTTCAGGTGCAGACCTCCCCACAGAGCTCCAGACCCTCACACCTGAGTGTTGGCTTACTATCTCCACACTGCTGGCTCAGCACCGTCTTAAGCCGAACATATCGGATGCTGAATTCGTCATCACCACCCACATCCTTCCCATCACAAATCTGGTCCCTCTTCTGATCTGCTCCTCAGCGAACGGTGCCAGCTGCACAAGCCACAGTTTAGGCGTGATCCTTGCCATCTGCCTCTCCTCCCCCAGGGGCATCTGGGCAGCTCAGCTCCTCAACCTCTCTTTAAACCAGCCACTGCAGTCCTCACTACGGCCACACACCCTCACTCGTCAGTGAGAACCTTACCTTTCACCCAGTTGGTCTTCCTGAGTCCACTGTGGCCAACCAAGCTGCTCTATTTCCGAACAAGTGGCCCTTCCCCTCTTCCCAGGAAGCCCAGTCCCATGCTACATATTCTCAGGGCAGTGTCTCCATCTCTTCAAGGGGTATAGCTAATATGTATTTTTTTTATTTCTTTCTCTTTTGTTTATTTATTTTTAATGGGAGGACAATTGCTTTACAATATTGTGCTCATTTCTACCACAGATCAACGTGAATCAGCCATAAGTATACATATGTCCCCTCCCTCTTGAACTTCCCTTTCGAACTCCCAGTCCATCCTACCCCTCTAGATTATCACAGAGCCCTGGTTTTGGGCTCCTGCATCATAGCGCAAATTCCCGCTGGCTCTCTAATTTTCTATGCGGTTACGTGTATGTTTTAATGCTACTCTCTGTTCGCCCCACCCTCTCCTTCCCCACTGTGTCCACAAGTTTGTTCTCTATGTCTGGATCTCAACTGCTGCCCTGAAAATAGGTTCTTCAGTGCCATATTTCTAGATTCCATATATGTGGGTTCAGTTCAGTTCAGTTCAGTTCATTTCAGTCGCTCAGTCATGTCCGGCTCTTTGCGACCCCATGAATCACAGCACACGAGGCCTCCCTGTCCTCTTTCAGTATCCTATCATTTTGCCTTTTCATACTGTTCATGGGGTTCTCAAGGCAAGAATACTGAAGTGGTTTGCCATTCCCTTCTCCAGTGGACCACATTCTGTCAGACCTCTCCACCATGACCCGCCCGTCTTGGGTTGCCCCACGGGCATGGCTTAGTTTCATTGAGTTAGACAAGGCTGTGGTCCTAGTGTGATTAGATTGAATAGATTTCTGTGAGTATGGTTTCAGTGTGTCTGCCCTCTGATGCCCTCTTGCAACACCTACGATTTTACTTGGGTTTCTCTTACCTTGGGCGTGGGGTATCTCTTCATGGCTGCTCCAGCAAAGCACAGCCACTGCTCCTTACCTTGGGTGAGGGGTATCTCCTCCCGCTGACCTTCAGCATGGGATGGGTATGCAATATTTGCTTTTTCTCTTTCCGACTTACTTCACTCTGTATAATATCCTCTAGGCTCATCCACCTCATTAAAACTAGCTCAAACACATTCCTTTCCATGGCTGAGTAATAGTCATTGCAAACATGCACCATAGCTTCTTTATCCACTCATTTGTTGATGGACATCTAGGTTGCTTCCGTGGCCTAGCTATTGTAAGGAGAGTTGCAATGAACTTTGGGGTGCACCTGTCTTTTTTGATTATGTTTTTCTCAAGGTACATGCCCAGTAGTGGAATTACTGGGTTGTATGGTAGTTTTATGTCTAGGTTTTTTTTTTAAATAAATCTCCATATTTTATTATGATAATCTGATGGACCATCAACTCAACAGAGTGTGAGCTGTTGTCCAGGATGAAGCCAAGACATGGCTGAAGTGACTTAGCATGCACACATACACATCCAAGAGCCCTGAGCCATGCCTGACTTAATGACCAGTTTTTGAGTGAATGGCACTGCCCTGTCCACATATTTTCATGGAGAATCAGAAGGCTGAAAGGAAGCACTCTTGTGAGCCCTGGAGGACTAGGCTGGGGTGGCAGAGCAGATGTTTGGGTGCAAGTAAGCCTTCCCTTGTGGCTCAGCTGGTAAAGTGTCTGCCTGCCATGCAGGAGACCTTGGTTCGATCCCTGGGTTGGGAAGATCCCCTGGAGAAGGAAAAGGCTACCCATTCCAGTATTCTGGCCTGGAGAATTCCATAGACCATACAGTCCATGGAGTCGCAAAGAGTTGGACACAACTGAGTGACTTTCACTTTCACTTTCTTTTCACTTTCAAGCCTTCTCTTTATGGAAAGGAACTTTGGGTTCTGACATCAACTGCATCTGAGAAAATTCTCTGTAAACTTGTGTAGAAGGGTAAATTAAAATTTCATTTAAACATTAAAACA
The DNA here is from genome assembly GCF_042477335.2 of Ovis canadensis. NCBI lineage: Eukaryota > Metazoa > Chordata > Mammalia > Artiodactyla > Bovidae > Ovis > Ovis canadensis. Next base: position 80,216,001 of record NC_091260.1, on the reverse strand, counting down.
ATAGTAATAATAATAATTACTAATATTATTTCAGAACTTCAGAGTCCTCGAGACATTTTATTTTGCATTATTATTATTTATTTTGCATTATCAAATACTGCAAAGATATCTGAGGGAACCCTCAGCCACCAAGCAGAGTCACTGCAGCTCTATTCACTAGACAATTTGCAATCTTGGAGGAACAAGGAGTGGAAACAGCCCAAGGAATGCACGGAGCTGACTTGAGCTCAGCACACAGCCTCAGACAAGCCAAGAGTGAACTGAAGGAGTTTTATGATTCAGTGAAAGATGGCATGATCCCCTAAAGATGGATTAGAAGTGCTCCAAAGAATGATGATAGCTTCTTCTTCACACTTTCTCAACTGTCTTTTCAAGCTCCTCACGTCCTCCCAGATGTCACCATCAGGACCCCCTTTACTTCACTGTGTGAGTCTTGATCACCTCCCCTTATAAACTGCCCCTGGCTAGAAGGTCCATTATGGATGCCCGCACCTCACATCCATAAGGAGACGACACTGATGGGGTAATCTATCGCCAAGCAACACGTCATACACTGTGCATCAGGAATGACTTGGTCTGTATTCCAAACAGCCCTCATGCAAGCATTCTCATCTAAACAGTGAGGGCTGCAACCTCAGCAAAGTCGAGCAAAATCCTCGCCCTGCCTGAAATCCCCCCTCCCCACCAGAAAGCTGTGTCTTACTCTCTCATGGAAGAGCAGAAAGGGCTCTGAAATGCGTCTTGCATGCCTGATTTTAACTTTAGAGGGTTAGAAGTTGGCCTTGCTGAAATTCAAACGCAGCTGCTCATTTCATCATTTTAGTTGAGCTGTTCTGTTTCTTTTCGATCCCCAGTGGAACCGAGTCAGTTTCATGTAGCCGGTGCTCAAGGGTTTCGTAGGAAAGAGTCTTACATGTGCGCACACACGCATCACACACACTCTGTCTATAGCTACAGAATATGATACAAATAGAAAGCTGCCTTGTGAAATACCCAAGACTTTGTTCTGCTTAGAGAAAGGCCAAAAGCAGCAAAGAGTGATGGGGAGTCAGGGCAGGGAATGTCTTTGTCAGCAGATTCCAAGTTACTTCCCCACAGACTCCCAATCAAGATTGATTCTCAATCCCCAGGGTGCCTCTGAAAGGCTCAGAGAGCTTGTCAAAGATTCCTGGATTCAACCCCAGGAAGTCTTGATCTAGCAGGTCTTGTGCGTGGCTGTAAGTCTGGTTTAAACCAGCAGCTTGCTTGATTCAGAAGCTGTTTGTCCAAGGAGCAACCTGAGCTATGATCCGGAAGGTGCCATGCTTCGGCTCAGAGCCCTTCCGTCGTCCCCCGAGAAGGTGTCCTGACTCTGCCCAAGGTAGGTCTCAGGTTCCCCTCACAGGGGCCATCTTGTCCCCCAGCCCTTCAGCTCAATGTCCAGCTCCCCTCTCTCTCAAACTCACCCCACCCTCCTGGGAGATCACGTTGTGCCTGCTCACTGCCTCCCTTATGTGCTGAACTCTCTCTGGCTTCTAGAATGGCCCCACCAAGTCACTCCAGCACACACTATGGTGGCTTTGTCCCAGGCAAGCCTCCTGCCCAAGCGGAGCCAGTCTAAGCCCCGCCTCGGAGGTTCTGAAGCTTAAATCAGATAAGGATACCAGTGTTCTCTGTAACACCTGGGGCTCTCCATGAACAAGTTTCCACGTGTTCTCTCTGGTGGTTAAAACTCCACCTTCTAACGGTGTTCACTGAAGAAGGCTTTCTTGTCTCTCCTTGCTGTTCTCTGGAACTCTGCATTCAGTTAGGAATATCTTTCCCTTTCTTCCTTGCCTTTCACGTCTCTTCTTTTCTCAGCTATTTGTAAAGCCTCCTCAGACAATCGCGTTGCCTTCTTGCATTTCTTTTTCTTGGGCATGGTCTTGATCCCTGCCTCCTGTACAATGTCACGAACCTCTGTGCATAGATCTTCAGGCACTCTGTCTACCAGATCTAATCCCTTGAATCTATTTGTCATCTTCACAGTATTAATCATGAGGGATTTGATTTAGGTCATACCTGAATGGTCTGGTGGTTTTCCCTACTTTCTTCAATTTAAGCCTAGATTTTGCAACATAGAGCTGATGATCTGAGCCACGGTCAGCTCCAGGTCTTGTTTTTGCTGACTGTACATGGGGCTTTCCATGGACATGTTTCCCCTGTTCACACAGAGGAGAGGAGGAGGAACAGGGTGGGCGGAGAAACCTGGGAGAGGGGAGGGGCGCCTGGGAGACCCCCTCCTCCCATACCTACTCCTACCCGAAAGTCTTTCCCAAGGCCGGAACATTCTTGTCTGCACATCTCCAGGATACTTCCTGTGTTTGTTTGCTAAGACTGCCGTAACAAAGCACCACGGAACTGGTGCTTAAACAACAGAGGTTACTTTAGTTTCTCAGCATTCCGAGGTCCAGAAGTGTGAGAGCAAGGAGCCGGCGTCTTCTCCCTGTTATCTCCCTGTGTCCCTTTCTGAATTCTAACGTCCTCTTCAACACAGCACCAGTCATATTGGATCAGAACCCACGGTAATGCCCTTATCTTAACTGCATCACCTCTGTTAAATACCTACCCCAAAGCACAGTCACCTGATGTAGTACTGGGGTTAGGACCTCAGTATATGAACTCAGAAGAGATACAATTCAGTTCAGAACCTCCCCCAATACTGTCATAATAAACCCATCTTTTTGGTTGAAGCTCTTCTGAGTTGGAAGGTCTCTTGCCTGCAAACCGTAGTCCTCCTCACCTTCAGTGTGTCCCAGGGCAACTCTCCAGGCAGGAGAGCTTGGGCACTGCTGGTTTGCTGTTCTTTGCCCTCACTGGACCAAAAGAATGTCTCATCTGCTGAAATGAGTCTTCCCAGGGTTAGAACCCGGCGCCCAGCGCAGGCTCTGTGCTTAACATCTGTGCCACACCTGTAAGTGGACATCACACATTCCTCTTCCCATCACAGGAAATTCAGAGGAGGGAGCCCCCTTAGAAAGCTTTGCTCGGATTTGCAAGATATATACTTTTGTTGTTCGGTTGCCAAGTTGCGTCCGACTCCTTATGAACCCATGGACTGCAGCACGCCAGGCCTCCCAGCCCTTCACCCTCTCCTGGAGCTTGCTCAAACTCATGTCCATTGAGTCGGTGATGCCATCCAACTATCTCGTCCTCTGTCATCCCTTTTCCTTTGGGCCTTCAATCTTTCCCAGCATCAGGTTCTTTTCCAATGAGTCAGCTCTTCACATCAGGTGGCCAAATTATTCTGGCCTTATTCCTGGTGCTTTTCAGCCAAAAAGAAAGTACTGTGAGGAATTATTGCCTAGATATGGAGAGTTTTTATTGGCATTCTAGGAAGCCAGAGATTTCTGAGTAGTGTATGAATCACAGGAAGAACGCTGATTATTTTTTACCCAGAAACTGACAGTATTTGATGATGAATAAATGCAATAATAGTTCATGATCAGTAACCTCCTTTGATGTCATTTCAAGATGATTTGAGAGAAACCTTGCAGAGGGGGACATGATTGGGGGGAAATGTGAAAAAGGTGGAGGTGAGTTGCTCAGTCCTGTTTGACTCTTTGCAACCCCACAGACTGTAGCCCACCAGCTTCCTCCGTCCACGGAATTCTCCAGGCAAGAACCCTGGAGTGGGTTGCTGTTCCCTTCTCCAGGGGATCTTCTGACCCAGGGATGGAACCTCAGCTCTTGGCGACCACAAAGTATGAAAATGATAGCACTTAATATCATACAAATAAGAATATTTATTGTCGATGGAAACACACATCAAACTATAAAAGCATGCCCAGCAGTGATAAATGAGTGGAGAGGGAGGGAAGCTAATAAAACTCAACTGGAATATTTTATGCCTTTAAAGGGATGAGGTATTAAGATTTGATGTAGCCATGTCATAGTTCTTGGTGGTCTCTCATATTGTTCTCTGTATTTTTCAATCTGTTTCAAATATTTTCATACTAAAAACATTGAAAAAGAATGAAGTGAAATATGAGTAAGGCATCCCTGAAGAAATATACATGGGTGAGTTTCAGCTGTAGCTCACTTTGCTCTGACTGTTGTTGATCCCAGGGCTTTCCTGCAGAATGGCCAACAGCCCAGAGGTGGAAGCCAGAGATTGGAAATCCAGGAAGTGTCCACAGAAACCTGATGTCCACTGCTTTCCTGAGTGGGAGAAGCCCCCTCCATACCTGAAGAAGGTTGGAGGCAAGGCAAGGAGCTCCAGGTCAGGAAAAGATTGCCCATCTTTTATCTGATTACCCAGCGCCAGCCATCATGTAAAAGCTTGCACTGGCGTGTGAAGCCCGAGCTTTACCACTCAGCTGGTCCCTCCCACTTCTTGTTCGCAGAGCCAGACCTGCCTTGCACCTCTCTGGCCTTCTCATCCGCCCTTTTTCTTCCTTCACAGAAATTTCCCTGATAACCTCTCAGGTGTCTAATCCTACCTTAGTGTCTGCCTATCCAAGGACCCAAAGTAGCACCATTTATTTCCAACACCAGCAAAGGACAAAAATATAATAAGAGCTAGTTGTTTTTCAATGAATATAAATAATGAGGAAAAAATAATGTTGATGAAAATTTGGAAGTTTTCTGCAAGGAAAATGCAAACAATCCACTGGTATCTATAATTGAAAAAGCACTTTAAAAGAAATTTTATGATCAGTGCATTGTTTGTAAATTAATTTTTTGTCAACATTTTTAGATTCATGAATGATTAGCAATCAGTAAGAAATCACACTTGATGAAACCACCAAATTATAGAGATAATTTATAACCTGATTTCTGCTTCATTAATTTAGCCACTCAGGATGCACTGAGGTCCTCGCTCAGCAGTGGCTGAGAATTACTCTAAGAAAAAGGTGGCCTAGATCCTTGTCAACCTACAGCTTCATCTGGGACCTACACCTCCTCATGCTTGCATTTATCAGCACCTAAGGGTTCCTAGGTTTCACCCTGATAGCCGTTGGTTTGAATGTCCTAATCTCCAAACAACTGAAGAAAACAAGTACAGTCGATCCACGCAGAGTTGTGAATGCTACCGTGTTCCTTGAACAAAGGAATTCTATCGGCTTCCCAGGAAATCTGCAGTGAAGAACCAGCGGCAACAAGTAGCTACTTGTAACCCGGTAAACCTGTGAGTGTGATTCTGATTTTGTGTTAGCCTGGTTTCCCAGCCGCTCACGATGCTACAAAGCAGCAACACTGCTGTGTTTGCTCTGTAAACGTCAATACCACTGCCCAGCACGCTCTTTTAAATCTAAGATTGTTCTCTTCACCTGCCTTAAATAAGAAACGACATTTGTCACCAAAAGCATCTATTGAGCATTTGTTGTGTGCTAATGTTAAATTCTCACAGCAACCAAACGAGACGGAACTATTACTTTTGCCATTTTCAGATGAGAAACTAGGCAGAGATGTTAAGTAACTTGCCCAAAGTCACACAGAAAAAAAGAGACCAGACAAGGTCTGCAATGGAGCAAACTACAAGCAAGGTGTGAAGCTGAGTAAACAACCCTTCTGAATTTCAGCTTTATTTTTAAAAGGCCAACAACCTAAGATGACTTTTTTAAATTTAGTTTCATGATTCCAAGAAGACAAAAATGACTTTTGGTGTATGTCCAATCAGGATAACGTCATCATGGAGAAAAAAAAAATCTGCCAATACAACACATGCCTTTATAAGCCAGTCAACGCCTTTGCAATGATGTTTTCTTCCTGTGACAAAGAGATTTTTATATTTTTCTAGAAGCAGACAGCCTGCTGCTCAAAGTTCATTAAAAACATGTTTAGTATTCTGCCCAGTCTTTTTTCCAGTTCTGAATGTGAAAATGTTCTTTATTGCTCTGCATGATTGCCGTGTTGATGACCAAGCTTGGGGTCAGTGGTCAAGCTTGGGGTCAGTGGTCAAGCTTGGAGTCAGCAGGGAGTGATCATTGTGTACTTTCTCAGCAACAACATGATGCTTAGAAAGCTTAGAGGAGCTGATAATCTGGATAATGTGCTCTAAGACCTGTAACATATAATAGATATGACCATCAGTCAACTCTCTATATCACAGTTTTAATGAGGATCTGAAAGTGTTAGTCACTCAGTCATGTCTGACTCTTTGCGACCCTCTGGACTATTAGCCCTCCAGGCTCCTCTGTCCATGGAATTCTCCAGGTAGGACGACTGTTGTGGGTAGCCATTCTCTTCTCCAGGGGATCTTTCTGACCCAGGGATTGAACCCAGGTCTCCTGCATTGCAGGAGAATTCCTTACCATCTGAGCCACCAGGGAAGCCCTTAATTAGGAGAGGTGGTAATTTTTTTAAGCATTCGGGATATTTTAAACAACTAAGTTCTTTGGCAGTACAGCTCTCAGTCATGGCATACTTGCTCATGATGCCGTGAGCTCTTGAGCGCTTTCTTCTATTTGCTCTCACCTGTCCGACCAAGAGCAGTTCATGGACAAGAAAGTGGTGGGAGGAGGGAGGGAGGAAGGCATCCCAGAGGCACTGGCTTCACTTGGCCTGGGATTCTCATTTTTTCTTAAGTCAACAGGCTTATGAGAACAGCGCACAGCAGGCTCCGCCCGTAAGCACCAACGTTTGCGCTGAGCAAGAGATATCTGAGTCTCCTCATCACGACCCTACGTTCTGAGTCCAGCCAGCAGTCTGGACTCTGAGCGAGTGTCTTTAATCTCAGAAACTCAGTCCCCTGTTCTATAAAATGGAACAAATGAATCCTGGGGTCTTGAAATAGACAAAAGGTGTGAAGTGCTGTGTTCAGAAAGCGTGGGAAAGAGTTTGCGTTCAGAAGACTTTGGTTCTGCCAGTTAGAGAGCGGATGGAATCAGTGATCTGGAAGGTGTGAATTGCAGCTGGGGATCGGCTCTTTTTGTTTCCTATTTCCAAGTTAGGGGCATTGCACGTTCTTCACTTAAATGGGAGAAACAGTGTCCACTGGTAATTATTTTGCTCTCAGTCCTTTTGAGGAGTATAAAGTTAAGTGGACTTCCCTGGTGGCTCAGACAGTAAAGAATCTACCTGCCAATGCAGGAGACCCAGGTTCGATCCCTGATGGGGAAGGTCCCCTGGAGGAGGAAACGGCAACCCACTCCAGTACTCTTGCCTGGAGAATCTCACCAACAGAGGAGCCTGGCGGGCTACAGTCCATAGGGTTGGAAAGAGTCAGACATGACTGAGCAGCTAACACAGCACACACATCTAGCAAAGGCGAGAAGTTGAAGGGAGAAGAAAGGACTCAGCTGATGGGAGCACCAGTCTTGAGGGCATCTCTAGTGGTCCTAGACCAGAGGTGCCCACATCTGTTGAGGGCTAGGCTCGTGTCCAGGACCCACTGTGGAAACAGTGGAGGACCACTGAGCCTGGTGCTGAAGCACCCAAGTTTGAAAACACATTTCTTATACCAATGAACAGGCCAAAATCCAGCATAACTCAAAAGAGTTGTTCAAGGGCATGTGGCCATTCAGAAAGAGAGGCACAAATCTCGTGACCTCCAAGAGGCTTTCCCTACTAGCTTCCATCGTGACTTTATGTTCTGTGTAGGTTGGAGCAGGAAATCCAAAACTGCTCTGTTATCCTAGCCTGGATGTATTTTGCACTAATTTCAAATACATCCAATTGAAAACTGATGCTGAAGCTGAAGCTGTAATACTTTGGCCACCTGATGTGAAGAGCCAACTCATTGGAAAAGACCATAATACTGGGAAAGATTGAAAACAAAAGCAGAAGGGGGTGGCAGAAGATGTGATGGTTAGATAACATCACCAACTCCATAGACATGAATTTGAGCAGACTCTGGAAGATGGTGAGGACAGGGAAGCCTGGCGTGCTGCAGTCCATGAGGTGGCAGTCAGACACGACTCAGTGACTGGAAAACAACCACAAGTGAAATAAATAGAAGCAATGATGTTAGCCAACAAAAATATTTGTGTTGGACTTCCCTAGCGGTTCAGTGGTTAAGACCTTGAGCACCCTCTGCTTGGGGCATAGATTCAACCCTGGCCAGGGACCTAAGATCCCATATGCTGCCAGGTGAGAAAGCATATTGTGTAAAATACAGTTATTCTAATTGCTAAGATCACTTAACTACTTAAGACTTAGATATAGAAAAATGCAAGAATTTTAATTCTATAGGCAAAATTATATAGGATATTAAGTGAAAGTGAAGTCGCTCAGTCCCGTCTGACTCTTTGTGACCCCATGGACTGTAGCCCACCAGGCTTCTCCGTCCATGGGATTTTCCAGGCAAGAGTACTGGAGTGGGGTGCCATTGCCTTCTCCAGGGGATCCTCCCCAGCCAGGGATTGAAACCGGGTCTCCCACATTGTAGGCAGACGCTTCACTGTCTGAGCCACAGTTTTCTTAGTGTTCCCTAACTTTGGGCTTCCCAGGCGGCACAGTGGTAAAGAATGCACCTGCCGATGAAGGAGAACCAGGTGTGATCCCTGGGCCAGGAAGACACCCTGGAAAAGGCAACAGCAATCCAATCCAATATTTGTGCCTGGGAAATTCCATGGACAGAGGAGCCTGGAGGGCTACCGTGCATGGGGGTCAGGGTGGGACACGACTGTGGCAGCACAACTTTGGACTAACTGTATGGACGTGGCTGCGGGCTAGAGGTTTGACCAGAGTATGTGGCACTTCAAAACACTACTCTATATTCTAATATTCTGAAATAGCTGTGTGATCATTGTCTAGTCAGCAAACACCAAATCTGAAGAATCAGGAAAAGCAGAGTCCAAAGGCAGCATTCAAAATACGTCAGAAAAAAGTATAGAAGACATTGAAATAAGCAAATTTAATTACTGTCTAGGGCGTCTTTCATTGTCTTTGAGCTATTAAGCAACCGTGTAAGCGGTAGACAGCCAGCAATAATGAAAATGGCTCTTGTCCATGTAAAGCACGTTCTGTCTGGTGGAGATGCCCTAGATTATTGCACTGTGGATATTGATTAATTTTGCATCTATGTTAAATTCATTTCTATATTCCTTTTTGTCTTGATGGTCTATACATGTGTGAATGTGCGTGTTTATTTTAATCTTCCTTTGAACCAGTTATAACATCATACTGAATTCCTGATTAATTATGGTGCTGAATAAAATCCTTGATATGTGTTAATTTTATATGCTTATAAGTGTCATTGTTTTGTTGTTGTTTAGTCACTAAGTCATGTCTGAATCTTTGCACCCCATGGACTGTAATCCCCCAGGCTTCTCTGTCCATGGGATTCTCCAGGCAAGAATACTGTAGTGGGTTGCCCTTTCCTTCTCCAGGGGATCTTCCTGACCCAAGGAACGAACCCTTGGCTCCTGCATTGCAAGCAGATTCTGTACCACTGGGCCACCAGGAATGTCTTACCACTTATGAGCACACACAAAAGACAGTGGCCAGTTTCATCCAAAAGGCTAGAATGTAAGCTTTATCTCTAACTAATAAATGAAACTCTATGTCTTCCCAGAGCCTCTGCAGCCCAAAGCTATTTCAGATGCTAGTGTGCTCACCAATCCCCTCCCAGCTGTCACAGCAGTAAAAAAAAATCCACCTGCCAATGCCAGAGACCCAAGTTGGATACCTGGATCGGGAAGGTCCCTTGGAGTAAGAAATGGCAACCCACTCCAGTATTCTAGCCTGGGAAAGCCCACGGACAGAGGAGCCTGGCGGGCTACAGTCCATGGGGTTGCAAAGAGTTGGACATGACTGAGCAACTGAACAGCAGCAAAGCAACAACAATGGGAGCTACATGAGCAGTCACCAATCTGAAGGTCACTGCAGAGAATGTGTGTGTAGGTTAAGCTAGAATAAAAATATTCAGAGGGTGGAAGTGGTCGTACTCTGATTGGCATTTCCATAAAGCTTCACAGCACCCTGGGAGGCAGGCGCAGCTCCTCTCTCATTCCTGTGTTTAAAGGTTGTAAATGTCACTCATTCAGATGGCGGCAACAGGAAGTTGACAGAAGTTCCCTGAGAGCCGGCAAAGATAATGAATGCCTGGAACTGCGTTTATGCACCATGTCAGCTCTGTGTTTAAACAATTAGGGAGTGGTTTTGACCTCCCTTGGAATCCTACTGATGAGTTTTAGTCGGTGTAAGAAGAGACTTTCTGGTTTTATCTTAATCTCCTTGAATGTGACTGATTCACGTTTGATGCAAATGCATCGGAAGGAGATCAGTCCACATGGAAACATAGAAGGCCCTCCCCACCTCAACAGGGGACAAACTGTACCTTTTTAGGGAAAATTATAAAAATATAGTGCTGCTGGTCAGTTGCTAAGTCATGTCTGATTCTTTGCAATGCCGTGGACTGCAGTATGCCAAGCTTCCCTGTACTTCACCATCTCCTGGGGTTTGCTCAAATTCATGTCCTTTGAGTCAGTGATGCCATCCAGTCATCTCATCCTCTGTCATCCCCTTCTCCTCCTGCCTTCAATCTTTCCCAGCATCAGGGTCTTTTGCAATGAGTCGGCTCTTCACATCAAGTGGCCAAAGTGTTGAGTTTCAGCTTCAGCATCAGTCCTTCCAATGAGTATCCAGGACTGATTTCCTTTAGGATGGGCTGGTTGGATCTCCTTGCAGTCCAAGGGACTCTCAAGAGTCTTCTCCAGCACCACAGTTCCAAAGCATCAGTTCTTCAGGGCTCAGCATTCTTTATGGTCCATCTCTCACATCCCTACTTGACTACTGGAAAAATCATAGCTTTCAACAAATTATTTACTAAGGCATTTCTAGGATGAGTTCCTCTTCAATGGGAAGAGTGAGGGAAGCATCTTAGGGGAATGAGTAAATTGAGCAGAGTAGAAAGGAAAGCAAGCCCAGGGAAGCTGATGTTTCTGGAGCAGTAGTGGGTTGGGGGTCAGGGACCGGCCATGAAGGGTGGTTTGGAATCAGACTGGAGAGGGGTGGCTCTCGCCTGCTAGAACTGGAACCAAAACAGGCACAGGAGGAATACTGAAGAGTTTTGGTCAATTACCTGATGTTATTCGAGATTGTCAGAATGAAGAATTAATTAGAATAGGCTTAGCTTTGGAGAGAGAAACTAAACAAGCCATAAAGGCAAGTCTTAAACAGGAAGTGATCAGGCCGGTGCCCAGTACACAGTGTGAGATCAAGAAATAGTTGTTGGGAACTGGGCTGTGAAGCAACAGTTTTAAAGGAGACAGATTCAAGAGAGACTGAGAAAGGAGAATCTGTAGGACTCATCAATGCATTGGATCTGCACCACCCCCCTCCCAAAATGAGCTTCCTGGTGGCTCAGACAGTAAAACATCTGCCCACAGTGTGGGAGACCTGGGTTCGATCCCTGGGTCGGGAAGATCCCCTGGAAGAGGGCATGGAATTGCACTCCAATATTCTTGCCTGGAGAATCCCCATAGACTGAGGAGCCTGGCAGGCTGCAGTCCATGGGGTTGCAAAGACTTGGACATGACCGAGTGACTTAGCACAGCACAGCACCCCCAAAATAATGCAGTCAAAGCTACTTTGACTGGGGGCAGGGCCAGCCTATTCAGACACCACATTCACCTTGGAAGACTCAGTACTGACAGTGGCCCAATGGGTCTTATTTTCCTCAGTCCACCATGGAGGAACTCTCCTAGACTCGTTTTCTGTTTCAGAGCCTAAGTCCCAACCCTCCGTTACTGGTGTCATTTAGGGGCTCTTTTTTCCCTCAGGGTTCCCATTTATCTAAAATGCTATATGAAAAATAACCACCTCATGCAAAAAGAGGCAACAGTTTTTGCCCAAAATATAGCCTGGAAATATTTTCTTAGGAACAGCTAGAATGTCATAATTCACCTAGCAGAAACCTCATCTCTGGTACAGTGTTTTCCCCTAAGAAACCATTCTTGTTGTTGTCCAGTCTCTAAGTTGCATCTGACTCTTTGCAAACACACAGACTGCGGTTTCTCCTTCACTATCTCCCAGAGTTTTCTTAAATTCATGTCCATTGAACCAGTGATGCTACATAACCATCTCACGGTCATGTAGAACTCTCCCTTGCATCAAAAGAGAGTGTCCAGCATCTTTGGCTGAAGTCGACCAGATGCCCGGACCTCCCTTAGTAATGATGAGAATAAAAACCACCCCACTTCTCTCTAAATACTCCTGTGAGGGCAGTGGGTCTCTAGATAGGAATCTGGAGCACACAACCGCTAAGACAGATATCCGGAAGGCAGCTGAGTTCACCTGTAGCTTTCCAAGGAAATGACTGTGAATCCAAGGGACACATGTCATTGGCACAGGAAAACTGAGCAACCGAGGATCCAGCCAGGACTCATCAAGGGTGTGGTGGACAGAATCCTAACATGACCCACTGGTAAACCACACGCCCTGGTAGAATCCCCTCCTCTTAGAAGTGACCTGTGGAGGTCGGGGGGGGGGGGGGGTGGTGCATTCCCCAACTGATGAGGTTTGTTATATGGTGCAGGTGACTTGATCAGGTGAGCTGTTAAGACAAATGTGGCTCTTCAAAGTTAGAGGGATCTGATGCAAGTGGAACTCTTCATTGCTGGCTGTGAGGACAGACAGGATCAAGTGGCAAGGAGTATTCACTGCTTCTGGAGCCGGGAGCAGCCCCAAGTCAACAACCCACGAAAGAGTGGAGACCTCAGTCATGCAACCGTGAAGACTGAACTGTACCGTCAACAATTCCTGAGCGGGGCAGCCAGGCCAGCCAAAACAGCGCCGTGATCTCAGTCTTCTGAGAGTGTGGGCTTCTGATGTTTCCATTATGAGTGGGTTTTGTGCTAAACTTTGTCAGGCTTGTGGTGCTCCATCATGCGGCACCAGGAAATGAAAACTGGAGTCTCAAGGCAGTTCATGCCCCTTTGCTATGATTTATCATCCCTGTTGTTATTATTCTCGAGTATCTCCGCCTGGGTCCCAACAAGAAAGAGCCTGTGAAGAAGTCAGCTGAGGAAAGCTAATGGAGGGGGTGTCTACAGAGATGTGTGTTAGGGAAACTGGTCCTTGTGCACACCAGGCAGGACAGGGTGGAGAGGGAGATGGAAACGCAGGTTCAACTCTTCTACGCAGCAGGGACTTCGACACCAAAAGAGCCTGGCACTGGGGCAGTCAGAGCTCGCATGACATCTGGCCTCAGAAGGAAAGGTGCACATTGTAAACTGGAGAATCGCGGTGCCTCTGACATATATAGCCCCTTTCGAGCTGGGACAGACTTGGGAAGAGGCGGAGATGAAGGCCAGGCCTCAGTGACGCAGAAGTGGTCATCATCAGTTAAAAAGACACCAGTAATCACTTTTATGGGCTTCCAGGGGGTGGGGGCACTAGTGGTAAAGAACCCTCCTGCCAATGCAGGAGACATAAGAGAAACGAGTTCAATACCTGGGTTGGGAAGATCACCTGGGGAGGACTCAGCAACCCACTCCAATATTCTTGCCTGGAGAACCCCATGGCCAGAGGAGCCTGGTGGGCTGTGGTCCATAGAGTTGCAGAGTCGGACACGACTGAAGAGACTCAGCACAGCACAGCACATCCCTTTTATACCATCCTCAGGTTTCCCTGGTGGTACAGAGGTTAAAGCGTCTGCCTGCAATGTGGGAGACCTGGGTTTGATTCCTGGGTTGGGAAGATCCCCTAGAGAAGGAAATGGCAACCCACTCCAGTATTCTTGCCTGGAGAATCCCATGGACGGAGGAGCCTGGTGGGGTACAGTCCACAGGTCGCAAAGAGTCAGACACGACTGAACGACTTCACTTTCACTTTCAGTTCAGTTCAGTCGCTCAGTCGTGTCCGGCTCTTTGCAACCCCATGAATCGCAGCATGCCAGGCCTCCCTGTCCATCACCAACTCCCAGAGTTCACTCAGACTCACGTCCATCGAGTTAGTGATACCATCCAGCCATCTCATCCTCGGTCATCCCCTTCTCTTCCCGCCCACAATCCCTCCCAGCATCAGAGCCTTTTCCAATGAGTCAACTCTTTGCATGAGGTGGCCAAAGACCGGAGTTTCAGCTTTAGCATCATTCCTTCCAAAGAAATTCCAGGGCTGATCTCCTTCAGAATGGACTGGTTGGATCTCCTTGCAGTCCAAGGGACTCTCAAGAGTAGTGACTGCTTTTTAAATGAGTGGGCAATGGGGTACAGTTTTGACTATGTGGCCACTGGTCTAAAAGATGCTGATTTTGCTTTCTCATTCAGTTGCGTGGGAGAAGGGGATTTAAGCATGAACTGTCCTGCCCCCTCAGAATCACAGTAAATGTGGCTAACAGTGTAGGTGCCCATAGTTAGTTGTACTTTTGTGGTTTTTATTGCTCTATTTGTTTGCCAAGGAAATGCAGAGCTGCAGACTCCCAGCAGAGGTAGCCCCCATTTCCACCTGCACAGGAATGATGCACAGATGGCTGAGAGGAAAAGCAATTCTCTGTGAGTGAGATGGGCCTTTGTGATGGGCCTTGAATTTGCAGGAAGGAGTAGTGAAAGGTACTCTAGAGACGGGATAGGGTGTGCAAAGGCACGAAGGGAGTCTATTCAGGCAAAGCGAAGTGGTCCAGCGTGACTGGAGTGCAGAGCACGTGTGTGCACCTCGTGAGCAAGAACATTGACATCACAGACGGGGGCAAGGCAAGGTGGTGTGAAGAGAGTAAATGTCAACAAAAGCAACTACGACGGTCTTTCCAGTAGTCATGTATACGGGTATGAGAGTTGGACCATAAAGAAGACTGAGCGTTGAAGAATTGATGCTTTCCAACTTGGTGTTGGAGAAGACTCTTGAGAGTCCTTTGGACTGCAAAGGGATTGAACCAGTCCATTCTAAAGGAAATCAACCCTGAATAGTCACTGGAAGGACTGATGCTGAAGCTGAAGCTCCAGTTTTTTGGCCACCTAAGGCAAAGAACCGACTCATTAGAAAAGCCCCTCATGCTGAGAAAGATTGAAGGCAAAAGAAGAGGGTGGCAGAGGATGAGATGGTTAGATAGCATCACCACTGCAGCCAACATGAATATGAGCAAACTCTGGGAGGCAGCAGAGGACAGGAGAGCCTGGCACACTGCAGTCCATGGGGTCACAAAGAGTTGGACACAACTGAGCGACGGAACTATAACAAGAAAATGTCTACAGTGTGGAGATGCCTCAAGTTTGAATATAAACCCTCTCACGTGACAGCTTCTCAGGATTAAAATCCAAAGTTGAAGGTCCCTTTTACTCATAAGTTAAAATCTAAAGAAATGAAAATGACAAATTTCTAAGCCAAAGGAATTCAAGTACAAAATCTAAAAGCTAAAGAAAAAAAATGTAAAGCCTAAAAATATTTTAAGGAAAAAAATTTTAAAGTTTAAAGAAGTTAAAATGAGGCAAACAGTACTCTAGCTTGTTCTATCTCAACCTGGGGCCCCTCCCAGGTGCCTGGGGCCCCTCCCAGGTGCCTGGGCTCCCTCCCAGGTGCCTGGGCTGCCCTGAGCTCCCTCCTGCAGCTGCACCTGAGTTGTCTCCCTGACTCTGGCATGAGCCTTCAAGACCTGAGAGGCTTCTCTTTCTCGTCTGACTGACTTCACTCAGTGTGACCATCTATCTCTACGTCCATCCATGTTGCTGCAACTGGCATTATTTAATTCTTTTTAAAGAATGAGTAATATTCCATTGTCCAAAACTGATGCCTTTGAACTGTGGTGCTGGAGAAGGCTCCTGAAAGTCCCCTGTATGGCAAGGAGATCCAACCAGTCAATCGTTAGAGAGGTCAACCCTGAATATTTACTGGAAGGACTGACGCTAAAGCTGAAGCTCCAGTATTTTGGTCATCTGATTCAAACAGACAACTCACTGGAAAAGTCCCTGATGCTGGGAAAGATCGAGGGCAGAAGGAAAAGAGGGTGTCAGAGGAAGAGATGGCTGGATGGCATCATTGATGCAATGGACATGAACTTGGGCAAACTCTGGGAGATGGTGAGGGATGAGGAGGCATGGCATGCTGCTGTCCATGGGGTCACAAAGAGTCAGACATGACTCGGTGACTGAACAACCATAACAAATATATCTTTACCCATTCCTCTGTCAAAGGACTTTTAGGTATTTAGGTTGCTTCCACGTCTTGGCTATTGTAAAGAGTGCTGCAATGAACATTGGGGTACATGTATCCTTTCAGACCATGTTTTTCTCTGGATATATGCCCAGGAGAGAGATTATCTTACTGAGTCAGACAGAGAAAGAGATTTATCATACCATATCCCTTATATGCAGAATCTAAAAAGAAATTATACAAATGAACTGATTTACAAAACAGATACAGACTCGCAGATTTAGAGAACAAACTTTGGGTGAAGGGCGGGGGGGAGCGATAGTTAGGGAGTTTGGGATGGACGTGTACACACTGCTGTATTTAAAATAGATAAGCAACAAGGACCTACTGTATAGCACATGGAACTCTGCTCAGTGTTGAGTGGCAGCTTGGATGGGAAGGGAGTTTGGGGGAGAGTGGATTATGTGTATGTATAACTGAATCCCTTCCCTGTTCACCTGAAACTATCACATTATTAATTGGCTACACCCCAGTACAAAATAAAAAGTTAAAAGACCATAGAAGTTGAGTTCATCCAACACTGTGGCCCCCACGAGCCCAGTCTTTAAAGAATCTGAAGAGTTCTTTGGAACAGTAAGCCATCTCAATGCCAGCGGCACATCGTAAGGTGTAGACAGTTGAGATCCTACGCGTTCTGAGTCCACGGGAAAGCTGCACTCATGGGTGTCAGGAGCACCAAATGGGAACAGGATGGCCGGGGTTGGAGGCCATGCGTTTTGCACAGTGTTTGCCAGCTCTCCACATCACGCTTAAGAGCTCTCTTTTCTCTGCTCACGTGCATGCTCCATTAAAGCATGTATTGAGCCCTTCCAAGGGCAGGCCCGTGAAGCCAGCCCTGAGTGTGGACCCTACAACTTGTGATCCAAACCCAGGCAAACCTCCCCTCGTCCCTGGTCTTGACACGATGCATTTACCGTACCTTGGAAAGAAAGGGGAAAATGTGCAGTATCTCTTCCTCTCAGAGAGTCATATTTCAGACATCTGCACCCAGTGGCTTAATAGTAAGAATCCACCTGCCATTACAGGAAACACAAGAGGCTCAGGTTCAATCCCTGAGTCAGAAAGATCCCCTGGAGGAGGGCATGGCAACCCACTCCAGCATTCTTGTCTGGAGAATCCCATGGATGGAGGAGCCTGGTGGGTACAGTCCCTGGAGCCGCCAAGAGTTGGACACGACTGAGCAACTGAGCACGCAGTAGCACCTTCTGCAAAGGTGAAATGTGCAGTCATGACGCGCCGTCTCCAGAGCTCATTTAAGAGGCCCTCCTCTGCGTCTGTGTATTGCAAATCCTCTCAATCCCCATTTCCCTGGCCTCCCCCTTTCCTGCAGGCCCCAGGCTTCCAGGGGTGACGGGCTCTGTCAAAGGATGATCACCTCTGCTTCCTCTTACGAGTTCCCCTGGGTCACAGTGGTGGCCGCCACCCTGTCCTGCTGAGGAATCGTGTAAGTCTATGAACATTGCCCCACCGATTACTTTCCCTTCATCCCCACCCATATTCCAGCTCCAGACCCAGCCTCAGCAGACTCAAGAACAAGCAGGTTGGTCTTTCCAAAGTCGGACCCCTCTGAACCTCAGGAGAACATGCCCGCACTCTTGAATCACTTTTGTCCCTCTCCTGCAGTGCAGGCTTGGCTTAGCATATAGTCTAGGACATCAGAGTTCTTCTCCAAATGCCTCTGCTGCCTTATCTGCCCCTAAGTTCAGCTGAGAGTTCTTCCTGAGAGTCCCTCAGACTGCAAGGAGATCCACCTAGTCCATCCTAAAGGAGATCAGTCCTGGGTGTTCATTGGAAGAACTGATGTTGAAGCTGAAACTGCAAACCTTTGGCCATCTGATGTGAAGAGCTGACTCATTTGAAAAGACCCTGATGCTTGGAAAGACTGAGGGCAGGAGGAGAAGGGGGTGACAGAGGATGAGATGGTTGGATGGCATCACCAACACAATGGACATGAGTTTGAGTAAACTCCGGGAGTTGGTGATGGACAGGGAGGCCTGGCGTGCTGCAGCTCATGAGCTTGCAAAGAGTCAGACACGACTGAGTGACTGAACTGAACTGAACTGGACTGAACTGAACTGAACTGAACTGAACTGAAGCTGAGCTGAGCTTCTAATAGTGCGATGTATTTCTTAAGCTACATTCTGCCTTCTGCACGAAATGGAAGGTTAGGACCATTTGCCAGAATTCAGTACCTCCCTCCCTTTTATCTTCTTTTAGCTTTCCAGTCTGACATTTGTGGTTCTAGCATATCACACTAGATTTTACCTTGGGAAGTATCCCACAGTGAGAGGGATTCAATCTGGAAGATCGAAACCTGCCAAAGGCATTCACCGCTCAACGGGATATTGCCTACGTGTCCCCGAGTGACGTAATTGTTCCTGGAGGCGGTCCCCATCGGAGCCAGCTGAATCTGCTCCCGATCTTGTGGTGCACATCCTGCCTCACCCTGAATAGCTCTTCACTGACATGCCTTCTCTCCAGGTCTTAATTCTGTACCAACTGCCTGGGAGATGCCATCGTGGGGTTACAGACATCAAAATAACAATTCCACTCACTTGCTCAGACGTCCTTTGCCTACTTTATGCTGACTCTCCAGTGCTGCCCTCTTTCACCTCCAGTTCCTGGCCTGCCAGGCTGGGCCAGCCCTCAGGGTGACATACCTGTCCCCAGTGGCTCCCAGATGGTGGCCCAGATCCCCACACCCTCCCGGGAGTCATCCCAGGCTGTTTACTGAGACCTCCCTTCTCTGGTTAGACTTTTCTGGTCCCTTGTTATCCTTTCTGATGGGACAAAAGGCAAGGAATCTCATTTTCAATGCTTCCTTTAAGAGTACTTGGATTAAATACATCTCACTCTCCCTTTCTAAAGACCTATCCTGAGAGGTCCTTTCTGAAGGCCCGTATCTGAAGACCTCAGTGTTTCTCCAGCCTTGTCACTTGGCTTCTGCCCCTGTTCTAAGTCTGAGGAATAGGCTTAATGCCATCGCCATTCCCCCTTGATTCCCAGAGACAGCCAGATGCGTTCATGTGGACAGTTCCCTCGGCTTCGGTTTTACAGTAACTTAGTTCCACTCTTTCCTCCATCTTAGTCCAGGTAGAGGGTGTATTCTCTTTATAATCAGGTCCCCATTACTTTACTTACATGTTGATAAAATTGGCCGCCTGTGTGCGCAGAGCATCATTTGGGGTCTGGGACTCTGACACCTCAAGCCACATTCTGTGCTTGCAGGAGGCACAGAGAGCAGGCACCCGGGAGCCGGTCTCCACTTGCACTCTCTCTACCAGTGATCCTTTCCAGCCCCGGGCTCTCAGTTCCACCCCCAGACTGATGACTCACAGATTAATATTTCACGTGAGCGCCAAACTAGTTCTGCTTCTCAAAATCTCCACGAGGGTTTTTAATCAGCATCACAAATTAATATATCAAACTGTTTATTCCCCCACTGGAAACTGGCTCCTGCCACATCTCTCCCTCTTCAGTAAGCTGTCCCCGGCTCCCAGCTGGGCAAGCTTAGAACACTGATTTCATCTTTGATTTCTACCTTGATTTTCCTTTCTCTTTTTTAGGTTTTTAATTAAATTACTTATTTTAACCAGAGGCTGATTACAATATCGTGGTGGTTTTGGCCATATATTGACATGAAGCAGCATATATTACTGTTCCGCCTGCACAGTGTTACCCCAACATGCCAAATTCCCTTCGTGTGCAACTGTGTTCCAACCCATCGCCTCTCACGCGATTGTCTTTCTGCATCTGCTCCTGCCTTCCTGCAGTGCTAAGACCACAGAAGCTGGAGGGAATCAGGGCACGTGCACTCATCCTAGAGTGTAATTCATCTTCTTCCTGTGGCCAAACGACTCACACAGTCTCCTCTCTAACCCCACCTGCCCCCTCCCTCCCAGTCCACCATTTTCCAGCCACAGGGATTATCCCTCTCCTCCTAAATGTGCACCCAAGCTCGCCCCCTTCTCGGTGCTCAGGCACTAGCCAGTCCTTTGTCTGGAATGTTCTTTCCTCAGATCTTCACATGGCTGATTCTTCCATGCAGATCTTAGCTCAATGCCCCTCCTTAATGGGACTTTCAATGGGACTGTCCAGCCAAAATTATCCCCATCCCTTCCCATCTCAGCCCCTTTCCATCAGATTACCCCATTACACGTCCTGCATTATACGTATCCACTATCTGGGATAACCTGGATTGTTTATTTATTCCCTTGTAACCTAGTATTGTCAGCTTCATGAGAGCAGTTACCTTAACTGGGACATTTTCCTCTTGGTTCCCACCAGACCAAGAACAAGAAGGAACATCATCATTGCGCATCTCAAACCACGTGGGCTGCCTGAGAAGCACCCCGCCCCCACTTGTCAGAAGCGAGGTGATTTATTTAAGTCCTGATAAGAAAGGAGAGTTAAAACGCAACATTCAGAAAACTAAGATCATGACATCTGGTCCCATCACTTCATGGCAAATTGATGGAGAAACAGTGGCAGACTTTATTTTTTGGCCTCCAAAATCACTGCAGATGGTGACTGCAGCCCTGAAATTAAAGATGCTTACTCCTTGGGAAAAAAAAGCTATGACCAACCTAGACAGCATATTCAAAAGCAGAGACATTACTGCCAACAAAGGTCTGTCTAGTCAAGGCTACGATTTTTCCAGTGGTCATGTTTGGATGTGAGAGTTAGACTATAACGAAAGCTGAACACTGAAGAATTGATGCTTTTGAACTGTGGTATTGGAGAAGACTCTTGAGAGTCTCATAGACTACAAGGAGATCCAACTAGTCCTTCCTAAAGGAAATCAGTCCTGAATATTCATTGGAAGGACTGATGTTGAAGCTGAAACTCCAATCCTTTGGCCACCTGCTGTGAAGAACTGACTCATTGGAAAAGACCCTGATGCTGGGAAAGATTGAAGGCAGGAGGAGAAGGGGATGACAGAGGATGAGATGGTTGGATGGCATCACCAACTCGATGAACGTGGGTTTGAGCAAGCTCCAGGAGTTGGTGATGGACAGAAAGGCCTGGCGTGTTGCAGTCCATGGGGTCGCAAACAGTTGCATACGACTGAGCGACTGCACTGAACTGACTGAAGAACGGACAGAAGCCAGAGAACTGAGGAGACAGGCAGAGAGAAACACCATTCCTCTCCCCAAAACAGCCCAGACGAAGCAGGTGGGAAACTTGTTCGGGAACACTGCTGCTGGGAGCCAGGAAAGCAGAGCCCCTCCTGTGCTTCCAGACCCGTGAGCTGCCCATCCACCCATCATCTCAGAAGCTTCACACGGCATCCAGCCCTCCCTTCACTCCACACAGCAGGGAGCCTCCTATGGGTCCTCCTCCTCGTATGCCCTGTATGTGGCCCCCTTTATTCCAGCTGCTCCTGGCTGCCGCAGGCTTGGTTCCAGCCTCGCCATCCTCGGTCTGATCATCACAGCACTCACACCCTCTACATACCCAGCATCCTCCACAAAGGGGGTCTTTCCAAACTGAGCTCTTGACACGCTACTCCCTGCTTTAAAAACCAAGCTAGTTCGGGGCAGGGAAAATACAAGATGAGTCTGGAGCATTTTGTGGTAGCCTGAAGTAAGAAAACGGTCAGAAATGAAAGAAAGAAAGGAAGAGAGACAGGAAGGAAGGAATAAAAAGGAAGGAAAGAAGGGGAAGCAGGGAGAGAGGTAGGCAGGAGGGAGGGATGGAGGCGGGAAGGAAGGAAAGGCAAGGATGGATGGAGGCACGTCGAAAGGATACAGGAGCTGAGCTGATAAAGATCTCTACGACCAGAGCTGAAACAGTTCACCAACAAAGCTCATCATAATGATAGTATTGGATTGTAACACAAAGAATCCAATAAATATTCACGAGTTCATAGTGATATAAACAAATGATTGAACAAATACATCACAAGTATTCCTTGCAGAATAATTCCAACAAATATACGTAGAATGGATGGGGGAAGTGGGGAATGAACGTTAGAACACTGTAGCCAAAGTTATTGCAGGCAAGATTCACCAGTGAATGCTTGTATTAAAGGGCAAATATCTTTCTCTCAAGGAGAAAGATATTCATTTAACCTCAAAGTATCTTTGCAAAATTAAATAGAGAAACATGGTAACTTCATGATGGAGAAACCCCACCTGCAACATCCTCACAGAGTGACTGAGGTTAACACCACCAAACTGAGCACCTCTTTTTCCACAAGTGAAGAGCAGCCCATCAGCTCTGGGGCACTCTTCCTATAAATCCATAACCTCAATACCATCTTGCAGAAACACCATAAAAATCCAATAGAGACATTTTACAAAATACCAACAGTCTTCAAACTCGTCAGGGGGATGAAGGATTTGGGGAATACTCAGGAAGAGACGGGCAGAGACTAAAGACTTGAAACTGAGTGCAAATGCCTCATTTGAATCCTGGGATAGATAAGGACATTAGTGGGGAAACACAAAATCTTAACAGTCTGTGGTTCAGTTTAGGAACTGACGGTCAGTCAGTTCAGTTGCTCAGTCATGTCCGACTCTTTGCGACCCCATGGAGTGCAGCACGCCAGGCTTCCCTGTCCATCACCAACTCCCGGAGTTTACTCAAACTCGTGTCCATCCAACCACCTCATCTCTGTCATCCCCTTCTCCTCCTGCCTTCAGTCTTTCCCAGCATCGGGGTCTTTTCCACTGAGTCAGTTCTTCACAGCAGGTGGCCAAAGGATTGGAGTTTCAGCTTCAACATCAGTCCTTCCAATGAATATTTAGGACTGATTTCCTTTAGGATGGACTGGTTGGATCTCCTTGCAGTCCAAGAGACTCTCAAGAGTCTTCTTCAACACCACAGTTCAAAAGCATCAATTCTTCATGCTCAGCTTTCTTTATGGTCCAACTCTCACATCCATACATAACTACTGGAAAAACCATTGCTTTGACTGGACGGCCTCTTGTTGGCAAAGTAATGTCTCTGCTTTTGAATATGCTGTCTAGTTGGTCATAGCTTTTCCTCCAAGGAGCAAACGTCTTTTAATTTCATGGCTGCAATCACCATCTGCTGTGACTTTGGAGCCCAACGATGGTAATGGATGTCCATGTTAGAGGGAGTCGGGTATGTAGGAACTCTCTGTCCTACTTTTGCGGCTCTTCTGTAAATCTAAAGCTATTCAGAGGCTTTCCTGGTGGTTAGGTGGCTGAGAATCCACCTGCTGGTGCAGGAGGCACGGATTCTTTGATCCCTGGTCCAGGAAGATCCCGCATGTTGTGAGGCAACTGAGCCTGAGGACCACAGCTACTGACGCCTCTGCACCCAGAGCCCGTGCTCCACAGCAAGAGAAGCCCCCACAGCGAAAAGCCTCCTCATCACGACTGGGGAGTAGCCCCCACCCTCCGCAACTAGAGAAAGCACGAGCGCAGCAACAGTGACCCAGAGCAGCCGAAAACAGATACAGAAATATTCACATAAAAGGCGAGCAGAATAATGTAAGAGCCCCTCGCCAGCGTGGCAGGGTCAGTAGGATCCAGCCTCTTTGCTGCAGGATCAGAACCCCCGAAGATCTTAGCTCCTGGGGATCCTCGAGGAAAGGTCCCCTCCATGCACCAACCCCCAATGCATTCAAACAGCATCACTCTCCAACCGCATGAAGCTCTTCACAGCCCCCCAAGGCAGCCCAAGCGTCATAGTCACAGGCCCCACGCCTTCCTCACTCCTTCATCTTGGAGTCTGTTTCTTAATCAAGCTCTTGGTCAAAGTCAAAGCGGAAGTCACTTTTGCATGACTTTCCCGAGCCCCCACTTCCACCACGGGCAGATGAACTCTTCCCGCCCCACGCCCCCCCCCACCCTCTACGCCCTGTGACGACTTCTGCCATGGGCCCCTCCCCATTGTCTGCTCAACGACTAAGCTCTCGGTTCCCAGGACAGAACTGGGGCATATTTATCTTCATGGTCCTCAGTCAATACTAATGATGTGTGAGATTAATTGGGAAGGAGGGTGTTCCTGGAGCTGGACAAACCCATCTGGTTAATCAGCTTCTGTAGGCAGAGCCTTGGGGAGGGCAGGGAGGGCTGGCACCCTGCATCCTGGAAGATGGTGCTCATCCATCACTCTCCAGCCCTGCCAGCAGCCAGCGGCAAAGTGCCCACACCAAAGGTCACCTCCTCGGGTCCTGTGAAAAGCCAGGGTCTAAGCTAAAATGCATAACAACAAGGAAGAAAAGTTTTCTACTCAAGAAGTGAGTTGCTTTTAGACATAGCTGAACTGACCAGCAATGCAAACAGGGTTACTGGAATGTGAGCAGGAACTAGATTTACTCCTCATTAAAAAAACCATTCAACAGAATTCCCCCTTGTGGCTCAGACCGTGAAGAGTCTGCCTGCAGTGTGGGAGACCTGAGTTAGAACGCTGGGTTGAGAAGGTCCCCCTGGAAAAGGGAATGGCAACCCACTCCAGTATTCTTGCCTAGAGAATCTCATGGACAGAGTGAGAGTCAGTTCCTAGATAGGTTGATAAGAAGTCCGGGGGTTCCAAAGGAGAGAGGACTCTGGGGCTCTTGAAGAGGATAAAGGCGTCTGGGGTTCTCAAGGAGGAGGAAAGGACAAACTTTTTTTTTTCTCTACATTTCTTAGTCTTAGTCACAGAAAAGGTATCTTTCTTTAAGCCCAGAACTGGTAATTATACAACTCTGTTTAAACTCTGTGAAAGTGAAAGTGAAGTCACTCAGTCATGTCCAACTCTTTTCGACCCCCGTGGACTGTAGCCCACCAGGCCTCTCCATCCATGGAATTTTCCAGGCATGAGTACTGGATTGGGTTGCCATTTCCTTCTCCACTAAACTCTGTACTGGGGATTATGTCCTAGGAAAGGACTAGGATTATATCCTAAGGAAGGACTGATGTTGAGGCTGAAACTCCAATACTTTGGCCTCCTGATGTGAAGAGCAGACTCATTTGAAAAGACTCTGATGCTGGGATTGAAGATTGAAGGCGGGAGGAGAAGAGGATGACAGGGATGAGATGGTTGGATGGCATCACCAATGCAATGGACATGAGTTTGAGGAAGCTCTGGGAGTGGGCTATGGACAGGGAGGCCTGGTGTGCTGCAGCCCTTGGGGTCGCAAAGACCTGGCCATGACTGAGCGACTGAACTGAAGCAAACTGAACTGAGGGGTTATAAAACAACAGTGTATCCTGCTTGAGGACAGTTTTTCCTTCCTGAAAACCTTCTGGCTAATCTTGTTATCTTAAAATGTAAATTATGGGAGTGGGTCTGGTAAAATTTTCACAAACTTGAGACATTCTTTTGATTTATTGTAATAATTAATTCCCTGGAGAAGGAAATGGCAACCCACTCCTGTATTGTTGCTTGGAAAATCCCAAGGACAGAGGAGCTTGGCAGGCTACAGTCCATAGTGTCGAAAGAGCTGGACACAACTTAGCAATATCTTTCTTAACTAATTAAAAAAGTATATAACTCCCTTGCTAACACTAGGGAGGGGGACACTCTCCGCCCCCTTTCTGATATCTATGTCAAAAGCTTTCCCTGTCCCTCTCATACTTTAATAAAACTCTGCTACACCAAAGCTCTTGAGCAATCAAGCCTGGTCCCTGGTCCCAAAGCTAAATCTTCTTCTTCAGAGATCACTAATTCAACACCATTCACCATAAGCTATCAAGAGGAGCCTGGCAGGTTACAGTCCCTGGGATCACAAAGAGTCGGACACAGCTGAGCAACTAACACTTTCACTCTCTGTGGCCAGCTTGAATTAGTCTATGCATTTAAAGGTATTAAGTCCCCATTCTTTTGTAAAAGCCTAAACCCCGCATGTTTCAAACTTTCTCAAGACTCACTTCTTTGTGCTCACTTGAACCCAAGTGACTACAAATTCTGAAGCTGCCTGCTCACCCGCAGCAGATTCTGAAAGGATGACATTTGCCTTGTAATTTAGACTTCAGTCCCACAGTTTGATATCCACAGTTCTCCCAGACCTCAGACTTACTGATGTGGGAGCACCTTAGGTCTGGCTTTTTTAGGTCAGTGAAGACTGCTTTTTTAAAGTTTTTCTTGGTATGTGCTTTTCCGTATTGATTTCTCCCAATTCCAAAATAGAGTTCAAACAGTAGAGCCGTAATAGCTCTCGGATTTCAAACCCCCTGCTCTTGATTTGCGGCTCATAATGTTTCATGCATGTGGCCCTTACATAACTCTGTGTCTCCACCTCGGTATCGATTCCCTGCCCTCACCTTCAATATTTGATCACAGCACTGAGAAGAGCCAAATAAGTAACTGCAGCTTTTGGAGCTGGACTCAAAAGTAATTCTTCTTCCCATTAATGCAGGAGGAGAAAAAGAAAAGAAGGGAAAGGAAATTGCGTTTACTTCTCAGAGTAGCAGCCCGCTATTTTCTGAAAATGATACTTTTATTGAGTTAATTTTCAGGACAGGACACAGTGAGGCGAGCTAGGAAGAACTCCTGCTGTTTCTTCCCACCTCCTTCTTGGCCTCGGGAACAGGCGGTAGGTCAGCAGCTCCCGACTCGCCCCTGCTGGTTCTCTGTCCAGAAGTGGGATCAAGGAAGCCTGGCATCTGCATGCCCCCAAATCACCTCCCAGTGACTCTCCACGGTGGTCCTTCTTCCGCCCTCCTGAGCTTCCCTCTAGAGAAGCAGATATGCGGTCCTGGTGATGCTTCTAGTTCGCCTGCAGCGGCCCTCCTGGCTCCCCATCATCGGGGAAATATCTGCCAGTTTCCCAGAGAGGTTCGGGGCATATTTAACCGAGGACTCATCCACCCAGTCAACTAGCCTAAAATGGAGAAATTCTTTCTTCTATCTCTAATTACATCCTCTCACCCACATCCCACCTGGCTGGTCGCCGAGTCCTGAGGCTGCCCCTCAGAAGGACCTCTGTGATGTAGCCCCTTTTTTTTTCTATCTTCAATGCACTAGTGAAGGGTCAGGTTTGACATTTCCACCTGGAACTGCAGTTAAGAAGGACTTTTGCATCCCTTTCCAGAGGTTGCAGGGGAGAAGGGGCAAGGAAGAGGAAGCAGATGGGTCCCAGCTCCAGAAGGAAAGGGAGCTCTTGGAGGATTGATATATGGGATAATGGGAGGGATGAAGGCAAGTCTTATTTTCTAAGATCCTGAGTAAAGTTTCTGAACCCGAGTAAGACAGAACAGCCTGGAATCTCCAAAAACTTAGTTATTCCATCATAATTGTGAACGGACATTGATTAGGATTATGACTTATATTCAATCATCTCTTAGTTTCTTAATGTCATTCTATAGTTAGATGGGTTTTATAATAACAAAAATGTAGTGCTATTTAACTCAGGTTGGCCCAAAGATTTAAAAATATAGTTCACCTTTTGTAACACATAGCAGAAAATATCCTCGACTGTATGTCCGTAAACCTCTTGTGGGATAAAACAGTGTACCTAAGCTTGTTAATAAATGAGCCACTGTAAATTAAAAATGTTTCATGGACTCCTAGTGTTAATATAGCTTTTAGCCTAGTGACACTTCAGCATGTCCAAACATAAAACTAAATATGAAATCTTTATGCTAGTAACTTTGAGACAACTGTAAAACTGAAATAACTTGAAAAATTAAACCGCCTCTTAGCTTTATTAGTTACATACTTTGAATACTAAGAATTATGTCATTTTACTGAAACAAAATCAGTGTTCAGGACACAAATACGATATAGGCCGTTCCTGTGCAGCTCCTACTGGACTTGACAAGTTTCACACTGTAAGTACCACAGCTCAGTTCAGTCACTCAGTCGTGTCCGACTCTTTGCAACCCCATGAATCGCAGCACGCCAGGCCTCCCTGTCCATCACCATCTCCCGGAGTTCACTCAGACTCACGTCCATCGAGTTGGTGATGCCATCCAGCCATCTCCTCCTCTGTCGTCCCCTTCTCCTCCTGCCCCCAATCCCTCCCAGCATCAGAGTCTTTTCCAGTGAGAACTCTTCGCATGAGGTGGCCAACCTACTGGAGTTTCAGCTTCAGCACAGGCCCTGGGATAATCCCAATGGCTATGAAACCACAGTGAACAGTCTAGCACAGATGTGTTTGGAAAAACAGAAAAGGAAGAAGATGGAGAATGTATATTTGAAAAGAAAACTGTTCAGGGACTTCCCTGGTGGTCCAGTGGTTAAGAATCCACCTTCTTCTGCAAGGGACACAGGTTCGGTCCCTGGTCAGGAAACGAAGATCCCACGTGCTGCAGGGCAGCTAAGTCCATGCCCCACAACTCCTGAGTCTGCTCACTCTAGAGCTGAGTGCCACAATTTGAGAAAAGACCTCACGTTGCAAGGAAAGACCCCATTCACCCCGACAAAGATCCCTAGGGCCACAGCTGAGACCCAGGGTAGCCGAATGAATAAATGCTGGTGTTGTTTAGTTGCTAAGTCATGTACAACTCTGCGACCCCATGGAATGCAGCCCGCCAGGCTCCTCTGTCCATGGAATTTCCCAGGTAAGAATACTGGAGTAGGGTAGCCGTTTCCTTCTCCAGGGGATCTTCCCGACCCAGGGATCGAATCCATGTCTCCTGCATTGCAGGCAGATTTTTCACTGCTGAGCCACCAAGGAAGCCCAAATAAGTAAACATTTTTAAAAGAGAGAGAGAGAGGCTCAGAACTTTATTACACTGGTGAAGGACATCACCCCTAGATGCACCAATCCCTACATTCCAGAGTAAGACAAATTTTTGAGAAAGATACTTCCTGACTCAGAAATAATACGGAAGCTTATATCAATTTAAGCCTCAAGCCAATAAATATTACAAACTCGAGGAGGGGGGAGGCAGTGGGGGAGGAAAAAACTTTTGAAGGCCCTGGAGATGAGCCTAGAGAATAAGGAAACTGGAGGCACACGATCCTTGGGGACAGGAAGGATTTGCTTCCCTTCCTTGGGAAGCAAGCATGTGAGCACAGCACTGAGCACTTAGCCAGGCTCTTCTCTGAGGACACTCCTGATTCAACACAGCAGGTGGGGCACAAAGCTCAAACAGAAAGCGGTGATCTTGCTGGAATGGAAGAAACGGGGCTGAAGTGATCAGAAACTAAGAAAAAAGTCCTGGAGAGGAAGGAGACATAGGTGGAAGCTCCCAAACCTTCATACTAAATTGAGTCAAGTCCTGCACAACTCCAAGAAGCCCAAGAGAAATATTTCAGGAGCTGTCTGCTACTAGAGAGACAGGGATTGGCGTTCAAGTCTCACCAGCTAGGCAAGCAAGCTGAATGCCTCAAGCTTCCCACTGAAATCCCTGAAGAGCCACATAGTCGGAATAAATATCACATTTTAGGACTAACAGATTCACCATCTGACCAAGAGTAAAATCTAATTAGTTAGCAGCAAAACCTTAAACAAACTCTCAACAGGATTTAGGGGCTTCCCTGGTAATTTAACTGCCTTCCAGAGCAAATATGACATCCTGTAGAGGAAGATATCAAAATCCAGAGTTCCTACAATGTTCCAAACAAAACATCAGCCTAAAGTCAAAGATTACTAGACATGAAAAAGGAGCAGAAAAAACAGTCACCAAGTGAAGAGAAGAAAAAAGCAATCAAATGAGATTGTCACACTGAGTGAAGCAAGTCAGACACAGAAAGACAAATATCGTATGCTATTGCTTATATGTGGAAGGAAAAAGAAACGAGCTCATTTATGAAACAGAAGCAGAGTCACAGATGTAGAAAACAAACAGGTTACCAGGGGATAAGGGGAAGAGAGATAAACTGGGGGGCTGGGACTGACATAAACACACTGCCATATGTAAACTGGGGGCTTCCCAGGCGGTGCCAGTGGCGAAGAATCTGCCTGCCAATGCAGGAGACGCGTGACGTGGGTTTGATCCCTGGGTCGGGAAGATCCCCTAGAGGAGGGCATGGCAACACACTCCAGTACTCTTGCCCGGGAAATCCCATGGACAGAGGAGCCCGGTAGGCCACAGTCCATGGGGTCACAGGGTCAGACACAACTGAAGCAACTTAGCATACACACACACATGTATAAAATATAAAACTAATGAGAACCTGCTGCATAGCGCAGGTAACTCTACTCAGTACACTGCAATGGCCTATATAAGAACCTGCAAAAGAAGAGTGGATATATGCCCGTATTTATATAGCCGATTCACTTTCAGTGCGCCTGAAGCTAACAGAACATTGTAAATCAACTATGAAAATAAGTCACTAAATCGCATTGAGCAGATTGAGCAAAAGCAAGCAATAAAATGATATACCATCAGTGAATTCCTTAACTTTTCCTTACTTTATTTAATACTTTATTCTTAATTAGCCTGATTTCTTAAGTTATCCTCTTAAATTGTTCAATTCTGGAACATCATAAAGAAAACCCAAACTGACGAAATGCTGCTCAATTTATTCAGCTCTTCACTTCAGACTGTATCGTGATTGACAACGAACACAATTTTAGAATCATTAAGGCACAGTCTTCCTCACGCTCCTTATACATTTTCATTTCCTGGTACTGAGTTTTCAAATTTTATTGTAATGTCACCTTCATTGTGTGTTTGAGCAAGATCCACCTTTCGCTAAAAAAATTCAAAAGCATTTTAATCCCAAAAGAAAAATGCCTAAATTTGGACTTGGCTTTTTTGTAGACATTTTCATGCATAACATTAACAAGAAATAATTCCTACCCACTAAGTGTGGATGGTACAGATTTAGCATTAACTTATTTTGTGTGCTGGAAACCACGTTAACATTTACCCTGAGGCTCATGGTTGATTTCACTCTTCTAGTAAGAATTTTACCTTGTTGAAATAAAGCGAAGATTTGGTATTCCTTTCATGTGGTCAGGAAAGGTTGAAAGGTCAAATGTGATAAGAGAGTCTATCTTTGGGAAGATTTGGACAACAGCATATATAATTACTGCGTTCACTGGGCTTCCCTGGTGGTTCGGACTGTAAAGAATCTGCCTGCATTGGAGAAATGTCTATTTAGTTCTTTGGCCCATTTTTTGATTGGGTCGTTTATTTTTCTGGAGTTGAGCTGCATAAGTTGCTTGTATATTTTTGAGATTAGTTGTTTGTCAGTTGCTTCATTTGCTATTATTTTCTCCCATTCAGAAGGCTGTCTTTTCACCTTGCTTATATTTTCCTTTGTTGTGCAGAAGCTTTTAATTTTAATTAGATCCCATTTGTTTATTTTTGCTTTTATTTCCAGAATTCTGGGAGGTGGATCATAGAGGATCCTGCTGTGATTTATGTCTGAGAGTGTTTTGCCTATGTTCTCCTCTAGGAGTTTTATAGTTTCTGATCTTACATTTAGATCTTTAATCCATTTTGAGTTTATTTTTGTGTGCGGTGTTAGAAAGTGATCTAGTTTCATTCTTTTACAAGTGGTTGACCAGTTTTCCCAGCACCAAAAGAAGACATACGGATGGCTAACAAACACATGAAAAGATGCTCAACATCACTCAATATTAGAGAAATGCAAATCAAAACCACAATGAGGTACCACTTCACACCAGTCAGAATGGCTGCGATCCAAAAATCTGCAAGCAATAAATGCTGGAGAGGGTGTGGAGAAAAGGGAACCCTCCTACACTGTTGGTGGGAATGCAAACTAGTACAGCCACTATGGAGAACAGTGTGGAGATTCCTTAAAAAATTGCAAATAGAACTACCTTATGACCCAGCAATCCCACTTCTGGGCATACACACTGAGGAAACCAGAATTGAAAGAGACACATGTACCCCAATGTTCATCGCAGCACTGTTTATAATAGCCAGGACATGGAAACAACCTAGATGTCCATCAGCAGATGAATGGATAAGAAAGCTGTGGTACATATACACAATGGAGTATTACTCAGCCGTTAAAAAGAATTCATTTGAATCAGTTCTGTTGAGATGGATGAAACTGGAGCCGATTATACAGAGTGAAGTAAGCCAGAAAGAAAAACACCAATAGAGTATACTAACACATATATATGGAATTTAGGAAGATGGCAATGACGACCCTGTATGCAAGACAGGGAAAGAGACACAGATGTGTATAACGGACTTTTGGACTCAGAGGGAGAGGGAGAGGGTGGGATGATTTGGGAGAATGACATTCTAACATGTATACTATCATGTGAATTGAATCGCCAGTCTATGTCTGACGCAGGATGCAGGATGCTTGGGGCTGATGCATGGGGATGACCCAGAAAGATGTTATGGGGAGGGAGGTGGGAGGGGGGTTCATGTTTGAGAATGCATGTAAGAATTAAAGATTTTAAAATTTAAAAAAAAAATAAAAATAAAAAAAATAAAAAAATAAAAATAAAAAAAAAGAATCTGCCTGCAATGCAGGAGGCTAGGTTCGATCCCTGGGTTGGGAAGATGCCCTGTGGGAGGGTATGGCAACCCACCCCAATATTCTTGCCTGGAGAATCCCATGGACAGAGGAACCTGGTAGGTTACAGGCCACAGGGTCACAAAGAGTTGTACATTACTGAGTGACTAACACAACACTTGCTCCAAAAAATGTTATCACTAAATTTATAGTTGAGTCATGACTCCTAGTAACAAATGGATTTTCAGCCAAAACTCTGGTTTGTACACTTTTCTCTTTACCAGTATTATTAGTGTTTTATCCTTTATATCAAAAGCTGAAACTGAAAGTTGCTCGGTCACACCATTCTCATATCAGATTTCACAATAGATATAAAACCAATGACAGCCGTTAATTCTGATGTCTGTTTTCATCTTTCTGGTGGTTAAGACTAAATCCACAAATGTTACTTGCTCAACAGAACATTTTGTCTTTGGTACAGGTGATGGAATTGGGTAATATTTACTTATTAAAACATTTGTGTGTGATTTCTTCTCTTACTTAAGATGTCCATTCACATCCATTCATTAAGATATGGGTCTCATTTGAATATTTCATTCTTGATAATCTTCACATGCTTTACCTTTTAACCAAAATTCCAGGTTCAGCCATTCTACCGTTTAGTTTTGCAAGCATTTCTCCTAGGAAATTTCTATTGTTTTCTATAAATATTGTACTGTGGGTATCACAAAAAAATCATCGTGCTTGCTAATAGTGAGCAGATAATACGACTCTTTAAAAACATTGCATCAAGGTACTTCCATGTTCAGAAGTCTTTCTTCAGCGCTCTCACTCACTGTTTGTTCAGACTGTTCCCCACAGCAGTAATTACCTGTGTGATTTCTCTGGTTCTAGGTGCAAATGATGTTTTATGTTCTTATAAGTAAGAGTTTGGATGTTTGCAGCCACAGATACCATCTTACCCAAAGCTACGTTACAAAATATGAAAAAATAGTTGCAAAATACTTTGCCTTTAAACTTAAAATCTGTAAGTTGGTGGCTATACTTTCTTCTTCCAATAGAAATAATTGCAATGTAAAATACTCAATTTTCTATCAGGCTTATGGAAAGAAAATCAGAATCGTCAATTTGAATCAGATTGCCTTTGCTAGAAACATTCACACACTACCCAAATGGTGTGATGAGGCTTCATCTCTCTCGCCCAATTTACCGATTTCATGAATATCATTTTCTTCATCTCCTAACAGCAGGCTGGTGCTCTGTCAGTTCCAGCTGTGGTTTGGATAAGAAACACTCTTTCCCACTCTCATTGTTTGGTCAAAAATTCAATCTTCCTTTAATAATGACTATAAAGAGATTTTATCTGACCTGTTTAAGTTTTGTATCTGATGAGAACAATTTTCTTGCTCATTTTCATTTTTTTTCAATAATTAAATCTAACTAATTATACAATGTAGAACATTGAGCTTGCAAGTTTCATCTGAGTCACACACCACAGAAGTCTGCTCAGTTTCATTGTTTCCAGATTATTCTTAAATGTGAGCAGAGCTCCTTTTATGAAGATTTTCCTATTTCCTTCTCAGCTTTCTAATTCTGAGCCCCACTTCCATATTTTCTATTGCACACACACACACACACACACAACTGACTGCATTTATTCTCCATGATCTAAAGTTTATAATATGCATTTCAGATTAAAATATACAATGGGATGTTGTCTGAACCGTATTCATTTAAATATGTTTTCATCAAAAATATAAATACATTGAGTGCTCAGTCATGTCCAACTCTTTCTGCCCCATGGACTGTAGTGAGTCAGGCTCCTCTCTCCATGGAATTTTCAAGGCAAGAGTACTGGAGAGGGTTGCCGTTTCATATATGGAATTTAGGAAGACTGATGGCACCAGTGATCCTACATGCTGGGCAGCAAAGGAGACGCAGACATAGAGAACAGGCTTTTGGACTCGGTGGGAGAAGGCAAGGGTGGGATGATTTGAGAGAATAACATTGACACATATACATTAACAGACAGTAATCCAAGTTGACCCTAAAGGAATCTAGTCAAACCAGTCAATCCTAAAGGAGATCAAACCAGAATGTTTACCGGAAGGACTAATGCCGAAGCCGGAGATCCAATACTTTGGATGGCATCACTGACTCCAAAGACATGAGCCTGAGCAAGCTCTGGGAGATAGTGAAGGACAGGGAAGCCTGGCGTGCTGCAGTCAATGCGGCTGCAAAGAGTCAGACACGACTGAGTGACCGAAAACCAGCAATATACAATAACACATGCAACATAAATGAGCAGCGCAAGTTCAGCGCATGAAACAGGGCTCCCAGAGCCGGTGCTCTGGGACAACCCAGAGGGACAGCGTGGGGAGGCAGGCGGGAAGGGGATTCAGGATGGAGGGGGCACGCATAACTTCGGCCAATTCATGTTGATGTATGGCGAAAACCGTCACAATATTGTGAAGTAATTATCCTCCAATTAAAATGAATACATTAATTTTTAAAAAAGAAAAAGGAAAGAATAAATACATGAATTATATATCTATAAATGTATATCTATAAATGTATAAACTACATCTATAAAAATATAATCTGTACACTTATATATATATACAAAATATATCTATAAATAATATCTATAAACGTACCAATTAAAGTAACTTTAAAATGACAATTAAAAATACACTACATGTATTATCTCAAAAAAGTTATTCTTCTTGTAAAATATTTAAACCAATTTTTACAATTGAAGGTCAAACACAAACTGTGATTAATGAACCCAAAATTTTTAGGTCAAAATCATGTAAATAAAGCTGTAGATATATAAATTTGTTAAACTATAATTCAAGTGCTAAATATTTTTACAGTTTTCCTGTTGAAATCCTCCTAGATGCCAGTGTGAAGACTCACCATCATGCTGCACCCCAGGGACTGGTGTATCCAGATGGACCCCAGCACCCACCCCTGGCAGGACCCATACTGCAAAGTCTGGGGCGACTCACATGCCTGTTCACATTCGGAGTGGTCTCCTCTGCTCTGAGGCCACAGGACAGATGTGGAGAAGTTGACCTGGGGGCCTGAATGGTGTTGGCCAAGACATAAGAGCTTTGCTGTGCCACGTGGAAGACAGGTGCTGCCCATGAACAAGTCTGTCTGTGTCTGTTCTCCTGACACAGAGCTCAGAGCGGGGGCAAGGCCAGCAGTGCCTACTGGGCCCCTCTACAGAACCATGTGCACAGGTGAGCAGGGACCGTGAGCAGTGATGCTCAGGGAGGGGTCTTTCTAAAAGCCAAAGCCACACCCACAGTCCAGATGCCCACTCACAGAGGAATAACGGAAACATTCACTGTGCCTTCATAAAACGGAACAGCCACAGAAATGAAAGAACGAAACGGGCCTGCAGCAACGCAAGAGAATGCCACGCCCATAAGTTGAACAAGAGAAGCTCAAGGTAAAAAGTGACTGATTCCACTTAAAGCAAACAAACAGACAGACAGATCTTGGACTGTGCCTGCTGGAAAATTCTTAAAGAGATGGGAATACCAGACTACCATGACTGCCTCCTGAGAAACATGTATGCTCGTCAAGAAGCAACAGTTAGAACCGGACATGGAACAACTGACCAGTTCAAAATTGGGAAAGGAGTATGACAAGGCTGTATATGGTCACCCTGCTTATTTATTTACACATAGAGTACATCATGCAAAATGCCAGGCTGGGTGAAGCACAAGCAGGAATCAAGATTGCCAGGAGAAATACCAACAACCTCAGATATGCAGATGACACCACCCTTATGGCAGAAAGCTAAGAGAAGCAAAAGAGCCTCTTGATGAAAGTGAAAGAGGAGAGTGAAAAAGCTGGCCTAAAGCCCAACATTCAAAAAACTAAGATCATGGCATCCGGTCCCATCACTTCTTAACAAACAGATGGGCAAATGTGGAAGCAGTGACAGACTTCCTTTTGTTGGTCTCCAAAATCACAGAGGACCATGACTGCAGCCGTGAAATTAGAAGACTCTTGCTCTGTGGAAGGAAAGCTGTGACAAACCTAGACAGCGTATTAAAAAGCAGAGACATCACTATATGCCAACAAAAGTCTGTATAGGCAAAGCTATGGCTTTTCCAGTAGTCATGTACAACGTAAGAGGTGGACCATAAAGAAGGCTGAGCCCTGAAGAATTGATGCCTTTGAAATGTAGTGTTGGAGAAAATTCTTGAGAGTCCCTTGGACAGGAAGGAAATCAAACCAGTCAATCCTAAAGGAAATCAACCATGAATATTCATCAGAAGGACTGATGCTGAAGCTCCAGTACTTAGGCTGCTTGATGTGAAGAGTGGACTCTTTGGAAAAGACCCTGATGCTGGGAAAGACTGAGGGCAAGGGGAGAAAAGGGTGACAGAGGATGAGATGGGTGGATGATATCACCAAATCAATGGGCATGAGTTTGAGTAAATTCAAGAAGACAGTAAAGGATACAGGTGCCTGGAGTGCTATAGTCCATGGGGTCAGACTTGACTTAGCAACTGAACAACAACAAGGGCCAGGAATAATTACAAAGCGGAGCCAGGAAGGGGCCACCACAATAGTCAATGGTTGGCATGTCGGTAGCTTTTAAGGGGATGGGGAGGGACAGTCATTGCAGGGGGCCTGGGCATCTTTAGCCTGTGGGGACACTGGAACTGCCTTTGCTATGCTCTGCCTGTTTGTGTCCCCCTCAAACTCAAATGTTGGAGACCTAACGACCAAGGGGACGCTATTAGTAAATGAGCCTCTTGGGAGCTGATTAGGTCCTGAAAGTGGATGCTTCCTGAATGCGGTCAATGTCCTTCTAAAAGAGGCCCCAGGGACCTCCTTCACCCTTTCACCCACGTGGGGCGCAGTGAGAAGTGTGAATTCAGAGGAGGGCCCCCACCTCACCACATGGACACCATGGCCAAGGATGTCCAGCCTCCAGAATGGCGAGGAATAAATGTCTGTTGTTTCTAAGCCGCCCAGATTCTGGTGTTTCCTCAGAGCAGCCAGGGTGGAGGAGTAGGGCAGTTTTCTCTCTGATTTTGGTGGGGTTGTGTGACGTTTCACTGGTACATTTCACAGCATCATTTATTAAGCACACACTTATGGCTGTGTACTTTTCTGTGCATTACACCTCAAGAGGAAATTTTTTTTTAATGAATGGAAGGCAAAAATTAGAAGATGGCAGCTCTAGATGACTTATTTAATCATTCATTCAGCAAATATTTATCCACACTATGTGCCAGGCTCTTCACAAAATGTTCAGAAGCAAATTCAACATTTGAGAT
This sequence comes from Ovis canadensis, assembly GCF_042477335.2. Taxonomy (NCBI): domain Eukaryota; kingdom Metazoa; phylum Chordata; class Mammalia; order Artiodactyla; family Bovidae; genus Ovis; species Ovis canadensis. The sequence goes on along the minus strand of NC_091260.1, from coordinate 80,178,346 downwards.
CCCACTCTGTCTTTAAAGAAGACGTTTGTAAACAGTCCCCTCACTTCCTCTCAGCTTGTGGCCAGAAATACTGCAAAGTATAAGACACATACATCCTCTCCTTGAAAGCTTGCCCCTGCCTTTCCTGAGTACTGGTGAGGATCAGGGCTCTTTTCTAATGATGCTCCAAACAGACAATGCAGGCCTGCATCACCGACATCCACCAACATCCTTTATTAAATAACCTGCAAACTCTCCTTTGGACTTCCCATGTGGTGCAGTAGTAAAGAATCCATCTGCCAGTATAGCAAATGTGAGAGACGTGGGTTTGATCCCTGGGTTGGGAAGACCCCTTGGAGTAGGAAATAGCGACCTGCTCTGGTATTCTTCCTTAGAGAATGTCATGGACAGAGGACTGCAGTCCAGGGGGTTTCAAGGAGTTGTAGTCACACAAACACCCCTTCTCTCAGCTTTCCTACGGGAGGGAGACTTGGGGAGTGTAACCAGGGCCCCTCCAGAGCTGTCCTTGGTGCTGAACCTTGCAGAGCAAGGAACTCTGGATCTTTCAGATTCTCCTCATTCTTCAAAACATATCAGCTCCTTTGGGGAGAGGGAACTACCATCTTAATTTTTTATTTTAGCAGGGGTTGGTGGTCAAGAAATTTGAAACACAAATACGATAAATTCTTTCTCCTGTTTTCAGTGGGGCAAAACACATTCGTCCATCATTCTTTACACCACTCCGATGGACAGCTTATTTTCTAATGGACTAAGCTTCTCAACAGCCTCAAATGTACACAAATAACCAGGCTCAAATGAGAGCTTAGTTCATAATCCCCAAAACTCTGTGATATTCAGCAAACATATAAAGACTGCTTGTAGACTGCGTGTAACTGAAATTCATAGACCAGCATCCCAGCAAATGTGGTCACTCTGGTCTTTGCCAAAGAAGCAGGTGAGATGAATTCAAATCCTCGCAGGCAGATTCTTTACCGTTCGAGCTACAGGAAAATCTTCTAAAACACCACAGGCTGGCAATTCCATGCACTTCTAAGACTCAGTCGTGGACAACCACCTTCTGACTCTAGCAGTGGAACACGAAGCTCAGGAAATCAGTGGAAAATTTAATATAAATAAACCACACTTGAATTCTAGTAGACTATGGGGCATTATTAAATTTTTTCTTGTAATGCTTAATATCTTTCTTGATTTCTCAATATCTCTTTACAGCATTTGGAGAACATTTTCAAAGCCCCCTTGTAGCTAACTTAATATCTACGAATTCCTCATGGATATGTAGAAAGATTGTACAGCTTAGGGGATTAAGTACTCTACATTTTATTACAAAGGTACAGGTTCAAAATATATAAAGCCCTATTATCTGAAGAATATTTTCCCTGTACATAAAATTAGTTACTTAGGAGAGTTAATAATCATGTTAAAAGGCACATCACATCACCATCAATAAAACAATGTGTTTAAATATAAGTCAGAGTTAAAAGTCAAGAAAACTAAGAAGAAAGTTATCGTTTCAATATGATATTACCCTGTATTTATATAAAACTCTTTTAATGGAACTATTATTCATATAATTATTATTATATTATTCATATAACCTTGAATTCCTTTCATCACTATTCAGTAATATAATCCCAATTAGCAGTACTATCCTCACTCTTTTGTGTTATTACAACCACTCCTCAAGAGAACTCAAAGTAAATAAGTTTAATTAAAGTTAATCTTTGGAATCCCCACTGAGGCAGAATGAAGTGGACATTATCCTCTTTGTACACAGACATGTACGTCCATGAGAAGAATTCCAGATGAGGACTGCGGTGTCACCAAGGGGAAAACATCCAGGTGTTTGAGATGGATGCGGTCCCTCATGCTTACTGGATGCTGACTTAGGCCTCCCAGTTACGAGTCTGCACTTCACTGGTGAGAGGTCTTCAACCTGACGATCAACCTGCAGTCAGAATACAATCGCGGGCAGGGTGTCTCAGAAGCTCTCAGAACGTCTCTGAGAACCGTGCGTGGACCAGCCGTGGTCCACTGGCGTCCAGGTGAGAGGAGAGAGGGGAGAGGGGGCAGAGCAGGGGCAGGAGGAGAAACTGGCATGTCATCCTGTTCCTTTCCAGCAGAGTCCAAAAGCCCAAACCAAGAAAATCGTTGCTGAAAGCACCATGCCTTGTCTCAGAAGAAATGAAAAAATTGTCTGTATTTGTCCCTTTTGTTTCTTGACCAGATCATAATTTACTTAGGTGACAGAAGAGGTCAGTTTTTAAGAACCAGGGACATTTGGATTTCCCTGGTGGCTCAGAAAGTAAAGAATCTGCCTTCAATGTGGCAGACCCAGGTTCCATCCCTGGGCTGGTAAAACTCCCCGGAGAAGGGAATGGCAACCCACTCCAGCGTTCTTGCCTGGAGAATTACATGGACAGAGGAGTCTTGCGGGAAATAGTCCATAGAGTCGCAAAGCGTTGGACACGACTAAGCGACTAACACTTTCACTTTCAAAAGAGGAGTGTGTCCCTCTTGAAATCTTATATCATTTCCTTTATAAATTCTCTCTATGGTATATCATACCCAAAGAGAGTGCACAAAACAGAACCAACTAGTAAAGGGTCACAAATTAAACACCAGTGTAGCTACAGACAGGGTCAAGATACTGTCGACACCTCAGGAGCCCCAAATAGCTTACAGAAAGTTGAATATTCAAAAAAAAATAAAATGTTCACACCTTCTTCTTTTTTAAGGGTGTCGTGGCATAGCATCCATATAAATTTTAGAATCAGCTTCTCAAGTTACACATACATACACATTCACCCAGTTGGCACTTTTATTGGAATTGCATTGAATCTAGAGATCATGTTGGAAGCACTGGTATCTACATAATATTGAACCTTCCCATCTGTAAATATGATATACTCTTCCACTTTTATTTTAAATTTCTCTTGTTAATAGTGCTCTGCATAAAGTCTTACATATTTGTGTCACTTTTTCTTAAATATTTGATGTTTTCATGTTATTGTAAATATCTTTTTAAATTTAATTTTCTAATTCATATGCTGGTAGATAGCAATTTAAAGTTTTTAATGCATTGTTTTAGTGACTTGACTACCCTCATTATAAATTCCAACAGTCTATAAATGTACAAATCACATAATCTGTCAGGAAAGTTTTGGCTTTCCTACTTTTCAACCTTTGTACTTTCAAAGTTCTCATTATTACTTCTTTTATGTTTTTATTAATTTTTACTGGAGTATAGTTGATTTACAATGCTGTGTTAGTTTCTGCTGTACAGCAAAGTGAATCAGTTAGACATATTCTTTTTTAGATTCTTTTGCCGTCTAGGTCATTACAGAGTATTGAGTAGAGTTCCCTATGTTATACAGCAGGTTCTTATTATCAATAGTCATCTATTTCATACGTGTGTATTTGTTGATTCCAATTTCCCAATTCATCCCTCCCCTCTTTTTCATTTTGGTAACCATAAATTTCTTTTCTCTATCTGTGACTCTATTTCTGTTTTGCAAATAAGTTCATTTGTGCCATTTTTTTGATGCCACATAGAAGAGACACCATAAGATATTTGTAATATCACTTTCTGTGAATATCACTAATTTGTAAAATACAAATGCCACCGTGTATATAAAATTTCTAATGTGCTATCTTAATAAGAAAGTATTCAAAGATGTGAAGTAAAGAATCATCACTGAGTGGAGGTCCTTTTCAGTTCAGTTCAGTCACTCAGTCGTGTCCGACTCTTTGCGACCCCATGGATCACAGCACGCCAGGCCTCCCTGTCCATCACCAACTCCCAGAGTTCACTCAAACTCACATCCACTGAGTCGGTGATGCTATCCAGCCATCTCTGTCACCCCCTTCTCTTCCGGCACCCAATCCCTACCAGCATCAGAGTCTTTTCCAATGAGTCAACTTTTCACATGAGGTGGCCAAAGTACTGGAGTTTCAGCTTTAGCATCATTCCTTCCAAAGAACACCCAGGGCTGATCTCCTTCAGAATGGCCAGCCCTTTTCTCAGGAGCCCTGTCACTGGCACCATCCCCACAGTTAATCCCCTTAATCCCCGTGAATCCCACATGCTCTGTAGTTGCCAAGTATCCTACCAATCTCAGGAAGTTACAGAGCTAAAGGCGATTCTTGAGGAGCAGGTAACAATGGGGAGCACTCACCCAACATTCTGTGGTTACCTGGTACTTAATAATTTGAGAAGGCTCCACAGAGGCTCCCCCACCTCAGCCTGGCACTCAGAGGAAGTGCCACCTCACACCATGAACACAACTCGGCACCATGGGAAGCAGGGGAAGTGTTGGAGCACAGGTGAGCTTCTGAGTTCTGGTTGCCTGCAGAGAGCCATGTGCTTCCCGTGGAGTAGATGGGACCTCGCCCCAGAACACTGCATACAATTGCTGGAGAGGGACTAGAGGGCATTGGTGCCACTCTACCAGCAGAATTGACCTGGTTAGAAACAGTGACCCTGTGCAGCCCCCAGGACAGGGACAGCTAGTTCTTCCATTGAGCCAAGCGGCCTTCTGTAAGCTTCCAGACATGAGGAGGGGAGGCTCTGGGTCACCCAGGTTTGATGGAGGAGCAATGATAAAGAGACGCAGATGCTTTCCTCAACAAGCCTTCTTTTAAAGGACGTTTCTTCCTGCAGCTTCACGTGTGGTGTCACCTGATTTCTTGTTTTGCAAAACAAATAGCCTCTAGAGGCTCTAAGACCATAACCAGGGGACAGAGCTGTCTTTGGAAACATGGAGAAAGGATGCTGTCCCAAGGAAATGATCAAAACCATTTATGTACATAGTTGATCAAAATGAGTTTGCTTCAAAAGGGGGAGAAATTAGAAAGCATTTGAATGCATAAACCTGGATTGGAAGCATCTCAATTTATCCTCTGGATGCATGTCACACAACCCCGGGACTCTCAGCCAGCACTGAGCAAACAGTGCTCAGCAATAAGAGAGGGGCCCATACTGAGTTGTTAGGCAGGAAAATAAATTTTAAAAAATTCACATATAATGATCTGGTATATGCTTTGGAAAGATAGAATGAGAAGTTTGGGGGAAAATAAAGCATATCAAGATATAATAATGATTTTTTTTGCAGTGGGAAAATAGTTGCTGTTAATCTTCTTTTATGTACCCTCCTCTGTTCTCCAGGTTCTCAATAGTGAATGTTTATAATTTTATCACCAAGAGCAAGTTACACCTCGAAGGCTCCGTGGATTAGTGAGATGCTCCGTGTGAAGGGCAGAAACCATCGCCCGGGATCCAGTCTCCGTAGGCCTGGGTTCAAATCCTGGTTCAGCCTGTCATCATCATGGTGAGTATCTTGGCCACACTTGCCCTCCCATGCTGTCAGCTATAAAGAGGAGACTCACCCCACTCCTCAGGGTGTGGAGGAGGGCGCTAAGAGATGTGCTTAAAAGTACCGGGAACATGTTGGGCGCTCCGCTGGTCCCTGAATAGGAGCAGGTTACTTTAACAGAGATGAACGTGTCCATTTCCCACACTGTCAGCAAAATCTTGACAATGGAATCAGATCGATAATTCTAAATGTGACACATTTCACTGAATGTGCTTCAGGGAAGGAGCAGCCTCACGTCTCATCCACCCGGGACTTGCGGGTGGTCTCTGCATCTGGAAGCACCCCCTCCCGCTGCTGCTGTGCCCATCACCTCCAGACACTCCCTCCTGCTCGTCTTCTGACTCCTGAGAGTGCATGTGTGGTTCTGACCCTGGTGTGGAGAGATGCCTCTTCGCTTGTGGGACGATAGAGTCTGCGCTTCATCACCAGGTATCACTCAGTGTTGGAGCGTTCCATCACTTTTAGATATTTGTCCACCCTAACCCTAAGTGTGAATCAGGAAACTGTTGTACACGTGGTTCCACTACGAATGCCTTGGGGGAGAGGTGGGTGTGGTCCACTCAGTGCTGGCCACGGAGGAGCCTGCCCCAAGCTGGTGTGAAGTCCAAGAGAGAGGGGTGGGTGGGCGTGTGGGGGAGTCAGCCACACTGTGGCTGTGAGCATCACCCCTGTGAACACACACCTGCTCAGGCCGCCCGCCTCAATAAAACGCTCAATGTCCCGAGTCAAGGCTCCTCTCATTCTCCAGGCCACCACTGCCCCTTCCAGGCTCAGGGTCACAGGAAGAGACAGGAAGTTCCTGAAGCTCCAGGCCTCCTTTCCCCCAATTCCTGACTATCCCATCAGGGGCTCAGACCCTCCCATGATAGCCTCCCTTCCTGCAGTGGGAGATGTTACTGTTGGAAAAGTACTGTACGTAGAACCCCTGAAGGCCATCAAGTCTTGACTCATACTTAGAGGGTACAGCCAGATCCCCGGGGGACCGTGGGAGTGTCTGCATCAAGTGTAAAAGGGCCGGGGTGTGACAGGAGGACGCGAGTGTGCAGGGCCCCGGCTGGGCTCTCCTGGGTGCTGACTTGGGCTTGTTCACACGTGGGTCGCCTTGCTCTGCCCAGGCCGGGGGAAGCCCCGCTCCACTGGCTCCACTGCCACCCTCTCCCTGTGCCTCGGGTTCTTTATTCAACAGTCAACAAGTGGCCTGCCCAGCTCAGATTGCCATCAGCGCATGGCCACAGGTGGGTGGAGAGGTGGACCAAGGCAAGTGAGTCTCCTGCCCCTACTGAGCCAGGAAAGGGGGGCCCAGGGAGGCCAACATGCAGTAAATGAATCAACACGAGTATGAGCCGAATAGCACCAGCAGGAGCCATCAAGGTCGCACGCTGGTGACGGGATAAGGTGCAGGATGGAGGTGGACGCAGGTTTGTGGAGAGAGGACGGGGCACCGCTCAGAACCCTGAATGGCACATAAGAGCCCTGCAGAGGTCGGGGAGGGCAGAGAACTTTCCAACTAGAAAGACTTGTTCCGGGAACAAGAAGAAGGTCAGAAGGGTGTGAATGAAAAGGCCAGGGTCGGGCTTGCAGCAGGCATGGAAGTACCAGCCTCCCATCCAGGGGGAAAGGACACAGATGGCCATGCAAGGGTCCAAGGCCACAGCCCAGAGTCCAGTCAATCTGAAGGCTGTGGGGCACGGATCTGATCGAGCAGACTGGTGTGGAGACCAGTCTACACAGGGCAGGGGGCGGGAGACCACTGTGAGTTAGCTGCCATGTTGAGCAGGAAGCACCCGGAGGTGAGCGAGCCCGAGAATGAAACCTCCAGCGTGATGGAGTTGTGAACGCTCAGCTGGAAACCGCAGAGCACCTGGGAAGGCCTGTCACCTCCCAGCTCGGGTGTCCCATCCCCTCTGCGCAGTCTCCTCTCTTGCCGAAGCCCCTCCCACCCCCGCAGCCTCAGCCAGCCCTTGCCGCTCTCTGAACACGTGTAGCATGTTTCCCTGCTGCCCTTTGTGTGTGCTTGATGTGCTCACACCTCTTCTCCACCAGAACGTTTGCCACTCTCCACCTTTGAGACCAGAGATCGAGTCCTCTGGGGCCCAAAGAGGCTGCATGTGTCTCTGCTCCTGCTCTCCTCCAACTGTGCCATCTGGTTCCCTTGTGTCCAAGCTCGCATGGGTGTTCCTCAAGCAGGAGTCACATCTGATGCTGAATCTGGGACAAGGAGATGTTCAGTAAAAAGTCCAATTCACTCTCCCGAGCAGCATCTGTGCTTCAAGGGGAAGCAGAGAAGTACCAGGCACGAATACTCTGGGAAGTGGGCACACGGACATCCCACTGCCCACTCACCATGTCTACACTGGCCTCCCCTACCCACTCACCATGTCTACACTGGCCTCCCCTACCCATTCACCATGCCTACACTGGCCTCCCCTACCCATTCACCATGCCTACACTGGCCTCCACTACCCACTCACCATGCCTACACTGGCCTCCCCTACCCATTCACCATGCCTACACTGGCCTCCACTACCCACTCACCATGCCTACACTGGCCTCCACTACCCACTCACCATGCCTACACTGGCCTCCACTACCCACTCACCATGCCTACACTGGCCTCCCCTACCCACTCACCATGCCTACACTGGCCTCCACTACCCACTCACCATGCCTACACTGGCCTCCACTACCCACTCACCATGCCTACACTGGCCTCCAGTGCCTCTCAACCCACCCTTGACCACTGGCCATTCCTCCTGGCCTTGCTTCTGCTCTCACACCCCTCCTCAAGGGCAGCAGGCAGCCCAGTCCCCAGTGCGAGCCTTGGCTCCATCCCAGACACACCCTCTTCTGGCTTTAGAGATTCCACAAGAACATTCCAGCTAATTCCTTCCCTTTCTGGTCCAGGTTTCCAGAACACTCCCCGCCACCACCACCATCCCATGCTATTCCCTTTAAAGGCGGCTGCCAGCCCCAGACTCTGAATTGAAACAGAGGAGAAATGAAGCCAGTGGAGAGGGTAGAACATGGAGGCAGGAGCCAGGACATCACTTGCTCTTTCTGTCTGAACTTCTTCCTTTCTATCACACAGGCTGAAGAGCATTCACTTTGAGCTTATGCAGGCCGGAGAAGGCGATGGCACCCCCACTCCAGTACTCTTGCCTGGAAAACCCCATGGACAGAGGAGCCTGGAAGGCTGAAGTCCATGGGGTCACTGAGGGTCAGACACAACTGAGCGACTTCACTTTCACTTTTCACTTTCATATATTGGAGAAGGAAATGGCAACCCACTCCATCGTTCTTGCCTGGAGAATCCCAGGGACAGGGAAGCCTGGTGGACTGCCATCTATGGGGTCGCACAGAGTCGGACACGACTGAAGTGACTTAGCAGCAGCAGCAGGCTTGAATCTTCAAGCTGCATTTGCTGAAAATTCAGTGCCACGGTTGATTTCACACTGAGCGAAATTTCACTGTAACTTTGTCTACTGTGCTGCCAATTTGGGAATTACAAAGCTCCCCCAGTTAAAGAATTTTACCCATGAAGTTCTCATTTATAAATTTCTAGGGTCCTTTGGCATTAACCCCACTGCTAAAATCCAATTCTTCAATGTCAAAATATTAGAGTAGGGCTTCCCTGGTGGTTCAGTGGTTAAGAATTTGCCTTGCAATGCAGGGGCCACAGTTTTGATGCTTGTCTGGAAACTAAGATCCCATGCGCCTCAGAGTAACTGAGTGCAAGTTGTAACTACTGAGCCCATACGCTCTGGATTCTGTGAGCTACAGCTGGAGAGCCTGTGAGTTACAGCTGGAGAGACTGTGAGCTATAGCTGGAGAGCCTGTGAGCTACAGCTGGAGAGCCTGTGAGCCACAGCTGGAGAGCCTGTGAGTTACAGCTGGAGAGTCTGTGAGCTACAGCTGGAGAGCCTGTGAGCCACAACTAGAGAGCCTGTGTGCTACAATGAAAGATCATGCTTGATACAACAAAGATCCTGCATGCCACAGTTAAGACCCAATGCAGCCAAATGAGTAAATAAAAATTGGAGTGATAATGAAGTTTGGGAACCTCTGTTGACATGAGGGTGTATTCCCTCACAGTCATAAGTGTAATGATTGCTCCCACAAAGTAGGGGGCGGTTCCCGGTGTTAAAAGGAATGATTTTAGTGCTGAAGCTTCAGAAACATCTCTTGGGGCTCCCTGGTTCTCCAGTGGTAAAGAATCCGCCTGCCGATGCAGGAGATATAGGTTCAGTCCCTGATCCAGGAAAATGCCACACGCCATGAAGCACCTAAGCCCGTGTGTCACAGCCACTGAGCCTGTGCTCTAGAGCCTGGGAGCTGAGACCGCTGAGCCTGTGCACGGCACTGACTGAAGTCTGAGCTCTAGAGCTCATCTCCGCAACAAGAGAAGCCACTGCAATGAGAAGCCTGGGCACTGCAAGGAGAGCAGCTTCTTGGAGAGTAGCTCCCGCTCGCCACAACTAGAAAAAGCCCACGCACAGAAGACCCAGCACAGCCAAAGATAAATGAATGATTTAAAAATAAATAAATAAATAAATCATCCCTGGCTCAAAGAGCATGAGCTTCAGGGGGCTGTGCAGGTCAACAGGGCTCAGTGCCAACGTGCTGAATTTTCACTGCTCCTTTAGAACCAAATCCAGTCTCCAATAATAAGGTTGACACGCGAGCCTTAGAACTGAATCACGGGAATGCATCCAGGCAGGCTTTCCAGCAGAAAAGTCATCCTCTGAGGCTGACTCTGCCTGGCTCTCTGCCCACACACATTTAAACCTTTCAAATTTCCCAACTGTTCCTTCTGAAGGACTTCTAGAACAGAACTGTTTTCTACCCTTGCTTTCATTCATTACATACAAATAAAAATACTTGACAGTAATTAGGAATTAGCGATGAAGCCATGTGAAAATCAAACTAAACATGTTAGGGAAAGATGTTTCTGGAGTCTGAGATGAAAGAGACTCGATTTCTCATGCTGAAGACAAAAATTGAATAGAGTTGTTATTTCAGGCTGAAAGGAAGCATGCACTTTTTTATTGAAATAGAGTTGACTTACAATGTGTTCATTTCTGCTGTACAGCAAAGTGGCTCCGTTATTTTCAATTCTTTTCCATTGTGGTTTATGACAGGATATTGTAGGACCATGTTGTTAATCCACCTTATCACTCAGTCATGTCCGATTCTTTGCTACCCCATGGAATGTAGTCGCCCCCCCCAACCCCAGGCTCTTCTGTCCATAGGATTCTTCAGGCAAGGATATTGGAGTGGGATGCCATTGCCTTCTCCAGGGGCTTTTCCCAACCCAGGGATTGAACCTGGGTCTCCCGCATTGCAGGCACATTCTTTAACATCTGAGCTACCAGTGAAGTCCCATCCTATATTTAGTCCCATCCCTGCTGGCAAACACTAGTCTGTTTTCTATATCTTTTTGTGTTTTATAGTCTTTTTATATTTCATAGACAGGT